>NC_139392.1:5293333-6609166 GCF_054392235.1 Sus scrofa
TTAAAAATCCCCCTCCCTCATTTGAGGAAATATTGGCTGGAGACCTTAGAAACTTAACATAGGTTGAAAGACTCTGTCTGCAATACGAGGCCAATTTGCTTAGAGCAAGCCCTAGATATGATAGGTGTCTACAAAATACCATGAGAACACTTAACTATTTGGCCAATTATGGATATAAGGTCTCCCAGGAAAAAAAAGCCCAGGTATGTAAGCAAGAAGTCACGCATCAGGGTTTTATCTTTTCCCAAGGACAGCTGAGTCATTTGCCTGATAGAAAACAGGATTTGCAGGCTTGGGAACACCCAAGACTCACAGACAGCTGGGAGGGTTTCTGGGAACAGAAGGATTCTGTTGGATTTGGATCTCAAATGGTGGACTCACAGTTAAGACCCTCTATGATGTAAAAGGGACATGAACTTGAGCTCCTTACATAGGCTAAAGATTCCTAATAGCATTTGAAACAATAAAGACAAAGTTAGACTCAGCTCTGGCTTTGGAACTCAAAGGCTGAAAGAAACCTTTCAAATTGTATATTGTCGAGAGACAAAGCATAAGTCTTGGAGTGTTAATTCAATCTCTGGGGAATATCCCGCCCTCAACCCAATGCCTAGGTCTCAAAACAAGTAGAACAGAGTGTGAAGGAATGGCCCCCTTGCCTTTGAGCTTCAGCAGCTACTTGTGATCTCCTTCGGAAAGCTGAGAAGTTTACCCTGGGGCAACCCAGCCCTGCCCATGTCCCTCGCCATGTCCCTTCTTTACTCGAACAAAAAGAGCTGACTTCCTGGAGGATGGGAAAGAACCCAGCCATTCTTTTAGACAATCCAATGCAAGACTTGAGGTCACTTCAGCCCAATCGATGCTGCACAATCCCCAGAGCATGACTGCCTGCATGTCATCAAGCTGGTGTCCTCTAGCAGACCCGACTGGATGGACCAGCCCCTGCCTGGGCAGGATATGGAACCACTCACCAAGGGAAGCAGCTTCCTAGACCAAGGGAGGTGATGCACTGGGTATGCAGTGTTAACACTTAACAAAGTTGTTGAAGCAAAAGCCCTGCCTCCAGGGAGCTCAGCTCAGAAGGGAGAGATCATTGCTCTGACGAGAGCCCTACTGCTCACTGACATGAAGTGCGTTAATATAAACATGGACTCTGGCAATGTGTTTTCTGTGGAGCATGTTCACAGGGCAATCTGGAAAGAAAGGGGGCTATTCACCTCAAACGATAAAACAGACATGCTTCTGAAATCCCGTCACTAGTGGAAGTAGTCCATGAGCCTTAACAACTGGCCATAATGCACTGCTCAGGCACCAAAAGAAAGACATCCATATGATTAAAGGCAACTGATTAGCTGCTTTGTGCTAAAAAGAACACAAAAACTTCTGTCAGACCTCCCCAGATGGGGACCCAACACAGAGGAACTTGCCCCACCAAGGACTAGAAAACAGACTTGGCTGAAACGCCTTCAGCTGCAGGAAATTCAGATACCTGCTAGCATGTGGGGATGCTTTTTCAGGATGGGTGGAGGCATATCCTACCCAGTCATAGAAAGCCTGCAAAGTGGTTAAAGCCCCCCTTAAGGAAATTATCCCTTGATTTGGACTACCGAACCCCCTTCAAAGTGATCATGGGCCTGGTTTTATCTCCAGTATAGCCCGACATTGGTCTAAAGCACCGCAAATTAACTGGAAGCTACTACGTTCATCCTGGAGATCAAATCAGCAGGAAAGACCAGGAGAACGAACCACGCATTAAAAAGGAGCATTGCTAAAATACGTCAAGAGACTAATTTAACTTGGGAGAAGACCTTGCCACTTGGCCTGCTATGAGTCAGAGTGTCTCCCAGAAGTGGGTTTAAATGAAACGAAATGTTGTCTGCTAGGCCATTCCAGGTGTCTGCTCAGGCAGGAGAATCTATAAACCCTCTGAAAGACCTAGCAGTTGCCAGGTTATTGGTAATTTATGTTACAATTCTGGACACAGTAGTAACCTCTATTGATGAGTTCGCTTCCAACAGGTCTGCCTATCTGAGGCAGCCTTGCATCCTTTGTGACCTGGAGACCAGATCTCTTTAAAACTGGGAGAGAAGAAGGGCCTGAGCACCAGCTGCCTGCAAGGTGGACAGGACCACATGTGGTTATTATTTACCATGCATCCGTCTGTTGGGTTAGATGGAGTAAAGCCATAGATTCATCGCAAGAGGGATAAAGTAGCCCCACTGTTATCGAAAATGACCCAACTCCTGGAGTTCCCGTCGTGGCTCAGTGGTTAACGAATCCGACTAGGAACCATGAGGTTGTGGGTTCGATCCCTGGCCTTGCTCAGTGGGTTAAGGGTCCAGCATTGCCGTGAGCTGTGGTGTAGGTTGCAGACGCGGCTCGGATCTGGTGTTGCTGTGGCTGTGGTGTAGGCCGGCAGCTGCAGCTCCAATTCAACCCCTAGCCTGGAAACCTCCATATGCTGCAGGAGCGGCTCTAGATAAGGCAAAAAGACAAAACACAAAACAAAAAACTGACCCAACTCCTGAGAGGTCTAGAAGAGCAATAGTTTGTGAACACTTAGAAGACTTAAGGTTGCTATTTTAAAAAGATAGGTATTGAGATAAAGAAGGAATGTTATCAAGTTTAAATAGCTGCAGATAAAGAAACTGTATTACTTAATATTCCCACCCCATGGCTGAGTTAACTTCATTTCACGATCATCTTCTTTACCACCCATTTCAGCAGGAAATACAGAAATACAGAAAGATTGTCACACGTATTCCCCACAAGGTTGTGGAATGGATGTGGACAGGGTAGAATTTTAAGCAAGGGACCATTCGTGGTCCTGCTCAGCCACCGCTCAGCAGTGCAGTAAGCCCCCCACCTCCCTTTCCTCTGTTTAAAAAGAGCCCGAATTTTGACTAAGATGATTCTTTGAGACATCATCACGGTCTGCTGGCTTTCTGATTGAAGTCACTATTCCTTTCCCTAACAACTCCTCTCTGGATTTACTGGCTTGTTGTATGGAGGGCAGAGTGAGCTTGGGCTTGGTTTCACTATCTCTGGGAAGATTTCCTAGACAAGGCTTGGTATTTCCTCTTAACTAGGTAAAGCCTTAGGCAGTCCCAAATAAGAGCATTTACCAAGCAATGCTATATTGCACATCAGTTTTTACTTTATTCCCCAATATTGAAAAAAGAATCTACTTCCCTTGCCTAAAAATGTGATCTTATATTTCTTAATTAATTGTGAAAAAATAAATGAGCAGATAGTAAAACATGTTTCTACGTTTACGCTATTAGCAAATGTAAAGGTGAAACTGGAACTTAGCTGAATAAAATCTAAATTCTATGGTCTCTCTACTAGATCATACAGATTCTGTAAAAATCATTTTAAACTGTTTTAGTTCATATAGCTATTTCTTTTTACAAAAATATAAACGTATGTGATATATGGAAATCTTGCGCACATACAGTAGACTAATTTGTGAAATACTTAATTACTATTCACATTATTATTAGATATATGATCAGTATTGACTGTAACCATCTGAATCAAGAAACTATACAAGAATGAGGTAGAAACGTATGCGTTACCAACCAGTTCCAACTATACTATTTTTGAAAATTTTACTTGTATTTTTATTCAGCAGTCACACAGAGAAAGCTATTTATTATTCACTGCCTCCTACTTGTGCAAGTGTTATTTTAAGTTTTCTTAATGAAAATCATTGTATAAATGCTGCTCATAGAATTGAATTTGTTCATATTATAAAAGGTTATCCTTTGTGACCCTCTGAATGTAACTGTAAGAAACGTATACTAATCCACAGGCACTTATGACACCTGCACTAAAGAAGGAAAAAGACTGCCTTGAGAGCAATTTCAAGGCAATTTCCCATATGAATAAATGAAATAAAAATCAATGAAGATAGCATGAGCTTGTTGAGCTTCATAGGGTAAATAGAATATCAACAAAGAAGCATTCATTCATTATGAATTCAAGTGAAGAGCACTCACGTTCTAGCTACAGACTGTGAACTCTAAGACTGAAAGAGAACCTCTGAGAAAGCCAAGAATGCATGGTCAGAAGGACCCTCAAATAGTCTGTGAACAATAAATGCTAGAGTTAGTGTGAAGAAAAGGAAACCCCCCTACACTGTTGGTGGGAATGTACACTGGTACAACCATTAAGGAAAACAGTATGGAGGTTCCTCAAAAAGAAACTAAAAATAGAGGTGCCATATGATCTTTCAATCCCAGTCCTGGGCATCTATCCAGACAAAACCATAATCAAAAAGATACGTGCAAAAAAAGATACAATTCACCCCTATATTCATTGCAGCACTATTTACACCAGCCAAGACAGAGAAACAACCTAAATGTCCACTGATAGAGGAATGGATTAAGAAGATGTGGTATATTTATATAATGGAGTATTACTCAGCTATAAAAAAGAATGAAAAAAGCCATTTGCAGCAACATGGATGGAACTAGAGATTATCAGGCTAATTAAAGCCAGGCAGTGAAAGACAAGTATCATACACTATCACCTCTATGTGGAATCTAAAAAAATGATGCAAATGAATTTATTTACAACAACAGAAACAGACTACCAGACTTTGCAAACAAACTTATGGTTATCAAGGGGACAGGTGGGAGGGAGGGATGGATTGGAGGTTTGGGATTGGCATATATACACTACTATATACAGAATGACTGTCCAAAAGAGGTCTGCTGTGTGGCATGGGGAACGCTGCCCAATATTCTGTGAAAATCTATGTGCAAAAGAATCTGAAAAAAATTGATATGTGTATATTTATAACTGAATCACTTTCTTGGACGGCAAAAATTATATTGTACATCAACTATACATTTATAAAATTTTAAAAAGTGAAAAAATGGATGGAAAAAAGGTATAAGACACATATTTTCAAGTACAGGAGAACTGTAGTCAGCTGCCCTAAATAATATTTCCATATTAGAATATTTGTATTTCCAATTGTTAAAAATGCTACATTTATGTTTTTAAAAGCCACAAATTTAACAGAAAATTATAATATATAGATACTCAGTTACAAAAATAAAGTTTTCTGCTCCTGTTAGCTCTACCTCAAAAGCTGCCCTCTCACTCTCTCAAAATTTTATTCATCATTTCAGAGGGCTAGACTTACAATGAACATATTCTTGATCACTCTAACTTATAGCATGTTTTCGCTCTCTCTTTTTTTTTTTTTTTTTTTTTTTTTTTTTTTTTGCAATTTCCTACAGCTTCCTAATTTATTTGCTTAACTTTTTTTCCCAGGTAATGTTATTGGTGATGTGCCATAGACTCCACTTTCAACTTAAAGACAGTACCTTGTCTTATTTGCCTTCAGATTTTTTGAAAAAAACACAAAGTGCATTATTTTGGAAACCACACACAGAAATATGTTTATTGAAAAAAGCTAATTGAATAGGATAATGATCTCTAAAGTTCCATTATAATTTTAGCATCCAAAGGTTGTTACTTAATGCTTATGAGTGATACTGACCTAAGGCACCATTGTGGGTGAAAGCCATATGGGTGGATTGGTATTAGAAGAGGATTCTCCATGGTTCTAACCCACTTTTGCAATGGCATACAAGCAAAGGCTCAGACTCTTTGTTCCAGACAAATTTTTCAAGGATGTTTGTATAGTAAACAGTCTTGGGAGATAGAAATGATATTTCTTTCTGAGGCACAGGGAATGCAAATGTCAGGGGGGGGATTTCAAAATTCTCTTAGTTCTTCACAGTTGGCTACAGGGACTTCTGAAATGCGACAAGAAAGTTATTGGAAATAGTGGCAGAAAGCATTGTGCTCAAAGCACTATTAGAGCATATTTATGCATCTTGAAGTTGGTTATGTCCTTCTAAAATAATTTAAAGTGAAGAGGAAGTAGATGAATTTAAAATAGTCAATTGATATTGTTACAGAAATATAGCCTACTGTAAGAAAGAGAAAGCTGTCATTATTTTACAAGTCATTATCAAGCCTTATCTCTTCATTTGAGTAAATAAAGTCCTCATAAGCATGACATGTAGCAGACACTAGTTTAATTTCTTATTGTATCAATGTAATACAGTATGTAAAATACTTCATTTCACATGCATAAATTATTAAGTAGAAACATCTTCAGAAGTTCATAGTTTTTTTTTATACATTAGATATTTTAACCTGTTCATTTAACCTGAGGACATTTGTTTTAAAATTTTCTGTGACCAATCCTGTCTTTAATTTAAGCATGAAGCCATTAATAATAGCTTATTAGTATTTCTAAATAATTTGCTTTCTAAAGACCAGGTTGTTTGTTCTCAGCCTAAGGCAAAATCATGTACCATTAAAGTGTTCTCAGACCTGATTTATTATTTATCAGTCATTAATTCACACCAATTGTTCTATCAAAACATTCTAATTTTAATAAAAGAGATAAATTATACATTGCTTTGCTATTTTCACTATTATTTAGAACTGTGATAATCTTTCAATAATGTTTTAAAAACTGTATCTTTTTTCAAAGAGTGTTTCTGTGAATGTCTGTGAAGTTCTCAGAGTAGATGACACAAAATAAAGACATGAAAAGAAATCAACATGCACATCACAAGCATCATAAGTTTTATTTCTGAGCTAAAAATACCGGATCACTTTTGTGAATTTTCAATAAATATTTGAAGAGTAGAATTTTACTATGAAAAAATTTACAATAAACCTTTAAAATTTACCTTCTTGATTATGATAGTCTTTTCACTGGGTACTTTAGTTTTTATATTCTATCTTCTTGGTCTAAGGAACACCCATTTAATATTCATATTTATTTAGTGTATTTTGCTGGCTTTTAAATTTGCTTAATTTGTAATTCTTGATTTATAAGAAAAATTTAAAAGGCACTAACCAGAAAAAAAAATGTTGGGAAAAATTGATAAACTGTACTTTATTAAATTAAGAACTCCTATGCACTAAGAACATTTAGGCAAGTCACAAAGCTAGAGAACATATTTGTTGCAGGACATAAGCAACAAAAGGGTTATAATCTCTTGATACAAACAGATAAATGATGAGTAGATGAATGATAAACACTAAACACACAGATGGATCATACAAACCAACCACAAAAAGGCAGAGAATGGAAAAGTGAGTGGAAGAATTAAAATGGTACCTCACAAAATATCCAAGTGATCATTAAATAATGTGGAAGTAGGCTCGACCTCTTTAAAAATCAGAAATTGAAATAACTGAGAGGTTTCTTGTACCATTACAAAGTAATTATTTTTACTGTTGTTTTTAACGGTAAGAGCAAATAGATCCTTAGAACAAGAAATATTTCAGTAGCATGCAAAATAACTGAGTAGATATGTTTTCTGGTAGGTTGGCTTTAAGTACACTAAACTAAAAATTACTCTAAATTCTAGATTCTAGATTGCTGTTGGTTTCTCTTTAAAGGAATAACAATGTCTCTGGGCAGAAAAATCTTTTTTTCTCACTAAATAGATTAGGTAAAGGATTAACATGAATAACTGAATCTTTAAAAAACTCATTAAAGTAAATGAAAATCATTCTAGTAGTGTTTTATGTGTATATACACACACACACTGGTGGATTTTTAACAATCTGTCTTTCATAGATGGAAAATTATATAACATAATTTATTTAGATTACCCTTTGTATCTTACATTTTACTTTTATGACAATTATATTTTAAGAGGAAATACATTCATATAGTGAATAAAAAATGCAAATATTATCCCATGTATTATGCATGAATTTACCTATTTTGTTTTTACATCATCTGCTATGGTTAATCTTATTTGTCAACCTGGCCTGACCATAGTGTCCAAATGTCTGCTTAATCACTATTTTGGATGTTTCTGTGAATGTATTCATTTGGATGGGATTAACATTTAATTCAGTGAACTCTGAGTAAAGAAGATTACCATTAGTAATATGACTGGGTCTTATCCAATCAGTTGCAGGCTTTAATAAAACAAAGAATAACCTCCTTCGAGCAAGGGGAGATTCTGCTGACTGCCTGTGGGCTCAAATTCAAATTGCAACTCTTCCCTGAGTCTCCAGCCTGCCACTCCACCTCATCAATATTTTGGATTCACCATGGTTTCATAATCATGTGAAGAGGCAAGTATCATAAATCTGCTTTAAATCTGAGATTATACACCGTACTTGGAGAATAGACTTGTGGCTGCCCAATGGGAGAGGGAGGGAGTGGGAGGGATCAGGAGCTTGGGCTTATCAGACACAACTCAATAGATTTACAAGGAGATCCTGCTGAGTAGCACTGAGAACTATGTCTAGATACTCATGTTGCAACAGAACAAAGGGTGGGGGCAAAACGTATACATGTAAGAATAACTTGATCCCCTTGCTGCACAGTGGGAAAAAAAATAAATGAATAAATAAATAAATCTGAGATTATAAAGAATTGGCTTTTCACATAACCATGACACATATCTACATATGTATACACCCTGGTGGTCTTGTTTCTCTGGAGAAACCTGACTAATACATCATCTAAGTTACAATGTTCATAAATGATACACTGGATTGTGGCTTTCTATAAATATCTATCTACCCATTTACATACCTGTCAATATTAATTTATGTATCTATCATTCTATGTATCTATTTAAACCAGTTAATAATATAGGGTAGCATAAATAAAATATGATGATAAGAAAAAATTCCCCAACATATGACAGTATGATGTGATGAAGCAGACTTCTATCTGGAGAAGGAATACCATAGTCGTTACCCCCAATAACGATGGGTGATAGCTAAAGATATATGTATATGTGTGTATATACACACACATATACATATATATACATGCATACACACACAACTGACTCTTAACACAGATTTGAATTGAATTACAGGATTTCACTTATACCTGAGTCTTTTCAAAAATACTTACTATAATACTACATGTACTTACTGTAGTACAGTACCTAGTACTACTTTTCTTTCTCTTCATTCCTTACAGTAACCTTAAATCTATGTCAATGGTTCCCTTAAGAGATGATTCAACACCCCTACCAGAAATTATTGATTGACATGACATTTTGATGGTCCTGCCTTCTTATGGTAGACGCCAGGGATGCTTTTAAACATTCTACAATAAACAGAGGAGACTCCAACCAAAAAATCATCCAGTCTAAAATGTGAATAGTCCTGCTCTGGTGCAATCTTCATTCTGGATGAACCATATTTTTAGAAATTACAATCTCCATTGAGGCTGATGTGCTCTTAGCAATTCAGTTTTTTTTTTTTTTTTTCTGAAAATGTTTATTTACTCTTATTATTTTTTGTTTTTGAACAACTGTTTTTCAGGTTATAGAATTCTAGCCTAGGGAGTTCCCATTGTGGTTCTGAAGGAACAAATTGGATTGTATCCATGAAGATGTGGGTTCAATTCCTGGTCTGGCTCAGTGGGATAAGGATCTGGCATTGTTGTGAGCTGTGGTGTTAGGTCACAGACACGGCTCAGATCTGGCGTTGCTGTGGCTGTGGCACAGTCTGGCAGCTGCAGCTCCAATTTGATCCCTAGCCTGGGAAGTTCCATATACTGTGGATGTGGATGTGGCCCTGGTGAGAAAGAAAAAAAAAGGTAAATCAATAAACCACAAAAAGAAAAGGAAAGGAACTAAGAAGAAACATAGAATCAACTGAAAAACAAGGTTTAAAATGGCAAAAAAAAACCATATGTATCAATAATTACCTTAAATGTCAATGGAGTGAATGCTCCAATTATCAGATAGTGATAGTTTTGACAAAAATATTAGGAGCCTATAATGTGCTGCCTACAAAAGACCCACCTTAGGGCAAAGGATACACATAGATTAAAAGTGAGGAGATGGAAAAAGATATTCCTTACACAGAAGTTACAAGAAAGTGGGAATTGTAATACTCATATTAGACAAAATATACTTTAAAGTGAAGGTCATAAAGAAAAAGGAAACTATACAATGATAAATGATCAATTCAAGAGGAGGACTTTACCCTAATCAACATACATGCACCTAATGTAGGATTTCCCAAATACATAAACTAATCCTAACAGACAAAAAGGGAGAAATTGATGGGCATATAATAATAGAAGGAGACTATAACACCCCACCAAAACAATGGAAAGATCTACTAGACCTAAAATCAATAAGGCAACAGAGATGGTAAATGATAAAATAGTACAGTGACTTCATTTAGAATTTCAGGACATCGCATTAAAAAAGCAGAATATACAATGTTTTCAAGCACACATGGAACATTCTCCAGCATTGACTACCTATTAGGGTACAAAACTAACTTCAACAAATTTAAAAGTATAGAAGTTATTTCAAGCATCTTCTCTGAATATAATGGCATGGAACTAAAAATATAACGGCATGGAATATAATGGCATGGGACACAGAGAAAGAAATGAGAAACAAACTGACTACATGGAAACTAAATACATGCTATTATAAAAACCAATGGGTCGGAGTTCCCACTGTGGCACGGTGGTTAACGAGTCTGACTAGGAACCATGAGGTTGCAGGTTTGATCCCTGGCCTTGCTCAGTGGGTTAAGGACCCTGGGTTACTGTGAGCTGTGGTGTAGGTTGCAGACGTGGCTCGGATCCCATGTTGCTGTGGCTCTGGTGTAGACTGGTGGCTACAGCTCCGATTGAAGCCCTAGCTTGGGAACCTCCATATGCCGTGGGAGCGGCCCAAGAAATGGCAAAAAGACAAAAAAAAAAACAAAACAAAACAATAATGGGTCAATGAGCAAATCAAAAAGGAAATTAAAAAATACCTTGAGACAAATGACAATGAAAATACAAACATTCAAAAATCTATCGGATGCTGCCAAAGCAGTTCAAGAGCAAAGTTCATAGGGATACAGGCCTTACTCAAAAAGCAAGAAAAATCTCAAATACACAACCTAACCTACCACCTAAAAGAATTAGAAAAGAAGAATAGACAAAACAAAGTCAGCAGAAGGAAGGAAATAATAAAGGTCAGAGAGGCAATAAATAAGAAAGATTAAAAAAACATAGAAAAAAAATCAATACAACCTAGAGCTGGATGTTTGAAATGGTAATCAGAATTGCCAAACCTCTGGCAGGCTCACCAAAGAGAAAAAAGAGAAAAACCAAATAAACAAAATAAGAAATGAAAAAGTAGAAATCACAACTGATAATGCAGAAATCAAAAAAAAAAATAAGAAAACACTATGAACAATTATATGCCAAAAAATTTGACAACCCAGAAGTAATGGACAACTTTATAGAAACATACAGTCCACCAAAACTGAATCAAGAAAAAAATAGATTATTTGAACAGACCAATCACTAGAAATGAAATTGATATGTTCAACAACAACAAAAAAAATTTAGAAAAAAACCTACAAAGAAAAGTCCAGGACCAGATGGCTTTACAGGTGAATTCTATCAAATATACCAAGAAATTATACAGATCCTTTTCAAACTCCTCCAAAATACTGAAGAGGAGGGAACATTCCTAAAGACATTCTACAAAGCAACCATCATCCTAACACCCAAACCAGACAGATATAACTAAAAAAGAAAATTATAGGCCAAAATCTTGATGAATATAGTTGAAAATCTCTACACAAAGTTTTAGCAAACTGTATAGCAATTCATAAAAAGATACACCATGACTGAGTGGGATTCATCTTAAGTCCACAAGGACGGGTCAACATACACAAATCAGTCAATGTAATATATCACAGTAACAAAAGAAAAGTCAAAACTCACATGATCATCTCAATGGATGCAGAAAGAGCATTTAACAAAATCTAACATCCATTCACTGTAAAAAAATCTTACTAAAGAGGATAGAAAGTGAACATACCTCAATCTAATAAAAGCCATTTTTGACAAATCCACAGCCAGTGTAATGTTCAAGGCAGAAAAGCTTAAGTTGAAAGTCTTCCCACTAAAATATGGAAGCAGATAAGGATTCCCACTCTCACACTTTTATTCAACACAATATTGGAAGTCCCAGCCGCAACAATCAGACATAAAAAAAGAAAAAGTTTCTAAATTGGAAGAGAAGATGTAAAATTATCACTATATGAATATGACATGATACTCTCTCTATATAGAAAATTCTAAGGACTGCAAACAAAAACTACTATATCTCAAAAACCAATTCAGAAAAGTAGCAGGATCAAATATTAACATTCAGAAATTGGTTGCATTTCTGTATACTAACAATGAAATGTCAGAAATAGAATGTTAAAAAAAATACCTTTTAAAATTGTACCAAAAAAAATAGCTAGGAATAAACCTGACCAAGGAGATGAAAGACTTGCACATTCAGGACATTAAAATATTAACAAAAGAAATTAAACAGGATTCAAAGAAATGGAAAGATATCCATGCTCTAGTATTGGAAGAATTAATATTGATAAAATGCCAATACAACCCAAAGCAATCTACAGATACGTGATCCTTATAAATTAACCATGACACTTTCAACAGAACTAGAATAAATAATCCAAAAATGTACATGGAACCCTAAAGGACCCAGAACTGCCAAAGTAATTTTGAGGAAAAAGAGTAAAACAGAAGATGTAACTCTCCCAGACTTCAGAAAATACTACAAAGCTACAATATTCAAAACAACATGCCATATTGGTATAGAAACACCAATACTAGTCAATGAAACAGATGCCTGAAAGTAAACCCAAACGTTTACAGTAAATTAATTTTTGAAAAAAAGGCAAGAATATAAAAAGGGGAAAAGGCAATCTCTTTATCAAGTGGAACTAGGAAAGCTGGGGCAGCATGTAAATCAATGAAACTAGATCACAGCTCCCCCCATGCACAAAAATAAACTCAAAATGGTTTAAAGGCTTAAACGTAAGTTACAACACCATAAGACTCCTACAAGAGAACAAAGGCAAAACACTCTCTGACATAAATTATACCAATGTTTTCTTAGGTCAGTCTCCCAAGGTAATAGTAATAAAAATAAATAAATAAATGGAACCTATAAGAAACTTACAAAGGAAACCATAAACAAAATGAGAAGACACCCTATGAACTGGGAGAAACTATTTGCAAATGATATGGCTGACAAAGGCTAAATCTCCAAAAAAAAAAAAGCTCCCACAACTTAATAACGAAAAATAAAACAGAAAATCAAATGACACAATCAAAAAATGGGCAGAAGACTCAAAGAGACATTTTGCTAAAGAAGATATACAGATGGCCAACAGGCACATGAAAAGATGCTCAACATCATTAATTTTAAATGAAATGTTAATCAAAACTACAATGATTTATCACCAAACATCAGTCAGAATGGCCATCATCAAAAAGTCTACAAATGATAAATGCTGGAAAAGATGTGGAGAAAAGAGAAACCTCCTACACTGTTGGTGGAAATGTAAATTGACGCAACAACTATGGAGAACAGATATGGAGGTGCTTTAAAAAACCAAAAGTAGAGTTAATATATGATGTAGCAATTCCACCCCTGGTTATATAACCAGAAAAGACAAAAACTCTAATTCAGAAAAATACATGCACCTCAATGTTCATAGCATCACTATGTATAATTGCCAAAATATGGAAGCAACCTAAATGTCTATCAACATATGAGGAGATAAAGATGTGATATACACACAAATACATGCACAAATGTGCATGAACAGTGGAGTATTACTCAGTAATTAAAAAGAATGAAATCATACCATTTCCAGCAAGAGAGATGAACCTAGAGATTATTGTATTAAGTGATTAGTAATTCTCAAACAGAGAAAGATAAAGATCACATGATATCACCTTTATACGTGGGATTTAACTATCTTAATGAACTTAATTACCAAACAGAAATAGCCTCTCTGATTTAGAAAACAAATTTATGGTTACACAAGCAGAAAGGCAGGGAGAGATAAATCAGAAATTTGGTTACACATACACACCACTATCTATAAAACAGGTAAACAACAAGGATCTACTACATAGCACAGGGAACTATAGTCACCATCTTGTAATAACCTATAATGGAAAAGAATCTGAAAAAGAATATATATATGTGCACACACACATACATATATATGATATCACTTGGTTTTATACTTGAAATATTTTAAATCAAGGACACTTCATACCAAAAATCAAATTTATTTCTTTGATTTTTTTATAAATGTATTAACATACAACTTTTGTTCCATATCCCCATATTCTCCACTCCTGGTTTAGGATATGGATTCTGCTTTCACTGTGTCCTAGCTCTTGTGTCCATGGAGGAAATGTTACTGTATCTCAGGCCTAGTGTTTTTCAAACTGAAAAGAGAGACACTGATATCTCATCAGAGTGAGAGCATGTGCATTAAATGAGATTACACATTAATGGCAGCTACTGTAACATAGACCCCTTTTTTTTTTGCCACTCTTCTACAATTTGACTTGTTCAAATGATTAATAAGTATTTTCACTTCTATTTTTAGTTTTTATAAAATTGCATTTAGTATAGATTACTCATATGGTAAGTAAAAATTCATTGTATTAAAAAGAATAAGAGATCAAATTTCGGTCAGATGTTCCAGAAGTAATTCACACCATTTTTATTGCACATGCATTATTTAGTCAATTTATGGCTAAAAATATTCCCTGTCAAGGATAACCACCATATTTTGAAGGAAAATATATCTAGTTACTTTTATTTAGTTGTGTACTGTGAAACCAGGCAATCTCAGAATAGTATTACACAATACAACAAAGTATTTCAAACAAGATTTCGTTAATACTGAAAGTGAAAAAGTTTTCTCTTTGAGAATAGAACTTTTATTCTAGAAATTATCTGTGGCATGTGTGACTTTAAAAAAACTATTAAAAGAGTGTTTTGCGGGGGTTGATTAACTCTGAAATTATTCATTTATTCATATACACGGATAGTTTAATCAACACAATTATTAATTTCTCAGACATTTCTAGACTTTATATTAATAAGTAAGTCTTCAATTACAGCTCTGTCAAGAGCAAATTTTATTTTTCTTTCTCTACATATAAGTTTAAAAAAAATAGGCAATCACAACTGAGACAGACAGCAGATCCTAACGTTAACTGTCAAAAACAACGATGAATTATGTAACAGAAGAATAGATAAACTAGTGTTCTCTTCAAATACACCATTTTCAAAGATATATTTAAGATAAAATAAAATCCTTTCTTAATTGGCTATATTTAGTCATGGAATCTCAAATTATTTATTTATTTTTTAACAATCTGAAAGAAATGTCAGTAAAAGTTGTATTTTAATGATAATTAGTAGAAACTGTAGCTGATTTTTTGGTTAAATATTTTCGTTACTTTGAGCTACTCTCTGTCACTAGGCAGATGTGAAGTTTTATTGGATTTGGTGTTCATAATTATAAGTTTAGTGCTGAACAGATTCTAGTGACAAAATAATTATTTATTAGTGAAAAGAAAAGTGAGCTATAATGAGGAAAATAAAGTTGAGGGGAAGTATAATATGTGACTAAATGGGAAAAGTCAGTTATGCAGCTACCTTTGAATAGGCAAGTTCCCTTTAGTGTTATTATGAGGTTACACACTAAAAATGTAACTAGGGCAAACGTAAATGTATTTTTCCCTTGGTATGACTATCATAAGATAATCAGAGGCGGTAACATGAAAAATAATGCAAAAATATAAAACTAAATGCAATTCAGCCCATATATTCTTCTATTTCCTTCTTTGTATTACTAACACCACAGAAGGCCTATGGGACAAAGTTCCCCTTTTAACATGGATTAAACTGTCTTACATGAGTCTTTTAAGAAAGGGAAGATTTATAGTAATATTGAATGCCAACCAAATCATAGACAAAATGAAACAGCTACTTCATTCAATCTTTAAGGACTTAGAGGTTAAAAATGTCCCTATTCGAAAAAGACAGTCTCTTCAGGAAGTGGTGCTGGAAAAGTTGGTAAACAGCATGTTAAAAAATGAAGTTAGGAGTTCCCGTGGTGGCTCAGTGGTTAGCAAACCCGACTAGGAACCATGAGTTCGCAGGTTTGATCTCTGGCCTTGCTCAGTGGGTTAAGGATCCTGCATTGCTGTGAGCTGCGGTGTAGGTTGCAGATGCAGCACGGATCCCGTGTTGCTGTGGCTCTGGTGTAGGCCAGCGGCTACAGCTCCAACTAGACCTCTAGGCCTGAGAACCTCCATATGCTGTGGGTGTGGCCCTAGAAGAGACAAAAAGACCAAAAAAAAAAAAAACTTAAAAGATACTATCAAACTTTACTTAAAAATAACCTCAAAATGGCTTAAAGGCTTAAACATAAGACATGATATCTTAAGACTCCAAGAAGAGATCATAGACAAAACATTCTCTGACATAAATCATATCAATGTTTTCTTAGGTCAGTCTCCCAAAGCAATAGAAAGAAAAACAAAAATAAATAAATGGGACCTAATTAAACTTATAAGCTTTTGCAAAATAAAAGCAAACTATAAACAAAATGAAAAGACAACCTGTGAACTGGGAGAAAATATTTGCAAATGATATGACTGAAAAGGGCTTAATTTCCAAAATAAACAAACAGCTCATCCAACTCAATAACAAAAAACAATGCAATCAAAAAATGGACAGAAGATCTAAGTAGACATTTCTCTAAAGAAGATATGTAGATGGCCAAGGGACACATAAAAAGATGCTCAATATCACTAATTATTAGAGAAATGCAAATCAAAAGTACAATGAGGTGCTACCACATACGCATCAGAATTTCCATCATTAAAAAGTCTGCAAGCAATAAATGCTTGAGAGGTGTAGAGAAAAGGGAACTATCACATTGTTGATGGGAGCGTAAGTTGGTACAGCAACTATGGAAAACAGCATGGAGGTTTCTTAGAAAATTAAATGTAGAACTACCATATGATCCACATATCCCACTCCTGGGCATATATCCAAACAAGGGTATAAGTCAAAAATATATATGCACCTCTATGTTCATAGCAGCACGATTCGCAATAGCCAAGGCTTGGAAACGACCTAAATGCCCATCAAGAGATGAATGGATAAAGAAGATGTGGTACTTACATGCAATGGAATACTACTTAGCCATAAAACAGAATGAAATAATGCCACTTGCAGTAGCATAGATGAATCTAGAGATTATCAACTAAGTGAAATAAGTCAGAAAGACAAATACCACATGACGTCACTTATATGTGAAACCTAAAATATGACACAAATGACCTTATCTATAAAACAGAAACAGATCCCCGACATAGACAACAGACTTGTGGTTGCCAAGGCAGAGGGGTGGGCTGGGAGGTTGAGGCTAGCAGATGTAAGCTATTACATATAGAATGGATAAATAAGGTTCTACTGTATAGCACAGGGAACTCTATTCAATGTCCTATTTATAAGACAATGAATATCAATAAAGAGGATATATATGTATAACTGAATCAATTTACTGTACAGCAGAAATACAACACTGTAAATCAACTATACTTCAATAAAAAATTCTCTATTTTACTGATAAGTCAGGTAAGATTGATTAAATAAATAAGAATTTAACTCAACTAGGAAGACCAAGACTATGAAACCAGTTCTATTTTTTTTTTTTTTGTCTTTTTTTTGCTATTTCTTTGGGCCGCTCTCGCAGCATATGGAGGTTCCCAGGCTAGGGGTTGAATCGGAGCTGTAGCCACTGGCCTACACCAGAGCCACAGCAACACAGGATCCGAGCTGCGTCTGCAACCTACACCACAGCTCAAGGCAACACCAGATCGTTAACCCACTGAGCAAGGGCAGGGAACCTCATGGTTCCTAGTCGGATTCGTTAACCACTGCGCCATGACGGGAACTCCCTTTTTTATTTATTTTTTATTTTTTATTTTTTTTTTTGAAAACCAGTTCTATTTTAAAGTAGAGTTTAAAATAGAGTATTACAGTACTCTCCAGGGAGAAAAGACAGTAAGACTATGAGTATTAGAGAGGGGATGTGTCATTCACTGGAGGTGAGTTTTAAATACCTAACACTTGTTTACAGCGATAATTTTAACTTTTTTATAGTTTAATACTTTCTCTTTCATACCCACTATAAATGCTACTGTCAGAGTAGAAATAAAACTTAGTATTGACCATTCCCTGCTCTTGAATCAAATAATTTAGTTCTTTCTTCATTTAGTCCCAATAGTTTAAAGTCACCCAGTTGTTTAAATAATCCACAGTCTAACTTCTACTGTTCCAAAAGTTTTATTTATTTTAGTTTTTTTGTTATTTATTTTTTATTGTTATTTCCCCTAACACACTCTTGTTTTTCCCACTGTATAGCATGGGTACCCAGTTACACATACATGTATATATAATTTTTTCTCCCATTGTAGTGCTGCATTGTAAGTATCTAGACATAATTTTCAGGGCTACACAGCAGGATGTCATTTTAAACCCATTCCATGAGCAATAGTTTGCATCTGTTGACTCCAAGTTCACAATCCCTCCCACTCCCTCCCCCTTCCCCTCTCCCTGGGTAACCACAAGTCTATTCTCCAAGTCCATGATTTTCTTTTCTGTAGAAAGGTTCATTTGTGCTGGATATTAGATACCAGATATGAGTGATAGCATATGGTATTTGTCTTTGTCTTTCTGGTTCATTTCACTCAGTATGAGAGTCTCTACTTCCACCCATGTTGCTGCAAATGGCATTATTTCATTCTTTTTTTTGTGGCTGAGTAGTATTCCATCATGTATATATACCACATCTTCCTAATCTAATTGTCTGTCAATGGACATTGGGTTGTTTCCAGCTCTTGGTTACTGTGAATAGAGCTGCAATGAACATGCGGGTGCATGTGTCTTTTTTAAGGAAAGTTTTGTCTGGATATATGCCCAAGCGTGGGATTGCTGGATCATATGGTAGTTCTATGTATAGGTTTCTAAGGTACCTCCATACTGTTCTCCATAGTGGCTGTACCAGCTTACATTCCCTCTTCTCCACAACCCCTCCAGCACTTGCTATTTGTGAACATATGAATGATGGCCATTCTGACTAGTGTGCGGTGGTATCTCTACTACTCCACACTTTAAAATCTGGGCACATTAATCCACTTACCTGTCCTCAACTCCTCCTTTTCCTCTCCATCTGCCCTTTTATTCATTCTAACTCTAGTTTTCCCTCAAATATCCTTCCCAACATTTACGTTTGTTGAAATTCTTCCAGAGCTAAAAGGCCAGTTAAGTCCCATAGCCTTGAAGAAGACTTTCTAGAGTCCCATAAGGAATGACTTCTACTTTTGAATAATTCTGAAGTTCAGGAATGAACCTCATTTATTATGTGTTTGCTTATTCATCTTCCTTCCTTCCAAAGAAGGGAGGGGGGGCAAAAAACTTGCTATTCTTTATAATAGGGAATACTCAATTATTTGACATCTTTAACCTAATAAATATATCTTGGTTATTGAAACTGAATTTACATATAATTTATTATTTTAAAAAATTGCAACACTGCATATGGTATATGGAATCGTCCTATGTAATTTCAGTTACTAAAAACAAAAGTGTTGCCAGCTGTTTCCTAACTCTTTTTAAAAGTTGGCATAACCAAATAATTTAGCCAAAACATGGCTTTTTTTTAAATGACTTTTATTTTTTTCCATTATAGCTGGTTTACAGTGTTCGGTCAATTTTCCACTGTACAGCAAGATGACCCACTCACACATACATATATACATTCTTTTTTCTCATATTATCATGCTCCATCATTAAGCGACTAGATACAGTTCCCAGTGCTACACAGGAGGATCTCATTGCTTATCCATTCCAAATTAGTTTGGTGAGATGAAAGCTTTTTTATAGGGAAAATATTTTCTCCAGTAGTGCTTTCCAAACTCTGCCCCTGGTAGTCCCAGGAATTCCATGAATTTTTTTAGCAGCCATGTTTACTTTCAACTTAGTCAAGCTTATTCAAATGTTTCAAGACTCTAAGTTTTTCATTGGATGTATTATTCTCCATAAAGCCTAAAAGAGTTGGCTATTTATTGCTTAAGTTGACTATGACAGCATAAATTTTCATCAATGTGTATCTCTGCCATCTTTATAACAATATATTAAGAATGTTTAAAATAAGGGGAAAAAGAATGACTAAAATTATTTCCAGAAAACAGTCTTTGGACAAATACAATGAAAAAGCCCACAGATTCAGGCCAAAGATTCTAGTATTTTTTGGATACAGAGCTGCAATTAATTGTAGGGTAGTTTGAAGACAATATTCCATGCTATCTCTTTCTTTCAGAATCTTAGAAAATATGAATATTTGATTTTTATACATAAGTTTTATATATCGAATTCCTGCATATATTCAATAGCCCTTCTTTCAGTAACGCCCCATAAAATCTATGCAAGTAACAAAATAAGAGTCCATTATGGAATTTTCTTACTTTGAGGTACTGTATATTGACAAACAAAATATCCAATTAAGCATAAATGTCAGAAAATTTTCAGTCTATTTAAATTTCTTAAGTTTAAACAAGGATAAAAATTTATATGAATCAAATTTTCAAATGGAAATGCTAACGATAAAGTAACAAACACGAATGATGATAAAAAAAATCTCATGTATCTATAAATGAATTAGTTTACATTTTCGTCCTATGAATTCATGTTATGTGAAACTGCTTTGGAGTGAATCCATTTAAAGCGGGTTGCTAGTGACTATTTCTAAAAAGAGGTTATTGATGTTAAAATAAAAGAGGGGAAGACGTTAAAAAATGACTCTGGTTTAGCAGAAATCAAAGTGACAGGAAAAAAAAAAAAACTCACCAGAGAGAAATATTTTTAGCAGAGTTTTAAAAATGTAAAGTGGTAGAAATTAGAATACAGACTAAATTGAATTTTAGCAGAGCTATTCTTCATTTGGAGGGAAAAACAACATCGGAAGGAAACCATTAATCTGGCCTTAATAGTGTGCTGGCATTCAGTTATCTCATTGGAGGAGAAATTCCAGAGGTACAACAAGTTTCTATAAAAGTTACAGAGCATTAAGATTATCTTCAGGGAGTTCCCGTCGTGGCGCATTGGTTAACGAATCCGACTAGGAACCATAAGGTTGCGGGTTCGATCCCTGCCCTTGCTCAGTGGGTTAAGGATCCGGCGTTGCCGTGAGCTGTGGTGTAGGTTGCAGACGCGGCTCGGATCCCGCGTTGCTGTGGCTCTGGCGTAGGCCGGTGGCTACAGCTCCGATTCGACCTCTAGCCTGGGAACCTGCATATGCCGCGAGAGCGGCCCAAGAAATGGCAAAAAGGCAAAAAGGCAAAAAAAAAAAAGATTATCTTCAGGATGACGGCATCCTCTCTTCATAAAGAGAGAAATCACACATCTCCAGGAGAGAGAACTAAGAACTTTGAGAGAAATAAGATATTTAGAGGAGAGGATTTAAGCTGTTAAACTTGTTAGATCTTTGCTATGTCTACAGCTGCAGACTGGAAATTTTTCAAAAAGCCGAACATAGGAACTGATTTTTCCCTTTTTAATCATCTCCAGTATAATTTAGATTCTCATGACAGCTACAGAAAAATAATACTGCCTGCAATAAAGACGTGAGGACAATTACTTGGCAAAATAAACTGATAAACCATCAGAGGAAGCTTCTTTTTTATGAACTGTGGAAAGCTATTTTTTTATATAGGATTGCTACAGGTAAGCACAAGTTAAACTGCAGATTTAAATACAGAAGAAAGTTATATGCTAGTTAGGATAATAATGTATTATTCAAAGCAGCCAAATAACTATCAATGACTCCTCATTTTGACCAAGGTTATACTTCATGTAAAAAAATCCATTTTGTTAAAATAGCTATAGAAGAGTTGCACCAGCAATTTTTGAGAAAAATTATTTGACTTAATGCTAATTTATTACAAGTTAAAAGAAATTGTCTTAAAATAAGGCACAATATAAACTTGAGTTGGGATTTCCCGTCAGGGCTCAGTGGTTAACGAATCTGACTAGGAACCATGAGGTTGCAGGTTCGATCCCTGGCCTTGCTCAGTGGGTTAAGGATCCAGCATTGCCATGAGCTGTGGTATAGCTCACAGACGCGGCTCGGATCTGGCGTTGTGGCTCCAGTATAGGCTGGTGGCTACAGCTCCAATTAGACCTCTAGCCTGGGAACTTCCATATGCCGCAGGTGTGGCCCTGGAAAAGACAGAAAGACCAAAATAATAATAATAATAAAAATAAATAAACTTGAATTGTAAACATAAGGAATTTGTGGTAGTATAGCTCACAAAAGACATTTAACATTTTATATTCCTTTTTGTTGAAGCAATTATCACATATACTAGTATTTTTAAAAGCTGTTCAAGTTATGCTTATGTTACAAATATTTCATTTTTTGTTTGGTTTTTGTGTTTTTAGGGACACACCCATGGCATATGGAGGTTCCCAGGCTAGGAGTTGAATCAGAGCTAAGGCTGTGAGCCTATGCAACAGCCACACCAGAATCGAGCCACATCTGTGACCTACACCACAGCTCACAGCCATGCTGGATCCACAACCCACTGAGCGAGGCCAGGGATGGAACCTGTGTCCTTATGTATACTAGGTCAGACTTGTTTCTGCTGAGCCATGACGGGAACTCATTACATATTTTAAATATCTAAGTAGTACAAGATGTGTGTAATAAAATTAGTTCCTATTCCATTATTATGTGGCAAAAACAAATTAAATCATTAGCTCTTTGTGTTATAAGATTAAAACCACTTGGCTGAAAATAATAAGACTATTAATGATGTTTTAGCATTTCATAGTTACTTTACTTCCAAGGAATCCCTATGGGAGTTGATTTTATAACTAAAAATATTGTAGCAATTTAATATTATAAGGACTTTTACCTATGGTAATTAACATTTATGATGATTGAGTTTCAAATGGTTAATACCTGCAAATAATAGCTTATGATAAAGAAGCATTATTCAAAATTGCTAAAAGCAGACTCATAGTTTATCAAAAATTTCAATCAAATGTACTGAGGAAAAAAGTGGACGTTTCTGATTATTTTACATTTAGTAAAAGGGATTTGCAGAAATGGATAATAGATTTCTTTGAACCATGAAAAAAAGCATTTTTAGATATCTGCTTTAAGTTCCATAAATAAAAATATTTTGACATATTCCTTGCCATGCTTCCACGTATAAAAAAATGTCCTGCTTTTGTTAAACACATGTCAAAAGAATATTTTAAAAGTAAAATACATGGAGATCACTGTTTTAGTTCCTAATGATGATGGTGTTATGTCCCCAAATACAAGTATTGTCTACTTTGTCTCACACATGATTTTACAAATGATGGACGAAAAGATAAAGCAGACCACGTTACATGACACAGAACCAGAAGGCATTGATTAAATGCATCCCATAAATTATTTTCATTTATATAGGTAGCTGAAGGACTTAGCATTTCAACATGATATTTAATTCATGGCTCAATAAAGGCTATCCAAATTCCCATTAAATATTAAAAACAGATGCAAATATGAAGATAGGAACTCAGAATTATTTTCTACAGATATTTTCTGTTTTATCTCTTCCAAGACAGATATAGATAAAAAAAAATTCACTTTTGCAAATCTAGCTTTACCTTGATGTGAAAAAAAATAGCATCAAAAAAATAAAATTTATAATTGAAAAAGGCTGTTTGTGCAATATTGGTAATGGTAATTTTAGAATGGTAAAGTTTAACATTTGTACTCTGCAATTCCAAAAGTTTCATAAAAAAATTATAAGTGAACCAAGAAATATTAAATTCTATCCTTTTGCTGGTTCATGTTGTTTTAAAAATATTTTACTAATCACTTGTAAAATTCAAGGGATTAATCTCCAAAATTTATAAACACCTTTTGCAGCTGCATACCAAAAATCAAACAACCCCATCCAAAAATGGGCAGAAGCTATAAACAGACAGTTCTCCAATGAAGACATACAGATGGCCCAGAAACACATGAAAAGATGTTCAACATTACTCATTATTAGAGAAATGCAAATCAAAACCACAATGAGGTACCACCTCACACCAGCCAGAATGGCCATCATTAAAAAGTCTACAAACAGTAAGCGCTGGAGAGCGTGTGGAGAAAAAGGAATCCTAGTACACTGTTGGTGGGATTGTAAATTGGTACAACCACTGTGGAAAGCAGTATGGAGATTCCTCGGAAAACTAAACATAGAACTACCATTTGATCCAGCAGTCCCACTCCTGGGCATCTATCCAAAGAAAACCACGACTTGCAAAGACACATGTACTCTGATGTTCACTGCAGCACTATTTGCAATAGCCAAGACATGGAAACAACCTCAATGTCCGTCGACAGAGGAGTGGATCAAGAAGATGTGGTACATATACACAATGGAATATTACTCAGCCATTAAAAAGAACGAAATACCAGCATTTTTAGCAACATGGATGGACCTAGAAATTATCATGCTAAGTGAGGTCAGCCATACAATGAGACACCGACATCAAATGCTTTCACTGACATGTGGAATCTGAAAAAAGGACAGACGCAACTTCTTTGCAGAACAGATGCTGACTCACAGACAATGAAAAGCTTATGGTCTCTGGAGGTGACAGTTTGGAGGGTGGGGGAATGTGCTTGGTTTATGGGATGGAAATCCTGTGAAAGTGGATTGTTAATGATCATTATACAACTACAGATGTGAGAAATTCATTTGAGTAATAAGAAAAATTAAAAAAAATAAAATGCTATTTTGTTAAAAAAAAAACTGACAGAACATTATACATCAACTAAAGCAAAAATTTTTAATAAAAAGTTTAATGTGCTCTCTATGAGCTGTTTCATGGAGCTAGAAAAGTGAGTACTATAGTTCCTAAGGAAAACAAACACAAAGGAGCTAGGAAAACACCAGAAAAAAAGAGCTCAGCAGGAGACCAGCCCTCCCAGAGCACAAGGAAGCCTCTATAATTCAAGCAGCATTGCAGTGAAGGATAGAGAAAGGCTAGGAGAGAAATCCCAGGAACATGTGCAAAAATATAAGCACATTGTATAGGTAATATCCAGAGTTCCCATTGTGATGCAGTGGAAACGAATCCAACTAGGAGCCATGAGGTTGCGGGTTCGATCCCTGGCCTCGCTCAGTGGGTCAAGGATTCGGCGTTGCCATGAGCTGTGGTGTAGGTCACAGACATGGCTCCGATCTGGCATTGCCGTGGCTGTGGTGTAGGCCAGCAGCTACAGTTCCAATTAGATCCCTAGCCTGGGAACCTCCATATGCTGCAGGTACAGCCCTAAAAAGACAAATAAATAAATAAATAAATAAATAAATAAATAAATAAAAAGGTAATATCCAATTACTTAGGCAAAGATAGTCTAATAAGTGGTACTATAGTAAATGGATAAACATATAGAAAGAGAGGAAGTCAGATTTATTCCATACACCACAGATAAGCAGAACAAACTCTAAATGTGTATACAGAGATCTTAAAGGGATATTCATCAGTTACATAGTAAAATATCAAGTATTTATAAAACTTCTGAAACAAATCATTAGCTAGGCCCTCTACATTCTGGGCATAAAGGAAAAGTCTTCGAATTATGATGAGAAATTCAAATATAATAAAAAGAATATTGATAATTTTGACTTTATAACTTATAGCCGTTTATACCAAAAACTTCTGCCAAGTGCAGGTTCCCCTGTGGTGCAGTGGGTTGAGGATCCACTGCCGCAGCTGTGGTGCTGTTCCTGCAACTGTGGCATGGGTTCCATCCCCGGCCCAGAAATTTCCACACGCTATGGGTATGTTTTTTAAAACAACAAAAAACAAAAAAAAAACCTTTGCAAAGCAAAAAGAGCTTAGTAAATTCAAGGACAATTTCAAACTAGAATAACATATGTGTGGCTTTTAGCACAGGTAGAGGCTAATATCCCTAACAGGAAGAACTTTTTTAAAATCAAGGAGAAAGATCAAATATTCTTGTACAAATATTAACAAAAGATAAACACTTCAAGGAAATATAAAAAAATAAAACTGATTCAAACTCATGAAAAAAATGTTCAACTCTTCACATAGATGCAAATTAAAACTTACAGACATACCATTTCTTACCCATTAGATGGCAAATTTGATGATCCACCAGTTCAGTGAGTTTGGAGGAAAAGAGGCACTCTCACACATTGTTTGTAGGAACATGAAATAATGCAATTTATACGGAGGATAATTTTTAAAATATCCTTAAAGACTACATAAGCAATGTATTACTTTGTTAGGGCTAATACAACAAAACACCCCAGAGTAGGTGGCTTAACAGAAATTTTTTTTGAAGTCCAAGATCAAGACGCTGGCATGTTTCATTTCTCCTGAGTCCTCTCTCCCTGGTTTACAGAGGGCCACCTTCTCACGTATCTTTATGGCCTTTCCTGTGTGACTAAATCCTTCAGTCCCTCTGCAGGTGCAAATTCTCTTTTCTTCTAAGGACCAGTCCTGCTGGTTTGGGGCTACCACAATGGCTTCATTTGACTTCACCATTGTAAAAGCTGTCTGCACATATAGTCACGTTCTGAGGGCTGGGCTTCAATATATAAGGAAGATCTTTGTGAATCAGACAGTGAATGCCAGGTAACACTAATTAAGTGCAAAAAAGCAAAAGAAATGCTAACTTTTGCGCAAAAGAAGTTGGAAATATATAGTATATTTATGTATAGATGATATGCACATCCACATAAATATGCTGACCATTACCAAAGGAAATATAGGAAGGACAAATGGGAAATCAGTGGAGCTGAATACTTACAAAGGGTAGAAGAAAGAGAAGGAGGAAGGAGAGGGGAAAAGAAAGAAGAAAGGAAAAAGAATTCTTCAAAGTAATCTATGCAATAAGATGGGAAGCCATAAATCCTCAACTTGTTTTAGCAAATGTGTTTCTGTAGTCATTCAACAGCAGTAACTCTGAGAACATTTTAGATGTTTTATAGAAATGATCCAATGAGTAAATGCGCTGATATTGTCAGGAATCAGGTTTTCACTGAAGCAGCAGAGAGACATTCACAGGAGATGGGGGCAAACAAAAGGAACTCTGTGAGGATGGAGTGGACTTGGTGGTGTACGTAGGGACTCTGGACCTCTAAAATAGGTGTGTGTGCATGTGTGTGGACATTTATGTATGTTCGTGTATGCATCCATGTGTATTTGTGTGTTTACATGTATGTGTATATATATCTACACAGGCATTTCCCCTCTCTCTTACAAAGCCCAGAAACAAACACGGCAGTTGCAATGAGCACACCGGTACCCAGGCCTTGCTTCTACTACTATTCTTAAAAATAATAATAAAATATAATAAACCAGGGTTCCATAGCGTAGTGGGTGATCCTGGAGTCAGAGCAGGGTTGGGAGAAAATCTATTGTGAAATAATTTGTTATGCCGAAAAATAAAAAGGTGCTCAAAAACGGAAGGGACTTGCCATAAGAAAAATACAACTAATTCAAAAGTGCTTGACATGGGACAACTTGACCATGTAAACAATTAATCATCAACCCTTGAATAACGCCGACTCCATGAATCTGTACCAACGGTAAATCCGTCAATGAGGAAGAAGGGGAATGCTGAGTGCTTCTTGATAAGAGTGGAGGAACTGCTGGGGTTGAAATACCATCATTTTTGCAGGATCACATTAAAGAGTGATTTGAGAAAGAACTAGAGTCATCAAAGGTTGAAAACGGGGAAATCTGAAGGAAATGAGATTTGCATAATCTTAAAATACAAGTAAAAGTATACAGTGGGATGTGGGACCAAGCGATGAAAATGAACGTCACCAGTGAGCAGACGACACGCTGTGCTTCATGAAGGGACCGCCTGAGAAAAGCACGCTATCCCTTGTGCAGTTTACTTGCGGAAAACAGAGACCCTTGTTTTGATCATGAGAAAATATCAAACCAAAATCAAAATGAAGAATTTTTTAAAGAGGGGCTGAGGAAAACGATACTCCTTAAAAATATCAATGTCAAAAAAAAAAGGGGGGAAAAAAAGCTGTGGAAATATTCCAGGTAAAAGGGCACCTGAGATAGATGACAACTTGATATGATACATGATCTAGACTGAATGCTGTACTAGAGGGAAGAAAAAAGTATTACTGTGTCAATTAACAAAATTAGAATATAATTATAGATTAAAATACCACAGCTAAATATATGATTTGAAATCAATAAACTAAATCACAGTTATCTAAGAGACTATTATTTTTAGGAAATGCACAAAGGCAGTTAGCGATACAGGGACATGGTATCTGCAATTTATTCTCAAAGGTTCACTTCAGATAAAGGGAAAAGAGAGAGGTGCCTATTAGGACATAAAGAAGGAATGAGCACAATCAATTAACAAATGGAGACAAACGTTAATAATAAATAATAGATCAAATAGTAAAGGGTCCTTTGTGCTATTTTCTTCCTGCCATTCTCTGTACATTCAAAATTATTTCCAGGTAAAACTTTCAAAAATATGCCTTGAATTAGTATATGAGACATAGGATAAGGAAGGAAAGCTCGTCTTAGTCATCATGAGGAAGAGAAAATGGATCCACAGGGTTTTTCGATGTTATTTATATCCTTCAAGAATTTTCAATTGAAAGCGTCACTTTTTTTTTTTTTTGGATACAGCTGCAGCAATTCCTGTGCCAGAGGTGGAACCTGTGCCCCAGCAGAGACCCGAGCCATTGCTGAGATCCTTAACCTGCTGAGCCACAAGAGAAATCCGAAAGATTTTTTTTTTTTTTTTGTGTGTGTCTTTTTGCCATTTCTTTGGGCCGCTCCCGCAGCATATGGAGGTTCCCAGGCTAGGGGTCGAATCGGAGCTGTAGCCACCGGCCTACGCCAGAGCCACAGCAACGCGGGATCCGAGCCGCGTCTGCAACCTACACCACAGCTCACGGCAACACCGGATTCTTAACCCACTGAGCAAGGGCAGGGACTGAACCTGCAACCTCATGGTTCCTAGTCGGACTCGTTAACCAATGCGCCACGACGGGAACTCCACAAAAGATTTTTATATTTAGTCTATTTCCTATTTAATTCTCTCTGTCCTCAATTTCAATAATTTATCTAAACTCCCTTTTCTTTTGAATGGCAAAATGTTAACACTGAAAGAGATACAGAACTGTCTTAACTTACAGAACAAGACGTTAGGTCCAAAGCAGCAAAATTACTTTTTTTTAGCTCACTTGAGATTTTTCCTGAGAAGTTTAACTTGCAAAATTGGCATTAACTATTGATTACAGAGGGATTATGAGGCATTTTAGTTATATCAAATCCTAAGATAGATGTTAGACTTGATTAAACCTCAAGTATCTTTAAGAGAAAAAAAAAAATCAAGATTCACTTTTTTCCTTTCATTCAACAATTCTGTGTATGTGTGGCAATTTTTTGCTTCTAATGATTTTAGATTAAAAATGGATAGCTTTGCTTTCTATTTAATTGCATTTAGGTAAAAGCTAAAATTCACTCTTTTGAAGATTATTTCTTGGAAATGACACCGGTTTTCATTTGTTTGGTATAGTTAGGATGTGTCATGAGCTCCATGATTTAAGTACATTTCCCTTTGAAAAATTCTGTCATTAAAATATGATCTTCAAAATTGTATTTTAGTTTAAGAATTTGCTAAAATACTGTATGATAGAAACGTGGAATTTCAGTCCAAAAAATAATGTGAAAACTAAAAGCTTAATTCTTCATTCACATAAATGGGCTTTTAAATCAATAATACAGAGAATTTTGTTTTATGCATTTAGTATATAAATTAGGTTGTTGGGAGTTCCCCGTCGTGGCTCAGTGGAAGCAAATCTGACTAGTATCCAAGAGGATGTGGGTTGACCCCCTGGCCTCACTCAGTGGGTTAAGGATCCAATGTTGCCGTGAGCCGTGGTGTAGGTCGCAGACAGGCTCAGATCCTGCATTGCTGTGGCTGTAGTGTAGGCAGGCATCTCTAGCTCCACTATGACCCCTAGCCTGGGAACTTCCATATACCATAGGTGTGACCCTAAAAAGCAAAATTAAATAAATAAATAAATAAATAAATTTGGTCATTTTTTATTTTGAAATATGATGATCTCTAGATCAATGTAATAGAAAATGTGAATTATATTTACCTGAATTTTTCATATGTTCCTGGGATAATTCTTTTATAGAAGGGATCATTAAACTGGCTTTGAAAGAATTAATGGAGTTTAATTTTCCTTAGCAGTTTATTCTGGTTATGAAAGTCTGATTAAGTGTTTAAGAATAAAATAAATCAAGTAGATAGTCTAGTCTTTTATAACTCCTGTGAATTACCCACCTGTGGACTGTCAGCTCGATAATAAATAGTTCCTCCCAAATTTTAAAACATAGAATTATTACCGTCCAGGAAATGCCAATGCAATAAAAATAAAATTTTAATTATTTTAATGTTTTAAATGTGCCTTCAATTAAAACCTGAGAGTTAATAGTTGGCAAAATCATGGGCACTGAAAAAAATGTAATATATAATGGTAGAAATTAAAGCAATAATTTACAAAATATGCTGATTACTGAGGTTTTACACATAAAGTTTGTGAAGGTATTTTGACATTACACACACACACACAAAACTTGTGAAAATACTTTGATCTTTGTTATGAACTGAATGTGTCTCCCCACAAAGTTCAAATATTGAAGACCTATCACCCAATGTGATGGTATTTGGAGAACTTGTCTCTGAGAGGTAGTTAGGGTCAGATTAAGCCTGACAATAGGGCCTTCACAATAAAATTACCGGCTTTCAAGAGAAAAAGGAGAGATGTCTTTCTTTTCTGTGCAAGTAAACTAAGAAAAGGCCACAAGAGAGTGTGAAGACATAGGGAAAAGTTCTATCTGCAAGCCAGGCAGAGTTCTCTCACCAGGAACCCAATCAGCCAGCACCTTCACCCTGGACTTCTCACCCTCTAGAACTAGGAGAAAACATTTTACTGATTTAAGTTAGTCCGTCCTTGGTATTTTGTTATGGCAGCCCAAGCCAACTAAGACAACCTTACACAAATACTTGTGAACATATTTTGCCTTAAGTTAAACTAATTTCATGCAACACTTTCCTCTTCTTTATCAAATTTGAGGCACAAAAATCTTTAACACTTTATTTATTGAGAGAATCTATGCCTGTCTATATTTAGGCACTGATGATTAAGCAAATAATAAGTATAGCTCCTTGTCCCTGAAGCAGAGAGACAACACTCATCAAGCAAATTGGTTCGCAGGGTGATAAATTCTTGGAAAAAAAGTCAAAGAAAATGATCAACTAGAGAATGGCTTTGCAGAGAGGGAGCCACCTTGAAGGGTGGTCAGGAAAGGCCCCTATAAAACAGTAATATTTAAACATAAACTTGGCTGATAACAAGTAGGAAGACTCACGTTAATACAGTAAGACAGCCCTGCAGAATGGCGGAACGCCAAGGACCAAGGCCTTTGGGAGTTTCTGCTACCTGTGATTTCAGAGACTTTCAAAACTTTTTGATCTTGGATTGAAGTTTATTGTTTGAGGAATGCAAATGGCATTTCTTAAGCAATGGTAAGCTTTAATTCACTTACTTCCCCTGGTTCTCACATCCATGAAAGGAAATTAAATTCTTATTTTCTTTAAAGACGGTGATGCCTTAGTGACTGTGCCAAGGACCACAGGCATAACCAGCAGTAGTCCAGGAATTGTATCCCAGCTCTGCCATGCCCCCTGCTCACCAAGCAGCCTCCCTTCTCTGGGGCACCTTGCCCTCCACACATTACATACTGAACAACTGTGTACACAACTTTTACTTTCTAAGAAAATACAGTTAATTTCATCATGAAAATTTTAGTGAATATTTTGACATCACTTTGAGAAATTCTTGGGCCCTGAAGGAAATAAATGAGTCATAAACTATCTTCCTAACAAGCACAAAGTATATGCATTCTATTATGTGTGTTAAGGTAAAATACGTCAACAAATTGTTTTAAGGTGGCTATAAATATAATATTGCTCTTTTATATCTGAAATTGTATTTGAGATAAAGCCATTATGGTGTTTTGATGAAAAATACCATAATTGTCCAATCGGGAAAATATTTTTCCTTTATTTCAATGCCTTCATGAAATAAAAGCATTTCTGTAACACATTCTGAGGAGGCTTCTCTGATAAATGTTTGAGGTACTTTTAAAAAACACTGCTATAAAATATATTATTTATTATAAGTGTTATTGTTAATGCCATTTAATAATACTATTTATTGGAAAATGTGGTAATTTTATAACCATTACAAGATGTATTCTCTAAGCTACAAGGTATACCTGCTACTTACAGTGGTCTCTAATTTATAATTCAGAGGACTTAACTAAATGTGTATTCAAATACATAGCATAGACATTAATGAGTTTAGCTAAGAAAACATTAGCCATTCTCAATTTCAGTAGTCACTGAGAATACTTTCAAGAAATGAGCAATTTAAAAAAACAATAAAAACTACATTCTAGTTTTCTAGATTACACCAAGACAATTGTGTAAAGAAATAACTTTTCTGAATATTTAATTTTTTAAAGAGATAAGATTTGAGAATTTGGAAATGGCAGACACAAACTTGTCTATGTAGGATGGATACACAAAAAAGTCCTACTACATAGTGAAGAAAAATTGATTTAAAAAAATATACTTTATTCCCCTTATGCCCACTTTCTGGAGACTTTATCAAAAATACATTTTTTGGAGTGGGAGGGATCAGGAGCTTGGGCTTATCAGACACAATTTAGAATAGATTTACAAGGAGATCCTGCTGAATAGCATTGAGAACTTTGTCTAGATACTCATGTTGCAACAGAACAAAGGGTGGGGGAAAAAATGTAATTGTAATGTATACATGTAAGGATAACCTGACCCCCTTGCTGTACAGTGGGAAAATAAAGTTAAATTAAATTTAAAAAATACATTTTTAATTTTTATCAAAAAGCTTTTCTGCATCTATTGAGATGATCCTAAGATTTTTATTCCTCAGTTTGTTACTGTGGTGTATCATACTGATTGATTCACTGGTAATGAAAAATCCTTGCATCTCTGGGATAAATCCCCCTTGATCATGGAGTAAGACCCTTTTAATGTATTGTTGGATTCAGTTTGCTAGCATTTTGTTGAACATTTTTGTGTTTATGTTTCTCAGTGATACTGGCATACGATTTTCTTTTTTTGTGTGATATTTTTGTCTGATTTGGGTTTCAAGGTGATGATAGATTCATAAAATGAACTTGGGAATGTTCCCTCCTCTGCAACTTTTCGGAATAGTTTCAGGAGAGCTGTTAATTCTTCTCTAAATGTTTGGTAGAATTCACCTGAGAAGCTATATGGTCCTGGACTTCTGTTTGTTGGGAGTTTTTAAATTCATGATTCAATTTCAGCACTTGTAATTAGTCTGCTCATATTTTCTATTTATCCCTAGTTCAGTATTGGTAGATTGTACTTTTCTAAGAATTTTTCCATTTCTTCTGGGATATACACTCTACAGGTATATAATTACTTGTAATAGTCTCTTAAGACCCTTTGTTACGTCTGTGATGTCAGTGGTGACTTCCCCTTTTTCATTTCTGATTTTATTAATTAAGGACTTCTCCCCTTTTTTCCTGATGTGTCTGCATAAAGATTTATCATCTTTATCTTTTCAGAGAGCCAGCTTTTTGTTTCATTCAAATTTTCTATTGCTTTTTTTAGTATCTCTTTCATTCATTTCTTTTTTGATCATTATCATTTCAACATAATAAAGGCTATACAGGACAAGCCCACAGCTAACATTATACTGAAGGGTGAAAAGTGAAAGCATTCCCTTATCTTGATCAGGAACGAGGTAGGTATTCCCACTCTTACCACTTTTATTCAACATAGTTTTGGAAGTCCTAATCACAGCAATCAGAGAAGAAAAAGAAATTAAAGGAATCCAAATTGGGAAGAAGTAAAACTGTCACTGTTAGCAGATGACATGATACCATAAATTGAAAAATCCTAAAGATGCCACGAGAAAACTACTAGAGCTCATCAATGAATTCAGTAAAGTCACAGGATACAAAACTAATACGCAGAAATCTACTGCATTTCTATACACTAACAATGAACTATCGTAAAGAGAAATTAAGGAAACAATCTTAGTTGCCATCACATCAAAAAGAATAAAATATCTAAGTTAAACACCTACCTAAGGAAGTAAAAGAAGTGTACTCAGAAACCTAGGACACTGATGAAAGAAACTGAAGACAATGAAAACAATGGAAATATATCCTGTGTTTTGGACTGGAACAATCAGTATTGTTAGAATAGCCGTAATACCCAAGGCAACCTATATATTTAATACAATCTCTATCAAAATTACCAATGTCATTTTTTTCACAGAACTAGAATATTTTTAACAAATTACATAGGCACACAAAGGCTCCAAATAGCCAAAACAAACTTGAGAAAGAAGGACAGAGCTGAAAAAAATCATGCTGCCTGACTTCACACTGTACTGTAAAGTTAGAGTGATTAAAATGGTGTGGTACTATCACACACACACACACACACACACACACACACACACACACACACTGTATATATATATACCTACCAATGGTAACACAATAGAAAAGCCAGAAATAAACCCAAGTACTTATGGTCAATTAATCCATCAAACAGCAGGTAAAGAAGACACAATGGAGAAAAGACAGTCTCTTTGATAATTGCTGCTTGGAAATTGAACAGCTATATATAAAAGAATGAAACTACAACATTCTCTAACACCATATTCAAAAGAAATCTCAAAATGGATTAAAAACCTAAATATAAGACTGGATGTGGTACAGTTGCTATAGGAAAACAGAGAAAGCACACTTTTTGACGTAAATCATAGCAGTATTTTTTGGGGATCCATTTCTTAAAGGAATTGAAATAAATGAAAAAATAAACAAATGGGACCTAATTAAACCTAAAAGCTTTTAAACAGCAATGGAAACCATAAAAAAAATGAAAAGACAACCTACAGAATGTGAGAAGTTGCAAACAATGCAACTAACAAGGCTTAATTTCCAAAACATACAAAAAGTTCATACAGCTCAATATTAAAAAATCAGACAACACAATCAAAAAATGGACAGAATACCTAAAAAGACATTACTCCAAAGAAGACATGCAGATGCTCAATAGGCACATGAAAAGATGCTCAACATTTCTAATTTTTGGTAAAATGCAAATCAAAACTACAATGAGGTACCACCTCACCCTGGTTGCATAGGCCATCATCAAAATGTCTACAAGTAATATATGCTGGAGAGGGGAGTTCCCAGCATGGCTCAGAGGAAACAAATCTGACCAGAATCCATGAGGATGCAGGTTCGATCCCTGGCCTTGCTCAGTAGGTTAAGGATCTGGCGTTGCCTTGAGCTGTGGTGTAGGTCACAGACATGGCTTGGATCCATCATTGCTGTGGCTGTGGTACAGGATTTGACCAATGGCCTGGAAATTACAGTTACAAATTACAGTTTCAGCTCAGATTTGACCAATAGCCTGGAAACCTCCATATGCTGTGAGTGTGGCCCTAAAAAGACAAACAAACAAACAAACAAACATGCTGGAGAGGGTGTGGAGAAACATGAACCCTCTTACACTGTTGGTGGGAATGTAAATTGTTGCAGCCACAGAGAAGAACATATTGAAGATTCCTTAAAAAGCTAAAAATCGAGTTAGCACATGATCTGGCAATTCCATTTCTGGGTATATATCTGGAAAAGATCAAAACTCTAATTCAGAAAGATATATGCATCCCCATGTTCACAGCAGCGCTATTCACCATAGCCAAGACATGGAAGAAACCTAAATGTCCATTGACAGAAGAATGGATAAAGGTATGGTACATATATACAATAGAATACTACTCAGCCATAAAAAGGGACAAAATAATGCCATCTTCAGCAACATAGATGGACTTAGAGGTTATTATATTAAGTGAAGTTTTAGGCTAAAGAAAAGATGATATGATAAAACCTCTATGTGAAATCTAAAAAAAATGATATTAGTAAACTGATTTACACAACAGAAACAGACTCACAGAAGAAGAAAACAAACATACGGTTACCAAAAGGGAAAGGGGGAAGAGAAATAAATTGGTATTTTGAGATAAACATACATTTACTACTAACTATAAAACAGATAACAAGAACCTATTATATAGCACAGGGAAATGTGTTCAGTATCTTATAGTAACCTATAATGGAACAGAATCTGAAAAATTTATATACTTTACGTATGTTATACATAAAACTGAATCCTTTTTCTATAAACCTGAAATATTTTAAATTTAAATTTTAAAATTTCCATTAAAATACGCATTTTAACTTCTCTAATATATAACCACACAATGCAAACTCAATAACTATATTAGATACAATTTTCTCAATGTCTCATAATTTACATCAAAGTACATTCTAAAGATTTCAAAGAAATTGCACATATATAATCTTTCATCCTCATAATAACCCTTTCAGATGAACAAAGTAAACATTCAAGATCAAGGTTATAAACTGTCAAATGGCCTTTCCATGCTTCTCTTTTACCATTCAGGAAAATAAAGTAAATATAGATACCAAAAAACTACTGTAAGACTCCTAAGCCTTGTAACATTCCAGATTTATCTTTTGTTACAACCATAATCATTTAAGTCATTAAGAAAAACCTTTTATCTTTTTCACAGTTGGGGGAAATTGCCTACAGGGTAGATCTTGTCCAATCCCTCTGATTGGAAAAATAAAGCAAATAGGTCATTTACTTTCACTTCTCTAAACAATCATAGGGCTTTTATCATTCTCTGTATGAAGAAGCAGCAATTGCTATATATGAACATCAAGTTCATGGAGCATGTCCCCTGTTAAAGCTTATCCTTCCCCTTTTACCTTATCCACATCATGCATTTTGTAGTAGATACTTTCAAGAGTCTCTCAGTGAGTTGCTGAGATTTTACCATATTTTAAAGCAGCTCATGTTCCATTGAATGTGCCATGAATTCCATGTAGACATTTAATATGTGAACATGATCTGAAAGTTTGTATAAGCTAAGCATTGGCTAGAGAAAAACATTATTCATTCATGACAAATAAATCCATTTTAAAATGCAAGTAGTTTCCTTGAATTGTCTATGTTTGCCTAGATTGTTATGACATTATTTTTTGTGATTTGGGCTCAATTTTGCTAAAAGTTTGAAAGTATAGAAACAAAAGATATCCTTATGCTATGAGAACAAAAGCTTAGCAAAATATTTGTTAGCGATATCAAGCAAGAAACAATCTCAAAGCTTGGCAGATTTTTTTTTAGAGTTTCTCCTAATATATCTGTGGGTCACCTGGGGCTCAGCTAGTACAAGCTAGCCTGTTTCAGGTTGGGAGGACAGGTGTGGCTTTACTCTTCATTCTAATTTTGAGGAGCAGCTGGGATGATGTGCTTTACACATCTGTTCTCCCCTTTGGGCAAGCAAGCTACACAGGTCATTTTTTAATTTTAAGGCAAGCTGAAATACCTTAGACTTACTGCCTGGCCTCATTTTTCTACATGCCATCTCCAAAGGAAGCCATATGACCCAGCCCTATGCCAAGAGAGTACTGAAGATACATCCATTATGAGGCCACAGCAAAGATGTGGGTGCGGGCAATAGCTAAGATATGGAAACCACCTACATTTCCATCAGTGGAAAACTGCGTAAGGAAGATGTGGTATATATGTACAGTGGAATATTATTCAGCCATAAAAAATAATAAAATTATGCCATTTGCCAACAACATGGATGGACATAGATGGTATTATGCTCAGTGAAATAATTCGGACAGAGAAAGAGTACAACATCACCTACATGTGGAATCTATAAAAGCCCAACTCCTAGAAACAGTAGAATGGTGGTTACCAGGAGCTTATGGGTAGTGGGAATAGAGAGATATTGATCAATGGGTACAAATTTCCAGTTATGAAATGAATAAGTTCTAAAGACCTAAGGTAGTGTATGGTGGTTATAGCTAATAATACTATATCAAATACCTGAAAACTGCAAGATAATGTATTATAAGTGTTTTTACCATAAAAAAGAATGATGATGTGATATGATAGTGTTAATATTAAAACAGTAATCATTTTATAATATGTAAGTAAATTAAATCAAAATTAGGTACGCCTTAAACTACACAGTGTTATGTGTCAATTATATGTCAATAAAGCTGGAAAAAATTAAAATAAAGGCAGAAAAAATTTTACACATAAAGATGAGGATGCAGAGACTGGCAAACAACCACTGCCAAGCATTTAATTAACAAAAATGTTTGATCATGTTTATGTATATCTTCCTACTAAGAAATTAAAATTAAATTTATCATGAAATGTAGTATTTGAAATATAGAGGCATATTTTATTCTACAAAATATCTACATTGTGATATGGCTTAAAATTCAATACAATTGTATAACAAATAAATATCAAATAAGAACATGCCTGGACTTCCCATGTGACTCACAACAAATAAGAACATGCCACAAACAATGCTAACATTTCTTCAATCTTACTATCTACCAAAAATGGTGCTAATATCTTTCCTAGCAATTAGTTAAGTCTTCTCAAAAATACCATGAGGTAGTTATCCCAAATTTATGGAGGAAAAAAACTAAGAGAGAAAGTTTAAGTCATGTGTTCAGGATCAAAGACATGTTTTAAACTCACAGTCTCTATACTCATGCAGCATATATTCTTGTAAGGGCTAATTTGTCTATTAGAATTGTCTGATTTTTTTAAGTACTTCTAAACTTATGGCAAATAAAAAAATAGATGTAAAATAGCAGTGTGCTCAGAAAATGCAAGAAAAACATTTTGAGAAAAGCTAGAAAAAAATGTTTTCCAATATTCAGTCTAAGAAAATCACCATTTAAAATTCTAGAATAGCTTCATTCCCTGATCAAAAATCAATGTGGATTTCCTTTTAGAATTCATCTAACACCTTTTCCTGTGTGTAAGCAACTATTAAAAGGAAATAGAAGTAGCATGAAACTGTTAAAGCACATAGTTTATATGTCTAAAATTCCTTGAATTATTCTCATTTCATAAGCTCATAGTGATATTAATGCATATCATTGCCGAAATATATTTAATGTTGTTTTCAAAATAAAGATGCACTTTGTATTCTATGTGCAGATAAATTTGCTAATAAATTGGATAATAGTTATATAATTTATCACGGAAAAAATACACGTAACACATAAAGTACTGTCTTGCATCTTGGAACCCTCAGGGAACACAGCAACACCCCATAATAACATTCAACATTTTTGCAAAAATATAGGAAGAATAAGGAAATACTAAATTCAAATGTTCTGTGTATTCATTCACATAGGAACACTTTAATCCAAATCATAATTGAACTACTGACGTGGGTGGACTAATGGACATATTTAAATCAAATTAGCTTCAACAATTTCCTGGGATACAGTTTTGTTAACACAGTGTTTGGAGCTACCATCAGTATAAATTCTATTTTGAATTCAAAATTTCTTATGTCCTCACATCTGTCAAAAAAAATCTCCTAGTGCACACTCCAAATCTGCAATAAAAGAACTTAAAATTTACCCCTGTCATGACAAGTCCTGTTTTGAGAATCTGCCTACCTACAGAATGCTTTGATGACACCACCAACATAACAGCCTGTCAATTCCTAGATTTTCTACAGTGACTGAGTTTGAGGTACCAGTGGAACATGCCAATTTTGACAAGCACCCTGAAATCTCTGGGCTCTCCCAAGAACAAAGGTGGAATTAGAAAAGGATTGTCTCCAGACCAGAAGGTCATACTATGCATCCCTAATGATCCTTCTTAGAGTCCCCAAGGACTGAATCCTGAGATCTCCTCAGAAGCAATGGGCAAGTCCAAGCCACTGCTCCATCTTTATATCATTACTTCCCAAGATACCCACCCCAAAGGGACATTCTAGATCATGTTCCTGAGCTACTCAATTGATAGGTGAGAAAAGAGGTCCATCATTATCAGAAAGGGGTTGAAGGGCCCACCACTGGGATGTCCCTCACGGCATCATGGGGATTTTACATTTGGCAGAGAATATTAAGTTACAAATATTTTTGTTACAATGTTATTTTTTCACTGCTGGGACACTCAATGTTTTTCTTTCAAGATATAATGTACCCAAATGAGTTTTTTTTTCCATCAATGGCATACAAACATACAAAAAAACTCACCTCTTGATTCCTCTTAAATATTGTTCAGTCCTAAAAGTCTACCATTTGTCTTCAATTTATAAACACATTAATTTTTCAAGGCTAATTTGGTTATATCCTATTTTCAAAAGGAAGAAAACAAACACAACTTTAGCCAGTTTATAAAGGTGGTATGCTGATAACATAAAGAAAATATACTAATAATTGAAGCCACTTCTCCCTGGTGGCTACGTTCCCTAACTATGGACATAGCTGCTGCTGATCTCCACTGAGAGAACTTGCCAGAATTGATAAGACACCATAACTTTTGTTACACACTGTCATCAGGGCTTAGGGCATTTTATCAGAAAAAAATGACATTCACAACACATGCTACTTTCATTTTAAAGATTTATAAACATCAGGGTTTCCTGTACCTGAAACCACTGTAATATCAACAAGGCCACATTCTCATCCAGAGAGAAACAGTAAGGTCAGTCCCCAAGTGTCACAAGCCACTATCTCTGTCTTTCCAGTAATCCAGAAAGACATTTTCTTTCAGCTCATGACTTGACTTGACACTGGTTTCATCTTTTTTCACACGGGTTCAACTGATAGTGAGTTTTATCCAGGCACCTGGATCCCAAATTCATTTTATTGTCTACACGAGTAACCTACTTTTAAGAAAGATCAAATAGATATTATCATCATTTAAAGAGTGGGAAACTGAATTCCAAAGAAATAAAGTGATAGGCTTGGGGGATATAGAGCTAGTTATGGACATAGCTAAAAAGTCATTGACGTCATCCAGGTGGCTTTTCACCACCCCAAACTATTATTTTTATTAAGAAAGTATAGCTACCTAAACATGTCTGAGAATCATGACATTGACAAAGGTCTATTTAAAAAGGAGTATAAAGTTCATAAAATATTAGAAAATAAACTATTTTTTGATAGCTTTTCCTATGTAATACTATGTTTTTACTATCAAGCGATGAGAAAGACTGGTGTCCGATACTCTCTTACCTATAGTTGTAAAATCAAAATTTCCCTATCCAATCTATCAATATTTAGTTTGCAGGAATCCATAAGAAAAACTTGTATTAAAGGGATTAGCATCTAGGTATTGATTGAAATAAAGTATTATATTTACGAAATGGTATAGCCTCTTTAGTAGCAGTTGCCTAAAACTAGATTATTCTAACCTGCCAAATAGTAGACTCAAAATAGGAAAACTCTAAGAAAAACAATTAAATAAGTATTGGAGAAAGTCATGTGATGGAAAGAATGGAGACGGGTGGAAGGACTGATAATTAAATACAGGATTCTCATGCAATACACTGAATTCTACACCATTGTGGAAATTTTTCTATTTTTAGAAGGAACTCAACCTGACAGTAGCTCTGTATTGCTAAAGGGAAAAGCTGTGCCAGAACTCTTCCTACCAAGAGACCTCAGGACAAAGTGGGCAATGCTTAAAGCAGAACAAAACGGCAGAGATGAGTAGCACTACTCAGGGAAAACAGAAAAACTTCATTTTCCCTTCTCACTTCACTGTTAAATGTTTACCTTCTAAATTCTTCGGAGACACTGCTCTATCAATTATCCTTTCCCTCCAGAAATTCTTGAACTTCTCCCTTTTCCCTTGAGCCCATGAGCTCTTTTACCATGTAGTATTTCCAAATGTTCTTCACACCCTGCGTTTTAGAAAAAAGAAGGGAAGCGGAAAGGAAGAAAGGGCATTCTCCCAGAACACCATGACTCTATTTCATGTTCCATTCAGCTACTCAATATCCTCTCCCTTTCCCATTAGGGGAAAGTCTCTTAAATGAGCATCTCTTCTCCAGGAACCCTTTGTCACCTCCAGATCACTGTGGAACCTTGGTTGTCCCATCCATCCATCCACTGAAATTGTTCTAATAACAGCCTGTATACTAATTCCATAGGATACAAATGAATCCTCCAACTCTTTGGCCTCTCTAAAATATGCTGACACTGGCGGAGGCTTACTTGTAATCTGAATTCCATTCTATGTTACTTCTTGGGTTTTTGGATATTGTTTATCGTCTGCCAATGAGATGTACTTAATTCGGTTTAGAACGCACAAGCAAAATGTACTTCTGCCTCTGGGAGTGGCCATGTGGGTTTTTGGCTGAGACAGGCCAGTCTCCATGTCTCTCTGCCAGTCAGTTGTTTTAGCTTTGTGCAGCAGCTTTGACTGCAGCTGACATTGCCTGCAGCTTTCTAAATTCTGGATGTCAGCAGCAACTTACTGCTATCTTGCATGCATATTCCAATGGCATGACACAAAGACCTACTGGCAGCCTTATCCACTTCTGTTCCTCCAGCCAATCAGAAAGCACTCCATTCCCTCTATATATTTCTTATTGACAGAAGTTCATAGAGTAGTTTCTTTTCTCTGCTTCTCATTTCTGACTATGCAGTATTTTCTCACCAAGAGTGGTTCTAGGAAAAATACCTTTAAACATGGAAGTTTGAGATGAGTTGTTCTCTATTTTTATCTTTATACACTTTATATAACAAATATGAGATGCACTTTTTTTTTTTTTTTTTTTTTTTTTTTTGTCTTTTTAGGGCCGCACCCACAGCATATGGAAGTTCCCAGGCTAGGGGTTGAATTGGAGCTGTAGCTGCCAGCCTACACCCCAGCCACTTTTCTAACTTCACTGTTAAATGTTTACCTTCTAAATTCTTCAGACACTGCTCTATTTAGCAACACCAAATCTGAGCCACGTCTGTGAACTACACCACAGTTCACGGCAATGCCGGATCCTTAACCTACTGAGCAAGGCCAGGGATTGAACCTGCATCCCCATGGATACTAGTCAGATTCATTTCCACTGAGCCATGACAGGAACTCCAAGAGATGCACATTTTGATCCTCCAAGTTAATAAAAACGTGTATGTAGAGTATACGCAGATTATAATATAAATTGAACTCTTGTAATTATCAGACCACATTACATAAAAATTAGAGGACTGGGTGGGAAATGGATCTGATGATAGGTATGTTATCTTTAGTGGATTTCAGGTATCCTGAACTCAAAACTCCCAGTGAACCTTTTTGGCAAAGCGGCAACAGCCCTCTTCTTGAATTTCAGAAGTTAGCCCTTCCTAGCTTGAAGGCCTTGTAATGACCTCATATTGTTGTCATCTACCTTAGTTTTAAATAGATGGACAGCTTACTAAAGCAGTAACATACATATCTACATCTACATTCCTGTTTTTAAACAAAAACCTGCACTGCATCATCACAGTGAACACTCTAAGCCATAAACAGCCCCCAATCTGAGCTGCTTTTCCTTCCCAGCTTCCCTAAAAACAGAAGCAGCCCAGCTTCCTAAGTCAAAATTCTATGACTCCACTAAAATATTAAACTGTAAATCTTCCCAGCTGACCCCCAAGGAGACTCACGGGCATTTAACCCAGATGTTGTATACTGGGAAAGGAAAATATATAGACTTTTCTGAAAACTTTATTCTCTGTTCTCTGCTTTGAACTGTTGTTAATCACAGGAGACCAAAAAAAAAAAAAAAAAAAAAAAAAAAAATGTAGCATACATAGCCAAGCCTCAGCAAATTTTCCTGGTCCCCTATTTATTACCTGTTTCAGGTTTAGGTTGGTACCACATGATTTGTTTTACCTAATATGCTTCCTCTGTCTCTCTTATCCTCTGCCACAGCATTCTCAGAGATCCCATTTGCCAGGTCTCATAGCTTCAGGATCATGAAGAACCGCTTGGGTAAAATCTGCCTCTGATGTAAACAAAGACATAAAGTCTGATCATATTAAACCATTGATATCTTTGGACTGAATGCTATCACAGCATAGTCTATTCTATCATAACAAATACAGAAATCAGTATTTGCAGTGGGTCGTGACCATAACAGCAGCAGCAAAAAAAAAAAAAGAAAAAAAAAGAAAAAAAAAGAAAAAAAAAATCCCTAATGTATGTGATATTGCCTTGGTGACTGGTATGGGAGAATGAAGAACCCTATCTGAAGCTGGACAAATGGGAGTTCCAGGGTATGTCAGGGCCACCATTTGGCAAAGTATTCTCTACAGTAAGTTTGAAGGCAAACTTCTCCCTAGTAAATTTGTAGCTCCAGAAAGGAAATGGAAAAAAAATAATACTCATAGAAGGTAGAGTGTGGCGTCTGGGAAAGCCTATGTTTACCACATTATTACAAGAAAGAGTTGACAGAAGAAAAGCTGGCTGTGTTTCAAGACAGAAATGAAAATGACCTCATAAAGTTGCAAAGCAGACTACTGCTGGATTCCAACAGTAAGACAGGGGATTTAAAAATACTTTGATCAATAAGGGCACAGTAAAATTTCTCTTGCCAATCTTAAGATTAAGAGTATAGCTATACTCTCCTATTTGTGCAGAGAGTCACAAAGCAGTTCCTTTTAGGCTGAGAAAAAGTGTTAGAGAATTAAGAAATTAGAATTGACCTAAAATAAATATATTAATAGCTTCAAAATATTTTGCAGGGAATGTTTTTCCAAAGAAATTATAGCCTTTACTTAAGATTTTTGACTGGGATTTCACCACTATTTAAGTACCTCTAATTTTAAGAGCAGTAAATGACCCTGTCTTCCCCAAGTTCCAGGGCAGATAGACCTAAAAAGGTAAAACAGACTCAATTATAAGAGTGGATGAACGTCACGGAAAGCTGCCATCCTAAACAAGACCCCGTCAAAATCAGGACCATGATAAACAATGCGTGGAAGGAACTCTGGCCCTTAGGATGGGAATGAACTCTTGCAACTTTGGAACAAGCACATCCCCTTGAACTCTCTGTGCTTGAAGAAGCGGTCCAGCTGCATTCCCTCCTCAGCTGTTGAGTAAGAAACCTTCTTTCTTGAAGCCTGAAAAGTACTCAGTAAAGCAGCTGCTTCCTAAGGGATTGCTTCTGCCTTCCCCGGTTTCTGCCTTCTTCTCTAAGCCACCAGACTGATCCCTAGGGTCAAACAATGCCATGACTCACGCTGGAAAATGCTCTCCCAGCTAAACTGACTCAACTCTAACTAACAGACCGTCTGGGAATTTTCTCTGAGAATCAAACCAGTATAGATGACTGTTCATGAGGGTTCTTCACGTCCATATTCCAGAGATGCTCAAATTCGGCACCCTTGAAAGAGAATTCTTTTTGCTCATAATGCTCCCCTGAGGAATACTGGCCAGAACATGATAATTTCTTCCCCACGGCATTATAGATTAATTTGGGTCTTATCAGTCACTGATATTCAACATATCGTTTTTACAAGAAGAGCTCTGAACCCAGAAAAACTGAGTACAAATCCCAGCTCCCAGGTCTTTTTAGTCTCAGTTTTATCTATATAGTAACTTTACTGACAAAGTTAAATATATATAAGTGCTTATAACTATGCCTGGACTATATAAGTGTTTAATAAATGTGAATCATGTTTGTTATTAAGATAGATAACTGAAAATTTATATTAGTACTCTAGTTATGATAGTAACAGTTTACTGAATATTGAATCATACTTCAGTTAACTGCATAATAAAGTAATCTGAAATTAACAGGAAGCACATTAATTAATGGTGAAATGATTAGGGCATCTCCCTTAAATCATGAAGACTATTAAAGTGTTTGTTAACATTATTACTATTTAACCTTTTTAAAATAAATGTTTGACCCTGAAGTAAATAATGCAAGAAGGATGGAGTGAGGAAAAGGTACATACTGGAAATTAAAAAGACAAAACTATTTGTAGATCATGTGATTATTTATCTAAAATAAAAAATAGCTAGGAAAGGAGAAAATAGAATAGAATAAATTAAAACAATCAATTACAAGTTTAGAAATAAAGTTTTACTTATACAAGGAATATTCAAGTAGAAAAACTTGAATGGGAAATCTTCAAAAAATATGCTACTATGAAATGTTATTTCATTTGAGTAGAAAAAGTGGATATTTTTATAAAAGATGTTGATATAAGTGATTTACTGTAAAGAAACATCCAAAACAATGAACTATTAAATATGTTTTAGCATCATTAATTATTAGAGAAATGCAAGTCAAAACTAAAATAGTACCATCCCACACCAGTCAGAATGGTTGGCATTACTAAGTCTACGAATAACAAATGTTGGAGAGGATGTGGAGAAAAGGGAACCCTCCTAAACTGTTGGTGGGAATGTAAATTGGTACAACCACTAAGGAGAAAGAGTATGGAGGTTTTCTCAGAAAACTAAGGTTAGGCTTACCATATGATCCTGCAATCCTACTCCAGGACATAGATCCAGACAAAGCTATAATTCAAAAAGATACATGCACCTCTGTATTCACTGCAGCACTATTCACAATAGCTAAGACATGGAAACAACCTAAATGTCCATCAATGGATTAAGGAGATGTGATATATATATCTACATAGCGGAATACAACTCGGCCATAAAAAAATTAAATAGGAGTGCCCACCATGGTGCAGTGAGTTAAGAACCTGACTGCAGTGCCTCAGATTGCTGGGAAGGTACTTGTTTCATCCCCAGCCAGGAGCAGTGAGCAAAAACAATCTGACGTTGCCACATCTGCAGCTTGAATCCAATCCCTGGCCTGGGGAACTTCCATACGCTGTGGGTGCAGGCATAAAAACAAACAAAAGAAAAGCCATTCACAGCAGCATGGATGTTTGATAATACCACACTAAGTGAGGTCAGTCAGAAAGAGAAGGACAAATACCGTACGATATCTCTTATATGTGAATCTTCTATCACTTATATTTGGAATCTAGACTATTTCATAAATGAACCTATCTACAGAACAAAACAGACTCACAGACATGGAGAACACACTTGTGATTGCTAAGGGGCAGGTGTGAGTAGGATGGACTGGAAGTTTGGGGTCCACAGATTCAAACTATTACATTTAGAATGGATAGACAATAAATTCCTACTGCATAGCACAGGGATTATATCCAGTCTCCTGGGATAGACCATGATAGATGAGTCACTTGGCTGTACAGCAGAAATTGACACAGCATTGCAAATCTTTAATTAAAAAAGAGAAAACATGTTTTATACAATTATAGGTTATATGTAGTCTATCCCTATATTTAGATAAATAAATATATATAGGCTAGTAAATAACCTTTTAATGACAAGAAAACATAAATTAAGAAAACAAAATTACTAATTTCAAATATAAAAATTTTTGTTATATGCAATACAAATGATGTTAAATAACACATTATCTATAGCACATGTTTTGGTTCAACGCTAATAATTAAAATCTTTTAAGGATCAATAAGAAATAGGAAGACATCCAAGCAAAAGTTATAGGTAATTCACAAATACATATGCATAAACCTAAGACAAAACAGAGATTAATAAAACAGAGAACTGGAAAAGTGTAAGGAAACAACTACTACTGCATAGTACTGAGAAAGAGTATCAGTTATGATGGGGTTTCCAAGAAGAATTTTTGTTATTATGTTGTATGATCTAAATATGCAAAATTCTTAGAATGCAAAAGGACTAATTGCTTTTAAAGACTACTATTTTCTCTCTTGAAATGGAGCAGACTGCTGCCTTTGAAATGGTTATACAGAACTAAAAATAAAGAGTAATTTTCACATTATATTGTTATTTAAAAATCACATTCTGATAAACTATGGAGTTGAATCCCAATTTTGTGCCAAAAATATGTATATGCATATAGCGAGAAGTCTAAAAAGTCTTCATCAGTAGTGTCAACTTATCTCTGGTGATTAATATTTATATTAACTTTTTGATATTTATCTCTGCCTTTTCTAATTTGTTTTGTATAGTGGATCCACTTTACATATATTAAAATGTAATTTGCTAGTAAATACCTTTTTATTTCTACAGTATCTCTTCAATCACTCTTTCTTACTTCAACTAGGAGCATCCTGTGCAGAAACTTCTGCATCAGCTATTCAGGATGGGCTACTTCTTGTATGGTCTACAAATGGTGGGGGAACCACCATAGTTATCTCTGACTCAAGAGGTAGGCATGGCCTGCCACCACTCAGGGTCCATGAACAGACACCACTTGCAGTCCCAATCACCTCAGAGGGCACCACAGAGGAGGGCACTGTGGCTGAACACCACCTGTTTTTGCTCTGACTCCTCTGGGAACTCACACACCCTGCCACTGCCACTGCCACATGCTCCAGGCACTGCCTAAATCTGCCTTAGGCCGATTACCACTTCCCAGGGCACTGCAACTAAGAGTAGCCTGTGCCACCTTCCTTGCTACTGTCAAGAGCCCAGCAACCAGGCACTGACTACTAGCCCTGCCCATTGCTTTCATCTCCCTGGAAACACACTCAGAATCCTTACAAGGGTGTATACTGCTCACACTGAACAGAGGGATAGCAAATATCCAAGCTCTCATGCCAAAAATAAATAGCAACCCCCCAAAAATACAAAGGGGTGCTCCTGCATAGAAAGAGCCCTCCAAGACTACAGTAGTTGATTTCCCCAAACTCACACAAAAAAAAGAAAAATATAAGTGAAATGAAGAAGCTCAGGAACTAGTCCCAGTTCAAAGAACAGGAGAAGTCCCCTGAAGCAGCAAACAATGAAACAGACCTCTGCAGTCTGATAGCCACTGAGTTCAAAAGTGAGACAATGAAAATACTGAAGGAATTAAGGGCAAATATGAAGGAAATAAGAGTAGATATAAACATGGATGCAGATGACTTTAGAAAGGAACTAGGAAATATTAGGTGGAAACAAGAAAAATTAGAAAATTCATTTGCAGAGACACCAAGGCACTAAAAAGCAGAATGAATCATGCAGAGGAACAAATTAGTGACTTGGAAGACAGAATAATGGAAATCACCTGATCAGGACAGTGGATAGAAAACCAAATGAAAAAAAAAAAAATGAAATATAAGAGATATATGGGATTACATAAAGCAGGCCAATCTACACATAATAGGGGTTCCAGAAGGAGAAGAAAAAAGGGGATTAAAAATAATGGAGTTCCCGTCGTGGCGCAGTGGTTAACGAATACGACTAGGAACCATGAGGTCACAGGTTCGGTCCCTGCCCTTGCTCAGTGGGTTAACGATCCGGCGTTGCTGTGAGCTGTGGTGTAGGTTGCAGACGCGGCTCGGATCCCGCGTTGCTGTGGCTCTGGCGTAGGCCGGTGGCTATAGCTCCGATTCAACCCCTAGCCTGGGAACCTCCATATGCCGCGGAAGCGGCCCAAGAGATAGCAACAACAACAACAACAAAAGACAAAAAAGACAAAAAATTTAAAAAAATTAAAAAATTTAAAAAAAAAAAAATAAAAATAAATTTGAAGAAATTATGTCTGAAAACTTTCCAAATCTAAAGGAAACAGATACCAAGATATAGGAAGCACAGAGGGTCCCAAACATGTTGAATCCAAACAAGCCCACACCAAGACATATTATAATAAAAAATGGCAAAAGTTAAAGAGAGGATTATAAAGGCAGCAATAGAAAAATAAAGTGTTAGAACCCCCATAAGGCTATCAGCTGATTTCCCTACAGAAATGCTATAGTCCAAAAGAGAGTGGCAAAATATATTCAAAGTTATAAAAGGGAAAAATTTGCAGCCTAGAATACTCTACCCAGCAAGATTATAATTTAAACTAAAAGAAGAAATAAGGAATTTCTCCAACAAACAAAAACTAAAAGAATATAGCAATGCTAAACCCATTCTAAAAGAAATACTGAAAGGTCTCCTCTAGGCAAGAAGTAAGAAGATACAGGATGGAGGAAATCACAACTGGAAAGTAATCACTTAAATAAGCCATTAGACAGATATAAAAGAAAAAAAAACTATTTGTAAAAGCAGCAATAAACACAAGGAACAGCAAAAGGACAAACATGAAGATGTTAAAAAAGGACATCAAAATCATAAAATGTGGGGAAGCAAAGTAAGAAAATCTATATATATTTTTTTTCTATATTTAAGAATGCGTTTGAGCCTATATGACTATCAGGCTAATGCAAGCAGATACAGAAAGGGATTAACACACTTGAAAAACAGGACAACCACAAATCAAAACCAAACACTACATTCACAAGAATTAAAAAGAAAAGGACACAAGCATGAAAGGAAATCAATCAACAACAAAAGAGCAACAAAGCAGTAACATAGAATCAACTGGCAATCAAAATGGCAATAAATAGACTTGTGGCTGCCTGATGGGAGAGGGAGGGAGTTGGAGGGATCGGGAACTTGGGGTTATCAGACACAACTTAGAATAGATTTACAAGGAGATCCTGCTGAGTAGCCTTGAGAACTTTGTCTAGATACTCATGTTGCAACAGAACAAAGGGTGAGGGAAAAAATGTATATAACTTGATCCCCTTGCTGTACAGTGGGAAAAATAAATAAATAAAAAATAAAATGGCAATAAACACATATTTATCAATAATTACCTTAAATGTCAATGGACTGAATGCTCCAATCAAAAGACATATAGCGGCATACTGAATTTAAAAAAAAAAAGAGCCTATAATATACTGCCTGTGAGAGACTCACCTTAGGGCAAAAGACACACACAATTGCAAGTGATGAGATGGAAAAAGATATTTCATTTGGATGGAAATGACAGGAAATCAGGGGTTGCAATACTCAGATCAGAAAAAATAGACTTTAAAATGAAAGCCATAAAGAAAGAAAAAGGAGGACACTACTTAATGATAAAAGGATCAATTTAAGAACAGGATATTATACTTGTCAATATATATGCCACTAACATAGGAGCACCCAACTACATACAACAAATCTTTAAAAGACATTAAAGGAGAAATTCATGGGAATAAATCAGAGTAGGAGATTTTAACACCCTACTCACATCAATGGACATATCTTCTCTGACCACAATGGCATAAAACTAAAATTCAACCACAGGAAAAGAAATGAGAAAAAAACAGACTATATGGAGACTAAACAACATGCTACTAAAAACCAATGGGTCAATGAGAAAATCACAAGGAAAATTAAAAAATACTCTAGACAAATGACAATGAAAACACAACCATTCAAAATCTATGGGATGAGGCAAAAGCAGTTCCTAGAGGAAAGTTCGTAGTGATAAACACTTTCCTCAAAAAAGAAAAATCTCACATCAACAACTTAACCTGCCACCTAAAATAATTAGGAAAACAGAACCGTGTTAAGTCAGCAAAAGGAAGGAAATCACAAAGAACAGAGAGGAAATCAATAAAATTGAGATTCAAAAAACAATATAAAACAATCAAACCAAGAGCTATTTTTTTTGAAAAGGTAAACACAATTAAGAAACTTCTGGCCACACTCACCAATAAGAAATGAGAGAACACCCAAATAAACAAAACAAGAAGTGAAAAAGGAGAAATCTTAATGAATTCTGCAGAAATACATAAAAAATAAGAGAATACTACAAACAATAATATGCCAACAAATTTCACAACTGGAGAAGAAATGGACAACTTTCTAGAGACATAGAGTCCATCAAAACTGAATCAAGAAAAAAAAAGATAATTTAAAGAGACTCATCACTAGAAATGAAATTGAATATATGATATAAACACTCACTACAAACAGAAGTCCAAGACCAGATTGCTTCACAGGCAAATTCTACCAAACATACAAAGAAGAACTTATACCCATCCTTCTTAAACTTTTCCAAAAGATTGAAGAGAAAACATTCCCAAAAACATTCTATGAAGCTACCATCATCCTAGAACCAAAATCAGACAAATATAATACCAAAAAAGAAAATTACAGGCCAATATCTTTAATAAATATAGATGAAAAATTCAACAAAATTTTAGCCAACCAAATCCAACAACATATAAAAAAGATCATACACCACAAGAGGGTTTTATCCCAAGTTCACAAGGATGAAAATCAAACAGTGCCATATACCATGTTAACGAAAGAAAAGTCAAAACCACATGATCATCTAAATAGATGCAAAAAAAAAGCATTTGACAAAATCCAACATCCATTTATGATAGAAACTCTTACCAAAGTGGGTATAGAGGAAACATATTTCAACATAATTAAAGTCATTTATGACAAACCCACAGCTAATATCATACTCAAGTAAGAAAAGCTGAAAGCATTGCCACTAAAATATGGAACAGAACAAGGACTTTTCACCACTTTACTTCAACATAGTATTGGAAGTCCTAGCCACAGCAATCAGACAAACAAAAGAAATAAAAATTATCCAAACTGGAAGAGAAAAGGTAATACAATCATTATATGTGGATGACATGATACTATATATAGAAAACCTTAAGAACTCCATACAAAAACTACTCGAACTGATCAACAAATTCAGCAAAATAGCAGGATACAAGAATAACATTCAGAAATACATTTCTGTAATGTAAGAATGAAATACTAGAAATGGAATAAAAAACAATACCTTTCAAAATCACCACCCCCCAAAATTAAATACCTAGGCATAAACCTGACCAAGGAGACGAAAGACTTATGAGAACTATACAACATTCATCAAGGAAATTAAAGAGGATTCAAAGAAATGCTAAGATCTCCCATGCTCCTGGATTGGAAACATTGAAATTATTAAAATGGCCATACTACCAAAGGCAATCTACAGATTTAATGCAATCCTGATCAAGTAACCCATGACATTCTTCAAAGAACCAGAACAAACAAAAATGTATATGGAACCACAAAAGATCTAGAATTTCCAAAACAGTCGTGGAGGAGTAGGGGGGACAAGCAGGAGGCATAACTCTCCCAGACTTCAGTCAATACCACAAAGCTACAATATTCAAGGTGGTGTGGTACTGGTGCAAAAACAGACATGGGGACCAATGGAACCCAGAGCCCAGAAGCAAACCCAGACACTTAATGGTCACTTAATCTTTGACAAAGGAGACAAGAATACAAAAGGGGGAAAAGACGTATTTTCAGTAAGTGGTGCTGAGAAAATTGGGCAGCTGTATGTAAACCAATGAAAGTAGAATACGCCTTCACACCTGCACACAAATAAACCAAAAATGGCTTAAAGACTTAAACCTAAGACAAGACACCATAAAACTCCTAGAGGAGAACATAGTCAAAACATTCTCTGACACCAACTGTACAAATGTTTTCAGTAACCCAAGGCAATAGAAATAAAAACAAAAATAAACCAATGGGACCTAATCAAATTTAGAAGCTTTGCACAGCAAAGGAAACCATAAAAAAAAAAAAATACAACCTATGGAATGGGAGAAGAGAGTTGCAAATACTGCAACCAACAAAGGCTTAATCTCTAAAGTATACAAACAACCCACACAACTCAACAGCAAAAAAACAAACAACCCAATTGAGAAATGGGAAGATGTAATATACATTTATTCAAAGAAGACATACAACTGGCCAACACTCACATGAAAAAAAAAAATGATCAATATCACTAATCATTAGAGAACTGCAAATCAAAACTCCAATGAGGTACCACCTCACAGTGGTCAGAATGGCTATCTTTATTAAGACTACAAATAACAAATGCTGGAGAGGGTGTGAAGAAAATGGAACTCTCCTTCACTGTTGGCAGGAATGCAAATTGGTACAGCCACTATGGAAAACATTATGGAGGTTCCTCAGAAAACTAAATATAGAACCACTCTATGATCCAGCAATCCCACTCCTGGGCAAATATCCAGACAAAACTTTCACTCAGAAAGATACATACATCCCTTTGTTCACTGCAGCCCTCTTCACAATAGCCAAAACATGGAATAAAAACCTAAAAGTCCATTGACAGATGAATGGATTAAGAAGATGTGGTACAAAATAACAAGTGCTGGAGGGGCTGTGGAGAAAAGGGAACCCTCCTGCACTGTTGGTGGGAATGTAAACTGGTACAGCCACTATAGAGAACAGTTTGGAGATACCTTAGAAATCTATACATAGAACTTCCATATGACCCTGCAATCCCACTCTTGGGCATCTATCCAGACAAAACTCTACTTAAAAGAGACACGTGCACCCACATGTTCATTGCAGCACTATTCACAATAGCCAGGACATGGAAACAATCCAAATGTCCATCGACAGATGATTGGATTCGTAAGAGGTGGTATATATACACAATGGAATACTACTCAGCCATAAAAAAGGATGACATCATGCCATTTGCAGCAACATGGATGGAACTAGAGAATCTCATCCTGAGTGAAATGAGCCAGAAAGACAAAGACAAATACCATATGATATCACTTATAACTGGAATCTAATATCCAGCACAAATGAACATCTCCTCAGAAAAGAAAAACATGGACTTGGAGAAGAGACTTGTGGCTGCCTGATGGGAGGGGGAGGGAGTGGGAGGGATCGGGAGCTTGGGCTTATCAGACACAACTTAGAATAGATTTACAAGGAGATCCTGCTGAATAGCATTGAGAACTTTGTCTAGATACTCATGTTGCAACAGAAGAAAGGGTGGGGGAAAAACTGTAATTGTAATGTATACATGTAAGGATAACCTGACCCCCTTTCTGTACAGTGGGAAAATAAAAAGAAGATGTGGTACATATACTGAATGGAATCCTATTCAGCCATAAATACCAAAATAATGCCATTTGCAGCAAGATGGATGAAACTAGAGATTCTTATACTAAGTGAAGTCAGTCAAAAAGAGAAAGACAGATACAATATGATATCACTTATATGTGGAATCCAACATACAGCACAGATGAATCTATCTACAGAACAGAAACAGTCTTACAGACATGGAGAACAGACTTGTGGTTGCCAAGAGGGAGCGAGGAGGAGTGGGATGGACTTGGAGTTCTTGGTTAATAGAGGCAAACTGTTACACTTCGAATGGACAGACAATAAATTCCTGCTGTATAGCTCAGGGAACAATGTCCAATCATTTGTGATGGAACATGATGACAGATAATATGAGAAAGAGAGTGTGTATAGTTGTATGACTGGGTCACCTTGTGGTACAAGTTGACAGAGAAATGTAAATCAACCACAATAATTTTTTAAACTGTAATAAATAGAAGGCATGCTATACTTATATACTCTCCAGTCAATGAGAACTCCATTGCTATAGCTTTTTGCAGCCGACATCCTAAAGAGTAAGGAAATAATTCTAAAATAATAATTTTTTATTAATGATCTGAATAGTGCTGAGTTACAGGATGAGGGAGAAAACTGGGTTAATTAGGATGATCGATGAATATTTGTTTTACTATCATTTAAATGGACATCTCAAAGTTAGCGGGGACTAACTTTAATGAGAACACATGGAAAAGTATTGCAAAGGCCCTTAGACAAGAAACGTTCACGGGCGACACGGGCAAAGGAATTTCAGTTGAGACAGGAGGGTTGAGGATGTGTAAGATTATTGAGGACCTTGTAGACTATGGTAAGAAAATAACTGTGTTTTCATTCTTAATTAAATGGGGATCTTCTCAGGATGTTTAAGCAGCAGAGAGACATTTAAATGGTACTTATTTAAGACTGTCACTGTGGTTGCTTCGGCAAGGGGTAAAGATTAGAATTCTGGGATCTACTTAGAAGACTCTTACAAAGCAAATGGGTGTATTGATTGTTAAGGCTGAGAGTCCACAATTCAGAGTCAATTTTATTTAGTTAGGAAGAAGGCAAGTTAAAGGAAAAAACATAAATAGCTTTTCACCTCTGACAACTGGTAGGTAGTGACAAGGCTCATGAGATTCAAGGAGTAGGTTAGATGATAGAGATAAGTTTGGGAGAGGAGACAAAGAGTTCACCTTTCAGAAATGTTTTCCCCAGACCTGGGGCATATGGAAGTTCCCAGGCCAGTGGTCAAATCTGAGCTGCAGCTGTGACCTACACCACGGCTGTAGCGACACCAGATCCTTAACCGACTATGCCACAGCATGAACTCCCAGAAATGCTACTTCTTGTGTGTGATCGCTAAGAGACATCATCCAAGGAGGCTATTCTAGAATGTACCTTAGTAGAGAAGTCAGAGTGAAATATAAGAATTTGTCAATCATCTCGTAGCAGATGGTACATAAATACAAATGATGATAATCACTTTGGAAGAAAAATTTTACAAGTAGGGCCATGTTTGACCCCTTATTCAGGCCAACAGAGAGAGAGAGTCAGCAAACAATTTTGGAAAGGTTGGCCAGAGAAATGAAAAGAAATGCATAACAGGATGTCCGAGAAGTCAAGAAAAGGAAACCTTTGAGACAGTAAAAGTGTTATCTTGTGTAGGATTAGGATGAAAATGTCATGGGTTTATCAAAATAGACATTATTAATTACCGTAAGATGTGAGTTTATAGCACAAGACAAAGTGCCGTGCGTGAGTGGTGATTAGGAAGGCACAGAGGAAAGGAGAAGGAGAATCATGAAGTAGTAACTGAAAGGGTATGGCGTTTTCAGAGGGGTTTTTCGATGTTTTGATTTTGCATTGGTTAGTCCAAGTAATCAAGCATTAGTCTATGTGCTTGTCCTTTTTCCAGTATAGTCTTTCCTCGCCTCCTAAAACTGATACTTTATCCCTCACTCAGACTTGAAAGGCCTATCCTCTTCCCCATAAGGCTCTTGAGTTTCTTATTTAAAAATCTCCCAAGTTATAGCAGGAAATCATAGGCCATAAATAATGTTCAGAGGAGTCTATGATACCTCAGTGTAGCAACTGGCACAGGGAAGGGTTGAGGGTATCAAATGGCTGTACTCTCAAAAGTTCAGAGACAAAAATACGTCAGCCAAAAACTGCAGTATACTCTTAGTACCAGTAACAGCATATGACTTTCTGTAAGTGGCCTGCATTTTTTTTTTTTTTCTGGGAGTTTTAGCCAAGGGTCAACAATGAAGGCAATACGACAGTGGAGAATAGGACTTACCTACCAAAGGAGCATAGGAGGAGACCCCCCACCAGCAGTAATGATGGAGTTAGAGGTATGTTTATAGAAAGAGCAGAGTATACTCACCAAGTATGGATTGAGTGGAATGCCTGGAAACTAAGGTAGCGCTATGGAGGTTGGGAAGATAATCTGACACCAAACATTAAAAAAAGAAAAAAACCTTCATAACGAAAATGAGGAATTTGATACATGAGTTACAGAGCAGTTTGAAGAGAGAATGAAGTTTCTGAGGAGTGAGGATCCGAATTCCCTTTTTTCCAATATCTAAAGTTTTGAAGCAGAGGAATGGCATGACCATAGATTCCGTTTAGAAAGGTAATTTTGACAGCAGAGTGGAGAATATTTTACAAGATGGAAAGACTGAAGGCAAATTGTTAGGAGTTCCTTTTATTCAGTTCATAAAATAGATAATGAAGGTTCAAACTAACGTATTGGCAGGGAAAATGAAGAGGAAGGTGAAATTTAAGAGATATTTATGAACTAGATTTAACAGACCTGTATGACAGATGAATAAGGGTGAGACAGAAGTTGAATTTTCAATAAAATCTAAGAAACATCCACCTAGAAGACTTATGCTAGATGTTTTCATATACACCTTCTCATATGCATTTCATAGTAGCTCAGAAATGCATATCTTATTCTCACTTATAGGTGAGCATATTGAGTTCTGGAAAGGCAAAGTAATTTGCTCAAGATTTTATGGTTAACCGTTGCCAGAATCAGAACTTGAGTTTCAATTGCTTCAGTTATCTCCCCCAACTTGTTTCCTCATTCTACTTTGAAATTTCTAATTTCCTCAAGGGCTACGAACCTGAATGGCTAAATAACCCTGAAAGAGTAGTTTCAATATACCTTTAAGCAATAAAACTATGTTTATAGACGCCAAAAATGACTAAGAGCTCTGCTAATGACTTACATGTGCACAGTGGGTCACAGTATTCAAAACACTACCTTCCTTAAGCCTCAGCACTGCTTCGTGAACAAATGAGGCAGATTCCAGATGAAGATACTACGCCTTGACCTATTTCCCAGCTCTTTAATCTCCATCACACCTTCCGTACCTTCATCCATCACCTTTGGATATCTGAAAGACCAAGAGTCTCACAAGTTCCTTGAAACATGAGAGGTGGAAAGAGACTTCCAAGGTATCAAATCTAATTCCCTCATTATAGATGATGAAAATTTGACCTGCTAAAAAAAAAAAAAAAAGAAGTGGTTCATGTAGATTCACAAACTGGACTCAGATCTTGAAATCTTCTATCCCTTTTTTACCATGTGCTCCTTCATTAAAATTAGCCCTAACTTTTCTTTTAATAGCAGTGCTAATAAAATAAATTCTCTCTTTCGCCTATGAAAGATATGCCACTTGAAAAGGGAAAATCCTTATTTTAGTAAAAATTTACATATTTTTCTTTTGAGAGGAAGTATTTTTTTTTCCTAAAAACATAGCATTATAATTTTATTTCATAAAAAGTGTGGGTACTGTATAGCAATCTGCTAAGGAATTGAAATACACTACTAACCAGTAAGTGACTATCACTCAAGCCCGAGAAAATACCAATTAGTCTGTGAGCCCACTTGCTTGCTGGGGAAATTGTACTTATGTTGATCTTTCCCTGTTTTACGCATTTGACTCAGCTGTGTGCAGTTGGTTCAATTTAAGACTATTTGTGATGGTTTACACACAAATGCAACTAAATTGCAACTTCTGAAGCTTTTTCATTTTAAACCAGATACATCATTAACAGAATAGACAAACTAATGAGGATCAGCATATAGAGCATCCAACATAATGAATTCATTTCTGTTGAACACAATTTTGCCAAAGTGTTTATATCTATTTAATCTGATTGCTTATTTCAAGGTATGCGTTTGTCAGGTGTAGTTGTCTTTACAGTAAAGTATTTTATTAGGGCTACAGTTTTGACCGGTATGTTTTCATTGGTAATTAGATATTTAAAAGTTTGCGTTTGTTTTTCTTTAGCATTATTGATAGCTTCAGGGAAATATGCCCTTTTTACATGGGTGGATTAAGAAAACAAATTATTTTAGAAGCAATTCTTTATTTATCCTCCACTCGTTCATCACCAGGCTCATTAAAGCAGTTCTGCTGGTTGGTGAGAGAACACCAAGGCCCATGTACTAAGGATCTAAAATATTAATTTGGATTTTGAAAAAAAGGATTTCCTAGTTGAGCCACCAAGTAAAACTGTCTCATTACAGACCAGCAATTTTTTATGGATGGGTCAAAGTGACAGTCACCAGCAGCTAGGTGAGTATGCAAATCGTATCCAGCAAAACCAGAGCAATAATGATGGAGGAAACCAAAGGGCAATGGAGTGAAAAGGTCTGAAGTAGCTCGAGGTTGGTTTTCAGTCTCATTTTGGATTTCAGCAGGACTCTGTGTGTGTGTATGAATTTCTTTCACAAATAGCCTTGTTTGAGTGAAACTGATGTCTGTGAGTAGTTGTCAAATGTGACATTTTCTGCCATTTTGCAAAAGTGGAAATTGCTCACTAGGGAGAGAAGAGTCTTTGGGAAGTTAAAGCTCAGAAATTGGTAGGTTGAGTATCAGGCCGTCGATGCAAGTCTTGGGAGAGTAAGTTTAAGGATGCCTGAGAACTTCTTATGAAACAGGAAGATAAAAAAAGTTTCCAAACACCATTTCCCCTATCTTAGGCAACACACATATTTAAGCAGCTTTTCTCATTTATTTCTAGCAAGTAGGCCATCTAAATTACACAGATACTCTATCTTCTCACAGCAGTAAACAGCCTCTTTTAATCACCTTTGATTGCCTAGGTTTGCTGAAAAGAGATTATTTCTTTTCATTTACAACACACCATTTCTGGTCTCTGTTTTTTTATTACTTAACATATTCTTTAAAATATTGATCTTCATTTATAAACTTGTATTTCAGATTAACATCATAAAACATATAATCATAGAATCTCCTCAATTACTGAGCAGGTAAAATTATGACTAAATTTATATAATGCCATTTTGAAGATATGTAATTATGATTAAAATGTAATACTTAAGGATGATCATTGCTACAATATTCATAACAGAGGGAAGACAAAGATTAACAAAAAATTAAACAGTTAAGTATTTACATAGAATAAGACACTGATTAGATTTCAAGCAAAATAATTAGTTGTAAAATTTAGGTATTCTGTGATTTCAAATAATTAAAGAAACAGAATGCATAAGAAAAATTTGGAAGAAAGCATGCCAAAAATTTAGTATTATTCACTGCTAAGTAGTGATATTATGAGGGATTTATAATGTTCCTTAATATACTATGAAAGGAGTGTAATTCCTTGAAAAGCAATCAGAAATCAAAATCTTAGATGACATCTATAGGCTGATAAATCTCAATATGGATCCATTCTATGAAATCCAGGCAACCTCAACTTGCATATCTAATAGCTATCTGATAGCAACAAATGCAAACCTGAACTTCTGCTACCCTCTCCATAACGCTCTTAAATGTCTCAGCTTTCTCAGTTAATTCTTCCAGCTGCTCCAGCCAAAATATTGGAATAATTTGTTGCTACATGTTTCTCATATTCCTTATCTAGCCCAGGAGCAAATATTCACTGCTCTGTTTTTAACATGTGAGAATATGAAAGTTCCACGCCATTCTCAAACCACCATGGATTACAGTCTAACCTCCCACTGATTCTGTCCTTGCTCCCTTTAGTCCAATCTAAACAGTAGCCAGAGTGATGACATAGAGGATGACTCAGCTCATATCAATGAATGCAACATCTAACTCTGTCCTGAGAGTGCAGCCCAGCTTCTTACTATACCCCAGAAGACCCTAAGTCTGGCCTCTACTTGTCTTTGTGAATTTGTCTCCCATGATTCTCTCCACACAAGACACCTTGACTACCTTGCTATTCCAGTAACAGGCAAGACAAGCTCCCTCAGGATCTTTACTGATGGGTCCTCCTGCCTGGAACTATGTATTCCCAAGGTGATGGTCAATATTACATAACAGCTTGGTGAGGCTACAGTTCCCAGTTAGCCGCTAATCTATGTAGTGCTATGAATGCATTTTGTGGTGGTGATTAAAGTCCATAATCAGCTGACTTTAAGTAAGGGATATTATGCTAGATAACCTGAGTGGTCCTGATTCAACCAGGTAAAAGACCTTATGAGCAGAGCTGAGACAACGCAGAAGAAGAAATTCTGCCTGTGCATAGCAGCCTCAGCTCATGCACAAAAGTTCCAGACTGCCCTTTCTCATCTACCTATTTCAGATCCTCCTAGTAAGGCTCCACAGTGACATAAACCAATCCCTTGCAACAAATATCTTAATACACATCTCCTACTGGGTCGTCTTCTCTACTTGGACACAGACTCACCTGTTTTTCCCACTGCTATCAAAGTTTTTACTCAAAATATACCTTTTCAAAAGATATTGGCCACTCTTTGTTATACGTAAGCCTCCCTTCTCTGCTTTATCATGATTAATTTTTATGACTTCATTGTCCACCAAAATAGATGTTTCAATTATTTCTCTTGTGTCTGGTTTCTCTGCTAGAATACACACTCCATGAGGCAGAGATTTGTGTATCTGATTTGTTTCTATTGCATTTCTGTTACCTGTAATGACATCAAACCCTTAATAGTTGCTTAGTAAATATTTCCTGAATTGTAACAATGAATTTATTATTTACTTATTTCTTTTCCCATATAGATTTTTTGAATTTTCTTTCAGTCAGTACACACTGTCATGTTTTTATGTCTTACATGATGTATACTTAGTAACACTATCTCTGTGTCTGTGTGTTTAATCATCCTGTATGAGGTAGTTTTAAGGACCATTCAAGTAGGTTGCAGAGTCCATGATAATTTCTTAATTTTCCTCGATCTCTGAAACCTATGTCAACTCAATTACCTTCCTAAAGTCTGCTTCTCAATTGTTAATAGCTAACAAAGTTGCTGTGGTGAGGACCTAACAATACATAGGGCATTTCAGATATTATAAAACATTATCAAAAAGTACTAATAATTTAGGGATATTTATACTCAATAATTAATGTCACAGTATATACCATAGCAGGCCAGTTTAAAATCTAACTAAGTACAGTCTTTAAAATTTATAATATTTGCTGTGTCCTTGGTCAGGTTTATTCCTAGGTATTTAATTTGGGGGGGGTGCTATTTTTATTTTTTTATTTTTATTTTTTTTATTTATTTATTTTTTGTTGTTGTTGTTGTTGCTATTTCTTGGGCCGCTCCCGCGGCATATGGAGGTTCCCAGGCTAGGGGTCCAATCGGAGCTGTAGCCACCGGCCTACGCCAGAGCCACAGCAACGCTGGATCCGAGCCGCGTCTGCAACCTACACCACAGCTCACGGCAACGCCGGATCGTTAACCCACTGAGCAAGGGCAGGGACCGAACCCGCAACCTCATGGTTCCTAGTCGGATTCGTTAACCACTGCGCCATGACGGGAACTCCGGGGGTGCTATTTTTAAATGGTATTGTATTTTTGTATCCTTTTCTACTATTTCATTGTTAGTATACAGAAATGTAACCAGTTTCTGAATACGAACTTTGTTGAATTCATTGATGAGTTCTAGGAGTTTTTGTGTGGAGTCCTGAGAGTTTTCTATATAGCATCATGTCATCCGCATACAGTGACAATTTTACCTCTTCTCTTCCAATTTGGATACCTTTTATTTCTTTTGTTTGTCGGATTGCTGTGGCTAGGACTTCCAATGCTAGGTTGAATAAAGGGGGTGAGGGTGGGCATCCTTGTCTTGTTCCAGATTTAATGGGAAGGCTTTTAACTGTCCTTAGTTCAGTATTATATTAGCTGTGGATTTGTCATAAACAGCTTTGATTATGGTAAGGTATGTTCCCTCGTATCCACTTTGATAAGAGTTTTTATCATGAATGGATGTTGGACGTTGTCAAATGCTTTTTCTGCATCTATTAAGATGATCATGTGATTTTGACTTGTCTTTTGTTAATGCGGTGTATGACATCGATTTGTGTATGTTGAACCACCCTTGTTAACCTGGGGTGAATCCCACTTGGTTGTGGTGTATGATCTTTTTTATATGTTGCTGGATTCAGTTGGCTTTTTTTTAATTGAGAATTTTTGTATCTATATTCATCAAAGATATTGGCCTATAATTTTCTTTTTTTGGTAGTATCTTTGTATGGTTTTCGTATTAAAATTAAATACCTAGTAATAAACTTGACCAATGAGGTGAAAGACTTATATGCTGAAAGCTATAAAACATTAATCAAGAACATTAAAGAGGATGTAAAGAAATACAAAGATATTCCATGCTCTTGGGTTGGAAGAATATTGTAAAAATGACCATACTACCCAAAGCAATCTACAGATTCAATGCATTCCCTACTGAATTACCCAGGACGTTTTTCACATAACTAGAACAAACAATCCAAAAGTGTATATGGAACCATCAAAGACCCAGAATTGCCAAAGCAATCCTGAGGAACAAAAACCAAGCAGGAGGCCTAACTCTCTCAGACTTCGGGCAATATTACAAAACCACAGTCATCAAGACAGTGTGGTACTAATACCAGAACAAACATACAGACCAATGGAACAGAATAGAGAACTCAGAAATAAACCCAGATACCTATGATCAATTAATCATTGACAAAGGATGCAAGAATATAAAATGGGAAAAGACAGCTTTTTCATCAAGTGGTGCTGGGACAACTGGACTGGACAGCCACATATAAATCAATGAAACTGGACACACCTCACACCATGCACACAAATAAACTGAAAATGGTTTAAAGACTTAAACCTAAAACAAGACACCATCAAACTCCTAGAAGAGAACATAGGCAAAACATTCTCTATCATCAACTGCACAAATGTTTTCTTAGGTCATTTTCCCAAGGCAACAGAAATAAAAGCAAAAATAAACTAATGGGACCGAGTCAAACTGACACGCTTTTGCACAGTGAAGGGACCCATGGGGGGGGGGGGAAAGACAACTTATAGAATGGGAGAAAATAGTTTCAAATGATGCAATTGACAGGGGCTTAATCTCTAAAATATACAAACAACTTACACCACTCAACAGCAAAAAAAAAAAAAAAAAAAAAAAACAAGAACCCAATGGAAGTGGCTGTGGTGTAGGTTGGCAGCTATAGCTCCTATTAGACCCCGAGCCTGGGAACCTCCATATGCCATGGGTGCAGCCCTGAAAAAAAGAGACAAAAGGACAAAAACAAACAGAACCTAATGGAAAAACGGGCAAAAGACCTGAATACACATTTATTCAGATGGCCAACAGGCCCATGAAAAAATGCTCAACATCACTAATTATTAGAGAAATCAAAATCAAAACTACTAGGAGGTATACCACCTCACACCTGTCAGAATGGCTATCATTAACAAGTCAACAAATAACAAATGCTGGAGAGGGTGTGGAGAAAAGGGAACCCTACTGCACTCTTGCTAGGAATGTAAATTGGTACAACCACTATGGAAAACAGTATGGCAGTACCTCAGAAAATTAAATAAAGAACTACCATATGACCCAGCAATCCCACTCTTCGGCATATATCCAGTCAAAACTTTCCCTGAAAAAGACACATGCACCTATATGTTCATTGCAGCACTATTTACAAGAGCCAAGACATGGAAACAACCTAAATGTCCATCAACAGATGAATGGACTAAGAAGATGTAGTGTGTACATATACAGTGTAGTACTACTCAACCTAAAAAAGAACAAAATACTGCCATTTGCAACAACATGGTTGGAACTATAAACTCTTACACTAAGTGAAGTAAGTCAGAGAGAAAAAACCAAATACCATATGATATCACTTTCATCTGGAATCTAATATATGGCACAAATGAACCTTTCCACAGAGAAGAAACTCATGGACTTGGAGAACAGACTTGTGGTTGCTAAGGGAGAGACGGAGGAAGTGGGATGGACTGGGAGTATGGGGTTAATAGAGGCAAACTACTGCATTTGGAGTGGATAAGCAATGAGATCCTACTGTATAGCACAGGGAAATATATCTAGTCACTTACGATGGAACATGATGGAGGATATGTGAGAAAAAGTATGTGTACATATATGTATGTGTGTGTGTGTGACTGGGTCACTTTGCTGTACAGTAGAAAACTGACAGAACACTGTAAACCAACTGTAATGGAAAAAGTAAAAGTCACTAAAAAAGAAAAAAAAATAATATCTGCTGAAAATATTTTTAATATAATCTCTGAGATTCACTAAAAATGCTTCCTATTTTAAAGCTCGATATTTAAGGCGGCTTGTGTTTGAACAAAATGTTTTTTAGGAATCTTAGGTAAAGAACTTTATTCACAAGAGCTGTACTGAAACAGCGGAATCAATGGCAAGTCATAACGCCTTCATCTGCCAGGAATAGTCTTTTTCATCACTGTTATCTGTTAAGACTTCGGCAACCATTGTCAAATCAACTTCATTTTACCTTCTTTTATGATTTCCACCATTTCTGTAGGAATCGATTTCTCTCTTTCTCTTTTATTCCTCTCTCATTCATTTACTCACACACTTCATCACGATTTTGTGTCTATGTTTATAACACTTGCTCTGGGCCAGGAAAAAAAAAAAAATTCCTGAGCTTAGATTCAGCTTAATGGCAGAATTTATAAATACATCTCACATCTCAATAATGGCTAAGTGTTATTTTGCAAGCACAAGTACTTTCTGTAATTACTGTAACTCTAGCCTGGAAACATAAAAATCAGAAGTGCTTTAGATGTTCTAATTCCAGACAGTAATATTGGGAAATATGTTTGTGAAACAAGATATTCTAAATTATGGAGAACTTTTTATATGTAACTCAAGCTCAGTTGAATTTTGAAGTAAATCTAAGACTGCATTTCCTAAATATACATAGAAAAATGTGAACTTATTCAAACTAAGTTGTAATTCAAAATCCTCCCCAATTTATTGTCAATAAAATAAATCCTACTCAGCAAACACATAAAATATTCAATGGCAAAAATTTACACTCCTGGGCTCAGCTCTCATTTATATATTTTTATTTTTTGTCTTTTTGGGGCTGCACCCATGGCATATGGAGGTTCCCAGGCTAGGGGTGGAATTGGAACTATAGCTGCTGGCCTACACCACAGCCACAGCAACACTGGATCCAAGATGCGTCTGCAACCTACACTGCAGCTCACAGCAACACTGGATCCTTAACCCACTGAGGGAGGCCAAGGATGGAACCTGCAACCTCATGGTTCCTAGTCGGATTCATTTCCACTGGGCCACAACAGGAACTCCAATCCCTTATTTAATTGACTGCTTTTTTTCAGGAGAGAAATGCTTGCTGGAACACATTTCTGGAAACTCTGTAAGTGATCACAAGTTTTTTTGTATCACATTCAGTTAATTATGGGCTGAATTAGTTTAACATGCATGTTTTAAGAGAACATTTTAATCCTCTTTTAAAACCTGGAACCATCTCCTAGTTAGCACGTGCCCTCTGCTCAGGAAATCTACACTTGTGGGGATGGGGAGATTAGAATCCGATCAGAGCTTAAGACATCAATTATATTGCACTTTTTTTTTTTTTTTTTTTTTGGTCTTCTCGCTTTTTCTAGGGCCACTCCCGCGGCATATGGAGATTCCCAGGCTAGGGGTCCAATCGGAGCTGTCGTCACCGGCCTACGCCAGAGCCACAGCAACACGGATCCAAGCCTCGTCTGCAACCTACACCACAGCTCATGGCAACACCGGATCCCTAACTCACTGAGCCAGGGATCGAACCCACAACTTCATGGTTCCTAGTCAGATTCGTTAACCACTGCTCCACGACGGGAACTCCCAGATTGTGCTTATAACTGAATGGCTTTACTGGTGTTAAAAGAACAATAAAATGATAGTGATATGCTGAAAAGTCTGCTTAAGGCCCTGCCATCCTTCTCAGCAGAAGATCTTGCAAAATGCAGGGCATCATGTACCTGGTGGAGCACGGAAGACAGAGGAAAAAAGTAATCCTTAGTTTTGAAACCTAACTCCGAAGCATATGCAAGCAGACATGAATAAAATTTCAACTAATCTCCTATCTGTTGTTGTTATCATACACTTTCTGAACTAGTAACAGCCTTAGAGCCAAGGCAAGATCCATGTATCCCTAGTCTTGTGGAACTAATAGCATTTAGTAATATCCAAATTTTAAATTTACCCTTTTACAATAGTTTCATATACTAAATGAGTATTTTCAACCTTACTATATTGGTTGGCTATTTTGCCAATTTAGAAGAGTATACAGAACATATTTATATAAATACGTATATACTTAATATAAATTATGAGTTCATATTATAAATGTATTTTAATATAGTTGATTTTTTTATTTTTATGCCCATTTATCACTTTAAACATATATTATGGCAAAGGAGGCCAAAGTGCCTTAGACTTATCAGTCCCTTCAAAGGGCAGGCTATAAAGATAATGAGGATATAAAAATCACAGGTGTCATAGAAAGTTTAGTGGGCTCAAATTTACTACTGGGAATTCTGAAGTAGACATTTAACTCCTCTTTCTGAGTTATGAGCAGAGGGCTAAAAATATACCTGCTAGATAAAGAACACATGCTGTTTAAAGCCCACTGTAAAGGCTTTTCATGATACTGCAGCCTCCTGGTTACGAACGCTGAGCTGCGGCTCCCGGGGAATGTGAAATAGCGCGACCCAGTGTAGAGTAGGAAGTACATTCTCATTTCCACTCCGAGGAGGAAGTTTATATTCACATTCAAAGGAAGTTTGTAACGGCCCTCCCATCACCTGTGAGCTGGCTCTGGTGATAAAAACGCACACCCAGGGTTCTCGGGTGAGATAAAGGGATAGAACTGCAGCATCAAGTGGCCCTTACATGAGTACATCCAGCAGGCAGGAAGTATTTTCTAAGAACCCAAGTAACTTATACGTACATTAAAGAGGGGGAAAAAAATTCAGACAAATATAAATTAGACACAGAGTACAAAGGGCCTCCAGTTAAAGCAAAGGGTATTCCCGCCTCTTCCTGAGTCCACAGTGAAAAGAACAAGCTCTGAGCCACACAGCTTGGGCTCTGATTCAGGCTGTGACATCGAATGACTGCATCAGCCCAGGTGCCAGCAGGAATCAGAAAAGCCAGGGTCCAAAGGGTTTCACTGAAGGGAATTTACAGAGAGGGCTACTTAGAAGTGGAGGCAAGGTTAACTAACAAAGAGGGGGCTGCATTCCTGAGCGAGCAACGACGGCACAGTTATCCCTTTACACTGAAGGAAGGAGGGGAGCATCCAGGCTGAGACCTTACCAGGCCGTGGGGGAGGCTGGAGACGCCCCAAGGATGGAGGCTGAGGGGGTTATGGAGGAACTCAGCTCCTGCCAGACCATGACCAGCAGGAATGATGGGGGGCCACACAGCCATGCTGCTGTCCTCTTCCCCCCCACCCCCCCACGGCTGCCACCAACAAAGGCCATTATCAATGCTCAGGAAATAAAAATAGAATCTGTGTAGTAACCGGAAGTCTAACCTTTTCCTGTGCGCTTGGTCTCGTTTAATTGGCTCCCAGGGTAGACAGGCAGAGACTTCCACCTGGCTCTTCGGTCCAGGGTTCCTGCTGCAGGATGACTGAGCTCCGGGCAGCAAAGATGCCCAGCACCACACTCAACCCAAGATGGCACAGGGCGGACGCAGAGACGCTGGACTCCTGCAGGGCAATCCGGGCTGTGAGCAGCCCAGCCTCGGCACCGCTAGCAACCCCACCCCCAAAGCAGTCCCGCCCCGGCCCCAGGCCTTGTGGGAGAGCAGGTGCTCTCGAGCTGGAGTTCACGCCTCTCCACGCTCTAATCAAAGAATTAAGCTTTCCTGTGCTTCTTTGCTTTTGAATCTAACTCAGTCTTGTTCTATGGCTCTAATGACGCTGGGTGGAGGGACGCTGGCCAGGGACTAACAGGGAAGGATCCTTAACACATGGACTTTAACCAATCGCACCAATCTGAAGAGCCAGAAGCCAAAAGATTCTGACTGGTGGAGTCCATGAAGGCTTGCCTCCTGGGCAGAAAAAAACAGTCATGGGTCAGGAAGGGTGATGCCTTGTTGGATGCTCAGTAGGAACCAGGAAGTACAGTATTTCTCTGTCTTAAAAGCTAATGGGCTGGGAGCCTGGGGTTAATAGATGCACACTATTGCCTTTGGCGTGGATAAGCAATGAGATTCTGCTGTAGAGCTCAGGGAACGATCACATGATGGAACGTGGTGGAGGATAAGGAGAGAGAAAGAATGTACGTGGATGTGTGGCTGGGTCACTTCAGTGTTCAGTGGAGATGGGCAGAACACTGTAGACCAAACACAATGGAAAAATAAAACACCTTTTAGAGAAAAGGGAAGAAGCCCTCATTTTCATTTCGTATATTTTACTCACTAAATGCTTCATCTTATACATGTTTTAAATATGCCGTTAAAAAGACAAAAAAGCTAACGTAGCTCCCTTACTGGGAAACACAAACTTGAATTTAAACCCTCTCACCAGGGAGTCAATCACTTGTTTTCATTTCATCTTCTTCAGGACAAAAGCAGCTGCAGGTGATTGCTATACAAAACCCTCCGGCTGGAGATTTTTCTCCCAATTTTATCCATTGCAGCCTTGTGAAATGGCTTTCTCATGCCATGTTTTCCACCCTGATGGAATTGTTTAATTTGTAAAACCAGGTTTTCCTTAAGTGACCCTTTATTTCTAAAATCTCGCCCTTTAAACCGTTCCCAGGAAAGGTTTGCATCTTTGCAGAAAAGATAGGCTTCAGATGAATTATTTACAAGAGGGAGAAAACAGAACCCTAACTCTAGGAACACAAAAGTGGGTCTAGAATAAGAAGCCAGAAGAATGAGAGGTGGTGGATGAAGTCGTGAAATCTGGGCCAGTTGGAAGCTTTGTCCCAGTCTGGGTCAGAAACTTGGGAAACTTGATGGGTCTTTTCCTGGCCTCTCGGCTTGTGCGCATGCATCTTCTTTCTGTGGTGCTCGCCCCGGGGGCATAGTCTCTGCTAGCGTTTAGTTCAGTAGAAAGCCTGATGCTAGCAATGAAAAGAACCCCTTCCCTGGCTCTTTTAGAGCTAATGAAATTAGACAACATTACCACCAAGATACCAACATTCATCTTATTTATTTGTTGAAATAAATCAAAGAAACTCCATGATTGACTCCATTTTCTCTTGCCCCAAATTGGGCAGGTTATGTTAATGGAATACATTTCTCTCCTCATGGTCAAGTATTTGACATAGCATTTGTCTCTGATTCCCTAGATTGAGACTTCACTATATTGTGCTCTGAGGAGTTACGAAGATCTAAAAAGAGTCGTGAACGTCTTCCAAAATGAGTAGAATACACCTTCTGTTAAGAAACAAAATCCAACTGAGCCAATTTTTAGGATCTTACTGGCTTTAGTTACTGATTCATGAGTCAGGCAGCATACCAACTAGCAGATAGCAAGGAGCTCTGAAGAGCTATACAGAATGACATTTATAGGCAGAAATGAGCAGGACAAAAAGTTGCTAGTAAGGAGTGGATCGTTTCAGGTAAGGTCCCCTTCCTTTGGAGAAAATCAGGAGTCTATCAGGCAGGTTATTTCACTAATGCTGACCAGGTAGTATCAGATTGACTGGTTTAAGATTCCATTCCTGGGAGAGATTGAAACTGTAATTAAATTAGGTGTTAACTGTAGTTGGGTCATGTGGGCTTAGCATAAGTGACTCCATCTGGGGCCAGTTGTCTCATTTTCAACATTCCTTTCTAATCTAAAGCTTTGGTATATCTAGCTTCACTTGTTATTCTCAGTCTCTAAGACTCATGTCATGAATAGCAACAAAAGACTCCTACAATATAATGAGAAAACTCTGTATGCTCTTATGAGGGAAAGTGATTCATTTCTTTATATTGACTAAAATTACCACATTTATTTACAAATTATTATATTACAAATTATTATATTAATTTTAATAGTTTAAAAGTTCTGGCTTCTTTCCCAGAAACAAAGAGCTAGAAACAGTATTGCTCTCACATGTGTAGTGAAAATAAGCCAGACTAAGTGTGGAAAGAATTCTATAACATGTCTATAATGGTGTAAGACAGGAGGAAAAGGACAGAGGCCATGTCAGTCTAGAATCTCCACCTGAATCCCATTAGACTAAAAACAAAAACCTTCATCTGGGGGTTGGGAAGACCCATTAAACTTCAGCTCAATGTAATTTGCCTTTTTAACAAATTCATGAAGAAAACCAATATAATTATGCCAATAGGTATAGAATAAGCGATGGACAAAATTCAACAACTATTCATGATAACACTTTTAACAAAATAGGAATGAAAGATCACCTTCTTAACTTGATAAAGTTACCTGAAAACTAGAGCTAACAGAGTATCAACAGGTGAAAATCAGAGTGTTGGCCCTATAAAAACATGGCAAGGATGTCCACGCTCATTACACTACATAGCATAGTAGTGGAAGTTGTAGCTGGTACCACAGGGCAAAAAAAAGAAGTCTTACATGTTAGAAAATGAAAGGATGCCTATTCATAGATGGCGTGGTTGTTGATGTAGAAAATTCTGAAGAGTCTACAAAAAGTTTTCTAGAATTAAAAAGTGGGTTCAGCAGCAATGCAGGATGCATTCAGTATACAAAATCAATCATGTTTCCATAAATTAGCGAAGAATAAGTCACACTCAACATTTTAAAGAGCAATAGCATTTATAATGATACGAAAATGGAAAATTTTAGTTATAGATCCACGAATGTATTTTCCTTTACTATTTCCCACCCCCTCTCTCTGGAGAACATAAAGTCCCGTGTTTGATTAATTATATTTCCATAGTTTGCTTGGTGTGCATCTTCTTTAGTGTTATGTATAAATGACCCTATGAGGTGTTAGGAATGAAAATACAAACATGCATGTCAAGTTTTTTGTTTTGTTTTGTTTTGGAGGAGGTTGTTTGTTTTATTTATTAATTTTTTTTTTTTTTTTTTTTTTTTTTTTGGCTTTTTAGGGCCGCACTTTCTGCACCATATGGAAGTGCCCAGGCTAGGGGGTTGAATCAAATCTGCATTTGCTGGCTTACACCACAGCCACAACAATGATCAATGCTGGATCCCAGCCCCATCTGTGACCTACACTGTATCTTGAAACAATGCCAGGGATCACTGAGCAAGTGATCAAACTGAGTGAGTCAGGGATCAAACCCTTATCCTCATGGATACTAGTAAGGTTTTTTTTTTCTCTCTCTTTTTGCCTTTTCTAGGGCTGCTCCCGCGGCATATGGAGGTTCCCAGGATAGGCGTCTTATCGGGGCTGTAGCCCTTGGCCTATGCCAGAGCTACAGCAATGCAGGATCCGAGCCGTGTCTACAACCTACACCACAGAGCACAGCAATGCTGGATCCTTGACCCACTGAGCAAGGCCAGGGATTGAACCCGCAATCTCATGGTTCCTAGTCAGATTTGTTAACCACTGCACCGCGACAGAAACTCCCTAGTCATGTTCTTAATTTGCTGAGCTGCAACAGGAATTCTATCAGTTTGTTTTAAAAGAGCTGAAGTTGATTTTATAATATTTTTATATGGTGACAGTTGCACACCACTAACTAGATAGAGAAGGCAGTTTCGTAGGAACTCAATACATTACAAGTCAGTTTTTCTTGCTCTCTTTGCAAGTATAAGTTCATATTTATTTTTATCAGTCTTGTTTCTTTCCCATAGACAAGGTACAAACAGCATGGGAATTTTTAGATGATGTTTGTAAAGCACGAATATTTAAGATCTGTTGGAGGGAAGGAAAGGATCTAAATAGGCAGGGTTCAGTTCTTGTGAGCAGCTCTTCAATTTGACCAATATCAGCTGTCAGTCTTTTATTGTCTTTCTCTTCTCATATATTTCTTCTCAATGTTTTCAAATTAAAAACTCTTCTTTTCTCTGGCATTCAGGCTGGACGTCCATTGAGAACAATGAAACAGCTGATATCTTTAGCTAGAAGAAGAAATAAAGGAAAAATGTTAGCAACAAGCCAAAAATGTGAATTTCCTTTTCTATATCTGGTAAAAAAGGAAAGAATGCAGATAAAGATAGATATAAATATTAGAGAATAATTATCCAATAAGCTCCTGTGCATGCATATACATATATATATATATATGTATATATATATACACACATTGTGCTGATATTTAGCAATAAGGAATTTCAAGGTGAGAGAGTCAAGTGTATAAATTTCCCAAATGGAAATAGGATAATAAAAGAAATTCATTTAGCATAAAATGCTACTTTAAACACTTGACTTAAACCTTGAGAATTCTTGACTTCACAGGAAAGTAGGTCCAGATGACGGATAGGGAAATGAATAATGAAGTAAAGGGAACAGCTAAGACAGAAAAAGCAATAGAGGCAGAATTGTGTAGAATAAATATAATAAGAAAAAAAAAAGAGAGAGAGAGAGAGAGACTTGAATGGAGAAAATTTGAGAAAAAAAAAGAGAAATTCAAAATAAAGGGACAAGGAGCATTTCAAAATGTAGCCAAAATAATCAACCTATGTAAACAATAATTTCACCAAAATCTATGTTAACTAAACCATGGCATGTCTTTGGAAAAATGTTCCTTTTTATTGTCACATAGCACTTTATTCAGGAAAGAACTATTGTAATTTATAATGATCTTAAGCATATCTATAAATAAAACCTTAAAAAGTGCTTAAAAAGAAGAGCATATATGAGCCAGAAATTTAAATTCTAATACTACATCCTTAGTATCGAAGTAAAAAAAAAAAAAATTGTGACTAAAGGAATGCAAATGAACTTGATCTCTTGATTGTGATCACTAAACAAATATTGGGAACAATAGCAGAAAGCACATTTTTTCTTTGCTTCCTGTTTTTCTTCTCCAAATGGGGCACCTGCTTAAACTGGGACTTGAGGATATTCTTTCAGGCTACTTTACCCCTGCCTTGCTCCTTCTTTTTCCTAAACCAGTTTAGAAGTGGGTGGTACACATTCAAGTTTTGTGACATCTGAAGATTATTTAATTTGGAAGGTTCTTTTTAAGAAACATAATGCAAGTATAGTAATAAAGTATTAGAAATCTTGTACTTTTTAGAATAAGGAAAAGGAGAACTGCAAGACTGTAAAAGCTGATAAATGGTCTAATAAAGCAACATAATTTTATTTATTAAATGCCTGACTTGCCTTCATCATATATCCCCATGTATATATAAAGTTGGGATGTAAATTCCTTAAATACATCCAATAATAATGTTTGCTATAAAGAAATGAGACTTGCTCCAGTCCCTGCTTCGCTTGTGAGTCATGATTCATATTTTATTTTTAATAGTTCAAAGAATGTTCTTGCTACATAACTGCACTGTATTGATGACATACCTTTTAAGCCTATTGACAAGTAAGAGAAAAAAACTATAGTTTTTTTCCATAGGAGCTATCTCAGACATCCTGCTATTTTACAGCACTCTTCTAGGTTTGTGCCCTCAAAACAAAAATTTTTGATAAATTATATGATTCCTACATTAGCCTAGGTGCTCTGAGAAGCAGATGCCAAGGTAATCTGAATGTGCAAGAAATGTATTATGGAAATGCCTGTGAGAAATAATAAAGAGGCCATCAGCATCAGACAGGGATGAAAGTCTCAAACGAGATGAAGGAGAGAAAGAGAGCAGAAAGGAAGGTGGGATAGAAGGCTCTTAGACTGCATGGTGGTTCTAAGGAGAGTTCCATGAGGCTACTAAGGAGTCATCAAACCAAAGCTGCTTGTCCGAGAAGTTCTGGGTCTTCAAGAATGCACATACCTTGGAGTTCCCATCATGGCGCAGTGGTTAACGAATCCGTCTAGGAACCATGAGGTTGTGGGTTTGATCCCTGGCCTTGCTCAGTGGGTTGAGGATCCGGGGTTGCCATGAGCTGTGGTGTAGGTCGCAGACGCAGCTCGGATCCCACGTTGCTGTGGCTCTGGCGTAGGCTGGCGGCTACAGCTCCAATTGGACCCCTAGCCTGGGAACCTCCATATGCCGTGGGAAGCGGCCCTAGAAAAGGCAAAAAGACAAAAAAAAAAAAAAAGAATGTGGGCTGGGACCAGCCTCAGGGGAAATGAGGCCTCCGTTCAAATCCCAGGATTAGAACCATAGTTAACCTAGCCCTTGAGCATGTTAAATGTCTAACTAAATTCTCTTCTATATTTACTTTTTAGAGGGAGTAAAATATAAGAAGTTAGGGGACTCAGAAAAGTGCAAAGAATCATGAGACTATTTCCCCTGGAAACATAGCTGGTCTCCATTATCCAGCCCCTGATTTAAGGAAAGTCACCGAATACATGCAGCACTGGGAGGAATGTTGGAAGAACAAAAGGACACGTAAAACAGCTCCTGTGATGACTAGGGGAATAGGTAAGCAGGCAGTAGGTTGTAGTTTCCTTTGTGTGTGCATGCGTGTTTATGTGCAGGGGCATCTATGAGTTGTTCTAGAGCCCCTGCAAGAGCGACATAGTAGTTCTAATTATACGCATGTAAATTTTTACTTTGAAATATTAGCATTTGAATCCTGTGGGAATTTCCCAAAACTTCCCTCAGCGAGTATTTTTATCACCTGAGATATTGGGACCTCATCTCTAATACATTCTTCATAAATGACAAAGTGGAAGAAAGAGAAGAACTATGGTAAGATGACAAAGACTGAGAAAAATGGGGAACAAATGTGAAATAGAAAACGTGTTTTTAATAAAGTTATCTTATTATGTTTAAATAATTAGAAAGCAAAAGACATGAAAAATGGGTCAAGACAAATTATACTGAACAAAATTTCATAAATTAATAGTATTGTGGCAGAATAGAATTTAGCAATAATCTAAAGCAAATTTTCTCTTTCTACAGCAATGTCCACTATAGCTTCTCTTTCAAATTGACACAAACTCTTCCCTGAGTTCAGAAGAACTTTGTTAATGCAGGGATTATCAGTCTGTATAGTAGTTTGCTTTGGGAGAATGTGGAATAAACTCTTGACTTAACCTTTGAGGTGATATAAAATCATCTTTCTGTGAAAGTCTAAATAAAGTCCCTCCTAGAGGCAGAGGAATAAGGTAGCTGACCCTGGGAACCTCTTCTAACCCCTGAGTGTAAGTAATAAAGGAAGCAAAGATCAGAGAATTGTGAGTGAAAATCAGGAGCTTCACTTCTAGACAATGTTTTCACGGACAAAGTTTAAGAAATAAGAAATAAGGTGTAGATGTTAAAGGAACTAGCTATCAAATAAGTCATCTTTTTAAAAGATGTAAAACATGTATAAAACAAATATAAGTCCTTCTATTTTTCATCAGCTTCACTAGAATAAAATGCCTGACATCTCCACCAATCTTGGCTCCTTATGACTGGCCATCCAGATATATGCTAATAATTACACTTGGTTCCTTATGATTGGCCATCCAGATATATGCTAATCATTAACAGCTAAAGCAAATTAAATTTCAAAATATGTATAGACATGTGTTTATATAACCTAAGGCTTCTATTTCCAAGGGGTAGTCTTATTTCAAGACCAAAATGCTGAATGACTGAAAGAGCTACACTGCACCCAGTGTTTTATTTCCCCATTTATTTTACTGCAAGTGTAATTTCTGAAACAATCTTTAATGCCCTCCAAACCATAGTAGAAGACAAATTGTTTGGGAGACAAAGGATTAAATAGAAGAGTGATATACTATTTCATCCAGCTCAGCAAATGCATTGTTGATAGATTAACAAGTCCACTGAATACATTAAACAGTTAAAACACTAAAGTATCAAAATAGAAGATTTCCGAGATGTGTGGTATTATTTTATAATTACAGAACACTACAAGTACTTTGAGTTCCACTCTGGTTAAATTTCATTTATTGGGACATATAATTGCTTCAGGCTCTTCCAAAGCAAATAAATACCTTGATCTAATTATAATCACAAAAAGTTAAGAGGATTTACATTGGATTTTTTTGTTTGTTTGTTTTTGTTTTTTTTTTGTTTTTTGTCATTTGTCCTTTTAGGGCCACACCTGTGGCATATGGAGTTTCCCAGGCTAGGGGTCTAATTGGAGCTGTTGCTTCCAGCCTACGTCAGAGCCACAGCAACGCCAGATCCAAGCCACATTTTCAACCTACACCACAACCCACACCACAACCCACTAAGCGAGGCCAGGCATCGAACCCGCAACCTCATGGTTCCTAGTCAGATTCACTTCCACTGCACCATGATGGGAACTCCTACACTGGACTTTTCAATAAAAAACTTATGGTGATAGATTGACAGACTGAGATAGTTGAAAGAGAGATATATAAGATAGATGATATAGATAGTAGCAACAGAGGAATAGGTGATGGATATGTAAATAGATATGTATATATTTGCATAAATACATACACACATTCATACATAGAAGTTATAAGTAGTTTCTGGATTAATTTAAATAGTTAACGCCAGCCAATTTCAATTCTACCTCTTCCATTTAATTATATAAACCATTTATGTATGCTAGATAGTTAGAAGTGGAAACAAAGCCCAGTCAGGAGACATGCAGTGGAACCTAAAGTTGGGTCTCAAAACATCGTCCAAACAAACAAAATTGCACGGCGTGTCCCCCTACAGTGCATTGTAATCAGCAGTCTTTGTAGCCCCGCCCAGCTCCAGTCCATCACCTGCACGGGCATGCGCGCGCATGCACGCACACACACAACCATGTGACCTCCATCTCCTTCAGCATCATTCCCCTAAGCTATTCATCAGGTGCAGGCGATTGCTTATTTTCATTAGCTGAAATATTTTATTTTACCTGGGAAGAAAAGTTGGCACTGCCAGCAAATATAGTATTTGTCTTGAAAGTTAATTCTTTTCAGTTCTAACTCATTACTTTTGCATTGTAATTTTACAGCTCTGCGTATTTACTTTCTGATCAGTGAACCCTGGAATGACATCTGCTTTCTTTTTTGATGTGGGGAGAGAAGAGATGAAACAATATCCTGTAAAGAAAGTCTTGAAAACACAGATGAAAATTAGCTTTGCCTTTTAGGAGCTGAACCAAGGTTATATAACCTTGACAACCTTAACACGCATTTTCTACAATGGAGAATTTATCAATTCTATCATTTTGGCAAAGAAGATTTTGGAAGAGTAATGTGTTGAGCAAAGACCAGAAGATTCAGCTTAAAAGGAGGAAGTGTCCACAAAATAAAACAAATTGTTCTAAATGATTTCACACCGAACATACAACTGGTCCAACAGATGCAAGACTATTTAGAACGTCTTTCAAGTAGGAAGCTCTGAAATGTTTATCTTGGTTTCACCTAAGTACTGATTTTACAGGAAAAGAATTGAAGGAAAGAGAGAAAGAGAAAGAAAAGTGAAAGAAAAGGAAAGAAAGAAGGGAGGAAGAAAGAAAAACAGAAAGAAAGAAAATAATGAAAGTTAAATTAATGTTATCTTAATATCTAAAGCAAAAAAATTTCAATTCCCAAATATTTTAATTTAAAGTAAATGCTTATTTGGTATGCATACCTGGTAGATAGTAGCTGTTCTTTCTATTTTAACGTCTTCACAATATACACTAAAATAATAATTCCTTAATAATTAAGGAATAGAGAGAGTGTGGAGATAGTGGCATATCATAATTCTCTGAGAAAGTGAGATAGGTATATATAAACCTAGATATGTGTGTGAAGAATCTAGAAATTTTAATGCTAGTATGGCTAACTTAAATTACCACCAAACCTATAGAGTCATATCCAGAATTAAATCTGATTGAGCCTAGATTTTAGGAGAGTAATTGGGGCATAGTAAGTATGCAATAAATGCTAGCAGTTTTTGATGTTATTACTTCAGGTTTGAAATCTTGTTGTTTTTTTCTCATATTCGGTCTATTTTGAAAAAAAACTACTTTGTGGAAGAAATCACTCCATGTATCTAAACCTAGTAGGATTTGAGCCAAAAATGTCATTTATATGTCATTCTTTTATTTGTTTTTTCTTCCCTTTGTTAACTTTCTTTCGAATTGACATTGGTTTCTTACTTTAGGAAAAACATTTTTCAGATTATAAGGAGTTACATAAAATAATTTGGAGTTAGAACATGGAAATACAGCAAGAGCAGCACAAAGACATTGTTTTAGAATATGTGGCAATTCATTGGCAATGCCTTATTTGATCAACTTTTCATCACAATAATAAAAAAAAAGTTTTCTTTTTATAATGAGGAAAGCTTTATCTTCGAATTCCTCATGTTTCTCTGTTTTGCGAGCACATACTCATATAACCAGAACAGATGAAAAAATAAAATATCTTATTAGATAGCACCAACTGTTAGATTCTCTACATGATCACGTTGTTTCCACTTCGATAAACTATCCCCAGGGCTCTGTTTCTCTTTCTTCCAATGCTTTGCGAAACTAATTCCAAATAAAGCAGCCTCTCAAATCAATGAGCAGAAAGTAGGTTTGGCTTGGCAAGAGGCAGAAGCAAAATAGAAATAAGAACATAGTTGTAAACAATTATTCATTAATTATTAACTTTCTGGTCCTGGACAGTTTCTAATAGTAGTTTTTTCTCACTTACCTGGTTATTCTCATTACTTAAACCTACATTATGCACTAGAGTAGTCTCTTTCTTATGAACTACATGTATGGCAGTGGTCTTTGTTTAATAAGTGATAATTGAACCTCATGTATGAATCATTCCATATACAATTATACCACAGGATCAATAGAATTTAATGAACTCAATCCAGTCAAGTGAAATAGCTATAAATTATTCATGTCTGAAAATGAACTATATTAAGTTAATCAAGCCATTAGGATCATTTTCTAAAATAAATTATGAGACAAAGGCAAGATATCTTTTACAAAAAGAACGATCTCTGCAATAAGATCAGGCACTCATATGTAGTAGGAACATTCGCTATCAGATAGAAAATTTTCAAATATGTTTAAGTGCTTTAATTCAAATATATCACAAAATATTACTTTTATTAAATATTTTATGAAACAGGTTGAGTATTTCTAACCCAACTTCACAATTTTTTAGAGTAATTTTGTAGAAGGTACACAGTAGTTTTCAAATTTTTACCCTATGTGACTTTTAAAAAGCATCCGGAAAATATTAGCTTTTGCTGAAAGAATGACTTTTACTTAATTACATTAATTCAAATAACAATGTCATACTATATCCCTGTATCTCTCAATGTTGTATATCCTGTATATCCTGAAAATCCTCTGCATCTGTCTTCAGATCTGTTATTCCTTTAAAATTTTTTTGGCTGGGGCATGTGGAAGTTCAGGGCCAGGAACTGAACCAGAGACACAGCAGCCACTCAACCCACTGCACTGACAATGCCATGTCCTTAACCTACTGTGCCACAAGAGAACTCCCTAGATCTATGATTAATTATTAGTTTATTTTAATTAATCATTTTTCAATTATGTCTGTACTATGTAACTCTTCTATTTAACCTCTCCATTACATTTTTATTTTTTAGATGACATTTTTAAGTGAATATTTTTTAGAATTAATTTTAATTTACAAAAAAGTTACAGAAATACTGCAGAGTTTCCTTACATTCCCTTATTTTAATGTCATAAAATAGTATGGTGCATTTGTCACATTGTAAACAAAATTGATAAATTATTAACAAAAATTCGTATTTTATTCAAATTTTCTTAGTTTTTACCTAATGTTACTTTTTGTTCTAGGATTCTATTCAGGATATCACATTGCATTTAGTTGTCATGTCTCCTGAAACATGTCTTAGCTGTAATGGTCTGTTCATTGAATTTTAAATTTTATAATGTATACACATTATGTTTAAATCTTTACATGATTTTTTAAAATATTACTACTCTATGTGTGCTTTATTAACAGATGACCTATAAATTCCAAACCAGATTCAAAATTCAAAGACTCCAAAACTTTAATAAGTTATTAGGTATAGAGATTGGATAGTCACGAGATTACGGTTTTACTAATATGAAAAATGCTAATTTCAGATATTACCATTTCATCAATCACATTTGCATTAGATTGCACAATTAACTGTATCACATTCTGTTTATGTAAATGTGTGAATTTCACTCTGATTCTATGCAATATTCGGAACATTGGAATCTGAATATTATCATATCATGCATTTTTATTTCATGAATTAGACTACCTATTTCAGGAGAATTTGGAACCTAAGAACTGTTTAAATAATTATATTTTATGTTGAATCTTTTTAGAACAGTAGTGATTTTAGGTACAGTCGTTTTTAAAGATTCAATCCTATTATTTGTAGTAAAATAGTAATTTTGAAAACCAATTTTGCGTCAGTAATGATTTTTATTTCTACATAAAATCTAAAAATGTATTACTAAGTAGCCCTTATTATTGTTCTTTATTATTACAATAAATATAAATATGTTTTCTAAGCCCTGATACATTGTATATTATTGTTCTTTATTACAATGAATTTGACTTCATAACTAATTTATACCTTCTCATTACAAAATATACTTGAAGACATTTTAAGACCCAGGTTCTTTCCTCTGAAAAAAACAACCACTACCATCATTATTAGAAAAAGTGAAATGTGTGATTGCAGACAACTGGTCATAGTTTAAAAGATCATGATTACAGTTTAAGAAATGATGTGCAAAAATACTGCTATTCTTCCCCAATTAAGATCTTGCATTTCTCTATAAAAAAGAGTAATTTAAGTGTTTTGAAGACAAAAGATAAAAAGGGTTTTTTTTTTTCCCCTTCTTCATGTCAGTATCTTCTAAATCCCTTCCCCAAAGGAAATTATTTCCTTTTCTCAAAATTTCTATCGGATACATTTTACTTTTGTGCTTGAGATTCATTTCATATAAAATAGAGTTAACTCTTTTCTTCGTATTTCCTTTATTTTAGTCTTAAATATTTCTTTACATAATTTCCCATATTATTTTCATATTGGTTTTTATTTCTGATTACTCACACACTCATTAAACAATCTTTATATACTCTCAAATATGTTCGTAGGACTGTAAACTCTGATTATATAATGTACATAAATAGAAAAATCTAACTCCTCATGAATTTAAAATCAGGTGGATTACCATTTAAAATAAAGTTTATTTTTTATTACTAATTTATTGGCTGGCAACATGCATAAATGAATTAGATATGAGAAACATATACGTTTCTTCTTTAACCGATCATTTATTTTATCACTTAGTGTTGTCTCGACTTTGTCAAAAAGCTCAGAACATGGCATTTTTTTACATATCATGGATCATGAAGTGCTTTCAGCATCACATGGCCATTTTGGCAAACAATGCAGGAGGATATATTTCATCACCCACAGATAACAAAACCCCACTCTAAATCCAAAGCCAAGATCAATCAGTCTAATTTCTTTCAAACAGTGGCCTCTGATTGTGTTTTATCATGTTCTGTACAATTTGAGGAGAAAACAGCTGGTGTGGACGCTGCAGTGACACCAACTGTTCCAAATCTGCTTTTATCACTTACATGAATAGAACCAGTATTCTCAAGTGTTCTAGCCTTTGGGGGTGAATCTTGAACTAAACATTCATATAAACCAGCCTCCTGTGACTCACGCTTGGAGCTCTCTCATCACTGACCGTCTCTTATACTATGTTGGGTATCAGTCTCTTAATTCTTTTCTTCTCTAAGATTGTGGCCTTCAATCTCCAAACTCATCTCAATGGCATCCAGAGGCAGAAAGGACTAAAGTTCCTACATATTTTATTTCGCCAATAGATTTATTTTATATTCTTTATTTCTTACATGTAAACCATGCCTGGACTCTCTCTTTCTTATCTCAATGCCTAATACACATTGTTCCAGCAAAAGCATAATTATGCATTTAAGATAAAAATCTGCCAATCAATGGCAGTATAGATATAGATGCAATAAGTGGTATTTCTTAATGTTCACCTATTTTTCCCATCTTGCTTTTCTATTCTCCTAGTGAAATTTTTGCAGCCTTAGCAAACATGCTGATGCATAAATTATCCTGAAATGATTACAGAGAAATACTTTCAAAAACATTTTTTTGTTGTAATATCTGACCATATCCCTCACATTGGTCCCTCAAAGGTAGTGGTTTCCACACCAGAACCAGCAAAAACACACATGAATGATGCTCTTCCTGACATCCCAAAGGTAAAACATGCAGATCTATATATGGGGCCATTTTCCTCACCCTCCTATGCTTGAAAATAGCTCCCTTTCGGTATCTTTCATATCACATCTAAAAGGTTTGGTATTGGGAACGTGGTTCTTCAGGGGTCCCCTGAGTTATGGAAAATCTTCAGAAAGTCTTAAGTGACAAAAAAAGAATGGCTTTTTTCCTTTCTTGTTCTAAATTGATCTCTCCAATTCCAAAACAAATGTTGAAAAGTGATCATGAACATCTTATAAATATTAATCAGTTCCATTCAAGAAACCATCTAATTTGAGGCTACACTCCCACGTTCCAGAATACAAATTCCAAGTAGAGAACCCTAATTGGCACAGCCTTCAGAAGCTGCTCCCAGCATCTGGTAGCCCTAACTCAGAGCTAACTCATCTTGTGCTACCTTGGCTTCTCAGCCTTATGGCTATATAGTGTACATCTGCAAACATGGAGAAAGACACAGAAAATGTAGACGTCAAAAAGACCAGAGAGACCATCCAATAGTTATGTACTGTAGTTGTGACTAAGTAGCTTCCATAACTTTATTTCTTACTTTGGTTTATTTTTCAAAGCCCCGGCGCAGATAAAGCTTGGTAGATCGTTGTTCTATCCTATCACTCACCCACAACTTGGCTGCCAAGATTGGCCTGGATTCTAGGTGCAAAGGGAAGCGCAACAATTAAATGGCTATTTCATCAGAAATCAGAGATTCTCAGAAAGCATCCCAATATAAGTAAATACCTGAGTTTCTTTCCTTTAAAATTTAAACAAAATTGGAGTTCCTGTCGTGGCGCAGTGGTTAACGAATCCGACTAGGAACCATGAGGTTGCGGGTTCGGTCCCTGCCCTTGCTCAGTGGGTTAACGATCCGGCGTTGCTGTGAGCTGTGGTGTAGGCCAGTGGCTACAGCTCCAATTCAACCCCTAGCCTGGGAACCTCCATATGCCATGGGAGCAGCCCAAAGAAATAGCAAAAATACAAAAAGAAAAAAAAATTTAAAATTTAAACAAAGTTTATGAAGCCTATACTCCAAAATACTTTGCAATTCATATATTTTCTTACCATATAACCATTAGTTTTAGAAAAATAGTTTTAGAAAGAAGGTAAGTAATATAAAATTATAAAAACAATTTTTCCAGTATAGGAAAAATAAACTAGGAGAATAGAATTCTAAAGTCAACTTTTTCTTGATCAAAAGAGTTTATGTATAGGTTTATATAAGATCATGGGCTCTGGAGCTGGACTTTCTAGGTTCAAATTCTGGTCCAACACCTATCAGCAGTGTGAATTTAAGGGACTGACAAAAATTGTGTCTCAGTTTTTTCACCTGGAGAATTGAGATGACATTATCTGTCCTATAGGATCGTTGTGAGCATTAAAATAGTTAATAGAGGTAAAGGGATGTAAACGGTGTTCAGAATATGAAAAACGTTCAATAAATATTAGTATTTCCATCCTACTACTGTGATGAGTCACAAACACATTTAACCACCACCGATTCTTTACTTAAGGTCCATTTCTGTATATGTCCTTGTGCCATTTTGAACTAACCCATAGAACTAAATATAGTTTGTCTTCTCTCCCAAGCAAACTGTGTTCTTCCAGCAGTGTCAGCACTGTGTTTGTCAGCGCATCTCAAACATCAGAACAATATTATCATATTTGTCTCTTCCTTTTCCCTTGATCATCAAGTCTTATGAACTCACCGATGACCACAGGGATCTTACATGGTACATGATGTATTTCAGGAAATCGGAAGATGTTTACTGAATGCATTGAGAAAAAATAAAAACTGTTGACCTAATTGTATCTTAAGGCCAGTTTCCTTGTGTATATCTTTCAAACGTCCCCAGATAAATGAGTGACATAAAGAGCAAGTTAGTTCTGTTTCTAATCATTACGTAAAATACAAAGATATTTTTAGAAATTCAGTTTTGGTAAGCATTAATCCAAGAATTAAGGGAGGGAAACCAAAGAGTAAGAACGTGTCTTGGTCCATCATTTGCTCGGGGAACGGCTTGGTTTTCCACGCAGATGACAAAGGAGTGGTCACTACACAGTGTTCTGTGGTGATTACTTTACAGGGTCTAATGAATAACAGATGGACAGGGCAGTGAGAGTCCGTAATGAGGGTATTCAGGTGACCGGCAGTCAAGCAGAGCCACGAGCCCTCAGAGGAACTGAAGGCCACAGGAAAGATTTGTCAGAACAGACAGGACATTTTTTTTTTCTTTACTACTTCATTAAGTAATTATAAACCTCCACTGTTTCTAAGAACATTTTTGTAGAGTATTTTAAAGAGAGGGTTTATCGCATTTGTTAACCAAACTTTGAGAAACAAAGACCGAATTAAAATAAAGAGGCATTCATTTGCGTTTTGTTGGAACGTCAGCCCAGAAGACACAGATGCAAGAAGCATTTGAATTGTGTGCCACCCAACTATGTAATGGGGGAGGCTTATGGAAAGGCAGAAAAGCCACGGTTACAGTTAGTTCCAGAGTTGTTGTATCGGGGATTATAATTAGAGCTGGCAAGAAGAGTGCTTGTTAAGTCAGAATTGGTTGGGGTCCGAAATGGTTGAATAGTTACAAAGGTAACAACCTTGAGAAACGACATTGCAGCTAGGAGATATTGTAAAAAGCTGTTGGTGTCCTTGGGTTATGTATGGTTCATGGAAAGTTCAAGTTCTTCTCAATGGTGTAGACGTGCCTGAGACCAGATCCTCAAAGGCCGCCCCACCTCCATTTTTGTTATGTCTGAACTGTACTTGCTCCGTTATAATTTCAGCATGTCATCTCTTTCTGCTCAAAACATATTATCATGGGTAAGTATGTATTTAATAAATACATATGCAAACTTAAGAAAAATAAAATTAATTAGGCTGGAATTATGTATCTATTATTTTGTAGAGACATTACTTGATACTTAATTATAATGAGCTTAACTACCACAAAAATTAAATAATTGACCTACATAATTTTAAAAGTGATACCAAGAGAATCACAAAGCACTGTAAGGGTTAGAAAGAATGTCTTTCTGTGACGGGTGACTGGCCGAGATAGAAGATGACAACTAGCAGAACTTTTATAACAGGAACTTAAAGACAAACATTCTGTGTTTCATACATATAAATGGAACAATTTTTTAAGAGGCATGGTCCCCTTGATTGTTTCACTAATCAAGTTAACAGGTCTATAAATAGTCCTAGACCAAATCAATGCATAATTCCTAAGCTACGCAAATTTTCATTGAGGACCATTGAGAAATTTAAGGACAAATTGGAAAAGAAAATGCTTTTTCATATTTAAATAAACTGTAATGAAGATGTTAGAGGAGCATCTTCATGTGATGCTCAGAAACTTATATGCGACCTCAGGGAAATAACTTTATAGGTATATAAACCTAAGCTCAAAGGTGGGAGATGGTAGCAATTTACAGTACCAACAAAGATACATAAGCAATGTTAAACTTTCAGCTGATTCTAAAATATATGATACTGTGTATAGGAAAATTATCTGAAATATAACCATTACACTCTAAGGAAGGAAAAATGCATCCAAATAGACAAGAAATTAGACATGAGTTTAAAATATATTTGGTGGCAAAAAAATGAAATGTTTCAAGAAGCCCATCAAGTTTCATAGAAACTTTTTAAAGGATTTGTTCCCTTAAGTGAAACAGTCACACAAGGAAATAGACTAAGCACACTACTGATATTTTATCTTTATTTCCAAAAGGGATTTCTTTCTTTAAAGGAAATAAAGAACCAAACAAATATACTTCAGATGCTTCAAATCAGATGCTTTGTATTTTTTCACAACTTCAATAATACAAGTTTAGAAATGAGTCCACACATTTAAATTCCTTCTCAACTGCACTGTGCAGGAGTTAATGTGGCCTAGTAAAGCAATCATCAATTTTACTCCTCCTTCTGTTTATGTGCTATAGGCAATGTAGGGAAAATGTAAAAATCAAGATGCATTTCTCATTCTCTAGAACTGAAATCAACATGTTAGATTCTTACTCCAAAAAAAGTGCCAACATTTTTACAAAGTTGAAAAGTTCAAAACATTCACATGAATACAGGAAATAATTTATTTAAGATTATGCCATAGTGAAAAGACACAGTAATAGCTTCTATAAATAATTTCATTTGATTTAGACATAGATCACCCCGTTATCCAGATAAATAAAGGTACGTATATTCTCATAACACATATATTTATATGCATATGTGGTGACAAATGTAAACTATGACACAGATGCCAGTAAAACAGTGGGCTCATCAGAAAGTTTAAGAGAGTTGTAATTGATATAGAATTGATATAGCATATATTCTGCCATTTCACGTCAATTTTATAATTCTCTTTTCTGAAACTAATAATTGAAAGTAAAAGCCAGTTTTAATTTAATATCAATATAAACCTGATGCTTCCAATACACTTTATAAGGAGAAATGGTTGAGAAAAACAATTAAAAAGCCTTGCTTTCTGATGAAAAGAACAGTTTAATAATGAGGTATTTGTTAACCATACAAGTATCTAATTACCCAGTAGGGGGAAGAAAAAGATAATTTAAAGAGAACAATACATCGTGGAATAGATATACTATCTTAGAGAATTTTTGTCTTGATAACTTAACATTTATTTTTTGCATCAGAATATGTTCAATATGACTTATCACAGTGTTATACAAACCAACCATTAGCTTTTTTCAATTCAGCTTTGATTAAATTAAATTTAGGCAAGGCGCTATAAGCTTCAGTAGCAAGAAACTTTAGAACACAAGAGTGTACTCCTGAATTCAAGGCTCTAAATTAAAGTCAGACTTGTTGAGATAGGAAAGAAAAAAAGATTAGCAAATATTTAAATACCAGTCATCATTATATGCGAATCTCAACTTTCTCTGTTCCTTATCATCATAAAACAGTGTTTTTGTTTTTCTGTTTGCTAAGTCTATTCCTATGATATTGAAAGATAACTTTTAATAATTCCAAAGTCTATTGTTTCACACCTCTGAGATAATAAATGCTATTTTAATAAGAATGTTTCATTGAAAATGTGTACTAGGAACATGCCGCAATTAGGTATGTTTGTGATGGATGGCTGAGTTCATTAACGACCTCACTGTGATTAGCTGTTACGTGTTCAGGAATATTCATGGATTAGAACACCTAGTATGGGCCAAGTACTCTTTTAGGCTCTGTTGATACTGTAGATACAAAATATAAAGCATGGAGCTGACATTCTAGTAAAAAACCAAAATCAATATAAATGTATAATGCACCGATGGTGAAAATGATGTACAGAAAAATTAATCGGTGCAAGGGAGAGAAAATGAGAGCGACAGGATATCTTGTGTAGGATGGTCAAAGACAGCATCTCAGAAACAGCAATTTTTTTGGAGGGAAGGCTTTTGAGTGCCGCACCTGTGGCCTATGGAGGTTCCCAGGCTAGGGGTCTAATCAGAGCTCTAGCTGCCAGCCTACACCAGAACCACAGCAACGCGGGATCCTTAACCCACTGAGCGAGGCCAGGGATCAAACCCGCAACCTCGTGGTTCCTAGTTGGATGCGTTTCCACTGCGCCATGACGGGAACTGCAGAAAAAGCAATGTTCTAACAGAAACTTGTGAAAAGCGGAAGAGAGCATTGCAAGTAAAGAAAGAACAGGTGCAAAGACCCAGCCAAGAAAGGTGCTTGTTGTGTTCAAAGAGCAGACAAGAGGAGAGAGAGAGACTGGACCAGGGAGAGCTGGGTGGACTTGGCTGACAGCAGTGGAAGTGGGAAAGGTCCCTAGATTATGGAATATCTGGCCTCATGGAGAAAAGTCAGCATTCAAAACCACATGGAATGACTCAGGGCCAACTCTCCCATAAGAGCTTACATTGATGTCTTCATATAGAAACCGCCTTGGGCCAAATCATAAAAACACTTTCAAAATTACATCATTTTAAGTATTTAGAAGTTCTTAAAGGAAAATGTATGTAAAACTACCTCCCACTTGTCTACTTTTCTTTTTTAAGCCTACACACGGCTCAGTCAGTTAGGTTCTCAACTCAGAATTCTGTCCTTAAATCTGCAAGTGTATATTCATACATCTACTAGGTATCTTAGGCACTTGACATTGATTTAGTCCACAAATCTATTTCTTCCCTGGATTGCTATATCTCTGGAACTGGCAGGATCATTCACCTAATTGATGAGACCCCAAATTTAGAAATGTCATTGACTCCTCCTTCTCACATACTCAACATCTCATCCAGCAGCACAGAATCGTAATGACCTGTCGCAAGTCTAACTGGTTCTCCCACATCACCGCCAATGCTGAAGGGCTCCTGACCTACAGCAGGTTTCACTTCCACTGCAATAGGAGCTTCCTTAATTGTTGTCCCTGCTTCTGCCTCTTTTCCCAACCCTACCCCCTACTCCAGCCCAAATGCACACCTACCAGTCTGTTCTCCAAGTTAGATTACTTGACCGCCTACCTTCAATCTTTACGGCTTCTCTTCACAGTGGGAATGTTAAAATCTCCAGTTATGGCCTTTAAGACCCTACAGGACCCTGCCTAACCCTGCTCATCTCTGACTTCAAGTTCTGTTTTGGCTCTCACCCCATCTGAGCAATGCCAGCCTCCTTTCTGTCGCTGTATCATGGCCAGCATGCTCACGTATGGTGAGGAAGGCTCCCCCAGTAGATGCTATAGTGCTTTCAGCCCCACCACACTCAGGCCTCTGCTTAAGGGCTGTCTGTAAGAGAAGCCTTTCCTGATAGTCCTTTCTGCAATAGCCACCTGTTGTCTCCTTACCCTTCCTCCAAATGAATTTTTCCCCATGGGGTTGTCATTGTCTGCTGTCACATGGCTTTATTTATCTGTTTGTTTATGGCTGCTCCTTTCTCCTCCAAGAGGACAAGGACATTGCCCTGTCTCCTGTTAATTACTGAGAGATGATGGCTTAGGTGTCATGGGTTGAACTGTGTTCTCTAAAAATTCATATGTTGAAATCCTCAACCCTGGACCTCAGAATGTGATCTCGTTGGGAAACAGGGTTGTTGCAGATGTAATTAGTTAAGATGAGGTCATACAGTTGGCTCCATTCCAGTGTGACTGCTGTCCTTATAAAAAGGAGATATTTGGACACAGACGAACACACCAGCGAAAATGCTATGTGAAGATGAAGGCAGAGATTGGAATAATGTTTCTACAAGCCAAAGAATGCCAAATATTGCCAGCAAACCACCAGAAGCCAGGAAAGAGGCATAAAATAGTTCCTTACAGTCCTCAGGGAAAAAAAAAAAATCCTGTGGCCACCCTGGACTTCTAGACACCAGAACCATGGGACCATAAATTTCTCCTGTTTAAGCCACTCCATTTGTGCTACCTGGTTACAGTGGCAAACTAATACTAATAGTAAAACTAATATATAATAATGACCTCAGTTTTGAGTTTAAATCCATCATGACCCCTTTTCTATTGGCCCTCCATGGACAGACTGTAAGGGGAGATAAAAGACAAGTGGAAGAAATTGTTATATACAGTTAATAAAGGCATTCCAATATGGAGTGAACTGATGCCTAAAATTTTCCAGAGGAAACTCGTAAATCATTTGGTTTGTGTCCTTTGCAGGAGGTTGTGTTTGCCCTCAGGGAAGTTCTGCAGGAGGAATACTGCTCTCTCTCCTCCACACTGGAGAATCTAGTTTTAACAGGAAAAACTGAAATATTTCTGTCTTTTGGCAAGAGGAAGGTTAGATTTTGCTGTTTTGGGGGGAGCAGTAGGATGTTCCAAAATATATGTTGTATCTTCAATTCTGTATAATCAAAGCGAGAAACAAATAAGACCAATGTTGCTTAGAGGCCAAAAGTAATGTATGACAATTACTCTTTGGTTATGAGCTTAGTGGAACATAAAAAAGAAAATTAGTTACCTTTCCAAGCATAAAATAAACTCATAACCATTTTGGAAAATCTAGAAAAGAACAGTATACAAAATTGTAAAGAATAATAACAAATATAATCCCACTGCTCATAGGCCATGTGATAATATAATATCACATCGGATAAACATACTATTTAATGGTTTTAGATCTATCTTATGAGGTATCTTACAATGTATCTTTTAAATGTATACAATTTCTTTAAATTATGCCTATGAGATTACATTATAATTATTCAAATTTTCAATAACACGGATAAAGTTTAAGATCAGTGCACTAAAACAATTGAAAATGCATGTCAATCATTTTATATCTGACCTAGAATGGAATAACTATTAGATAAAAACATAAAGCAAAAGAAAACTGAGTAAATATCCAACCCTGAAAGTTGCTATTTTTAAATTATTCTTTTTACATAAAACAAATATATCACTACTGTAGGATGAATTAAATCTTTGTTTCAGAGCAATAAGAAACAAGGATAAACCACCCTTTAAAAGACAGTTCCAGAGTTCCAGCCTTGGTGCAGTGGGTTAAGAATCTGACTGCAGTGGCTCAGGCTGTGGATTCAGGGTTCAGTCCCCAGTCTAGTGCAGTGGGTTAAAATAGCCAACATTGTAGCGGTCGTGGCACATGACAGCTGTTGCTCAGATTCAGTCCTGGCTGGAAACTTTCACATGCCATGGGTGTGGTTATAAATAAATAAACAAACAAACAGTACCAGAGTGTGCTGCGGATTAAGGGTACACGTTGTCTCTGCAGTGGCTCAGGTCTTGGCTGTGGCGCAGAGTGGGTTCGATCCCAGCCTGCACAGAGGGTTAAGGATCCGCAGCTGTGGTGTAGGCTGCAGATGAGGCTCAGTTTAGATCTTTGGCCCAGGAGCTTCCATAGGCAATGTAGATAAAAGAAAAAAAAAAAAAGACAGAATCATATCCCTGTAAAAATCTCTTTCAGGACATCACTACAGTATAAGTGAAAAAAATTAACAGAGTTTAGATAGAAGAAAAACACTAGCTTAGCAGCATAATACATTACGATGTAGCAAATAATTATGATTGGTCCCTCATTTTGAAATATAAAAGATTATACATTTTGAATTGAGAATAATTTATATATTAGCAGCTGAGAGGTCATAGGTTAGAACCTTCCACTAACTCTCTGAAGTATTACTTTCGTCAGTTTTCTCTTTTTTATTAGCGTTAGATGCTTATTAATGATTTTTTCAACATTATGTTAATGATTCTATTGAGTGTTGTATCTACTGAATATAAGCCAGATATACTAGATATTCCTCAAATTTTAATCTAATTCAAATTTTTATTAAAGACAAATTAAACGTCTCAATGAAACACTAAACCAAATTCCCATAGCGCTGATTTCCTTATATATTTAAACAGTAGCAAGTTTTCCTAGTGATAAAACTCTTTCCATAAATGCTTAACTTTTAATTTTCTATATGATGTATTTTTTATTTGTTATAGACTTAGAGAGAAGCTCCCAAAATAAGGCACACACAAATACACACATACATACATTCAGAGAAGAGCACTTTGTATAATTAATTTTAATTTAATGTTTTTTTAAGAATAAAAAAAATGTTTGAAGCACAATCTTTGAAAATTTAATGGCTAGTAAAATAACAGGGTTTTTCTTTCATTTACTTCATTACATATATTTTTTATCGGGTATCTTGATTTGTAATAGTAATTTATTAATGAGTTATACATACTGATAAAATCAAAATAGAATATTTGACTCTTTTATGTGCATGTATAAAATGGTAAACCCCAACTAAAATATCACTCCATTATTTGTATTATTTAAACTATAGATTTTGAGATTTTTCATGTGTCGAAGATTATTATGTGGTAAAAAATAGATATTTTTTCAATAACAAAATTATGCCTGCTTATTAATTTCATAACATTGGCTAAATCAGTTAACACATTTTAGTACTATCTTTCTGTCTTTAAAGTTAAGACAAATTGAGGATTATGGCAAGAATAGTATAATAGACATTATTGACAGTAGTTTATTAATATTAGCTTATCTACACCATATCTACAAACATATCTAAAAATGCACTTTCTAAACTGCCAAAGCATTTCAGAAATATGAAACACAGGATTCAGTGTGGATTGATTTACAGACTCAGAATGGTCTGTATGACTTTGGCTATTAATCATCACACCTTAGCAGAGACTAGATAAACTAATGTTCTTTCTGGACATGACGGCGTATTTAGAATGTGGTCCTTCTAATATTTAAATGCTTCTGTAATAATATGTACAACTATTGTTTTATTGAGAAAATCCCCATATTTGCAAGTTTGTCATATACCTTATATTTACAGGGTAGGCTTAGAGTATTAAACTATTTCACAAGCAATATTTTATTTCATGCTCATAGAATATTTCTAAGGGAGGTAGGGAAAAGCATGAGGTAACAGTAAAAGAATGGTTATAGCAAATTGCTCCCATATATTTATTTCCAAAGGCTGAGCTATCTGTAGGACTAATCCATGAGAAAGACTCTTCAAGAGGCCAAAGAACTCACAAACTCTCGAGGTTGGGAACAGTTTTTCCTTTTAAATAGAATATGAGGGAAAATATTTTGATTTGGTCAGTTCAGTGAATTCGTATCTGTAAAACGAAGATGTTTCCAGAAGCCAACATTATGCCAGAAAAACGGAAGCTATTTTTCTATGTTTTTCCATGACTGAAATAAAAAAGAAAAAAAAAAAAAAGAACACTAAAGAAGTTAATCTGGATATGCTCAATACGAAATTGTTTATTCCATTAGACAGTCATCCAAAAGCATTTTCAGAGCATCAGTGAAATACCTTTAATTCTATCAGTTTATCTATCATCTATCTCTCTATCTATCCATCCATTTGTTTCGAATATCTATTTACTGAACAAGTTGTTGATTATTTCACTTTGTAGTGAACCCGTCATTGTAAATGATGATTTCTTTAAGTTCTGGATATTTTCTAAGTTTGGAACGTACTGACAAAATTGTATTTGGAGACCTGAAATCTCAGGGATGTTTTCCATTTGACTTTTATACATCCGGATCTTTCCAAGCCACATATTTCCCCTGAACAACCATCCTGCAGGTCTGTGACAGATCCATTTTATTTAAAATTGTAGAGCTAGTATCTAAACCACAGGCCTTTTCTTCTGCATCATACTGACCTCCATAAACTCTACTATATTTATCTGCTGTTTCACCCACGTTGAAGTTTCTTTTAACCTGTGCTTGTGGCATATAACTACATATTGGAATGGTGCTTGTTGCACCTGAAACGTGAGAGTGATAACTAGAGATGCAAAGTACCTTCCAATAAATGAATGCTTTCTGAGAATGTCTCTGTTTTACAAATGGTGTTTCATGTTTACTATAAGCCTGCTTGGTGCTCTGTACCTCTTTGCCTAATTCCAGCATAGTTTGTTTTATAAATGTTGTACTACCCCTCCTTATATCATTCAAACTGAAAAGTCTGAATAAGGGTGCTCATTTTCCTCCTTTAAAATGTTTCCTTTTTTAGAAACATCACACCAAAGACTTAAGAGTACTACGCCTATATCTACAATTCATGGGGCGTCTCAAGACTTCATTTGTCAATGCTACTTTGATTTATTTTGTGAATTTATAAGTAAAATAATCCCTTTACATGTTAGCAAGTATATTGCATATAATTAAGATACAGTTTAAGTTTTTAAAGGGATAGTTCCATTGTCAGGGCATTTTAATCCAAAGATAGAAATTATATCCACCGGTATTAAGAGAAATAATAATCTTTACAGGACAGACTGACCAAACACTATTACATAATATTCTCTGTGAAGTGAATTTACAAGGGAACGCAAGTCAAAGAAGCTTAGCCTCCAAACAGTTCTTTCCCCATTAAGAGATAATGATCACTTAATTTGCATAATGAGGTTGTAATATACCTTTTAAACACTCACCCTGAATTGACCTCTAGAAATCAAACTCCTCCTTATCATGGCTGTGAGATTTTTAATCTCATTTGAGTTTAGGAATAAAAACCCAAGCAGATTATTCTGCTATGATATTATCTACTGAACTAGAAACTGGTCTCTATTCTATAACTTTATCTACAAAAGTGTCTTTTCAGTCCATTTTTCTGACTCTTTTCTTTCAAAGATCTTACATTTCTTTTATATTAAATGATGTGCTGTGGATATTTCACTTAGTATGCTTACAGTAGTTAGACCTTTTAAAAGAAAACCGCTTTGAAATAGACTTCTTTGAATTTTCAAACCACATTTTATTAATATTTTAAAAATTAAAATTAAATGTAAATCTTTGTATTTTATATAATAAACTAAGAAGAACATTGAGAAAGGAGGAAGAGAATATTGCTAATTCAAATGAAAATAAAGTGAAAAAAATTAGGGTACTGCAATTCCAGGGAGATAGATCACAGAGCATTATCCACAAGAGGAACCAACAGGCTGTCACTGTAGAGCTGTAGCTATTTTCAATGCAGTAGTAAGACAGTCCCAGCTCACTATTTCTTCCTCCTTTTTCACTTTTCTGCACTAACACATGGTTGTCATTTCACTGAGCAACGATCCAAGCACTTTTTCAATACATGGAATGAAATCTGAAGTTCATATTCACCCCTCTCTATAGACCTACTTCCTTAAGTATAATCTTTGAATAATTTGGAATATGCCATTCTGTTTATTACAGATATAATGGAGAATATAAATATATTTATTTATGCATAACCATTGCTTACATTTGTCATATAAATTAATTTTGTGTGCTTATTTTTTTTCTTTTCATAATGCACAGAGCGTAGAATTAAATAGCACCAGTACTATAGCAAGTGTTCAACAGATTTTGTTGATTAAATTAAAGCTATCTATTGAGTTAGAATTCTTTTTACTTGATACACTATTTTGATATCTTCAAATATAAGTATCTGTAAATGTACTTACTGTTCTATGAACTGCTTTGGGATTTCATGGTTATAAACAATAATTTAAATTATTCTTTTCACTATTGTTTATTGAGCTCCATACCATAATCCCAACATAATGCAGGTATTGGAGACAGGGGTGCAAACATAGACATGTTAGTTTATCATTACACATATGCTGGGGACGTGAAATACTTATTAAGCAAGCAAAAAACAGGAAAAAAATTCAGAGTGGATAAACACTTAAAAATAAGGAGATTTATCTGACACAGAGTAATAGGAGGTGAAGTAATTACCTTAGAATGGATGGTAAGGGATGGCTTCTCCCAGAAAGTTGATATTTTAGTTCAGACATGGAAACGAGAGAAGCCAGGGAACAAAGGAATTAGGAAAGGGGGAAAAAAGCGCAAAGAACTTGAATTAAGAAAATTATTTTTTTCCAGAGTAGAAAATAAATGAGTGGTGAGAGAAGGTATTACAGAGTTGGTTAGGAGCTAACACACAAAGAGCTTTATAAACAATTTTATAAGGCTTGATTTTTTTTTTTTTTTTTGGTTGCTTCTTTTTTGCCTTTTCTAGGGCCGCTCCTGTGGCATGTGGAGGTTCCCAGGCTAGGGGTCGAATGGGAGCTGTAGCCACCGGCCTACACCACAGCCACAGCAACGCAGGATCCAAGCTGGGTCTGCAACCTACACCACAGCTCATGGCAACGCAGGATCCTTAACCCACTGAGCAAGGGCAGGGATTGAACCTGCCACCTCATGGTTCCTAGTCGGATTCGTTCACCACTGAGCCACGACGGGAACTCCAAGGCTTGATTTTATGATAAATGCAATGGAAAATTCAAAATCATTGGCATGGAGAGCATCTGATTTACATTTTTTAAACGTCATTCTCTTCCTCTGTATAGTATAAATTATAGGAGACCAGAATGAGGGGAAGAAAATGACTAATAACGACAGCCCTTTAAAAATTACCAGACGGTTAGTTTGCTTTTAAATTTAACTAGTGGCGTTCTCATCATGGCTCAGCCAAAATGAATCTGATTAGCATCCATGAGGATGTAGGTTTGATCCCTGGCCTTGCTCAGTGGGTTAAGGATCTGGAATTGCTGTGAGCTGTGGTGTAGGTCACAGATGTGGCTCGGATCTGGTGTGGCTGTGGCTGTGGTGTAGGCTGGAAGCCGCAGCTTCAGTTCGACCCCTGGCCTGGGAACCTTCATATGCCGTGGGTGTGGCCCTAAAAAGATAAACAAACAAACAAACAAACAAATTTAACTAGTTAGTAATGGTGCTTTGTGCAGCCAGGTACGTATATTTTTCTGAGAATAATTTGTTATTTCTTTAGGACAGATTCATAGATTTTATCGTGAATGGACCTGTACTTATGTTTTTAATGGCTGCACCTGTGGCACATGGAACTTCTGGAGCCATGACTGAATCTGAGCCGCATCGGAGCCCTACACCACAGCTGCAGCAACACTGGATCCTTTATCCCATTGCGCCAAGCCTTCACAGCAACCCAGGCCACTGCAGTCATATTCTTAACCCACTGTGCCACAGTGGGAACTCCAAGGGCTGTGCTTTTTGAATTAAAAAAAAAATGCCATTTCTCTTTGTGTTATTATTATTATATAGTACTATACATATTCTATTAAAAATAAAATAATAGGAAAATTATAAACATCATCATTCTAATTTTTTAACTTATTTTTGCTCATTTAGTTAAATGCTTGGCTTGACAAAGTGCTTATATCTCTTAAAGAATAAACTCTGCTATAGACAGAAAACAAAATCATGTTTTTTAAAAATGTATTTTTAAAACTCAAAGGTTGCAATCATTTGAACTTCTTTTTCCTAATTTTAAATGTAAGATCTGTCCTAGCTTATCAGTTTTGTCATTAAGAAAATAAAATTAATGAGCTGAGTTAAATAATAAGTCATGGACAGTCATAAGGCCGGATATTCAGGCAACAGAGTTTCTCTGAAGCAAGTAAGCAGATGATTTCTTCTGATATATGCAGCGTACAATCAAAAGAACAAAACTTGCCTTTAATCTTCTTTGCTGTATAAACAGCAGTATGAAATTAGCACACTGGGAACTTAGGCATCACAAACATAACCCTCAAACAACTATAAACATTTGACAGAGAGTTAGAATTTTATTCTAATTACTTTTTCAATGAGCCACATTATTAGAAAAACATGTCCATTAATATTTCACCTTGAAGCTCACAGCAGAAATTGTATTCACATAACACTTTCCCGTAAGTGTTTGTATTTACACAACATCCATTATTTTCCTTCCGAATAAGCAGATTTACTGCCACTAGCATGCTCTGGCTGTAAATAAATTTCAACCGGGTATATAGAAACAGGAAATAAGATTCCTGGAACGTGGCCATTGTTTGATTTGGTCCCTTGTTAGAAGTAACATTAATTTGAAAGACTAGATTGATTGCTGACTAGCGGGAAATACTGTAGGAGAAAAGTGGGCTGTAATGCAGCATCCAACTCTGCTGAATAGTCACTGAAAATGAAAATGTGTTTGCAAAGGTATAAAATTAATTGAAACAACTTTGATCAATTCCTATACCATTTTCAAATTATTTAACGTCAATTATATTATATATGCTGTAAAATGAATACTAGTTAATTTAAGCACGTAATTGAACATATGCATAAGTTCAATTCCATCTCAGATTCATGTATTGTAATCTTTTGTAGCGAATGGAGCATCGACAACATGGTATATATGCCAATAAGTAAAAAGTGCCCAGAAAGGAATCTGAGACTCTTCAGGGGGGTTTCTAAAAATATAAATTTCCTTGTATGGTAATTTTGAAATTCGAGCATTTGTGAAATAATTTATTTAAAAATGTGTTTAAACGTACAATTTAGGTGTAGTTGATTTCCAGTGTGGTATTAGCTTTAGGTTTCCAACAAAGCGAGTCAGTTATACATACACAGGTCTATTCTTTTTTCCCATCTAGACTATCACAGAGCAGTGAGTAGACACCCCTGAGCGCATCCCTCGGTCCTTGTTCATTTCCAGAGTACTGTGCAGGTGCCGACCCCATCCTCCCATTTGTCCCGCCCCACCTCAGTTTCCCCTTTGGCAACCCTAAGTTTGATCTCGAAATCTTTGAGTCTGTTTCTGTCCTACAAACAAGTTCTTTTGTATCATATTTTGATGGGATTCCACATGTAAGTGAGAGCATATATTTGTCTTTCTCTTCCTGGCTTACGTCACTTAATATAACAGTCTCTACGTCCATCCATGTGGCTACCAAGAGCGTTATTTCTAAAAGAATGTCTTTTAACAGCCAAGTATTTCCTATAAATTTCAGTTTACTCCATTGATTAAAAAATATTACGGTAGGCAAAATAATGACCTCCAAAGTTGCCTATGTTCTGAAGTCGTTGCAATGGTGACACACCAAGAGTTATTCACACGGCCGATAGAATTAGGTTGCTAATTAGCTGACTTTGGAGAGGCACAATTATCTTGGATTGTCTGTGTGGGCCCCGCGTAATCACAAAGGTCTCGAAACGTGGAAGACAGAGTGAAACAGTGAGTGTCAGAGTGATGTGTTTTGATGTGAATCCACCAGATTTTGGAAAAACTCCCCTCGCCACTGCTGTTTTGTACAATGGAAGGTGGTGAGGAACGAAGAACACCAGCGCCTGGAAAAAGCGAGAAAATGGACTCTGGAAAGGAAAGCAGCTCTGCCAACACCTTGATTTCAGGCCACTGAGACCCATTTTAGACTTTTGAATTCTAGGACTGAGAGATGATAAATCTCTACGATTTTAAACCACCAGATTTGTAGTCATTTGTTACAGCAGCAATGGGCAACTAAAGCACACATTAAAATATTTAGTAAATAATTTTATGGAGATAGTTTTCATATTTCTTATATATTGGTATAGCATATACCAATTGTGGAGTTCCCATTGTGGCTCAGCAGGTGGAGAAGCTGACTAGTATCCATGAGGTTGTGGATTTAATTCCTGGCCTCACTCAGGCTCAGTGCATTAAGGATCCAACATTGCTGCAAGCTATGGCATAGGTCACAGCTGCAGCTTGGATCTGGCGTTGCCCTGGCTGTGACACAGGCCTCAGCTGCAGCTCCAGTTTGACCCCTAGCCCTAAAAAAGAAAAGAAAACAAACAAACAAAAAAACCTAGAAATCCTAAGAAGTACAAATTCTTAGATTCTTGTGTTTGTCAGGGGTTGGGGGGGTTGCCTAATCCTAAAAATCGTGAATTTATCACCAGTTTATAACCTATTTTTATGCATCATATCACCTAAACTAGCACAGCACTGTAATTCCATACATCTTCTAAGTACTTCTCAAATTTGAGAGAATAACTTCTTAGGTTATAGTACATTCAAGACAAAGAAAACCGTAATTTGGGGATAAAAACACATGTCATTCATAAACTCCACAAGTACTACATTTATCCAAGATCTCTTAAATAGGAAAAATGAAGGTAATTTTTACCCGATTTGTGAAATAAGGTGCATAAATAAATACCCCCTTTTCTCATAAATTCCTCTTTGTGTTTAAAACTTAATCATGGCTCTTGAGTGGCATATCTAAATCATTGTACTATAGGCAGACGGTGTATAAAACATTTTAAAGAAAGTCTGTATTATTATATGAGAACAAGATAAGGACAAAGTAAGTGTCATTTTTTCTTGTGTCTAGTTAGCAATTTTGGATTGTTGTTACCGTAAATATTTTTTCCCAAATCTTTTCCTTCGCCCAAGACTCTAATATCACAAACTCAATAATGTCGGCGCCCATAAAAAATTGGAGTCCTTCATTCACCAGTTTTTTAAACACATACACAAGAAATATGAACAGATTGGACAAATCACCTACAAAGTTGTGGAACTTGTTCAAATAGAGACAGGTAATAAAGAATTTTAAGTTTAAGTAGCAACAATGATTTAACACTAAAGCGGTTTCTCAAGGGCCTTTAAATCCCAGGCCAGGCGGTTAGTTATTGGTCTGTAATACCCACAAGGTCACTCCATGATCATCTGAGAGACAGAACACATTTATATCGATATTGGAATGTCTTCAGTTTTGGCAGGAGCATCACCTGGGGTATGAGTAATAGACGAAATGCAGTTAAATAAACAAACAGTGAGCCCATGGAATTACAAATCTTTAAAACTGTGGAAAATTGGATGGACTCCAGATGTGATTTTAACCGAATTGACTCTATCTACACATAATATCAGTAGCCTGGGAAAAATAGCTCTTAATACCATTAAATTCGTCTATTCCTTTCCCACGCTAAAGGTGGAACGAAAGAAGTCTATAGACCTAATTTTTCTTATATGTAAAATAATGATTTCAAAGATTCTTTCAACATTTATAATTCAATGAGGTATGGAGGAAGAAAGTGAAGATATAGAGCAGGAAAAAAAAATTTAATTGGAGTTCCCACTGTGGCTCAGTATTCAAGAAGACCCGGGTTTGATCCCTGGCCCCTCTCAGTGGGTTAAGAATTGGGCATGGCTGTGAGCTGTGGTGTAGGTTGCAGACACGGCTGGGATCTGGCATTGCTGTGGCTGTGGTGTAGGCTGGTGGCTACAGCTCCAAGTGGACCCCTGGCCTGGGCACTTCCATATGTTGCAGGTGGGGCCCTAAAAAGAAGACAAAAATTTTTTTTTTTTTAATTATGTTTGATGTTCTTTGTAACTGCTCTTTCTTTCGGCAATCCATTTTTTTTTTTTCTCTTTCTTGGCTGTACCCACAGCATGCTGAAGTTCCTGGGCCAGGGATCAAACCCGTATCGCAGCAGCAACTTGAGCTGCTGCAGTGACCACGCCAGATCCAACGCCAGAACTGTTCTGTGCAGTGTGTAGTGTTCATGAGGAGGAAAATAACAGATATTCCCTATTGATAAAAAAGGTAAATGGTTTGACAACCATCTAAAAAGAGATCATCATGTGCTTTAGGAAAGAAAAATCGTTTGACTGTCTTCCAGTAAATAATAAACACACAGTTGCAGGCTGTAATCAATGTACCGACGTCCCTTCTCAGGGATGAAGAAGTGCATTGCAGCACACAAAGCCCTGGAGAGTCTGCCTACACAGAAGGAACTACACCTGTGTTAGGAATAGAAACTTCATCCCCATTTCACCCTGCCTTCACTATTCAAACTAAAGGGTAAAGCAGAACTCAAGAAGTTGCAGGTTTGGGGAAAATAACAAAACTTAAAAAAAAAACCAAAAACACACTAATAACACTCTTTGGAACAGTGGAAGCCTAAGGGATTTCAATGCTATTTCTCTGCTAACTCCCATGAAGTAGGCGTCTTCTGTTTTTGTTTTCGTTCTCATGGAAAGAAATTGTATATGACCAAGGACTCCCTTAAAATCATTTGAATAACAAAGGAAATGAAATCAAAGCTGTAAATGCATGACTGGTTTTGGATGCACCCAGAGGAACCTCATCAGGCCTTGTCAGACCCCCAAGTGACCATCTATGCCACATACTCTTTAATATTCTCATTGTTTTTCATGTAGTCTATCTATACACAGCCCTCTATATTTTCTCCCATTCTGTTCCCTTAGTCGCCACTTGCAGATATTAACAAAATGGCCAAAAAATCATTGCTTACATCAAAAAGAAGTTTCCGGAGCTCCTGTAGTGGCTCAGCAGAAACAAATCTGACCAGTAACCTTGAGGTTTCAGGTTTGATCCCTGGCCTCGCTCAGTGGCTTAAGGATCCAGAGTGGCTGTGAGCTGTGGTGCAGGTCGTGGATGTGGCTCAGACCCCATGTTGCTGTGGTTGTGGTGTAGGCCAGCAGCTGCAGGCCAGTTTGACCCCGAGCCTAGGAACTTCCATATGCTGTGGGTGTGGCCCCAGGAAAAAAAAAAAAAAGTTTTCATCATCTGGGAGATAAATAAGAACAAATATGTAAAATACATGGCAAATTAGACTGTGTTAGGAAGATAAGAGAGTTATTGGAGTGGGGAGACAAACTGAGCTAGTGAAGACCTCAGCTAGAAAGTACAATATAAATATTACCACAAAACACAGTGGCTTAAAACAGCTATCAGCTTCATGACTTCTCATAGTTTCTGGAAGTCAGGAGTCTGGGAGGCCTCAGCAGGGCATTTCTGACATAAAGTCCCTCATGTGGGGACAACCAGACGGGAGCTGGAACACGTCACTTCCTTCCTGTTCACACAGCCCTCTCTGCGGTCTCTCTCCATTGGCTCTTGCAGACTTTTCCCCGTATGGTGGCCTCAGGACAGCAGTGGACCAAGCCACCAAAGCATATTTGCAAAACGTGTATGGCCTGACCTTGGAAGTTGTATAGAGTTCCTTTCGTCATGGCTACAAATCCACCTTGATTTGAGAGGCGTGAACGTAGACCTTGGCTCTTGACTGGAGGAGAGGAGTGTGAAAATCACATTCTGAGAAGAGCATGTGTGATGCTGTGTCTATGAAATATATAAATGGCCACAGCATGGTGATGTAGCTTCCTTCTTCCGAAATTCTAGGACTGGTCTTCCTAGGGTCTTGAAAAGTCATTTTAAGTTTGTGTTTTAGTTTCTTCATGTGAAAAACTGGGAGAAGGCTCTTTCAACCTCATAGGCTCTACGTGAGGTTTGGCACGTGTAGCTACTTTAGCAATAATGGCCATTTTATATATGCAGTGGGGATTATAGATCAACATAACTGGTGAGTTTATGTTATATATTTTATATTTACTCATATGTTCTCTCTACACATTATATTATTATACTTTTATGGGTTTGATGGAAGATATACTCAGATTAACCTGCTGTATAGAGAACTCATATTAAGTATCTTTTGTTCATTTGTTCAAGAACTATTTCTTAAACATATAATTTGCAGCTTGCATAGATGTTTTTTCATATTTAGAAGAGTTGTATCAAAAAGAGAGAAACAGCTCCTTCCTTATGGTATGGTGGGGTTTTCCTGATAATAAGTTAGAGATATTTCATTGACTGAGATACGTAACTCCTAAAAATTTGAATAATTTTCATTCACATTTATAATATTTGATTTCTCTCTTTCAAGGTTCAGGAGCTCGGAGATGAATTCTTGACTGACATATCTCTCGGGCTTTCTATGAATCCACTCTACCCATACCAACCACAATGAATTTAAGCCCACAATGACACTACATTCTTGAACTTCATGCTGATTGGAGAAGACAATCAGTTGTCCCCTGATCAGTTTTTTGGTTTTTTTTTTTTCTCTCCCACTATAATAGTTTTATCTATGCATATGCTAGAGCTGCATTTCCTGGCAAGACTCATTTTCTAGCCATAATTGCGGAATGAAGCAGCTACCTTATCATCTCTGGACAATGAGATTTGAGAAGACATGGTTCCGAAAGCAATTTGACATGGACATTCCCGCTGTTTCTTTTCATTCTGCTGGTGGAGAGATGACATGAGGAGAGGAGCTCTCAGGACCCACAAACAGAAGCCACTTGTTGAAGATGGAAGAGACACTTGCCAGTCCCGTAGTGCCTAAATCTGGATTGTTGTCTTTCCCTCTCTATTGCATTGTTCTCTTTGCTAGAGCACTAAAGCCATTTGGTTAATACCTGGTGAACACAACGTAAGCAGTCTCCTTTATTGCTCCCTAATCTCCCAGGTCCAAGTCTCCCAAAGTGGGGTATCTGCTGGAGAAATGCAGCAATACAAACAGCAAAGCAATTAGGGATGTTACTGGGTTCTAACCTATCCAGTAAAATAAGTATCCGAATGTCTGGCTGATGTGGATAAGTGAGTAAAGAAAACAGAAAATATGGAGGGAAAAGGAATATTCTTCCTTACATCATAATTTTAATTTATAAATGTTAGGAGGAATAATGGAAATAGAAACTCACCCTTAGCAGATGTCACAGTAAGAATGATTGCAAGCAAGAACCATCAGTGGTTGTTACGCTTAGTAGGCAAACTATGAGGAGAGAAAAGATATTTGCATAGTTTCAAAATGTATCCTCAGACGGTAACTTGTTATAAAGGGGGAAATGGTAATTATAGTGAAGAAACCCAGCAGACACCACCTCAATTAAGCGATCAAAGTATCAACACCAGCAATAAGAGATACTGATATCAAGCACCCCCTGACAGGATGCAGTGAAAGGGGAACAGGGAAGTTCAGTGACACCCTTGGCCAAACCCCACGACCTTAATCTAACCATGTGAAAACATCAGACAAACCCAAATTGAGAGATGGTTTGTCCACAAAAGCCCAATTGGTGCTTTCAAAAGTGTCAAGGTCATCAAAGACAGTCACATAAATACTACAAGTCGTCACAGAATGAAAGAAACTAAGGAGATATGGCAATTAAATGGGATCCTGGACCCAAAAAAAGTGTTAGTGGGACAACCGGTGAATTTCAAATATGTTTTGTAACGTAGTTAATAATAATGCATTAATGTTGCTTTCCTAGTTTCCATAATTGTACTACGATTATGTAAGAAGATAATAGTAGGATAAGCTGGAAAAAGGACAATGGAAACTCTATTTATGCAAATTTATTGGAGTGAGGAGGTTAAGCCTAAAATTATTTCAAATTAAAACTCAAAGAGGGAGTTCCCGTCGTGGCGCAGTGGTTAACGAATCCGACTAAGAACCATGAGGTTGCGGGTTCAGTCCCTGCCCTTGCTCAGTGGGTTAACGATCCGGCGTTGCCGTGAGCTGTGGTGTAGGTTGCAGACGCGGCTCGGATCCTGCGTTGCTGTGGCTCTGGTGTAGGCCGGTGGCTACAGCTCCGATTCAACCCCTGGCCTGGGAACCTCCATATGCCGCGGGAGCGGCCCAAGAAATAGCAACAACAACAACAACAAAAGACAAAAAAAAAAAAAAAGAATCAGATGGGAAATCAAGAAAAAATTCTCAGTGACCAGGCAGCATACCCAAGCCAATTAAATAAGAATCTTGGGTGTGAGACGCAGCAGTGTATATTAAAACTGCCCAAAGGAAAAAAAAAAAAAAAGTAAAAAAAAAAAAAACAAACTCAAAGAGGAGTTCCTATTGTGGCTTAGCAGGTTAAGGACTGACATAGTGTCCATAAGGATGCAAGTTCGATCCCTGGCCTCACTCAGTGGGTTAAAGATCTGGTGTTGCCGTGACTTGCAGCACAGGTGGCAGATGTGGCTCAGCTCCAGCACTGCTGCGGCTGTGGTGTAGGTTGCCAGCTGCAATTTGACCTCTAGCCTGGGAACTTCCATAAGCTGCAACTGCGACCTTAAAAAGAAAAAAATATAAAATAAAATTCAAAGAAAAAAAAAAAGATTGCAGCAGTGGAGAGCAAGTATTGACGAAGGCAGCCTTAACATTTCCCGCAGCTTGGCTGCACTTTAAACAGGCTTCTTCCTGACTCTAGGCCCTAACCTCCCTCATCTTAAAGTATTTACTTTAGAAAACTTTCAATTGTAAATTCTTGCTCTGCCCCTTTGAGATGTAAACTTTCTCTTAACCTCTTGCTGGTTTTATAACCTACTGACCTCAAATAAATAGACTGCCAGTTATTTCTCCAGCACAGATGGGTTTGTTTGCGATCAGCAGAGAGTTAAGTTTCAGGATCTGCAACTATGGGAAGCCTGGGGCAAGTTCCCTCAAGGCAAGGGAAGCAGAATGGCTTTTAGGGAGAAAAAAAGGAAGTTGGGGAGGGGAGAAAAAAGGAAGTTGGGGGAGGGGAGAAAAAAGGAAGTTGGGGGAGGGGCGGCAGGGGAGTAAACAGAGAGTCCCGGGCTTTTCATTGGCTGAGTCTTCTTCCCCCTTGTAGCAGGTGTGAGAGCTTCCAGGTCTGGTCTCTTGGAACTATTAAACTGAAGTTTCTGTGTATTAGCATTATTTTCAAAACCAAGAATGTATACCTCTAGGACCTGGGAGCCGTCCCTTTGAGATGTAACCACCAAAGGTGGTGGCTCACCTGTCTCTCAGTCTCTTGGAAGGTCAGGAACCAAATTCCCATCAGAACACTTAACACAGCCTCCTTTAATCAAAGTGCCCAGCCTCCTGTCTCCGGTCTTCCCCTATACGTTTCCACCGGCTCAATGTTTTAAAATTCTCTCATCTTTTGTTTCTTGGAAGTTGTGTTCAATCTCTCTCCCTTCTTGTGATAATTTTGGATGAAGCCTTTCTTGCCTATTTAACCTATCAAGGACATTTATTCTTGGACATTATGCAAGGTTACTATTGAGTCTCATGTCAGAGAACCATGATGTTATAAAAATTTTAAGAGACAATGTTACTTATCTAGTAAATAAATAATGCCTTATATTAAAATTAAAATCTGAATGGATAGGCCATGTGAACATAGTTTATTCTGTTTTTAATTGAAGATTACTTTAGTCAAAAGGAGAGAAAAACGGGCTTCTAGATACTTCAGGATGTTTCATAATTCACAACCAGCAGCCACCCAAATTAGGATTTTCTCCTAACAAAAAAGTCCTACCATTATATCCCTAGTACTTATTTATCTTATAACTAGAAGTTTGTATCTTTTGACCATTTCCATCTAATATCCCCCACCCCTGCCTCTAGTAACCACAAATTTGATCTCTTTTTCTACAAGTTTTTTGTTTGTTTCTCAAGTATACTTTACCTATAACATAATGCTTGCTCCTATTCCATAGCAGAGTGATTTGGTATTTCCGCACATTTCTAAATGGCCCCCATGGTGTCTAATTGCCATCTGCCACCCAAGATATTATATAATTATTGACTCTCTTCCACACACTGTACATTTTGCCTCCATCACCATTATTAACTGAGGGCTATCATCTATTATTTTAAGCCCAGTTTTCTTTATTTAGAAAAGCGAATCATAACACCCAGCTTGTCATAACATTTGAGGATCTCATTACAGAAGTAAAGTAAAAACAGGACAATACCAGAGACGCATTACGCATTCCAGCGTCGTGCCATCCTATCTTAAGATGAAAATTCAAGGCACATAGGAAATACCTTTCAGAACTGCTCTTCCCACCAAAGTAATTATTTCTTCTGTTGTTAGAAAGGTAGCATTAGGCTGGAGCTTGCATAGAAATTTTTGAAAAAAAAAATCAGTAAATTCAACACCTTATAGTATTGCCATGGAAAGAAGTCTAGTAAATTTGACTTTTTGGTCAATATTATAGAAAAATAATATATTTAGCACACTTTTAAGAAAAATAAGACAGTAGTGAAACAATAACTGCTTAAGGTACAAATACGTGGTTTCCATAATTACCTATTTTTAAATGAGCGCTTCCTTAAAAAGTTCCACAATTATGCAATGTTACCATAGTCCTATTAAACTCTTTCAAAGGTAATCCCAGTATTAACAAGTTATGAGGTAAATTTGTGATTGATTTTATTTTGAAGTAACTGGTATTTCAATAATATGACTTCCAGGGAGAAAGTGCATTATTTAATGCATATTGGTTCCCAGAGATGCTTATGGTTGTTAGAAATAGAGATAGTGCTATTAAGTCAAATTAATATGAGCAAATAATAGAAATGTGCTTCTGGGGGGAATAAAAGAAATTGCTTTTTATTTCTAAGATAGCATCACAGATATCCTGCTTCAATTTACATTTATTTAATATTTCTTATAAAAGTTGTGTCTAATCATATAATAGTTGCATAAAAAGAAAATTACAAGCAAGAAAAACAAATCATTGAATTTCCTTTAGGAAACAAAGCACATAAAACCTACAAATTCCAGTCCTGGAAGGAACATTTTCCTATGTGAGCACAGCAACACTCACAGATGTGGGGGCAGGGCAGGTTATTTTCATTCCTGGGCTTTGCTAAATCTCAATAATGAAAGTCTCAAATCTGAGCAAGGGTCTAGATTTATAAACTTTTGTCACAGCTGTTCCAGATAGAATGTCAAAAATTCTTCCACAAAACTGGAATGAAAGTAGGATACAAAGAATGTAAGCAGCCTGGCTTCTCAAGAAAGTGGTGTTTGATGGAACCAGGAAAAGTGGTTTCCCAGTCTTCCTGGCCCACATTCTGCATGAGATCCCAGGAAGACCAAAATTCTATATACACATAGTTCTGTGGTGATCCTCCACTTCCCAGTTTTTATTCTTGTTTCTGGTAGTGAATACCACCTTGATTCCAGAATATTGTTTATCCCTTCATCTGTCCATTGCATAAATGTTGAAAAAATATTTTGTAATTTTAATGCCCTTCCTCTCAAATCTTTTTTTTTGGGGGGGAATTAAGCCCTCATCTATTCCTGGATAAATAGCCCCAGAGATGATAAAGTCTCTTCTTTATGAGTGGCACATCAATACACAAAAATAACAAAAAATCTAGCAATATTTTCATTATAAAATTTGTATGCATAGAGCATTATGGGGAGAAAAAGGAATTCTTCCCATAGTCTCTACCATTTAATTAGAAAAAAACATTCTATCCTTTTACATTTATTATTGATAATATTATACTTTTGAATTTCATAAAATATCATATTTGCATATTATTATCCATGAAAGTAAAATCTGAATAATTTTTAGCCCTTTATACAAGGATAATATTTGCCCAGTAAATAGTTGAACATTTTAATGCATTGTTGGCTTAGAGATCTATCAGTGGTTTCCCATATAATTACCTGCAATGAAGAAATGGTTTATATCTGCAGTGTCCAAGCTGGAGCCACTACCCATATGTAGCCATAAAGCCCTTGAAATTTGGACAGTGCAACTAAGGATCTGAATTTTTTAAAAATTAAATTTAAACAGCCACATATGGCTGAGATGTTATAATGCTATACAGCACAGACAGTATCATTTCATGGAGTTCTCTTATAATTCCTAATTTTTGAAACTCTGTTATCATTTTACATTTATTTTTGCATTTAGGGCAAAATATTCTGTATCCTAACTGGGAAACAAAATAACTTGTCTTTAGAATGTGGACTTCAGTAAAAACAACTAAGCAAATAACTATAAGTGAATGGTCAGAGCAATTTTTCTTTTATCCATATGGGGATACAAAATAAATTTTACATCCTGGGTTATTTGATTTGTTCGAAGAAAGAGTAAGTGACCTACTTTTACCTACTTTTATTTGCATGTTGAGAGGAAAGTCTTCCAGATGATTCTACCACCGCTAGGACTTTTTATATTGTATTAATGACATAAGGACTGAGTCTTAATTAGTTACTAATTTGAATTGTTCCAAACTTACCCTATTGAGAGTAACTTGAAGTCTCTGGATGAAACAGCTATTTTTATTATGATCAATAGCTCAAAGGACCTACAAACACCTAAGTTCTAAATATATGCTCTGTTCTTTTACTGGTTACTAGAAAAGAAACCAAATTTTAAAAAAGCAGAGGTAACAAGAATCATTCTGAATGGGATAACATGTTCTAAATGTTTAATATCCTGTTTCTACTCAAATACTGATAGGAGAATGTTAAAAAAAAAATAGGAATTTATGTTGCTTAAGCAAAATTTCTACTAAACAGTGCTGCTTCAAAAATTTTCACCTCAAGTCCTAAACAGAAAAATAGAATCATATCCAGAAACAAAATAAAAACATGTAATGCTTCCCCAGAAAATAAAGAAAAACGATTCATTTCTTACAACTTTCTGGCAATGTTTGCATTTACAAGGCAGAAAGCAAAAGTAAAAGACAAAAGTCCTCTCTTCCCGGCCTGACCTACTTCTGCAGTTAGTAGTTTGTGTGACCCTTTTGGACTCTCTTCTTTGTTGAATTAATTATACATTTATAAATCTCAGTCGTTGAAACATAATTTGTATTATTTCCACAAGGACATATCTGTTGCAAACTCTAATTCTGCTGGGTTCCTGGAACCTCTGTTTTGGTCGGTTCCCTGTTCTGGGTTAAGTCTCATCACCTGGGTTTCCTTTGCGTCAAGATCCCTCCACTGAACATCCTGTTCTCATTCCCAGTAAGTCTGTCATGCCTCTTCCTTCAGTTGGATGATGTCACTGCACGCGAGGGGCCACTCTGTCACCCCAAGCCAGGCTTTGCTATGACATCCGTGCTGTCCATTAGAGGAGCTACTCACCACATAGGGCTGCTGAGCCCTTGAAACCTGTCCACCTGGATTTGAGCTGTGCTTTACGTACAAAAGGCGTAGTACCAGATCTTGAAGATAATACGAAATAAAAAGTAAAATAGATCATCAATGATTCTTAGATTGACTACTTGGTGCAGTGATTACATTTGATTATACTGGGTTCAAGAATATATTGTTAAATATAATTTCATTTATTTCCTCTTATCTTTTGCAGTGCGGTCACCAAAAAGTGTTTAAATTACAAATGTGGCTCACATTATATCTCCATTGGATGGTGTTGCCTTAGATGTTGTCAGTCTAAATACACCACATAGCTGGCCCCTAGGATCTTGCCATTTCCGTGGGAAGCAGATCTTAGGTCTACTCGGTTCTCACATTTCAGTATCTTTCTGAGCATCCTGCTGTGTGTTCCTGGAAGACTCTGGGGACTGGGCAGTATGAAGATACAGTATCAGCAAACAACTAGCTTCTCTTTACAATCTGTTCATGATTCAGTGAAACTGGGTGAGAGCTGTGAGATGTTTCTGTGTCACTCTTTGTGTGTTCTTGCAGAAATTTTCTTTGTGCTAGATTTATTTGCATGGCCAAAACAAATCAGCCTTTTACAACCAACCAACCAACTGACAAACAAATAAATAGCATTTATTCTTCTACATTTTGCTGTATGTCTTTTCCCCTGGACTGAGAATGATCATACTGAACGAATGCAGGAATTTGCAAAGGGTGAGGGAAACAATATACCAGGAAAATAAACTAGTTAATTTTTTAAAAAAATCAGTAAGCACACTAACATAAACAAAATGAATACACAGTGAGGAAAGAAAACTAGAATGTTTAAAATAAAATATCACCTGGGTAAAACAACAATAACAAAATGAAAAGTACAAAATACTTTAAATATTTGTATACATATATTTTCCTTTCCCTAAATGCTTTCACTTCATATACCCTGATAGATGAACTACTACATCATATAAGTAGTAGCAACTAATTCCCTTTCATCATATGCTGTTGACACCTTTTTAAAGTCAATATTTATAGATCCAGTTTGTTCTTTTTAACCACTATTTTTCTCCTATAATTTATAAGTAACACCTTGTACGTTAGCGTTTTTGGATGAGGATATACCTTGTTTACATTTACTTACAATCATCATATACATTTATTGTACAAATAACACTGCACACTTATTGGAAGAGACATAAAAACATTTTAACAGGCTACACTGAACAATGTGCATTTGGACATAATGGGATTGGAAAGTGAATTTCAACCCTTCCCATTCTGGTCCTGGGCTACGTTCCCAGTATTCCACTGGTCCAAATATTTTGTCTGGAATAGGCTGACAAGAGGTGGGTTAAGAAATTTCTGCAATCACTGCCACTCTTTGAAAAATCTTAGCAAACCACAATTCCCAGAAATTTCTCCAACAATATTTAATTCAGAATTGACAGTTACTATCAGATGGCACATGCCAGATCCCAGCTAGGACTTGGATGGAATTGGCTTGGGCAGCTGGACCATAGGAGCTATTGGCCAGCTAGCCGGGCATGTTTATCCTGGTCATTTCATAAGTCACTCCCTGTCACTGACTGTTCTGGATACCACTTATTATGTTAGGATGGAGTTTCACTATGTTTCCAGAAGACGTTTGTAAAAATGAAATTGTAGGGAAAATAGTGCACACTATTAAACGCTGATAGTTAAAACTATTCTAAAAATATGTCTATAAGTGTTATTTTTCTCACCAATACAAACTTAGAAGTTGAGGAATTAAAATACCACCTAAATTAGAAACTCATGAATAAGGAAGAGATGAGCAGACATGCTATCAGAAAACTGGGGAGAAGAAACATCATGTAGGAACATAAAAGCCAAGAGAGGCATTTTGGACTTTATTGTCTCTTTCCTATTTTCAATATTTTATTTGATCATAAGTAAGTTCTATGTACTAGTTCTACTTTAAGCCACGTAAATTAATTAGAATATGTCATGAGGTTTATGAAATTAAATCTAATTTGATAGATTGCCTCAGGTGCTCCCAAATTTCTCCAAGAATGTAATTTCCAAATGTTTTATATTTACCAATATTAAACATGAACACTCAAGCATATAATATATACATATTATATAAAACTTTTTATAGAACACATAAAAGACATAGGTAAATATATCATACCTGAAAGGGGCCTGGTGATATTTGACTAAAAAATTTTAGATCCCACCATGTCTTTCCCTCACGTATAACACACACCCACAAACATATTATACGTGTGCACACTTACATGCACAGATTCACTAGAAACAAATGTAACATTCAAATAAGTAATAGAAACATCTACAGATTTTTACCACCTGGCTATCTTCTACTGAATGTACATTATTGGTTCTATTTGAGATAAAACCCACTCGAAGAGCGGAACTATACCATTTTAGTGCAAAGGACTTTCGAGATCAGGCCTGTGATGGGGATGATGAAGTGCGTTATAAAAAGGATTTAGTAAGTTTCTGGGCAAAAGGATGGCTGGCCATACAACACACCAATATCTTCCACCAGCTGTTCCGCGCACTACTATCCGAATGTACTGAGAGAAACTTATCACCCACAATACTGACAGGTGCTATAAAGCTAAGCTGCCCTTTACCAGTGAATAAAAATAAGCTGAACTGAAGAATAGAAAGTGAATTTAAGGAAGTAAAGCGTTTTTAGAGAAAGTCCATGAAATTTCTACTTGTTTAAAAAGTAAAATTACAAAGAGTGTAATCTATGTTAAATGCATAGGCTGGACAACTTTTTTTTTTTTTTTTTTTGTCTTTTTAGGGCCGCACCCATGGCATATGGAGGTTCCCAGGTTAGGGGTGGATTGGGAACTGCAGCCACCAGCCTACGCCACTGCCATGGCAACGCCAGATCCATGCCACGTCTGTGACTGGCACCACAGCTCACCGCAATCCTGGATATTTTAACCCACTGAAGGAGGCCAGGGATCAAACCTCGTCCTCATGGATGCTGGTCAGATTAGTTTCCACTGAGCCACAATGGGAACTCCAGGGACAATTTTAAGAGGACAAATACTTAAAACAATGGTGGAGCTGTATTTATTGGTGAGTGTCTATAATTCTTCTCTGAGAACATCTGTAATATATTTATTTATCACAAAGTCATTTTATACATTGGATAAGTCTGAGCCACTTAGCACTTTATTTCCCTAAACTAAAGCCTGTATCTCTGGGATACCCACCACCTATGTTTAAAACAGTTCATATTCATTCCAAAGAGAAGTTTGGCAATATATGTTTAACATTTTTACCTCTTCAAAGGAATTTTATATGTAACTTATAATCTCACAATTATATAAGCCTTACATTGGGAGGCTGTGCATGTTACATGTTGCATTTTCTAGAAATTCTTATGGAATAAGAGTCTTAGGTGGGAAATGAAACAAGGCATAAAGGGACAAATAATCAGCAAAACCCAGCCTAATCCAGACTTGCAGTCTCCTTCTTATCCAGGAGGCCCATGTCAGGGATTGAGTTCCCTAAAACGAAGATAGCTCCAAGGAGAAAGTTACAGATTCCACGGTAGTCCCAAATACCAACTGCCGACTAGGGAGCTCAGCAAAATGACCCCCTGTCTATAAAAACCAAGCACTCCCCTGTGGGCAGGGCCTGAGTCTTGCTTGCTCAGAGCTCTCAACCACTCTGTTGGTCAATAAATTCTGCTTTCAGTCTCATCGCTCAAGCCTCTGCCTCCTTCTTACCCTCTGTTCTAACAAGGAGATGAGTGAAATAATGAGGAAGAGATTAGAGTTAACAATCTCAGGTTCATGTGCTTCACGGACAGGAAGAGGGTTTGAAACAGCCTTCACTGCTGAAAGAGGAAGCCTCAACTTGTCTCTAAGGACTTTATTCTTCGAAAATGGAGCCCAGTTTTCTTTCCTTCAAAGTCAGCATTCCAGAAAAGCAATGGAAATTGATAAGTAGAACATTCATGTAATAGCTATGGTAAAACCACACAAAATTAATGTTAAGAAAAATATAAACCTCAGGCAAAACAAAAAACAAAAAACAAACAAACAAACAAAAAAAAAAACCCTTGAAAATAAATATAGGCCAGGGAAATACAATTTGGGAGAGTGTCAGGATTCACAGGTAAAGAACGTAGGAGATAGGTAAGTTTCAAGTCTTGATATTTACTGTCAAATCACAGATCTGCACCCAGAAGACATCAGTCAGAAGGGGAAGGATGCTGAGACCACTGCAGTGATTACTCTTTTCCTCCCTTTTGAACTTGTGGGATATCTAGAAAATTAGCAAACCGATCATTATCATCTTTTTTAGGGAAGTATGTATAAATGTTACTGCTCAATTATGAAATATGGAACATGACTCAATGAGTGAATAAAATCAGGTAGATTTCAAGGTCATTTTACTAGTAGATCATGGATCTCACAGATTAAGGAGTTAAATTGATGCAACCATTGACATTCCCCTTGTGGCTCAGCAAGTTAAGAACCCAACATGAAGATGCGAGTTTGATCCCTGGCTTCACTCGACAGGTTAAGGATCTGATGTTGCCACAAGCTGTGCCATAGGTCCCAGTTGTGGCTCAGATCCAGTGTTGCTGTGGCTGTGGTGTAGGCCCACAGCTGCTGCTCCAATTCGACCCCTAGCCTGGGAACTTCCACGTGCCATAGATGCAGCCATAAATAGATAGATAGATGCATAGATACATACATACATATATACATAGTTGGCACCAGAAAATGCTAATGTCACTGGCTAAAAATGGTGATAGAGAATTACTCTTTAACTTTAATTGTAATTTTAGTATTATAACTGTTAACATGAAACTTTAGCAAAAATATTGTTTTATATCCCCAAATCAGAAGAGTATAAATAAACTTAATTTTTAAGGATTTCTTAATTGAGAAATCATTCCATTGGCATGAAACAAAACAAAGGTGCTTTTTTATCATTATATGTTAGCTTGTACTCACTTTTAAAAAACTCAGTAAAAATGTTTTAATAATATGCACAACTTACAGAAAGTGAGCTGTAAAGCCTTTCCATGGAAACACATAAAGTTTCAAAGTCTTTATCCTAGAATCAGAAGTTTTGATCTGTTTGAGTCCCAGAGTCTAGAGGCTTAGCCAAGAGGCTGCTGGATCAAAGCCTGTCTCCCTGAACTGTGTCAAAAAGAGAATGGTTAATCGTGTTTACTATAAATGGGAAGTAAGACACCAACAGCATAACTCAAACTGATGAATATGAAAGCTCTAGAAGAACATGGCGAGAAAGGTTACTTTTTCATTTACTATTTTTAATGAAAATGCCCTAAGTTCAGTAGTTCAATGCTCTTTGAAAACAAAAGATATCATTTCACTTTTACATGTTTATCTGAATTTACCAAATATAAAACAGTTGTATTATGTACCTATTATGAAGGTTGTCTAACTTAAGAGAAGCTCCTTTTTCTCAAAATCCTAAGAAGTTTTTCTAAAAAAAAAAAAATCAATTAAGTCCTTATAAAGGACACCTGCAGTTATAAATAAAATGTTTAATTTAAAATAATGTAACATTTTCTTCTTAATTGGCATTAAATATCACATAATGCATAATGCTTAAATTAAGTAGTTCTTATTCAAAACCCTAGTGGTACTTTATGAATGATAATATTTTATGGGAGCAATTGAAGCAATTAATTGGTTTCCACTTATTAATCTACTTCAGATATAATGAAAACCTAACAGTAAACAAAATGTATTTCCACTGTAAAAACCATGATTGATGGTGAAATTTCTGTTGCATTCAAAGCTGTCTCGTATTTTTAACAAATGTATGTGAACATATAATAAAGACTGGGATAGAAGTTCAAATTAAATCATAAGACTTAAATAGAAGTAGCAAATTATTTTTATTCACTTATTCAGTCAAAATATATTTATTGACTTCATACCGTGTGTGCTTCAGACCCTGGTATAAGTTTGGGATAAAATGTTTGTCAAGATAGCTAATGTCCTAGCACTCTGCAAATTTTACTGTGGCAATTTTTAATGATTTCCTATCCATATTTGCTCACTCTATAGATGTATTATTTTCAGAATGGATGCCAAGTATAACATTACAGGCTTTGTTTTATTTGTTCCAACATTTTCAGCGAATATCACATTGGGGAATTTTCAGTATTGTCATCATTCTTTTCTCTCAGTAATTTGTTTGTCTCAGAGAATATTTTATTTATATTCAAATGACTAGTTCTCTCCTTTCAAAATCGGTTTATTGTGACAAAATTTACATTCCACAAGTTTTACTCATTTTACTTGTTCAATAGGCTTTAATAAATTTACACAAATTATTCAGCTAATCATTGAAATCCAACTTTATATCATTCCCTCTTAGTCTGAAAGGATCCAAAATGATTCCTCAACCTCCACCCCCAGCCCCAGGGCACCACTGAGCTGATTTTTTAAATTCGCCTTCGCAAGAAATTTCATATAAATGAAATTATACTCTATGTACTCTTATGTGTCTGCGTTCTATTTGGGGTTTGTCCACATTCCCACATGTATAAGTGATCTGTTCCTTTGTATTTAGAAGTAGTATTCCTTTTTTTTTTTTTTTTTTGTCTTTTTGTCATTTCTTGGGCCGCTCATGCGGCATGTGAGGGTTCCCAGGCTAGGGGTCGAATCGGAGCTGTAGCCACCAGCCTACACCAGAGCCACGGCAACGCGGGATCCGAGCCGCGTCTGAAACTTACACCACAGCTCACGGCAACGCCAGATCCTTAACCCACTGAGCAAGGTCAGGGATCGAACCCTCAACCTCATGGTTCTCAGTCGGACTCGTTAACCACTGCGCCATGACGGGAACTCCAGTGTTCCTTTTTTTAATTTCAGCTTTGGAAACTGTAAATAGTAGATACAATTACAACCGATTTGTGTATACTGGTCATGGATCTCACGGCCCTATCAAACTTAGGCGGTATGTAGTCTTTTGCCAATTGCCCTTTGTGTTTGGCTTTTAGCACTTTGACTATTATGAGTCTTGAGGTCATTCGTTTTGAGTTTGCTGAGCTTAATAAGTGAGTAGGTTTAACTTTCACATCAAATTCTGCAAGTTTGAAACCACGATTTTCTCAAATACTTTTTCTCCCTTTTTAATATCGCTTCACTTTCTGGGAATATTACACATGTTGGAATGCTTGATTGTGTTCCATACCTCAGTGAACCTCTTTTAATTTTTCTTTAAGCATTTTTTTCTCCTTTGTTGAATTGGATATTTTCTACTAATCTGTTGTCAAGCTCATTGATCCTTTCTTACGCCATTTCAAATCTTCTATTAATTCTAGTGATTTCGTTTAAATAGTTTTTTATCCACAGAATTTCATTTTGTTCTTTTTTTAGAGTTTATATTTTCTACTGAGTCTCTCTATATGTTGGATCATAATTAACATAATTTAGTTTATGAACATATTTATGACAATAACTTTGAAGTCTGTTATATCAAATAGAATAATTCATGGCAGTTTCTTTTGACTCATTTGTGTCTACATATGGTCACCCTTTCCTATGTGTTTTCATGTATAGTAATTTCTGTTGAAAATTAAATATTTTAGATAATATACTTAGCAAAACTGGATTTTTCAAAATTTTTTTCCTTGAAGTTTGCTGTTTTGTTTTGTTTTGTTTAAGTCATGGCCAGTACTTAAACTTCAGAATCTCTCATTGCATTCAGGCACTTTTCTTAACTACTTAGACTTTTTTAAACCTACTGTGAGTTTTTCAGCCTGGCTACCTAAAGGGTTCCACTGTATCTGCACAGCTCATTGGTCAGCCAATGAGTTGGACAGAGATTGTGTTCAAATATCTTTAGCAGAGAATTTTTGGGTCCTCTCCCGATCAGTCTGTGGGCAAGGAAATACATTCAGACTTTTTTTTTTTTTTTTTTTGCTTTTAAGGCCCCACCCATGGGATATGGAAGTTCCCAGGCTAGGGGGCGAATCACAGCCATAGCAATGTGGGCCAACTCTGTGTGACGTACACCACAGCTCATGGCAACGCCAGATCCTTAACCCACTGGGAGCGAGGCCAGGGATGGAACCCATGTCCTCATAGATGCTAGTCAAGTTCATTACCTCTGAGCCCCAGCAGGAACTCCAGCGCATTCAGATTTGCCACCAGCTCCCAAGCTTTCCTTGGCTCCCACTTCTCACCATCTCATTGGCTTGCGGATAGCTTCCCCTCAGACAAGAGCGTACAGAGAGCTTTCCTGAGCCTTTCTATAGCCCTCTTTCCCAAGCTCTCCTTCTAGATGTTTGCCTAGTCCATTGATTGCCACAAACTGTGACGGCAAACTTTGGCTGGCAAGTTTCCCTGTTTACCGCATCTTTTTCCAGACTGCACTTGTAGGTGAGAAAGTCTGGCTTCCCACCTCAACCCAGCTGAAGTCTGCTGCCCTCTGGCGGGGGTAGGGGGAATGCTTCTTTCCTGATCATCCTCAGGCTGCAAAGGAAGGGTTCTTGCTGAAGAGCTAAAAGAGCTAGAAGGAGCTAGAAGCTTCTGCACGGATCTAATAATTTTTTAAGGATAAAATGTTTCTAAGTCTTGAAAATTAGTGAATGCCCAGTACCCCCAGATGGTTGTTTTTTTTTAAATGGTGTCCAGTTTTTAGACTTTTTTTTCCCCAGAGGAAAAATCAACAGCCACTTCAAGCTAGCATTGTTAATTAGGAGTCCTCAGAGCTTTCTCCTTTGGGGCCTTTTCACTGTTATAAATTGATAGCTGCAGAGTAAAAAGGCCATAAAATGTGAAACTAAACGCATTGACTTTGTTTTTCAAATAAAACTTATGACAAAAGTCCCTTGAAGACTTTTTACAATTATTGAATTCGTTAATTAATCATCTATAAGTTCTTCCCTTCCAGCTTTAAAAGCCAAACAAATAGCTATTTGTAAACTTATCTAAATTGTTCTTAGGTATATGGTTTTTTATCTATGGATTGAATGTCTATATAATGTCACATTACCACTCAAAATTAGGTTAGCCCTATATATTTGAATATGGACACAACTCCATCTATAGCTAAAGTGAGTTATTTTATTATTTATAATTCAGAGAAAATTCTTCTTGAAAGGAAGTATTGTATATTTTGTACATTTTTAGCCAAGATAGATATTAATAGATATTGCATATTTTGTATATTTTTCTGAGTTTTGGTCTTGAAAAATAAATTAGAAACTTCAATAGGTTAAAAAAAATAAGGGATTGAATTACTCACAATGCATTACATAAATTGGTTCTAAACAGAAACTCCAGGGAAAGGAGACTCAAAGAGCAAAACTAAACATGCGCTGCCAAGTTCCCATTAAGTAGCCCCCGAAGGTCACTAAATCAAAGATGTTTTAAAGTTGTCACATTTGCAAGAATTACGACCAAAAAAGACATGTGTGTTTAATTGGAAGAAGATGCTGAGCAGAGGGGACTAGGAGGCTACAGCTTTGTTCAAGTGAAGGAAAAAGAGCTCCTTTTGATAATTTTAATTAAATGAAGAAAAAGACTCCAATTCCTGATGAGTTAGAATTCAACCAAACTGTGATAACAACAGGGCAAAAAGAAACAGGGACAGACATGCCAGGCGCAAAAATGCTCACTGTGTTTGTGGCACGTCATCACCTTGGCCCTAAGAGATCAATGCAGGAGAAATTCAGTGACTCTTGGGTTGAATAATTATCCACATGTGCTTTCTTTTTAAAAAAATCACATTCTAGACGATATATATTAGTGAAGAATTAATTAGAAGTGTTGTAAAAGTTCCCTTTTGCCTATAAAAATGAACTTTTAATTTTTTCTCTTTTTACAGCCACACCTATGGATGTTCCTGGGCTGGGGACTGAATCACAGCTACACCTGCAGGCCTACACCACAGGCACAGAAATGCCAGGTCTGAGCCGCAATCTGCGGCAATGCTAGATCTGTAACCCACTGAGCGAGGCCAGGGATGGAAACCATGTCTCCACAGAGACTACATTGGGTCCTTAACCCATGAGCCACTATGGGAACTCCAAGCTTTGAACTTTCAAAACAGCAATTTTTTTAGTTTATGTTGCCATATCTGTAACAGTTTCAAGGAACAGCACCTCAAATCAAAAACAAGAGAGTCTAGGAGTTCCCGTCGTGGTGCAGTGGTTAATGAATCCGACTAGGAACCCTGAGGCTGCGGGTTCGATCCCTGGCCTTGCTCAGTGGGTTAAGGATCCAGTGTTGCCGTGAGCTGTGGTGTAGGTCACAGACGCAGCTTGGATCCTGCGTTGCTGTGGCTCTGGCATAGGCTGGCAGCTACAGCTCCGATTCAACCCCTAGCCTGGGAACCTCCATATGCCGAGGGAGCGGCCCTAGAAAAGGCAAAAAGCCAAAAAAAAAAAAAAAAAAAGACAAAAACAAGAGAGTCTAATAACATTAGAAAAAAAAAGAAAATAGAAACACCATTTTAACTTAACCTTAAACAATTAAAATGTCAGGTCCTATCAAGTGATGGGGAAAAAAATATGTTACATGATGCACATTTCTAATCAGATCACCTTATTTTAGACCCTTCCTGGGAGGAAATATCAAATAAAATGAGTAATTCTAAAATATCAGCAATCATCACACTGGAGAGTAAACTGCATGAGTTTAATAGTAGTAATTAAGAGAGTGAAATTTTGAGGGGATGGGCAGGCTTGGAAACACACACTAGACAACACAGAAACAGATGTATGTGTCTCCGAAGCTTGGTAGTGATGGCAGGCAGATTCCCAGTGAATAGAATTAAAGTAAATGGCGCCAACACAGTCACATATCCCTACAGACAAGAAACGCTGACAGATGCCTTCCTCTCAGAAATTATATACCGATCCCAGATAATGGGAGGCTCAAAAGTGAAAGGCAGCGTTACTGGTATTATTAAAATAACCATAGGAGGCAGTCTTATGGCTTTGAGATGGACAAAGATTTCTCAAACACATTTCAAAACTACATACTGTAAGAAACAGGCTTATAAACAGAACTACTGTAACATCAGGAACGTCTCAAGGCAAAATTATAATAAAGAGAAAAAAAAAAGTCAGTCAAATTTGCACAAGGTAGCTGCAACACACATAAGATTGATCTTGAGGAATGTAAATGTTATTACTGAAAACAAGTAAGAAAAAGGCAAAAACATAATAGAAAATTTGGTAAAGAATCTGAGTGGGTGTTTCACAGAAGGAGAAGCAAAATGAAAGCATGCATGGAGTTCCCTGGTAGCCTTGTGGTTAAGGATTTGGTGTTGTCACTGCTATGATACAGGTTCAGTCCCAGGCCAGGGCACTTCTACATGCCATAGGTGCACCCCCCAAAAAAAATTAAAAGATGAAAGCACACTTAATTACAATAGAAATCAGGGAAATATCACTCATTCACCTACAGATGTGTATAAAACATGTACACACAGACACACACACAATGTACATAACATGTAAATATATATGTACCCCACATCTTGACAACACTGATTTAATTTTTTTTATTTAATATGACTAAAATAATCTTTCTCTGACAGTTCTCTGATGGGATTTTCATGAATGTGCTAAAGTAAAAAGTAGACATTGCTTATATTATAAACTAGGTTTACCAACAACCCTATATATAGAAAAAGGGTTGCCAGATAAAATACGAAAGGCCCCATTAAACTGACGACAATGCTGATTTTAGATGCACACCACAGAGCAACTTTTGCATATGTGCACAGAGTCATGTATGTGAAAGTTCATAGCAACTTGGTCTATGAGAGAAAAATGCTGAAACAATCCAGATATCCCCCAATAATAGAACTGACAAATAAATGTGGTGCAGTAGATCCTCATATGCGTGTGTTTTGCACCCACAGACTCAATCCACTGCAGATCAAAAATGTTTTAAAAAAAAATCCAGAAAATTCCAAAAAGTAAAACTTGAATTTGCTGTTTTCAGGTAACTATGTATCTATAATTTGTATTGTATTAGGCATTATATGTAATCTAGAGATGATTTAAAGTTTGTGGACAGGTGACCATAGGCTTCACCCAATACTACACCATTTTATATAAGGGACTTAAACATCCACGGAACCCTAGAACAAATGCACTTGCCTGTGTGTTTCCAGCTGAAACACTCTGGCCACTAGGCTTCCTTTTCCCATTTTGCATCTCTCACCTCCCGGAGGAGCCTTCGCTCTAATCCCTGTACCTTTAGGTTGCTGCTGTGACTCTGTTGACAACATCTCAGGACTCCCTGCCTGTTGGGTACTTTTTTTCACCGCACTGGCTAGCAAAGCCATCCTTCTTCCAGGGGCTGTCTCTGTACGCCTTGACTCCTTGCTTATTTCTTAATCTTCTATGTTGATCTTGCGCTGTGTCCAGGCGCCTTGCCTTTGGCAAGATGCTACATAATTTCATGAGATACTTTTTCACGTGGTTCAGGGGATGACTCTGACTTTGAACGATGCCTCTTGGGGTTGTGGAAAGCGGTGCCTTGCTTGGCAGTAGAAATTTATAATTCCTTGTCTTCTGTCTGTTTCTTTAGTGCTTTACTTTTCTCCTAATTATACGATCTATTATTAGGCATGGCCCATTGTTGTCCCTGTCAGTTTCATCCACTTAATTGCCTCTCTTACTACTCCTTTGGTATGGTAGTCACAAATCATTGGTGTGTTTTAATTGTTAAGATAATTTCCAAGGAAGTTATCTGTAAATAAAACATTTCTTAGAGTCTGGCTGAAAATGCTTTTGAATTCTCAACTATATAATCAAGGCTTTTGTATTGTCCCAGTAACTCCTTCAAAAAGCAAAGTGTGGGCCATGTCCTATTCGACAGTTGCAGTTACAAGACTCAATTTTGCATTTAATTTATGGTGAATCAATCTATTTTCACCTTGATGAGAGTACATAGGTTGTATTTTCCAAAATGGGCCATAAGTCCCGTGAGGCCAGAGGCAGCTCATCCACATTTTGTAGCAGTCCCTTAGAGCTACCTACACCTTAAAGCCTAACACCAAACGAGACTGTCTTACTCAACTAAAAAAAAAAAATTGTCTTCAGTGAGTGCCTGTAAGTAAGAACACATTGACATAAAATAGGTCCCTCATGTTTATCAAATAAGAGTTCTATTTTATTTTATTATGGCCATACCTGCATCATATGGGAGTTCCCAGCCTAGGGGTTGAACCGGAGCAGCAGCTGCCTGCCTGTGCCACAGACACAGCAATGCCAAATCTGAGCCACATCCGTGATTTACACTGCAGCGCCTGGCAACGCTGGATCCTTGACCCACTGCAAGGGGCTGGTTATCAAGCCCTCATCCTCACGGCTACTAACTAGTGGGTTTCGTTTCCACTGAGCCAGAATGGGAACGCCTCAGATAATGATCTCACTGGCTTTGATTCTTTTTCCTTGAATAACATTTTGAACTTTGGCACTGGGCTCATCAATTTCAGAGAGCAAGATTATGGTCTCCAAAATTCCATTCTCTTTTTTAGTGCGATTGGGATACTAACTTTATATGAAGGGAATACTATCAATTTACTAGAACTTTCTAAGAAGCCAAGACTTAGTAAGTTGTAGTTTATCTGCAGCGTGAAGCCAATAAATATATATCCATCACTGCCACCTGCTACCATGATCCTTGCCTCTTCTTCACCAAGGAAAGAGTCTGTTTTTCAAGATCTCCTCAGATAAATAGCATTTACTGTTGCTGCTCACCCTGGGTTGTCTCTACGTGCAAAAGGTAAAAGGAAGCGCACCTGACAGTTTTATGCCTTAATTACAATTAGATACAAACATAACAGCCATAATAATTTTGCTTCCAATTCCTAATAGGCTTTAAAGTAAAGGTCATCCAAATTTTAGTAATCAATCTAAAAAACTTACATAGTATAGCTTGGAATGTATTCAGACAGATCATAAGCCTTGTTAAGCCCAATTATGAAGGAAAGAGGCTTGCCTGATCAGCCCCCTCTGAAGGTCGTCATCTACATGTAACCAGCAATCCGTATTTCACAATACTTTGGGGTTCTCAGAACACAAAACCCAGAACCCAAAGCTATGTGAACGTGGCAATAGAATTTCCCGAAAACAATGAACCCTACATTGTGGAAAAACTGTTTCCCCGTTTGTATTGCCGACAACAGAATTCAGCATAACACAGAATGCTATTGTAAATAGCTGTCAAGGATGCAACCAACATTGCTGGTGCTCCTCCCAGGTTCCCTGGAACTCTGTTTATACCGGGCACCTCTTCCTCTGCTTTGCTGTGCTTTCCCTTTCAGTGGCTGCCACTGGAGCACCTTCGGAGACCTGCCCTTGGGCTCCAAAGTCCAAACTAGGAATTTCGGCTATGCTGGGGGCAGTCTCTAATACCTGACTTTCTTACGTTTCAGAATTCCCTTGCAGGATCAAGAGACTTGGCTTGAAATCAGACACTTGCCTGGCCGTGGCTTCTTCCTCTTTCCTGCCCACCTTTCCTAAGAGCACGTCTTTGAAAGCTGCGTGGACTGCCATCTGCTTCTTCCCATTGGCTTTTCAGGCCCCTGGCAATGATATATAATCGTGTGTAATGTGTAGTCCCTGTGTTCTGCCTAAACTCTAACTCACCCTCACCCAGCGGCTGTGGGTCACCCCCAGCCTGGGACTTCAAAAGCATAAACTTCACCTTTTCCTGTGAACTTGACTTTCCCTGTGTTCAGGAGCAGGGTGTCCGCTTCTCCCTTCAGGTGCCTTTCTGACTTAGTCCTAGAGAGGCTGCATCTTTGCTTATCTACCAGTTCCAAGTATCGTTTATTGAGTACGTTTCCTCTGTTGATTTTTTCACAAGGTTTTGTTTTTGTACTGTGTCACACGAAATATTTTCTGTCTGCTTGTGAGTGGCAGACATCATATTCCTTCAACGCTCTAACCAGAACATTCCAAGTCGTTACTTTTTTTTTTTTTTTGCCTAGACACTTTACTACTCTTAGTTTGCCTCGTGCTTATCAGTGTAGAGAAGCCATAAATCTCTTTTTTGTATTAAATTATGTCTGTATTTAGGCATAGCCGAGAAGGCTATGTTTTTGAAGCGTATCATTTTTCCTTAAACATCTTCCTGGCAGCCTCTTCTCATGAACATTCATTGCTGAAACCCATTATCTTCAATATGCGAGGTAGCATTGATTTCATATCCTCAGACCATCAAAGAGCTGTTGAAACACTTTCTTCTCATTCTTATCACCAAAGTTAATTTTATGAGTGTGCAACCTTAGATATTTTTTGGAACAAGATCTGTACAGTCTTATAAGAAAGTGTTTAGGGTCATGTGTTTGCCTTTCAGATCCATATGCTGTGCCACCATTTTCCACTTCATATCCTGAAAATAATTGTGTGAAATTCTCCCCTAAATTTGGTTATTTTCTTCTTGTCGATGTTCTGAATAAATTAATGCTTCCACAAGACATTGTTCAACTTGGCTTCTCATTTATTTCTTGCTCTCTCTCTGTTTTTCTTTTTGTTGTTCTTTTCTGGCGGCACCCATGGCACGTGGAAGTTGCCTGGGCGGGGGACCAAATCTGAGTCAGAGCAATGATCTCCGCCACAGCCACAGCAACCCGGAATCCTCAGCTCACTGCACTGGGTCAGGGATTGAACTAGCGCCTCACTGACTGAACTGACAAGCCAGATCATTAATCCACTGCGCCGCAGTGGGAACTCCCTACCTCTCTTCTTCATCTTCCTATTCGGTTGTCACTTATTCTTTCATTACTGTGACCTTCTCTTCAACTAGATCCGTAGCACATAGCAAAGATTACGAAAGAACATTAAAGAAATAAGGATTTAAACGGGTGTATATTACGAAATCTAAAATGATCGCAAGTCAAAATATGCCTCTATTTTCACTATGTATAGTTCAGTCAGAAACAGACTGAGATGGAGGTGTCTGAGGCTTTATCACAGGTGTAGGATTGCTTCAAATATATAATTTAAGACAAGAGGGACTCTGGAGATAAGATGCTGAAGGAAAAAATCTAGAATAAAAAATTTATAAGACAAAGTTCAAAAATTAGACATTTATATTTAAAGATGTCTTGGTTCTTTCTCCTGGAAGAGGAGAGGAATCTGGCTAAGTTTTCAGTGACTTACTTACATGTAAAGCCATGTTTATTACATCCAATAATTAAAAATGTACTTGAGGTGGCTTATAAAAACTATAAAAATGAGAATGATTAACATAATTAAGAAATAATCACTGTTCATATAATAATGGTGGATACTGTATCAGAAACATAAGATAATTTGGGTAGTGTTTCCAACATTACGGTGAGGTAATTTTTTTAATTTAGAAATCTATTTAGAATTCAGATATCTCTAATTAAAATATTTTAGAATTATAATTTTTTCTGCATGTCTAGATAGATTACATCTGAAGATTATTTTTAGATGGCAAATAATGGTATTTTTACATAGATTTCAACAAAATTGATGAAAGAAAGTTAAACATTAGATTGTAGGGTCAGATTTCAAAACCTGCCAGTGTCTGCTTCCTCTATCCATGGTACACACACACACACACAAGGTTGAAATACATTTCTTAATTTTCATGTGTAACTATTAAGGGCTTTCAAAATGGAGTACACTTTTAGAAAATTATAATTTAAAAGTCAAAGTATAGTCCACAAACTTCTAAAAAACAAATAGGAGGGAAAACCTGGCTTTCATCTTTAGCTAAGTTGCCAAACAGACAAGTGGGGAAAAAAAAAAAAAAATTCGAAGTAATTCTTGAACTTTACAGACTGCACAGCATATTGTCATTAAGGATTATGGAAATTCTATTTTTGGCATTTCTTTCCTACTTATTTCCATTCCTTATAAACACATACAACATATTTTTTTTAGATAAATGTCTTTCACAGGAAAATGAAAATTACATATCCTAGAGAGCCTTACACTGTTATGAGAAGATCATTAAGATACCATAAATGGAACTAAAAACTGAGACCCATGAAACAGATTTTGGTTCCACAGAGCTGGAGGTGATAAGGTTTGAAATTTATGGAGCTCCCACAATGGCTTAGGTGTTGAAAGGCAAAACCTTGAGGAGAGGCTTTTCTTATTTGTGTCTTTTACTCATTTACTTGAAACCTTCATCACAATATGTCTTGTACTAAAGCAGCAACTGACCCGTTATTTCGGGATTATTTACTCAGTTAAAGGCACCAAAGTAGGACAATATGATAAATAAACCGCCCTGTTCTGAAGGAGCCATAAGACAACTAAGCAGGTAGCAGATTCACATACCAATGTGATTTAGGAGTAAGACTTAACTTCTTAATCATGCAGAAGTCTTAATATTTTTTGTGTTTTTTTGCCTTTTCTAGGGCCACACCTGTGGTATATGGAGGTTCCCAGGCCAGGGGTCCAACTGGAGCTGTAGCCACCGGCCTACACCACAGCCACAGCAACGCAGGATCTGAGCTACATCTTCGACCTACACCATAGCTCACAGCAACGCTGGATCCTCAACCTACAGAGGGAGGCCAGGGATGGAACCTGCAACCCCATGGTTCCCAGTCGGATTCGCCAACCACCACGCCACGATGGGAACTCCTTAATGTTTTTTAAGGAAGAAAATTTTAAATGTCAGTTAAGGCAGAACTGCTAGGTTGAGGCTAAAGTCAATCAGAGTTACATAATTTCATTTATTTCTCTCATTCAACATCGCAGATTTGAAAGAGGAAATAGTGGTAAAATACAGACGAATGTTAGATTAGAGATGAGCACGAATATATATAATAGATTTGGAGAAAATGGAAAAAATGTAGAGAACAAATGATCATGCAAAAGTCCGTAGGAATGAGTGAATGAAAGCTGTGGAAATGAATAGATTTCGAGTCAAAGGTACAGTCACTCTAATCCATGGCTGACATAAAGTTGTCAAGGAAAATTCAATTAGCCATTAAGTTCAGAAGAAAAAATAGGGGATTTTATTTGAGCCAAATTGACGTTTATATCCCAGGAGCTAGATGCTCGGAAAGCTCTGAGAACTCTTCCACCTGTTGGCAATCAAAGGCACAAAGATCTTCGAGACAAAGAATCTTACATCAAAATGACATACTGATATGTTGCCTCAAGTTCACCAAGGATACGTAGTCCAGGTAAGCCCACACAAAACAGGCTCAGAAGCAGCACAAAGCAAGGAGCAAGTCACCACGACTCCCTACAGAGCTGGGAAAGAATGCTATTCTTTTAAGAAGCTACATTGCTAGGGTCAGAAGAAAGGGGAAAAAATTGATCTTTAGGGTAGAGCACGCACGCGCATCTTTGAGAACAGTCTCATCAATGTGTGATGCACACTGCACATGAGAGAGGGAGGGGGCCCAAATGGACACGGATAATTTCATGTTTAATTTTTCTTGTCCTGGCCTAAAACAGAAATTTTGTTTCATCAAAGTGAAGATTTAAGCAAACGTACTAAAGGAAGTGTAATAATGGTAACACTTGATTTCTCACAATAGATGTGGTACATATAAAGGCTATAGAGAGCGAATCAAATCATGGAGTTAGGTGAACTCATTGGGGAAGTTCATATAAAGTCACAGACTGCTAGCAACCCTTACAGCAGAGCTCACGGGTGAATAAAACCCTTCACGGAAGTGCATGCTGGAAATCTCTGGAAATACTTTGAAATAAATAGACCACGATTAGTAAATGCTCTGTTTATCTCCATTGTCCTACTGTCACATTTAATTCAGCATTATTAGGAAATTATTGCAGCAAAGACAATTTTAAGAACTACTGCTAGAAATAATGATAAATCAGTGAATTTTAACCCTGGAAAATATCTACCTATTATTTTTCTTTGAAATACAAAGATTGATTAGGCATTTTAATATATGCTTATTAAATTAGTTATATCCTAACTTTCAAAATGAACACAAATCTTTCACTGAAATTTCTCCAATGTCTTGAAGTAAATTTAATTTTTACTGTTAATGTAATCATCTGTAGTCATTTATCAGGTGGTTATAGCATTATTTTAGACTGATAATTCATAAAAATTTTAAGCTTGTTTTAAAAACAAATGGTAAGATATTATTCCGACCAGGTCAGTTTCTTCAAATAAGACTATATCTAAATTACCATCAAGTGTAATTTCAAAATGAAGACAACAAACTAAAAATATATTAAGAATAAACGTTAACCTTAACAATGTAGAAACTAAACAAAAAATTGAAGGTAAATAATCCAAAAGCTTATTCTTTTTGAAAAGAGCAATGGAATAGCCAAAACCCTTAAAATATTAAAAACAGAGACAAATCAAAAAAATGGGAGTGAGAAATAAGACATAAATCTCTATAGAAAAGAGATAAAAATAATTGTAAGAAAACACTGCTTGCAAACTTATGAGAAGAAATGTATTAAGAGAATGAATGGCTTTTTAGTAAAAATATTTATTGATAAGAATAAATGTAAAACTTTAAGATCAATGCAAGAAAGAGACGCTTAGGGTGGAAACTACTTTAAAAGACAATGAATATAGGTGGCTTTGCTGGTATCATCCATCCAGATTAAATACTAGAATCTATTACCTGGGGATGGGCAGTCCAGGCTTTCCTTTACCACCAGTTCACTGCTGGACCCATCAGTTCTGTGCCTGGAGTTTATGGTTCATCTGCTATTCAACCCTTCGCTGTAAGGCAGAGATCTACAGTCATAATTACCAGCTGAAGGGCTGTTTAAGACATCCAGAAAAGACGGAGGAATTAATTGCTTGCGGAAGAAACTTTTTTTCCCCACTTCAGTTTATACCAAGAGTTTCTCTTTGCATCTTTTTGGGAGAAGTCCTTAGCCTCCAGGAAAATCTTTGGGAGAGATCTACTCTATTTTTCCTGGATCTATTTAAATCCATCCCTATTGCCTCTCACCTTTCCTTGCTCCTTTTTTTTCTTTCCATTCTTATTACCTTATATTTGCACTTCCTAAATAAAGTATCCATTCTTTGATTTTTTTCCCCCCCTCAGGCTCTGTTATGCAGAGAACTCAGGTTATATCACCAGAGACATAGAAATAATGAAAAAAAAGAAAACTTGATAAAGATAATTGAATGCATTGAAACTCATAATCCTAAACTTTTCATTTGAAAATATACACAATTTAATACCCAAGAATAGTCAATGAATGTATAACAATAGACTTATAGCACCTGACATCAAAATATAATGTAAACTACTGAAAACAAATCATCACTATATTTTTTAGTACAGATATAAGAAATATTAGTAATAACGTAGGAACATATTTTATTTTGGCCATGCTCATGGCATGCGGAAGGTCTCAGGCCAGGGATCAAGCCTACACCACAGCAGTGAAAATCCTGGGTCCTTAACCCACTGAACCACCAGGGAACTCCATGTATCAGTATATTTAAATGTGTGACAAATGTGGAATTGCATGAAGTGAAATAAGAAGGTTGTTTCAGGTGATCAGTGTGATGCAATTGCTGAGTGTTAATCCAAAAGAAAATAAAGCCAGGTTCCTCAGTCACAGTACACTTGAGAATAAATCTCAAAGTGACTTAAGGAATTAATTTACAAGAAAAACGTACAATACAGGGGATAAAGTGTACACTACAGGGCTAAGGACGACCCTCCTATATCATAAGCAACAACAACAAAAAATAGGTATATTTTGCCATATCAAAATTAACTTTTTATGACAAAAAATAAGAAAAATCCAACTCAGGTTATGGACAAAGAGTTCCTATGTAGGAAACAAAAGCTTTCTTGATGGTTAAAGATAACAGATCAACAGTTATTACCTACCCGTGTTAAGATGAGAAGTAAATCACAGCAGGGCATGAATAGAGAAATGTTTTCGTTTCATTTTGAGATGAGGTAGTCAGAATTAGGGTCTCCAAGGAGGAAGGGAATGGGGTGGTGGCAGTGACCTCTGGAGTGTGGGGCTCTAGCCACGCATGACAACCCACTCAGAAGAGAAGAAATAAACCTTGAGGACTCTGCCATCTTTGATAAATGCGGCTTCACTGCAGAAAAGTTTCATTGGGTTTACACAGCTCTCCTTCAGGAAAGGATCAAGTAAGTCTTGCTTTTGCCAAGAAAGAGGTGGGATTCTTTTTCTTCTTCCTGGAGGACAAATGCATCATCCGTATAATTTGAGTTGTTTAAAAAAAAAAAAAAAAAAAAAAGTCCATTACCTGAGAGTAAGTCTTTCACACAAAGAACTGTAAATATAAAAATTGAAGTCCCCGAAAGGGCAGCAAGCTTGATGATTTCCAAGAAACCTCGTGTGATGGGAGCAGATCATGCAGCTGAGAGGAAGGGAGACCTGAGACTAGAGGAGACAGGGGCAGACCTGGTTTTCTTTTCTTTTCATTATTTCTATGTTTCCTGGGCCTTGGAGAAGGTGGAAATGACTTTACCTTTCAGCCCGAGGAGGACGTGGAATGAAGTGGCAGCAAGCTGTGCCTTAGCTTTATTATTAAGTAAAAAAAAAAAAAGACAAATCAGAGGGTAAAATATGTTACTATTTCTTTTTTCTTTTTTTTTTCAAGGGCGGCACCTGTGGCATATGGAACTTCCCAGGCTGGGGGTCAACTACAAGGTGCAATTTTGCTGGCCTGAGCCACAGCCACTGCAATGCAGGGTCCAAACCACACCTGTGACCTATACCCACAGCTTGCGGCAGGATCCTTAACCCACTGAGCAGGGCCAGCCATTGAACCCACATCCTCATGGATACTAGTTGGGTTCTTTACCTGCTGAGCCACAGCAGGACCTCCCAATTTCTTTATGCAAGAAAATAAATCCCTCCAAATATGTATGGGCATGAGGGAGAAATATGTGGCCGATATAAGCTTCCAGGTGTTGCTGCTGCAGGTGTTTGGGATAGAAAAAAAAGAAAACTTCATCTGTAGTTCACATAAGGTCATTTGTTACATTGAGATAGTATTATTTTTTGTAATTTTTAAATCACCCAAAAAGATGAGTTCGAAGGAAGTTGAAATACTATCAGCCATAGTTGTAGTTAAATAGGAAACACAGTAAAGCACAGAATATTGAAAGGATAATTAATTCTGAATCTTGGCCATAATTTAAAAGACTAATATGGTGAAATGGCTTGTACAACTAAAAGGTAAACAAATTTCTATGTTAAAGATTTATGGGAGTTCCCGTCGTGGCGCAGTGGCTAACAAATCCGACTAGGAACCATGAGGTTGCAGGTTCGGTCCCTGCCCTTGCTCAGTGGGTTAAGGATCCGGCGTTGCCGTGAGCTGTGGTGTAGGTTGCAGATGCAGCTCAGATGCCGGGTTGCTTTGGCTCTGGTGTAGGCTGGTGGCTACAGCTCCCATTCGACCCCTAGGCTGGGAACCTCCATATGCCGTGGGAGCAGCCCAAAGAAATAGAAAAAAGACAAAAAAAAAGAAAAATTTTATGTAGTGTTAACTACGGTATGCCACCTTTCAGGAATCAGACTTATCTTAATATCCCTAATGTCTAAAAATACTAGATCTCTAAAAATTACCTTAAATCATGTATAGAGCCTCAAATGGTAATTGGTTTAAAAATCTTTCTGAGATTAATGGTACAAAATCCACATTTTTGCGCTCATTGATTTGGCATGTGCACATAGTATTCTTTGTTCTGCCATCAGTAAAATGAGAACGATATTCATCTGCCTCATAGGATTGATATACAGATTAATTAGATAATGTTTATAAAATGATTTGAAGATTAAAAGGGCCAAGTATTACTGTGCTTACTTCACCAATGACTCATCTGTGTTCCTAAAAGACTTAATCTATTACTTGGCTAGCAATCAACATTTCAAATCATCCAGCCACTGAAAATAGCTTTACATCTTAGCAAGCTGAGCTGAAAATAGTTTCCTTGGAAATTGTCTTACTAAATAACAAGTCACTTTACTGTCGTTCACCCCACCTAATCTCCTTAGAATATTATTTACTCAGATTTCAAGTACTGTAAATTACTTCTCCAGTGATTAATTTATTTGTCTAATAAGTATTACTTGAGCATAAAGCCTATGGAAGCATAATCAGAACATTTCAAAGGATATTCAAGGAAACTTGTGAATCTTAAAGCTATCATTTAATAAAAGAATGTAGTCATTATCTTACCATAGAGATATTTCAAGGAAGTTGAAGAACTTTAATTTAGAAATACAGTCTTCATTCCCAAAGATAAGTGTGTCCTCAACAAGCCCCCCTCATTTATTCCTAACCTCATTCAAAATATATGTCTTAATTCTATACCGAGCATTAGTATTTTAAAGCCTATATTAATGGCAAGAAACTGCACAACATTTGCAAAGAATATTTGAAAACTGTAAAAAATGATATAGAATGATATAGACAATATTCAGTAGTCTCTGATGTTACACAAGAAAATGAGGTCGAACATATAATGCACTTATGTCAGCTGAAAGTAAAATTGCGTAAATGTCAAAAATAAATCAGACTGAAAACACTTTGGGATTTTTTTCCCCTAAAATGAAAAAGACTAAATATAAATCCGTAATAGTTAAAATCCACAATACTGACATCCCTTTAACATAGATAGCATCCATTTCTACAGTATCCATAGTCATTTTAAATGAAAATATATTTTATTCTATTATTTGTTTGCATTTCCAAAGTTTACAATTTAAAAATGTTGTCAAAGAAGAGGCTTAGATACTGATGACCTCTTCAATATTACTGTCTTTCCATTAGTGAAGACAGCTTTGCGTATGTTTAATTTAAAATTATACTGAAGTTGTGAGTACACGACATGTGTATTTGTTAAAGAAATATTTGCTCACCAGCGAATACCATTTCTTCTCTCATGTTCCGTTGCACTATCAGATTTGTTTAGTAAAGTTTATCATACTATTAATACATTTGGGATACGATATACTTTGACAGCACGCAGTAAATAATTATAAAGCCTATTTGTAAAGACAGTACCTGTTAATGGACTCTAAGTCTACAATGTCGTATAAAGTACAGGAATTCGCATCTGTTTTTATGTTAATGGAAAGTTTTATGGATATTGATTTTTAACTTTGTATAACAGATACCAGAATTAACTAGCATATAGGATTAGGAAATATTTGGATATCACTATTAGCATGTACATGACAAAGACTTGCCAACAAAATAGGACATTTAGGGGATTGTTGTAATAATATGCTTTTATAGATTTTAATAAGCTCTCCAATTATATTTTATGGTTTTTTTCCTTTAAATTAGGTTATAGCACTAGGAAATCTTGGGAATATTTGGAAGGAGGTAGAATATTCAGAGAATGGTAGTAGGCTATAAAAGTTTGATTCAAGATTCACTTAGACTATGCACTGAATAAAGGATAGCACTTGGAACATATCAGTCTTTAAAAGAGTAGGAGAAAAACTAATTAAGACGAATGAGAAATAAGGACCACCACGGTGGTACTGAATTGCTTGTCACAAAGATTCAAGAAAGGAAAGCCGGTAAAGTGGGCAGTGGTTGTCCAGAAAAAGCCAATCACATCCTCCATAAGCAGATTTTGCAGCCAACATTCCGTTTGGACATGAGGAAGGGAAGAGGAAAGAGGCTGCTTGCGGCGAAGGAATGGGAAGCAAAGCAAATGGGCAGGAGAGTGAACTATAGGCGAGGAAGAGGAGGCAATAACTGGAGAGCAGTTATTATCCTAAAAGACCAGAGAAACAGTCTCCTGGAAAGGCGGCCATCCTTAGTTTAAACAAGGAACTTAAGGAAACGTTTTGCATCGAAGTTGAAAAAGCCAACTTTTTCTTTATTTGGTTGGTTGCTGGACTGGTTGGCGATTCCCTGAGCTCCAGGCTGGTTCCCTGTGGAACAAGGAATCCAGTGTGTGCAACAGAAAGGCTGATGAGATTATCGTAAGGAAAGTCTGGCGGGTCTAAAACAATACTAGCCCTTGACGTGGTGTGCTACGCATGTAGGAGAAAAATCAAGGAGAGTTAACCTCTTTGTCCAGAGAGAATTAAAAGTGAGATCAAAGAGGCTCCAAGCTCAGAAACAGCTAATGGTGGAGGACTTCCACAAATAAAATATGCCTGCAATAGTGGGAGGGAGGAACCTACTGGAGTAAGAACTTAAAAACGTTTTTTTTTTTCAATTATGTTGATATATGCTCAGGTTTTAACTTATAAGGAACGAAGGTGATCGATTCTGTTTCAATGTCATTGTCCTTGTAGGCTAGCTAGTCCTCTCTTTGCAGTGTTGGCAGTGACGTTGTAATTCCTAGATCCTTGAAAATACTGACTTTTTGAACTTCCAAGACTCATAAATAAGAGTTTGGAAAGGAGGGAGACAGCGGTAAAAGCACATACAGGTTTGGCCATTTTTATGGAAACAGATTTGCGCTCCCCAGTTCTCAGGTGTAAGTCTGATAGCTGGCAACTTTGCTTATTCTTTGTGCCACGGTGACATCAGAGCAACAAGGCTGAGAACTTCTAGCTAGCTATTCCTACCTAGAACTACAACAACAACAACAAAACTCCAACATTTTGTAACTTAAGATCATAAGCATTTATTTTTGCTCCCAAGGCTACAGGTTGGCTGGGTGTTTCCTCCAGTCTTGCCTGGTCTCTCTTTTGTTACTGCAGGCAGCTGCCATGTGGGGAGATGGCTGCATGGAGATTGACTGGGTCTCAAGTTCTGAATTCTGTAGCCGTCTCCCTGGTCAAGAGTGCCCTCAGCTAGGCTGAAAGGGGCACGTGATGCCTTACCCTCCAGCCGGCTCACCCGGGGTTGTTCATCTGGTGGTTATTGGGATCTGAAAGAAATATCCTCAGTAAACACAGGAAACTTCCTAAATCATAGGCTATGAACCAACCCATCTTCACTTTGGCCTCATCCTATTTACCCCAGCAAGTCACAAAATCAGACCGGATTCAAGGGTTCTGGAAATAGCTGCCCACTTTCTAAGGGAAGGAATAGTTTTAATGACAAAAAGAGGAAAAGAATGATGGACATATTTAGAGTAAATCTTTCTAGAGGGGTTTTTAGGATGTTAAAAGATAAACCAAGGCATATTAAACATTTTAAAGAGTTTATTGGAGCAAAAATCAGCTGCAGTCAGGCAGCACCATCCTGGAAGTGGTTAAGAGGCTTTGACCCATAGGAACCAGGGAAAAGACTTAGCTAACGAAGATAAGAGACTTAAAGAAAGGCAAGGATGGATGGGCTGAAGCTTGAGGCCTAGCTGGCTGTTTGTGATTCTTTGTCTTTGGTGTTTTGATTTTGTCACCTCGAGGCATTTGCAGGCTTAGATTTTCATTTGCTTATGTAGATTCTCAGGTCATTAGAGCCAACACAATCTGAAGGCTTCCTTGTCTAATTAACATAACAAGGGGCAGGGTGCCTCTCCACCAGCAGCTCTGGGTCAGAGGAGAATATGAAAGAACAATCCACGCCACAGCATTCAACAGATAAAGCCACAGAGTTGGCCAGAGGAAGCACTTGGAGAATGTTTGAATTACCCTGCTAGGTTTGATGGAAACAAGACAGCGCTATAGAATATTGCAGTCCAGACAGGAAAATGCCCAAGAATCCGATGAAGATGATTACATTGCAAATGCTGTTAATACCGCATCAGGAAAACTCAATAATGAGCCTTCTCTATTCCCCGCACCGTGAATATGAGTGGTGCTTTCATAAGCCACCAGATGCTTAGCATGAAATTCAGAAGGGCAGGAAGTATAAAATGGAAATATTACTGAACACAATTGAGGGATCATTTGAAAGGACGGGGCAATAATTGAAAACAATACAATTTAACTGGAAATGGCCAAGTTTTTATGTCATCGTGCATCAGACAGAATCAGGTATGTAAGATAAAAAGCGAATTCAATTATGGAGAATAAAGTTACATTGTTAAGGCATCTGGGTTCTCCTTGTAAAAGCTTTTTATTCACAATTCCACCATTAGTTTTTCTTTTTAGAGCCAAATTCGCAGAATATGGAGGTTCCCAGGAGGCTGTGGATTGAATTGGAGCTGTAGCCACTGGCCTACGCCACAGCCACAGCAATGCCAGATCCGAGCCACGCCTGCGACCTACACTACAGCTCATGGCAACGCCGGATCCATAACTCACTGTGCGAGGCCAGGGCTCAAGCCCACCTTCTCTCAGACACTAGTCCAGTTCTTCACCCTCTGAGCCACAGCAGGAACTGCATCCACCAAAATTTTTGTCGGAAGGAAATATTCATGAGATTGGAGGAAGGGTCAAGTCAGACACAATATAGCAAAACAGCCTTATTTCAGAACTTAAGAAGGAAACTCACCCTGGAGTTTCAACCTTGGCCACAGACAGTCTCCACTCATACACAGTTTTATTTACCTTTTGTCAGAGCTCTTTCTGGTAACAGAAAGAATCAGATCCAAAAATGATCTGATGGAGACCAGAGGTTGTGATGTAGCAAGAGGAAACTAGCATAATGCCGAGCAATTCAAGTGACTCCAACAGCCCAAGGAATTGCGTTAAGGTCTTTACAATTTCGTTAGACAGTCCTATAAGGGATTTAACCATCCCTTTGTGATTCGCCTATGAATAACCAAGAAAGAGTCTTAGTTCCCATCCAAAGTTCTGGGCTCTTCCCTTCCCTCTGTGTGTGGGCCGCTTGAGCACAAAGGGAAAGGCTTTGTGTTTCACCGCAGCCAGTCATTTTCTAGGTTCCCTACTTCAGTGCACTTTTGTCCTGGGGTCTGTTCCAGGGTTCACAGCTACCATCTCCCATCTCCCTGTTGTTTATAATCTGGTGGTTGCCTTTTACTCTAAGGAAGACCTACGTAGGAGTTCCCTTCGTGGCTCAGCCGTTAATGAACTTGACCGGCATCCATGAGGACTTGGGTTCAATCCCTGGCTTCGCTCAGTGGGTTAAGGATCCAGCATTGCCATGAGCTGTGGTGTAGGTCACAGATACAGCTCAGATCTGGCGTTGCTGTGGCTGAGGTGTAGGCCGGTGGCTACAACTCCAATTGGACCCCTCGCCTGGGAACCTCCACATGCCGAGGGTATGGCCCTAAAAAGACAAAAAAGTCCCCCACCAAAAAAAAAGACCCCTTTATAGTAATTTTAACTCACTTGTACTTTAAATTTGCTATGATCTCCCTAGTTGTGTGCTATTATCCAATATGTATTACCACAGAATTTCAGCACCTAACAGGCATAGAAGTACTGCTCTGACATTTGCAATAATCCATTTATTTACTTTCCAATTTCTTAAGTATCAAAATCACCCTACTATTTATGAATAAAGGAAATCAAATTGGGCTATTTTCCTTTATTTTTCCTAGAAGAATGAAAAACTAACCACTTAGAAACAGCATGTGAGCTAGCTTATCACATAGCTCACAATTTGCGCATTTTTTTTTAAAACATTGCTTCAAACTCTCATTATTTCTACAGATTCTAAACTATAAGTTACCAAAATTGCCAGGTCAGATTTTTCCAATGGTCCTTAGCCAGACAGTCATGCAGATTATCAAAGAAGAATGCAAAGTTAGAAAAGTCACTACATTTTGACAGATTGGTCCATATGTTTAGCAATCATGGAGTTCCTACTGTGGCTCAGCAGGTGAAGGACGCAGTATTGCCTCTGTGAGGATGGGGGTTCAATCCCTGGCCTGGCTCGGTGGGTTAAGGATCCAGTGTTGCCATAAGCCACGGCACAGGTTGCAGGCATGGCTCAGATCCAGTGTTGCCCTGGCTGTGATGAGGCTGCAGCTGCAGCTCCAATGCAATCCCCAGACCCCTAGCTCAGGAACTTCCATGTGCGGCAGGTGCAGCTGTAAAAAGAAGAATTCATCTTTGAAATTCTAATCTGAATTAAATCCCTATACCTATGCTGCTGTTTAAACATGTATCGTATTTCAGTGAGCAGAAGAAAAAGGGGTTGCTTTCATTTGTGCTCCTGTCTTAAAAAAAACAAAAAATTAAAAATCCCCGCAGTTCTGTGTTTAAATGACTCGAAGAAAAGGACTGAGACGTGAGGACCTTTTTTTTTTATACACAGAGAGGGCGAGTTTCCAGAAAACCTCCACTCACACATTCACACAACCCACCGCATTCAGCACCCTGGGGTGTTTGTTCCTCTAACTAGTCGCCCGAACCTGTTACACCTCAGAGGCATAGCTACCAAAAGCTATAAGCCAACAACTCTGTGCTTTGACAGTGCCAGCAAAGGCCAGAGCAAGAAAGGGGTGCATAGCACGGAATCTGTGAACTTTTAACTCTCCCTCAGTCTCATGGCAAAAAGCAAGCAAGTATGTGATCAGAGACCCGTGTTTTCACAACCAGCCCGGTTAAGTCTGCTGCAACCGGACTGAAGCAGTGGCTGTGGTCCAAGTTTAATAGCCATTAACAGCTGATGGTTATATTACTGATCTGAAAAAAGCACTTAAAATATATTTATTGAAATTGAGCTCTAAATACTGCATTTTACAATTAAATGTGTACGTGTGTTTTGTTCATAAATATATGCAGGTGGATTCAGGTCCCCAAATTTTTATTTTCTTCCTCCCTCCCTCCCTTCCTTCCTTTCTTTTGTTCTCTTTCTTTCATGATTTTGTACAAGTGGTCCAAACATCAAATGCCAGGGTAAGAACTTAAATTGATCCCTGAAGTGACAGAAAGCTATTTATTCTCTAAGTATAACATAAACTAAAATATATGTCCCATCACAGTGCTATAAGGGAAACATCCCTGAAAATTATGTGAAAAAAGATGGAGGCAAAAGGATCTAGGAATCCACAAACTCTATCATCGGTTCTGTTCAAAAAACAAGCCCTCAGAATTTGAGAATGGGTTGAGTTTGGACTTGTCGTTGGATAACTTGGAATGAGAGGCAATGCACAAAATTCAAATCTGCATGATTTGCAAACTGTGGAGTGGTCCCTACACCCTCAGGGACAAGTTTTGTCTTTGAGAGTTTCCCTCTTTCAGTCTGCTGCCCTCTCAAACCGAGTGGGTACCCACCACATCCTCTTGGTGACCTACCATTTACACAATCATTTGTGCAGCCCTGATTTGACGGCCAAGGCGTCACACTGAACTCTTCTAAACACACCCCTTACCTCCTCTCCAGCCACATCTCTGTTGACTCCCAGACTTGCTGTAGATTTCCATCAGAAATGACCAAACTGCTCCATGCAATTATATTGTTTCCAAATTGTTCCAAGGACTTATTCTTGTAGGAGAGTTAATAGCGTACTAAGAAAATAGGCATTTAATTTTTTTAATGCCACTTTCCTCTAGATACTCTTGAAAACGACAGAAAAACACCAGGATCTGTAGTTCTGGCAAAACGTTTAGAGCCTCTCATAGCACCTGAGACAGGCAGGGATGCTATTAGCAGTTCCTGCAGTAGCCTATGAGTGATATATGCCGTACTTCAGAGTTTATATAAAACACAGAGGATGCAAACAAGATGAGGCTGGGTGCCGACTGGATGTAAGGCGGGGTGCTGTGAAGGAAAAGTGTAGATCAAAAATGTCACTGAGAGCATGTTTAAGAACTTTATAGAACACGCTATGGGTAAAGTAGGATGATTAAAACGATTCAAGCAGAGAGAGGTCGTGAGAGAATCATTACACAAGCGGCTCAGGAAAAAACCGGGGGAGGGGTCTGAACCTAGCTTGCCAAGGTGCAGGAAAGTGGAGAAGACAGAACCGGAATAATAACGTATGTCACAATATTAGTAGATATGGAAATAAGTATTTGGTAGAAATCATTTGAATTACATACATATATACACACACATCTATTTTCATACAAATTATCCGATTATCACACGTCTATAGGATGGACACTTACGATTATGACCTCAGAGTGTCCCTTTAAAAGGTTAATAGTGCTGCCTCTCAGCCATTATCCCGAATGTGCATAACGAATCGAATTGCGTTTTCCACGTATTTGTGTTATTCCACTTGCATCAAACTACGTTGCTACCAATTTGAAAACAATGAAATCCCGTATTTTCTTTACATTTGCATCATGCTTCCAGCCAGATCATTTTTTGCTAGGCATTATGTTCAGCTCTAGATATTATTATAGTAAACACGGAAAGTTGCCATCTATTTATAAAAGCATCTCCAATGCGGGCCCCTACTTACTCAATAAGCTAAAATTTCTAGTCATCACCCACAATGATACGACTTCTAAGTTGATACATCACATGATGCCATTTAAACTTCTGAATAGATTTTACACAAGTCATCTTAATTACTGTCTTCATCACCCTATTCAATTGCCACAGTAAATCCCAGACACGTGGGAGAAGTGGCTTAATCCTATTTGAAGCCATCCTTTCCAATCTCTCCTGTAAGAGGGGTTTGTCCTTTTCGGCTTCAATGTCTTGTTATACGCTGGGTCCTTCTCATCACCATGTGAAAACGCTTACTTCACCAACTGGGGTGGTTGATCTCAGTGACTGTATAATTGGACTGGCTCTGTGTGAATCCGTTTCCCAGCTATCATCCGTGTCACTGTGGCTAATTAAGAGGGACGATGCCTTGGCTTCCTCCTCTGTAAACAGGGAGAACAGTCTACCACCCCAGGACGGGGTACGAATTAAATGAATAAAATGCACTTAGAAAACACATAACAGATGGTAAATATTCAAAAAGTGTTGGGATATCATCATTACTCTTTTAAAATGATTATCTTTGTGTATTTAACGCCCGTTTCTTTCGAAAATGATTTTTTAAATTGTTAGTTCATATAGCTCTTCTCTATGTATGTACCTTACATTTGGTGTTCCTTAATTTTTATTTTTTAACAAATTCAACCCCAGAGAAGCGTGGCAAGAACATTATTAAGCACATTCAGGCATCCTTCACGCAGATTTGCCAGTTGGTAGTATCTTGGAACATGTATTTTAGCACTTAGTCTCACTCTTTTTCACACACACACACACACACACACACACACACCCACCCCTGAACATTTTGACTGACATTTGCATGATCATACACCTTTTATTTCTAATTAAGTGGAATAGGACAAAATTTCCTGTATTATCCCCAGTTTTGCACTCTGAAAGTGATTTCAAACAATGGTGCCTCAGGGGTAATGCGCATATCCCATCCTTACAAAATCTTAAAATCAGGAACCTTACATACCTTACCACCTTCCACATTTTATCCTGTTTCCCCATAAAAATAGATGGACCACACAATAGATTAACCACACAGGCAAGCTATATGCTGGACTATGTATAGATACAGATTGTCATAATATGTTAATAGATATTGAAATCATGAATGTGTGCTACTTCAAATTGTAATCTAATACCACAGAACCCTTTTATGCCTCTTTTCATGTTCTTTACTCTCTTGTATAGGAAGACCCCTGGCTACCACCACCATCAATATACTTATTTACTCAATCCTACAGTACAGCCCAAGCGGTTACAGAATTTCCATACTCCAAAACCTATGAAAAACAAACTATTACATAGAATTCAAGCTTGTTCACCGTTATATTTTTTCTTCCACGGATAACAGGGAATCAAAGAATAGGGTTCAAATTTCCATGGGTAGCCATTAATTTTTTCTAGTATTTTTTAATCTTAAAATATTATAGCTTCATAGGAAGTTGCAAAAATAGTGCACAGATTCTCACATGCACTTGACACAGCTTCTCCCAGAAGTATTATCTTTCATGACCAGAAAATTCACATTGGTGCAACACCATTAACCACACGAGTCTTACGCAGATTTCATCGGTTTTACTGGCTTTCATTTTCCGCATTTGCTTTTAACACAATAGCAATCCGACATCTGTCCTTATGTGCAATTAATGCCTTTGCCGGGTGGGGACAGATGAAATGGACAGACATTTTCCCGCCCCTGTTTAATTAAAGTTTATGTGATATTTGATACTTGTACAATCCTCCTTTCAGTTCGGCCTTTCTTTAGTTTCTGAGACACAGCTTCACATTTTCACTATCTCTTTCTCAATCCTTTTCTGAACCTCTTCCTTAAACCCTCAAATGTCAGAATTTCTTCAGTTTGCATCTTTATTCCTTTTTTTTTTCTCTTTATACTACTGGCACAGAAACCCCACACATGTATATTGAATAGGGGAATTGAAAAATTTGCTTTTCCAGAACACTGTTTTGGCATATTTACAGTTATAGTTCAAAAAATTTAATAGATCTTTCAAACACTAGCAACTAATAGTCCTAATATTAAAATTCAGTTCTTAAAATGAGAGATGAAGGATGAATGTACACTGGAAGAGATGTTTTTCACACAGTATTTCCTTTAATTTTGAGCTTTGTTCATAGAAACTTGCTTCTACAGCCATCTGAAATGATTTGGATTCTCTCGACATCACTGTATTATTAAGGTCTCTGTTATTCTGGTTAAATAAGCCATTGGTTTCTAAGCATCATCTGTCTGAATTCTGTCTTATTTCATTTACAGTACAATGGAAAAGAGACTGAATAACAGAAAACAGCAGAACGAAGAGCTAGGAATTGTAAAAAGAGAGGTAGCAGAAGCCATCTTTGCAATTAGTTCAGAGTTGGAATCATTTATCATTTGAAAACCAATAATTCTCTCGTGAAATATATGGTAAACTATGTGATTATGCAAGTGTTTGAGCAGGTACCACACACACTCTCAACTACTTCATCGAAATATTATTAAATATTATTAAATATTAGAATGCTATTTACATACTTTTTTAAACTATAAATGATCTGTTAACTGATTTGCCATAAACTGTTCATGCTGATTGGCCAGAATGAAGGAATTAGCTCCATTGGTGCTTACAGAATATTATATTTTTGAATGAAATAGTTGATTTAGTAGAGTTCACTATGCAAATATGAAAGGAAATCATTTCATATAGTTATTCAAGGAGAAATGAAATCTACATGTCAAAATTAATGCATATGTTTATTCCACATAATAGAAAACAATGGACTGTGAGTTAGAATACTCACCTATGCAGCTCTGCACAAGAAAAGCAAAGGCATGAATTAATTGTAAGTTCCTTATTAATTATAGGTTTTAAAAAGTGAGCAATAAAAGTAGCCATGTGAAACAATATAAGCAAATTTTCTTTTTGATTATTTTAAAAATGAAAATATGCTCAAAAGAGTCTTAAGGAACTTAATATAAGAGGGTTTATTTGCTCAAAATGCCCAAATACAAGGAGCTTTGTAAAAGTATCCAAAAAAAGAAGAGGAATTTTGATAAAGATTTACTATGGAAAAGGAATGGTTGCCAGGCTTTCTGTTTTGTAACATACTTGGTTTTTAATGTGAATTGGATAATATATGTTGAATAAATAAGAGAATGACATCAGGAAGCACATGCTCATTTACATGCATTCTGTTCCCAGCTAATATTTTTGAAGCAGTCCTTAAAAATACTGAAAACCCCAAAGAAGCTCATTCCTTTGGTGTCACAAGTAGATAGGTGACAGGCTTTGAGTGGCTAAACTCTCTGTTATATCTTGAGAATGTTCACGTGCAGAAGAGAAGCTTAAGGGCATATTGCCCTTTATTTTAAATAAATGATTAATAAAAATGGCCTTTCCTGGATTTTATTTATTAAATTGGATGAAACTGTTCCCTATATGGGAAAAAAAAAAAAAAAAAAAAAAAAAGCTTCCTGGAATTCTCATCTTACAAGAAGAACAAGTCTCATGTTTAAAGCCAAAAAGATTGTCATTCCAGGTACAAAATCCAGCAGATTTAATTATACTAATATTTGTATTGGGATTGTTACTGCTTTCAAGGCTGTGATCACACATTGTGGGGTTTTGAGTTATTGGCACCAACTACTATTTTCAAAGCCCTATTAATTTTAGTGAATGACTTTTGCACAAGAGGGTGTTCAGGATCCCATATGTAGCAGAAAATCCTGAACCATCTTCTGATCATCTTAAATCACTAATAGGACCAAGGTCCCGGGACCCAGCCCGGCTCCGGGCTCCTTAGGCCTAGCAAACAGTGGCCAGGTCTGAGGACCGAGACCCAGAGGGATTGCCACCACCACTAGATCACAGAGGTTGGGCCTGGGTCTGCCAGGTGAACAGCCACAGCAAGAGCCCTGCAATGAAACCTTTCCCTGCTCCAAACTCTGATGTTTTGGTATTATTTGGCCTCATTGTGTGCCGGGCATAAAGACTTGTGTTCAGGAACATTCTCATGGCTATACTCTGTCCTTTCTGCAAAGAGCCATGCTTCCAAAATAATTTTCACGTATTAAGTTCTTCAAATTTAATTAACAAAAATAAACACTACTGGAAAGGTCAATCAACTCACTGCCTTAGGGTTGCTGATTGAATCCATAAGGGAAGTTAGCAAACAAAAGAGAAGACATTTCATTATCACCTTATATTATTCTTTAATAATCCAAATATCTCAAGGAGTTTATCTGATAGATAAAAAAAATTATATCCATTGTAACAACCGAATCACTTAATAGGCTTCAATTATCTAGGCAACCCCCAAGAAATTAGATGGATAAACTGAACTCATGATGGTGTACCTAGCATACTCCAGCTGAAAAGCCAACTCACAAATAGGAGTGTATATTTGTTAAGGACATTTGTCAAGGAAGGTAATATATATATGTATATAACATCTAACAGTTGACTATTTTCAGGTCCAGCATGATTTGACTCTCGGAGTGCAATTTTAACACCCATTTAAGGATATAATAAAGCACTGCCTTGTTACATATGAGATCCATGTACTAATCCCATTAAGTCGGTTAACATCCAACCTGTATTTATTTTAAAGCCTTGCCAATTGTCGGAAAGCCTAGTCTTTTTCTCTTAGAATATGAAAATTATCTTGAAAAAGAAGCTACTGTTTACTCTAGGAACCAAGGTCCACGATTCTGAACATGGAATATTTATGAAGAAACACATTATGGTGAAATGACACATTCTCTGCCTACCTGAGGCTCCTTGTGCATCCATTACTATTAAGCCTTGTGTGGACTGCGAGGGCCGGAGACACAGCAGCCACTGAAGGGCCCCCACGGTGCTTCGATCAACTCTTGCCATTAATTATATACTCTAAGTGGCATATTAGAAATCCTAGGAAGTGTCTTTGCTACACAGACAGAAAAAAATGATTGGAACGATAAGATGCAAGATGAGGAGTCACGGCTACCCCCTGAAGCCAAGTGATGAGACCACTGTGATTGACTCTGTGCGAGACCACTGTTAAATTGAGCAGAACCAAGACTGACAGAAAACTCTGGGGTTGGCAATCAGTAAGTCACATTTTGTTACATGCACAAGCCTCAGAATATGTTTTATGAAACATATAGCAGAAAAGGTGAAAAAATTGAGACACGGTGGGGAGGAAAGAAAAACATTTTAAAGGACTTTGGAGTTAAGCTTCCTATAGTTTTAAAAAGATACAGGGCAAATATATTAATGTCAATGATAGGAAAAAATTTATCATTGTATCCGACATGTGTAAGGGTCAATATCTTCAGATAATATTCTATGAGGTATAGAAATAAACCTGAATCTTCAACTCAGTTTTTGAATAATGAAATTACCAACAGACTTTTAAAGCGGAATTGGTAATTATGATTTTAAAAGGAGCCAAAAATATAGAGTAAAAGCAATAATTAGTCACAAGTATAACTATAAAAATATTGTGCTTCTAAACAGATTTATAGAAAAATTTGCAGATGCAGAAACCTATAGTTTGTAGTAACAGAAAATTATTTTAGACTCCGAAATCTCTACAGAAATCTTTTTGTTCTGACATGCATTTCACAAATGTATGATTTAAGTAAATTTAACACATCATTTTAAATTTATGTAAAATGTAGAAATAATTTATGTTAGTTTTATTAAATGTCCTAAAGTCATATTAACATGAATTTCATATTTGTCTGCCAGAAAAATTTTGGTTTTCCATATAGTTAAAACTGTTCTTAGCAATATTTTTTGACTTATATAAACTTAAAGTATCTTTACACTTCCCAAGAAATAGTATCTCCAAGTCATTTATTTATTGATTTATAACTAATACCACCTTCTTGGTCTGCTGCTTATACAGCAGTGGGTAAATTCTATTCCATTTTCCAAAGGATCTCAAATTCTAGTGAATAAGAGGGACATATACAGTCAGAAGGACATGACTAGAAATAGATTAATGGTAAGAAAAAAAATACATGTCATTGTGTAAGCTACCCTGGGAAGGATTTAGAAGTCTTTTTTCGTTGTCGTTTGTTTTTTTGGGGGCCGCACCTGCAGTATATGGAGGTCCCCAGGCTAGGGGTCGAATCAGAGCTACAGCTGCTGGTCTACACCACAGCCACAGCAACGCAGGTTCCAAGCTGAGACTGAGACTGCCACCACAATTCACACAGCAACACCATATCCTTAACCCAGTGAGTGAGGCCAGGGGTCCAACCTACAACCTCATGGTTCCTAGTCAAATTCATTTCCACTGTGCCAGGACAGGCAATCCAGATTTAGAAATCTTGAAGAATGTAAAAATGAACCGAGGGAACATAGGAGAGACTTTCAACAGAAAGAATACAGGGAGATAAGGAAGAGAAGATAAGAAGAGTATATCATGTTCATGGGACCACAGGGAACTTCCTGTGAATGAAATGCAAAGCACTGACTAGAGTGGCCAAACCAGATGGCATTACCCTGATACTAAGAGAAATACAGACTAATAGCTTTTGTGAACATAGATAAAAAATTCAAAAGGATTTTAGCAATCGAAATCCAACAATTCATAAAACTGATCATGAACCATCTATCAGAGCTTATTTGTGGAATGCAAGGTTAGTTTAATATTTTTGCAAACCAGTCAATGCTAATCACCATATAAACAGAATAAAGAGGAGTTCCCGCTGTGGTGCAGCGGAAACCAAATCTGACCAGGAACAATGAAGTTGAGTGTTCAATCCCTGGCCTCTCTCAGTGGGTTAAGGACCCAACATTGCTGTGAACTGTGGTGTAGTTTGCAGACGCAGCTAGGATCCTGTGTTGCTGTGCCTCTGGCATAGGCCAGCAGCTATTGTCCCAATTCAACCCCTAGCCTGGGAACCTCCATATGCTGTGGATGCAGCCTTAAAAAGACAAAAAGACAAAAAAAAAAATAATAAAACCAAAAAAAAAAAAAACCACAAACAGAATAAAGAACATATGATGCAGCAAAACACTTGTACAATCCAATCATGGTATAATTTCCTAGTTCTTTAGGAATAGAACAAAATATCTTTAATTTGATGCATGTCATTATGAAAAACCTAGAGCTAACACTATACAGTACATTCCCCTCAGACTGACAATAAGTCAAGGGCATCTGCACTTATTATTTTTAAGTAACTCAGTACTATAGGTCCTAACTAGTTTAATACAACAAGAAAAATAAAAGGTCTACAAACAGTAAAGGAAGAAGTAAAATGCTCTGTTCAGAAATGACATGATGGTACAATTGGAGTCAACCTTGCTTTTCGGAAGTCAGTCCTAAGTGGTTTTGATATATATCTTTTTATAAGTTCAACGAACTGACTGGGATTTTCTTGAGGATTTTTGCATCTATCCACATAAGAGCTAGTTGTCCTGTAATGTCTGTCTTTTTGTTGTCAGGGCAGCACTGGCCTCATAGAAAAAGTTGGGGAGTTTGATGGTTAGTTTTATGTATGAACTTGACTGGTCATGAAGTGGCTACATTAAGCATGATACTGGGAGTGTCTGTGACCTTGTTTCTGGATGGCATTTGAATCTATAGAATCAGTAAAGGAGACTGACCTTCCCAACCCGCCGAAGGCCTTCAAAGAACAAACAAATGGAGAAAGGCCAAATCCGTCCCTTTTTCTGCATTTTACTATTTTATAGGGGACATTTCATCTCATGTTTTCTGGTTCTCAGACCATGACTTACGTCATTGACTCCCTCATTTTCAGGCCTTTGGACTCAGAATTGTACTATGTATTTTCCTGTGTCTCCAGCTTGCAGAGGCAGATTGTGGTGTGTATAAAGCCTCCAAAATTCGGTGAGTCAATACCTTATAATAAATTTCTCTGTCTCTGTATATAATATATATAAATACTAATAATAATATATACATACATATATATATATAATAGATTCTGTTCCTCTGGAGAAATCTGACTAGCACAGAAAATGTTCCTTTCTTTTCTATTTTTGAAAGAATTTTGAATAGGAATAAATCCTTCCTGAAATATTTAAACTTCTCCAGTGAAGGCTAGAATGGGGTTTTCTTTTGGAGAAGATTTTGAATTACTAATTCTATTCCTTTATGTATTATATATCTATTTAAATTTTTTCTCTCTTCTTATATCAGACTTGGCAATTTGTGCCTTCCAGGAATATTCCATTTTATCAAGGCTATTTAATACATGTTAGCATAATAATATGTTAGCATACAGTTGCTCATGGTATTCCCTTATAAATATTACTATATCTGTAAATTCAGTAGTGTAATCTCCTATTTCATTGAGATTTTAACAATTTGACTTTTTTCTTTGTTGATAGACCTAAAAGTTTTTCGATTTTGTCAGTATTTTCAAAGAACTGAATAGAATACTATTGATTTTTTTCTCTATTTGCGTCTATTCTATTTGATTTTCATTCAAATTATTATTATTTTTCCTTAATGCTGGATTAAATCAAGGTTGCTCATTGTCTTTTTCTAGTTTCTCGAGATGTAAAAATACTGATTCATCTCAGAGTATTTTCTAGTTTCCCTTTTTCTTTATCTTGTTATTTATGAATATATTAATTTTCATGTATTTGTGAATATCCTACATTTCCTCTTGTCATTTACAAAATTACACTGGATTGGAGAACATTCTTTGCATGATTTTGACTTTGATTCTTTTATCAAGGCTTGTTTTGTGGCCTAACACATATGATCAACCCTGCATAAAGTTCCCTGGGTTCTCCAAAGACTGCATCATTCTTTTTTTTTAGGTGTCTCTTTTACAGGCATCTAGTTATACTGTAGTGTTTTTCTATCTGCTTGTTGATCATATGCCTAGTTTTACTCTCTGGTTTTGAAAGTGGGGTATTGAAGCATCCAGTTATTACTATTAAATGCATTCTCCAGTGTTGACCACATGCATTAAATCACCAAACAAGCTTTGGTCCTTGCAGTCATGTAATTAAAAAAAAAAAAATGTAACTTGAGTAGACATTCGTTTTAGGTAGAGATATACTTGTCATGTTTTCCCAATAGGCTGACCATTTTCTCATAACACAATGAGCTTTTATTTTTTCTCCATTGACAAACTTTGTCTTAAAGACTATTTTGTCTGATATTACTATAGCCATCCAGATGTGCTGGTTTTTTCCCTCTGTGACAAATCATTGATATTTCAGGTTCTCTCTCCCTCCCATTCTACTCCAAATATTGTGTCCTAGTGTATAAGAGAGTTTAGTGTGGCCTTTTGTAGCAGCGGGAGAGGAAGCCTCAGACTAATGTAGTATCATTAGAATCCACGTGAGTCTCAATGACAGTAATATCCCTTGGCTGTCTGTTCAGTACATGTTTTGTGGGTTTCTGTTGTGCGGCTACAGAACTCAAGATATTTTCTGCTTCAATTTGCTTTTGAGACGGTCTCCTCTTTGCTGCTTGACTCCATCTCAAGTCTCATTGTTTCCTCCCCTTGAGGACTGCCCGTGACTCTTATTCAATTCTTCACCTGGTAATTCAGCCCTTCAGTATTTTTCTCTAAGTGTGCTTTTCCCCACTGCAGTGAACCGTCTGATGTGTTCACTCACTAACTTCTACAGGTATGTCACCTGTCACTTCAAATGGCATGCTGGAACCTTGGGACTCCTTGTGAACTGGAAGCCATGCCTGAACCCCAATTTTGTTCTGATGTCCTGGAGTGTTAGTAACGATGCATCTTGAAAGCCAGCCACTTCTCTGAGTCTAAAATGTGAAAAAAAAAAATATATATATATATAAGAGAAAGAGAAAGAAAAAGGAAATAAAGACAGAGAAAATGAGAAAGATAGAAGGAGAAAGGAAGGAAGGGAGGGAGGAGAGAGAGAGAGAGAGGAGGGAGGGCAGGGAAGGAGGGAGGGAGAAAGAAAAACTCATTTGTTCTCAGCTTGCTCAGGTTTCCAGGACTCAGATACTTTTGCTCAGGATTCAATGTCTTGAGTCCCCATATCTCTCACTGTTTTATCTGCTATGATCATTTTCTTATTCCAGAGTTTGGGCTTTTTCCTAAGTGTTCAAAACCTTCAGTATGTCCTTCTTCATCTCAGGCATTATCCACCAGCCCTTCCTGGGACTATACAGAAAGAGTTTTTCAGAGCTAGTGATGGAGGCTGATAATAAGATATGCGGAGTTTCAGACATTATTGCCACTCTTTTAGAAATTAGATCGCGCACTGTCCCTGTAGATTTTAACCATATGACTTATACCTGAACTTTTGAAGTTCTTTTTGTTTTCCCTAAAACTTGTCCAAAATATCGGCATCACACTGAAGTATTTGTCAAGATGACACAATATACATTTACATCCAAAAAAAAATCTTGAGTCCAGAAAATTTATAAATAAATGATACCTTTTTTGAAACAACTTGTGTATTTTTAATGTTTAGGCAAACTCACAGTTATTAAGATGACATTTATTCAGATTTTAATCATTCCACGTATGGTCTCTATCTTCTTTGTTTTCACATATTTTTCTATTGTTCAACCTATTGTGAAGCCCATTATTAATTTTATATGAATAATTATAAAAAGTAATTTTCAATTTGGTAAAAATGTTATGTACACATAGCGTTCTATATAGCTATATTGAATATATATAATATCTAAACTATGTATACTTATAGATAACATTTTTATATAATATAGTGTTTTCAGTTAATGTAGCATTTCCAACTTTGCTTTTTGCTTTTTTTTTTTTTTTTTTTTGTCTTTTTGCCATTTCTTGGGCCGCTCCCGCGGCATATGGAAGTTCCCAGGCTAGGGGTCCAATCGGAGCTGTAGCCACCGGCCTACGCCAGAGCCACAGCAACGTGGGATCTGAGCTGCGTCTGTGACCTACACCACAGCTCACGGCAACGCCGGATTGTTAACCCACTGAGCAAGGGCAGGGACCAAACCCACAACCTCATGGTTCCTAGTCGGATTCATTAACCACTGTGCCACGACGGGAACTCCTGCTTTTTTCTATTATGAATGATGTTATTCTTGATCATTAAATGATTTTGTTGAATAATAAATGGCAGATTTGACATTTTCATTTTTTTCTCACTTAAAACCTTTTAAAAAGCAATTTACTCAGAATCTGTACCAAAAAATGACTTTAACTTCCTTCTCAGTTTAAAATGACAGCTAATTTCTAATAAAAATTTGGATAATGATAATAATCATTATCATTTAAATTTAAAATTTAAAACAATGATGGAAAATTTAAAACAATGATGGAAATCTTTAATTAGTATTGTTCTCAAATTTAACCAGGTACAATTTTAAATTTTAACCGTATTTTTTACTTATAATTTCATGGAAATATAGTCTTATGCACCAAATTGTTGAGATTTATGCATTCAACATTATAATTCTAGTGGTACCAATACATAAGGATATATACTAGTACAAAAGGCAAAATACTAGGATATATATTAGTAGGAAAGGGAAAATACTTGGGTACTGGAGAAGGAAATTTAAGGAGCCTGAAATAAAAATACTACATTAGGTCTATTAAAATTATAAATAGTGTTGAAAATACTTAGGAATTATTGTTGGTAATTAGAGTTACTTCAAACTTTATTGTTTTAATTATTTCAGTGAAAGGCTAGTGTTCACTTGACCAAAACTGATCTCTAAGAAGCTGGCCTCTCAGAAAAGCTGTTGGCCCAGGCAGAGAGCCCGGAAGAAAGCAGTCGCAGACTAGTGCTCAGGTGGCTGCTTCTTGTCAAGAGCAAGCCTTGGATCAAGGCCTCTGATCCTGCCAACGAGAGGTTAGTGCTTTTCCATCCAAAAATGCTGGACTGGCAAGATAAGCCTGGAGCCAAGATTCTGCCCTGTTATATTGCTGCTGTGTCTTGACCGGATCCCACAGAGAAGAGGCCCTGTAGCAGTCAGGCCGCTTAAGGATTACTATGACCCAAGGCTTTGTATCCTGCTGCTGCTGTATGGCCTCGTACCCTGCTGGTTATCCGTGTATGTACCAAGTAAGCGGGGACCTATATCCTTGCTACTGCTCCTGCCCCAAGTTTTCCAGTGAGCACACTTTCACTCGCCTAGCACTGAACAATTTGCTTTTCTCTCGGGGAAAGTCAACTCTAGGGTTAAGAATAAGCTGTACCATATTCTTTGAGAAAAGAAGAGTTTCGTTTTATAATTTGCTTCTTTGTCACTTAGAATTGCCACGACATCAGTGGTAGAGTGTGCCTTGTTATTTCTCTCTTCTCAATATTGATATACATTCGAAGGGCATTTCATTCTTATTTTACAACAAGCTATTTTTATTAAAAAATAAGAACAGCTGCTAAGTTTACCTGATTGTATTACTCTTTACCATGAGAATACAGGTCTTTAGTATTCTAGTATTAACCTCCAAGGGCAGTTAAATCGATTATAGGTTTACACTGAATTGAAAACTTATTTTCTTTTATACTACTTAGTGATTATGCAACATGACCAAGTACCTCCAGATGACAGACCAAGAGTAAAGATTTTATTTAGTCAGAGGTGTCAAAGGCCCACCAGAGAATGGTACCTAATAATGTGTGATATGACAATAGAGTAAAAATCAAGCAAGTTTAGATGAAAAGGGATCTTATTCCACGCAGATGAATAGCCAGTGTAACGGGCATGACGCAGGTGGAAGCATGACAGACAGGAGAGAGCAAATAAAGCCATGTCTTGGTTCAAGCGGGTAAAGAAGAGTTTTGTACAACCAGGAGCTGGAGAATCTGGCTGGGGTCAGCTCATGTGACATACGCCAAACGGGGGAACTGTGAATTGACCCTAACAGTGAAAACCGTTCTAAGGGCCAATAATTATACCTGGGGGGTGACACAGTCCATGCATATGACATTTGAAAATGTGTTTCTGGGTCGGTTGCAGAGAATTCGGCTTAGAGGCAGGCAGGTGTTGCTTTCAAGGATTCACATGAGAGCTGAGAATGGTTTGGGCAAGGGTGGTGGGGATACAGTCAGAGCGAATGGATCAGAGTTGGGGTATTTATGGTGTGATATGTACTTGCTGCTGATGGACTATGGAGCATGAGTAAGCAGATAGTCCAGGAATGACGTACCCCGTTGGATGGATGCGGTACCATTCATCGAGACTGAGGGTCCTGGACAGGGAGTCGGGTCCGAGGAAAAAGATGTTAAGTTCAGGGTTGAATGTATTGATTTGGAGGGTTTGTGACATTTTTCCGATGAGAGATATTGCATGGTGAGTTGTACCCTCTAGCCCAGGAGCCCAGAGGAGGAGTCTGGACTGATAGGACATATGCTGCAGTTATTTGCAAATAGGTTTCCTATTAATAGGCAAGAGAAACCACCTTGGATCATTTAAGCAGAAGGGTGGTTGTATTGGAAGGATGCTTATTAACTCAAGGATTCTCTGATAGGTCCATTGAACCAGGCTCAGAAAACTCTTAAGAGCAAGACATGCAAAGTGGCCAACTCAAAGCAAAAATCACACCCCAGAGCCCAGTGAGTGAGAAGGTTCCTACCCCCCATCTCATTCTGCTCCCACCCACCTGTGCCACAGGATATTGGATATTGCTGAAGGCGTCACCAGCACCGCTACTGCTGGTGGACTACAGGGGAGGAGCTGCAGCCGAGCCTGCTGCTGTCATAAAAAGGAATCCCTGACTGCATGCCTGTGACGATTTGTCTTTCTCCTCAGAGATTTAAATTGCCAAACACATGCATCTTATTATCCAGTGCATTTTTATTATCCAACCTAGAATATATGCTTGAGCTGGAAAAGTACATCTTTGCAGCTTGCAGAGTCCAAATAAATCTCATTCAGTGGAAAATTCCTCACTTATAGGAATGGGTTCCAGACAATGAGCAACCAATACTATGGCAAGTGTCCAGTCCAATCCAGTCATTATACTCAACAGATAATAGCTTTTAAGAAATCTCTTGGGGAGAGAGTATAGATTGAGAAAAGGAAAATCCTTCTCTGTAGAGGTTAATCTATGTAATTATTCTCACATGGCAAAAAAAAAAATCTCAGAAAGATTCTGTTGTGATTCTTAATTTCATCCCTATACATTCTTGTGGTGTTTGATTAATTACTTAATATCCTGGGTCTTCTCTTTGATGATTGTTTTCTTGCTGGAGCAAAGTTAGAAATTACACAAAACCCATGATTTACATCACAAGCCCTCTTTTGGGAGGATAGTCTTCATAGTAGCCTTACCATTTCTAAGAAAGTGGTGAATCACTCTTGGTCCAGATGAATGGTTAAAAAGACCAAAGACTGGCTTTTAAAGGTAAATTGTTATAGAGGTGAATTATCATTTTTGGCATGGTCTCCCTGCTATGAATTGAACTGGGTCTCCTCAAATTCAGATATGAAGCTGTAACCCCCTTCCACACACCCACACCCCCCCGCCCAATCTGACCGCATGAGGTAAGGTCTTTAAAGGGGCGTTTACGGCTCAATGAAATCATAAAGGTGACCTTTGATCCAATAGAACTTGTGCCCTCTTTAACTTCACAGCCTCCAAAAATGTGAGAAGTAACTTTGTGTTAAGTGGCCCAGTCTGTAGTCTTTTCTGAGGGCAGTTTGAGCAGATTAATAAATATCTGCCTTTTACTCATTTTGTACTCGCCACAGTTTCAGGAAGCTATGAGAAGACCCAGATAGAGTACGACTCCATGTAACTCAAAGGGAACTTCCAAGGTCATGAGATACCTAGTTTAGGATTAATACTGTGATGAGGTTTGAAGAATTTTCTGTGAATGCAGAGAATAAAAATGACCTGTATTAAGCAAAAGACAATTTTACTTACAAAAGATCTATAAACACATTTTCTTCTGAACGCTAATGCAACAATGAATTTCATACTCTTAGAAATGAGTCAGTTACTTACATATCAGGCAGAATTTAGCACTGAGAATATTTCGTAAGAACTTGGTTCTATAAAAATATGTTGAGAGTAAAGTCATTAAAATGTACAGAAAGCTGCTAGTATCCACCTGTGGAACAGACAGCCTGATGGGTACATTAAGAGTTTACATTCCTTTATCTGTTGTAGATATTCATTTGCAAATACGTATTTACCCTTTGAAAACGTACACACTTTCTTATAGTTGTTCAAGAAAATGATGACTTCTAAGCATTTGCTATTAATTACTCATGCTTGATAACAAATACTGTGTTATTTTCTATGAGCAGATAAAAATTTTTATGGGCTCCTCAAAGCAGATTAAGTTCTTATCAGAGAAATGTAGCCATAATTGCTAAAAGAAATACTATTGTATTAGAAAGGGTTGGTTCTATTATCTATGATCACAATTGCTACTCTTCACTCCCAATGTCTTTTCTCAGTTTTTAATTAATTATATTGCTTTTCCCTCCATGGCCTATAAATCAAACGTAAGTACATTGGAAGAAATTGAGGGTATGCATTATTGTATTTAACTAAGTAATCTTTAGGGACCTAAATGTTATCTACATAAATAATATTTACTTTAAAAAACTTTGTGTCTTGCCTGAAGGAATATCAACTGATTCATGGGAGAATGGCAAATAAATTGAAGATTCTGTAGCACATGTGTATACATTTTTAATATAGTAGTATTTTAAATGTTATTAATGTACATTTATATTTACGATGTTTAGGAAAATTAATCCTCTTACTTTATAATTTTTATTTCCTTTCATACACTAGATTGAAAATGTTTTTCTAAGAATTAATCTTCTCAAATGTTTAATTATATGTATTCATATGTAATATGTATTCATATAAGGCAATAATATGGGTAAAAGCACGGATTGTTACATTAGTTCAATTACAACTTTCCCTAGAACTCAATTCACATTTATCAAAAAGGAATAATTGTACTGGACAATATTCATAGATTTTTATGTACTGAATATTTGGTTTGGAAGTTGAAGAAAAACTGCTGAAAAGATAAAATTTTCATTGGAAAAAATTAAGCTGATTACATTTCAAGCCTTTTTCAAATATATTTGCTTGATAATTTTAATCAGTAATATATGATTCTAATTATATGCTATCACTTTTACATGTGGAATCTAAAAAACAGGACACAATGAACTTTGCAGAACAGACACTGACTCACAGACTCTGAAAAACTTATGGTTTCCATATGAAACAGGTTGGGGAGTGGGGGAATGGGCTGGGGGTTTGGGATGAAAATGTCATAAAATTGGGTTTTGATGATCATTGTAAAACTATAAATGTAATAAAATTCGTTGAGTAATTAAAAAAAAAATAAAAAGGTCACCTGAGCAAAACTGTCCAAAAATAATGAGTCTAAAAGACATTTTCAATAATCTGTCAATTGAAATTTAATTTTAAATACTCAGTGTTTTGCCTAAATCTCCCCTTATTGACTATGAAGTCATTACCTTTTAACTGTGGAAGCTTTATACAAATTAGGAGCTATTTGCAATGCATTTTAACTTCCTTGGGTGTTCTCTACACCCTTTTAGGAGAATGTCAGCCTCCTGCTTACTTTACTTTTTTTTTTTTTTTTGGTAGTACACACACGTGACCTAGACCCCACAATTCAGACCCAATTTGAGATTTTATTTTTAAAATAATAAATGAAAGCAGTAGATGCTTGATAGAATCAATATTTTTACAAGAATAGGAGTGCTGGCACCTGGCTTTTGAGGGCAGCAACTGTTCAAAGTCAATATTCAGCATTTCCTATGACATATCTGATCGTCTAGGAGAAAGCGTCATTGAAAGACCACAAAGGGATATTTGCACTACCATAAAAGTGCGTTCTTCTGTGTAGATGGATTCAAACTCATCACTTCATATTTCTCTCTCTGTAAATATTTTAAACTAGTCCCTTTTGGTCTAAGGCAATGGGGTAGTATTTCAATATTTCAACTCAGGGATTTCCTCTTTCCTCTGCTAAGAGAAAAACAGGGTCAACATCCTCAGTCTATTTCTTTAGTCTCATCTGACTCTGTGGTATGAAAACAAGGCACTTTTTCTTTGCCAGAGCCAAACGTTAAAGAAAATGAATTTTAAAAACTTTCCTTTCAGGAGTTCCCGTCGTGGCTTAGTGGTTAACGAACCGACTAGTAGCCATGAGGTCGCGGGTTTGATCCCTGGCCTCGCATAGTGAGTTAAGGATCTGGCGTTGCCGTGAGCCATGGTGAAGTTCGCAGATGTGGTTCGGATCTGGCGTTGCTGTGGCTGTGGTGTAGGTTGGCAGCTTCAGCTCTGGTTCAATCCCTAGCCTGGGACCCTCCCTATGCTGTGGGTGTGGCCCTAAAAAGAAAAAACAAACCCAAAAAACCCCCAAAACAAAACCATTTCCTTTCAGCGCCAGATTTTAGTGGATTTGCAGCAGCATCGTTTTACTCTAACAGATTATTTTTACTCTAGAGAATTTTTACTTTAATGTTTAGAACATGAGAAACAAGGGCAGATTTCTTTTTTATAGGAGGTTCACAAAAGTCCTCTTGGCCAAGGAAAAAAGGAGAGGAAATGAAGAGCAGACCAACGTGTAGGAAGAGTGTGAAGAGAGATAACTGGAAAACTCTCAGGAGAGAAATTTCTGCCCCACTTTTCTCTTGGAATTTTGGAAGAGAACACCTTTCAAGGGTGCTGTCCACAATAAAGATGACACCAAGGCGTTTTGGAAGAAAGGGGACCTGAAGTAGTACCACCTTGTACTAAAAAGTCTACAAACAATAAGTGCCGGAGAGGGTGTGGAGAAAAAGGAACGCTAGTACACTGTTGGTGGGAATGTAAATTGGAGCAACCACTGTGGAAAACAATATGGAAATTCCTCGGAAAACTAAACATAGAACTACCATTTGATCCAGCAGTCCCACTCCTGGGCATCCATCCAGAGAAAACCATGACTCAAAAAGACACATGTACTCCAATGTTCATTGCAGCACTATTTACAATAGCCAAAACATCAAAACAACCTCAATGTCCATCGACAGAGGAGTGGATCAAGAAGATGTGGTACGTATACACAATGGAATATTACTCAGCCATTAAAAAGAATGAAACACCAGCATTTTTAGCAACATGGATGGACCTAGAAATTATCATGCTAAGCGAAGTCAGCCAAACAATGAGACACCAACATCAAATGCTTTCACTGACATGTGGAATCTGAAAAAAGGACAGACGGAACTTCTTTGCAGAACAGATGCTGACTCACAGACATTGAAAAACATATGGTCTCCAGAGGAGACAGTTTGGGGGGTGGGGGATGTGCTTGGTTTATGGGATAGAAATCCTGTGAAATTGGACTGTGATGATCGTTATACAACTACAGATGTGATAAACTCATTTGAGTAATAAAATAAATAAATACCAAAAAATGAGATAGGTAAGAAAGAAATGTTCCCTTTATTGGAAGAAACAATCATTAAACTACACTTTTATAATAAAAAAATAATAAATTGTTTAATGAACTGCTTTAATAAGTAGTAAACTATAACCCTGATTCCTTCAAAATGCTGGACTGGGGCTTAGTTATTCAACTTTAATTGACCTCTCAGTGGCTTTCTGCATTTCTTATGGTAGGGTGGAGCTAAGTTTTAAAAGCAACATTGCACAAAGATTTATATATCAGTATATTTAAATACCTGCATTCTGGGCATCTGTGATTGGCATTTGTATTTATAATCTTTTATAAATTCAGGTATTTTTTTTGCTATCCTGTTTAGGATTTTTTTAGCTATATGTTTTAATTATAAAGGATACTGCTAGCCTACTCATTTTTGTCTATTCATTGTTCCCTAAATAATATCGTCAGTTGCTAAAATGATAGACAATGATAGAAAACAGTAAAACAAAACAAAAAAAACAAAACCTCAATTTTCATAGGTAACTGGACACTTCACACATTGGAAACTGTACAGAAAACTGTTCAGAACTCTTAATTTTACAGTCTGGAAAATACTGAAAAGTTTTGATGTCAGCCTATGTTTTGATATTAGGAAGCTTTCCTGCTTTTTGAAAATATTAAGATCCAGCTACTGAGTCTAAAATGACTAGGACTACCTGTCACAATCTTGTGTCATTATCAGAACTACTAACCACCCTTGCTTGCTTTTAAACATCGATTTGAAAGGATTTCGAACAGGATTCAAAAATACTCTGAATACATAAATACAATGTATGCTAGCATCTCTCCCCTCACAACTGTCTTTGGAGATTTTTCCAGTAAAGTTTGGAAGCTCCATCTCTCATGTGTCTTTCATAACAAAAAGTCTGCAACTTTCTATGTGGCATCCATGATGAAACAGTACATTTAAAACAAGTCTAATTCCTGTTATCACCATATTCAAAATTAAATCTGAACAATTAAATAGGTATAGTCATAAAACTAAGTACCATTAGTATAAGTTCCATCTACAACACACACAGAATTTTGGATGAAACTATCAGCTAAACAGAAGAAATATATACTTTATAATAAATGTAAACTTTTCTTATTATTTTTTTCTGTTCAGAAATGACACAGTAAAGGAATTGAGGCACAGAGACAGAAATACATTTTAACTGCAGACCCAAAATAGTCACCTGAAAACTATTACTGCAGATTTATCAGAGACAATCCCCCCAGGCATTCTTACCAGCCATCAGGTGACTTCCATTGCATGAAGAACGCTAAAGCTTGGAATTGTTTTGGTTTTTCTTCCAGTAGTTACAAAAAGGGCTAAAAGCAATTCAGTATTTATGATAACATTGAAAAATGCACATGAGGAAAGATTAAGTCAACTCTAATACATTAATATAGTGTAATATATAACTAAAACAGTGTTCAAGCAGTAAACATACAAAGATTTTGCTAAAATGGTTAAACTACCACACGGTCATCAAGATTTATAACGGTGGCTACTACTTAAAAACATTGCTTACATGGCAATAGGCCGACTCAGTGTTTAGATGTGTGTGTGTGTGTGTGTTTTTACGGCTTAGTAACAAATTAGCACAAATATAATAGCTTAATACAGCAAAAAATTCTTACCTCACCATTTCTGTGGGTCAAAAGCCTGGTACCCCATGGCTGGTCTTCTCAGGGTTAACACACATCTGACTCAGTGGGGTCCTCTCAGGCTGAGTTCTTCTGGAGGTTCTGGGAGAAGTCAGCTTCCATTGTTTAATTTCAAAGCATTTATATTCCAAGAAAAATTCAGGTTTTTACAGTTTCAAGACTGTGGTCTCTGGTTTCCTTTCTGACTGTCGGCTGGGGCTGCTCCTCCGTCCAACATTCCACCAGCATCTCTTGCTGCAAAGCCTCCTTCTCCCCCAAGCCAGAAAGTGTGCATCAAGTTCTCATGACTCCGACTCAGACCTAGAGGTTGTGTGATTCGTTAACACCCACATGGATAATCTGCTCTTGTTAATCAATTGATTTCATAACTTAATTGTACCTGTGGAATTCCTGCTCCAGAGTGTGGCTTAAACTCGGCCTTTGCACACCCGCACGGAACTGAATCATGGAGACAGAGCTTTGGGTGAAGTAAAAATGAATAGCTTCATTTCTCTGCCAGACTCAGGGAACCAGAGCAGGTCAGTGCCCTCTACACTGTGCATCCTACCCTGGAGGCGGTAGTGAGGAGTCTTGCAGTGTTCAAGGAGTGGGTGTGGTCAGCTCCTGGGCCTTCTTCTGATTGGTTGGTGGTGAGCCAATTGGAAGTCAGCATCATCAACCTTCTGGTGTCAGCTGGTTTGGGGTCTATTTGTTTGTGGCCATTTAGTTAACATCTTTTACCTGATGAGAATTTCAGTCTGCAAAACAGCTTGAAAACACGTGGCCCAGAGCATTATCTCTATGGTCCTTGAGGAGGAACTAAAGGTCCTTGACTTGGTCGAACGACTAAAGTCTTATTTTGTCTTGCTTGTTTTCCTTTCTTTGGGCGTTTTCTCACGTCTACGATTAAATTTATTTTTTGACTGAGCTTTTTCTTTCGACAAAAGACAGGCGGAAGATGTAGGTGGAGGTCTATCCTGGGAAGGCCCCATAGAGTCCTGCTCGGTTATAGGAGTACCTAGATTACTATTTAATTGAATAATTGAGAGAAGATGTGTCTACACCAAGGGTCTGGGCAATACTGTATTTGAGAACATCTTAGAAGTCTGTCTATAGATAACAGCTCCATTTCTCACAGAATGAATTCTTTCTGGGGAAATAATTAAGTAAATCTACTTAAGAAATTGTTCTGATGTCAGCAAGGAGGATAAAGAAACCAGCCATCCCTATGTGGAAACTATATTTTTTTTTATATTTAAGAAATAACAAGAAATCTCTTGAAATGATGGAAACTGGAGTGAATAGAAGAGGAACGTAGTGGCTTGGACTCTGGATTTAGGTCCCGGTTAGTATTTGTGAGGTTTTCAAATTTAAGAAAGGAATTTATTTTTAATTGTCTTTCTCTCATCTGGTGGGTACATCAGTGGTGTCTCAACGTGTTTTCAATTTACATCTCCCTCATGACCAACTATGTAAAATGTCTTTTCATATCATTATTAGCTATTTACATATGCTCTTTTGAGAAGGATCTGACCATGTCTTTATTCCACTTTTTAAAATAATTGAAATATTTTTCCTTTATTGCTGAGTTATAACAGCTTTTTGTGAATATAATTTGCCCACCAGAGAATGGCACCTAATAATGTGTGATATGACAATAGAGTAAAAATCAAGCAAGTTTAGATGAAAAGGGATCTTATTCCACGCAGATGAATAGCCAGTGTAACGGGCATGACGCAGGTGGGAGCATGACAGACAGGAGAGAGCAAATAAAGCCATGTCTTGGTTCAAGCGGGTAAGGAAGAGCTTTGTACAACCAGGAGCTGGAGAATCTGGCTGGGGTCAGCTCATGTGACATACGCCAAACGGGGGAACTGTGAATTGACCCTAACAGTGAAAACCGTTCTAAGGGCCAATAATTATACCTGGGGGGTGACACAGTCCATGCATATGACATTTGAAAATGTGTTTCTGGGTCGGTTGTAGAGAATTCGGCTTAGAGGCAGGCAGGTGTTGCTTTCAAGGATTCACATGAGAGCTGAGAATGGTTTGGGCAAGGGTGGTAGGGATACAGTCAGAGCGAATGGATCAGAGTTGGGGTATTTATGGTGTGATATGTACTTGCTGCTGATGGACTATGGAGCATGAGTAAGCAGATAGTCCAGGAATGACGTACCCCGTTGGATGGATGCGGTACCATTCATCGAGACTGAGGGTCCTGGACAGGGAGTCGGGTCCGAGGAAAAAGACGTTAAGTTCAGGGTTGAATTTATTGATTTGGAGGGTTTGTGACATTTTTCCGATGAGAGATACTGCATGGTGAGTTGTACCCTCTAGCCCAGGAGCCCAGAGGAGGAGTCTGGACTGATAGGACATATGCTGCAGTTATTTGCAAATAGGTTTCCTATTAATAGGCAAGAGAAACCACCTTGGATCATGTAAGCAGAAGGGTGGTTGTATTGGAAGGATGCTTATTAACTCAAGGATTCTCTGATAGGTCCATTGAACCAGGCTCAGAAAACTCTTAAGAGCAAGACATGCAAGGTGGCCAACTCAAAGCCAAAATCACACCCCAGAGCCCAGTGAGTGAGAATGTTGTCCTGTCCACAATATATTAAAGACGACACTGAGGCATTTTGGAAAAAAAGGGGACCTGAAGTAGTACCACCTTTTTTCTCAAGACGTCTATGTGTCATGGAGAATATCCAACTTTTCCAGAGGGAGTTCATACTGAAAAGCTGCTTTGGGGCAGTGAGGCTTGGAATTAGGGTTATACAAGAATAAAATGGGAATTCTTCTCAATATGACGGCCTAAGGAAAGAGCATGGCTTGCAGTTTCTACAAAGAAGGCAATATGGCTGGAGAAGACTAGGAATACAGTAGTATCGGATGATCAGATAAAGAGAGATTAAATATCCTAAGGTCTTGGCATCCATGGTAATGACTGTGGCGTTTGTTCTAGATAAATGGGAACCCACTGCACATTTTTTGCAAAGGAGTCGCATGATCAATTTTTATTTAATAGGATTGCAATATGTGTTGTGTTAGGGATAGAAAGAAATGGTAGTGGTGGTGGCAGAGCAGAGTAAAGATGGTATTCTAGCAGTGAATTAGGTAAGAAATTCTTGTGGCTTGGGTTAGAATGTTAGCAATGGAAAGGCTGAGAAACTGTGAAACGGTGTATGTATTTTATAGGTAGGGTCAAGATGATTTGTTGATTCTTTGAGTATGAATGAGCTCTGTGAGAAAGAGAGAAATCAAGGGATCTCTTTTTCCCTATTGCAAAGATGGACTGTAATTACTTGAGATGGAGAAGAATATAGATAAAACCCATTTAAGGAAGAACTGGTGTCCAACAGTTGGAATTTGAACATGTTAAAGCTAGGGTGATTACTATACTTCCAAGAGAAATTGTTAAATAGGAATTTGTATAGACTTTGGAAAGTCTAAGGGACAAGATCAGCCTGAAAATACAAATTTGGAAGTAATCAGTGGACAGATGATACTGGATATGATGGAAATAAATGAGTTCTCCAAGAGATTGAGTGTAAATCTAAATATGAAAAAGTTCAAGGACTGGATCTTAAGGAATTTCAACTTTAAGAGTTCAAGATGATAAGCATAAACTAGGAAAAGAACTGAAAGCTACCAACGAAATAATAGAAAGATCAATTCTTGTTTTGTCCTGGAAGCATTGACCATTGGTTTGAGATAGATATCTTCTGAGGTTCATTTATTCAACCCACCCTCCCCACCACCTCAACAAAACGCAACCAATGATCAATTACTAATTGTTTTTTACTGTCTCTGTAGTTGTACTTTCTCTAAAACGTCAGACTCACAGACTTTGAAAAACCTATGGTCAGCAAATGGGACAGGTGATGGGGGGAGGGATGGACTGGGGATTTGGGATTGGCATATGCACACGGAGGTATGTGGAATAATTGGCCAATGGGGACCTGCTGTATAGCACAGAGAATTCTACCAAATAGTCTGTGAAAATCTATGTGGGAAAAGAATCTGAAAGAGAATGGATGGGTGTGTATGCAAAACTGAATCACTTTTGTTGTACAGCAGAAATTACCATCACTTTGTAAATCAATTACACTTCAATGAAACATTCAAAAATTTTCAGAACGTCACACATGGTTGAACTGTTCATAAAGAGCATCCAGCACAGTGCCTGGAACAAAGCGGGAACTTTATATATTTTGAATGAATGTATGCATGAATAAATGGGTAAAGGAAAAAAATCACATAGTCCAAATCATGCAGTGAATAGCATTTTCAGATTGGCTATTTTTCTCTAAGAAGAATGAATTTGATATTCCTCTATGTCTTTGGGGCCTTAGGAGTATACTTCTTTTAATTCTTGTATAACGTTGTACTGTGAAGATGTACCAATATTTTTTACCCATTTTCCTTTAGAGGGACAACCTGGTTGCTTCCAGTTTGGGGAAATGAAGAGTAAAACTGAAGATGTTTCTATAGACATACTTTTTCAACTTATTTGGATGAAGAGCCAGGAGTGCAGTTGATGAGTCGTATAATAATACCATGCTTAGCTTCGTAAGAACCTGACAAGCTTCCAAAATGCCTGTGACATTTTGTATCCCTCCCAGCAGTGAATGAAAATTTCTGTTGCTCCTTTCTTCTGACAGTCATTCTAGTAGGTCTGTAGAATCATTTCGTTTTGTTGTTTTGTTGTTGTTGTTTTTGTTTCAATTTGCCGGGTCCTAATGACACATGCTCGTGAGAATTTTTTCATCTGCTTATTTGCCATCTATAAATCTTTTGGTCTCTTTTCCCAATGTTTAGTTTTTTTCTTATCCTTGAGTTTTAGAGATCTTTATATATTTTGGATGCCATTCCTTCACCTGATATTTGTTTGGCCAGTATTTTCTCCCAATCTGTGTCGTGTCTTTTCATGTCTTTTCATTCTCTTAACAGTATTTTGCAGAGCAAATTTTTCTCATTTTAATGAGGTCCAACTTCTCAATTTTTTTCTTCCACGAATTGTATTTTGGTACTATATCTAAAACATCATTTCCAAAGTCAAGATCATCTAGACTTTCTCCTTTGTTATTTTCTAGGAGCTTTATAGTTTTGCATTTTACAATGAGGTCAACTAGTTTACAATTATTTATGTGAAAAGTATTGGATTTGTGTGGATGTACACTTGAATGCCAGGTTTGGACACAAGAATATTTATTTTTGGACATGGGGAATACCCAAGGCCATAGATTTTCATGCATTAACAAACACTTTTATTAAGTTCCAACCATGGGCAGAGCCCATTCTAGATGCTGACAAGGAGTGGGATTTCCCTTATTACCTAGCAACACACCACTCGTAAGACTCCTTCATCTAATTCCTTCCCACAAGCAAAGCTGAAGCCTCTGCCCTGCACTGAACATGCCGACTGATGCTTTAGTCACGGATCAGAACGCTGTGGTTTCAGAATCTCGGGGCAGCGGACTGCGAGCCATGTTCTCTTCTTCCTGGACACGGAGCTTGACTTCATTGTTTAGCTTCCTCTGCCTTTCGAGGTGGTCATAAGCTTTGTTCTGGTCCACGGCGCATGAATGGAAGGGATGTGGGCCGCTTCTAGATCCGGCCCAGAAAATCTCCCGAGGGATCCTCCACGGTTCTCTTTCCCACGTTTACCAAGTGAATAGACCATCTAAGCACTTAGAGGAACACTGGGCCATGAGATGAAAGGCATCTGTGTCCCTGAATCACTGTCTTTCAGGCCACCTCTCCCATCTGCTCGCTCACCTGAAGGATGCATGTGCAGAAATTTCAAATTTTAATGGGACAACTGGCTGTTGGGATTTTCAGTTGCCTCTTCAAAATTTCAGTGTAAAAACATTCATCGTCCTGAAATGGTTGAGTCTTAAATGCTGAGCAAACTCCTTCTCCCAACAAGGGAAGACAATAGGTAATAACTTCAAGAGTGTAAATGAGTGAGGCATGCTGGAGGTATTGATGATGTGAACTTATGCCCAGACTAAAGACATGAGCAATTATTAAGCTCTAGGTTTATTATGGTCTTTGGCTGTTGCTGTGGGGATAGTGTCACTGTTTGCAAGATACTTGGGGTCCATGACTTTGGTCATCTTTTTCAGCAGGTTATCCTAGAAGCGCTTGGCCTTTAGATGACAACCAATATTTTTTGGTCTTTTAATAAAAGGATGATGGATTATGTGAATAGAGTGTAGGATGGAGTCCAAAAGACCTTCCTATTTATCAGCGTACTCCCCTTATCCTCCTCCTAGAACATAAAAACTATAACCTGCTTATTTTTATATCCTTGTAACATTTAAAACCTTGCTGCTTATATATAATACCATCAATAAATGATTGTTGAATAAATGCTCAATAAATATTGGTTGAATTGACATTTAGGCTTGGTCCCCTTCCATAAATACAAAATGAATTCATTTTAGATAGTCTTTTAAAATTGCTTTTGTCTGTAAATTCATATTTTCTCCTCAGAGGCAAAACTCCATGATCAATGTGAAGGATGGTTTTTCATCCTCCTACAAGGTATGCATTTTTTTCAGCATAGGAAGCACAAGCATTAGGAAGATTTAAAGATACCAAGAGAATTGGCAATCAAGTAGCTTAGTTTCTTTTTTATTTTCATTAAAGGGGCAATAGGCCTTAGGAGTTCATGAGACACTAAAACTAATGATGCATTCTGATTAAGTAAATGTTCGCTCTCTTTTCCTGATTGCAATACTATCCAAAATAAAAGGAGAAAACGATCAAATTGCTTCATATCCATCTTTCATGAAAATAAAAACCCTCCCACTCCCTGTCAGTCATTCTTTTGTGGTCTCATTTTAGATCTCAAAATTCTTTTACTATTTGGCTCATTTCCACTGCCTTCAGCACCTCATCTTATGCTTAGTGCTTTTTCTTTATGCCATATATTTTCCATATAACCTTCAAATTTAAAGCTCTTTATCTTCTCTCTTACCCCTCTGTGTACATTAAAAAAAAAACAAAGTGGTACGTATTGAGTGCTAATGTGGGTGAAACTATACTAAGCAGTGCGTTCTAAATCAACGGAACCATGTAATATTGTAAGGTTTGAAACTTAGTTTATTTATGGAAACGAATGCTATGGCTAGTTCTTAAAGAACAGGTTGGAAGAATCAGCCTGGTTCTTGAGGAAATCTAGTTCAACAACTGGAGATACAAATTGAGTGAGTTAAAAATAAATATGAAACAACACAGTAGTGGTTCTTCACGAAGCAGGTAGCAGGTAACATGTGCTTTGCGGGACGTTAGGCTCTGACTCCCATTGTGTACACATGAAGGCATCCATCACATACATTAGGCCTCGTAAGCCATGCTAGCAAGGATGACCCTTCACTTTTACATGGGACGTTATGTTTTTATAAATACCTAGCTCTCCACCGCATGAATGTAATCCTCTCACCATGCTGTGAATTAAAGAATTCCTAAGCGTAGCGACCAAAACATATTCTTTGGCATAATGGTTCTGTGGATTAATGCAGTAGCAACTGCCAGGTAGGAACTTGCAGATACAACTCCCGTATAATCCTTCCTTATATCCCAATTTCCATAATTATTTAGTGTGTGGAGATGTGACGGCAGAAGATTGGATGATGAACCATACTAATTCAAAACCTACTTGCTGAGGAATAAAAATTTTGAATTGTTAAAGGGAAAGATAAGTGAATTCATGGAATTAAAAAAAAAAAAAAAAAAAAAGCCTTCTGTGGACCTGTTCCTTTAGAGATAGTTTAGTCTAAATCCTTCATTATGAGGGAAGTCAGTTCTTATGACTCCATAGTCTCAGAGTACTTAATTTTTTTTTATCATATTTCTTCTCTCCAACAAATTGGGAAATACCATGTTAATTTTCACTCATCTGGAATATTGCAAAAGACGAAACACATATAAAGCCAGTATTTATTTATTTACTTTATTGATGTAGTGTTGTGTACGTTTTTCATCTGTCAATTTTTATAAGTAAATTGTGTTTATAGAAGAGTGAAATATTTCCAATATTATGAGCTGAACGAAAAAGCTATCATTTTTTTTATAGCATTTTGTATTCAGAGTTCTTGGATTAGTGCAGAATTTTAATTTTATAATAAAGACCACATTATAGGTATTTTAAAATGTTTAAAGTTGACTCCATTTTTGTCTTGTTCGAGCCAGGAATGATAACCCTTCTTCCTTCTTTCATATATATCAATACTTGAGTGGCTCGTGCAAGCCATAATTTTAGGAAATGGCACATAGTAAACCAAAAAGACATACACCCTTCTGCCTTTGTCTTGTAAAGATGCTTGTGATTAGACAAACACAGCTCATCTGTATCTCAAGGTCCTTAACCTCATGAAATTGGCAAAGTTCCTTTGGCCATATAAGGTCACCAACCACACATTCTCTTCTGGGACTGTGGGCCTTTGGGGAGCTTGCAGATTTCCTCCTAATAGGAATGGCCCTTTTAATGGAATATGGATTTTTGCATAATGTTTTCATCCCAGTGCTCTACCTTAGCCTCTGCTTTTTATCTTTCTGTGTGTGTGTGTGTGTGTATGTGTGGTTTCTGATGTAAGCCGCAGTCTAGGTCTAATTCAACAACTTATTTCAAGATGATGACTCTCTTGTTTTTTATATTGGTAGGAAATTTAAAAAGTTGAGCATAGAAGAGACACACTGGAATATGACCTTGCAGCTGGTTGGAATTATCTGCATTTTAAGGTTTTATTGTGTGGTTGAAAATAGTCTAGGGAACAACTCAATGCACCAACGAAAAGAACACTGAGGACCTTTCTCAAGGAATACAGTGACTCATGTACTGTTCTCCCAGCCACTGAGGGCAGGCCTGGGGGGGGAGCAGGGAAGGATAAATCACGGCCGGGAGAGAAAAATGTTCTGCAGCAAAGAGTGTGAGTTATCAACAAAATAAACTCCAAGAAAACTGCAATTTATTCATCTTTGCACCACTTTCCCACTCCATTCATTACTTAGCCCAATCTCAAAAAACACGACTTGTTTTAGTCAGTAGTGATAGAATTTAATGGATTTAGAGTGGATACTCGCCAAGAAGTCAGGAAAGCTACATTTAAAGTTCTTTGGTTTAGGAGTTACCATCTGATTATGCTAATCACTTAATCTCTTTGGTCCTCAATTTCTTCATCATAATGAAAGATTTAGACTCATCTATCTTTCAAGTCCCTTCAAGTTCCAACAAACTTTTATTATTTTCTTTTTGAACTTTAGATATCTTGGTCAGTGCGTATTGATCTCCTGAAATAATATGTGAAGATGTTTGCACATTTAGGCATTTAAGAAGTTTTAGACACTTTCAAAGAGAAAACTCTAAAACCCAAATAAGCACGTAGTAGACAAAAATGATGAAATTTAAACATTCCAATGAAGGAAATTTATATGTATAAATGTATGTGCTACATATGAATAGTTTGATTTTACTTATCTTACTGTAACACGTTTTTGTTATAAATCTGATGTAAGGTTAAAATAGCCTGAAGCATATTGACAGTTCTCTTCACAAGCAAATTGCTTCACAATTTCTCTAATATATCTTCAATGTTGCTTTTAGATGAGATATTTTAGTGGATTCTTGAGTAAGTAATCTATTAGTTGGTACCCACATACTTGAAGGAGGAGCCAGAATAGCAGACAAAAACATTACCAGTAATACAAAATATTCTAAATTATCAACTGCAGATGTGTACGGAGATTATCCAGGAAAGACATGTTCGACATAAAATTAAAATGTATAACTTTTGAATGAGGTCTAAGTTCAAGCCTGCTTTACACTTAAGATGAAACCCAGGTAGGAGATATACAGCCTATGGCTCAACTTGGGGGTTGATCAAATATAATCAAATGATTTAATGTCATGTTAAAATACTTACATTGTTTGTTAAAGTTGAAGTGCTATAAACTACTTGAAAGTTAAGCAAGCATGGGTAGAAAAATTTATATATTTTTTATCCTGTATTTTTTCTCCAAATATTTAAAAGAACACTTCCATGTTTATTTCATATAGATGATAAAAAATGGTAATGTTACACTTTCTAATTTAAGTCAAGCTGGGTCCTCAACGCATCTATTCAAATTAGGTAAGTAGATTTCAGTAGCATATTATAAAGGTTTTATGTGAAGAGTGTGCTCTGTACCACAACCGTTAGGCTTGTGTTCGCGATGAATGCAATTCAGGATAGTCCTTCTCCTTATGCGGATTTTAGATGCCCCTGGCAGCACGTCTAAAACACAGACATACATGGAAATCATCTTTTTCTCAAAATGCGGTGGCGGAAGAAAAGCGTCTGCTCTCGGACATCATTAGGGATGGAATACAGCCTGAGGAGAGAAAGAAAAAAAAAGCTACACAAACATGAAAATTTTCCCCTTGCCAATCGTGATAGACTACAGACTTGCTCACACGCACACTGGGCCTCACCGTTATCGTCTCCCACTCGGCTGTGTTCCTTCTGGGATCTCGTGCTAGTGATTTGTAGAACGTTGATTATCGGAAATAAAGCCTCTTCTTACCATTCTATCTATGGAGTTTTAAGATCAAACATTTCAGATGAGGTCAAGGGCATCCTGTCTGTATGAGGAATACGTTTTGGGACCATTAGCTTACCTGTTATCATGATGACTGTGGGAGAAGAAGTTTATAGTGGAAACAAATGACAACAATGGAGGGAAAAATTAGTATGAATATTTCACGGGTAACATATACCTCCAAAGTGCAAATCTCCGTTCATTGTTCACGTCCAAAATGGTCAGCTTACACTTCGAAAAGCCAAATTCACACAATTTGTACGATTTGTGATTCTGCGCACCCAGTGACATACAATCCAGAGTTCTGTGGCTTCTTCCCACCCCTCCACTTACCATTCTTCACTTACAGAAGGAGCCTGTGCAGGCTGGGGGTGCTGTAGACTCAGGAAAGCCAGAAGGCTTTACGAATTTATGGGGATCACTGCAACAGGCAAATACCTATTTGGGGGGCTTTGAATACGTATCTGGTGCAAGAACTGGAATGAGATGAACAGGTTAGTAAGAGGTTTCCATAGTTTTAATTTTCCTGCTCTCCCCCTCCCCCAAGAAGTGAAAAATACACATTCTCGTTTCTGGAACTGAAAAAAGTTCTATTTTAGACCATTCCCAAGGTATATGTAAAGCATAGACATGGAACTACTACCCAAAACTCTTTCTTTATTTGTAGAAAGGAAAGGGAGTCAGTAAGAAATAGGGGAGTATTTAAATACCCACTTAGCAAGGAAGCAAGAATCAGTTTTATCTGTGTTCAGATTGTGAATGTAGGAAATTTAGGACCTTAAAGCCTTCCCGTTGCCTCCTTAAAGCCCCTAACTTCAAATTCACCCTTACAAGCTAGTACTCTCCTAGGATGGAGAAAAAGAAAATTTCCACTGACCCAGCTCGTGATTTACATACAGAGAGCAAACAAATGAATGGAGTGGGGGATGGGGCAGTGAGAAGCAATGTGTTTCCTTCTCAACCGCAGAAAATAAGATTACTTACCAAGAGCATTTTTATCCCAGGCAAAATGTTTATTTCCCTCTATCATTCGGCGCCTCAGTCTCTGCAAAAAATCAATTTCCACTCTACCTTTCCCTCCTATGCCAAAGGAAAAAAAAAAAAAAAAAGAGGCGGATATTGCTTAAGCTTCAGGGTCCAGAGGAAGCTAGAACCGGAGAGGAAGGCAAAGACTCCCACAGCGCTCTTTACCCAGATCCTAGCGAACCCCTGGGGAGGAAGGGAGCTTCTCTAAGAGGGGACGGGGGACGGGAGACGGGCGGGGTGGCGCCGGGGGGATTCATGTCACTGCCAAAATATAAATCATCTCCAAAGAGAATAACCAGCTCCTCGGTCACACAAGCGATTCCCTAGGGGAAGTAGGCTTCAAAGAGAAAGGGGAAGTTCCCGAATTCACTGCGAGGGGGGCGAGCAGAGAGAGAGAGAGAGAAGGAGAAGCTGGGATTTGGGTTTGGGATTTGGGGTCGGAGAAGGAATGGGACCGTAGAGGAAAGGAAAGAAGAAATAAAGCTAATCTTACCCGATCGATCAGGCGATCGTTTGTGCGGTACGGGGCTATGAAAATGGCAAGATAATGCATTCGGCAGCAAAGCCATTTCTGGCACACTCTCCCTCCGTAACTGTGCAGGAATCAGCGGGGACGCGGGAGCCTCACAGCCTGCCACCTGCTCCCCCAGGGACGGTTCTCGGTTCTCGGAAACTCCAAAGCTGCAGCTTTCAAAGCAAGGCATTTGGAGCTGAGGTTTCGGACGGATGTCAGTTGCCTTGAGTTGCGGGCAGCAGGATTCGCCGAGGAATCAGGCCCTGGGAGGGCTCCTGCCGCAGCCGCCGCCGCTTCCACCCACGGTTCCCTAGCCCCCCGGCCTAAGCATCTCTGCACAGCGCCCCCCAAGCACCCGGAGACCCAGCCTCCTCCGCATCTTCAGCCCCCACCCCTACCCCCATCAAATCGCGGATGGTCTGGTCATCCTAAAGTGACCACAGGGCTTTACTGGGGGGCTTGGTTGTGTTGGGCTTCCTTGCTACGCCTTCCTCGGTTGCCGCGAGTGAGAGGTTTCAAGGGAAATCCTAGAGAAATGCACTGATGGAACACTATTAATCCTAATAATAATGCTCCCAGCGCAGGTAACTCTTAAAGAACGGAGAGTTGGGAAGATTAGAGCAGGGTTTCCGAAGCGGTGCCCTCTTGAATTCTCATTGGACCCCTCCCAGCAGCCTAAATCACTCTTGCTGCTATATCTATCAGGATGACTACAGCCTGGCTCACTAGTTTTCTCTTTATCTCACTGTCTTCCACACATCCTGTTACTTCTCTTCGCAGATTTATCTATAGGCCACCTTCTGGTCTCTGGGGTCACACGGCTTCTATTTTTCCCTACTCTACCGGGCTGTACAGTCCGTTCATTTTCACCTTGTTTGCCTAAGGACCATCACAAATAAGCCCCCCTTCCACCCCCCCCCCCCAAAATAAAAGGCACCTCTTCCATGTTTTGCTTCCCTTCCTTGGGGCTTCGTGGCTCTCTCTCCGCGTAACTGGTTTTTACTTGGTTACATGCCACCAGGAAGTGCTGACTATTTCAAAGTCCCACCACCTTACAGCTCATCACTTTACCTTGACTGGGAAGATCATGGACTATCTGTTTGAATCCTGGATGTGTTCTTCTCACAGTCATCTGGCTTCCTGAAATTTCCTTGGGTAAGTTCTTCTTTTTATATGCTGTTAGAAACTTATTGCTCATGTTATTTTTAATAAGCCTGTTTGTTTTCAAAATGTATCATTTCTTATACTTTGAGTACTTTCAGAACTCAAAGATCTATGTCACCAGCTTTATTAATTAGTACATTAGTTGCAATTGCATTACTCAGATTGAACCCATGTAATGAATTTTCCCGACACCTTTTACAATATTTATTTCTGCCCTCGTTTATAGTTCAGGTTATAGGAAACATTACCCCCCCCATAATGCTTCTTGGCACACATTCTTGTGTTATTTCAAAGGTCACATTTTATATGTTTATCTAAGAGTGTGCTTAAAAGAGACCTTTTGACAATTGCAGGGTCTGGGAAAGTTCACTAGTCCCTGATCGTCCGAAGGCTGTGCAGGTCAGTCTTTGCTCCTTGGAAGCAATTACATGACTGAGGGAGGACTTTTGCAAAGTGTCTTTTTATGGGTTTAGCAGAATACTAGGCACTAAAAGCCACTGTTAAGAAGAAAAATGTGAGTTTTGAGTACACCATTAAAAAAAATAACATCCCAAATCACACAGGAACACATTATTTGGGGCGTTGTATTTAAATTCAGGCATCACGTTTCGGAGTACCTTTCTGATTTTGTGAATTTAGCTGGTGAACCATTAATTGGACACAGTGCTCATTTCAGAGGAAGGGAGCTATCAGAAGGAAGCACTGACTGTCTTGGTTCTAATCACTGAAATTCAGGGACAGATTTTATCTGAAAAATTTAATTACCTCACTCTTCACACTTGTTCGACCCCCAGACTCAATTTTAATAAGTACGTTAAGATGTCAGTGGTTTTTTTGGGGGGGCCATTTTTATGGGCTTAACTGACAGCTGTGCCTATCATTTCTCCTTTAAGTGTGTTGAGAAACATTTAAATCTTAGCTTTTACTTCTCATATTCACTAGATCATGATATGTATTACATGCGAAACTGTAATGTATCAGTGATCTCTGGCGCATACTGAGGTTTCAGGGTTTTTCTCTTTGAAGCCCCCCTCCCCTCTCCATAAGGACAAGTTGTTGGTTTCTGCATTTCTGGTTATTGGAATGGATGGAGGTGAACACCTATTGTTAAAGCTTTTCTTTTTTCCCCTCCTTTCTTCCTTTTGAAAAGATTCTCAGAAAGAACTCTGTGTCACTGATGGCTGACTCCACGACTGAAGTCATGCTTTCTTAAATTCAAAAGCCCTTGCAGCCTCCAGATAGAAAAGTACTCCAGCTGCAGCGATACCCCATTCCCCCCCCCCCCGCCCCCCGTCTCCGGATTCAAGGGCTTTTCCCTCTTGGCTCCCATCGAGAGAGCAGGGCTGCCGGGGGTCCTCCCCACGCGGCGCCCATCCCCAGTTTCTCCTAGGCTCCTTCCCAGGCTGGTCGTCCTGCCTGGCAAGGGCCATCAGCGTCCGAGAGACTTCAGCTGAAGAAAGGAGGGCTTAGCATAATTCACCAATTCCAACATCCTCTTTGGAGGACTGCTGCTGTTGCGCAGGAGTGGAGGGAGGGAAGGAAAAAAGGAGGAAAAAAAAAAAAAGCCCAACTTTCAGTGCAGTCAGATCTTCTTCACCTAGTCTACTCCACTGAGGCACAGCCGTACGCTATTTAGGTGAGTGCATGTTGCTGTCTTCTAAGCTGAGACTCAAGTTGCTGGAGGGGAGGTGGGCAACTGAGAGGCTCGCGCAGCCAAGGGCGCTTGAGCAGGAGCGCCAGCAACAGGCGACCCTGCCTGGAGATGTCTCCGCAGCTCGTGGCAACGCCTGAGCCACCTGGGCGCCGGGAGCGCTGAGGACGAGGTGCCGGCTTGACCCGGTCGCCCCGGGCTCGGCCGCGGGCGTGGGGATGACCCGCGCGGGTAGGGCCCGGGCCCCCGCCTCGCCCGCCCCGCGGCGCAGGCTCCGCTCTCGGCCCCTGCGGCGAAAGAGCGCCAGGTGTGGGCATTTGCAGCCCCGGAGCGTGGGGCGCGCCGGGGGGGGTGGTATCCTCGCTTCACGCTCCATCTCCAGCCTTCCTCTCGCCGAATTTGAGCACAATCTCTTATTTGTGCGAGGGGCCAGCTTTGGGAGCTCTCGATCCCCTATCAACGCCCATCTGCGTGTGTCTTTATTATGGTTTTTAATAAGCTATACCAGGGCTAAGAGCTGACGGCTCTCCAGGCTGCCTGCATTCGAAAAACCTAATCGCCGTCTCCATCCATCTGCTTAGCTGGGCTTAGCAGAGCTCGAGGACTTCCCGGGCTCAGGGTGAAAGTCTCGCCGAGCGTCACACGCTCTCTTCCTTGCCCACCTCGCAGGAATCCGGAGGGTGATGGGGTGGGGGAAAGGGAGAGTTGGATTTCAAGTTGGAGCCAGGGGTTGGGGGATAAGGTAAAAGTGAGAAGCAGAGGAAGTGGGGGGAGCCCTTCAGCTTCTATTATACCCACCGTCGAGTTAGGCTTTTCCGCTTGTGTCTCCTTTTCTGGAGAGGGGGCGGGGAGGCAAGAGGCTCGGCTCGAGGCTGGGAGCTCTCCCCTCCCGCGTCCACCCGGGAGGGGGTGGTGCTTTCTGGCCGCTGGTGATGCCAGTTCTGCAGCCAGGCAGTGGCTGAGAGTTTGAGTCTCTGCTAGCTGCTCTCCTGGTCCCCAAGAGTTGAACCAGAGAGCGTTTTTACTTTGCACCAGGTCAGAAACGTGATCAGCCCTTTAGAGCAGGGACCTCCTTCTGTTGGGAATCCGACTGGGAAACGCTGGGGAGGCTCTACCTCCGGAGAGGAGATGAGTGTTTCCAGCTGGGTGAGACGCCAACCCGAGGCTTGAAGAGAGGAAGAGGTGAACTGGGGTTGCAAAATAACCCTGCTATTGCTTACAAATAGTGTAGTCAGTCAAATAGATGTAAGCAAAGAAGAAAGCACCCGAGTATCAAAACTGTCACAGCAGCGTCGAAGACAGATGATTCAGATTTGGGGGACTTTTTCTATTGCGTGCTACTTAGATTTGTCATCATGCAGTTAAGCAGGTAAGGACTGAATGTCTGTATTTTACTGACCGTCTTCTAACCTGTGTTTGACCTCTCCTGTGATAATTTTTCCTTGTTTCAAGCGATGGAATATCTGTAGATTCAAATGGATCTGCTATGAGGCACAACAACATTCACGTTCACGAACCATTTAAATCCATTTAAATGTTTAACATGCAATCATTTAAATGTTCAAGGTACATGTATTTACATGTTTAACAATGTTGCCAGGTGAGGGGAAAAGAGGGGGAGGGCAGAAGGAAGTTAGAGGAAGGGTCCTACCCTAATAAAGTATGTAAGACAGTGTTGCAGAAATGTCTTAAAACGTTGCCTCTTGTTAAGGTCACAGACCTGAATATATAAAGGACAACTGGAGAATTATTAAGGGCATCTTCAACTAGCAGTTTAATTCCGACTGCTTAAGAGAAATGCTTGTAGATATTTTCATGTTATTTTCTCAATTTCAAAAAAAAAAAAAAATCCATGTGGTGGGAGTGGGTTTAGCTGTCAAACGGGATGAGAAAAGAGCTTGCCCTAAGGCAACGTTATATGTGACCCCAGTAGAGTGATGTTTGAGCTTAGGAAACAGCTGAAACTGAAAAATTAAAATCTAAACACATTTTTTTTAAATCACGAGAAATCTCCCATAAATAAAGCTTTTCAAAATTCCAAGTTTTGTAGCTGTATAATGTTACCGATCAATAGATTTCTTCTACTATCAGGTTTAACCACAGCCCCAAAAGATGCAATTAAAATGACAAAACAACTTAATAAGTTCTGTTATTATTATTGATATTGTTTTGTTATGTTTTGCTTGCATGTTGGAGTCTGGAGTCCCCACACAGTGAAACAAAAAATATTAATAAGATACAATCCTAAAACTATTCCCTTTATTTCTAACAGCTTTTGGTCTCTAAGAAATTGTATTCTTTAAGGTTTGTCTCTGGAAATATTTTTACTACTTAGATTTATTGATGTGGATCCCTGATCAATAATTTTTTGTCCTTGTAAGGCTCCCTGATAACATCATGAAGAAATAGGAAAGATAATTGCAACTTTGGGTCATAAAATCACTAAGTTATGGTGCTTTTCTTAGTTCAATGCAAGAAATAGTTTTTACTCCCCTGGAGAAAGTAATTTGTCAATGAATTCCAATTCCTCAATTCTTTTGCATTTTACCCTCTGGAGTTTTAGTGTAATGAACACACTACTGTCATGTATTATACTACATATGTATGTATGTATGTCCATTTGGAGGTGGCTGGAAAAGGTATTTATTTTAAATTATGTTGCTTTCATCGTGTTTTCAAGTGAAATACACATGATAATATGTCATACATGATAATATGTCATTCTAGTTTCTCATGAGCTATTGCCTCTTCATAAATTCAACATTGCAATGGAAATGTACATTTTTGTAAAATACAGTACAACTTGAATTTCTTCATGCATAATCACTGGCATATTATAGTTAAGGAAATCAAACCTAAGTAGGAAGAAACCATTAGGACTCTAAATGTGTGTGCAGGTGTGTGCATTATATACATACACGCACATATGAAATTAGCCTTACTCCTAGATTTGTGTGTTCTTTAAATGAAAATGGAATTTCTTTTCAGAATAGTGCCTTATGTGTTTCTCTCTACAAGTGCAAAGAACTCAACTGATAGGACTTCAAAACTTCGATGCTTTGTTATCAGCCTATGCTTCAGTTTCCTGTATCACCTGTTGTTTCGATTTTTTTATGTTATTCTCCAAAACAAGCAGTTACTAACCAGAGTAAGTGTCTAAAATTTTAAAAGTTTAGAAAATTGGCTCTTAGTATTAGAAGTTCAACATTCAGACACAAAGGGAAATGTAATGCCAATCTGTGGCAACCTTAGCACAAATTTATCTTTTATTAAAAAGTCTCCCCAAAGGGTGCTTTATATTATGATTATGACTTATGATTAATGAGGTCCTCTTCAAAGATTCTTAACATTTTTCTCTTTATTTCCCAGTAATGGGTTATTGTGAAAAGGGGAGACAGATATGGGATTCCTTCCTCAATTTTATTTCTAGTCCCGCCTCACTAGAGGGCTCCTACTAAGATTTCTTGACTCCTCTTTAATGTCCTCTCTTACATGGGTGAAAACATCATCTACTTTATAGCACTGTTGAATAAAATATGACATAAGAGATGGGGACCCTTTAAGAAGACAAACTCTATGAAAACAAAATACATTTTGAAGAAGATACCACTGATGTATGATTTTTGTTTGTTTTCTGGATGAATTCTCTTTCAATGCAAGAAGTAATATTGACTCAACTTTTTTTTTTTTTTTAGTATTAGGACCAAATATTCTTGGTCTATGTTTTTATGGTGTCTAAGGAGTTGAGGTCATATTTCTTTTGTTTTGATATTGTGCAGCAAAAAAAAAAAAAAAAAGGCTTGAGTATACTCATTAAGGTAGTTCTTATTTACATTATACTTACCTTGGCTATAATGAAGTTGTGGGTGAATTGTCATTTTTACAAAAATAGTTGCTCTTGATTGAATTTTCAGTGTCATATAGTGAAAGTCTTTTCTCTTAGAAAATGTATATTGTTGATCTCTGTCAGTTTGGTTGAAAAAACCGAGATCGAAATATTCTCATGTAACAACTTTCATAATGAAGAAACTTGAGAAAAGTCAGGCTTGTAATTTCTACTATTTATCAACTCATATTCTGCTTACCGGAATTAGTCTGGTGATGTCTATCTAGCATTGTTGGTATTTTAATTTAGCAACTACTTGGATAATTTCGTTTAGACATTTAGTAGTACAACTCTTGATCAGTTTTTCCATCCATGCACTGTTCTATGGTTTTATGATTTTCATATTCACAATTCATAAATTCTAAAGGAGAGCAAAAGAAAAAATGTGTTTAGTAATACTGATTGCTAATGGATGATCTTGATTCTTAAAAGAAGGGGATAGTGTAAAGATGTTTATTCTAGTCTATAAAGGAGTAAAAGATTCTCTGCAGATGAAACTTAATCCTGAACACTAATGGCCTTTCCACTGAAAATATATCTGGAAGTTCTGGCTCCCAGCTTCTTTTTTTTTTTTTAAAGCAGTATTGAATAGCCACTCTAACCATTTTATATGGGTCGTCAAATATCCTCATCAATAACATTTTAAGTCTTTTATCACTATCATTTCAAGGCATATTTAATGGATTATTAAGAATATTTATATCCAGTTACTTATTTGCAGATCTATCCAGTTACAAAGTCTCCATAGATAATTATTTCATAAGCTATGAATTAGTTTTTCTATACTTAATATTAGAAATAAAGGATTCATGCAAACAGTTCTGGGATATTTCTCAGTTTCATATTCAAAATAGCAAATCATGAATAACTAGTAGATGCTCTAATTGAAATAAACACAGTTGTAATTTTCTAACTGATTTCTTTTCCCCCATGATTAAAAAAATATAACCAATATACTTTTAATGAACTGATTGGATTACTAGGTAATTTATCATGACATAAATAGTTGTGTTAATTTTTTAAAATGTTTATTTTTAACCAAGAAAGCATAAATTCAGATGTGGAAAAATATCATACAATCTCATAAATTAGGAAATCTTACAGATTCTTATTCTTCTACAGTCATTGTTTCTTATATACAATTTATAATTTCTCAAAATTTTTATTTTTTTACTGTTGGAGTTAAAAATGGAATTTATCCTCAGTGTAACCTATTTTTACTTATTATTATTTTTAGGAGCATCTGTGTTAATGCATAAACCCTAATTTTCTCAGATGTGGATGCCTTTAAAAGCACCCAAGGCATAACAAATTTCTTCTAATAGCTAATAAAGGAGCTACTATGTTATAGTTTCAGCAAATTAAATCTATAAAATATACATTTATTGATTAAATTAATAAATATGTTAACATTACATTCAAACATATTGTAGCTCTGTGGTCTATAAGAATTATTGTCTCATAATGGTGTGTTTCATTTAAATTCCATTATAGACTTATTATGAAAGAATACTTATAGATAGACTCATTCTTCCTGATTTCTGTGAATATCAGCCAACCTCATCAGGATTGAGCTGTTTTTTATTAACTTTTCTGGGGTCTTGCATTTTGTTAATTTCAAAAGTTGTCTCTAGAATATTGCACTATTAAAAAACAATTTAGCCTTGCAAAGACCAGAATTGAGGATGCATGCATTTTAGCTTTTCAATGTCAAATAGTGGCCATGTTTAAACATATTGCTACTCTGTAGATTCATTAAACAATCTCACCACTGAAACATATACTCTTTAAAATATTTCAGATGATGTCCACCAATGTAAGCCAGTTTGGGAAAAGTGATTAAATTAAACCAAGGAATGTATTTAACATGGGTTCACTCAAGTGATGATACAAAATCACCTATGTTTATGTAGGTTGCTTATCATGTGTTCTTTGCAATTTGTAATATCTTTCATATGCATGCACTTTTAAGATACAAGCATGTGTAAGTGATTTTAGGTATGCAATTTAATAGTGTGTGCAGAAGCTCCTCCTGTTGTAGTTAAAGTAAGATGGAACAAAAGTTAATTCAATCAGGAAGTTCCTGGGGTAAACAATATACTTAAGTGGCTTTCCTGTCTTTAGTGTGGTGACATTTCTGATGGTTTGAAATAGCAGCCCTGTAAATGTATGTACAGAGATGGTGAATGCTCCTGAAAGTGTAGTGAACAAAATCTAAATATTTCAAAGAGAATAACTGATTGACGAATTCAAATTCATACAATAAATTTGTAAAAAATGCTCCCTTAAGATAATTAACCCATGGTTTTCTCAATGTGTTCTCATAAACACCAGATACACTAATATACAGACCAAGTCTGGTTTAGTCAGAACATTTAATTGAATGACATTGCTTGAATTTATAGCAATAGAATTTCTGATTATTCATTCAGATTTGTAACAAATATACAAAGACAAAGTTTCAGTGCCTTATATAAGTTTGATAAGTAATATTTTCAAGATTATGCTATGGAATAATGTGGAAGAAAACTAAAGTTTCAAGGTTGAATAATATGGAATAAACATGAATTGCCAATTATCAATTAACAACAGCCCCAAACTAGAACATATATTTTCTGTTCCTTGTTACCAGTTTCGCTCCAAATGAAGTTCAAACAACTTGTTAATTTTAATTCAAACCTGTCTTGAGTGAGCAATTAAGGTATAATATTAGTTTTATTGGATGTATAAGATCTATTCTTCCCTACATACTGAAACTTCCACAACCACTCAAAAAACAGCTCTTTCATTTTTTCGTTTCTTTGTGAAACGAAACTTAAAATTCACAGCTAAGAAAAAGGCAATCCTGACTAAGTTTTCTTAGAAGCTTGAAATTATCCTTAAAGCTTCTTTTTTGACTCAAGTACTTATTTGAAGCATCTTCTTACCTTTGAGTGCAAACGCAGCTTAAAAACTTACATTCTTCCATTTCTGCAACACACATACATTTTTGCAATACTTCTTATTTGAGAACCTTTGAGATCAAGGACAGATACTTGACATTTTAAATATATAGCTATCTTTCTGTTTCAGCTACACACTAATTATGTTGAACAGTGGCAAAAACTGGAGAAACATAACTTGAAGAATCTATGTTTCCTTTTAGGGGGAACTCTAGCAGGTTTTCATGGGTAACTTCCATTCATCCACGATATGTGGGCATTTTCACCCATCTCTTGTTTAACCAGTATGAAAGACAAGATGATAAATCACCGCCATACAAATGGCCAACGCCAGAATGACCATGAAAGCTCACTCATGTCGTTATAACTTTTTAAACCTGTCCTTGACAGCTTCTATTCAAGAAACTCAATTCTGACTTAGAGTAGGAACCAGCAATTCCAATATAAGCTCTTGTGATGAACTATTAAAGATATTTTTCTCATCAACTGTATTGAATCAGTAAGGTAAACAAAAGTTTCATCTAGCTTCACATGAGTCTTTTTATCACGAAAGTGATAACAAGTTGACATGCTTTACTCTTTTAGATAGAGATTTGCAAGAGTCTAAGCTGAAGGTAATGTATTTGCTTAGCATGTGACACTGGACAGTTATTAACTGTTTATTAAAATTTTATCAATTACCAAACTTTGGTCTCAGATGAGTCATGCCCTACTGATTTCTGTGATTATTATTTAGAAGGTATTCCCTCAACAACTAAGACAATATGATTTTTTAAACATCTCCAGTACTGTGCACATGAGATGCTGGATATTAGCGAATAGTCAACAGTTTCTGTGTGTCAGCTATGGTAACGCCCCATTTATTCATTCTTATAATATCCTTCAAAGTCTGACTTGGAGTTCCCACAGTGGCACACTGGGTTAAGGATCCTGTGTTGCTGCAGCTGTGGTGTAGGTCGCAGCTGCGGCTCGGATTCAATCTCTGGCCTAAGGAACTTCCATATGCCACGCTAGGGTGGCCAAAAATAAATAAATAAATAAATAAAATAATGTTGGCTGGCCCTTTTTATATAAAAACTTTCTTCAAGAATGTAGATTATTTTTAAAAACAGGTTTTACTTTTCTTTTGAAACTTAGTATCTTAAGTGTTTTATGTCCCCTGGAGTTTGGAGACAGCCTGAGTTATTTTAGAAGTTAAAAGTAATATGTTGGCAAGAGTGAACCTTGAAAATACCAAATCTTTTTAAAATTTTATGTTAGGGAATAATGAGCCAGGCACCTGTTTATTGTTAGAAAGCTTTATATGGCCAACACCAGGCGTTGTAAGGGTAGCTACCATATGAAAATATGGGCTGTCCCAGCATCACTGGCAACTAGGTAAGCTATGGAAAAGCCCATTGCTAAAGACTCATTCTTTAACTAGAAACACGGGGTTCTGACACATTTTATTAGATGGTAGTTCAGAAGGCATTGGAAAATAGCACATAAAATTTAACTTCTGTATATGCTACTAGACTGGTTTGCTTGTATATCAAGTATTTTTGTTATTTTTGGTTCTTTTTCAAAAATATTCACTGGATGTCTGATCAATGGTGTGCACTAGGGTAAACCTTGGGAATATAACAAATGAAGAGATAGAAGATTGCTCTTAAGAGGCTTATGGTGTTTTGTTTCATTTTGTTCGTTTTTTTTGTTATTTGAAGAATGCTTTGTTTTAATTAATCCACTCAGGCAAATTAAATGCTTGGGCACTCATTTTATTTTCACATGTCCAATTGTTGATACTGTAAATATAACACTCTTTAAGAGAAGATGAGCGTTGTCCAATTCCTCAGTATAGAAAAAGGTCATTTGATAATGTGCCTTCTATCTAGAATATTAGAGAGAAAGAGAGGAGCCAGGACATTGCTGCAGATAAAGTCGTAATAATTCTCAGATTGATGATTTCCTTGACATCGGATTGTGTGTTGTTTTTTTTGTTTGTTTTTTGTTTTTTTTCCATATTAGCTTTTTCGTTGGTTTGTTTTCTTTTTTGACCACCCGGTAGCACATAGAGTTCCCAGGCCAGGAATCCGATCGAAGTCACGGTTGCGGCAACACAGGATCCTTAATGCACTGCGCTGAGCTGGGAATTGAACTTGTGTCCCCGCACTCTGGAGATGCTGCCAATCCCATCCTGTTGGGTCACAGCAGAAACTCCAACATTAGCTTTTTTTTTTTTTTTTTTTTTCTTTTTATGGAAACAATTCCAATGGGTTATAGCTTTTGATTTTTTTTTTTTTTTTAGGAATTAAAATGAATGAAAAAAAATGGCATAAACATTGCAAAAATACACTTTACAGGTTTAATTTTCTTATCCCATCATGTGTTTATTGAAGGCCTTCCCTGGGCCAGGTTCTTTTGTTGCTGATATAGATGCCTCAGGGAATCAAACACAAATCCTTGCCTTGTGCTGCTTATACTAGAATTAATTGTTACGTTATTGCAGGAGTGCTTGCCCTGTTAGTTGAATGATCTGTGTAACTAGAATTGGGTAAGCTTAGGAGTCCACTCACGATGTTTATAACCACACACTCCTAGGTTGAAGAGTCAGTATTTTTATTTCTTAATGCGTGGATAAAAAGAAACTGATGATTATTATTTTGAAATTTTAAAAGCTTTTTCTGTAATCTAAATAATCAAGACCTTTAAAACAAACTTTTGAATAATTCTACTAAACTTTCTTGGAACCTTTCTCAAATGAACTATTTGCTTTGTCTCATGTAATAACTTCTAATTAGAAAACTCATTTCACCCTCTAGGCCTGATTAGCTTTGGAGCAAGTTTTTGTCATAATATAGATCAAGAGATTTATTGTCCATTTGGTTACCAAACTCCCAAGATTTCTGAACTTTATTCCAGTATTATGTCTTATTCTTAGAATATATTATATTTACAGTAGTGTAAATGCCTTGGCTGAGCAACAAGTTAGTATTATACTTTCAGATTTTTATACAGGATCATTATAAATATATTTTTAAAAAGCATTTTAAAGCTTTGAAAGCTATTACTGAGGACATTGTCCCTAAAGGCAGGGGGAAAATGTTTATTATCTTTGTCATTGCATGGATTTGCACATAGTATGTTTTTTCTTTTTTTTAATCATTTTTAAAAGTGTAGTTGATTTACAATGTTCCTTCAATTTCTGCTATACAACAGAGTGACATATATATACATTTTACGTATAGACATATACACACATTCATTTTCTTCAAACTATTTTCTATCATGTCCTCACCCAAGAGACTGGACGTAGTTTCCTGTGCTGTGCAGTAGGACCCCATTGCTCATCCATGCTAAATATGAGTTTTGTTTTTTCAAATGTTTCTTCGAATTCCCTTTAAATTGGCATTTATGTGACATAATTCCTTTGGTTATTGCCAAGAAATGTTTTATTCTCCTCACAAATGAGAGGGCCTTTTATTATGGGATGATGCCAGGAAAGGCCGGATCAGAGCTTGCCGGTTATAATAACCATATTAAATCTAGATATCTGTTACCATGACTTCCGTTCCATTCTTGCACATAGATGATCTTAACCTCTATTTTAGGCTGTCTTCTGTTTCTTTGTTTTGGTAGTCACAGATATTAGTTACAATAAGTTTGCTGAAACACTCCTCGAATTTTACTTTCCATTAGATTTTGTAATCTAAGGATACTCTTCTGAACATCCTGCATCTGAACTTTGTCCTTTAGTCTCAGAGCACTTTCTTTATGAATTAAGATGAAATAAAGTCTGAATCTAATCAGGCTTTTGAAAAATATGATCTCTTATGTTGAAACACCATGATATTTTATATTTAAAATGTAAAGATAACCCAGGTGGCTCTTGAACTTTGGGCTCTTAAGAATACTTTCTCCTCTGTTCTAGACAGAACTAAAGAAGGAAACTCATTTTCTCCTCATTTTTTTTTTTTTAAATCAGTTCTACCATTAGGCAGTAGCATTTAACTTCCTCTTTATTGGTAGGACAAGATTGTATTGACAGGATCAAATGGGAGATTAGTTCCCTCTGCAGTATATACTCCTCCAAGGAATACTAACCCTCATTCAGAGGGAAAACACTTAAAGCTGTAATTCAGAGGCACTGTATTGCCTGATCAGCTGAATAAAATAAATAACAAGAAGAACCCTCTGGAATGCAGGTTTAGCAGAGTTAAGGGACTAAAAAGATTCACTTCTAAGGCCATTCTTAACCTTTCCAATGTGGTTTAAGACAAGGAAGCTCAGTTTTGTTTTGCTTTTTTAAGAATAAGAAAAGCAAAAAAGGACACTAATAATGTATTGCTAACATACTGGTAGAATGACAATCTCTTGCTAGTGTAAGCAGACATGATGGAACAGCCCATAAGGTTAAAAATAAAATAAAATAACATAAAATACAATAAAATAAACACGAGGATTTCAATTCAGTGCATGTTCCAGAGCCTTGCGATATGCATGACAGTGTGTTAAGCATCAGACGCCATCAAGACTATTATTCCAGCAGATCCGTCATAATCCGGTCATATCTCCGAAGGTGTTTAAGGGGATCATGGGAGTTATATTGTAAAATTTTAGAAGGCGAATGAATGGAAAACCATCCTGTTGGCAGTTATTTGAATCATTTTCAAACCACCATATTGAAATGAATTTAAGGTGGTTAAGAACCCACCAAAATATTTGTCCTTAAAATTCAAAACGAATTGCTAACTCAGATAAGAATGTATTCTTTCCTTTCTGAAGTCTGAGTGGTTAACCTCAGGTTTCTGTGCTGCCTGGGGTTGAATGGTTTTTTGTTTTGGTTTGGTTTGGTTTTGCTTTCAGAGGCTAGCACTTTTTCAGCTTTTTATAAATTTGTTCTACTTTTCTAAGGGAAAAAAATGAAAGCATTATCAGTTCATACGGAAAAGAAAAACTGATTTTTTGGCTCAGTCCTTAGGTAGACCTAGTAATAAATTGCATCATTAAAAGTCAGAATAACTGTTTTTTCTCCCACTTTAACACGTTACTATTTATGTCAACAGATGCACAAAGACAAAGCAGTCACTTCTCTCTATTCCTGGGAAGTACAGAGAAGACAGTGGCAAAATCCTACCTATTTAATGAAATATGGTACACCTCATATGCAAGATTTTATAACAATAAATTTCTTGACATCTTTGTGTACCAAAATGCCAAATTCTATTCCATTAGTCTGTCTAAAAATTCAAAACCTTTAATAAACAATGTCTAGATTAAGAAAGAACAATTTTAGATAATTTGAAGTCTAAAATTATCATAACTAAAATTTAACTAAAGCTATAAATTAATGCATCATTACTAAAATATGTAAATCATTGGATAATGGAACTCTCATTCTTTTATTAAATTTGACTATATACTTCATGTATGTCATGAACATTCAAAGATGAAAATCCATATGTATATGCATCTAGGAAGATGATGCATTATAGTATCCATCACGTGTTGGGATATGTTCATCAAATTTATTACTTGAGTTTAACTGATGTTCTTAAAAACTGTACCTTTAAAATCATTTTTGTTATATCCAGAGATCTTCCCTGCCAAATATCACTACCATACTATCATATATAGCATATATATATATACTTTTAGCTGTAGTCCTGAGTTTTTACACTGTTGTTCCTTAAAATAATACTTGTTAGAATGATCTTCATATTCTTGTCATTATTTGGCATCTTTTAGAATGTACGATATTATCTTAAATAAAAATTTATGATTGCATTTCAGAAAAATATTAAAGTCATCTCATTCTGTTGAAATGTTATTATGTCCCCCTTTGTGAAAACAAACACTGTTTTGTCTCTGTTGGTCAGATATTTAACCCAGTAAATAACAACATGCAAACTGAAAAACATTTTCTGATTTTTTAAAATTTTATTGTACGTGTCTTAAAAGACACTAAACTGAATAACATTTTCTTGATTAAACTATAACCTTTATTGAAAACATTAAATTATATGGAGCAGATATGCTTTGAAAACCCATACTATGAAAACCTATATCATGAAAACTCATAATACGTAGTTACGCACGTCACTTGCTTATAAGAGCCTGAGATAAAATTAGCCCATTTTAATTTATTTTCTATCTTTATTATTTATATTGTCCATTTAAAATTTTTATTTTGTTCCAAAACATTTCATTAAGTGGCAACAAAAATCCTAATAAATACCTTCCAAAAGGCAATTAGTTCTAATTAGGTCGTCGTGTGATGTGACAGAGGGAGCTTGGTTTTCAGTTTGATTTCAGAAGCAGTGCCATTGAACTCTTGCTCTGCCGCATGCTTGTGCACCTTAAATCTCAGTCACCTAAATAAGCAAATGGTGATAATAATACACACCAGGCTGTGTTTCTCAGATGTAAAATAAGGAATGTAGGTAAAATGCTTGGCAGAGCAAAAGAGTCCAGTCCAATAAATGTGTATTTTATTGTGACTAAAATAAACATAGCGTGTCATTTTCATCACCCCTCTCTCCCTGCTAACAGTGGGTTTGAAGGGACTCCAGTTGAAGTTATCCGTCCCTGGTGTATGACCTTCCCAAGGGGGAGGGGTAAGCAATTCAACTGCCGTTTCCATATTATTATTCTTTAAATTCAACAGTTGCAATACGGTGTTTTTCTCTCTTAGTGAGGAGCAGATTTATGTTTGACTTTACCTGTGAACTTTCGTTCCTTTGGTCTATCTTCTGAAACCATGAACAGAAGAATATAAATGAAAAGATTCCTTTGTTTGCCCCCATTGTGTGGGTGATGATGATAATAACTTTTATTTTTACCTAAAAGCTAATAATTAAAAGCGATGCTTTCATATCATTGTTCTTAACGATTTTTGAATATTAAAAATGCCTTGCTTTCCTACTACTTGAACATTTATTTATGATTATGATCAGATATGCAAATCATGATTTCCGAGCTCCATTTCTCTCTTTTCTCAACCATCAAAGCCATTGTCGTCCTGAGGCATAGCTCAGATGCCAACTCCTCCTTAAATCTTTCTTTTTTATCTCCCCATCAAAGAAATAGTCTTAATCTTACCATCCATATCACATTAATTGCATTTCAAGCTAGTATTTAATGAATTACCATTTTTTTCATCCACACAAATAATTCTTATTGGGCACCTTTATTTCAGGCACTTTGCTGACTCCTCAGTTGTCATTAAGTAGAAACAATTATTGTCCTCCTGTGTGAAGTGTAACTGGAGGCAGGGGAGGTATGCAGTGTAATATGCAGTGTATATGCAAACTATACAGATAAATGCGCTGTAATAGATGAATTAATAGCATCATATGAAGTAAGACCCATCACCTGAAAAGGTCACAGGAGCTTTGGGGAGGAAGTCACAATCTAGGCTCAAGTTCAAAGACAGATGAGGGTTGGGCAGGTGAAGGGATTGGAGTAGAAATAGCGGTTCAGGTAGAATAAACTGTGCAAGCAAAATCCTGAGGATAGGGAGAAAGTGAGGGACATTTGTGGAATAAAACTAAGACTGCAGAGGAGTTGACGTTTGGCTGATAGAGGGGATGGCATACACTTGGGGAGGAAATGTGGATGAAGAGCTAAGCTAGGGGAAAAAAATGCATGCATTTTCTTAAAGAGTTTGCATGGTATCCAGAGGGCAAAAGCACAATTACGCCAGTGGGGGTAAAAGTGTGTTATGTTCAGATTTATCTTTTGGGGAGGACAGATCAGAGAGAACCACTTGTGTGTTAGGAAGACCAATGACAGAGCTCTTGTAATCCAGACAAGAGGCAGTGATGGGAGTGTTGGGGATACAGAATGACCTGGTCAAGTGACGTGGGTGTAGAAGGAACTGATCAATTTGGTTCATAGAAGGAAGAATGCCTAGAACTTGGGAATTAGAAGGTAGAGGAAAGCAGGATTCGGACTTAAGGATTTGAGTGAATGGTAGTATCATTTATAAGGTAAGGAACCAGAAAAAGACAAAAAATTGAGGAATGTAGATTTTTACTTTACAGAGACATTGGTCTCTGCCAGAGGCTACCACAGGCAGTGGGTCCTGCCTCACATGTGGCCTTCCTAAGTTCCTGAGGACAAAAGTGGTATTTTCAGTGATACCTGCAGTGTAGCTCCATTTCAAAACATATTAGGGTATTTTACACACTATAAATGATCAATAAGATTTACCCTTTGATGCTTGTTTTCTGTGTTAAATAGGAAAATAAGCAATGAATAATTGTGGAGAAACTATTGCTAATTTATACGTAAAAATATATTTACTTATACAGTGTTATAGTTATTTCCTTTGGAGCAAGCATTTATTCCAATATTGGAAATATAGAAAAATTCCAAAAATATTGGAAATAGAAAATAGTTACTATATATAAAATGTATGATACTATAATACTATTTTATATGTTTTGATAGATTTTGGCACTATCATATATCGATATGCTTGTTTCATAATGATAAAATGATTCTAATATTTATACTTGCCAGAGTAGTATAGGTTACATTAAACTATTTGGGAGAATGTGGCTTTTAAATGAACACAATCACTTTGGGAATTGGAGATTTTATTTTGACGATTCAACTTTTTAAGTTTATAATTCTCAGTATTAGTGATTATGAATACTTAAGGAAGTGTTTTTTAATACAGGAAGGCAGTAGTCGCTTGAGTCAAGAAATTTAGAGAAGGTGTGTGTGGCTTTGCATATCAGTCAGTTTTCCTTAAAGTTGAGAGAGAGCGAGACTGACCAGAATATATGGTGAAATATAAACAGGTGGTGAATCCAGCTGAAGGATATATGTGTTTACTAGTCTCTTAGCTTTTCTTTGGGTTTTAGATTTTTTCCTGAATAAAAGGAAAAGTTATTTGACACGGTTATTTATGAAACTTCTTTGCATTTGCAAAAATGCAAGTGGATTTTATTCCCTAAGAAAATATTGTAGATGTGTTAGCTGCAAAAAGCAGTCCAAATGCAAATGTGAAAGAAGAAATCATATAGCATGCAATGTTAATTGTTTCACAGGTAGGAATCATTAGCATTGAATCACCAGCTAGATATTGGGTCATGAGATAATCTGATTTCCTTGATGAACCTGTATGATGTGACCCCCAAATATAAGGGGTATTAAGCCTATGTCAGTGATTCCTTCTCTCCTTTTTAATCTTTGTAGTTTCCATTGTACTAGAAATGCATTAATGTGATGGGACATGTCATAGATTTCAAAATTTTATGAATTTCAAGTTCACATGATATGTCAATAATTTAGATAGAAGGAATGCACGGCCATCCTGGAATAGGGTTACAGAGAGCTAGTGAGGAGGAATAATTATTATATATTAGAATTTATTGTGTAATGTTCTGCATATGTATTATATATTATATGTATTAGTGTATATTACTACATATGCGACATCCTTTTGGTGTGTTTCCTTCTGCACATATTTTTAAGGCCATTGGGGATTGCAAGTAATAATATTGCATGAGTTTAATCATATTCCCATTGAATCTTATTCTGTGAGAAATAATTTGTTAGAAGAGTAGGCCATGGCCTATATATATTTTTTATTGTTTATTTATTTTTAAATTAAAATACAGTCGATTTACGATGTTTTGCCAATTCCTGCTGTACAGCATGGTGACTCAGTCCTACTGTCTATCTCATGCTATCTTCCATCATGTCTTATCCCAAGAGACTGGATATAGTTCCCTGTGCTGGGCAGCAGGACCTCATGGCTATATTTTTAAACAGTGTGATGTTTCAGTATTTTTGCTGCATTTATGAGAAGAAAAACGTGATCAATACCCCTATTTAATTAAAAACCACTATTTAATATGAACCAAAATTTTTGTTTTGTTTTCCATGTCCTGTTTTTGGATCTTCAGTCTCTTTTATACTTCATAAAATACACCCTTACATGTTCTGGAAAATATCGTGCATTGATATTTTTATTTCCTTAGCTCTTCTCTTAGGCACTTATTTAGGAATAGTGAATTCCAGATCATTTTGCACTATCCCTGCAGACCAGGTTAGTTTAATAATTTTTCCTTGTTTTCATTGTACCTTATGATTTCTTTTCTTTCTCAGTACCTCTGAGTATAACAGTTTATGTCTTTAGTGACCTCCAAATGTCCTCAGAGGAACTCTATTCATTACTTTTGTCATGGGTAGGTTACCCTAAATTTATCGTATTATGAAGATATTCAGTAATAGTCATAAAATTAGTAGTCCTGTAAAGGGTGATTCAAATGTGCATTTACCTGCTTTTGTAAGTGAAGAGGTTAATGAAGACTTTTGTTCATGAATATTGAGCCTAAAGGCCACTCGTCCTGAGGATCTTTGGACCTACAGACGTTAACATGTTGGTGTATTTTAGCACCACTTTTCTTTTTGTTTTGTAACTCTTCAAAGTTATTTCTCAGTGAAGGCTTCAGTAAAACTGTCGGGTATCATAGTTTGGTTACCGTACGTCTCTTTAAAAAGACCTTATCATATAATGACGTCAGTAGGTCCCTCAAATTAATTTAAATTTGAGCAGGATTGTTGTTCCCATGGGCTAATGAACGGTTCTTTCAGGAAAACTAATTTCTGAACAGATATAGGAGCATGTACCCATATCAGGAGCTGAAGAAACAGATAATTAAAACATGACACTAACATTCTTAGGTATTTCCCCTGCACGCAATTTAAGATAATTTTGCCATCTTCCTATATGTTAAGGTTAGGGAATATCAAGACCATAAACCATCTTCAACATGTACGGTAAATAAAATAATAAAATCAGTGGTTCTGGGTAATCCCACATTGAAATACTACGGAATTTTAGAATAAGACCTTAAAGGCCATACAGGTCAATCGGATGTTACTTTTTAGTTTAATTTTTAAATTTTTTAATATTTTTATTAAAGTGCAATGATTTACAGTGTTGTGCCCACTTCTGCTATACAGTATAGTTATCCAGTCATACATGTAGATACATTCTTTCATATTCTACTCTTATAACACACTGTGTCTTAGAAAATCATGTGCTTGACCATAAAGAGTTGGACTGACTTTTACGATATAACAACATGATTTCTTATGAGCATGCAGTATGCTTTGAAATACTCCTCGTGTCCTGACTACATGCTAAGTACCTTTCTAGGTGCTTTACATAAGAAAGTATAACTTTTTGGTAGCAAATTTTTGCTGGAGTGAAAATATTTTATCAGCAGAATAAAAATCTGTGTTTCACAAAGCCAAGAGAGACTTATTAGTAAGAGAGGGATCATGCCATACCATTACACAGAATAATAATTCTTAGTTTAGGAATGAAAATGAAATGTGTTTTTAAGCAAATGACTTAGCTCCCCCGTTAGAAAAACAGTATGTGTAAAATATCTGTTTTCTTCATCACAACTGGAGGTTATGATCTGAATCATTTGACAGTGCTACACCTATGCAAATAATTGATGGAAATCCAGGATTGCCTAATTCCTAATCCAGAATATTTCTATTATATGATATTGTCCTTTTTTAGGATAAATCATTTTAAAAATATCTTCACTTGTAAGACAACCTATGTTGCTTACAGACAAGGGCATTTTTTTAATCATCGTGTTTTTAAATCACCACATGAACAATTCATGATTGGGGCAAATCCCATATAGTGTGTGAGTATTAGTCCTTTTAATTGTGTGGTGGGTAAGACGGCAAGTCAGATGGCCTAGGTCAGTCATATTGTATAACTGTCTTGATTTACTTCTTAGTTGCAAAATTATTACTGCATGCCTCTCATATTGAAATCATTTAGGATTAAGTTAAGGTTATAAGTAAAAGCAAATTAAAATGATCAATTGCCTTTACCAAACTGCAGAGAAATAGAGCAACTATTATAGTGAAAACATTTTGTTTAATACTGTGCATTTCCATTGCTTCCTAAAGAGATTTTGCTGATTAAGAATGCTCACAACCAAAATTTTCTCACTAGTCAGAAATTACATACTGCAATAGTACTATGTGTTATAAATAATGATATTGAAAAAGATTGGTGAGATGGAAAGTAATATTGACCTCAAGTATCTGTAGAATATTTTACGTATTATATAGACATTACATTGGCTGCTTTGTGTGAAGTCGTTCCTACTATACTACTGTGAAGTGACATCTCTTGTTACTTTATTTTTGAATGCCTATAATATTAATGTATGTGTTTTCATAGTTTATGTATAATCTACATTGTCTTAGTTTGTGTGTATATGCATTTTGTAGGTATGTTTATTTTTCTTGTGAATAAGTTTTAATAAGTTTTAAATCTCTTAAAGGTCCTAAAATAATTTAATTATGATTCTGTTTAAATCATCAGGGGAGTTTGCCCCTAAGAGAATAATGCAAAAAAAAAAAAAAATCTGAGCAAACATGCATACCTCCATTCCTAGCCACTCCTACACCCATTCATCCGTCTGTCTAAATATAGAGATAGATAAATGTTGGATGGATAGACAGATAGATACACGCATATAAAACAATTATTTGTTTATGTCTTCTTAGACACAGTTTTATTTCATCTTAGTTTATCTGTATCATAGTCATAACTACCTCAATAATTTTAATCCATTTTAAAGCCTGCTTCTAAAAGAAGTAAAGGAAACAATAAAATACACATAGTGTTAACATTTACGAAAATAATTAAGCGAGATTAAAATTCATAAAAATAATTAAACAAATGCAGTACATCTTTTGGAAGTGTCCAGTGTTATAAACCATTTAAGCTGAACCAAAAAATAAGTAAGTGTCAAAACTTCTGATGGTTCACAATCCCCTCTACGACACTGTCCTGACAAGGCTTGTTATGGCTCGGTGACTTATTTTCCAAGAAACACAAAAGGAACCATTGCATGAAAGAGGTACAGCTCCCGAAAAAGCAAGTATGTCGGGTTACCTGTTCTCCACTTTTGCTGTGGTCTCATTGAAAACAGTGGCATTAGGTTTTGACAAAAGGCGTAGCCACCTCCGCACCTTAACTGCGAGAAAAGAACCTTCCAGGGGCTAACTAACTGCCTGTGTATTTTGTCTAGGTGTTGAGGGAAAGCTAAGAGAATGAAGGCTCTAAATCCCCAGTGGAAGCATGATATGGCGGAGCAGAGCTGGTGCTGAATTGTTCTCTCTGATGGCTCTATGGGAGTGGATAGCACTGAGTCTTCATTGCTGGGTTTTAGCGGTTGCTGCTGTGTCGGATCAGCATGCCACAAGCCCCTTCGACTGGCTCCTCTCTGATAAGGGACCCTTCCATCGCTCACAGGAATACACAGATTTTGTGGACAGAAGCCGGCAGGGATTTAGCACCAGATACAAGATATACAGGTATGAAGCCAAGGGAAAGCACTTCCAGAGAGCTCTTCCTTCCTCTAAGGGAAAGTTGCAGGTGGGAAAGGGAAAGGGTGACTGACCATCAGAAGGGGTTATCGTTTCCTATTCGCCATGGTGATGTTTTCGGGTTATTTAAAGTTATTTCTTGTCGACGTAACTTATTTGTGAGAAGGAAAAAAAAAAAACAAAACTGGAAAATGGTGACCACTTGTGCATCGCTCCCAACTTCTAGGCTTCCACACGGCCTTAAAGTAAACGTCAGTTAACCTTGAGAATGCATTGACCATTTTAAAGACTGAAAATTTTCAAAGGGATTTTTCTCCATGCTACCTTGTACCAAGTTTTGTTACCTTTTGCTATTTTCTTAAGCTTAAATGGGAATGGTATCTGCTACTAGTTACTGAGAAGTGGAGTCCCCTAATTCTTTTTTACCTACAAGGTAGCTGCACATTCTGAAGCTGGAGGAAATGGTACTGGCGAAAAGGAAAAGGCAGATAAAGAGGTCGTGGTAGCCACGGCCAAGAAAAAGGAGGAGATTGAAATATATGGCCTTGAACTGTTTCTGCTCTTCTATATTTGAATCTAGATACCTTGCACAGAAGGTATCATGCATTAAATCCAATAGCCTGCCTACCCCCACCCCAATCCATTAAATAGAGGGGTATACACGTGGTTGCCTGAATGGATTAGATTGCATTGATCTATGCCATAAAGAATGTTTTATGATGGGTATCAGTTTGGTTTGCTGCTTCACGATAGAAGTTTACAATTGCCAGGGCTTGGTTTCACGTTTATGAAGAAGCAAAACTTAGTTTTGCATTTGTGTCCGTATCTATGTAGATAGATCTTCTTCTATAAATCTTTTTTATTTTATGTTGTACGTGCACCAGAGGGCACTGTGCTTCTGGTCTGTATGTAGTCTTTTGTGCAGCACTGTGAGAAATGTATACATCTTATCAGCAGTGCATCTTTACAGACGAGACTGAGGATACTGAAAAAGTTCCATGAAGCATCAGGAAATTATTGCTCTGGGTGTGTGTGTATGTGTTTAACTAAGAAATCCTTTAGTCCAGGCAGCCAGAGCATTGTCACAAGTCTACGAAAAAGACTTATTCTACTTTTTAAAATGACGTGACAAATGTTAAAGATTTCCTTTCTAAAATGCAGCAAAAGCCATAATCAATAGGTGATGGTTCCAGTTGTATTCATTTTTACATGTGTTTGTGGGTTTAGCCGACTTTCCCTTACAAATGGAGTGAAGCTGCTTGAATTTAAGACCGTGAGAGTCTTCTATTTCAGCATTCTGCCAGAGCATTTTTAACAGTCTGTCAAACAGGCTCATGCCGGGGCATATTGCCAGGATCTTTGGGCATCTCTTTTGGGGGTGCTGAGGGGTTGTCACCTGTGTGACTGTTGTGGTTTGGCCTATTGGTTGATCGGCTGTGAGTTGCAAACATGGCTTGAAATGCTTTTAGAGATGCTGGGCTGAATGAAAGAGACACGTTCTGGGTCACCAATGGTGAAAGGTAATGAAAAACTGTACTTTTGGATCTGTTTGCAAGGCTCATGCATTTCCAGCAGTCTTCTTGGGACTCTTCCTAAAGAACTTCAGTAGCCCATACTCCTCATTCTTCTAGTGTCTTTACCTTTGTGGCTTGAATAGACATGGACGGAAATTGTGATTTATGAACAATGGAATAAGATATCCCGGCCCACCTGCCCAGACCAGACTACAATGTGTATAACCTTTGAAACCTTGGCTAATGATGCTGTGATCATTGATGGTTGGTAAAAATTGGACAGTATATCAGTATACTCATGAAGATTCTCTTTGCCTTGGCACCATGAGAGATTTTAACTGTCAAAGTAATATTTCCCCCAATTTCAGAGAAAACTATCCACTTAGCCATTTGATATAATGGATCTGAGTTTTTCCTGGTGAAGTTGACCTTACTTTTGAGGTATTAGAGAATCTCAAATCCAAGGATTAGAACTGTTTTCTGGTTTTTGGCCTTATTTCATTTGTGCTTTTGTTTTCAATATTTGTTTTAAAAATAATTGTTAGAGACTTTATGTTTCATAAATGTTTAATAAGAGAATTGGTGAATATCTAAGACATATAGTATCTTTCCACGGTGAACACTAGATTTATCATGATAAAAGAGAACATAATTTTGAAAAGTGACTAAGCAAATCCTACTCATTCCAATTATTACTCTCATAAGCTCCTTTATGTGAGGTTTTGTATTGGCAAAATTTCTGAAATGCTTTAGGTACAAATGTTAAACATATTAAGTCTGTTAAAACAGTTAGGTTAAATCTCTTCCAGTTGTCTGTCTTCATTTTATTTTCTTTTCACCTCAAATATAGAACAGCAAGAGCATAACAATTGAACAAAAAGTATCTTTTTTTTTTTTCATGATAGGGTGTACTTTTGTCAACTCTCCAGGCTTATATTTATATTTTAAAATTAAAGTATTTTATAAAGTATTTTTAGGTTTTATTCTGAAGCTACCTTATGACTTGAGGTGATTATTTTATGAACAAATCCTTGAATTGAAGCAGGTCAGTTGAACTGTCATTTGGTTAAATATTAAAACTTTGGTTTTCAGCCATTATTTAACTAAAGATTGAAAATGCCACTTAGCCATTATAAATAAGTGTTCTCACTTTTATTTTTTTGTGTGTTTTTAATTTTTATTTTATTTATCTATTTATTTTACCTTTTTTATGACCACACCTATAGCATATGCAGGTTCCCAGGCTAGGGGTTGAATCAGAGCTGTAGCTGCCAGCCTCCACCACAGTCACAGCAAGGCTGAATCCGAGCCGTGTCTGTGACCTACAACACAGCTCACAGCAACGCCGGATCCTTAACCCACTGAGAGAGGCGGGATCAAACCAGCATCCTCATGGTTCCCAGTCGGGTTCAGTGACTGCTGAGCCATGATGGGACCTCCTAATTTTTATTTTATATTGGAGGATAGTTGATTTACAATGTTGTGTTCATTTCAGGTGGACACCAAAATGATTTAGTTGTACATCTGCATATATTCATGCTTTTTCACATTCTTCTCCCATAAAGGATATTACAGAATGTTGAGTGGAGTTCCATGTGCTCTCCAGTAGGTCCTTATTGATTATAAATGTTCACACTTTTAGAAAATGAGCTATGCCTTGAGACTTTTGCCCCATCTGAAGCATGAAATAGGAGCACGCTGGGCTTCTTAGTAAGTTGGGGTCTTGTGATTATAGTTATTATATTTTACAAACAGTATGATAAGTGCATAATTTTTTTTCCAGACCATGGAAATCCTCATTCTTTTAGTAAATTATAGGAACTCTGGACCAGGGACACTCTTTAAGTAATTCAGACACCATTATCTTCAGCCACGGGTATAAAGTCTAAGTTTAGATGGCTGGTGATTTTTATTCCTAGAAAAAAAGACATTTCACATATGGAAACTTGCAGACACATTGCTAGAAAGCAAAAGTCTTTTTTTTTTCCCCCTAACTTCTACTATTCTTTGCTTAACCACCTGTTCAGGTGAGCTATGGAGGAATAATGATGTTTTTCTTATACTTTTAAGAATGATGCTAATGTGGCATACTACAACTTAGCTTGCTTCCTCAGAACAATTTTTCCAAACACAATTTTAGTAAGAATTTGTCTTCTTGGTAATGTTCTCTGAGAAATATTATATGTAAAGTCACCTCTGAAAGAATAAGATAGCCTAGAAAAAAAATAAGTGTGCAGATATTTCATGGCAGGGGTATAAAGAACCTGTGTGTGGGGAGGGGCAAATTTTGAATAAATGGTTCTGTAATTTGGGTAGCCACATGAGCAAAACACAAATGGGATCTCTTTCTAATATCATACACACAGATCTACTGTATATGGACTAATGATCTAAACAGGAAGGGCAAGAAATATTGTTTCTAGAGGAAAACACTCTTGTGGCATTTGGATATATAAGGATTCCTTAGAGTACAAAGCATGAAACAACAAACAATACTGAACAGTTCAGGTGTGTTAACGTTATCAGGACTATATAACCACCAGTGGCATCCTGGGTGCATCTTCCAAGCTGGATGGCGGGTGAAAGACGCACAACACAGGAAACATTTGCACATAGTGTGATTCTATTATATGAAGTTCATAAAATAAGCAAAACTATACTGTTCAGATATGCCTACCTAAAAATGGTTGGTGAAACCAAAAAAAAAAAAAAAAAAAAAAAAAGCAAGGAAGTGACTATGATAAAAGTCAAGATAGCGATTATCACTATGAGGAGAAGAGAAAGATGGGATTTTTAAGGGGAAAACATTTCTAAGGTCATGATTTCAAAGATAATGACAATACTCAGTTTCTTAAAGTGGGCGGTTACGCTGGTGTTATTTAGACTCTCTCTATTTTAGATATTTGTTCCTATACATTTATATTTCGCAGTATAAAAACATAAAAAGTAAATAAGTATTATGCCATCTTTGCATTGAAAAACTGGAGTCTTCAAATTAGGTAGATTAACTATGCCCTTTGCATTATTTCCCAGTTCAATATTTATTATTTAAGTTTATTAAGCCCTCTTATATTCCATTGAAATGTTCAATTAAGTGAGCAATATATGCCCCCATCCAAAATTATATTTTGGTGTCTATACATGCATTCTTACACAAAAATAAAAATGTTTGCTTGTTGCTTGTTGTTTGCAAAGACCTTCCATATCTTTCAATCTGTGATTTTACTATAGGATTTTATTGGTAGTATTATATCAATTTCAGAAAGCTAACATGAGATTTTAAATAATATGTCTATAAACAGTAGATAAATGTTAAAAGTCATTAAAATCTATATTTTTAAATTTAAATTCAATAATCATTTTACCACAATTTAAAAAAAGCCCTCATAGGTAATTGGCTACATCTTTGGAATTAAATATCCTTTTTTTTTTTTTTTTTGTCTTTTTAGGGCCATACCCATGGCATATAGAGGTTCCCAGGAATAGGGGTCTAATCAGAGCTGTAGCCACTGGCCTATGCCAGAGCCACAGCAACACCAGCTCCGAGCCACATCTGTGACTTACACCACAGCTCACAGGAATGCCGGATCCTTAACCCACTGAGCGAGGCCAGGGATCAAACCTGCAACCTTATGGTTCCCAGTCAGATATGTTTCTGCTGCGCCACAACGGGAACTGTGGAATTAAACATTCTGATATGTGAAAACAAATCCATTGCACAACTCATTTCTGTGTTCACATGTGTTAGTGTTTTGCTCAGGACACACATCCTTGATCTAATAGATACTCTTTATTGTTGCCAGAGATCTAGTAAAATCATGTGAAATTGTTACAGTGCAGGCTCCGGGTGAATCAGACCCTCCATTTCTGACTTTGCCATGTCCATGTGACATCAGCAAATATGATGCAAGCAGAAGCCTGTCAAGGTGCCTGTGCACCGGGCTTGCTGTGAATTTGTTCTGAAAATTCCCTGGGAAGAAGCTTAGTCTAGATGACTAGAGCGGGAGAGACCTCACGGAGCAGAAAAGAACTGGAACAGTTGGTGTTCTCCGGACCTGATGGCCCCTAGACAGAAACGATCACCAGACACGTGAGTGAGGCCACCTTAAGATACTCAGCTCCAGCTGAACGCGTAGACACCTGGCTGCATTAGTGGCCCCAGGCCTAGGAGAAGAACCAAACAGCCGAGCCCAGCCAACGTTTCTCATCCATTCGCACACAGAATCATTAATAAGTGAACAAAGAACCTTGTTCTAAGCTTCTAGTTTGGGGAAAGTTGTCTGTGGGCCACATGTAATTAATGTAAGTATGTTCATCAGAAACATAAATGTGGCATTTTTTAATGATAGAAATAATGTTAAATGTTAATTATAATATCATTTACAAAGAGCTTTATTTAGGAATGCATACGTTTTTAAATGAAATAAAAGGGGAACCCTGTTTTAAAATGTCTTCTACATAGCAATTCCCTACATAATCAGTTCAAATTTTCCACCAAATAGGATAAATCTGGGGGGGGCAGGGGGGAGACTGAAAACTGATAACACCATGGCAACTATGGTTGATACTCAACTTTCTTCCAGAATGTGAGCGGCATGTCAATGATTATAAGACCCAATGATCAGCAAACATATTTTAACGCTTAGGATAGAATAAGCCTGATAGTCTTTTTTTAATTTTATTTCATTTTCTTAAAGCACAGTTGAGGAGTTAACTGTCGTGGCTCAGTGTTAGCGAATCCAACTAGGATCCATGAGGATGTGGGTTCAATCCCAGGCCTCGCTCAGTGGGTTAAGGATCTGGTGTTGCTCTGAGCTGTGGTGTAGGTCACAGATGCAGCTCGGATCCCCTGCTGCTACGGCTGTGGTGTAGGCCAGCAGCAGTAGCTCTGATTTAACCCCTAGCCTGGGAACTTCCATATGCCGCAGGTGTGGCCCTGAAAAGCAAAAACAACAAAAAAAGTGTAGTTGATTTACAATGTTGTGCCAATTTCTGGTGTATAGCAGTGACCTAGTCATATGTACATATATGTTTGCTTTCTTATATTATCTTCCACTGTGGTCTAATTCCAAGAGACTGGATATAGTTCCCTGTGCTATATCCTCACAGAACCTCATTGCTTATCCATTCTAAATATAATCGTTTGCATCCACTAACCCCAAACTCTGAGTCCATCTCATCCCCTCTCCCTCCCCCTTAGCAACCACAAGTCTGTTCTCTATGTCTCTGAGTCTTTTTGTTTTGTAGATAGGTTCATTTGTGCCATATTTTATATTCCACGCATAAGCGTTATCACATGGCATTTGTCTTTCTCTTTCTGACTTACTTCACTCAGCCTGATGACAAAGGTGACACGTCCCTTAAATACAGTTGGGAGCTACGTCATTACTGTCAACGACCTTCTCAGAAACTCAGAATTGGCACCTAATAGAAACCATGCGACCCTTTCTCCTGTAAAACCCGACTTTGCAGTGTAGCCAGAGTATAAATAATCATCGCTTTCCCACTACCTTTGGAGAAGTTAGTTCCCAATAATACTGGCATAGGCAGAGATTTTTGCCAGATAAGTATGTTCCATGCAATATTTGGGACATACGTAAATAAAAAGATAATATGTTGTTTGTTTAAATTCTAACTTAACTGGTTGCTATATATTTTATTTGCAAAATCTGGCAACTTTAGGAGGAAATAAATGATTCCTGACACGGAGGATTGTGTATCAGTACAAGGACTCTTAGAAGTAAATTTGGAACAGGAAAAGGAAGAGCCCAGAATGCAGGAAGTAGGGTTTCTCATGGACTTTTTTATTTAGACTGTCAGAGAAATGAATGTCAGTGCAAATCCCACCTCAGATGAAGACAGCCACCCTTTGACCTTTAAGCCCAAACCTTTGAATTCCAGGAAGCAAAGAGTGGAGGGGTGCAGAGAACAGACTTACACACTCTTTGTCTCATAGCCAAATCTTGGTAGCAATAGATCTCTCTATCCTCATGACATAAATAAAGTAACAGAGTAATAGCCCCTTTGGGCTTGCAGTGTATGACTGTGTGCCTGTCACATGGCAGGGAGATGAGATTGTCCTTACCAAAGGATGAAAAGAACACATTTAAAAAAATGGCAGAACAACAACAACAAAAAATAAAGATTTATCACAAAGATACAGGAAGTTCCCATCGTGGCTCAGCAGGTCCCCAGCTGGTATCTATGAGGAAGTGGGTTCAATCCCTGGCCTCGCTCATTGGGTTAAGGCTCCAGCATTGCCATGAGCTGTGGTGAAGGTCGCAGATGCAGCTCGGATCCTGTGTTGCTGTGGCTGTGGTGTAGGGCTGCAGCTGCAGCTCCAATGTGAGCCCTAGCCTGGGAACCTCCATATGGCACAGGTATAGCCCTTAAAAAAAAAAAATTAGAGATTCACCTCTTTCTGCTCCCTCCCCACTAAAACACACACACTCAAAAACAGATGCACATTTGGTCTTATCAGTAGGTTGTAAGAAACTATGACATCTACAAAACAGCAGAGACGGTAAGGAAAGAATGCTTTGAAAAGAAAAAGGAATCGGGTAAGGTAATATTGCAAATAAATTAAATTTGGCAAGAGAAATAAAATCCACATTAAAAGCCATTACACACAGAGTTAAGTGTTAAAACCTCAAATGTGGTTATGAAATTGCATGGAAATGTTAAAATGCAATTGTTGGAGGAGACAGTACTTAGCGTGAAAGACAGTGATTAAGTTTCCTGGGTTATAAGCTCAGATGATAAAAATTAATACCTGGAAGAAGGCCCAAGTTACAGATTGAGTAAAATCTTTAAAAAAGATTAAGTGGAGATACAAAATTTATATATACTTAAATTCTCAAGATAGGAACTGGAAAAATATAAGTTTAAATGTTATTGAAAACCTTAAGGTTAACCACAGGTGGATATAAAAAGCAGCATTGTATCTGCTGCTTATAAAAACAAACATAAAATTTTAAAGATTAGATGAAAATGATGAACATGACTTCAAACCAGGTGACTGCAGAAAAATATAGTTAATGTAATGATCATAAATATTTCAAGCTCTGAAAATAATTTTTGTAATTGGATTAAAACATTTACTTAAATATAACTACCTATAGCAAAGTTACTTAAAACAAAATTACACCTAGCAGAAAAGGTCAAAAAATATAAAAAAGATCATTTCTCTTAAAATCCATATAATATTGTGTAATAAATAGTGTATTATGCTAGATATTCTAAAATAAATTTAAAAAATGTGACTGTAATATGAAATTTTAATTTTCCATTCTTCTTCTGCACAGAGTAAAACAGGTCACAAAAAAGCAATGTAGGGTAGATAAAGGCATATAATTTGCATATTGAACTTGGTACAGTCTTACTAACATATAGAATTTTGTACTAAACATCGTATACCTCTTAGAAACATATGTGGAATATTTATCTTAAAAATTCAAATACTGTATACCCCTACCTTTTAGGGTTGTTAAAATTTAATCGCATAGCTATGAAACAAATTATTTGGAAGATAAATTTAAGGCATTTAATTCAACTATTTTCTCATAAAATTAAAAATTCAAAGAGATTCAGTATCCTTAAATATGATTTTATTGCCAAAGTTATTAAATACTATGAAAACTTCTCTTCTCTTTCAATTACAAAGTTAAATAAAACATACAAAACTCCAAAACTTAAAAATGGAAAATAGGGCTCATGACTTTTCCATGATCTTTTTTTTTCAATGTATAAGCATGCAGCACAAAGAGTTTATAAGTAAACATTTCCACTGTACCTCTGGTTGGAAAGTTTTATAAATTGTTCCTTACATTTCCTCTAATGAGTATGTGGAATTCAGATGATCAGACAAAACACTAAATGTCATTAAAATATTAACATGAGGCATGTTACTTGAAAAACCACTTCTAAATAATTAACAGTAAAATTATGTGGTTTTCCCAGGATTATTTAAATGAAAGTTAAAGATGAGTTTTAAAAATGAAGTATATTCTCTTTTTGAACCTTACCACTTATTTTAAAAATGATCATACTAAAACAGCTTTATATCACAAAGAAGAACTGTAACATAAATCGTGTTTTGTGGAGCATATATGTGGTGTAGACTAAGAAAGGGGAAATGGTGGAACTAAATATTGTGTCTTCACTATGTGATAGTGATTTCAAGATATTATAAATGTTCCAAAAAATCCTGGTATAATAATTTCTGATTGACAGATAAACGAAATAAAAACATAAATTTGTTGCCCTTTGGCTACCCCTCCTTTCCCTGTTTGTCTGCCCTTGAACTTAGGAACTTGCTCCAAAATCACCTGTTCACCCCCCTGACCTATGAATGCCTGGGAGACAGGACTTTTCTGGTTTCTGTTTTGCTTTTACAGCTTTATATACTTTGTTATTTTATTTCTGTGTTTCTGTTTGGCTTTATATTCCTGGAGAAAGTCATTTGCTCATTCATCAAAAGTATTGGCTTTATATTTGGGCTGCATGGTTTCAAAGCCAACACATCCCACTGAAAATTCCTCTCTTGAACATAAGCAAGGAGACATGAATTGTTTCCATCTTTGTCACTAATCAGCTGTGTTCACTTCAGCCTTATAAATTGATTTCTCAGACCACAGTTTCCTCTTTTGTAAAATTAAGGCTGGGCTAGATCTCTGAAGATCCTTTGAGTTATAAACTTGAAAGCTTGTAATCCCAAAAGCAAAATGGGAAGAGATCAGAACAAATAGATAAGCATTAAACCAAAAATCAACAGAAGCTAATTCTTCCCTCTGTATTCTTGCCTTTTGCAAAAGCCATTTATAAATACTTTTAAAAATAATATCTAAGAATCTCTTGTATTACTCTGTGTTCATGCATACTCAAACATAAATTTTGTAATATTTTCCCATCTCCTCATCATTCCAATTCTTTTCTGTTTCTTATGTTATATCGAAGAGGCTATAATGGGAAGGGAGCTATTTTCCTAGTTGGTTGATTTTCCATAAATCATTCCATTAGTCTATTATCACACTTTACAGTGCAGTGGTAAATTAGAGAGTATTCTAGGTAGTGAGTTTGTACATAAATAACCTAAATTAATTGAAGACATCTATTCAACGACTCTATTTAGTTACATCTCTAATTTTGAGACTAAACCATATAATAAATTTAAATATTTTACTATTTAATTGAATTAACAATCAGATATGCACATGAATTCATACTTTAAATGTCCTTTAGTTAATATTGGGGAAACTTCAGTCAGGAATAAAATAAAAATGTTAATTCAAGGCTTTAGGAATCATAATTGAATTTCAGAAAAGCTAGTTCTTAATGAGGATTTTATATAATCTCATGATTAAAAATAAAATACACATTTTTAATAATTAATAGAATTTATAAATAAGAATAATTAGTTTAATAGTGCATTCATGTTTGTTTCTATCGAAATGAAAAAATGAGCAACTCCTAGTTCACACAATTATTTACAGAAGAAGAAATAACAATTATGATTTTTTTAGCATTCAAACAAGTAATTTATTCGATTATCTCTTTCACTAATCTCATCTTACCAAGCATTCTAATTCTTCGCTCCTGTTATCTCTGTGGTCTTCTTCCAAATATAATTGCCAATATTATCAATATTGTTTTCTTTTGTTATCACTCTTCCGGGGCTTTTGAATTGCTAACTTTTTTTTTTTAATTGGGAAATATTCCAAAAATGCAAAGTTTAAAACTATAGGAAAAAATATGAGTAATAATAGTTGTTCAGGGCTTTCCTTGGCATCTTGAGTGTGTGTGTATTTAAAAGGAGTGTTATTTAAAACGTCATTTGTGGAGTTCCCGTAGTGGCGCAGTGGTTAACGAATCCGACTAGGAACCATGAGGTTGCGGGTTCGGTCCCTGCCCTTGCTCAGTGGGTTAACGATCCGGCGTTGCCATGAGCTGTGATGTAGGTTGCAGACGCGGCTCAGATCCCGCGTTGCTGTGGCTCTGGCGTAGGCCGGTGGCTACAGCTCCGATTCAACCCCTAGCCTGGGAACCTCCATATGCCGTGGGAGCGGCCCAAGAAATAGCAACAATAACAACAACAACAACAACAAAAAAAAAGACAAAAAAACAAAAACAAAACAAAACAAAAAAACGTCATTTGTATTATATTTATCATTATAGGAGAAAGTCCTAAAATGGCATTCGTTATGTCATCTCTGCCTTGATGTAAAATAAATTGCTATTTAATTGCAATTTTTAAAACATTTCTAACTTTTAAAATAGTAGTCATAAAATTAACATTGTTTTATATCTTTCAACAAAAATGTATTATGACGAACAGTAAAAGATTATTCAACTTCAAACTGCTTTCCAAAGTTAAAGCTGAAATTTGTACTGAATATTTATGGTTTTTAATATACTTTATTAATTCAATATCTATAATTAAATCATTCTTTTATAGCAATAGCTAGTTCTAATTTTTTTGAGATTACTTTTCCTATAAATTGTTTATTTCCCCTTTTATTTTCAGCTGGAACCGTAATTCTGTAATCTGCCTTAGGATATAAAAATTATTCCAGTGAAATTCATTTGGCCTAGAGAAGAATCTTACATCAGTTAATTAGTAATATTTATCCATGGAAATTGCCTCTCAGACCAAAGTGATATATGAAATATATAAATGTGCAGCAAATGTTGGTTGAAAAGAATTACACAAAGAATGGTCATAGAGTCTTAATTTCCCTTTCATCTATTTCTCTAAATATTCCAATAAACAAAGACAATATAAAAAAGAGCTATTTATTATAGAAATAAACCTAGGAAAATATCAATAAACCATTTTCGTTTGAAGGGAAAAAGCTAATAACCTTGATCCTAGGCAAAGGAGACATGTCACCCTCTTCAGTTACTATTAAAGAATTATTAAGGCTTTTTCTGAATATTTTACCGATAGCCAAGAAACAGAGCTTCCACAATATTTGGAAGTAGTTTATTTAAGTCCAAGTTTATTGTGAAGGCCCTGGTACCTCAAACCCTCAATATATATGTCTGTGTTCTGCTGGCCTGTGGTTACTTTTTGAGTCTCCACTTTTTTTCAGTGGTCTCCTTCATTGTTCCTATACGTGCAGGCTACCTGACTTCTTCCTGTTTGACACCGTTGAAAAGAGACGGAGAGAACGGCCCGGCCATGCATTTGCATGTGCTTTTTCTCTAGCACCATTTCCTTGGCTGCTCAGTTAAATTGATCTTAGCAGCTCACTAATTAAACTACCTCCCTGTCAGCCTTGAAATTAGCAAAGGCTCTGTTTGGCTGTGGCCTTGTGTGCTGCCTGTCTTATCTTAAAGACACACGACTCTTATCCCAAAACATAATAGAAAATTAGATTGAAAGGAACACATCCATTGAAAGTTGTTAAGTATTTCCTCAAAAAATATTATCTCTCAAAGACTGAGTTGTATAAAAGGTGATTTTTAGCAGTCACCCCTAAACTCATCACACATAAGAAGACTTTTTCCTATCTACTGTAAAAAACAAAAGGATAATACTTTTTTGCATTTATCTTTTCAGAAGATAGACTTTTTAAAAACGTAAAATCTAGGAGTTCCTGCTGTGACACAGCGGGTTAAGGATCTGGTGTTTTCTCCGAGGCATGGTGGGTTGGATTCCCCAGCTTGGAGTAGCGGTGGGTTGGATTCCCCAGCTTGGAGCAGTGGTTTAAGGGTCCGGCATTGCTGTAGCTGTGGCATAGGTTGCAGCTGTGGCTTGGATTTGATCCCTGGCCTGGGAACTTCCACATGCTTTGAGTGTGGCCAAAAAAAAAAAAAAACACAAGACAATCAAAGACTAATGATTAAAAATGTCCTTAAAATTCATCTATTGAAATTAATGATATTTAACTCATGCTGTGTAATCCCCATCTGTAATATTACTGTCAAGTGGCCATCAACCCTTTCTTTAAATGTTTCAAATGATTGAGAACTCCCTCGATCCCAAGATAATTGAATCAGCAGATGAACACTTATGACTCTTGGGAATGCCTTCCTGGTGAAGAGCTTGCATCTTCTAACCACTGTACTGTATCCACTGCTCCATTGTTTATTCACATCATAGTACTCAGGTTTCCCATTAAGCTTCAGTTTTGCAGAAATCCTACTGCATGCCCTGTGTCTGGCACAATTTGACTCTCCTACTGCAGAGGGCACTGCATGTGTATCCATAGCTCATTTAATGTAACCTCAACACATTTTTGTCCCATTTGATAGAACTGTCAAAGAGTTTTCTGTTCCTGAATATTGCAATCCCACATCCTCTTTTATATCAAATCTGCACACTTGAAAAGCATACCTTCCATATATTCATTTGCATTACTAATAAAATTATAATTGAATGAGAGAGAAACATAGATCTCTCAACCACATCATGAGAAACCTCCAACTAGAGGTTTTTCAAATCTTCAAAGCCCTTCGTTACCCCCAAGCTCTGAAAATGAGATTTGGTTTTAAAACCTGCCCTGCCCTAGACAGACATGAAGCTATAGTTTTTAATTTTGTACTTAATGCACATATTCCTGAGTTGCATTTCAGGGACACTGATGTATTGGATTATGGGGTTGATGGCTTAGACTCCACTGAGGATATTACATAAGTTACACTTGATATAGATCATTTTCGGGAAAAGTCTGAACTCAGATGCATTTGACCTCAAGAGCTTCAGGTAAAGCCCTATGACTCTGTATTAACTTCCAGACTTTTCTCTATAGCTTCCCATTGGGATATTACTATCACTGTTATTATTTTTTGGCTGCACCCATGGCATGTGGAAGCCCCCCTACCAGGGACCGAACCTGCATCACAGCAACAACCTGAGCCGCTGCAGTGACAATGCTGGATTCTTAACCTGCTGCATCGCAAGCAGACTCCCTAGAGTGCTATTTTTGACTATGTTAAAAGCAAACAAGGCACAGTTGGCTCTCACAGTTGGCTATCCCTAGGGTCTCAGGTGTGTGGGGGAGTAAGTGCAGGTCTAGATGGCGGGACCAGCAAAGGATGATAGGGGATGTACTGAGTGCCTGGGGCCGCTCGGATGATGGAGGAGTGGGGTCTGAGGTGCTGCTGCTGAGACCATTCTTCCCGGGGGAGCCTTGATCTTGCAGGCTCTTGGGACTTGTATGGGGCGACAGAGGAGGCCTGGGATGAGAAACTCTTGGGTGCCCTGGACAGAGAGGCCTCTGGTCCCAGACCCGTCAGTAAGGAGGCTGATTCACACCACCTATCAAGCCAACCCCAATCTTCCTCCATGCCTTCCCTGATAACACTCAGATATTTTCTAGAATTGACTTATTTGTTAGTTTATTAGGTTAGTAATTCCATCTATGAATTTTCCCATCCTTCATTTTCTTTTCTAACTTTTAAAACACATATAAAATGTTAGATGCCCCTTTTCCATTTTCAATGCTGAAATTTAATTCATAAATCCTTATTTTTAGGTTGCGACCTTGTAATCCTTCTCCTTTATTGGAACATTTTAAAATCTTTTTTTTTTTTCTTCAGTTGACCTTTCACTTAAAGAGTTAAACTGCTTCTTTTAGCCATTATATTCATTTAATCCTGCTCACAGAATGGAAAGTAAAGGCAGCTCAGAAGAGGAGTGAGAGAAGATGAATTGGCATTTTAGAACCGAGGTTTCAGGCCGGAATCTCATTCACTTTTTGTGTTACCGTATAAAATGGTGCCACCTCTCCTTGTCTCTGAGTCCTTACGTAGCAAATGAGGATGGTAGGACAGTCTCGAGTTTCCTCCTCATGAGCAGATGCAATTGAGGCACAGCCTTTTCTGGTCACTTTTTGACCGAGGCCGTTTTGTAATAGTAATAATCCCAAAGGATATCATCACTGCATATGGAAATTAATTGTTTGTAAATATGCTGTAGAACTGGCTGCATATTTTTCCTTTAGGTTCAGTATTTAATTTGCCTTGAATAGAGTTTTGTGATGTAAAGACTTTTGCTTACTGAACTTCATGTCTGCATAGAAAGATCGAAGATTTTTCTAGAATTTCTAAAATTCACGTAATTTTTCAACATCGGTAATATGACCTCTTTCTAAGAGGAGAATGACATTGAAATAATCTACTATCCATGGATAAGAAAAATTTCAACCCCTTGGAAGATAAAGAAATTTCTGTTGTTGATGCTACCGTGATAATTTAACTATTGATCATTTGAGCAAATCCTGTGAATGGATTTCTTTTTGTTTTATAAAGAATTCAAATCGTTTCTGTAATCAAAACTCTGAACAGGCAATCAATGCATTTTACATTGTATTTTAGCTTTTAAGAATAATTTTTAGATATCTACCTGAGGAAATGTAGTCTAGAAAGCTTCTTTAACATTGTTTTCTTAGTATTTTTCAGATGAAAGCAGTTTGAGTCAAAGTATTTTTCTGAAAAATACTAAGGCATTGTGAGCATTATTTTCATTTCCCCAATGAAAATAAAATTTAAATGAGAATAAAAAAAGTTCCTGTGACAAAGAAACATGATATCTAGAGTCCTGTTTTGCCCCTATTTATTAACTTAGCTGCTTTATTAGAGGAAACAGGATTTACTGTTGATATGACATGAGGTTACTATTACCTTTCATAAGACCGAGATTCACACTTCTGTTTCTGGCAATTGAACCATAAGAATGGGGCTCCTTCTGGAGCCCTTTCTTGTCATTCTTCACATTGTGAGCTTTCCTGTTCAGGCCTTACATTCAGTAATCTTTCTGCTTCCGGCTTCAGTAATACTCCTGCCGCAGCTCATCACACCGTTCAGTGTCTTTCTACCATTAATTCATTCTTTTTTTAAAAATATATTTTTAAAATTTTTTGATCGAAGTGTAGTTGATTGACAATGTTGTGACAATTTCTGCTCTACAGCAAAGTGACCCTGTCATCCATGTATGTACATTCTTTTTAATTCATTCAACACACACACACACACACACACACACACACACACATCTTATTATAGAAAATAATAATGAACTGGTATTTATCCTGTCTTAGAACAAATTCTTTTCTTTTGCTATCTTTTTTTTTTTTGTCTTTTTTTAGGGCCACACCCACAGCACATGGAGGTTCCCAGGGTAGGGGTCGAATCGGAGCTGTAGCTGCCAGCCTACACCACAGCCACAGCAATGCCAGATCCAAGCCATGTCTGTGACCTACACCACAGGTCGTGGCAATGCTGGACCCTTCATCCACTGAGTGAGGCCCAGGGATCAAACCTGCATCCTCATGGATGCTAGGCAGATTCGCTTCCACTGAGCCACGACGGGAACTCCCAAATTCTTTTCTTAAATTGAGATTTTTTTGTGTATATAAATACATAATATACATAATTGATTATACTTAGTTTCAGGTGAAAAACATGATGATTTGATATTTGCACACATTTGCAAAATGACCACTATGGTAATTCTAGTCCACAAACATAGTCACAAAAATTTTTTTCTTGTGATGAAAACTCTCAAGATCCACCCTCTCAGGACCTTCTGAATCACATATACAGTATTATGAACTCTCGTCACCTCACTGTATAGTATTCTCTCACTGGTTCTTGACATATCCTTAATAATTGGTTTACTAGAAGGGGGTCTTATGCTATGGTTTTGCTATTTTAAGGTTCAAAATACATGAAAACTGGAAACTCAAACCACGTTAGGGTACTGGGATTATATAGAAACACGTTAGATTGATATGGCCAATTTCGGCAGAAATACTCTTCATTTCTTCTTTATCACACTGTTCATATGAGCATCATGCCCCCTTAGGAGCAACATACTTTTCTCTCTTAGGAAGTGTGGAAGGTGTTGTGCACTGTGGGTCACTGTCACCTGTATGTCTGTTGGTTGGAATTACTTTAGAGTCAATGGGGAAGAAATACATTCACTTCCAAGCCTCTCCCCTTCTCTGTGTTCACACACACACACACACCCCCACACACCTACACGATGCTGAAAAGGATACCATTAAACAGGGTAGATAAGGTACGATTTCAAATCAGAAAAGACTTGGCCAATTCCTATTCTGCCGTCGACAACCAGGGGGCAAAAACGAATGTGGGTAAATTGCAAAATTGCGGTGAAATTGTTCTTGGGAATCTGGAATTGGTGGGTCCTGTAAAGAGGAACCAGAAAGTCCCACAACAGGGCTAGTGTTAACTGTCCTTCACTCGCCCTCATCGGCTTATGCTGACAGCTGGGAGTGCGTCTTGGGCAGGCTACCTTGGGAGAAGATAAACTACTCCTGGCGGGTACCCGGCTCATCTGTGGCGGGGGTAAGAGCCTATTGGTACCTGCGCTGGACGCAGCACAGATCAGACAGAATTGCTGTTCACAAATGGGTGATGGAATTGGACTTAGTAGCATTTTCCGGTGTGGATGGAATCTTTGTGAAAATCATCGCAGTGGCTTTAAACATGAAGGTGCATAAGGACTTCCATGAAAAGGGCCCTAATCTCAGCGTGGACTGCAGGTTTAACCTAACAGCGGAGTTCTATGGGTAAAATGTAAGTTTCCCCGAAGTAAGGAAATATGTCTTTTTGACAAAGTAATTCTGAAAATATTGTGAATAAACACTTGCATGGTCTTGATTTTAGTACAGTGTACATACAGAGGGGTAATAAAACAGAGCCAGAGAAGAGAAGAGGAGAAAGACTGAGAGGGACCAAAGGAGAGAGAGAGAGAGAGAGGACAGCTGTTACAGGGTCCAAGCAAAGGAATATGTGGCTTAAAATTATATTTAGGTTTCTACTCTATATTGTTTTCTAATAAAATTATACTCTTTTGGTTATTATTTTAATTTTTGTGAAAGCATCTAAAGGTTGTAGTTACTATTATACAATGATCAAAAAGTGACTCTAAAATAACTCTTGGCCTTAAAAGAGATATTAGGAATTATTAATTTGGAATCTCATCTTACAGTTTTGATTTTACTGTAATGTCTTGAGGAGTGAAGCATATGCTTTTGCAAAATAACCTCTACATAAATGTGGCCCCCTGACGTTTGTTTTAGCATTACCTCTGTAGGTCAACTCTGTACCTTACAAGGAAAATAATATAAGAAAGCCCTGTGGAACATTATTTTTTAAAATATTTGTTACTCTTCAATGCATTTTATTGTCCACAATCTATTAATGTAAAATTAAATGGATTGGTTATATTTGACATAATTTTTAAACAGTTAAATTGTATACCAAGAAGTCATAAAACATTTTCAAATATAACCATAAGAATTACATAAGCAGATAATACAGTTTTTGAGTATTATCTTCCCAAAGTATTATCAAAATAACCTACTGACAAGACAAACCTGATTGTTCCCACCATCACAAATGAATGTTTCTACACTAGAGATTTAATAGCATCTCAGAGAAGAGAAGAGAAATTCAGAATATTGTATAGGTTGCCCAGTTTTGTTTACGTGCATCTATCAATGTGGGTTGTACGAAGCTTAATTAAGATTGGATAAGGACTCTGTATATCATCGTTTGGGACTAGTGGACAGAGCAAAGAGTATTGGCAACAAACTATAATTTGATGTTTTTTGATGAAGAGCCTCTTAGTCTATCATGAGGACCCTGGAATGGACAGTACAGTTATTTTAACTTACTTACCTTCCAGGGATAATAATGTTATATGGATGAAGGTATCAGTGTTTGCCTAGAGGCAGTTGTCTAAGGACTGTATGGTTTATTGGAAGTGGACAAAACGTAGTTCAGAAAGGTAAAATACATGACCTCGAGTCTTGTATCTCTGATTGGCAACAAGACTAGAGCCATATAATGCGCCATCTTGGCATTTTGTGGAAGAAATCCAGGATAGTCACCTACATTTTTAATAAAAATGTAATAATATGGCAAACCCTATAAAAACAAGCAGCCTCTTTTTAAAAATTTTTTATTAGGGTATAGTTGATTTACAATGTCGAGTTAATTTCTACTATACAGCATAATGACCGAGTCATACAATTATCTTGTAGTTCTCATACTATCTTCCATCGTGTGCCATCCCAAGAGATCGGATATAGTTTCCGTCAATAGTGAAGTCCTACTGTACAGCACAAACAGCCACTTTAAACAATACTGATTTAACAGTGCTCTGATCAGTTCTCAGGTGAAGATTTGTCTTCATTTTTACCATTTAAGGTAGAGTTTGTAAGACCTCCATCATAATCATTTAAATATCTTACAGAATTATCTGAGACTCTCAGCTCTCTGAAAGCAAGGATAATATCTTGTTTATCATAGTTCCAGCATTGTCTTGCACGTAATAGATGCTCAGTAAATACAATATTAATACAATAAAAGCTTCTACCAGATGGCACTGCGTGTTTATAGTTCACCCCATGTCATTAACTTGTTTGCATCCAGACAACTGAGCCTACTGTCTCATGATTCTGCTGCTTAATATGATTTGCTTGTTTTTCTTTTTACAGCCACACCTGCAGCATATGAAAGTTCCCAGGCCAGGGGCCTGATTCAAAGCTGCAGCTGAGACCTACACCACAGTCACAGCAATGCCAGATCCAAGCCACATTTGTGACCCATGCCACAGCTAATGGCAATGCCAGATCCTCAACCCACTAAAAAAAGCCAGGGGTCCAACCTGCATCCTCACAGATACTATGTTGGGTTCTTAACCCACTGAGCCACGATGGGAATTCTGCCTAATGTGATTTTCAGTCCAACATATTTTCCTGTATTTGACTTTATTATGCTGCACAGGAGTCATTATTCAGATAATTTTTTAGGATCAGACAATTTTATTTAAGAACAAAATTTTTAAAAATTAATTATGAAACACTATTATTTATCTCACATATTTGCCCTTTATAATTCAAAGATGTTAGGAAATGCAAATTTCAATCTCCTTTTTGCTCTTCTTTTAGAAATGATCATTTAGTCTGGGTATGTCTATCCCAAGAGGTATTGGTGCAGTTTATCTAAGAAGGTTACAGGATTTCTTGCCTTCTAGGAAAGATTATTGTCCATATAAATTTTAGGATTTTTAGCTCTGGAATTGTCCACCCCCCCAAATTTGTGCAAGCACACCAGCACAAAACCAAAACAGAAAGTTCATGCTTCTTCTGATCTAGTAGTACTTTAATTCCCATTTATCTATTATCTCAGGCAAATTATTATAATTATTATCCCCAATCTGTGCATGTTTTAAAGGATTGTTTTATAAAAAGGATATGACTTTCATAGACATATAAAATAAAAGTGAGCAAAAATTTTATTTAACTCAATTAATGGGGAATTCGTAAGAAGTTATAACTGGTTCAAAGAAGAATTCAATGAGGAATACAAACATGAATTTACAAATAGATGCATAACCAGTTTATTTCATGTTGGAGAGCATAATTAATTGTCTTTCTACCTTACAAAAGATATTTGCATGTCTATGAACAAGAGTCATTTGCATTGCTGACAGTTACCTAAAACCTTCAGGGTTAGGAAATGCTCAACGGCTATGGAAAGTGGAGTCTCTTCATGGAATAAAATAACTGAAAGATGTGCTTAGACAAGTCTCATTTTCCACTGGAGGCACCTGGTCATATCTTTGGGGTATTTCAAAATCCCTCGAGTTTTGTCCCTACACCCTTTCCTTACTCATTTTGCAGTCATAAAAATCTAAATGACGGATTTTTGATGTCAGAAAAGGCTTCATTGTTATGTGTGACCTGACAATTTACACAGGGACAGCGTGGATGTTAATTTTCGAAAGAGACCTTGAATTTGCTTGCAGGAAAAGAGCTATGCAATATTGAGGAATCCTTAAGGCCACAGGTTTAATTTCTGTCTAGGAGTTATTAGTAAATCTTGGATTTGACTTTTAAAAGCCTTTGCCTTTTGCTCTCCCAATACTAGGACACCCAGTGCAAGAACATGCAGATTTTACCTGCAGTTCACAGCCTGGTAAGAAGAGACCTTCCTTTCAAGCTTGAACCTTGGAAGCCATGGCTAATTTTCTTGGAAAGGCTTTATGAGAACTGATTCCATAAGAACAGCCACATTTGTTTCTTAAATAAGAAACCTTGTTGCTCTCCAAATATGACCCTTCAATAAGACTTTGGTTATACATTTGAGGTGCTAGATTAAATCCTGGTAAGAAAAAGGGCAGGCTTTTACTGACCTATGGAAATAAATACATTGCTGTGAAACACAAGAAGCCTGCAAGAGATTCTGAATTCTGAAGTGTTAGTGAGAATCAGATGTCACTTTAAGGAGTTTCATTTTAGTTTGCAGAAGCATAGGTTATGATATTACTGTGGGCTAGATAGTTTAGGAAGATAGGTGACTTCCTTCTATATCTGGAAGGTTGAACATCAAAATAAAATCAAAACAAGTGACTGGTACAATTTTTTTCATCTCTTCATTTATTACTATGTAGATATTTTTTGGTCCGCTGGGTTTTGGGTTAGCAATTTCAGGAAGATATATGCTTTTCAACTAAAGAAATGTTCTGAAAATCCTGACATACCACACTAATAAGAACTGAAAACTGAAAGTGATGGCTATTCAGAATCCTTATCCAATCTTTTTTTTTTTAAATGTCAAAATTTGAAGTATCTGGTTCTTACCTGTTCTACATATCTCTGAGATTGTTGCTTTTTGTTAAAGATACAAATTCTGGCTTGTAGTTAAACTCCTTTCTTTAGTCAAGCATTAGAGTAAAACAAAATCTATCTGTAGGTGATAGAGATTTTAAATGTTCCCTGTTTATTCATTACTAATAACTGTCAAATGGCAAGGGAATTTATTTTTGTGGAGTGCAAATAATAAAGCCATTCCAAAAGATAAAAAAAAATAAAATAAAAATTGCCCTTATGTGTCCTTCATCTGAAATAATCAAGGGTATAATCAAGTCATTATTCCATGAACTAAGGAAGGAAATGTTTAACGTATTCCATAGCTTTCTGGGCTCCAGTGTTATAAAACAAGGCAAAGAAAATTCACTTTCCAAGATTTTTCCCTCATGATGCTTGCTCATATTCTGAATCTGATACTTTCCTTGAAGACACATCTCAGGGCTTCAGGAGGTAAAAGCTAATGACATAATAAGGCTGAGGCATTATTTACATTAATGTCAAATGCCTTCCTCTTTCTGTATTTAAATGAAACAATAAACGCATATTTAAAAAATTTATCAGTTTTAATCTCTAGTATAGGAATTATGATCATTATAAACAACATGGACCAGATTGCTTTAGGATCATCAATAAGCCCCAAGAGTGGGAAGGAATGTCCTGCCAAAACAAATAAACAGCACATACATATGTACAACCAAAAACCACAATTTTAGTGAAAAAAATGATTTTTTTCTTGAAAAACCAAAACATATACACAATTATATTTCTCTGCTGCTATTTCTCCTAGCATGGTTCCTACCATTCATATGAATTAAAAATTTTAACTAGAGTAACTTCTATTTCACAGAAATCTGGATTATGGGTAATTGATAACTTTCTGTTCTACGCAAACATTTGAAAAGACACAGACACAGTTGAACAGAACAGAAACATTTGAAAGCACATGACTTCTACTTATAGCACATGCATCCCTTTTTCACTTTTACTAAAGCGGCAAGAATTAACTTTTCTATTAACGAAACCCAAAGATACAGCCTTTATATAGTTCATATAAGTAATGAACAAAAGTATAAAATGGGGCAATTACAGGAATGATGTCCAACTACTCCGTAGAAAATTTGAGCTCAGAAGACAATAGAATGAGGTAGACTGACAGATAAGGTAAAATAGTTTCAGATTGTGACCCTTGCTGTAAGGAAAGAAACAGAGAACTGAAAGAGCAACCTGGAGAGGGAGGTGTTAGCAATGATAATAGGCGGGAGAGATGTTTCTTAAAGGCTCTGAAGAGAGAGCATGTGCCGTGCACGAGTTGCAAGGAGGGAGACATCCCAGGCAGAGGACACGCAGAGAGGCTCAGCAGAGAATGGGCTTGGAAGAGCTTGGTAGGTCACCCATTTGGTGTTTGATTAGGCTGGAGAGAGACCCAGAAGTTAGATCTTGGGCGTTTTGAATGTCACAGTTGAGTTCAGGTGTTACACTAATTGCAAGGAGAGACTGCTGATGGTTTATCGCCAGAAGACAGTGGTTGGTCTGATTTACTTTTTTAAAGATTATTTGGCCCCAGGAAGATGATGAATTAGAGAGCAAATATCAGTAGAAACGAGGGTAGAGGCTGTGAGATTTATAGTAGTATAATGAGGAATAGATGAAAATGTGGATCCATGGTAGTGACAGAACCCATGTAAAATTCTCCCCTTCTTTAGTTCTAGTTTGAAACAGTATTCCTGACTTCTCAACCCTTTAGAGGTGATCCTGTAAATAAAACAGCATAGTCGAGACTATTTGTTAGTCTGTATCTCTTCTTTTAGTAAATGTGATGTGTTCATTCATGTTTATTCCATGGTCGATCTAAAAGACGTGCTTTTCAAAAAAATTAAAAGCAAATTATTATAAACTACTTTCATAAATTAACACAAACAAGTCAACATTTGTTACTCTCCCAAATACCAGATATGACTGTTCATCTCTCAGTTGGTTAGTTTCAACATCTAGAAGGTTAATGCTAAGCTTAGACAGGTCCATCCGTTTCCTAATTCTCATAGCAAATGTAGGACTTTCCACAGATGGATCAAAGTTGATTTTGGCTGAGCAGCATAGAAACAGGTTCATGCCTGTGTTTAGTCTTGTGGAGACAGAACTTTTAACAACCACTTCAGTCCCACCTCTTACAACAGGCAGTAGATTTGCAAACAAAAGCAAATCATGCTTAATTGCATTAAAAAAAATGCAAAAAAAAATGCTTGTCCTGAAGACTTACACTTCTTCACTGTAAAATTATAGGCGCTATCCACCTTAAAATTAATGGCAATTATTATTAGACAAAGGTGAGTTTTGGGGAATGGCAAAGGATTGCAAACTATGACTCACCATGAGGTAGTCCCAGGAGACAAAGGGAAGGTTAGCATTTATTAGGCTCCTGGAGGAAGTAGTTTTAAACAAAGGTTCTTTGGAGGAGGAGGAGAGTTCAGGGTTGTGGCAGTTTCACATTGGTTGCAGGTGATGGGGTTTGCTCTTTCTGACCAAGTGATTGGTTTGCTCTTTCTGAGGAGTGAGGAAATCCTTCTTCCTGATGGCTGTGTAAGTTGAGACCAGGGGTAAGTGTGGGAAAACTCCCCCTACAGGGCGTCCTAGCTCCCTTTGAAATCAGGATCCCATTATCTATCTTCATAATTCTAAAACACTCATGGAACCCTGGAAGATGCAAGTTTCTCATGGATAATGGGTCAAAGGCTGACCAATTAAAACCATGGTTTTCACACTTTTGGGGTTTGATAGAGATCCTGAATATCACCAATTTTGAACGGCCAGGAAGGTGAGGAGTATGTTTCAAATTCGTGAATTGTCAGCTGCATATTATGTTTCTTAAAAAAAGTCTTATTTTGGGACCAGCAGGAATTTATGTCTACATGGGAACTGCGTAGTCTGTTTCCACCGAGATAGAATCCAGTGGTTTTGTTGGCGTGTTTGAGACTTGTGCCATCTGGACTTTAGGTATGAAAGCTCTGCTTAGTGGAACATAATTTGACTTCTGTGTGAATGAGAGCAGTAATAAGGTGTGGCTAGAAGGGCTGTGTCTAATAGAAAACTGCGGGGATTTACATATTTGTGATTTGCAGTTTTGATTATTTCCAGGGCATCCCTCTTCCCTCTTGTGTATGTATTTGGTTATGGGTGAGCATGCTCTGCTACTGTATTCTCCTATTACCTTCAGTACCTTCTTTTTAATGGCATTATTTGGTTCTTATTTTATATTGAAAATGGATGCCTATTAGGTCTCCTGGGTTTATGTGCAAATTATTTTTTTCCAGTTCTTTCAGCAATGCAGATAAGTGTTTGAATGGCATTTCAGAAGAAAATGCATAATATTGGAGATTAATATTCATATAATTTGCATTATCTGACAGAAAATGAAATATAATTATGCAGTAGAAAATTCTTGAAAGAAACTTGTGATTTACTTGGGAGGTATATGAGTATGAGTTCATTTTTCCAAGAGATATTTTTTTACTGGAAATGAACTACTAATCTTGTTCAGTTGAATATTTTATTAATGATTATAAGCAAGAAGTGATAAAGTGTACAAAATAAACTTCATATAAGATATATGTCTTTTAAGCTTGCATATAAATATATTTGAGTATGACGTAGAACATAGAATATCAAATGGAGGTAAAATCAACTAATTAAGTAATAGTCATGCTTATTTTATTATTTAGATAGAATATCCATTAAATTCCAGATATAATGATCTGAGAACTCAGGAACGCATTATACTTTAGACATGGGTGGTCAAATTAACATTCTAGCCAGAGGAATAATACCTAATATGTCATAAATTATCTATTTTGAGATCTTTCAATAATGAATATATGATGCTCTAGTTCTATCAGACATATTACCCAGGAAGAAGTTTTTGGAGAAAAAATTCTTGTAAGGTTATCATTTGCACAAGAAAAACAGATTTAAGTAGTTTATAGCATCATTATCTGACTTCTTATAAATTATACAGTGGGGTTGAACAGTTTCATTTTATAGATTGGCTGCAACAGCAAGAACCACAACAACAATTGAATTCCTCACTTTATAAAGCTAAATTATGGCTTTTTGTCAATACTTCAACATTCACTCTAAGAGGAGAATGTGGTCTGTCATCACTGCTTTTGTATTCAGATGATCTTTAAATGTCATTGAGAATCAGCAATGATCCCTTATAATGGATGAAATGACAAAGTTTAGATAAGAGCAAGTCACATATAAAACTAAAATATATTTTAATTATACAATTTAGCTGTGAGGTTCTAACCTATTACTATGCCTGCTGTTCCTCTTTTCCCCCAAATAGAGACCCTTTGACGTTTATCATCTGGCATAGAAACCCCCAGCTCATTCGATACATCTTAGCTCAATGGGGAAAAATGGGAATGGCTGTAGACCGGTGCCACCCGGCAGCCGTTTTCCCCGAATGCTTTTCCAGTGCATCTTGAATGACATACATTCGGTTCTAGAACAGGGAGTCTGTCTTGCCTCTAAGAGTAAGTGATAACCTGTACAGTCACTGTGGCCTTTCCGCTCTGCGGTGGTTTTCTGTTTTAGTCACCGCATTTTTATTTCTCTCTCTTTCATTTTTAAATCCTACTGCTGGCAAAGTGGCAAAGGCAGACCCCAGCGGACTGGTTTCAGATGTTTGAAATTCTTTTCTTTCTTTTTTCACCCAACTTCTGATAAAAGCCGAATTCGAAGTAAACCTCTATATTTGGTGATCAATCTTTACAAGGAAAAGCTGGAGAGATCCGGTGAAAGTGAAGTCAGGTTTTGTGAGAAATATCTCTGTTCCACTTTTGAACCTCAGTACACTGGTTCTCAATGTTTTATTAGAGGCAACCCTGGTTTCAGTTTATATAAACCTCCCTTCTTTTTTGTAGTGGTTGCATAATTTCCACCACCTGTAAAAATACAACTTATTAGACAATTCCTCTATGTTGATATTCAAGTTCTTTGCAGTCCATGTTGAAATGACATATGTCTTCGCATGTGTCTTTCTCCACATGTGCCAATATCACTATGTCTGTAAAATAAATGTATATAACTAGTATTATTAGATGAAAAATTATATACATTTAAAATTCTGATATGGCTTCAGATGACCTTATATGTTAAAGTGATACTTTGGTGTTTAAATTTATCTTTATTATGAGTAAGCTTACAAATCAAACACTTTCTTTTGCTAAAAAAACACTTTTCATGATTGTTTTCCCCATCCTTGAGCAACTTCCATTTTCTTTTAAAAAGTGAAGGTTGATATTCTGAAACTGAAGATGTAATGTTTCCAAAAATAAACACGTAGATTAATATATAAGGTAAGAATGTGAAGATGTATTTTAATGAAAATGCCTAGAGAACCAAATAGATTTGGCTTTTTATCCTCTCACTCGACACAATCTACTGTCTTTAATGTACAAGTGAGCATCTAATTACAAAATCCAGTGACCTCTTCTCCATTTTGTGACAGTGTGGCATTAACTAAATAGCATAATGACTGAAAAGCATGGCCTAGGGTTGAGTTATGGTCTGGCCACTGCAATATTTCATAACCTTGAACAGGTCTGAAAGTCTTGAATTATCTGTATTATTAACTGTAAAATGAAGATGATGATAGTATTTACCTTACAGGTTTCATGTGAGAATTCAATTAAATAACATGTGTCAAGAAAACCCTCAGTCTAGCACTTCACATAAGGACAGTCACGTTGCTATCAATGTGACTCTGGCTGATACCTTGTCAATGTCTTGTACAGGCTCCTGACCACCCCTGAAAGTCTAAACTCAGTTTTTCCACTGAGTTTATAGTGATAAGTATTGGCTCTCTTCCTACTTCTCTGATAACTCCTGCAGCTTCTTTCCTGATGCTCTTTCATCAGTTTAATGACTGTTTCTATTTTTGGAGGCTAACATATCAGATATGAGATAAATGTTTCCTAGTCACATTTCTGATCACAGTATCCATCTGAATACAATCTTCAGTAGTTTTTCACTACCCATAAACCAATTTTTGAAATTTTTCTATGAGCTACCTCAAAGTTAAATCCAGGGATATATGGTACAAAAAAGAGCACCACATTTAAAACTGAGAGACCTGGGCTTGGACTATGGCAAGTGAAATATGTATGAACTTGTTACAGGCTGGTTTGCCTCTCCAGAAAGCAGTTTTCTAAGGAAGCTGGAGCAGATCAAGATACATCAACGAGAACACTACAGATATATTATAGGGGTCATTCAAACCTCTAGGAAGCTTTTACTTTTCTATGGCCATTTTGATGATAATTTGAAGAAATCCATATGCACATATTTATATGAACTACTTCTTATAACTGTGTGTTTATATTGATAACCGTTTTGATGACATATAATTTGACTGACCACAGCTCTGATGACTGATAGAATTAATTTGTGTTTGGTAGCATCTAAAGAAAATAAAACAAAAAGATGAAAAGAAATAAAATAAGAAATGCAATATTTAAAATACAATATTTGAAATACAGTATTTAAAATATTTATCACATATCCCTGATATGTGATAATCAGGAGTTCCCTGGTGGCTCAACTGGTTAAGGATCCACCATTGTCACTGCTGAGCCTCAGATGGCTGCTATGTTGGGGATTAAATCCCTGGCCCAGGAACCTCTGGTGGCCTATGAGTGTGGCCAAAAAATGTGATAATTGATGAGTTCAGGATGCCTGTTGTCAACACATCCAAGCAGTTCTATTATTCAAGACCTCTATCTGTGTGTTAATTAAACATCTGCTTTGTCTCAATGGCACCTTACTTGTTGCTGCTCCTACTCTTGTCCCTTTTCAGTGTATTCTTGACTTAGCATCCAGAAAGATTCTGTTAACATAGAAGGGAAATTACGTCATTCATTTGTTATAATGTCTCCCATATTTTCCCATCTCACTCAAAATAGGGATTAAAACCAGTTCGTTCATGTATGAGTATTAAGTGAGATGGTCACAGATCACTTTTCCTGTTCTCGCTTACTGAGTTCCATTTCCCTTTGCCGTCTTGCTTTTCCTAGGACCATACTAAGCACAGTACCTCAGGGCCTTTGCACATTCTGTCCCCCCCCCAGCATACTCTTTGACCAGATACCCACATAAGTCATTTTCTTACTTCCTCCTGTGAAGTCTTATCAATGAAATATTTTCTTCTTTTCAGCAAAGTCTTCTTGATCAGTTTACTTTTATTTGATATCATTTCAAACCTCTACACCACCCTTTCTTGACTCATTTTCTCAGTAGCTTTTTATTAGTAGGACACAAATGTGTCTGTCTTTCCCATTTAATACATGGTCCCCCATTTGAATGAAATCTCCATGAATAGCAGGAATCCCTTTCTAGTTTTCTATTGCTATCATCCATCAAAAATTTAGTATGCTATGTGTCATGTGGTAGGCTCTTACTGTATACCAATCAAATAAGCATACGTAGAGTAGCTCTGATGGAATAAAGAACATGTAAGGCAGGTGAAGAATTGTTCGACATGAGGCAAGCAGTCAATAGGTCTTCTCTTATTTTTAGGATAAAGTTAAAAGGTTGATTTTGAACAGTTTTGGTGATCTTGAAACTAAGGCCAAAGAGTTTTTATTTGAACAAGGACTCATTGGAAAACCCAATGGAATGCTTTAAGATCTGCTTCCAGAAGTTTTATTTGGAAAAGTTTGAGCTTTAGCAAGGAGTGTGTATATTTAAGGAGATCAAATGTTTATCACAATATATGGGAAAATATTAAGATGTGCAGCTTTAAGGTAGTGTTCAAAATAAAGGAAGTATATTGGGGATATCATTCAGAGGTAGAATTGATATATTTTGGAATAAGGAGGGGAGACAGTTGACTGTGAAAATGATTATAATGATAATGAGGTTATTGGAAGAATAAAATAAAGAATAACAATGAAAATTTCATTTCTACCTTGAATAATTTGGTATTTGGTATCATGCACTCAATATCAAAAATATTACTTTAAAAAAAATGGGAGTTCCCATTGTGGCTCAGTGGTAACAAACCCAACTAGTATCCATGAGGATGCAGACTTGATCCCTGACCTCATTCAGTGAGTTAAGGATCCGGCATTGCCATGAGCTGTGGTGCAGGTCGAAGATGCACTTTGGATCCTGTGTGGCTGTGGCTGTGGGGTAGGCTGACAGCTAAAGCTTCAGTTCAAGAACCCTACTCCTGGGAACTTCCATATGTGGCAGGTGTGGCCCCAAAGAGCAAAATGCAAAAAGGAAAAAAAAAAAAAGAAGGAAAAAAAAACTACACAGAAATATTAGGTAGACAGTTGCTAATATTTAAAAAGAGACACATAAAGGAGAGGTGAGGAGAAAACAGAGCTGTTCTAAAGTGTTGATGGGGAGGGAAAATGGTACAGCAGCTGTGAGAAACTCTACAGGCAAGCCTCAAAAAAATTAAAAAAGAACTACCAACCAATTCAGCAATCTCACTTCTGGGTACATATCCAAAAAAATCACGATTCCTAAGAAAGATCTACATGCCCATGTTAATTGCAGCACTAGTCACAATAGTCATGATACAGAAAGAACCCAAGTCCCCATGCACAGATGAATGGCTACAGAAATCCACACAATGGAGTACGATTCAGCCTTCAAAAAGAAGATCCTGCCACTTGTGACAGTGTGGAAGACATTATGGGGAGTAAAATAAGCCAGGTATAGGAGGTCATGATTTCACTCACATGAGGAATCCAAAATGGTCAAACTCATAGAAGCAGAGACTATATTAGTGGTGGTCCAGGGCTGGAGGGTGGGGGAGATGAGGAGTTATTCAGTGGGTAGAAAGTTTTGGGTGTGTACGATGAAGAGGTTCCAGAGACATGCTGTGGAGCATGGTGCCTGTCTTTAAAATACAATAATGGCATTTCAGAGATTAGTGAGAGGGCTGATTTCACATTTCATTCTTACCTTAAAAAAAAAAGAGAGGAAAAACAAACAAACAAACAAAAAACAAGAAAAGAATCAAAAATAAAAAAATCAAAAGACAAAATGAACTCTGGTAGGTACTGGATATGTCTGTTACCTTGATTAAGGCTGAGATTTCATAGATTTATGTGTATGTTCAAATTCATCAAATTATAAAGTATTAAATATGAGGCATTCTTTGTACAGCAAACATGCTTCAGTAAACTTTTTTTACATAATTTTTATTCAAGTATAGAATGTTACGTAATTATGTAAATGTTAATTTACAGTGTTATGTTAGTTTCAAGTGAACAACAAAGTGATTCAGTTTTATGTACATATATATTATTTTTCAGATTCTTTTCCATTATAGGTTGTTTCAAGATATTGGGTATAGTCAGTCCTCTGCGTTATATAGAAGGTCCTTGCTGTTAACCTGTTTTATGTGTAGTAGTGTGTGTATGTTACTCTTAAACTCCTACACCCCCTTCCCATTAGGTAACCATAAAGTTGTTTTCTATGACTGTGAGTCTATTTCTATTTAGTGAATAAGTTCATTTGTATCATTTTTTTTATATTCCACAAATAAGTGATATCATATGAAATTTGTCTTTGTTTTCACCTAGTTTGATAATCTCTCGGTCCATCTAGGTTTCCCCAAATGGCATTATTTCATTCCTTTTTATGGCTGAGTAATATTATATATGATATAATACATAATATACATCTTCTTTATCCAGTCATCTGTTGATGGACATTTGGGTTGCTTCCATGTCTTGGCTATTGTAAATAGTGCTGCAGTGAACATTGGGGTGCATGTATCTTTTCAAATTAGAGTTTTTGTCTTTTCCACATATGTGCCCTGGATTGGGAATGCTGGAGCGTGTGGCAACTCTTGTTTTTAGCTGGTTAAGGAACCTCCATCCTGTTCTTCATAGTGGCTATAGCAATTTACATTTACAACAACTTTGTAGGGGGCTTCCTTCTTCTCCACACCCTCTCCAACATTTATTATTTATAGACTTTTTAATTATGGCCGCTGGGATTGGTGTGCAATGATAACTCATTGTACTCTTGATCTGCATTTCTCTAATAATTAGAGGTTCTGAGCATCTGTCTATGTGCATTTTGGCCCTCAGTATGTCTTCTTTGGAGAAGTGTATATTTAGCTCTTCTGCCCATTTTTTGATTGACAAAAGATAGGTTTTAAAAAATGAATGAACAAAAGACATATTTCAGAAAACATTTGCCAGAAGCAGTGTGGAGAAAAGAAAAAAACAGAAAGGGAGACAAGGTTAATGGGAACTATTTTTAGCAGGAGAAAGCATGAGTGTGGTTTTTGGTTTTGACATATTAAGAGTGGAAGGGAAGTGACAGAACTAGAAGGCATCTTTTTTCCTGAATTAAAACCACAACAATTGCCATTCATAATATATTTTAGTATCAATGGACACATTGGCTTTCTGTTCTGCTTTAACAAATTACCAGGAACTCTGGCTTAAAACAACACCGTTTGTTATCTTACAGTTCTGGAATCAGATATCTAAAATTGGTTAGAAGGCTGCTTTTCTGCTTAAGGCTATAAGGGAAAACATGTTTCTTTACTGCTCCTTTTTCATAATGATATGCAAATATTTTGCACACTCAGTAATTTGAGAATAATCATTAGCTTTAACAGAGTAACTCACAAGTGGACATTTTAAAAAGCAAACTTCCTTGTACTTTCCAAAATAATGAAAATCATTTTATAAATGCCATTTGTATTATATCATAGAGAGTGATTCTCGCTAAAAGCAGGCCTCCAAATTAATTTTGCTTATACCATTTATTTCTTCACATACAAATGTATTCCTTCAATAGGTCTTATAGCTAGCATTCTGTCTTAGTGCAAAATGGATGCACAGAAACAGAGTATTGTAAATAGCTTGAAATTTAGGAGAACTTATTTTTTTATACAAGATATAATGTCTTCTTTTTTTTCCATATAAAGTTAGATGACAAAAACACACAGTCCAAGCAGTAGAGAGCACAATATTATTTGGCAAACACTATTTAAAAGCATATCTGGTTCTCCACACCCATAGTTAAAAGGTATGGAAGTGTTTTCTAAGCTTATCTGAAAATATATTCTAGGTAATAAGCAGAGTCTGATTTTAAGAGTCTAATGTTTTAAGGCTAGAAAAAAAGAGTAAACAAACACAGAGATCAAATATAAAGACAAGAGAATTCAATGGCAGGAAATTCAGCATTTACAGAACATTCTCTTAGGTTCCAGGCAGAATAGTGGATATTTTGTGTCCATTGTCTCTTTTCATTTTTACACTAATCCCTAAAATAACTTTTTATAGACCACCCTCCCCCAAACAGATATTAGAGAAAGTTAATCTGCTTACAACATAATGTTCTAAAAGTTAATCCAAAATTCAACATTATATTGCCCTTAGCACAATTTTCTATTTCTTAAATAAGTCAATTTCCATTGTGTGGCCAATTGTTAACTAATGAAAAACTCTATTAAAAAAACAAGACAGTGATTTGATTATCTGGAACAAGGCTTGGTAGAAGTATGTAAACTGGCTATATTGGAAAAAAATAAAAATCATTATACAAACTAAAATAAATAAATAAATAAATAAATAAATAAATAAATAATTCTATAAACTTACCTCCCAGAAACAACCAAGTTTAACTTTTGGTGTGTTTCCATCTAGTAGTTTTACTGGCCATATCTTGCACAGTCGAATTATGTGTTTTTAAATAATCTTACTTTTTTATAAATTTTGATAAGATAAACACTCCTGTTATTATTATATTCTTCAGAACCATTCAATGGATTCAATTTTGTTGGGTCTCATGTGCCCTTATAAGGTATAAGAAAGTAGAAATGATTGGAACTACACCATATGAAATAAAACTACATGTAAATTTTATTATATATTTATGTTGTCATAGCAATGATTCTATTTTATTATTTTAATTTAATGTATTTTAATTATTTTAATTTTATAATTTTACTAATTTAATTTTAGTGTTAATATGAGACTGAGAATATACTGCTTCCTTTGGAACTAATCCTGAAGATTATCCTCTATATTTAGATAAATATTTCTATTACATAATGTCAAACTCAAGGATACATATAAACTTTTACAATGCTCAGATTTTAGTGTCACATCGGAGGCCCGTGTGCTTCTTCATCTGCGTTAAGTTCACGTTATCCATGTCGATATATAACTGCAGAACTTTTTTGCACCACTGACATTGCATATGCCAATGCATTTAAATTTTTGCTGATTAAAAATATAATGCTGGGCTTTTCATTATTTATTGGCTTCTCATGCAAGTCAGATTTATTGGCTTCCTGTTGAAATGAATACTGTTAGAGAGGAAGATTTTACTGCAATAATTTTGTATGAGCCATTTACCTTTCAGAAAGGCACAAATCAACATTGTTTAGGTCTAATGGTTATTGATTTGGAAATAATTCTAACAAATATGGTTCTTTAAGGTCAAGCAAAGGTTTTGCCAACTTAGCTGTTACACAGCATTGCACATTGCCCGAGCCTCTTTTCATAGGATCCACTTTCTTTGGTTTACAGTTCATGTTTCCAGCACAAGGGGTGAAATGTTAGCCTTTTTTCATAATATGCACAATTGCCTTGTTAAGTATGTTGAAGTTGACTCCTGATAGAATAAATTGCCGTTATTTGCAAATTAAAGAGCCAAACTTCTTTGAGACAAGTAATTTGGGTGCTCACTTTATTAGCTGTAGCTCACTTTTAGATTTTTCCCTTCTTTAAATTAATTGGCCACTGGAGATTGAAGATGTCAAAGCATCATTCACGTATTTTTTGGAGGTATGTTATGCTCACTTTGAGCTAATTTTTATGTATTTGCTAGCATGTGTTCGATTTTTAAGTCATGGGTATTGCATTGATACTGTTAAATTATTGCAGTCCATAAGCAATCCTCTCTTTTCATCTCGTTAGGGCTTTTGGCCATCTAAGTTTTTAATTATTTCCCGTGTGTGGAAATTGTTCTACAGCACATCTAATTCATAGGTTTTTACATTCCTTTTCTGACCTTCAAACTGTCACCTTGCTTCTCCTTATTTTAAACTTTTTTTTTCTCCTCTTTTCCATTCTAAGGTACCTCTCCCAATGTTTTCCTCCACACCCTGCTACAGTTATTCCAACTGTCAGTTCTGTTTGCGTTTGCTTTCCATCTGATTTTTATTTTATTACTGCGATTCTCATTCCCTTGAAGTTCTCCCTTATCTCATCCATCTTCCCTTTAATCACATCTCTCTTCTCTCTCTGGTTTCTTCGCCTCCCAGATGTGCTCTTTAAAAGAGGCCACATCATCATACCTACTTTTTTGCATATTTCTGGCACAATCCTGAAATTTCCTTCTGGTGTGAGAAAGAAACATCCTTTCTAAAGATGACTTTCTAAAGCTCACATCCTTGAAGCTTCTGGATTTAGTTTGCTTCATTGGTAGTATTTTATAAAGTTCCTCTACTCTTTGCCCATGACCTGATCTTTAAGTTCTAAAAAGACTAGATGCTTATAGATGTGTCTGCTGTACATGCTCTTGCCATTCCTTCCTCCTGTGTCGAGCAAGAAGGCAGTGTGTTGAGCAGCATTTTCTAAACCAGACTTTCTATCACTATCATTTCTTAGTGGTACGGAGTTGGAATGTTACAATAAGCCATGGCATGGTTCCTTGACAGTCTGAATTGAAAATGTGTATGACGCTCTAAAGTCCCTATAGCCATATATTTTTATTGAGGTCTAATTAACATTGAACATTATATTAACTTCAGGTATACAACATCATGACTCAGCATCTGTATACACTGCACATCATGACTCAGCATCTGTATACACTGCACATCATGACTCAGCATCTGTATACACTGCACATCAGAGAACAATGATAATTTCAATTAACTCCCATCACCATACAGTTACACGACTTTTTTCGCTTTTTTTTTCTCATGTTGAGGACTTTGAAGATGGACTCTCTTAGCAGCTTTCCAATATGCAATGTAATATATTTAATTCTAGTCATCATGCTATGCATTACACCCTCCTGACTTATTTGTTTCATAAATTTATTTATTTATGTACCTTTTGACCTCCTTCTCTCATTTTGCCCCCACCATCCACCCTCTGCAAAATGCCAATCTGCTTTCTGTATCTATGAGCTTGGTTTTGTTTGTTTTGTTTTTTAGATTCCACATAAAAGTGAGATTATACAATGCTTGTCTTTCTCTGCCTTCAAAGTTCATCCATCTTGTTGCAAATGGCAGATTTTATTCTTTTCTATGTAAGAATAGCATTTCACTGAGTATATGAATATATGTGTATATATACACATATGTATGAGATATGCATATGTATGAAATATGCATGTATATCTCAGTCTCGCACCTTCTTTATCCCTTAATCCATCAGTGTATACTTTGAACAATGAGGAAAGGACAATATCTTCAATAAGTGATGTTGGGAAAATTGTATAGCCACTTACGAAAGAAAGATAAACTATGAATAACAATTAACCCAAATGGAGAAATGACTTGAATGTCATACCTAAAATAATGTATTTCTAGCAATATGCATCTCCTACTCTCCTGACTCTGTCGTTCTTCAAACAAAGAATCTACTGCCCACTGTAAAAGCCCTCTTGGCCAATATCAGCTTGTTTTCTCAGGCTTAATGTCTCCGAATGGATATAGAAAGCCTAGGGAGGGATAGCACTTATGATTTTAAGTGACTAGAAATAATTACCAGTAATGTATTTTATGCCAGCCTCAATACTTTGGCTCGGTAACATCATATGCCAGAATACATTGAAATAATACTCACAGCACAGTTAAAGATAAAGTTTTAAGACGAGAATTTCATACATGCATGTTATCTTTCCCAAAAAAGAGGCAGGATACATACATTTTTAAATCTAAGTAAGATTGAAACAAAATTAAAAAGTAGATCACTCGTATATGTACCTAAAAAAAGAAAATCCTGTGTATGGAACTGTCACTGAATTAAATATATTTTAATATTCTGGATGCAAAAATCTATAAAAGAAAAGGTTGTGAGCAGTACTGAAAGTAGGTTAACACAAACTTATTTCACATTGTTCAAAACTGGGTGACAGGTGATACAAAATTATAAAATCCCTTGGAGAGACAAAGGCAAGCTGCCATAATAATAATCAAATATAAAACTAACACAAAGGGCAGAAGGTGTGTTTGTTTCTGGGATGGCAGAGTTGCGGGTAACGTATGAAGTCAAGTTTGACAAATTCATCCATGAATAGGAAAATATCAAAAGATGGCATTTCGTTCTTTCATAATGATTTAGACTTTAAGGTGTTTTAAGCTATACTCCATCAGACGCATGAATATGAAGTATACATAAAACTTAAGTTAAAAGGATTGGCTATATTATCCTGTCAAATTGCCAAATATGTAACGGTACAATAATTTTTCCCGTGGGAATTGATATCTCTGCTGCCAGTTCATAATACTTAGAGAGGGAAAATTTTACGTTATTCTATGCATATATTGAAATCTTTATAGTCTGTGGTCAATACCCTTTCTCTGACTTTTGGCTCAATAAATAAACAGCTCCAGTCAACACAGTGTATTTAGCTGCCTTTCCACTCCTGAAATACAGAAACATGGAATAACTTGGTGCTATTGTTAGTGGGTTGAAACATATAGCTGTGAAAAGGAATAGTTCAGCTTTCAGAAAACTCTCATACCAGAGCATGAAGCAATACCTAACCCTTCAAGACTAGACTTGGAGCTCTAAGGACACTCCATCTTGGGTAATACACTCTCAGACCTTCCCTACAGGGAGCTGGAACTGACCAAAGCAAAAAGAACTTCTCATCCAAAACCTAGCATGAAGGGGTTCCTGCTGTGGCACAGTAGGTTCAGGATCCAGCACTGCTGCAGCTGTGGTGAAAGATGTAGCTGTGGCTCGGGTTTGATCCCTGGACCAGGCACTTCCATATGTGGTCCAAAAAGAAAAGAAAAAAGAACGTCTAAGAAGTGTAAAAGTCAAACCACACAAAACAGTATGAAGAAGGGTCAGGGGTCTAGAAAAATTCCTTACTTGAAATGAGAAAGTTCAATGGAAGCTTGCTGCTTGCCTAGTCCACGAATGAAAATTGGCCACCCTTCCAAAACCAGACTAAAAAAGCTCCTAATGTTTCAACATTCGTTTCCATACACGACACAGTAAGATGAAATAGCATAATACCCTAGCATTTTAAGTTCTTCCATAAAAGTTACTAGTTTTTACAAACGATATATGTCAAAATGATGGTTTAATATCAAAAGCTATTTTAATTCAGTCAAAAATCTCAAACCGAAAATACATGCTCAACTGAAAACACTCAGCATTCTCTTTAGTGTTTGAATGAGATTCAAGATTTTTAATTCACTCTTTCCTCCATCCCACACCCCTCAAAATGGATTTCAGCTCTTATTTCTGGAAACTAGGCTTAGACTATGTGGTATTTATAGGGGGAATAAATCATTTATAAACTCTAGAAATCATGGAGCTGCTCTGGTTTTCACTGTGTTTCTAGTTACCTGTCACGTGGGGGGATGTTTCTAATGAGTTTCAGAACATGGTCTGAATGTGTCACTTTTCCTATTGGCTCTTCTACAGCAGAAGTCATTTTTCAGTGACAGTTGCTTTTCTGGTTTCTGAAGGCTTCAATAATTTAATCATATAGGATCTAATTTTCTGATGTCTTTTCTGAGGTTCCTAGGGAATCTGATCAATATGATCTTCCCAGTTGTAGATTATTTAATGTATTCAAAATAGATCCACCTCTGTACTGAAAATCACTTGTGAACCAGATTTAAAGGAGAACAAAAGAATTTCCATTTATATCACATTGGTCACAGGTTAGCAGACATAGTTCTAAATGCATCACACCTTGTCTTTTTTAACTCTCAAAATATACCATGAACTAAGCCTGGCCATGATTTTTCACTGTATGGATGCAAAGGCTGGAATGTAAAAAGTTAAATAATTCACCCCAGGCGACAGGTCTATCCCAAATTCAGTCATCTGATGAGATGCCAAAGCATCCTTGGCAAACATGACCAGGAAAGGGGCAATTTCTAGAAATGGGTGCTGAGTGGGTAACTCACTGAGTAGCCAGAAAGCAATGAAGGGTGAAATGGTTTTAAAAATTGCGAAGAGTAAGAATGTAATGGAGAAGACACCCCTGGAAGGAACACACTGAGTAAGGTAGGAGCTGGGAGTCTGACATCGTGGATATTATATTAAGTGCAACATACTCATGACACTTTTGATTCTTTCTCAAACTATACTTGGTAATTTTTTCAAATGAGGAAACCAAAGCTCATGGAAGTTGCATAATTTGTCTGAGGACACAGAACACATGGGTAGGGTTGCCTAAATTAAACAAACAGACTGTGTTAGCCGTTCTATGGCTATAAAAAGTTCTGAGACAATTATAAAAGATTTTTAAAGAGAATAACAATTATTGCTGCCAAGAGTGAGGAACATATCTTGTTTTTAATTCTTACTTTTTAAAAATGGCTTTGGACTCAGAGCTTACAATTGTACTTTTTCCCCTGAAACGAACAATTCTGGGTGAGTTGGAAGATTCAATTTAATTACAGTTGTGTGGAATTTTGGATTATCTAGGATTTTATTCACAGAAATGACATCTAAATGTTAGCTAATCTTTTAGAAACAACTTTTAAAAATCATTATAGCTTTTGCCCTTTAAAGAACAAAGTTGTTTTCCCTCTGGCATTTGCCTTGTGGTGGAATTCTATATTTTATTGTATTTAAGCAAATCAGAAGATACATCTATACTGTGGTAATATCATATTCTTACTTCGATTTTTGAAAAACAATTTTTCTAGTACTGTACATTTCACAGTATTTAACACACTAAAGCATTGTTACTAAAAAAAATTGTTCAGTATATTTATAGTAGCACCTTAAGATATTTTACTTTTGTCAATACTTCCTTCACAGTTTACTTTCTCCATGGTTCAATCTTGAAAGTCAAGATAACATTGAATAAGTGAGAAAATTAAAGGTTTAGGTTGTTTATTTCTCCAACGATGAAAAGCGAAATTATCTGCGTTATTTTGAACATAAGAACCAAAACAAGGAGACAAATTAAGCTTATGTGATCACCAAATTCACAGACTCCACACATGCGCGAGTCTCACACACACACACACACACACACACATGTCTTCATATGTTACTAAGTCATCTAGGTGAGAATATAAAAACTTGGAGAATTTTAGGTAGATACTTTCATAGGCAATACATATTTTTCTTAACTGCAGTAATGTGTGTATCCCATGATTTAAATGAAGAACAAGATTTTTTTTGTGTGTGGTGGTATACTTGAAGAGATGATAAAAATATGTACATTTTGAAAAATAAGTATTATTTTGAAATTTTATGTGAATATTCTAATAAGTATTACTTTTGACAGGTAAGTGTATAAAAAGATTGATAACAAAATTACATATTATGAAAATTCTTTTTTAAGCATTTTATTGGCATATAGTTGATATACAATATTGTGTTAGTTTCAGGTGTACAGCAAAGTGAATCAGGTGTATAGACACACACACACATATATATCCATTCTTTTTCAGATTTTTTCCCCATAAGAAAATTCTTGTTGAAGCAATTTTTTAAAATAATACTCATGTTTAAAAAGTATTTTCATGACACCATGAATTCCCATTATTCTTAATATTTTCCAGAGATAACCTTTAAAGACATGTAATTTACAGTCTGAAAGTGTCAATATCCATAGAACCTCATTGCTATATTTGCTTCTTAAGTTCTTAAATAACAAACAACAGATAAAATTTACAACCAATTATATAAAAGTATATATGTATATTGGAAGCTACTTTCTTTACCTGTATTGGAAAATCTGCATTTACAGTGACAATACGGTCCCCCAGTTATGATCTCATGCCCCTATTTCTGCCCTTCGTAGAAATAAGTATAATCTGTTCTTTCATTGTTTGATGTCTGCTCCTTTCCTTAAGAAAACTTTCTCCACATGTGTAAGGCCCAGCTGTTTTTGTTCAGTTTTGTATCTGAACAAAGGATCTGATACCTAAGGAGGAGTTCAAAAATATTTTCCAAAACACTGACTGAATGAGTGACTTTAAGAAACTTTGAGAACCTTGAGTGAACAACATTAAAAACAAACCACATTTGTTGAGCAATATAGATATGATTAAATAGAAATACTGAGTTTTTAACGACCTTTGAAATGCTAATGATGTAATATTAGGAAAAAGAATGGCAATAACATTGTTAATGCTGTTGGATTAGAGTTATATTTTTGAAATCATTTTCAAGTCCCTGAATAGATAGATCCGTGCATCAAAATGTTAAAAGTGGTCCAGGCTAATCTGTCGGATAATGTGGGATTATTTTTCTGCTTATTAATTTTTTTTTTTTTTGTCTTTTCTAGGACTGCTCCTGCGGCGTATGGAGGTTCCCAGGCTAGGGGTCAAATCAGAGCTGTAGCCACTGGCCTACGCTGCAGCCACAGCAATGGGGGATCTGAGCCACGTCTGCGACCTACATCACAGCTCACAGCAACGCCAGATCCTTAACCCACTGAGCGAGGCCAGGGATCGAACCCACAACCTCATGGTTCCTAGTCAGATTCGTTAACCACTGAGCCACGACGGGAACTCCTGTTAATACTTTTGTAAATTCCAGTAGCAATAGCATATACTATTAATCATCAGGAGAAAAGAGGCAGACATCAATTTTATTTTTTCTATTGTAATTATTTAAAATGGAATATCTTTCTTCTCAGAGCTCAAGTTTAATTGAGTATAAATAAGCAGTTTTATGACCCATATGCATACATAGTCAATGAATTAAAAAATCCCCCTGGTTACAAACTTCGATGTTCTCGAATGTAATTATAAATTACTTAGATTGTATTTGGAACACAGTTATTAATAGTTGTTTTATGATATAGCATTTGCATTGTACTATCTTAAATCAATCATTAATTCATGCTTGTCATTGCTTGTCTACTATTAATTGAGATTTACTATACGCTGGAGGAAATTCTAGCTTCTAGGATTACCGCAGTGGGCTTCCCTTAAGAAATCAACTTTCTAAATGAAGGCATATAGTCCATCAGTGGGTAAATGGGTACATACCTGTTGTGTTGTATGGTGATAGGTATTATCAAGGAAAAAAATACAGCCGGGAAAGCGAATACAGTATGTTATGTGTGTGTGTAAGAGCAGGGTTTGACATTTAAGTAGATGTTCAGGAAAGAACTCCTTAAGAGAGTCATACGGAATCTGAGGAAGCTCTACGTCACACATCCATTCGGTTCTTCATAGACATCCCATGATGAATGACCTTCTTGAAAACCACTTTTGTTAATTCATCAGCACATAATGGCCTATATCCCAAGTAAAAAAAAAAAATGCTTATACATAATTGATACACTGATGTGTGTCAATTATTTCTCCATAAAAATGGGGATTCTGGGTGTATGTTGCTTATGATTTTCCAGAAATCCTTGATTTCATCCACACAATTTAAAGGTAGAAACATTGTGTGAGACTGGATGTCCTTGGAAAATGTGCGTTCTCCCTGATATGGCATCAAAATTCAGTGTGTCATCAACAAATGTAAAGTCTTATTTCCAAAGCCTGCATAGGTTTGCCCACATGACTTATCCAGGTGTGTTTCTGATGTAGCCCATCTTTTGGTTCCAGTTAAGCTTGATTCTCAAATGTCTTATGCTCCTTCTAAATGTCAAGGTTCTGCTCAAAAATTTCTTCATAACCTGTTATTTTCATGTGAACAGCAACATCCAGAAAACATTAAAATTCTAGTCATGTCTCATAAAAATTTCAATAATAAGATTTAGAAATTACTCGACTATATTTTAAAAATCCTGAAAACATTGCAGGCAGTTGTATGGAAACCTTGAATGGTGTTTATCAGGTTATAAGAATTATAAGGGGGTACAGAAAGTTTTCCATGAGGATAAGTTGAGAAAAGTAAAACTTTTGGAGATAAATATGTTTACAAAATTATAGAATGTGGGTATAGTAATTTCAGACTTCATGAAATTCTAATAATCAGGATATGCCCTTTATGTTTTGCGGAGTCTAAACAGAAAAAAAAAAGGTATTAAAGGTATTTATTTATTTTGATAATCATGTAGGTAATCAAAATAGAGACAAAATTTATATTATAGAGAATCAATTATTTTTCATAAAACATTCCCTGTTACCACACTTTGTTGTGGTCATAGAACCTCCTTGAGTCTGGCATGTATATTTCTAATAGAGATTAAATAAATTAATGTACAAACTCAGTTTCAGTACCACTTTAAAAAATACATCTTGAGCAGTTCATCGGTTTTAGATGGACCAAGGAGTCTGTTAAAAACCAGGGTTTCCCTAAAAGTCTAGTTGCATTTTATGACCCTTCAAATAGCAATTTTCAAAAAAATCTTGTTCACAGCACAGGGGAACTTTATCCAGTCACTTGTGATGAAACGTGATGGAGGATGATGTGAGAAGAAGAATATATATATATTCATATACATATATATATATTTATGTATAACTGGGTCACTTTGCTGTACAGCTGAAATTGACAACATTGTAAATCAAGTATAAAAAAAAAACTAAAAAAAATCTTGTTCAAGTACCCCATGCTATTTTACATAATTAGGCTACTCGTTACTGTAATATTTCAGTTGCATCCAGTCCACAGAAATTCACAGTTGTTGGAAATGCATATGCAAAATCTAGAGATTAGCAATTTATTGGATTACGGTTTGGATAATTTTATTTCTGATTACAATTAGCATGAGGTGGAAGGTTTGTGCAGTTTTCAGTAGAATAGCTACTGCCAAGATGTTATCTGCGGCGTTCTTTCCCTGCTACGTGAGAATCACGGAACCATTACATTTGCTAACGTCAGAAAGGCAGGACATTCACCCCTTGGCACTCAAGAGGTTTCACCAAACAAGCTGTTTTGACCTCTTTCTGGTAAGGAAAATAGAAACCTTTAGGTGGTGGAAGAACTAAACCCCCCCGGAAACATGTCTTTTGCTAACACCCTTGTTCCAGCTCGACAGTCTATACAATCTCAGCCATCTTTGTAGACCTTTGAATGAGCTATCTGCTGTCACCTGAAAAAGTGACAGGATTTATAATGTTTTGCTTTTAAAGAATAATGCAATTTTTGCCAAGGATGATGGGTGGATGACATTTTCTACAATTAGGGGGCGAACATTGCCATTTTTCTAAACAGAAATTTGTCACAACCTAACACTTTACTGAAAATACCAGGGCAATTTGTATGTTACTTAGAAATAGTCCAGCGCCGAGACTGTGACCCTAACTACAAAAAAATGAGAAAACATTTTTGAGATAATAAGTTGGTCAGCTTGCTTAATCTGGGGTTACAAATGGATAAAGCTATTTAAGTTGAGCCTACCTTCACGAGGAAGGTGAGACGGCTGATCTAATTCATTTACCACTTCTTTTTCCCTTTGGGCAGTCAGGTATTTCATCCTTCCAGGCTCTGACAATCTCCAGTCTTTTTCACACATGTCTTAGACACCTGTTCAGGATGTACATTCAGGAACGTTTGCACAAAGACTCTCGCATGAGTGTGAAGTGTTGAGACAATTGAAAACATAATGGTTGCCACATGATTGACAAAAGAAGACAACTCGATGAACTGGAGAATTCTTAGAGTTGCCGTGTGTGTCCATCATTTCTTCAAGGCACTAACACATGCTTCTTGAAAAGTTTTAGTTGTTAAGACATTACCACCTGCAAAGCCATCTGTGTGCTTATTGAAGCTTATTTAAGATTCATGTATAGATTCATTATAAAAATATACTTTGGCCACCAAATTTGGTTTGCTTGCAAACACATTATACCAACACAGCTGATATTTGTAGAACTTCTCCAGAGAAACAGTAATTTCAAAAGTCAGAATGCTTTGAGTTGACATTTGCATATTGACCTGGCAATATTTTTTCTGGGTAAGGAATTTTTTCTTATTATACATAGCCAGCATTGGCCTGTACACCAGCATTTTGTGTTAACTTTCTGTTTCTGTGACCACTGTTCTCTTTCCAGATTCTTAGGACTCAAAAATGTGTGTATGTATGTGCAGGGGGGTGGGGTAGGGAGTTTAGGATTTGCCGTCTTTGAGCACTTACCTAAAATTGATCACTTACCTAAATTTGGTTTAAGCCACTTCTGCATAGTTTTATTTCAAATATCCATTCATTATAACAAAATGTTTTTAAAGCTAAATTTAGGTGGATTGCTCAGAGGAGAGATACTTGTATTAATCATCTTCAAACTCAATTATAAATGTTACTACACAGGTTTTTTTTATAAGTACGAACAATAGTTTAAATCCATATAAATTTTGTATTTTGTCACATTGGAACAAAAGTAGTCAGAAGCAACATACTGCACTTAACTTTAACTCTATTAATTCAGTAAGAAATTGGTGAGAATGAAATGACTGAATTGTATTTTTGAAAATTGGTTTCAGAGTTCTGAGATTAATTTTAACTTTTATAAATGTAATCCTGTCAAAACAGCTTTTTCATTTTCCCTTTTGATCATAAAGGAACTCAAGTAATTAGAGTTTTCTAATATTTGCAGTTTAACTAAAGGATGACTATTTAAAGATTTGCTTTCTTTCTTAGACAAGCTAGACATCCTCCAGCTTACAAATGGGAACCAAGGCAGAAAATACAGAATAATTGTAATTTTCCATGAAAATTCTTTAATATCAGGGTCTCAGAGACTTTACCAAGAATGATTTACACTTTTAAAAATCATATGATTTAATTTTTCATAGAAAAAGTAAACTCATAGAGGTACATTTTAAATAAGGATCTATCATGCCTTGGTTCAGTTTTGACAGCAAAATGAGACCATTTTCTAAAAAAACTTTGATTGAAATAATGTTGATTTACAATGTTGTGATAATTTCTGCTGCCCAACAAACTGGTTCAGTTATACATACACACACATCCTTTCTTTTTCAGATTCTTTTCCCGTATAGAGTATCACAGAAGACTGGGTAGAGTTCCATGCGCTATACAGCAGGTTTGAGGGGATCATTTTTTCCAAAAAAAAAAGTCATAGCAGAATTGTGAAACGACAGCATGTGTCTGATCCTGTGTTAGGTTTGAGGCCCCACGTTAAGGCAGCACAAGTCTTGACTGGCAGGTGGAAAGCAAATGAGAGCCCCTCTGGGGCTCACACTGGGTCTTGACTACTCTTGACAGTGTCTGTTTAATTTGCCTTGAGCACTAATCATTCCATTCCTTCGAAAGTCCCTCCCAAACTGATTCCAGACACAGCTTTTAGGTTACAAGATTCTGCAACCAATAAATGAACTCAGGTGTTTTATTTTATTTTTTATTTATTTTTTTGCTACTTGTTTTTTACTTGCAGATTTTGGGTAAGAAAAAGCAGAGTATATTTAATTTTAGGATGAATTATACTTAAAAGGATTTATTTTTGTAAGTGACTAGTTTCATTCAAAGGGATCTGTGAAAACTTGGTCAACATCATTATCAGGAAAATTCAGTTCAAAACTACAATGAGATACCACCTGATACCTATTAAGGTGACTCATCAAAAACAAAACAGAAAAAGCTAACAGGTGTTGGAGAAGATGTGGAGAAACTGGAAGTCTTGTATACTCTTGGTGGAAATGTAAAATGGCAAAGAAGTTATAGGAGATATGGAGATTCCTCAGAACAATTAAAGGTATAACTTCCATTGGATCCAGCAATCCTACATTAGATATGCATTCAAAGGAAATGAAATCAGGATCTCAAGGAGATACCTGCACCCTCAAGTTCATTGCAACATTATTTACAGTAGCCAAGACATGGAAACAATTCAAGAGTCCATTGACAGATGAATGGAAAAAAGAAACTGTGGTATATACAAACAATGGAATATTATTCAACCTTAAAAATCAATAAAATCCTGCATCTGTGACAACATGGACAAAATTGTGGTATGTGAAATAAACCAGTCATAAGGGGACAAACACTGCATTTGTGGATTGTTTTTATCATGAAGATCAGAGAAGAATATTTAAGAAGTATTCAGATAAATGTACAGGGAGAAGGAAAATAAAAATCCACTAGCATGATGTGCAAAAATAGAATGTATACACATATGTGTAACTGGATCACCATGCTGTACAGTAGAAAAAAAATTGTATTGGTGAAGTAACTATTAAAAAGATAATAATAACAAAAAAAGGAAAAAACAAAAAACAAACAAAAATCCACTTAAGAAAGTAGAGCAAATTGCGCAAATATAAGACACAGACAATTCTCCAAAGATATGTAGATGGCCAAAAAAACACATGAAAAGATGTTCAACATCACTAATTATTAGAGAATTGCAAATAAATTTTTTTATTGACAAGAGTTGTTTATTGCAGTTCCTATTCAAGCCCTGCTTCCAGAAATTTTCCATATAATAGAGAATATTATAAATATTCATCCACAGAATCCATAAAGTCTCAGAGAAGGGGCTGAATACTTGGTGATAGTTGTTAATATGATGTTTTAGGACTGTGCACTAAATGTTGATACAGTGAGAGAGACGGGTTATAACCCAAGCACAGGCTGTTGAGAATTTCTGATAGGGTGACTACAGTGGAGATAATAGGGCTAGGGAATAAGGAACTTTCTAATTAGGAACAAGGGAGATGCCAGACTTGTAGATATGGTGGAGTCAACAGGGAAGTCAAGAATAATGAGAACTAATACATTGAGTCACTGCTCTGAAATTGTTTAGGAATTCTGCTTCATCTTTGTAGGAACTAGATACCCAGTGGAGGGACTGATTGTGATTCTGTCTTATTCCAAAGTTGATGCACTTGAAATTCAGAGCAGAAACTTTTGTTTTTACACTGTGTATTGTGTCCAGCTATGTTTCAAGTAGTCCGTTGAAGAATAGCTGTCATCTTGCTTTTAAAAGGAGACGATTCTTTTTGTGAGTTCTTATAAAGAATGGTCCATCCATAGTTCTCAGTATTTCTTCCCACCTTGCACATCTCTGTATTATCAAATATGTCATGTTTTTATGGTCCATTTTCCTTATCTTGAAATAACTTTTGCATTTTTGATTAAAACAGCTTATGTTTTGAATAGTCTATATTTTTGTATTGCTGGCTGTGGAAACCTTTCTGCTTTAACTTTTCTAAAGGGCCAACTACATAGCATTAAAAAAGAAAACTGAGGTGTTCCCACTGTGGCACAGTGAGTTAAGGATCCAACTTAAGAGGCTCAGGTCACTGGGGAGGTGCGGGTTTGATCCCTGGCCCAGTGCATTGGGTTAAAGAATCTGCTGTTGCCACTGCTACAGCGTACTTTGCAGCCGTGGCTCGAATCCAGTCTCTGGCCCAGGAACTTCCATATGCCGATATACTGTTGGTATGGCCATTAAAGCAAAAACCAAAGAAAGGAAAAACAAAGGAAGATCCAAATTTATAAAAGTATTTCTAAAATTTATAAAATTATTTTTTATAAAGAAATAATTAAGACATCTAAATTTTTGTCAGTACTTCCAGGGAGTGCTGCAACAACAAGAATCTTCATAATGAATAGCATGAATAGTTAAATATCTCTACGTTGTCAAATAGGGTTTTTAAATAAATGTTAGCAGACAATTAGGCATATTGCATTAATTGAGTATACTTAGGGTTCAAGAAGAGTTCCTCCAAAATCCTTAATGTATACTCAGAGTTAAAACTAATGCACAAGATATGAGATTTTATACTCAATTTTTAAAAGAAAATTGAAATCTGATGATCTGATTTTGCCTTACAGCCTCATTTCATAGCAAATTAGCTTTTTACAAAGCCAATAAATATATGTACATATGATATTTTAAAATATACCTTTCAAGTGAGTTTTATTTACCTTAATTTGTGCTTCCATTGCAATCGGGTTTTTACTGGGTTACACAAGATTGTTTCTGTTCATTTGAATCTAGCGGCCTTCTACACAAGCCTGAAGTCTCAGTTTCTTAGCAACGGAAAAAATGAGGATTATCAGGAAACTAATTTTGGTTCTGAAATAAGTATATCAAATAACCCTTCCATTTAATCTCTTACATATAATTTCCTCTGATTTATATACAACTATGAATCTAAAGAAAAAGATAATCCAAAATGCTTTTGCTCTGGAAGAAAACCCAGTGTTTTTAATGTTCACAAATATAGGTCGTTAATCGTGGCTAAAGACATCGGTTCTGGAGTAAGATTGTCCATAGCTGTAAAATTTAAGACAAAACAGATTTGTCCCCTCTAAGCTCAGGTTATCTTATTGGTAAATGATGGATTATAATGATAACCACCTTTGGACTGCATGGCTTAATGAGCGTAAGGGAGTCCGCGTTGGCTGGACGATACTTAATATTTCCATCATTATAATACACCTTATAGTCATACCAGAGACATCTGAGAGTCCATGGGCAGCCAGGAGCGTCCGTGGACCCTTGCTCCACTACAAAGGATTTTCAAATATTATCCTCACGTGGTCTACCTTCTACTGCACACAGTTTTGAATATGTATTATTATTAAACTGACAAGTCAAATATAAAACAGTCATTTTCCTTGTTGATGCATATAGGTAGTGTATGAGCTTACTGTTTAGTCTTCGGTAACATAGTACTAGCATCTTGATGGTTTAAAACCATAGAGACTTATTCTTTTGCAGTCCCGGATGCCAGACCTCCAAATTTTAGTATCATTTGACAGAAAACAAAGTGTTGGCAGAGTCGAGCTGCTCCTGAAGACTTGGGGGGGAGATGAGATTCTTCGCTTACTCTAGCAGGTGATGTTGCCAGCATCCCTTGATGTGCAGCCATCACTCCAGTTTCTTCCTTGGTGGGAACGTTGCCTTCTCCTCTTTCATCTGCTTCTCTCTTATAAAGACAGCCCACCTGGATGATCCAGGAAGATCTGTTTATGTCAAGAGGCTCTTAATTATAAGTACAAAAAGACATTTTTTTTCCTTGTAAGGTAGAATGTATAGGGTCCAAGGATTAGGGACTGGTATCTTTGAATGGCCTTTTATAAGTGGTATCCTCATTTTAAGTATTTGCCTCATATTACCATATATACATACATATATACACACACACACACCATAAACATATATATATATACACACACCATACACACACACACACACAAACACACACATGTGAGATGGCTGATAGTATCAGTCCCCTGGGATAGGAATTTAAGTCACTTTGATTTTTGAGTTAATGGAAGCAAAACCAAAATCAACACACACACAAACACACATGCATAAACACATCCATCTTTTTTTTTTTTTTGATAAATCAAAGGATCTGAACGTTGCCTTATCAAAGGATTTGAACATTGAAATGCCAAAGCACATTATCAAAAAAACCCTTCACAAAAGTTATTCCTACACCTTCAGCAGTGGGTAGAAGTAAACTCCACCTTTAATCTGCTGAAGCCAAATATCCCACTTGATGTTTTCTGGTGGGCAGTAAGGGTCAGTGTCACTGTCACTTTATTGAAGTGACTTATTTCACTCTTTGCTCACGTCAGGATGGAAGTTGTCCACCTTGCTTTGAGCTCATAGCAAGAGGGGGGATCCAACCCTCTCTTTTGGTTACATATGTCCTGAGCATCTTCTCCAGGCGTGCCGTTTAACCTTGTTAACTGCGGTTTTATTTGCAGTAGATGATTTTTTCATCCTCTTCACCACAAGATCTTACCCGTATCTCTATTTTCACAAGACCATTGGCATCTGTCCCGTATTTACTTACCAAGCAAAGTGACACATCTCATCCCACCCTTCAGTTCTTCCTCAGTCCTTATGAACTTGTTCCTGGTCCCCATTTGTTGCTTTTTCATCCAATTCTGCTGTTTCAGGTATCATAAAGTCAGGTACCTCCGCAGTGCTCTTTCCAAGAATTCGTTCTAGATTGTCTGGACAGAAGAGGGGCTTGAAGGGAGTATGTGGGCCCTGGAGTAGGGAGACGGTGCCCCGGGACTGTGGGGTGGCTAAGAAAGTGTCTGAGGTGTAAACAGATGTGTAATTTCCTCTCAGCTCTCATTCTTACGTATTTGGCGATTCTGTGAAAAAACTAATTTACTTTCTCTACATTTATCACGTCGTTTGCTTAGGTTTTTTGCTTCCTCCCACTTCTAAACTGCTTTCCAGTTTCCAAAGTGTTGCAGTATCTGATCTGCTCTTATTTTGCTCCCTTTGGTTTTCCACCTTGTAAATTTGTATCATTTCATGAGTCTTACGGCCAATTCGAGCAGTATTTCCATAGGGAGAAAAATAGACACTTGTTCCACAGACTGTATTTCCAAAAGTCTCCATTTTTGTAACCATTCCAATCAGACTTTTGCCCCAGACTCTTCCCTGAAATAACTCTTGTTAACGGCATCAGTAAATCATCAAATCATCGCTCACTGAGTCCAGTGTTCCATGCCCTGCTCTCTCCTGACGTTACCCTCGGCAGGAATAGACTCTGTTATCCACCCTCTTTCTTGAAACACTGCTTCACCTGTCTTCAGGCACAACATTTTCTGTTGTTCTGGTTTCAGCTTCTGAAACCAGCTGATCCCTCTCACTCTCCCTTGCAAATGCCATGTCATCTTCTTAACCTCTAATTGTCTAATGCTTTAGTCTGTCCTATTTAATTTTCTCTTTCCTACCTTTATGTTCTCTATGGGTGATTTCACTTGAGCTAATACTACCTGCATGGGCTTTTGTGTTGATGACACCAACTTTATAACCCAAACTTTAACCTTCCCATGAGTCCCCAGTATTTTCATATATCTACTTAGATGTACAGTAGGCATCCTAAATTTAACATGTTCAAAGCAGGCTTAATTTTTCCCCACCAACACAAGCAAGCAAATAAGTTTTGTTTGCTCAGACAAAGCATGAGCCAAAACCCTTGGAGGCACACGCTCCCTTGACTGTCGTAGCTGATCTCCCAGTAGACCTTAGGAGGTCAGGTGCTGAGTCTGTTCTCTTCTCAAGCTAATAAAATCTGAAAGGAAAAATGAAAGAACTAAAGAAGGACGAAAGGAAGGGAGGGAGGCAGGCAGGCTAAGCAAAGAAAGAAAAGGAAAGGAAAGTGTTCCCATCACGGCTCAGCAGAAATGAATCTGACTAGTATCCATGAGGATGCAGGTTCGATCCCTGGCCTTGCTCAGTGGGTTAAGGATCTGGCGTTGCCGTGAGCTGTGGTCTAGGTTGCAGACTCAGCTCAGATCTGGCGTTGCTGTGGCTATGGCATAGGCTGGCAGCTATAGCTCCAATTCAACCCCTAGCCTGGGAACTTCCATATGCCACAAGTACAACACACACACACATACATACACACACACACACACACAGAATAAAAGGAAAGAAACAAATTTGTGACATGTTCCTACATAAAATATTCTAGTGCTTTCCATTACATGGCCCTCCAGGCCTTATGTGATTTTTGCTCCTGTCCACCTCACTCGGTTCATTTTCTTTCATTCTCTCACTCGTTACTCTTTGTCCCTAAAAGACTAGTTTTGTTTTGTTTTATTTTGTTTTGTTTTGTTTTCCCCTGGATGGGTCCAGTTTATTCCTCACTGGGCTTTTATAGGAGCATTTCACTTTTTATTTCTCCAGTTCCTCATATGATCTGCTTTTTCACTTCATGCCGGCATGCAGCAGGTGCTCGGTAAATATGTGTTGCATGAATGACATTCAGTGTAATTCTCAGTTTCTATTTTCTAATGTGAGACACTCACATCAATTTTTTTAGGAAAATGCTTGATTAAAGAGAAATTACTTGAAACTTCTGCCAAAGAATGATCAGTTTGTAAAACAGAATGGCAGTTTCACTTTTTTAACAAAACATTTTTACTCTAAAGTTTTTTTGTTTATCTGTAAGATGCAAAATATCTTTAGCTATTACATTAAGAAAAAGGAAGCTAAGACATCAGACTGTAGACTTGAAGGGTGTGAAGACATTTAAAATATGATGTTTTGTTTAAAAACTAACAATGAAAATATGTTCTGATTTCCAGGTACCAAAGCTTATAAAAGTTAGAATTTACATGCTTTGCATAAATACACTGCATGGCACATACATCTCTTTTCTTGAATATCACCTCTTTGGGCCAGGAGTTACCAAAGAACTGGAAAATAACAGTGCCTTCAAATTTAAACTCTCTGGAGAGAACTTGACATGCCGCCGCTATTGTTTATCGACCAGAGGGATTCAGATACTTTGGGTTCCATGTACAATGTGAGGGGTTGATAAACTGTTACATAAGGAGGTAAATCAGAACTGTGTTGATCTCCCATTAGAAGGACCTCCGTCTCCTGTGGGCATGGACCTCACAGTTGCTGGGAAGATTCTAGCAATGTGTAATTTTTTCCTCAATGGATTGCTTTGCTGTGGCTACAAAGTGTGTTCTGTAATGACCAAAGGGATTCTGGTCAAGACACATGACCAGTATCCTAGACTGACATATTTTAAAATCAGTTGTAACCTGGCATCTAATTTGACCAAAGAGCTTCAGTCATGTTCGTGTGAAACCTTTGACTTTGTGCTGATTTCACCCTTCACTTTCAAAGCTTTAATTAGAGTGAATTAGCTATAAGAGGTAACTAGATTAATTACTTGATGGAACTGTTTTGTAGTTTTCATTTGAACTTTAGATAACATCTGCCAGAATCAATTGTTTTAGGTTTGGTTGAGTTTTAATGGAACCCTTTTTTTTTTTTTTTCTCCCCAACCAAAATTAGATAGGAGAACCTGAAGCTTTTTTTGAGGAAACTCCTGGTTCATGATAGTAAAACTGTTTTCAGCGTACAGGATGCCTGCCTATTTTAAATTAACTAGATATATATCACAGCAGGACAGATGTATTCTTTTCATCTCAAAGCTGTATCAAGTTCTTGAAAAAGAAGTGAGGGAAAAGCCAAACTAACGTGTATTCTATTTTACATCACTTGAGATTGAAATCTGATGTGTCAGGAAACCCATCCAATAGTTCTGACTCTTGCGGTGGTATGAAAATACAGGCTTAGCAGCAACAGTGATGTAATGTGATTTGTGTTAAGCTTATAAAACATGGGCCATCGCATATTAAAGGACGATGATGGATACGATGACCGTGAAACCTTTTATATTATTATTCTTGGTGACATCTCCAAGATGAAAGAAAGCAACCAGTGGAACAGGAGTGTCTAAGAACTGGTAGCAGGAAGAATTAGTGGTGCAGCTGAGCGCCAAAGCAATACCCCATAACCAGTTCGACATGTGTACTTTTGTAGCTGCCCCTAGTATTAAGAACGAACAGTTTCGCGGTACCTAGGAGTTGATGCTTTACAAAATCCTAGTGAAATCTACAGGGTGACCCTGAAGACATCATTGACTCTTTCTAAAGCAGGTGATGACTTGGAAGTCAAATCGAAAATGTACAAATGAAGAAAGGGGCAAAAGCAGGCTGCCTCCGCACCACACATCCTCAGGGATTATTCAGTATTACTCTGCATCCTGTACCATCTAAGTAACGTGATGAGAAAGACACATTGATCTTGCCGATGTCTCTTTATTCTTTTAACTTGAATATATTTGGATTAATTTTGTCCTCTAGTCACTGCAGCATATCCTCATGGTAAAGAATGATTGCAAATGAAATCCTTAAATCCACCTTTAGAATCCAGAAAGCTTAATGAAGGGTAAAACAATATTACTGCTTGTGTTTTTGCTGTATTTCAGAATGTTCTGTCTGGCCATTCCTTTCCTTCAGTTTGAATTCATTTCTCTGATTGTGGCTTGCTTACTAATGCGGTGCTGCACTCATTTATATGGTAAGCCTCCGAGCTACAGTCTCTGTGATACTGCAGCATCATTAGACCTCAAAGCTGCTCATCATTATTCATGCTAGAATGATGTGACATGTTGCTGATTTTTTAAAATATTTCTTATTACTACAAACTAAGAAAATGAGGTATTATTAATTCTAAAATTCAGGAACTGTTGATGCAAAGTATGGATGTCCTTTTTAACCACTTTGATAAATCGAAGAACAATTGCTTCCTCTTTGCCTCATTTATTTGTGTATTTGGTTTTCTGCATTAGATGTTTACTAACTAATTGCTGCGGAAGACTCTTGAAAAACTTCATTTATCGTTGTTCCGTCATGGCAACTACTTAGTTCTAATATTTAGATTAAAACCATTTTGAAAGTGGGAAAATTTTTGTAAAACATCAACCCAAATAGTAAAATCAGTGCTGTTCAAAGAGAAAGACACTAGTAGTTCCCGTCGTGGCTCAGTGGAAGCGAATCTGATTAGTATCCATGAGGATGCAGGTTGGGTTAAGGATCCAGCGTTGCCATGAGCTGTGGTGTAGGTCGCAGACACAACTCAGATCCTGCATTGCTTTGGCTGTGGCGTAGGCTGGCAGCTGCAGCTCTGATTTGACCTCTAGCCTGGGAACCTCCACATGCTGCAAGTGTGGCCCTAAAAAGACAGGAAAAAATAAAAAATAAAAATAAAGAGAAAGACACTAGAAAATCTAGAAAGAAACTTGACTGTAGTAATATATAATTGGCACCATAAAAACTGTATTATTGGAGTTCCCATCCTGACACAGTGGGTTAAGGATCCGACTGCAGCTGCTCTGGTCATGGCAGAGGTGTGGGTTCGATCCCCGCCCCAGCCCAGTTGGTTGAAAGATCTGGCATTGCCATAGCTATGGTGTAGGTCACAGCTGGGACTCAGATTCAGTCCCTGGCCCAGGACCTACCATTTGTCTCGGGTGAGCCCATAAAATAAAAAAAACCAACAAACAGAAAAAACTGTGTATTATTATATAAGATACTTAATCTTTCGGAGCCTTAATTTGCTCACCCATAAAATTAGGGTAATAATTTTTCTTCGCTTACAATCTCATAGGCCTTTTGAAGGGCTACATGTTATAATGTGTATGAAAGAGCCTTGAAAATTCTACAGTACTTTACAGATTTTAGGCAACAGTATTAACTGTCTTTTTACTAACAATTATGTTTTCCTCATTGAGTAACCGTCTCCTGTCTTTGTTGCTATGCAAATATCAAAACATTTTTAGGAATTGCCCTTCTTCTCCAGGGAAAGGAAGTAAATATATTAAAAAATAAAAACATGCTTTATGTAGTAATGAGCATGTATAACTTTATTAAGGAAAAAAACACATCTTTTTATTATATTATTTATTTTATTTTGTTTTTTGACTATGCCTATTGCATGTGGAAATTCCTGGGTCAAGGATCAAACCCGTGCCATAGCAGCAACCTGAGCTGCTGCAGTGACCACACTGGATCCTTAACTCACTAAGCCACAAGAGAACTCCCTAACCACATCTTTTTAACGATATCATTTGTCCATCAAATAAAATTGTTCAGAAAGTAAAATATATCTTTTTTATTGGAATTCAGCCCTGGGCCCAAGTACGTCTTCCATGGATTAATTTTCCTTCTTTCAGTATTAAAGTTCCAGATGCATTAGATGGTGCTGCAGCATCACACTGCTGTGAATTTGGTTGTGGACTGAAATTTTTCTATTAGAATTATGATTTGCAAATAATACATCTATAGAAAGACTGCAAAATAAATAGCAAGCTGATTTAAAGAGCAGGGATTATGGGGTTGAGGGGCAAGAGTTCAATAATAATTTGTATACTTTGTTTTTCTGATCCCATTTGATCATTTGTAAAATTACATGGAGTAATTATCACTTTCTCTTAAGGTTTTTTTTTTTGAAGGATTACATGAGATAAGACAGGTACAGTGGCACATCGTAGATTCTAAATGAATTCAGATCTATTTCTCCACTTAATTTTGACTTTGGTGTGGAGATATTTTTCAAATTACCTATGGAGATGGAAACATTGATTCAAAATCAGTATATGCAGTGACAGATGAGTTACATTAAGGAGAATTAGTATAAAATATCCGGATAATTTAAAGAGCTCCAAAATGGGGAAGAAGCACAATGCTTTTTAGTTCATGTATAGAATTTACAGAATCACTCTTTAGTTTCAAGTTTTCTTTAGAAAGTATATCTTATTCATATGCTAAATCATTAACATGTTAATTAATTCATCATTCAATCATTAAATGATTCATGTTCTAAGGTGATATTCTGTGAAAGTCTCCACAAGCTTTGTTCTGTCCTAGGCAGGGCTGATAAAATGAAATCATCTGTATTTGATCTAACATAACATGATGTTGGTATCTCCTGTCCGTGCACGGTTTCATCAGACATACTGATTGCATTCATTTTGTTTTCATCCCATTAGAAAAATTGGAACCAGACCTGGGATGTGCAGTTGCTAAGGCTTTGCCTTTTGAATTTAAGCAATTCACTTGGCTGAACGTAGTGGGTTAACTGACTACAAATTTAATGCATCTTTCTTATTTAGCCAGAGTATCATTACTATTTTAACTTTGACACATGTCAGGTTAGCTTATAGACTGTTCATTTCTTCATGCACATATTTCCCTAGGCTGATCCAATATTGAACCAGTTTCTAATAAGTTAAATGAATAATTTGTTGGTTCAGAAAATTATGTCTTCAGAACATTATAAAATATTTTAATAATAGAAAAACAGAAACTTATTTTATTTTACTTAATTTTATTACATTTGTAGGTGTACCACCATCATCACAACCAAATTTTACAGCATTTCCATCCCAAACCTTCAGTGCATCCCCCTACCCCCCAGCCCGACTCATTTGGAAACCATACAAAGTCTGTGAGTCAGTATCTGTTCTGCAAAGAAGTTCACTGTGTCCTTTTTTTCAGATTCCATATGTAAGTGATAGCATTTGATGTTGGTGTCTCATTATCTGACTGACCTCACTTAGCGTGGTAATTTCTAGGTCCACAGCCATTAAAAGGATAGAAATGACAGCATTTGCAGCAACATGGATGGACCTAGAAAAATATAAACTCTTAAAACTATTCATATATTAAAAAGAAGTCATGGCAGAAAAGTCCAACTGATATAATGCAAGTATTGTGCCTTTTAATTTATTCTTTGGTAGAGGTTATAATTTTTATTATTTGGCTTGTTTTTTGTATCAAATATGTTCTGATGAATGTAAAGCCTGATTCTAAGTTTTAGTAAATGCAGCATCAGTATGTAAACTTAGGAGACTTTCATCTGTTCTGTGAATAGACTAGACTATTTTAACAGCAAAGCATTTTCCTCTGGAGACACCTTCAAAGATATTTTAACATAGAGTTTGAAAGGATTTTTTTTAAAGTAAATTGGGTTTCTAAAATTGAGAGTTGCTGTTAAGCATAAAGATGATGTAACTAATTTTAATTTACAATAAGAAGGAGCTATTATAGACCATTAACATCTGAATGTTCGTGTGTCTGAAAGTCTTCCAGTTGATGAATATATGAATATATTAATTGCATATATTTCTATAATTTTAAATAGCATATAATTTCACAGATGAAACTATAATCAACTCTGTAATTTTTAAAATTTAGACATGTACTGTTTCAATTTCTTTAAGTTAAATTCCCTTTTGAGGAAAAAAAAACAATACCATGGAAGTGAAGCTTTACCATCATAGGTGCGAATATCCAAAGCTCCATGACGTAATGTGATGACATTGGTTTCCACTTACGAATATTTGATGTAAATATTGTGGGGCAGCAGAAATGAATCCAAGTAGTATCCATGAGGATGTAGGTTTGATCCCTGGCCTCGCTCAGTGCCTCAGGGATCCAGCGTTGCCATGAGCTGTGGTGTAAGTTGCAGATGAGACTTAGATCCCAAGTTGCTGTGGCTGTGGTGTAGGCGGGCAGCTGCAGCTCTGATTCGACCCCTCGCCTGGGCACGTCCATGTGCTGTGGGCGTGGCCCTAAAAAGCCAAAAAAAAAAAATATTCATGTGGGTTTCTCAAAACTGTTTTCTTCTAATGGTGATGATGGTTACTAGATTTAGATTGTGCATATTAGACTAGTAAGAAACAAACTTGCCCACTAAAAGTAAACAGGTTCTCTTTCTTGGATTCATTCCACAGCACTTGTGATACCAACTATGTAGAGATTCCCCCCCACACCCCCACCAACCAATTCTCTAACTTTCAGGACACAACCCGCAGTTTGTGCAGACCCTCTAGGCTAAGGGCTCCATTCCACCAAACCGTCCAGTTTTAGATGTAGTCACAAGGAGTGGGTCCCCAGGTTACGCACACTTAGTGTTGACTTGGCTAAAAACGGAGGTTCCTAGGCTGCCTCCTTAGGTTTGACACTGTGCTACAATGCCAATCAGAAATCAGGGAAACAGTTGCTGTTGTTTACCAGATGCTTCTAAAAGATATGACAAAGAATACAGATGAGCAGTCAGAACAAGGCAAGGCTGAGAAGGTTCCCAAACCCAGGAGCTTCTGTCCTTGTGGGGTCCCAGTGCATCCTTCTCCCCACAAATGGGTGTGTTCACCAACCCAGACTCTCTGAACCTCCTAGCCAGATTTTTATGCTGGCTTCATCATGTAGCCTTGATTAATTATTAACTCCCCTCTGCAGAGGACAGGGATGGAACTAAAACTTAGAAGCTTCAAATCATGGCTTGATCTTTCTGATGACCAGCCTCTACCCAGGAACACACCTAGTCACTTCATTGGAATGAAGGATGCTCCTATCACCCAGAAAATGCCAAGAGATGTAGGCGTCTGTGTCAGGAATTGGAGACTAAGACCAAATATTAGAACCAAAAGTGCTCTGAGCAGCCCTGTAACTCAGGAAATTGCAAGGGTTTCAGGAGCTCTGTGTTAGGTGACGGGGCAGATTCTTTATATACGTCAAATCTAACCTACTATAATAAATATGTGTATATCTCTTTTTCTTCAGTGAATGAATTTTTATGAATGAAAAATATGGCTGAGTAATGTAACTGCAAATTATGATTTTAAAGAGGTTTGCGTTAAGTTTAATGATAATTGGGAAGAGTAAAATTTCATTGAAAAATACAGCATGATTTTGGTATTCTAATTTATGGTATAACTGGCGTACTTGGTTTGACAGAAATGATTGGCCTTTTTTATGGCTTTTGTACATTTGACTATAATTAAGAGAAATCTTGACTCAAAAGTCAGTCACATTAATGCCTCTCAAACTTTGGTGCACTTGAGGATGTTGGGGAGACCTTCCTTGTTCAGCCCTCACACACCCACAGGCGACACTCCAAGAGTCGGATTTATTTGGTTTGCGATGGGGCTGAGAATTTATATTTGCATCCATCTCCCAGGTGGTGCTGATCTTGCTAATCCATGCACCACATTCAGAAAACTCTGGCTTAACCAAAAAGATAGTCTGAACATTAAAACGGTGTGAAAATTAAAAATTACACAGTCCGAACATTGGACACATTCCAAGACACCATTAAGCTGCCCCCGCTGGTTGGCTTGTTTTTTTTCTCCTTGTCTTTCTCTGCTCTGTGCTCCACATGCTGGATTTGTCCTCAGACAGGCTTCCCTCAGGGTCACAATATGACTGGAAGCAGAAAGCTTCCTTGTTCTTCTTTGTTCTCATTCAACAAATAGGAAAGAAAGCTTGCCCTGTAATCATGAAATACAAGGTCTTTTGTAAGACCTGCTTGGACCAGCATAGATCCTGCACCTAACTGCGAACAAATCCTCGTTGCTAGGGAATTGCATGATCTGCTTGGTTTAAGCTAGTGTTCCTGCTCCAATATTCCTGGCAAGGAGTTTAGGATTTCCTTGACTGGTTTATACAAATCAGCATTAATTTATAGAGCCATGGATAAGATGTGCCTTTCAGAGTTGTATGGGCTACACCAAATAGGGGGACAATGGAGCAAAATCAGTGTTTTGTTATGATGGTAGGAGGAAGTGCAAGCCCTCCTATCACTTTCAAATACTGACCAAGATGTAGCTACATACAAACTGATCCATTAAAAAATGAAAGAAAAGAGATGTGATCCATCACATCAACATAATGGGTAAAACACCTCTTTTGCTAGATGCAGTAGGTAGCTTTTTCAAATATCTAGGAGTTTCATGGAGTTAAACTTTCTCCCTTGTTCATAGTTGTTGAATGAAGAGTACTCAGTAATTTTTTTTTACTACATTAACTCCTCCAGAATTAATTTTGACTACCTCTCAACCATTTTTGAAAACCTAAAATTTTTTGAGGTTGTCCTGTGTTCTTTCAAAATTAAATTAGATGAGTTCTCCATATTCCTTATATTTAGGTTGAGGCATGAGCAACTACCTCTGGTTTCAGGTGTGTACTGTAATGGACCAATGACATGATCGCAGTAAATGTAGCTAACAGCCATCACCACTCTTACTCACACATTATTTTCTCTTGTATGAGAACTTTTAAGATCTGCTTTCTCAGCAACTTTCAAATATACAGTGGAGTATGATTAGCTATAGGCACCATGCTATATACATCACATCCCCAGTGCTATTTTTTTTTATAACTGGACGTTTGTATCTTTGTCTCCTCTCAACCAGTACCTCCCATCCTCTCCACCTCCCACTTCTGGCAACTGACAGTCTCTTCTCAGTATCTATTTTGTTTGTCTGTTTGTGTTTATTTGTTTTCAGACTCCACATAAGTGAAGTAACAGAGTGTTTGTCTTTCTCAGTCTGACACATTTCACTTAGCATAATGTCCTCAGGATTCATCTACCTTGTTGTAAATAGCAGTGTTATTTTTTTACCCATTCATCCATCATGGACACGTAGGCTGTTTCCAAGTCTTGGCTTTTGTAAATTGTTCTGCATGAACATGGAGGTGCATGCATGTTTTTAAGATAGTATCTTCATTTTCTTCAGGTCCTTCCTCCTAAGTGGAATTGCTGGATCATGTGGTAGTTCTATTTTTTGTCATTTGAGAAACTGTTTCCCACCAACAGTGCGCAAAGGTTTCCTTTCCTGTACATCCTTGCTCACATTTGATGCTTCTTATCTATTTGACTCGTCGTTGTAACTAGTGGGAGGTGAAAGATCCCATTGTGGTTTTGATTTCCACTTCCCTGATGACTAGTGATACTGAGCATTCTTCATACACCTGTTGGCCATCTGTGTGTCTTTGGAAAAAAAATATCTATTCGGTTCCTCTGCCCATTTTGTAATCAAATTGTTTTTTGTTTGTTTGCTTTTGGGGTGTATGAATTCTTTATATATTTGGGATACGAGCCTCTTATTACATACATGATTTGCAAATATTTTCCCATTCCATAAGTCGACTTTTCATTTTGTTAATAGTTTCCTTTGCTGTGCAGACTCTTTTAAAGTTTGATATAGTCCCGCTTGCTTGTTTTTACGTTTGTTGCTTTTGCTTTTTGTGTCAGATCCAAAACCTTCTTCTAGACCAACGTCAAAGAAGTTACTACCTATATTTTCATTCAGGAGTTTTATGATTTCAGGTCTTACATTCATTCTTTAATCTCTTTTGAGTTAATTTTTTTGCGTTGTGTCAGATAATCATCCAGTTTTATTCTTCTGCACATGGCCATCCAGTTTTCCCAACACTATTTGTTTAAGGGTCTCTCTTTTCCTATGGTATATTCTTGGCTCCTTTGCCTTAAGTCAACTGACTGTACATGCAAAGGTTTATTTCTGAGCATCTATTCTCGACCATTGATCTATGTGTCTAATGTCAATAGAGTACACTTTTGATTCATATAACTTTGAATTAGAGTTTGAAATCAGGGAGTGTGATTATCTCCAGCTTTATTTTTTTCCGTTTTAGGATTGCTTTGGCTATTTGGGATCTTTTGTGCCCCCTTCCCCAATTGTAAGATTATTTATTCTCTTTCTGTGAAGAATGTCACTGAAGCTTTGATAGGGATTGTGTTTAATCTGTAGATTGCTTTGGGTAGCATGGACATTTTAACACCATTCTTCTAACACATGCGTGTAGGAGATATTTCCACATATTTGTATCTTTTTGAATTTCTTTCATAAATATCTTAAGGTTTTCAGCATAGAGGTCTTTCACCTCCTCAGTTAACCTTATCCCTAGATATTTTATTCTTTGTTATGCAGTTATAAATGGGATAGCTTTCTTAATTTCTTATTCATGTATAGAAATGCAATAGATTTTATATACTGATTTTGGACTTGCAACTTTACTGAGTTCATTTGTTAGAGATTTATGAGATCTTGAAGATGTGTAATGGTATTTTGAGGTTGTTCTCTGCTCTATCAAAATTAAATCATATGATTTATTTACATGTCTAATGAACCTGCTTGAGTTATAATTATTCAATCTCTGTGATAATCTTTAAGATCCTTTCCAGATTTGAAATCCTGGAAATTGCCAATGCCTAATAAATTGGAGGCCTATTACAAATTCAGAATGACGAAATATTCTTTTCAAAAGGCCTTTTGGGATGTAGGTGTCAACACTGCTGGGAAGTCAATAAATGCTTGTCATCTGGGTTTGTGGCTACACAGCGGAAAGGGGTGAGGAAAGGAAGAGAGGCGTGGTAAAAGGAGCAAGCGACTGGCAGTGATCAGACTGCTCTCCACCTAATTTTTGATGCTCGGTGTATTAATCTATAAGACAGGGAGCAGCAGAATATAGAAAACCTCCGCCACGCTTTACAGGGCTAAACCTGAGTGACTTAATCATGGCTTTTATTCTGGATCCCAGAGAATCTGAGATAGTGGATTTCAGATTCGATCAGGAGGGGTTGTGGTTTTTTGCTGCTGCTTTGTTTGGTTGTGTTTGATTTGTTCGTTTTACAGTCAGAGAGGTGTTTTTTTGTTTTTTGTTTGTTTTGTTTGTTTTGTTTTGACGTGCTTTGCCCATTTATTTATTTATATAATGATTTTTATTGTTTTCCATGATAGCTGGTTTACAGTGTTCTGTCAATTTCCTACTGTCCAGTCAGAGAGTTTTTTAAATTATCTTATACCAAAGTGGAAGATCGTCTCTATGCTAATTTCTGTGCATGATGCTCAGCATAGGGGAATACCACGTGGTATGTGCTTCTTTTTCTGTTCCTCTTGCACCTGTATGAATCCAGAGACTAGTGATGAACAGCAGAGCACCACATACCTCTGTACGTTTTTTTCTATCTATAAAACCCCTGGGAAATTCTCAATGGACTTTATTGTGTTTTATAAAGATGTACTTCAATGTCATGCCCAAGTAATGTCATTTTCATTGTTAGCTTGAAGCCATTGTAACTTGATGAAGAGACACATAGAATCACGAATTAGCTCCTACGGGAAGATTTTCTGGTTTTAGTCAGGGAATTTAGTAACTTAAAAGACAAACAAGCAAACAAAAGACAACCAACCAAGCAACAACCAAAGAAAAAAATCAGCATTTTTGGAACAATTTTCTGTGTTTGCTTTCTAAGGGCTTTTTTTTTTTTTTGATAATTGTTTGTTTGTTTCAAGTGGATATTTGTTTTTCATGTAAGTATGTGCTTTTCATTAAAAAAATTAAGACAATCATCTTGATTCACATATACCTAGTATGTCTTCAGGTGTTTGAGAATTTAGCTTATGGATGAAGTGTTCCCTCTGTTAAGCTCTGAAGGCTTCAACAAGATAAATTAAGGCAAATTCTGACCCCAAAGAACTCATAGATGCTGGAGGGAACAGACTTAAAACCAGACATGAACAGTGTAACCTGCCCAGTAACAGCACACGACTCCTCTTTGTGTGACAAGAGACATGTCTGAGGAGATGTGCTGGGCAGAGGTGGCTCACAAAGCCTTCTTAGAAGAGTTCAGCTTTGAGGTAGGTAAGTTTTTAACTAAGTGAGAATGGGGAGGAGATGGCAGCAGAGGCACAGCGGGAAGGAGACAGCGTTCTAGTTATGTGAGCATCTTAATTTCCTCAGCTGGTACCATGGTCGTAATACCTACCTCGTAAGTGTTGTGAAATGAAACACAATCACACAACAGTGCTTAGCACGTAGTGGGTGCTCCATAAATGCGAACTCTTTTCCCATGTGTCCTTCCTCTATTTCTGGAAATTCATGGAAGAAATGTTCTTGTAAATAAAACTATGCTGCGTAGCCTCTGTGTTAACACAAACTGGATCATTCTCTCCCTCCCTCTCCCCCCCCCCGATATATATGCATATATTTGATTATGTATATGTTTATATTTATGATTATAAACCAGAAGAGTTAAGTCCTTAACTCAGGGAATTGATGAACCAACCACTAATTTACTTCACTTAAGTAAAAAGGTTTATATGAGAAAGAAATTCTCAAACCCCAGCTTGCCTAAGAGCTGCTTGTATTTATGATAATGCAGATATGCAGATTCCTGGCCCCTATGGAGTCTGACTTTAGAGGCCTTGTCCACAGCTTGGAAATACGGATTTTTATTAAGTACTTCAGGGAATCCTGGTGCAGATGTTCAGTGGGCGATACTTAGAATACACTGAATGGATTTTATCTCATTTTCAGCCCAATGTGCTGATCAATCTGAAAGTGAGATACTCTATATCTAGCATAGTGTCATGGATGACATTCGATACAGTCGTAGCTAGAAACTAGACTCTCTAGCGTTACTTGATCCAGACTTTATAGAATATGTGTTTATAATTTTTTTCAGCCTCATATTTTTTTTGGCCATACCTGCGGCATGTGGAAGTTCCCAGGCCAGGGGTTGAATCTGTGCCGCAGTAGTGACCCGAACTACAGCAGTGACAACGCAGGGCTCTTAACCTCCTGAGCCACCAGGGAACTCTCAACCTCATATTTCGTATCTAAGATAGAGTCATTTGTAAGATGTAACCCCTTGTAAGATTAGGTTATCCTTTCTGCTGTCCATAACTTTCTGCCACCACCGCTTTTAATCTAAGTGTTGACTATACTAAAACTATCTGCCACCGCTTAATCAGATGTGGTTATCAGTGAAGGTTTTAAAACTAATAGTTTATCCCCATATAAACATACATGTGAACCTTGACAGTCTTCATCTCTGAAGGAATTGGACAGCCTCTCTATGCTCAAGGCCATGAACTAATGTTAATGTTAATTTGAGTGGACCATTAATTATAGGAAATACGTCCTCAAAAATTATATTTTGGGTCACAAGGGAGAAACACGACTTTTGGGTTAATTTGTATTGATATGATTTTTAAAAACTGTAGCTTGATTGGGATATTGTAAAATTAACTCAACCCTTATATTTATAGCATAAAAATACTTTAACATATGTTCCAGGTATATTTCTTCATAAAAATAACATCCATATTAAACAGGATAATAATCCAGTAGTACAGTATCATTGCAGCAAAATATGACCTATTCATACATTCATTTTCTTTTCTTGGATAAAGATAATAGAAATCATCTCATACATAAAAATGATTCAGAAAACATAGTCAATTATTTATGTGTTATTATTCAGATATTCAAATATTATTTACCTCTTTTTCATGACATCATTTTCTTAGTATATTATAGGGAGACTTTTAATAATTAAATTCACTTAATTAAATTACAAGGATAATTAATTATAGCCTAATTCAATCTCTATATTCAAATTCCAAAAGGGTATTCAATTCTGTTCCCAACTTGCTGACTCAGGGAATACCAAATTTAGATTATAATTAGATCAGACAGTTTCACTGTATTCTCCGTGTTAAAAAGAATTGGGATGCGGTATGAAGGAAGCAAAAAGTCTAAAGCTTAATGTTTTTGGCTTTTAGGAGGTGGAGGATAATTAAGGGTAAGTTAAGTAAAATGAGTGAAATGTCTGAGTTCAGCTGTATGAGTGGTGGGGAGAGGAGGGCTAGAAATATGGAGATCACTATGGAAAGTTCCAGAACAGCAACCATAGCAATGTGCTTCAGTGGTCACTGGGGGAGGCTGCAAGCCTTCCAGAGAACACTTATGCATGAGCAATTTCACCATGAAACAGCTGGCCTGGTCATGGCATATGCTTGGGCAGATGAAACTGAGCCATGGTTCTAGGTTCCCCACGGCCCGCAAGAGTCATCCAAGGGGCCATAATTACTTATGTGTTTTAATGAGGGGTTTGTGGAAAGCAGAGGTGTGGCCTGGCAGAAGCTCAGAATCAAGTGAAAAGGCCGTAATGGATCTAAGTTCTGAGTGTAGAGGTAGAAGGTGAGACCACGGTCTCCAGTGAGAAGCCACAGGACCAGCTGGACTTCACTTTGCAGTGGCAACCACAACAGCCTCTGCATCGGAGCCCTGGTCCAGCCCTGTGGTTATGAAAGCCAAAGGGGATGTGAAAGCTTTATGTCTACAGAGTCAGGACATAAACCTAAAAGGCGGACATATTAAAAAGGGCTGTGTTTACCCGACTTTACATCGTTTTAGTTATTATTGTCCTTCCCATTCATGCCTCTTCCTCTTATCCCGCTTAGCAGATGGGGACATTGAAGAAGGCATGCTCAGTTAGAAATGAATGTGCACATTAATTAGTCTCTCTCCCCCCTCCCCATGCACGTGTGTATATACATGTATGGGTGTGTGTAGAGTTGACCCTTGAACCACAGAGGTTAGGGGCACTGAAACTCTCTGCACAGCTGGAAATCTGTGTACAAGGTACAGCTGGCCTTCCATACACTTGATCTCTCCATGTAAGTGGTCCCTGTGTCTGGGGTTCTGCACATGTGGCTTCAACCAGCTGGGGATGATATAGTTACTGTACTACGTACTATTAAAGAAAGCTCACTTGTAAGTGGGCCCACACAGTTCAAGGGCCAAGTGTGTGTGGGTGTATGTGTGTGTGTGTTTATCCATCTACCCTATGTCTGCCATTCTTCTTTAAGGGTTCTAAGAGTATATTCCTGTATTCTTAAAATTGTAACCTAAAAAATGAGACTGTAACTTATCTAGAGACATTCATTAGAATGAGTTGGAGAATTTCTATAATTGATGACTGGTAAGGCCAGTGTTTTCCAGTAACTAAGTAAATAAATACCTTGTCTTGTAAGGCTTGGTAAGAAGGAGGTATTCAAACCTAAGTTGCCTGGCCCAGGTTTGTTAAAGGGAATAGGATGAGGAACTATGCCAGAAACTACATCCTTGGCCATTATGGTTGAAGATTGATAATGTTTTGCTTTATGTGGCATAGGTCTGAATTATAAATTGCGTAACTGTTAAAATATTACTATTTAATTGAATTTTAAAATATTTAAAGCTGGAGTCCCCATCATGGCTCAGCGGAAATGAATCTGACAAATATCCATGAGGACACAGGTTTGATCCCTGGCCTCTCTCTGTGGGTTAAGGATCCGGCATTGCTGTGAGCTGTGGTGTAGGTCACAGACACATCTCAGATCCTGTGTTGCTGTGGCTGTGGTGTCGGCCAGCAGGTACAGCTCTGATTCGACTTTAGTCTGGGAACCTCCATATGCCATGGGTGTGGCCCTAAAAAAAAAAAAGACAACCCCACCAAATTTAAAGCTGGTAGTGATTAATTGATGGAGGCATGACTTTCTTTAGATGTAAAGTTGACTGTAAGTTTCAACCCTTGCATTGCCCATGTACTAGCTTTTTCGCATTGAACGGTTCATTTAAATGTAGTATCTTCTGGATTCTTCACCTCTAAAGCGGCAGTGGTAGACTTGCCATCGAAGTCAGTTAGGAGGATGACATAACGAATAGTGAGAACCTTGTGTCTTACCAGGTACATTAGCAACACGGTACATGCCCTCTTATCTTTACCATTCCTCTGATGTTGTAATGAAAGAGAAAATATAAAAACTTTACAAGGGATATAGTATGGCTTTGAAAAAGTGTTAGGAGGAGTTCCTGTTGTGGCGCAGCAGAAACAAATCCAACTACTATCCGTGAGGAGGAGGGTTCAATCCCTGGCCTTGCTCAGGGGGTTAGGGATGCAGTGTTGCCCTGAGCTGTGCTGTAGGTCGCAGACAAGCCTCAGACCCTGAGTTGCTGTGGCTCTGGTGCAGGACGGCAGCTGTAGCTCAGATTCGAGCCCTAGCCTGGGAAATTCCATATGCCAGGAGTCCAGCCCTAAAACACACACACACACACACACACAAATTGGAAGGAAAACAAATGATATTCCTTTCATTATTACCAACAATGTGCAGACAGTCAATCAACTCTTTAAGATTTCTAGAGAGGAATTCCCCACTACCCACTGCCGAATAAAGTTTATGGAAGAACCATTTACAACAAACCAGTCTGAAGAGTCCAGGCAGCACCTTTCTTTAGAAGCAAAGATTGAATTTGAATAAAAGTAGGCTTTGTAACCAAATCTAGTTATCAAGAGTGGTGGTGAGACTAAATTAAATATATGAAGTTATATTTTTAAGATAATTATATATTACATCCCATATAACTTAATTGCATGTTATAAAATACTTATTTTTTCAGTGTTAATTTGAGTGATATTTGCTACAAGCTTACTAGGTGCAAAGAATGAGCTTGGAGCATAAAAACAATGCTGTACATAACTGCAATATACAAGAAAGACTGGATAATCTGTTTAATGGTTTTAATAAAAAATTGAATTGTGAGGGTTCCCTGGTGGCCCAGTGGGCTAAGGATCTGTTGTCACTGTTGTAGCTCCGCTCACTGCTGTGGTTCATGTTCAGTCCTTGCCCCGGGAAGTGCTGTATGCCACAGCTGCAGGCAAAACAAAAATTGAACTGTGTGAAAAACATAGTTAAATAAAAGATACTTTTTCTATTAAAATTGTGCTTTCTGTTAGCTATGCCAATGGAAACGTTGCTATTGGGCAACTGGATTTAGAAAAATTACACACATTTAAGTCACACATCTCCTCTTACGCTATTCTCGGTTATTGACTAATAAAACCACCTATTATTTAGAGGAGGAATTCAAGATATAATTTTGATCCATTTTTTACTCATGGTAGCATATAACAATTTTAGCAAAATGATAAGAAAAATAAATAAATGCCTGAATGTAAGGTGAAAACATCATCATATGCCTTAATTTTACAAGGTCTTGTCCATTAAAAGAATTACGTCCAAAAATTCCTTAGTGGTTTTGCTAAATTAAATAATAACAAATTTTAAACATGCTACAAAGCCATCTCTTTGACAGGGTGCATGCAGTTCTGCATGCCTTTAGGAGTCTTTCCCTTTCTAGAAGGCAACAGTTTTTTTCAGGTCTGGGCTATGTTTTACCCTATCCTTTTTTTTTTTTTTTTTTTTTTTTTTTGGTCTTTTGTCCTTTTAGGGCCACACCCATGGCACATGGAGGTTCCCAAGCTAGGGCAGGCTAGGGGTCTAATTGGAGCTGTTGCTGCCAACCTAGGCCACAGCCACAGCAACACCAGATCTGAGCTGCAGCTGCGACCTACACCAGAGCTCATGGCAACATGGGATCCTTAACCCACTGAGGGAGGCCAGGGATCGAACCCTCAACCTCATGGTTCCTAGTCGGATTCATTTCCGCTGCTCCAAGGCGGGAACTCCTTACCCTGTCCTTTTAATCCTATAATTTAGGTGAATGTGCTAGAGTATATTTTCTAAGTATATAAACCTTCGTCTAAAAAATATTTAAATAAACATAGTTTTTATGGAAATGATAAACATTAATAATGAACACAGTATGTAATACATGAAGAAAAGAACTATAAATAGCAAAATACAGTTGACTCTTATCTTTACATACATGGTGTTTTCCAATCTTCTGTGCTATGTTTTTTTTTTTAACTCAATGAATTTTATTATATTTATAGTTATACAACCATCATCACAACCCAATTCTACATTTCCATCCCAAACCCCTAGCCCATCTCTTCCCCCCTTCCACCCAAGTGCCCCATTTGGTATGTTTTAGTTTTAGTATCTAAGACCTATAATACTTTAACTACCCAATTTAAGAAAAGAATAGACCCCTAGAGATTACTATTTGAATTATGCTGATTAAAGAAACCAGCATAGTTTGCAATGATATAAATTTCAAGATATTGCTTTTTTGGCATATGCACATGAATGTCCTCCATAGAAAGAAGAATTCACAGTTAAAAAAAAAAAAAAAAGAACTAGGAGTTCCCGTCCTGGCTCAGTGGTTAACGAATCCGACTAGGAACTGTGAGGTTGCGGGTTTGATCCCTGGCCTTGCTCAGTGGGTTAAGGATCTGGCGTTGCCGTGAGCTGTGGTGTAGGTTGTAGACGCAGCTCGGATCTGGCATTGCTGTGGCTCTGGTGTAGGCCAGTGGCTACAGCTCCGATTCGACCCCTAGCCTGGGAACATCCACATGCCGCGGGAACGGCCCAAGAAATGGCAAAAAAGACAAAAAAAAAAAAAAAGAGAGAGAACTAGAAACCCATTGACAGTTGAAATCAGTGTTATTGGAAATAATGACAATTTAATTGTACTACTCTGTTTGATAATTCCATTTTTATTAAAAAAGGAAATTATATTTTGTTCAGAGAACTCATTAAATACTCCATAATAATAAGACTAAATAATCATAAGTAAAGAGTGAGGGAAATATTTTAAAGTATTATAAAATGTTAGAGCAGTGAAAAGCTTGACAGTTTTTAAAATCATCTACTTGTTCTCAGGTTTAATTTGTTTCTTTGAATTGAGCTCAAAGCTAATTATGACGAGCAATTTACCTACCATACTTCACTTACCTAACTGATAAGAAATTCAAAATACAAAAGAAATCATGTTAAATATTTTGTATGGATTAAAATTGAGTTTAAAAGAATGAAAGTCTTGCTGTTTAGTAATTTCTCAAGCAAAATAGTAGTTTTAATGCAGAGAGAAATTTTAAAAATAAAATACTTAAAACTGTGTTTCCTCTTCTTATTCCCTTTTCCCTTGGCTTAGCTTTAGGGCATGTGGGTCCATTAAAACACTTCTTAAAAATGAAATTCTGCAATGAGTGCACAAAGTAGCCATAACATCCATTTTCGCATAATCAAATGCAAATCGTAGCAGCCATTTTCAGGGTAATACATGCACTCAAGGTTTTTCTACATGCTTTTAGATTTAATAGCTCTGAGATGTGAGCTATCCATAAGAAAATTAATCTTTGAATTCCTCCTTTAAGTATATGATTTTGCTAGATAATTGGAAGGAATACAGAAGGCTGTGATTTTATATGCCTAAAGTTTTCTAATGTCAATTGCTGCATTAAAAATATGTATGTGGATTGAGATCTTGCTACTTTTCTTGCATTGTCCTTATGTGTACTGCAGAAAAGGATTCCATATGTTCTTCGTATCCTAGGGAGCTTCTGTTCAGGTATGTGATAAAACGTACATTCTGCAAGGTTTTGTGCGAAAGTCCTAAAGAATACCAACATAATGCTTATCAGTATGTGCTACCATGCTTCCTCCCTCCCCATGAAGAGCTTTTTTTACTAACAGAAATAGTTTAAGCATAGCGTCCCTCTTAGAATTGTGCCCAGATCAGAAGGCCATCATTAATCAGTAAGTTAAGATGATGTAGCAAATACTTGATTGCCATCCAGATCGGAAGGGAATTTTGTCATCAGCCTGGTCAAACTTGTTGGTCCTTCCACACCCACACCCACTCACTCTCTCTCTATGTATATATATATATATATACACACACATATATAAATACTCACATAAATCAATGTACACATAAGCATACATATAAATGCTTAACATATGTAATGCATATATAATGTGTTCCATAGACCCTCGGTTAATGTTCAAGTAAATACTGCAAATAAAACAGAACTGGAATCATGTGCTAGATAAAAAAGTCTCTTAATATTATAATTAAAGAGGTTTCAGCTATTGAAAAGCCTTCTTAGGTCCTTGACGAAACAGTATTCATATATATAGCTTTGAATTCAGACATGATTCATCCCCAGGCTGATTGCAACCTGACCACAACTACAAAGAAAATAGCGTAAATAAGGATATAACAAAACACTTAAAATAATTACATTTAATACAAGAATTTCATTACCTAAAGGGCATTTCTAAGACTATGCAAACAATTAAGAACTAACTAAATTTAAGGGAAGGGATGTCTTTATTTTCTGATCCCCAAATTCCTTTCCTTTTCCTTTCCTTTATCTGCACTGAAGACCGAGATTTCTTTTCCTCCCGTATACCCAGGTATTTTTAGCATCGTGTTGGAACGAGGTATTCCTCTACTGGGAACAGAGGTTTTCAATTTTTCACTCTTACCCCTTGAAAAAAAGAAGGAAAATGCGAAAATGGAAAGGAAATGTGAACTATTATTACAAGTGGAGGTTATCCTACTTTTTCTTTCAAGAAACTCTTATATGGGGAAGGATCAAAAGTGACCTTTCCAGAACATCCTTTTAAACTTGTACAACCCCTGTCTCCGCTGTAGTATGATGTGTCATGGGTAAAAGAGGAAGATTGCTTGGAAGTTCCAAGTACATCACATTTCAGCTGGCTAACCTTAGTCCAGTTACATCACTGTTCTTTCTTTCTTTTCCTTTTTTCTTTTCTGTTTTTTTTTTGTTTTTTTTTTTAGTTCGCCTCTTTATTTTTGTTTTAAAGTTTATTAAAGTATGGTCGATTTTCAATGCTGTGATAATTACTGCTGTACAACAAAGCGATGCAGTTATACACACACACACATCCATTCTCTTTCAGATTCTTTTCCCACATAGATCAACACAGAGTACTAAGTAGAGTTCTCTGTGCTCTGGGGCAGGCCCCCCTTGGCCAGTCATCCCACATGCCTCAGTGTGCGTAGACTTCACTTTTTCTATCGTCATTTTTTTCACCATCAGTGAACTGGGGTTAATATTATCTACCTTGCAGATTTGTTGTGAGAATTAAATGACGTGAACTCTGTGCACACCACTTCATTTCCAGGCCCTCGTAAAGGAACGGAACATTTTCGATGATATTATTATATTTATATTATTGCCATTGTTAGGGCCGCAGTAGTAGAGTTTGGCAAGTTCTATCAAGAATTTCATTCCTTTCCTCTCGTATTTATGTTATGAAATAGAGGTCGCAGATGCAGTATTATTTTGAAGCCCATTTTAAGAGGAGTATTAATCATCTGGCACCGAAATATTTTTGAAGCTAATCCTCAGAAGAGCCTTTTTAATGACAAAGTTTAGGGTGTTTGACCAGTCTAATCCTTTGCTCCATTTTTAACTTCATCCTGTATGCTGTGCTAACCGAGTGAAATTGCAGTGCATCAGAGATGAGGGTTATACACACAGTACTGTTCCCAGTAAAATACTGAAAAGGAGGCTTCTGAAAACTAATTGGTAGTGTCTGTCCTCTTCCAGGTTTTGAGTGCAAAGTAATAAATTTAGCTGTCTTCAGTGCTTAAAGAAGTGCTGAGGACAGGCATATGCGGTCTCTCTCACTGACCCTAATAATTTAGCAAAATTGGTTCCATTTAACGTACAGTGTAGTTACAACTCAGTCATCTCCTACCTGGGGATCACCGTGAGAAGCCTTAATTCCTGAAGAAAGTGACCGAAACAGACATTTCTGTGCCACACATTCACTCAAAAAAAAACCTATAAGTGTTTAGAAAATGTCAATTTTACCTTTCCAAATTTCTACTTTAAAAGAATTACTTTAAAATCGGTTATTCTAGATGAAATATAATTCTAGTTTTCTCACAGTTCACTGAAGACTAGATACCTATCACAACAAGTTGCTATTGTGGTACCATTGACGTAATGACCATGCTGTTTATAATTCAAATAATTCAAATTCAAATGCTGATCATACTGAGTATAGACTAGCAATTACACATCAATAAATGGAACCCAGCATATTTCTTTTTAGGTATCCATTGTGAAACCCTACTGTAAGGAGCTAGGAAGTTTTAGAAATGAATAATCCATATCCTCTTCCTTCCAAAACTTAGTTTCATCTTTGCAGGAACATTTTCTTTTCTCTCTCTCTCTTTTTTTTTTTGTTTTTTTTTTTTGTTATAATGAGTTTTTTTTTTTCCAAGTTCAGTATTTCTCTGCTTTATTTTTTCATTTTTACTTTTATTTTTTTTAAATTACTCAATGAATTTTCTTACATTTATAGTTGTACAATACCCATCACAACCAAATTTCATAGCGTTTCCATCCCAAATCCTCAGTGTAGCTGCAGGAACATTTTCTTTCGCATGTACACATACTATCAATAACAAGAAGAACAAAAGACTCTCTGGACCTACAGCTGCTCATTTCTCTCCACTTGGGGACAGTAAAACGCATCAAAAGAAAGATATATGCATTTTATTTCCAATTCTCCTTTTTTTTTCTCATGTGAACCCCCATCAGGGTTTAGTTCTGCATACTAATAACATGGAGCCCATTCATATCAAGAATACGGAGAATTTTCATGTTCCTAAAATCAATGGCCAACTGGTTCATTTCCATTCTAATAATACCTATTTTCATTTACCGAGGACTTAATAATGCTTCAGAGAAAAGGATCGGATGAAGAGTGCCAAATGATATGACTTCAGCTTGTGATTTTTATTTTCCCAGAAGAGAGGAAACTCTCTCTTCCATTCTTAAGAATTCTTCACTTTAATATGATTGGGCCAAATTAAGTCCTAGGTAACTGCCCTTGATAATAGTCATTTGGACCCTTTGCCCACCAGGTAGTTAGCTGAAGCCTCGATTCCTAAACCAGTTATTTGCAAAGGAATATAATGGTGTCAGTTTATCAAAATCTATTCTAGGAAGTAGAAAAATTGGGGTTTTTTTTTTTGAAAGATTGATAAGCCATATGGTACATGGGTAGACGTGTGGTCAAAAACAGGATTCTATTAGGAAGAAGAAATGGAGAAATAGGAGGCATGGTTATCACACAGTTTTAGATTCATTTTCCCTTTTACGGTGAGGATTTTATCACATGTAAGTATGTCAAATCTTGGCCACTCATTCAGATTTATAGCTAATACAAAGAGGAGGAAATATTTATTATATACTTTCATTTTTATTATTAGTTCGGTTTTTTCATCTTTATTTTGTGCTAAACAACATTTTGCCGCCTGCACAGTGTTCTTTCTGTCCATAAAATTATTTCAGCCCCAGTTTGCCTTTTTTCTACTCCAGATGTTAAATCAGCCATTCATTTTTCATTCAAGCAATCATCAAGCACCTATTTCTGTACCTAGTACCCTGCCAGGCTAAATAAGTAAGCTACAGCCTGCCCAATGCCTCACTTCAGGAAGGTTTTCCTACAGTCTCCTGCTAAGTAATCTCATAGCATCCTATATATCTTCACAATACAGTTGCATGATGGTGGTTACTTATCTCTGATGGATTTTCCCACTGATCTCCAGGCATAGTGACGATGACTTGTCATCATTCTATCACTAGTACATACTTGTATTAGTTTTCTAGGGCTATTGTCACAAATGATCACAAACTGGGTACATAAAGCAATCCAAATGCATTGACTCCCAGTTCTAGAGGCTAGAAATCCACAATCAAGGTGTTGCTAAGGCCTCTGAAGGATCTAGGGAGGGACGCTCGCTTCTCTTTTTTGTTTTTGGGGAGTTGCTGGCAATCTTTGGTGCCCCTTCGTTTTTAGATAATTTCTCCAGCCTCTGCCTGTGTCATCACATGCTATTTTCCTTTTACATCTTTGTGTCCAAATTTCTGTCTTCTTATAGGAATACCCAATCCCTGGAATCATACTAATCCAGTATGATTTCATTACCAAAAACCCTTTTTCAAAATAAGGTCACATTCACAGCTACTGGGGGTTAAGACTTGGACACATATTTTTAGGGACCACAATTCAACCCAGTACCTATGGCATCTGGAACACAGTAGGCGTTCAGAAAATGGTACTGACTGACGGAGTGAGTGACGTTGTCCCCCTACGGATGCTGAAATATATTACACATAACTGGATGGATGCAATAAATTAATATAACTCGCTCTTCATTCTTAAAAGCAACTCACTCAAGGAAGAAACTTCTTCATGGTTTATGCTAAGATGTTTATTCTGCCTCTATTTGCACATTTACGATGGAGCTGTTGTTACTTTGGGAATGGTTTATTTTTAATCATTTGTTAGCTCACAATAATTATATGGATAACTACGCATGTGGACATATAATTCATGCACATTCGCACATGTGCGAACAGACTGTTTTAAAAGTACTATGACCATCATGTTGAGAATGGACTTGAATGAAGCAAGGGCCAAAGAAAGGAGTGCTGTTTGTTGCATTTGTCCAGGTTAGATGTTGACTGGAACCAAGGTAAGTATCTTGGGATTGATGAGAAGTAGACAGTGTGCACAAAGGGAAGATATCGACAAATTGGAGGTGAACTGAGAAAGAATTTTAGGGATGACACTCTTTATGCCACAGCAATGTTGAAGTCATTCAGTTAGAAGAGGAGGAGTTTAGCATAATTATTTTGGAGGATGATATACATAATTTAATTTTTGATTTATTGAGTTTACGATTTATTAAATTTCCATGCTGTGAAGGGTATAGTGACAAGGGAACTGTACTACACTGTTGGTGAGAATGTAAATTGGTGCAGCCACCATGGAGAACAGTATGGAGGTTCCTTTAAAAACTAAAAATCGTGGTGCTATATGAACCAGTGTCTTGGTTTGATCTGGGTATCAAGTTAACGGTGGTTTTGTAGGATAAGTTGGGAGTATTCCTTTCTCTTCAATTTTTTGGATTAGTTTGAGAAAGATAGGTAGTATCTTTTCTTTATATGTTCAGTAGAATTCCCCTGTGAAGCTGTCCTGTCTTGGACTCTTCTTTGATGGGGTATAATCCATAAAAGTATTGAATCAATATGTTCAGAAGACGTAAATAGTTCTCCAAAGAAGACATATGGATGGTCGATAGGCATATAAAAAAATCCTCAATCTCACTAATTATTAGAGAAATGCAAGTCAGAACTACAGTGAGGTACCACCTCACACCAGTCAGAATGGCCATCACGAACAAGTCAACAAATAACAAATGCTGGAGAAGGTGTGGAGAAAAAGGTACACTTTTTTGCTATTGGTAGGAATGTAAATTGGTATAGCCACTATGGACAACAGTATGGAGTTACCTCAGAAAATTAAATATAGAACTACCATCTGATGCAGCAATCCCACTCCTGGGCATATATCCAGACAAAACTTTCATTGAAAAAGGTACATGCAGCCCTATGTTCATCACAGCACATTTACAATAGCCAAGACATGGAAACTACCTAAATGTCCATCCACAGATGAATAGATTGTATAGATTAGATCTATACAATGGAATATTGCTAAGCTATAAAAAAGGACAAACTAATGCCATTTGCAGCAACATGGATGGGACTACAGAGTCTCATATTAAGTGAAGTATGGCAGAAATAAAAATAAAAATACTGTAGGACATAACTTATTTGTGCAATCTAAAATATGGAACAGATCTTAAAAAAACAAACAAACACAGAAACAGATCATGGCCAAAGAGATCAGACTTGGGGTTTCTAGGGGGGGATGGAGGAGGGAATGGGATGGGTGGGCATTTTGGGGGTTTTATGGATGGAAACTGTTACATTTGGAATGGATGGGCAATGGGGCCCTATTGTACAGCACAGGGAACTGTGTGTGATTGGATCACTTTGCTGTACAACAGAACTTGCAGAAACATTGTAAATAAATTATACTTTAAAAAATTAAAAAATAAAAAATACGTTGTATACTTGAAACATAACATTGTAAGTCAATTATACATTAATGAAAAAAAAGAAAAAAAATAGAATTTTCATATTTCTGCAATTAGAGACCTGTCCTCATCTCTAACAAATAATTATAGCCTCCCATTTTCACTGCCCTTCCTAAAATTTAGTATCGAGAATTAAACAGTGTTCCAAATTCATTTTGACAGTGCAAAGTATAGTGGACTTATCAATTCCCGTGATAAGCATACTATAACTCTATTAATGCTGCCTAGGATTAAATTAGCTTCTGCTAGCTTGTCATATTATTTGCTTTGATTAACTTAAAATCCCCGGATCTTTGGCACATGAACTGTTTTCAAGCCAAGGTTCCTCTATTCTTTAATTTTTATTGTTGATTTCTGCAAATTATACCCAGATATTTGCATTTATCCTTATTAAATGTCATCATTTGGTTTTAGCTGATTTTGCCTTTCAGATTACTTCTCATTTCTGATTCAGCAATCAAATCAAATAGTTATAGTTTTAACTAGATGTCATATCCAAATTTGGTAAGCATGCAGGCTCTGCTTTCTCTAATTCATTGACAGCAATGTTCAGAAGAGATGAGGTTTGTGGCTATTAGAAACCTCTGTACAGACTAATATTGATTATTCATGCCATTTTAAGAGGTAATTTTTTTTATGATGTTGTTGGGATGGCCAGATTTGCAAATGTTTACAAAGCATTTATAAAATCCAAATGATTAAGTCCTGATTTTATCCTTCCTTTAAAAAATTAGAATGCTTATTATGGTATGATTAGAGAATAAATAAAGACATAATAAAATAATTTTCTTCCTATAGCAGAGTGAAGAAATGGCTAGTCATTACTGACTGGTATGAATTGTATGGCTCCTTACATGGAGAATCATTTAATCCTTAGTGAGACACTAAACTAGATACTATTAGCATTTCTATTTTACAGAAAAGGAAGCTGGGGTTTAGAAAAATTAGTGTACTGTCTCTTCAGCTAGTTATAAACATTCGAAAGATGGGGATGCTAGATTAGCCCAGGCATCCATCTCCAGAGTTCCTGCACTGATTCAATGTTGCCTCCATACAAATCGGCCTTTCTAAGGAAATCAATGTAAAATTAAAACCACAAGTAATATCTTCACCAGATACAATTATTGTAAATATTTTCAATGGTATATTTTCACAACTTTTCAATATGTGTCCTTATTTATACATTAAAAAAGAAAATGATTTGTAGTTCCCATCATGATTCAGCTGTTAATGAACCTGACTAGTATCCACGAGGATGTGAGTTCCATCCCTGGCCTTATTCAGCAGGTTAAGGATCTGGCATTGCTTTAAGCTATGGTGTCGGTTGTAGATGCCTGGCTAGGATCCCAAGTTGCTGTGGCTGTGGTATAGGCTGGCAGCTCTAACTCTGATTCAACACCTAGCCTGGGAACCCCCATATGCTGTGGGTGTGGCCCTAAAACGACAAAAAGAAAAAGTGATTCTTGCTATAGAAATGACTTTAAAATCCAACTTTTTTTTTCTTCATGGAAAAACATACCTTAAACCCATTTCCAGGTCAAAGAATTTGGACTATAACATTCATTGTAGTAGCTGCATAATTTATTCTGAGAGGGTGTGACATTATTTCATCAACCTCTTATCACCTAAATTTGTTTCTAAATATTTTTTTCATTTGAAGCAAAGATGATAAAATGTCCATTATGAAGTTTTATCCATTATGACATAGTGGTTTAGAATCACATTGCTTAAATTGTAATACAGGGTACTCCATTAATTACTTAAGACTCTGTTAAACTTCAGGGTATTCATGATTAAAGCTTCTAATAGCAGTATCAGCTTCCTAGCGTTGAGGTATGGATAAAGTAAAAGATACCATAATAAGCTGAGAGAAGCACCTGGATAACTAAGAGCTATTGTTATTAGTATTACTATTGCTGATTTACAGTGTTACTTCAATTTCTAATGTACAGCAAGGTAACTCAGTCAAATATACATATATATATACACACACTTTCTTTTTATTCAGTCTTACATATATATACATTCTTTTATATAAATATAAAAAAAATATGAGAGTTCCCATTGTGGTGCAGCAGAAACGAATCTGACTAGGAACCATGAGGTTGAAGGTTTGATCCCTGGCGTCATTCAGTGGGTTAAGGATCTGGTATTGCCGTGAGCTATGGTGTAGGTTGCAAACACAGCTCAGATCTGACATTGCTGTGGCTCTTGCGTAGGCTAGCAGCTGTAGCTCTGATTAGCCCCCTAGACTGGGAACCTCCATATGTCACGGGTACAGCCCTAAAAAGCAAAATCAAAAATATATATATATAATATAAATTATGTAATATTTATATGAAGTATTAAATATATATACTTACACACACACATATACACATTCTTTTAAAATATTATTTTCCATCATGCTCTATCCCAGGAGATTGGATATAGTTCCCTGCGCTATAAAGTAGGGCCTTGTTGTTTATCTATTCTAAATGTAATTGTTTGCATCTACTAATCTCAAAATCCCAGTCCATCCCACTCTCTCTCCTTTCCTTCAGGAACCACAAGTCTGTTCTCTATGCCTGTGAATCTGCTTCTCTTTTGTAGATAGGTTCATTTGTGCCATATTTTAGATTCCACATATGTGATATCATGTGGTATTTGTCCTTCTCTTTCTGATTCATTTCACTTAGTATGATCATCTCTAGTTGCATCCGTGTTGCAGAAAATGGTGTTATATCATATTTTTACGGCTGAGTAGTATTCCATTGTGTATATGTACCACATCTTCTTAATCCATTCATCTGTTGATGGACATTTGGGTTGTTTCTATGTCTTGGCTATTGTGAATAGCACTTTTATAAAGGTGCATGTATCCTTTTGAATTATAGTTTTGTTCAGAGGTATGCTTAGGAATAGGATTGCTGGATCATATGGTAGTTCTGTATTTGGTTTTCTGAGAACCCTACATACTTTTTTCTGCAGCTATTGAACCAATTTATATTCCTACCAACAGTGTAGAAGGGTTCCCTCACTCCACATTCTCTTCAACATTTGTTATTTGCAGACTTATTGGTGATTTTCATTCTTAGAACATTCTCTAACACCATTCACAAAATACACTCAGAATGGATTAAAGAGGAAGTTCCTGTTATGGTTCAGCAGTATTGAGCCTGACTAGTAAACATGGGAATGCAGGTTCTGTCACTGGCTTTGCTCGGTGGGTTAAGGATCTGGCATTGCCATGAACTGTGGTATAGGTCACAGACATAGCTTGGATTCTGTGTTGCTGTGGCTGTAGAATAGGCCAGCAGCTGTAGCCAGACTACAAACAACAACCCATAGCCAGACTATAAAGCTCCTAGAGGAAAACATAGGCAGCATGCTCTTTGACATAAATCCCAGCAACATCTTGTTTGATCCACCTCCTAGAATAATGACAATAAAGATAAAAATAAACTAATGGGACCTAATTAAATTCATAAGCTTTTGCATAGCAAAGGAAACCATTTTTTTTAAAAAAAGAAAGAAAACCCACAGAATGGGAGAAAAATCTTTGCAAATCATGCATCTGACAAGGGCTTCATTTTTAACATATACAAACAACCCATAAATCTCAAAAGCAAAAAAGTGAACAACCCAATTGAAAAAATGAGAAGACGGCCTAAATAGACATTTCTCCAAAGAAGACATGCAGATGGCCAGAAGGCACATTGAAAAAATGCTCAACATCACTAATTATTAGAGAAATGCCAATCAAAACTACAATGAGGTACCACCTCAAACCAGTCTTCATCATTAAACCCAGAATATACATTCTTTTCAGGTACACATGGAACATTCTCTAGGATTGACCATATACTAGGGCACAAAAATAACCTCAAACAAATTTAAGAGTATGAAAGTTATTTCATGCATCTTATCTGATCAGCAAAGCATTAAACTAGAAATCAACTGCAGTTAAAGAAATGCAAAAGAAACTGAATACATGGAGATTAAACTACATTGTACTAAAAAAAGAAAGAAAAAAAAAAGCCCCAATAATAAAATCAAAGAGGAAATTTAAAAATACCTTGAGACAAATGACAGTGAAAACACAACCATTCACAAATCTATGGGATGCTGCAAGAGCAGTTCTTACAGGTAAGTTAATACTAATACAGTCCTTCCTCAAAAACAAGAAATTTCTCAAATAAACAACCTAACAAACCATCTAAAAGAATTATATAAAAAAGAAAAAACAAAACCTAAGTCCAGCAGAAGGAAGAAAGTAATATAATCAGAGAGAAAATAAATAAACTTAAAAAAATAGGAAAAAAATCTATAAAACCAAGAGATAGTTCTATGCAAGGGTAAACAAAATTGACAAACCTCAGACTCACCAGTAAGAAAAAGAAACAACTCAAATAAACAAAATTAGAAATAAAAAAGTAGAAATCTCAATGGATGCTGTAGAAATTTATAAACAGAAAATACTATCAACAATTATATGGCAACGAATTTGACAACCTAGAAGAAATGAACAGCTTTCTAGAAAAATATAGCCCACCGAAACTAAATCAAGAAGAAGTAGCTAATTGAAACAGACTTAAGAGAAGTGAAATTAAAATTGTAATAAAATGCACCTACCTCTGGAGACGGAGGTGGCTTCAGAGGCTATAACCCAAACTTGTAGCCTGTGCAAGAGGTGCCCTGGCATGAGAACCTGCCATTGTGCACAGAGAATGAATATCTTATGGTGGTCCGGCTCCGCCTCCTCTGTCACTCCCAGCCATGGCCCCTTCCTTCTCTGCAGGCCCAGGCATCCTCTTGCAGTCCCTCAGCTGTGGGAACCATTCTCCAGCCCTCTCATGCTATTTCTTGCAGCCAACCCTAGTCCTCTCCCCAGGAATGGCCTCCAACTCCCACGTCTCAATACCCAGCTCCTGTCTGAGTGTCTCAGGCTGCTGTGTGTGTCAAGGGGTGGTACCAATCTTTTGGGGGGCTCTTTCTTTGTTTTGTCCTCACACCGGATGCTGTGCTGTCTTCTGAGTAGCTGGGGCTCCTCCTCTATCCCTGCTGATCTCCCCATCAGTCAGACAGCCTCCCAGGGTGAGGATTCCTTTCCTTTTTCAGGGCTCCCCCTCAGGAGTGCAGGCCCCATCCTGGTTCCTTTTTATCTCCTTTCCCTCTTTGTTTTTTCTTTTGTTCTGCCTAGTTATGCGGAGGTTTTCTTGCCCGTTTTGGAAGTGTGAAGTCTTCTGACGACATTCAGTAGATGTTCTGTAAGAATTGTACTGCAGCAGACCCTCTTGTGGTGCATTAGAAAGGAATCCGACGAGTATCCATGAAGATGCGGGTTTGATTCCTGGCCTCACTCAGTGAGTTAAGGATCTGGTGTTGCCTTGAGCTGTAGTGTCGGTCATAGATGCAGCTCAGATCGGGCATTGCTGTGGCTGTGGGGTAGGCCAGCAGCTGCTGCTCCGATTTGACCCCTAGCCTGGGAACTTACATATGCCACAGGTGGTGCCCTAAAAAGACAAAAAAAAAAAAAAAAAAAAAAAAGGAAAGAAAGAAAAAAAGAAATGCAAAAGAAATATAAGGCTAAAGATTTTCCAGCAGTAAGCAGTGTGGGATGATATGTCTTTTCACGTACTGACAAGGTGACTATTCAAGTGCTAAAGTGGCTACATATGTGTAAAGTGAGCCCCTGGGCCCTATATCCCTATAATTTAAGGATACCAATACTCAAGGAACATCTAGGACTGATTATATGAGTACCAAGAGTCAATTAACCAAGAAGTTAGAAGCCCTGGAACTAATGCTGATCCACAGTGTATCAGTTTTAGGGGAAGAGCAGATACAATGTTGCCTGTAAACTAACACTCCAATGTTAGATACAATGTTGCCTGTAAACTAACACTCCAATGTTAACCTAAAGGAAAGATGTGCCCTTATAAACTTATGTTTAACTCAACCATCTTTGTTTGCCTACATGTGGACAGCAGTAGGTATTATGTACAAATGTGGCCACCATCTGAAGATTATATATTTAAAATATTAAAGGGAAATATTCATAGTAATATTCCCTGGTGATGTAGAGGTTGATATTGCATGCTTCCTTCTCTGTCATTTACCTCCCCCTGAGCATTATTTATCAGTACACAACTATTTTAAACTTTTGCTATGTGAAATGTATACTCTTTCCTCCAAACATTACAACCATACTAAGCTTCAACATAGAATTTCTTGATCCTTATAATAGCAATGATTCTATGTTGAAACTTCAGTTATAATTGCAATACCTCTTGGAGCCGTGGAGTCACTAAGTAACAGAGGACCTTAATCTTAGGTTTTGCTTTATTTTTACTGTAAAAATAGAGAAGAGAAGCAGTGCAAATGCATTTTTCATTTTAGACAATGCAATTTTATTTTGCAAATTAATATATAATGGAAAGGCATTAAAGGGTAATGATTAGGTTGAAACAAAGACTCTGGATGGAGATGAGATATGAAACAGTCCCATTATTTATGAGATGTGTGATGTTTCTTAACTGCCTTATGCCTTAATTTCCTCATTTGCAAAATTAGAATAATTATAATAACTACTTGAGTTTATTGTAATGATTAAGAAAATAGATGTAAAGTGCTTACAACAACAACTAGCACCTAATAATCACTTAATAATCCATAACACGTATTATTGCATGGGTATATAAAATTTGGGAGAATGTGAAAACCCTTGCCTATAAGAATCAATAATCATTAACATCTGTTTATTAATAATTTTAGAAATGCCGAAAAAGAAGTGCCCTTTTCACAAATATCAGATGCCACATAATCTTTGAAATCAGTGTTCTTATTTTCACTTATATGTCAAGAAAAAAGAAAGTTTAGAAATGGTAACTTTTCCAGGTGAAATAGATAGTAAAATGACAGAGCTAGGACTTATTCCCAGGGCTTACGATTGAAACTTACGTCACTATTCATGCTTTAGTTTGCTTTCTAACAAAAAGATGATTTACCCTCTAATACTGTAAAGCATATACTAAAAGTCCTAAGGGTTATGAATCTCACATAATTGAAACATAATCCATTATTGTCAGGAGATTTTTAAGGAGTCAGTGCAAACTATTAGAACTTAGGTATTCGTTCTTGCTAAGAGGACTAAAGTCGAGAGAGTACTGTGATTTTACAAGAAAAATATCGTGTTGGAGCTTAATCATGATGCTTTCTTTTTTTTTTCTGTATGTGCTCATAATTACAAATGGCATATTATTGCCATCCTAAAGTGGCAAACAATGCCTTCAATTAATCAGAAGCCAGGTTTTATTGTTCTTTTAATACCAGAAGAAGAAACTGAGCCTCTCCTGAATCTAATGGTCCTCTAAAAAAAAAAAAAATGGAAAAACAAGGGGATTACTTTGTGAATGACCTCATACAAAGCACCCAGTTAGATATTTTCCTGGTCAAAATGAGATGAATAGGGAGGAAAAAATACATCCAGGAATGGATGTGTGTGCCAGTATACTCATTTCAAGAGCCTCCTTTCATTTCCCTGTTCCACCTGCACCAGTGAGGAGACACAAATCAATACTGTATCTATTCCGAGTTGTCCATTTGCCAAACCCAAGGGGAGAAAGCACTTGAGGAAATTCAGAATGAGGCTGGGTCCACATGACTGCAGTGACTTGGAGATGGCTGTGGCGTTTGCTCTGCCTGAATTGGGTGGGAGTGACGCAGAGCCTGGACCTCAAGGTTCACGAGAGGCACATTCACTTGAATTTTACCACCTTGACAGACCTGTTGGAACTGTGCTTTGGCCAAGTCAGTGGCTGCTAAGTTTGTTAAAGGAAATACAGGGATAGGACATTTTTAACATCTGAAAGCCGGTGAAATTTATTACAAGGGCATTTGAATTGGCAATTCAAAGGATAACTTTGAAGGGCATGGTCTGAAAGGATACAGTTTTTGATAAACATGGACTTGGCTTCAGCATGTGCCAGAGGTAGGCTATCCATTTCTCAGCTAGATGAAAAAAAATCATGTCACACCCCTGCCCCTCTGCTTTAAGTAAATAAATCTTGGCTCAGCATCATATTTTATAGAAATTTATAGTTTGCTTTTTTAAAAAAAAATACATTACACTGCTAAGCTGAAATATGAGTTTCTTAGCACTCAATTAAGTGGATACACATTTCTAATTTTTTTTAGCACTTGAATATCCCTTGGGAACCCCCAAACAATGTTTTTATTGGTGGTGGCATTTTAGGAGGGTGTGTGTAAATCCCAGTTTTGTAGACAAGGAAAGATGTGACGGGATTTCTAAGTATGAAGCAATTAAGAACGTTTGGAAGGACTGAAAAAAACCACCACAACAAAACCACAACTCAAGATTCTTTAGAAGTGTGTACATGCATCGTGGAATTTTTCTTTTTTGATTTTATATTTACATCAAGGAAAAGGGCACATGGAACTGGAAGCAAAACGTTAATGCACATTTTTAGACTTCCTGAGGTAGAGACATATTATATTTTAAAGCAAGATGGTTAATAACTAAAAGCGAAAACGTCACACATTCTCAGCAAGGTGTAGATGGTCTTATGCTGTATGTGTATCTATGTTTTGTATGTGTACATATAATTTCTTTCCACTACTGATTATTTGTGCCTTTGTACTTTCAAATTTACACATCATAAGCTTTACCCAGGGGATTTAAGCTTCATATAAAACTTTCTAACGTGGAAATTGCCACATAAATTCTGAAGTTAATTTCCACAAATTATCTGTATGAAAAGGAAAAGAATATTGAAACAGTCTTGGAAATAAGTACTGACCCATATACCTAGGACCTGCAAGATATCAGTGTGTGTTGAATGAAATTGGGTTGGAAGATGAATGAGGATTAGCTGATGGATTTAATGAAAAATGTACTGTTCACTGCCATTCATTTACATTATTATTATTTGATATTTAATGAATCTCTGCTAGAAGTTATGAATATTTTCTTATGATGTAGACTAAAAGGAAAGGTAGCTAAAAGGAAAACTCAAGGTCATCGGGATACATGCATGTGGTCAATTAAAAATTTTGAAGATCCAGGAAGGTTAGAGCTATCAATGTATAAAAATAGAAATGACATAAATACATGCTTATGTTTTCACCTTTATTTCCCTTTAAAATAGTAAATGAGAATCATATCCTATGGTAAGAATAATATGAGTGCTCCTGCAGTGCAGGGCTGGCTTGGCAACAGAATTGTAAGTATCGATGCCAGTGGTTTGTGGTCCTTGAAAGCCTGCCCTGATGCAACGATGAGAACGTTGTGTGTGTCATCAATGCGTTTTGCGTGGAGGGAAAGGTCAAGGAAGCAAAGTATTGCCAAAAGCAGAAACTAGGACCAGCACACTATGTTTTTTAAGTAATAAATTTCAGAAAACGCAGTTGAAGACATGCAGAGCTTCTCTGAGAAGAAAGGGTGGTGAACCAGGCAGCCTGGTATGAGGTCAAGTCATGACTCCAGCCATGACTCTGTCACTTATCAGGGTGACTCTGAACAGACTATCAGATGTTTTTGAGGCTCTTCTTTTTCACTGGGGGAAAAAAAAAATGAGGATACCTGGATTTACCATTCTCGCCTTGTAGGTTTGTCGTATACGGAAGAACATTGCATAAACATATATATTGAGATTGAGTGGGATGATAGAAGTGAGCCTAGACTTTAAAGCCTCGCTCTTTTATTTACTAAATACTTGATAAAGTTGTTTTCTTTGTTGTCTGTAAAGTAGGTAAACCATAAGTAACAACGCCCTTTAGGGTTGTAAGTGTCATTGACCCGGTGACCTTCACACTTTAAAGCCCATCCTACCTCTAGATTTACTTATATGTTACTTAATAAGTTTCCTTCTTGATTCATGTTGAGTTGGAGAAGTTTTTTATTGATCATAATTGATCTAATGCTCCTCATTTCAATGTCTTGCCTCCAATATCTGAACGGGTGCATCTTTGCCTCTGAAACGTATATCTCCTTCTAAGAAACTGCATCCAATCCCACCACAGGGTTAAATAAGACTATTTGCTGATAGAGACATAAAATCTGTTTCTTTAGTTCAGATCTCCCTGCAGAAGGTCATCCTGACTCTAATATTCACCTGCTGGTTTTTGATGTCTTTTTCGGCTGTTAAAGGACTTTATCAAAATTAATATGTTGAAAATGGAGCTCTTGATATTCTTCCAAAAATTCTACCTCCTCTCATTCCTTTACCATCCCTCAGCTGCTTGCTCAGTTTTAAAACCTACAGGATATTCTCAATACTCTCTTTCCCCTCATTAACCATATTCAATCCATTAGCAAACACTTTTAGATCTGAACTCAGCCATGTCGTTCTATCTCCTAACTCAGCCTTGGTCTAAGACATCACAGTATTTGACCTGGACTATTGTTACAGGCGTCCAACAGGGCTAAAGAAACGTACCTGAGAGGAGCCTGAGTGACTTCTCAAGAATGTAAATTAGATCACATCCATTCTTAGAATGAAATATTCTTTTTTTTTCTGTTGCTCTTGGAACAAATTCCAGACCCCTTCACATAATCCACATCATTTCTCCTTTCCGTCTTACGAAGCTTTGCTAGCTTTTTCTTACCTCCTTATTGCCATCTAACTGCCCTGGTCTTAGGGCATCATTCTCCAGTCTTTTCCTTCATTTAGCTCCTCCAGAATATGTACCCCCTGGCTTTTCCCTTGACTGCTTCATTCTCACTTTCAACTCAGCACCAAAATGCCACTTTCTCAGAAATGTCTTTCTTGGCTGCTCTGTCCAAATTGGATCTCTCACTTACTTTTTATCTTTCAGTTATGTGGCCATTTTTTTTCCTTAATAGCGCTAATCTCAAGCTGCACTTCTTTTGTGATGTGTTTCTCTACTTCTACACAGTTTTTACTTTGCCTCGTTCATGAGAACGTTAAGTTCCACAAAGGAAAAGTGTCAGTTTGACTCTTGGGTAGCTAGATGCCCATTGCCAAGAACAGCGTCCAGCACATAGTAGTTCTGCAATGCATTTTTTGTTTTGTTTTGTCTTTTTAGGACTGCACCCGTGGCATATGGAGGTTCCCAGGCTGGGGGTAGAATGGGAGCTGCAGCTGCTGGCCTACACCACAGGTCCCAGCAACACTGGATCCTTAGCCCACTGAGCAAGGCCAGGGATGGAACTCACATCCTCATGGATCCTAGTTGGCTTCATTGACCGCTGAGCCACAAAGGGAACTCCATAACTATTTGTTTAATGGAGAAACAAATGGAAGTACAAAAAAAACAGGACACAGGAAAAAATCCTAAAACAAGACACACGGTGATGGGCAAGAGAAGTCTATATACATGTGATGCAAACAGGGTGAAAACACTGGCTAAGTGTAAAATAGCATAAGGAAATAGAAAGAACAGATAATTCTGACAGAGAGGGATTTGAGACAGCAAAGACATTAAGTTTAATGTAAGACTTAAAGGCTAGAGAGAGTTGCTCCAGGAAAGCAAGGTAAAATCAATTTATTAGCGTAATAGAAAATAGAGTTTTTGTATTTACAAAGGTGGGCAAACAGCTGGTGTGTTTGGGGCCTCTACAAACTCCTGCACGGCGAGCATCACAGGACTCAATGAGAAGTCAAGGGTGTTGCTTCTTGAGAATCAAAATTACTCTCCAACAAAATAACCTCTTTAGCTCTATCTTCAACCAATGTATTAGACCAGGATTTTTTTTTTTTTAATTGTACCGATTGCTCAAGGCTGGCACATGTGTGTAAGTTGCCATGCTAGTGGTTAGTAGCACTGAACCTAAACTCAAGAGATTGTATGAGTCAAGCCTGAGCTATAGCAGATTTTATAGGAGGTTTAGGAAGGCTAAGGAAACAGAGCATCTCTTCAAAGAGGTATTCCAGCCTTTTCTTAGTACTCACATCAGCAAATGATAACATTGTTTTCACCATGTATATGAGCGATGGTTATGTATTTTTTCCATAGAATGTGTTCCATAGAATCAGGTGACTGTTCGAATAGCAGTGTTGTGTGTGTGTATGCGTGTGTATGTTATAATCCAGTTTGGTACGGTGGCTCAATGAGAAATTCTCACCTTTTGCTCTACTCTGCCTGAAAGCTGGCTTTTGTACACCAGCGTAACTTTGGGACAAACCGTGCAGAGTCTGAGACTTCACCCTGCGTGCATAGTAAGTAGTTCACCTGCCGCAGTTTCATGGCTGCTGTCAGAGGGCAGAGGACTTCGTGACACGTGGCAGAGTGAGAAGCCTGCTCTTCACGCTGACATAGGTGTTCATGGCCCTGCAACCCCCCGAGGGCCCCTCTGGAGCTGCACACACACTCAGACCGTGTCCCAGCTCAAAACCCCCAAGGTGGGAAATCCCACATCACATAAGGGGACAGCAAGCAAACTGCCCAACTCTGCACTGGAAAGAGGCGTTATCATTACTATCCTAGTCGGAAAACAAGTGTGCCCACTTCCCCGAGGGAAGTGCCATTTCTAAATATCAAGACTGTCATGCAACCATCCTTAAAAAATAATCCAAAACAAAGGCTGTCCCAGTAGGAATGGAAACACCTCAGAGAAACACCTCTTAACTTGGTGAGGCCAGAGGACTCTTGCAGCTGCAAAATCATGTCTTCACACAGCTCTTCCAGACAGCAAGTACAGAGCAATGTAAAAACAGCCCCCCCCTTTTTTTGTCCCCTGCAAGGTTGTTTTTTTCAATGAGCAATGAGAGTCTTTCCTAAAGAGATGCCAGGAGACTTTCTATTAGGACTCCTTGGCCGGCAATGGGTCACATATTTACCTTTTGATCAAAGACAGTCAACCAGGAAGGGGATTCCCATGTCTGATTTTACGTCAACTGAGATACAACCTTAAAACTGAAGGTGGGGTGGGGATTTCCCTGGTGGCACAGCAGGCTAAGGATGCCTGCTCTGACTGCCTTGTGACTGCTGTGGTGCAGGTTCGATCCCTGGCCCGGAAACTTCTGCACACTGCAGGCCCAGCCAAACAAACAAGCAAATAAACAAAAAAAACAAAACAAGAAAAAAAAACTGAAAAAAAACCCTGAAGATAGGGCCTTACTCCATTGAGAAGAATGCTGAGTACGCCACCTGATTCTCTTGATGAGGAAGAGGGTGAGATGACTGGAGTAATAAAAAATGGAGCATACTCAACAGCATTTGCCCCAAGCAGCCATTATTCTAAGGACCTAACTATGTTAATTCATTAACTGATGCTACTCCCATAACATATTAGGCTACACCCATAATAACCTCATAAGGCAAGTTTTATTCTTCTTCTCTTTCCACGTTGGAGGAAATTGAGACATAGTAACTTTCAAAGTCATGGGTCTAGTATGTGATGAGGGTTGAATGTAAACCTTAGTAATCTGGCCCTAGCATTCACGGGTTTAACTACAAAACTCTGCAATTCCCTTCTCAAAAGCAATAGAATTGAATTTATAGAGAGAGCCAACATCTGTGTTGCAAAAATATGCCCTCGACAGACCAAAGACGGAAAAGCTGACATAAAGGTCCTGAGGTAGAAACAAGTTTAACGTACTCGAGTAACAGATGTAGGACCACTTACGATTTGATGTGGAAGAAGCTGACAGAAGCCAAAATACAAGGGGCTTGACAGCCTAGATATGGAACTTGGATTTTATTTTTAATGATGAGTGTCTCTTGGAGGATGTCTTGGAGATAGAATGAGGTGATTTGAGAGTTACTTTTAGATATATCTTGGAGTTTTATTGGTTTTTTTTTTCAGTTATAGTAAAATATACATGCATAACCAAATTTGTCGTTTCAACAATGTTTAATAAAATTCAGTGGCATTAATTAAATTCACTGGCTGGGCAGTCATCACTACTATTAACTCTTTTGAAAAAATTTTATCAACTCAACAGACACTTTGTACCCACTAAGTAATAAGTCCCAATCCACCTCCTTGCCAAGGCTGTGGTAACTTCTAATATGTTTCTGTTTCTATAAATTTGCCTACTTTAAATATTTCATATAAATATTTTTACACAAATCATACAGTATTTTTCTCTTCGTGTCTGTCATATTTCATATAGCATACAGTTTTTAGGGTTTATCCATGCTGTAGCATGTACCAGGGTTCATTCTTTTGAAATGCTGAATAATACCCGTTATATGTACACATAACATTTTATTTATCATCTCATCTGTTGATGGACACTTGGGTTCTTTCCACCTTTTGGCTACTGTGAATAACACTGCACTAAATATTGGTGTGTAATCATCTGAGTTCCTATTTCCAGGCACCTAGGAGTTGAATTGCTGGGAAATGTAGTATACAGTTTTGAGGAACTGCCAAGCTCTTTTCTACAGCAGCTACAAGTTTTTATATTCCCACCAGCAGTGTACAGGGTTCCAGTTTCTCTACATTTATTGGACAACAATTATTGGACAACATTTATTTCCTTCTTCCTTCCTTCACTCCATAAATTTTCTTCCAAGAGTTGTTTAGGTTGGCCTTACTATTTAGATCTTTCATCCATGCTGAGTTAATTTTTGTATCTGGTATAAGGTAAAGATCCAACCTCCCTCTTTTGCCTGTAGATACACAGTTTTCCCGGCATCATTTGTTGATGATACTGTTCTTTTCCATTGAATAGTTTTGGTACTGATGTCAAAAATTAATTGACTCTGGTTGTAGAGTTTATTCTAAGATCTAAATTTTATTCCATGAGTCATTCTGTCTATTCCATGTCAGTCCTATACTGTTTTAAGTATTGTAGCTTTGTGGTAAATTTCAAAATCGGAAAGTGTAAGACCTCCAACTGTGTTACACTTTTTTAAGATTGTTTTGGCCGTTTAGCTCTCTTGAGATTTCATATGACTTCTAAGACGGCTTTTGATGTTTCTGCAAAGATAGTGTTGTATTTTGTTAGGGATGTATTGATGCTGCATATCACTCTGGATAGTGTTGTCATCTTAACAATATCAAGTCTTTCACTCCATGAACATGGGGTGCCTTTCCATTTGTTTAGGTCTTCTTTAATTTCTTTACAAAGTTTTGTATCTTTTAGTGTACAAGTCTTGTACCTTCTTGGCTAAGTTTATTTCTAAGTATTTTATTCTTTATGATATTATTGTAAATGGAATTATTCTTTTAATACAGTTTTTGGATTATTCATTGCTAGTCTATAGATATACAACTGATTTCTCTGTATTGGGTTTGAGTCCTGTACTTTTCTAAATTTACTAGTTTCAACTGTGTATGTGTTCATTAGGCTTTACTCTATGTAAGATCATGTTATCTGCAAATAGAGATAGTTTTACTTTTTCCTTTCCGGTTTGAATGCCATTCATTTCTTTTTCAAGACACAGTGCTCTGGCTAGAAATTCCAGTACTATATTAAATGGAGGTGGGGCATGTGGGTACCCTTGTCTCATACCTGATCTTAGGGAAAAATCTTTCAGTTGTTCACCATTGAGTATTAAATCATGTTAATTTTATTTTTTTAAAAGACATTTTTATTGCTGTCTGGAGAATGGGCTTCAGAGAGTAGAAGCAGGGTTACTAATTAGGAAGAAATTGTTGCTTTTGTTGCTATAGAGGTTTGAAAGATGAAAAAATTGGGCACATTAGAAACATACTTGGATGTGGGCTGAAAGGACTTCTATTCCAAGTTTCCTGAGATATGATAGATAAATAACATTGTGTAATTTTAATGTTTACAACTTGATGATTTTATATGTATATTTGTACATATATAAATGATTACCACAGTAAAGTTAGTTAACGCATCCATCACTTCACATAGTTAGCGTGTGTGTGTGTGTGTGTGTGTGTGTGTGTGTGTGCGCGCGTGCGCGTGTGGTGAGAACATTTAAGATTTCTTCTCTTAGCAACTCTCAAGTGTACAATATAGTTAGCTAGAGTCACCATGCTGGACATTAATTCCCTGGAATTTTATTTATCTCATAAGTGAAAGTTCGTACAATTTGATGACCCTCACCCATTCTTCCCGTGTGGCTAGTGGCTACATATCAGCCAGTGAAGATACTAGAAAAATTTCGTAATTAGAGAAAATTCTATTGGACACCACTGCTCTAAATCCTGCCTCTGTATTGATCTCTGCCTTTTCCCTGCTTCTCATAGCTAAGAAAGAGAAAATGAGTTTAAAAAGAAAAATAAACATGAACATTAACCTTTAAAGAGATGAAATTAAATTACTAATGTAACATTCTTAAATCAATTGACATCGATGTAAGCTAGATGCATTAGTTTATGTCAAAAGTTCAACAAAATATATTTCTTATAAATGAATATTCATGACAGTATTTTTAAGGAGGTATTATCTGCTGTTTAAGAAATTATACTGTAATATCAGATTTCTTCTTTGTGTTCTACACCAAAGTGAATTCATCAACATTTGTAATCCTGTTTTTTGCAGATATTATGAAGATATGATTTTTATTAGTTGCATTGTGATGATAAACAATAAAGAAATATTTTAATATTATTACATAAATAAGCCTTATCGCACAACTTCTAGCACATTTAAAATGCTTACTGCCGACGCTTACTGAAACCCAAAATTAAAAGTATCCATGAGAAAAAAAAATCTATGAAAAGAAGTTATGAATAGATTGACAGATAGATGATAACGATTTCATTACACAGCTCAAATTTAGCTACGCCTGCTTCACATTCGGAGTTACGTCCATAGATGTAACATGAGATTTAATATTTGTGCATTCCTTTGTGGACATACCCTGAACATTCTAGATTTGAAGCTTACTTCTGTATATCATTTAATCAAAACAATGACCAAATAAAAAAAGTCTCAGAACACCAAAAAGATAGGCAGTTATTGCAGTTGGTTAGGTCTTGTTTCTTAGTGAGCTGCCACTATATTAAAAAATACTCATTAATTATTATGTGTATGATACACAATAGAGGTAGGATTTGTAAATCTTTGTTTTTTCATTGATACAATGGGGATATATTTTTGAGTGCACAGATTATTATGACAATGAAAAAAGAATGTGTTATTACACGTCTTTTTGGCCTGGAAAATTGTGTGTCCCTCAATATTTCAGCAATGTTCACGGTGTCCAGAAGTGTGCTTCTCTGGGCAAATTACTGAGATATTTTTTGCCCTCTGAAAAGTACGTGATGGACATTGTGCCTGATGGCACTCTTGGTTTTGTTACGATGAAGTATATATTTGATATAAAAATAAGAAGGTCGTGAAAGGGGAAACAGAAGTTCTCATTAGTTAAAAGGTAAAAACTAGATCCCTAGCATATTGTTGATTCTACATCCTTAAAATGCTAATGTTTTCAGATATCAAATACTTCAGAGTACCTTTTTGGAAATACTCTTTGATCATCATGAAATGAAAGTTGAAAGGCTTTTTAAAGTGCCTTTTCTATATATGGATGCACAAATATGATTAGGTTAGTCACAAACACTATTTCTTCAGAATCCAGCTCTGTGAGGTAATGAACTTATTACACAACATGTATAATTGTCTATTCATATATTTTACCCATTTTCTATTGGATTGATCTTCTTCCTGTTACTATATGGAGCTTTTTATAAGTTAGATATGTTAGCCTTTTTATCATTACTATGAATTCTACTTTTTTCTGTTTGTTATATCTTTTGCCTTTGATTATGGTGTGTGGGAGGTGGCTTGCCACATGTGTTTATTTAAGTAAAGTAGAAATAATATTTCTTTTGTGACTTCTAGATTTGAAGCATAGTTAGAATACTCTTTTCCACTCCGTGGTCATCAATAAATTAGCCATGTCTTCTACACTGTTGTAAATAAATATAAAAATTACACGTATGTGTATATATATGTATATGCCTTTTATCAATTTTTAGTCATTTAAGTGTGTAATGGGGTATCAGTTCAACTCCATTATTCTTCAAATAACTGCTGAATTTATCATAGTACCATTGATTTAAACTTCCAGTCCTACCTGGTTTATTTGAAATGCTAACTCTGTGATAGAGTAAATTTCTGTATATAGGTAGGTCCATTTCTGAAACTTCAGATTCTTTTGTCAGTCTGTTCATCCAGAAGTCAATAACTCAGTTTTTAATTTTACATTTGTTTTCTGATAGGCTTAATCATTCTCGTCACTCTTTTTCCCAAAAATTTTCAGGATGTTTATGCCTGTTTATTTTGCCATAGATTCTATGCGTGGCATTTCTATGAGTCTAAGTGTTTCTGTGGTATATATTTTCATGTGTTTCACTCTACTTTTATGATTTTTAAGAATGTTTAAAGTTTTTCCTCAAGTAGACTTTTTCTATTTTTATTGCTTTTTTTTTCTATGTTTTTTATTTTACTTTTGCTCCTAATATAAATAAGGTCTTCTTTTACCTTGTATGTTCAGTTGGTCATTAGGTTATACATGTAGGCTATTGATTTCTGTATTTTAATTTCACACCCCACTACCTGAATGAATTATTTTATTGTTTGTAGTAGTTTTCCAGTTGTGTCTAGTGGAACTTTAGGCTTAAATCATATCATTGGCAAATATTGATATTTTGGTACTCCCTTCTCAGTTTTTATACTTCTAATTTTTCTTTTTTGACCACTTGTATTAGTGAGAGCATCTAATACTGTGCTAGATAATAAAGCTGATTATAGCATTTCCATGTTTTTGACTTAGCAGTAGAACCTCCAGTTTTAGTGCATAAATCCCACGCTTACTTTTAACATACACACTCACATGCATATAATATACATATATATAATATATACAAATAAGTACATAATACATACATGGATGTACACACATACAACGAAACATATGTCTTATACATTAGGTATGAATATTATACATATGTATGTAACATATATCCACACACACACTTATTTCTCATTCTTGGTAGTTGTGTTCTATACAATCACCCCAAGCTCTGAATTTGCAAGTACAGACACACCTTGGCAATACTGTGAGCATAGTTCCAGATCACTGTAATAAATCCAATATCACAATAAAATGAGTGAGTATTTTTCCCAATTATATTTTGTAATATAACTGTACAAGTTATAGTATACCACCCTGTGATCTATTAACAGTGCAATAACATTTTGTCTAAAAAAGCAAAATGCGTACCTTAGGTAAAAAAATACATTATTGCTAAAAAATTCTAACCGTCATCTGAGCTTTCAATGTGTTGTAATCTTTTTGCAGTAGTGACCTCAAAAATCATGGATGACAAATTACCACAATAAATATAAGAAGGGCAATATTTGAAACGGCATGAGAATTACCAAAGTGTGAGACAAATATGGAATGTGAACAAATGCTGTTGTAACAATGGAGCTGCTATGCTTGCTCAAGTCAGGGTGGCCACACACCTTCTATTCGTAAAACCACACACTCTCTGTGAAGCAAAATAAAGCAAAGCACAACAAAATGAGGTGTGTATGCGTCTCAGGGCGATAGGGGTGTGTGTGTGGGTTTGTGTGTGTGTGTGCAGAGGTACTGATATATCTCACCTAGATTTTAATCTTAAACCCTGAAACAACTCATCCTGAAGTTTGATTTATTTTATGAAAGGGGAAGCAGAATTCAGCAGGGTGGAGTGACGTGCCCAGACTGTTCCACTGTTAGTGCTGGAGGTGGCGGTCAATCCCTGTACAACTGGCTGCAGGGCTGGGTTCTTGGACCACACTGTGCTGCCCCCTGCTGTCTGCATCCTGTGGCTGGCCCTGCAGTTGAGCTGCAACAGGAAGGCAGAGCAGTGCCTTTTAGGACCTCAGCAAAGTATGTACAAGTTTGGATAACTCACATTTTTCACTGTGCATGTGCATATCTTGAAATGACTAGAAAAGAGCCCCAAGTATTGATTTTAAGGTAACAAATAAATTTATCCAGTTAGGCAAATTGTAGATACAGAATCGGCAAATAATAATCTTTTGTAAATGCACTGGCAAGTTATGTTAAGGAATCACTCATCAATTTCTATTTTATGCAGGCTGTATTTTTTTATTTTTTTATTACTCAAATGAATTTATCACATCCATAGCTGTATAATGATCATAACAATCCAATTTCACAGGATTTCCATCCTATAACCCAAGCACATCTCCCCACCCCCCTGCAGTGTATATTTTCATGAATAATTACTGTTGAGTTTGATGAATTCCTTTTCAGTGTCCAAGGAGATAATTTGAATTTCCTTCTCATATATATTAGTATTGTGGCTTGTATTAATGGACTTCCTAATATTTCATGTGCCTCTTTGCTTCTTGACTGCCCCTCTTACTTATAATATTCTTTAAATGAAGTCCTGGAATTTATTTTCTAATATTACAGTTAATAATATTATGCAGTTGAGCTTGGTCTTTGAACTCTTTGTGCCATATTTGTTGGCTCTTACTACTGACTTACACTTGTTTCATCAAAGGAATATTTGGGTTGAAGTCTATGCTCTGGAGTAGTTTTAATGGCATGCAGAATACTCTGCTCTTCCCAGCTGTCTGTTTTAGTGTAATTCATGTTTTACAAACTGAAATTACCTCATAAGCAATTAGCGTATGAAGGGGTGGTGACCGTTTAAACAGTAGTCACGCTGGTTAAATGCACATCTTTTTCGCACATCCAGGGTGTACAACACTAAGTAACAGCAACTGAAGGGAAAGTTTGCTAACACAGATGCCTGCATACACCTCTTGCTGCAAGGGCACTTTCTTATTTGCCTTCCAGCTGGTCCAGGCCTTGACCCTGTGACAGTCAGAACCCTTCCAGGACCATGTGGGGCTATGGCTTCAGCATCACCCAGGTGCCCTCTCTGTCTCTAACCAGCCAGTGGATGCGTACTGTCCCAGACCTGGAACACCCTGGGGAAGAAACTCAGGGCTTTCTGATAAGGAGGGTCGTTGCAGGGTGCCGGCCAGTTTCCCTTGGAGGAAGCGGTCACTCTCTTGAACTTGGTCAGAGTGGCTGCAGAGGCAGCACAGGCAGAGTGCAAGACTGAGTGCAAGAGTTCCTTTGGCTTCTCAGGTTCAGTGATTTCCGAAGGTCTTTAAGGGCTGGACTCCTGGGGTTTCTTCTCTTAGCCTTCTCTCAGGAGCTCCCCTCTGCCGTGTTTCTGACACCAGGGTCTTCTGACACCTCTCTTTGCTCTTAAACATTTCGGGTCATGGACCTGTGAAGAACCAGCAGTGATTGAAACAGAAGCCATGCCTCCAATCTGAGGCATTTCAATTTTCCAGATGGGGTCTTGGGGAAGGTACAGAAGTCACTGCAGATCCCTGACGTGGGACAGTGGACATAAATAGCCCTTATTCCAAGGTGGTGATGCTTGTGGGCACATGGCCCTCCAGAAGCCTTCAGGAGCTGCATCCCAATGCATGATCCCATGGACTTGACTGTTGCTTTCAAAGTCAGTGTAGCCGTGAAGTCAGTGGTCAGTCCAGCGCAATGCAGGGGACAAAGGCATCACTAATGAGGTCTCTGCCCTGCATCTGCCAAGCCAGCCCCTCCCACTGTATCCTCTAACCAATCTTCCCTATAAGCTTAGTTATTTTTTTTATCATTTATTTACATATATATTTTTTTCTACTGTACAGCATGGTGGCCCAGTTACACATACAGGTGTACATTCTTTTTTCTCACTTTACGTGTTCCATCCTAAGTGACCAGACAGAGTTCCCAGTGCTACCCAGAGGGATCCCATTGCTAATCCAATGGGATCCTGCTGTGAAGCTTAGTTATTTTTAAACGCTATTTTGTTTGGGGAGGGTTTTATAAATATGCACATGAAAAGATGCTCAACATCATTAATTATTAAAGAAATGCAAGTCAAAGCTACGGTGAAGTACCACTGCACATCAGTCAGAATGGCCACCATCAAAAAGTCTACAAAGAGTAAATTCTGGAGAAGGTATGAAGAAAAGGGAGTCCTCCTACACTGTGGATAGGAATGTAATTGGTGCAACTACTATGAAGACAATATGCAGGTTCCTCAAAAAACTATATAGAGCTACCATATGATCCAGCCATCCCACTCCTGGGCATATACCCAGATAAAACCACAACTCAAAAAGATACATGCGCCCCAGTGTTGACTGAAGCACCATTTACAGTAGCCAAGACATGGAAGCAACCTGAATGTCAATTGACAGAGGAATCGATAAAGAAGATGTGGTATATGTATACAATGGAATATTACTTAGCCATAAAAAAGAGCAAAAATAATACTCTTTGCAGCAAGATGGATGGGCCTTATATTACGTCAAGATTATCGTATTAAATGAAGTCAGAGAAAGAAAGACAAATACCCTATCACTTCTATGTGGAATATAATAAAAAATGATACAAAATAACTTATTTACAATACAGAAGCAGACCAAAGGATTTTGAAAACAAACTTAGAGTTACCAAAAAGGAAACGTGGGGGGAGGGATTAAACTAGGATGTTGGGATAAACACATACCCACTACTGCATATAAAATAGATAAGTGGTGAGGAAATGTACTCAATAGTCTGTAATAATCTCTAACGGAAAAGAATCTAAAAAAGAATGGATATAGGTATATGCATAACTTCTTCACTTTCCTATACATCTGAATCTAACACATTGTAAGTCAATTATACACCAATAAAATTTTAAAAAATAAATTAATTTTAAAATGCAAATGTAAGAGTTCTTGCTGCGGAACAGTGGGTTAATGATCTGGCTTCTCTGTGGAGGCATTGGTTTGATCCCCCACCTGGCACAGGAGGTTAAAGATCCAGCATTGCCAGGGCTGTGATGTAGATTGCAGCTGTGGATCAGATTCGGTTCCTGGCCTAGAAACTTCCATATGCTGAAGGTGCAACTGAAAGAGAAAAAAAATGCAAATATAGAAAAATGTGTGTCTTATACCAATACCCTCTGAATCCACTATTGTGTGTTTTCTCAGAGTTGTTTTCTTTTCTCCAATCTTTTTTTTTTTTTTTTTTTTTTTTTTTTTGCTATCTCTACAACTTCTTTAAAATTCTGTCACCCTCTAGGGTCAGTTTTGATAATTTTCTAGAGAATTATCAATTTTATCTAGGTTTTCAAATGTATTGGCATAAAGTTGTATAAAGTAGTCTCCCGTAATTAACAAATACATATATATGTGCACATATATACATATGCGTATCTTCTTTGTCTATGGTTCTTTCTTTCATGCTTGTGCTTTCTCTCTTTTTTATTGGTTAGATTACCTGATGGTTTATCTACTTTATTTATTTTCAAAGTGTCACCTTGGAATAAGTGTGTGTGCGTGAATATATTAATTTGATTATTGTGAAAATGTTAAGGGCATGGGAATGGCTTAGACTCATTCTTTGAGTTTCTTCCTTTTTCCCACCCCCTTTTACACCTTTCTGTTCTGCTTATTAAGATAGTCACGGGGATGCTGTGCATGTTGACAGGGTGAAGGGAATGATACTGGAAAGGAATTAAGCCAAAAGACCCTTAGCAACGATCTCCAGAATGAGTTAAAATATTTATAATTCAGATTATTCACAAAGGTACAAATGATATCTACTCAGGTCCTTTTTTATGAGAAATGGCTCAATTATTAATTCAAACATGTGAGAAAAACATAACATATGTACTACTGTGAAGCATTACATTGAAGTGGAGACTAAAAATATACCAGTTGTCTCGTCAATAAGTTCATAGTTCAAGTAAAACTTGTCATGGACTCAAAATTTTGCAAGCAAGCTCGTTGTAGAAACTATATAAATGCCTTTTAAAATGACAAACACATAACTTGGATGGACCCAGAGGGTATCCTGCTAAGTGAAATAAGTCAGAGAATGACAGATACCCTATGATTTCACTTATGTGTGGAATCACAAACCAAACTAACAAACATGACCAAACCAAAAGAGCCACTGATACAGAGACCAAACAAGTGGTTCGCCAGGGAAAAGAGGCCTGGGCTGATGAGAGAAATAGGTGAGCGAGATGGAGAGGTGTAAATTTCCAGTGACAATATAAAGGAGTCACAGGTATGTGTACAGTGTGGGGTACATAGCAGACTCTTAGGTACTATCTGTGTGTGGTGACAGACCCTAACTAGACTTACCCTAGTGATCCTTCGAGACTTGGCACAAAGTATCAAGCAACAGAAAATTTCCAGTTATTTCATTTGGTCCTTTCCTACCTTGCAGCTTCTCTGGACAAACTGTTCTTTATGTGTAGGTGTTAAAAGATACACTGGCTATGTTCTTTCATGCTTCACTTATTGGAAAGCCTTTATCTCTCCTTTTCTAGTTATTTTCCTCCTATCCTCCACAAGTCACCCTAAATTTCTTCAAAGAAGCTTTTCCTTGGCTTCTTAAATTTTGACAAGATATATGTATATTCTCTCTCTTTCTCTCTGTCTCTGACAACTCTCTTTGCATCGTTTTTTATATTTTTACTAGAAATATGAATTTTATAATATATGTTTAATATGCATCTCCCCTGAAAAAAAAAATGTTAGCTTCCTGAGGCAGGGATTCTGTCTGGTTGGTGCACTATTGTATCCTTAGCCCCTAGCAAAGTAAAATCGTAGAAGACAGTCAGACTAAGGTATACGCGAGTAGACATGTGAATGAACAGATGGAAGAAGGAGCACAAAGCCTTTTGCACACACCAACACCTCAAACAGAATACTTGCCTCCAATTTCATGGAGGGGGAGGCAGCCTCAGCTTCTGTTGTGTGACGAACTTCATTCTCAGGAATCAGACAGAGGTCTGGTTTGCTTGAGACATTCCTAATACATTAACACTCCAGTTCAGATATATGTTTACTAGAAACATCTATGGGGAAAAAAAAAAAGAGAGAGCCATAATACATCCTTAGAAATTTAAAAGAGAAAAAAACAAAACAAAACAAAACTTAGATAATGAGATTCTTGATTGGCAGCGGAGTGGAAGGGGGGGTTCGTTTCCCAGAACCAGTCTGAATACCATTAAAAGTTTATCTTGAAATTGATTGAGTATTTTTATCGGAAATGCTAATTTCTTCTGAGAAGGAGGCTGTGAATCACAAAAACACACAACAGATTTGGGACATCCTTTTCCCTTCACATTCTGTTCTCTAGACCCCCAAACACTGTATTTCCAAAATTTAATTCATTGCTTCTTCCCATCTGCCAAGCCAAGTCTGTACCCCCTCTGGTGTTTCTCTAAAAGATTGTAGCCCACCATTCACTTGGATGTCCCTGATAGAAGTCTGGGAGTCATTCCAGACAATTTTCTTCCTTTATTCACCACATTAAAAAAAAATCTCTGTTCCTGTCCTTTTGTGGCGTAATCTCGTTTAAGGCATTCACTTTGCTCCATTCTCACTGGCACTGCTCTAGTCACGCTCTCCTTTCTATTTGCCAAGGGAATCACATTGCCTCCTCCACAGTCGCCTCCTACATGGTCGGCAGGAACCCCGTCGTATTTACCCTCTATGTTGCAGCCAGAGCAACTGTGCACAAGAGAAATCTGACTCGTTGTATCCCTGCTTATGTACCTTAGATGGACTTTACCACCTACGTAATGAAGTCCAAGCTCCTTAAAAGGCTTCAGAAGATTCAGGACAATCCTCTCTCTCCTCAACCTGGCCTCTGCTAGTTCCATATTTTATCAAATTCTTTTATGAATTTTTAACATATTTTGTGAAAGGTATTAGAATTTTGTGAAATTTATTAGAATTCTGCTTTTCACAGGTACCAACCCGTTTGGATTTTCTAATAATGTATTAGGTTTCTGTGGCTGCCTGCCTAGTGACCACTAAGTTACTCAGAACAACACCAACTTACTGTTTCTGTGGGTCAGGAACCTGGACCTGGGGGAGCTGGTTCCCTCCTGACCAGTGTATTTCAAGACAAATCGAGGCATTGGCTCAGCAATGCATTCTTCACTGGCGCTCAGGGTCGTGTTCCCCCTCAGCTGCTGACAGTACTCAGGCTTTTGCAGTGGTAGGAGTGAGGTGTCTGCTTTTTGCCGGCTGCTGGCCCAGGGATACTCTCATCAACGCCAGACCCCTCTCAGTTCCCCTCCATGTGTCCTTTTCCATATAGCATCTCATACTTCAGGATCTCATTCTTCACAGAAGCTCCATGCCCTGTGAAGGGCTTCCCTGGTTAGTCCGGGTATAGCCAGATAAGCTCCCTTTGGCTGAACTCAGAGTTGACAGATTAATAACCTAGTCATAGCAGTGAGAACCCATCATGCTGACAGTTCTTTCTGGAATCAAGAGAAGAAGGAGGAAACCTCAAGCCTTGCTTAGAATTCTGCTTTTCTCAGGTACCAACCCGTCTGGATTTTCTGAGAATATCCATGTGTCTGCTTATGCTATTTCTTCGGATGAGAAATCCCTTCATAACTTTTTTCTCCTGGTTGATTCTTACTCATCAGGTGAGACTTTGCTCTAGCAAAATACCCTGCAGAATATACACTTTCCCTGAACCCCCAGGAACAGCCAAGGCTCCCTCCAATATGCTGTTATGTTATGCTATATATGCATGTCTACTCACCTGAATCCTATTAATTTGAGGCTGTGTTTACTAGTTCAATCCCAAGGGTAGAGTCAGCTCATGCCACCATAACACAATACCATGGACTCAGTATTTTGAGTAAGAGACATTTATGTCCTCACAGTTCTGGAAGCTGGAAGTCTGAGATCTGGGTACCAGGATGGATAGTTTCTGATGAGGTCTCTCTTCCTGGCTGGCAGGATGCCCCATCTTGCTGTGCGCTCACCTGAGTTCTTTGTGCTGGAAAGGAGGGCAAGCTCTCTGCTGCCTTTTCTGATAAGGGCGCTAATCCCATCCTGAGAGCCCCCCCTTCATGACCTCCTCTAATCCTAATTCCTTCCATAAAGACCCTATCTTCAAGTCCCATCAGAGTTGAGGGCTTCCACATATTAACTGGGAGCTCATGAATGTTCCGTCCACAACAGGTAGAGATGGTGACTTCTTCCTGTCTGTAATATCAATATCTAATAGCCTTTAACACATTACAGCCTCTCTACCTAATTTGTGACTGAACAGGTCTTGCAGGGCCAAAGCTCACATTACTTGATGTCTTTCCCTTCTAGTTTCTATTATCCAAGCAATTACCACTTCATATTGGTTCTATCTTAATGTTGGTTTTTTGGGTTACATTCTTCAGATTTGTTACCCTTTCTCCAGTCTTTATGCAAAAATATTGCTTTATATCCTTCCAAGTAATTCTCTTTTAAATAGCTGTACCCACATCATAGGGAAGCTCCCTGGGCCAGGGAATGAATTGGAACTGCAGCTGCAACCCGCACCTGAGCTGTGGCAACACTGGGTCCTTTAACCTACCTGGCCAGGCCAGGGATCAAACCTGCACCTCCACAGTGACCTGAGCCTCTGAAGTCAGATTCTTAATCCACTGTGCCACAGAGGGGAACTCCCTTCCAAGAAATTTAATTCATCAACTTTAATCTTGATTTTACTACTTCCTTACTTAATTAATGTATAAAAATGAAGTCTATATTTCCTAACCTGACCTAGTTCCAGAGGTCCAGAGAGACAGAGACATACTGAGATAAGAAGCTTTCTTTGGAGTTCCCATCACAGCTCAGTGGAAACGACTCTGACTAGCATCCATGAGGATGCAGGTTCAATCCCTGGCCTTGCTCAGTGGGGGGAGGATCCAGCATTGCTGTGAGCTGTGGTGTGGGTCACAGACATGGCTTGGATCTGACATTATCATGGCTGTGGCGTAGGCCAGCAGCTACAGCTCCGATTTGATCCATAGCCTGGGAAGCTCTATATGCTGTGGGTACGGCCCTAAAAAGACAAACTAATAATAATAATAATAATAAAATAAAAAAGAAGATTTCTTTGATTGAAACATTAGAGAGTAGCAAACAAAGGGGAAGAAAGAAATGCTCTATTATTAGGGACTGGTTATACTAATTATTTATGTATCCACTGAAACGATACTGTAGAAAATAATGGCATTGGATAAAAGTCATGCTGTAGTAAGTTAAACATTAATCTAAATAAATGATATATTTTTCTTACATCATTTATTTTCCTGCTTAATCCCCCCCCACACACATCCGTATGATCCTTGAGGAGAGGGCCTGTGTTTTATTCATCTTTATGTCCTTGGAATCTAACAGATTGTTGACAGACTGTAAACCCTGAAAAATGCGTTGGCATCTTTCAATGGGAGAGATATAAAACATGAAGTTATTTTTAGTAACACAAAGATACACACACACACACACACACATTGCCATACATTACTATGTAACCTTAAATGCCAAATATCTCACTTAAATTGTTTTTGGACACACGCATGGCATGTGGAAGTTCCTGAGCCAGGGATTGAACCTACACCAGAGCAGCAACCCAGGCTGTTTGAGTGACAACGTCGGATCCTTAACCTGATGTGCCACAGGGGAATTTCCTTGAATTTAAAGCAAGATTAAAACTATCCGTGGAATTATGGAAAGAAATCCACTTTTGGAGATGGAAGGAATTCAACTATTTCCTTTACTCCTTCTAAGTACAAGTGCTTTTCTCATTTCACAATATTTCTCTACCTGTGTGGTTGTAATATTATTCCAATTTTGTCAAAAGGGCCAAAATTATTTCTTTTAAACTTCTTTGACCGTTTTCCTTACTCATGGTCTATATAGAACACATAATGTGTTCTGAATAGACTTCTTCACACATCTGCAAGGGAACAACCCTTTGAAAGCCTGCAGCTCTAACAGCCAGCAGTAGCTAGAGAAACAGTTCCCTTAATAAGAATAAACTATTACAGTCCTGGAATTACTTATTTTTAGTAGTCGATCACATCACCAGCATGTTTGTTTTCTTTTTCCCAGCTAAAGAGGCTACTTCTTTTCTTGCTGTGGGCCCCGTGGATTTATTTAAACTGGCATCTTTGAGTTAAAGTTCTCTTGCTTTCAATTATCTCAGCAGAACATGCAACAAGAACGGAAATAATGTTATCATATATGAATTTACTTATTTTTCCTAAGGTTAAATGTATAGTGTATGCACAATTATATATGTGTGTATATCTGTATTTTCTAGACAATATAAATTTTTATAAACTGAACAAATACAGGCATAGCATCTTGCTTTATTTTAAGACAAAAAGAGCAACTATCATGCATAAATAATCACTCATCCATTTAACAAATATTTGTTGAGTGCCATATATATCATACTGTACTAGGCAGTGAGTTTAAAATGTTAAGCAACAAAGGTATATATTCTGTTGTCCAAGGCTTATTTGTGTGCGCATGTGTGTTGTGCGTGAGTGTGTATGTATGTGTGTGTGTGTGTGGCTCAGAGAGATGGTGAGAATACTTAGCTTCTACCTTCTTGGTGAGCTTCTGCAGTATGACCGACTATGGTTCCCCTTTATGCAGTAGAACCTAAGATTTGGTCATCTTATAAAAGTCTGTACTCTCTCATCAGCCTCTCCCTACTTTCCCCATTCCCCAGACTCTGGCAATTGTTTGTCTCCTCCCTGTTTCTATGACTTTCAGTATTTCCCCCCTTTTTCTTTTATTGTTTTTTGATCACACTGGCAGCCTACGGTAGTTCCCCTGGCCAAGGATGACATCTGAGCTGCAGTTGCAACCTATGCCACAGCTGCAACAACACTGAATCCTTAACCCACTTCACCGGGCCAGGGATCGAACGGGCACCACCACAGAGACCAGCTGGATCACTAACCCACTGTGCTACAGCGCGAGCTCCCTTAAGCTTATTCTTAACTTGCCTGGGTGCTCCGTGGATACTTGTGTCTAACAGCTGCCTCGGGGAGGGATTTTTGGTTCCTCCTCAAGATCCACTCCTCTATGTATTTAGATCTTATTTCCTCAAGAGTTAGATCCATCAGATTTTTCCTTTCTTATGTTCTCAACATTTTCCTTTTTTATTGGCTCCCGTCTGTAACCCTGCGAAGAATGGGATATAAGCTCTAGGAAGGCCAGTTATGTGCCTTGCTTTTCCTCTTCACATGGAAGAGTGCTCAGCACCTGCTGGTCCTCGTTAAACATTTGGTGAATGTCGAGTAAATCAACTGAGCTTAACTGTCAACTACCTTTAAAAAGTAGCAACAGAGGTCTTTCTCAGATGCTGATGGTTCTTCTCTTTCATTTGTTGAAAGAGAAGTATTCTTTATTCTTCTTAGCCTCCCACCACTCCTCAACTCTCTACAGTCTTATTTGTACTTTTCCCTCTCTCCTGCTGCTGCTCTATTGATGGTTAAAACTGACCTCATTTCGAAATGTCATTAATTTCTAAGCGTCATTTTGGCTTTCAACCTACTTGCATGCTCCTGGGCGTTTTTAATAATGTTGATTGCTCCCTCTTCCCTGAAAATATCGATTGGCTGTGTCTTCTTGGACTCATCTCTCTTCTTTTCCAAAGTATTCCTTGCCTTCCTCACTCACCTGGCTGAAATTGCTGCCTGACACAGTCTGCTTCTGAAGCTCTCCTCTTTCCTAAGTTCCAGTCTTTTATTTCTGACTATCCGATATCATGGCTTGCAACCCAAGGCCTATCAGTCTGAGCATCTTCAAATCTCACTCGTCTAATGTACATCCCTCTTGATTATGTATTTAGGACTTATCTGCCAGCCCCACAAGCCAGAAGTTGGGGATCACTGTTGAGCCCCCCCTGTCACAACTTACGCATCTAGTGAAGCCCAAGTGGTACCTATGTGAGACGTAGAAAAATGTACCCATTACTCAGGACTCTTTGCTTTCATTTCTTGGAATATTATTACGATTTTGTTAATGTTTTCATTTTGCTACCATATATCATAAACATGCTCTAAGGAATTTAAAAATTCCGTAATGCCTACTTTGTGAATGCTGGCCTTTAGATATGGCATCCTTGTACATGACATGCACACTCAGAAGCCTGCAGATTCCTGTTGATTCTGTCTCTTGGACATTTTTTTTCTTTTTCTTAAAGGTGCATCCGTGGCATCTACATGGCAGTTCCCAGGCCAGGGATTGAATCTGAGCCACAGCTGCGACCTATGCCACAGCTGCAGCAAGGCCAGACCCTTTTAACCCAACGTGCTGGGCTGGGGATCGAACCTGCACCTCTGCAGTGACAGGGGACACCCACAGTCAGATTCCTAAGTCATTGTGCCACAGTAGGACCTCCAATTTTTTTAGTGTCTTGGGCCTTTTTAAAATCTGGTTTTACCTTTGCCTCCCTTATGAATCCATCCCATTTTGCCCATATGGCATGCGCTAGTGATGCCTTGACCCCCAGTGTATCAAGTCTTTTGCAATAATATCATAGTTATTTCATTAGCAGACTGCCCAGTTAATGTCATCCCCTGACTGCAGTGTCTTTCTTTGATGGCCTCTCTAAGCCTCAGCCTCCCATAAGCTGACCTCAGCCTCTTCCTGCATTTCCTCCCTGTCCCTCAGCCTGCACCAAGCATCTATGCTTTGGTTGAAAGTAGCTACTCATTAGTCTCTGAGCAAGGTTTTTCTTCCCCACACTTAAAAGATTTTCACATAGTTTCCCTTTCTTTGGGAGAGTCTTCCTCTCTTTCCACCTATAAAAACAGATGCATTTCAGTTAAATCTTTGGTGTCTCGTTCCCTGACTGCATGACCAGGGTTGCTTATGCCTTTCTTTACACTCCTTTAATATGGTGTAGAGACATAACATAACATTTGCCATATTAAATTGTAATGATTTGTTTATTTCCCTGTCTCTTTCTCTGGCTTGCAAATTCCCTGAGTAAACCACAGATTATTTTTCTTGGTAACTGCAGTTCTTAACACACTGCCTGGTTGTTTTTGAAACCAGGAAAAACACAGCTGGGAATATATGGAAACCCAACTCACATGTTGCCAACCAAGGCAGTGATTGGAAAAAAATTAGTGTCATTGCCTTTTGATTTTTCCCCATTTAAGATTGTCACATGGGTAATATATTTCTTTACTCATGAAAAACAGAGTTCTTTGAGAAATTCATATTTTCAAAAGCCATCAGCATTATCTAAAACCAATGAAAGTCGATGACAGAGTTCACATGTAACTCATCTTAAAAATATAAATTCCATGTTAGATATGCCTTATAAGACTTATGAGTCCCTCTGCCTTGTTTTTTTTTTTTGTTTCTTTGTTTCCATTTTGTCTAAATACAGTTTCTCGGGCAAATATGCTTCCAGAGCAAGACAGAAGTACAGTGATGACCATATATCACTGTTTGCTGGGATTGTCCTGCTTTAAGCTTGTTTTACTGATATAAATTCTTAATAGCATTCCTCTTCAATATCCAAAGCATTCTGATTTGGACAATAAATACATAATTGTCTTAATTAGTGGTTTAATTGGAGGGCAACACAGAACTTTGAAGGACAGCACTTTAGAAGGGTTGAATAAGTATCACTGATTATTTCATTTGTGTCACCAAAGCAAGCTTCCTTTGAAAAGAGTTTGAACAGTGAGATCACGCAAATGTAGTATAGAGTTGGCCTCTCCACTGTGGAAAGGATAGACAGCTTGAAAACCAGGCTACCACATTTTTAAATGCAACGTTTCATAACCTGAAGTTAGCCTTCCTTCCTCTGTGATGAAGGCGTTACTGATCTTAACCCAACTGGATTAGCCTACCATCCAAGCACTCAGGGCAGGAGGTGTGAAGAGTTGAGCCAGCGACACAGTCAGAGGGAGCAGAGTCCTCCAGAGACTGCTCTCATTTCTGACACCAGTTTCAATCCCAGGCAGCTCTGAAAATGACGGTCAAGGTCTACCAATTTGCTAGACGAATTCAGACAACTCAGGGATGCTCAATTAAAGGGCCCCAAATTAAAATTAAATCAGGCAAGGAAGAACTGCATAGAATGGAGTCTGGGACAGTGCCACACCTGGAGCTCCCCTTGTCTTCTCCCGCAGGAGGTGGCTCGTGCCACATTCCTGGCTTCAACACGTGATCGTACTCAGGTGGTATCGCCAAGCTCACAGGAGCATCGTGTTCAGCGTTTTTATTGGTGCCCCGTTTTGTAGCCGTGACTGATGATTGCTCACCCACATGGTTCTCAGGCTCCATGCCTACTGCAGGACCAGAGGCTTCTACCCCAAAGTGCAGTGTTCATCTTTTTCGTACTGTGGCCAGTCTTCACTCTAAGTCATGCTGTAAGTACCTGCCTAGCCCAAGACAGAGTAACCTTCCAGGAACTAAGGATAAAGGCTAGGCTAGACCTCTTTGGGGAGAGGGTTAAAGGCTTTACTAAGCACAGAGCTCTTGTATTTTAATGTTCTCTAGGAAGCTACACTGAATGCAGATTCAGGAGTATGCCATGGCCATAGATTCAGCCTGAAGATTCAATCACCAAGGCAGTGATTGGAAAAAAATTAGATTCTCGAGTATGCCACGGCCATAAATTCAGCCTCCCAACTGTGGACATTTTAAACCCAAAAGACCCCAAATTCTGTATTAAACAGAATGCAGAAGTGAAATGTTTGTGAAATAATGCTATAAATTCCTCTGGATGTTGTGTTTAAAATCTAATTTATCTAAAAAATACATTTTTTTTTAATGGCTGCACATGGACATTCCTGGGCCAGGGACTGAATCCAAACCACAGCTGTAGCAATGCCCGATCCTTTTAAACCACTGTATTGGGTCCAGGATCAAACCTGCACCTCCACAGTGACCCTAGCTGCTGTAGTCAGGTTCTTAACCCATCGCACACAGCAGAACTCCAAAACAAAACTTTTTTAAACCCAGACATCAGTTGAATAAAAATCTGGGTTAAATAGCTGACACAACGAGGTCAGATGGAAACTCTTGGCTCTGTGTTTGCCACTAATTCATTGTTCTGGAAAACTTATAGTTATCTTAATTATCAGTACTAACCATATGGATATAAAATAAAAATTTGGTCATTGAGGTAAATTATGATTCTGGACCAAAGGGGGAGGAGAGTGAAAAAGAATTGTGGCAGAGTCTCTATAAATACTCCTGGAGGTGGTGCTGATTATTCCCAAAGCCTCTTTCTTTTCCCCCGTGAGAGCATTTGTCACTGTGTCATTCTGTACAGTCGCTGTTAACCTCGCTGACTTCATGTCCTTCTCCTTCCCACACCTTAAGGGAACCTGGCTCGGTGCAGTTGCTAGAGTAAACTGCATCTTTATTGAGTGAGTATAGAAGGAATATCGGTGTGGCTTAGCTTTCCAAAAATGGGAATTCCTTCCTGGAATTTCTTGGAAGGTGTCAATGTTTCTCTAAATCCCGGTCCTGAGACCAATCAGTTGGGAAATCTGAAGAGCAGGAAAGACTCAGGAAAATGCCATCACACAGAGTAGAAAGTTACGTGGGAACCAGGACAGGAGGAGGAAGAGAAGTGGGCATAACAAACCGTCGGTCTTGGCTGAAATTATTGCCGCACTGGTCTGTGCGTCTGTGGCTGTGTTTATGGCTAAAGCTGAGTTGTTCCTGTGAGTAGAATACATATCAAGAAGTTAACATGTGTACTGTAGACCAATCCTTTAAGGGTTTCCAGAAACATCGAGGTGTGGAAGCAAAATACATCCCTAATTTGCCAATCTTGCAGGTGATTCTGTGTGTTGTTCACCTTGCTAGGGGATCTGAATGATGTTATTCAAATGCCTTTTAGGTCTGCTTGCTGGAGTTTTCCTGTGTTTGAATATTTACCATACAGTTCTTTGTAAATACTATTGAACTTCCTTTATTAAGGAAACATTTTGCATTTTCATAATCATCATTGGGGATATGAGGAATACTAGATAATTATGGATGATTTTGGAGGTGCCTGAGTAGTCTGAGAAACTCCACATTCTTGTTGACAAAATCTCAAGAATTTGGAAAGACGAATATCGAGGCGGCCGCATTGGATAAGTCAGAAATAAGGAGAAACAAGAATACATGGAATCTTAAATATCTAATTAGGGCTTTATTGCTAATCTTCAGTGAAACAGGAAAAAACTGCCCCGTGTTAATCAGAGGAGTATCTGATTACTGTTTTTAAGATGATCACCGGCTTCTATATACAAATGGACAGAAGGGGTATATAAGCAGAAAAACATACTTAGATTATTTAGAATGCGAAATGCCTATGACCTGAAGGAGGATGATGGCAGTAGAGACAGAGAGGAATGGGCATATCTGAGACATAGAACCAAAGGTATTTGGCAGAATATTAGAAATGTGAGAAGCCGGGCAGGGGATCCAAGCCAAGGGGATGTCGTGTCCTTGGGAACAGAGGAGGGAGCAAATTATAAAACTCATTTTTAAACCTTAGGTTAGTATTTCATTTTATAGTACAAAGACCATCTATCTATATGTGCTTTCATTTTCACTTCAGGCAACTAATGAATTTATGACACACTCTTTAAGAGTCAGGCCCTCTGCGAGGTGCTAAGAATTTTAACATAAACGTTGTCATGTTTGCCATGAAGTAGGCTTTCTCAAGCCCCTCACCGTGACATTTTGGGCTGGATCATTCTTTGTCAAGGGCTGAATGTGCCTGGGGGATGTTTAGCAGCATCCTTAGCCTTTATCCACAGAAGCCAGCAGAGTCCCCTTCCAACCATAATAATCAAATCTTAGATGTTGCTGAACATCATCTACAGACCCGGGTCTGGATCACTAGGTCAGAGCCCAGGCTTTATGTGACTGGCACGTGAAGAAATCTGGATTTTGTCAGGAAGGCAGTGAGGAGCCACTGCTGCAAGGAGCAACATGCTTAGATTGATGTCCTAGCCCACACAACTAAGGGCAAAAAGGTAAACACATGAGTACACTGAGGGCAGGATTATTTTGAGGATGTTCAAGTGGAGAGATTTGATCTCATGAAGTCAAGGGAGTATCAGTAGGATAGAGAAATAGGGACAAACTTGAGACAAACTTACATGGAGCGGAATACAGATAATACGGGAAAAACTGGACATAGTGGAAAGAACAGCTGAGAAAACATGGAGAATAACGGAATGGTCAAATGGTCAGTGGCTTATAACTTTTCTTAAAGACAGGGAAGTGTGATTCTGTGCAGCCACACGCATGTGTACAAATACTTAAGCATCAAATAAGGAGAATAAAGCATCTTTGAGAGCCAATTTCATTTGCATTATTTTTGTGACATTCATGGTGCAGTTATAACTGCTTCCAATCAACTGAATTTTGTGTGCATCACCAGGGTCGCTCTCTATGCCAGCGAGAGCTTCTAATCAAACCAAATCGCATCATTGGGTGTGGAGTGATGCTGCCCACACACGTCCAGCTTCTTTTCACTTTCAAAAGCCATAGTTTCACTTAGGCAACTAATCAAGCTGGCAGTAGTGAGGAGTTTTTGGCTTACAGTATTATTATGGCCACGTTTCATATCATGCTAAAGAAGACTTGAATATAGTAACCTTTTGCCTTTTCACTTTGTGAATTTTGTATTACTAATTACAGTCCATTTTTCGTCTTACATTGCTGTACTTCTCTCCTTGCCTGAGAAGCAATATACTTCATTATCCAAAGCCCAGCAATATGTAAAATGGGGAATAGATTTTAAACAAAGCATGTTCTCTGGTGAGAGCCTGCATATATCATTTTAGTTAAAATGTTTCATAAATGAAGTTTTTTTTAATTTTTTTTTTAGTGTGGTTGTTCACAGACAGCAAAAATAATGCCTCTTTCTTGAGTAACAACCACCCACATGTCTGTTCTAGGTCCTGGATGTCCCAGAAATTGTTCTATATGCAGAGTTCTAACTTTCCTGGTTTTAAATTGCAATAGAAAGAGAAAGAAAAAGAGAGAGAGAAAGAAAGAGATTAGAATACTTTTTTCCCATATAATTACCCTTGAGAAAAACTTATGATAATATTTCTATCTTAGCATGAATGTAATGAAAAAATGGGTTTTGTTGCTGTGTGGTTCAGGAAGATTTCAGGATAAGACAGGATAAAAGAATGGTGCAAAGAGCAAAAATTAGGTCAAGAAAGACATTGCATAAAAATATCTTTTGATGTTTTAAAACAATGTCTGGACTCTCTTCCCTTTTTACTAATAGAAGAGCAGATTCAGTAGGTTTTTTGTTTGTTTGTTTGAGTAAAAGCATCAACCTCTCTCTTTTTGTTTCCCTCTGTCTCTCTCTCTCTCTCTGACTCTCTGCTTTCTCTCTCTCTATCTCTAAATATATATATATATATTTCTAATTATTGAATTCAACCATCTCCATTATATATAACACCAGATCAATCACTGTTTTTTCAGGAGGCACATTGTGGATATTTTACACTTCTTTGGAGCTACTGTCGCTCTCATTGCAGAATATTTAGTATCCACAGATCTCTAGTATTCATTCTTCCGTATCTGACACTCAAAAAAATAACCTCCCCCCCAAAAAAAAAACCCTTATATAAATTCCTAAACTTCTTCCAGTGGAATAGCATCCCTCAAATAGGTAAAAATTTAGTGAATCCTGAGAATGGTATTTAACTACATTTTGAAAGTCTAAATCAAATCATTTTTACATTAATACTTCTTATCAATCTTTTCGTTAGTCTGGCAAATCATCCCTGAAATTTGGAGCAAGGGCCAAAGATTTTTATTACTACCCGTATGTTATTAGTTGATTGCAAAGAAGTAAAGATCTATATTTATCATGTAAAATGAAAGGAATTTTCCTGAGAAAAATGTAAAATGTTCAGATGCCTTTATATCTAGCTGATTCAAATTATCTTCAAATCATTCTTCCTAGAGAACTTACAAGCATATTAACACTTGAAAGATAATTATTTCATTTTTACTAAATAATTCATTTGTACTGATATAGTCATATAAGAAATGGTGAAAAATAAATCGGTGTAATAAGTGCACGTTTAACAGAGTATTTTTGTTAAATTCTTACCCATTGGAAACTCCTGGAGTTCCTTCATGGCTTAGTGGATTGTCAGTGCTGTAGCTTAGGTTCCATTTCTGGCCAGAGAATTTCTGCATGCTGCAGCCACCACCAAAACAACCAAAAAACCAAAAACAAACAAAACAAAACATCAACAACAAAAAACACCACAAAAAATAAAACAAAAAAGAGAAAAAGATATAAAAAAGAAACTCCCGATCCATCTTAAAATTCTTCAACCAATCTGTGTGAATCTATGCTAGCCCACAATTGTCTGTAAATGAGTACAGAACTTATTTCTGTGACTTTTTGGAAAACATGCTTAGCAGGTTGAAAAGTATGAAATGACTGTTCTATTTTCAACAAAGCAAAGGCATATTTTCCTTCAAGATTGCGTGTTTTTACAGAGTAATATATCTTACCAGCATTGAATATGTGTATACTTCGCAAATGCCACAAAGTACCTTTACATTATAAAGGGCCTTCTCTTCAGAGATTCATTCTCATGAATCTATGATTATTCATAAATTATTATTTTTTACATCTTTTTTGATATGCTAGTTTTTTCAAATGATTTTTATTTTTTCTATTATAACTGGTTTACAGTGTTCTGTCAATTTTCTACTGTACAGCAAGGTGACCCAGTCACACATACATATATACATTCTTTTTCTCACATTATCATGCTCCATCATAAGTGACTAAATATAGTTCCCAGTGCTATACAGCATGATCTCATTGCTAATCCATTCCAAATGCAATAGTTTGTGTCTGTTAACCCCAAATTCCCAGTCCATCCCACTCCCTCCCCCTCAGCAACCACAAGTCTCTTCTCCAAGTCCATGATTTTCTTTTCTGAGGAGATGTTCATTTGTACTGGATATTAGATTCCAGTTATAAGTGATATCATATGGTATTTGTCTTTGTCTTTCTGACTTACTTCACTTAGTATGAGTCTCTAGTTCCATCCATGTTGGTGCAAATGGCGTTATTGTGTTCTTGGTTGTGGCTGAGTAGTATTCCATTGTGAATATGTACCACATCTTCTTAATCCAATCATCTGTCGATGGACATTTAAGTTGTTTCCATGTCTTGGCTATTGTGAATAGTGCTGCAATGAACATACAGGTGCATGTGTCTTTTTTAAGAGGAGTTTTGTCTGGATATATGCCCAAGAGTGGGATTGCGGGGTCATATGGCAGTTCTATGTACAGTTTTCTAAGGCACCTCCATAGTGTTTCCCCAGACTGTGTCCCATTATGTCACTTTCAGATATGGCCCCAAACATTGCCATACCTTCTAAACTGTCAAGAGAGATCTTTAAGTCATTTCGATTAGACACAGCCACATGAAAAGAAAATCAAACTTGTCTGTCTCTGTCCCACTCACTTCACTTAGTGTGATAACCATTTTTTTGCTACAAATGGCATTATTTCATTACTACTACTGTATATATAATAGATAATCAACAAGGCCCTACTTTGTAACAAAGGGGAATCTTCTCAGTAGTCTGTAATAACCCATCTGAGGAAAAAAAGAATGCACATCTGTATATGTATAACTTATTCACGCTGCTGTACATCTGGAACTAATACAACATTGTAAGTCAATGAATTTTTTTTTTGTAAAGGAAAAAGAAAGAAAACTAACTTCACAGTGGTTTGAAAAATTGGATGTTTGTTTTTCTCTTTCTTAATAAAGACAGCAATCCCGGGGTGTGGGTGGTTATTACTAGCTTAGCTCCCTGTGTATTTTGTTTGCACCATTCTAGTACATGGTGTCCATCTTCCCACGTCATTTTTTTGTCATTTGCAATACTGGAGCCCTGGCATCAGAAAGAAGGATGTTAGGAGCACAGAAGGGGCATTGCCAACATGTCCTCCTATTTAGAAGCCTTTCTGGAAGTTCAATTCACCAGCATTCAGTCTACTACTGACCTGCACTAAGAAACATTCACTTTTGCTCGATAGTTGCCTACCAGAATACAGCAGTGGTGCTCTATCTAAGGACCCTTATAGGGTATTGAATAAAACTAATAATGCCCCTTTACCTCCCGCTGCTTTAGCCTTGTGATCCAGTGACCCTGCTAGCACTAACGCTTGAGGGTGCTTCTGATTAATGTTACGGTTTTATTATTTTTCCCATTATATTTGGGAGCCTCAGGTTTATAAGTCAAATTCTAATACTCCTCTGGCCTCCATATTTTCATGGTGGTCTCCTTCTTTTCCCCCTAGTAGACTATCTGACCTTACCTTACCCTGCTCTGAGTCATGATATAGCAAGAGCTCCACTACCAAAGCTTCTCTATGGGCCACACAGGAGAAGAACAACTTCAGCTTCCATGATGCTTATACTATTTAGAGAAAATTCAACTTCAGGGGAACTATATCTATGGAATGGGACATTTCTTCCCCTGTTACTCCTTTATGCAGACTGGCATGTTCTTATTTCTAAACAATGAAGTCCTTGCATTTCAAATTAAGAAAGGCCTTTCCAGAAGGTATTTGTCTTTCTCTGACTTGCTTCGCTTTGTATGATAATCTCTAGTTCCATCCGTGTTGCTGTAAATGGCATTATTTCATGCTTTTTTATGGCTGAGTAATTGAAACTATACAGAAGAATCTACAAAACAGAAACAGATTAAAATATTTCAAAACCAAACTTATGTTTACCAAAGGGGAAATGGGGGGTAGGGGTAGGGGTAAATTAGGGGATTGGCATTGATATATACACACTACTAAATATAAAATAAACAGGTAACAAGGACCTGTTGTATAGCACAGGGAAATTTACTCAGTACTTTGTAATAACCTATGTGGGAAAAGAATCTGAAAAGGAATGGATACATGTAAATGTATAACTGATTTACTTTGCTGTACCCCTGAAATTAACACAACTTTGTGAGTCAACTATATTCCAATAAAATATGTGCATATATATATATATATATATATATATATATATATATATCTTTCCAGACATACGGGGAAAAGGCCTCTTTGGATTATGTATGTGCAAAATGTAAAGCCCCAAATCCAGTGTTGCTGTCCCCAGAACCACGCTCTTATGCATTCTAGTGACAGTGAACTTAGAAAGAAATGGACATTAGTCACGATGGGCCTAGAGCCTCTGTATCTCCTAAATTTCACCGAGAGAAATTATATCCTCCACTGGGATGGAAGTAGATCAACAACCTTAAATCTAACCTTGCCTCTCTCTTCAACTCTCTTTCTATCGTGTGGGTTGCCCGTTCTTCTCCTAAAGGCGTTCCAGAAATTTATTTTTCTTAATCCTCCTGCTTTGCCCTCCTCACTTCCCTTCTCTCCCACACCCTACTCTTAGCCCATCTACAATCTTTACAAACTATTCTACAATTAAGTGATTAAAAATAGGTGAAATTAAAGAGCTCTTGAGACTAATAAGGGAAAATGTTACTTGGGATGCTTTTTTTTTTTTTTTAAGTGGTGAAAATTAAACCAACTCAAAGTCTAAACTAAGATTGCAATCATTTTCTGGAATCAGTTGTCCTTCGATTACCAAGCCTCTCTCTTAGTAGATCGCTTGAAGCCTTAAATCCATGATTATTTTAGTACTGGACTATCACCATTGCACTTCATGGAAAAATTATATCTATGCAAGCCCAGCTATTAAATGTTATGGACTGAACCTATAATTTCCTCATTATTTATTTAATGTGCCTTACCTTACAATAAGAATTAACTAAAAATAAGGCAATATATGTCTTAGAAAACAAGCCGTCATATATTTTATTTTTTTGGTATTTTTATTAAAGTATAGTTGATTTACAGTGTTGTGCCAAAATATTATTTTTTTTCATATTATCTTCCATCATGGTCTATCCCAAGAGACTGTATCCAGTTCCCTATCCTATACAGTAAAATCTCATTGCTTATTCATTCTAAATGTTATAGTTTAACTCTACTAACCCCAGACTCACAGTCCGTCCCACTCCCTCCCCCCTCTTTCTTGGTAATTGCAAGTCTGTCCTCTATGCCTGTTTTGTAGAGAGGCTTGTATGTACCATATTTTAGATTACACATATAAGTGATATCGTATGGTATTTGTCTTTCTCTTTCTAATTTACTTCATCTGTTTTGAGAATCTCTATTACATCTGTGTGGCTGAAAATGACATTATTTCATTCTTTTTTATGGCTGAGTGGTACTCCATTGTATCTATGTGCCACATCTTCTTAATCCATTCATCAGTCCATGGATATTTAGGTTGTTTCCATGTCTTGGCTATTGTGAATAGTGCTGCTATGAACACAGGGGTGCATGTATCTTTTTGAATCATAGACTGTGGCCAGGAGTGGGATTGCTGGATCATATGGCCATTAGTTCTATATTTATATTTCTGAGGAACTGCCATACTGTTTTCCATAGTGGCTGTACCAGTTCACATTCCCACCAACAGTGCAGGAGAGTTCCCTTTTCTCCACACCCTCTCAGCATTTGCTATTTATTAATGATGGCCATTCTGACTAGTGTGAGGTGGTACCTGGTTACTTCATTGTAGTTTTGATTCGCATTTCTTTAGTAATTAGTGATGTTGAGCATCTTTTCATTTGGCTATTGGCTGTGTGTATGTCTTTGGAGTCTTCTGCCCATTTTTTGCTTGGGCTGGGTTTTTGTTTTGTTTTTTGTTTTGTTTTGTTTTTGAGTTGTATGATTTTTTTTATATTTTGAAGATTAAGTCCTGTTGGTTACGTCATTTGCAAAGATTTTCTCCCATTCTCTGGGTTGTCTTTTTGTATTTTTATGGTTTCTTTTGCTGTGCAGAAGCTTTTAAGTTTAATTAGGTCCCGTTACCTTATTTTTATTGTAGTTATTCTAGGAGGTGGATCCAACAAGTTATTGCTACAATTTATGTCAAAGACCATTCTGCCTGTTTTCTTCTAGGAGTTTTATAGTATCTGGCCTTATATTTAGGTCTTTAATCCATTTTGAGTTCATTCTTGTGTATGGTGTTAGAGAGTGGTCTAAAGAAATGTATTCTTCTGAGGCAGGGGTGGATGAACACTGAGCCTGGATTGAGGCATGTTTCATCCTAAGTAGCTGTTAGATAAGGTGAGAATGAGCTCCTTAGAGGAGTGTTTCTGATTCTTGAATACACATTAATAGCCTAAACCTGGAGGATTTAAAAGTGGAAGCCAAACATGAACCAAGAATCTGATAGCATACCTGTGTGTACAGGTCAAAATGTTAGACTCTTGGGAGATACAGAACTGCCTTGTATATTGGCAGGGTCATTTAGGTCATAAAAAAATATGGAGCAAGAGGTAATATACTGTTCAGAGAGCAATAATCTGTGGACCAGTTAGGTAAGCAGCTCCCAGGATTCCTTACACAACCATTCAGAATGTGTCAGGAGAATTTTGGACGTAAGGTCATTGACAGAGATAGGCTGGAAGTAGGGACGGGTGAGGTTTTTATTTATTTCATGTAAAGGATTCTGACCACAGAGCTGAATTATTTGAGGATGACTGGCTTTCTCTTCATTTTTCTTAGGTCCTAGCAGAATGTTTTGAGCTTGAGTGAATAGCTTTTGCTGGGTGAAGTTACAAAGGGAGCACTCTACTCAATTTATGGAGCTAGAAGCATGTGACCCAAACATTTACGTCTTGAGGTCACAAAGGACTAAGGATATAATATCTCAATTCAAAGTAAAAAGCCTGAATTTTCTTCCATTTTCTAAATTCTAAGGTCCACAAGAGGCCACTTCCTTCCTCTCTGAGTTCGGTGTTTCTGAGTGGCTACTTGCAGTTTATTTATCTGTTGTAATTTGCAGTCCGCGTCTCTTCCCTATTGGAATTGTACTGAAAGTTGGGTAAATAGCAAAGTGGCAACGGTAATACTCGGGATATGCTCCCCGTGTTAAGTTCCCAATTTGGTCCTCTCAATTTTTTAATTAAAATATTACTGGTTCAACTCACTCTCCTCCTTATGATTGCATTTCTCTCTTCTCTAAAAAGCTTCCAATTCCTGACCTCATTCTTTGCTTTGTTTGTGATCTAGCTACTTGTCCACATAGTGTACAAAGGGGAGCAAACATTTGTCCTTATAGATGTAGTTGCCACATTGTAACTGAAAAGCTCTAAGCAAAAGAAAAGAAATGAAGCAAGTTCTACTTCGGTCGTCTGGTGGTCGCCTTAAGGGTCATCAAGCCTTTAATGATCCTGAAGTTACTAGGAACAGAAGAATAACCTTTCTGGCATTATCAAGTAGAATGAGAAATTCACCCTTCTTTGTGCCGGTTTCTGGAAATTGTGATTTTAGGGAGTAGTAAGTATGTGGGCAGTGACTTTTCAGCAAATATATATCACATGTGTATCGTGTGCTAAGATATGTGGACTGGACATGAGTGATGGACAAAGTATGGTTCTTCTCTTTGCTGAAATTCATGGAATAGTAGGAGAGAAAGACGAATATGTTTTACTCTCATCATTAATAGCAAGTGCTTATCTGGACGCATTTTCCACAGTCTGTCTTCTAAACGTTATTTTGTTGATATTGATTGGTTCTTTCATTATTTGGTAGGGATTGGATTTAAGGCTAGACACGCACACACACACACACACACACACACACGGCTTAAAATTGTATAAAGTGCAGGCTTTAATTGACTAAATAGAAATTGCCCCTTCTTTTTATTAATTACATGTTCCCTGAAATATTTGCTAATACAATAAAGAAGAGGCTGCTTAAATACAGTTCTAGATGCAGATTCCCATGCCTTTCAACATCCTGCTTTTAAACCTTGGCTTTCATCACACTCTTCTCAAGGAGCTAGAAAAACGTCGACACATAAATGAGTTAAAGAAATTCAAGTGGAGGGAGGATCAGACACATTGGAAAATTAATTTTTCTCTGCTTTGGGGCAGAGATTGTGCTGTATGTAATTCCTTATTTTTTGAAAATAGAATGTTCATTCCAGCCCCTTCAAACGTAGGATATAAATGCCTTCAGTGTTGACTTCCATTTCTGCTTCATGCTCTCTCCACCTTTGTTTGTGCATTTTCTCTTCCCCTGCTTTCCTGGCATGAAAAAACATACTTTTATCCATATCGTTTGCTCATAATGGGTACTCAGTCCTTATGTTTAGATTAATGAACAGATGGACGTGCTCAGTACGTAGGAAGCCAAAGAAGTACAGCATTTTGTCTAAAGTGGAATCAGACCGCTACATTCAAGATCCTGGAGAAACCGCTTCATCTCTTAAAGCCTCAGTCTGCTCAGATAGAAAATTCTGACTTTTTTGATGGGTGTGAGGATTAAAAACTGCACTGTCTATAAAGCTTTGACATATAGCAAGTCCTCAAAAGATACCTAATATGATGATAATTATTATTGCCTTTGTGTGTGTGTTGGGGGGGTGGCTTTCATGTTATAAGTGATTTCCTGCTGTCTGTGCACCATTTCTATTACTGATTTATTGTAAAAATCCTTCAATGAATCAGTTATTTATGGGTGCTTGTTACTGAGAATCCAACAATAAAAATAGAAGACACGGAGTTCCCATCGTGGCGCAGTGGTTAACGAACCAGACTAGGAACCAGGAGGTTGCAGGTTCGATCCCTGGCCTCACTCAGTGGGTTAAGGATCCATCATTGCCATGAGCTGTGGTGTAGGTTGCAGATGCGGCTCAGATCCTGCATTGCTGTGGCTGTGGTGTAGGCCAGTGGCTGCAGCTCCGATTCGACCCCTAGCCTGGGAATCTCCATTTGCCATGGAAGCGGCCCTAAAAAGACAAAAAAAAAAAAAAAAAAAATAGAAGACAGTTTCTTTCCCAGGCTATTTACATTCTTCTGGGGAAGATATCCATGTCAGTAATAATACTCAGTGATGAATGCTGTGAGAAGGGCTCAGGCAGTTTGCACAAAGTTGGAGGTTAACCAAGGAGAGAGAATAACCTTGTCTTTGGCATGTCAGAGATTGCTCCTAGGGAGAGGGGATTCTAAACTGCATTCTCAACAGTGGAGTTTGTCAGGCAGAACGGGGCGGGGGGGACATTTAAAAGGGGGTTTCCAGGGAGAGGAAGCAGCCTGTAAAAATGCCCAGAGACATCTTCACAGAGAGAGAGAGGTTGCCCATACAATAGGACCTCATTGCTCATCCATTCTAAATGTAATAGTTTGCATCTACTAACCTCCAACTCCCAGTCTATCTGTATAGCACAGGGAACTATATCCAGTCTATTGGTGTAGAATATGATGGAAGGCAATATAAATAAAGGGAATTGACTGAGTCACTTTGCTGCACAGTAGAAATTGTCACAACATTTTTTTTTAATAGTTGAAAAAGAGCGAGAGAGAGAGTATGGTTAGAATTTTCAGATTCAAACCAATCAATTATTTTAGATGGAAATTGACAAGGAATGAAGGATTATTCCTTGGTTGTGATTAAGCACAGGAATTGAACGCTTTCAAACAGTAAAATGTTATTTGGGGATCATAGACCCAAGTCCAAAGATATCAAAGACCAAAAGAAATACATTCTTATCTAAAGAGGAAAAAATGTTTCAAGATTTGTTGGAGGTAACCAACTACATCTTAGCGCTTCTGACATTAGTGACGCCCTTGCTTTGAGGTGTCCCCAGTATTTTCTTCTCGTTGTTGTATAATACCTATGGATAAATATGCACATCTTTCTCATTATGTATTTTGGCAATATTATCCTACCGGCATTGAAATACCACCTTTACAGTCTTTTCCGAGGATGTTACCCTGAGTGGCCTCTACAGAGATTGTTTTTATGTCTAATCACTTCACTGCAGTTGATGGTTATTCTTGCCAATCTGTGAATATCTCTTCTTGCCTTTGAAAGTGTATTAAGATAATGGAGCTGCTAGAGAGCTCCATTTTCTTAACTATTTTATGGTTCTAATGTCTGATGCTGTGAAATATTATCATTTTCCATTTTGTCTAATCTTTCTCCTATGTAGGTCATGGTTATTACAATGTATTTGAATACGGACATTCTTTAAAATAAGCTGGATGTTTCTGCTCTGATTGGTGTTGATTGCTTCTAGAGAAGATACATATGTCCATATTTAGATCCATTTTAGAACTGGGAGACACTCGGAAATGATTTCCAATAAATATTTTAAAGAAAAAACATTACTTCATTTAAATTAATAGTTCATCCTTTCATTTTTCACTAATTTGAGGGGTCAGATAATAAAGGGTTCCACATATTGTAAAGATTATTGCTTTTCTGAGGATAAATGGTTATTCTGTGCTTGGCTTAGTAACTTAATTCATTTCATGACAGAATTTCCAAGTTAGGTTACCTTGTTTTACCAATAATCTTCTCAACTTGCAAAATGTGCACAATGTTTTCATGTTTTCCAATTCTAAATTAACACTTTATGTTTTAATCCGTGTACAGTATGAATGGAACAAAAACTGTATATAAGTAACACAACTGATAACACTTTAAACAGAAATGGATTAAAAGACTGAGAAGGAAGGAAGAGAGGAGGGAGAAATAAATAGTTTCAGATTTCCTAAAGCCATCTTCCTGACTCCAGTTCTTGGTTTTACTTTCATTCTGGGCTGTAAACTATTGCTTCCTTTCATGGCGGAATTGGCCTTTTTTGAGTTTTTAAAATTTAAATAATCTGGACTTGGAATTCTTGAACCCCTTCTCCCCTGTCCCAGTGTTTACTGTTTTCAAAGTGAATATGACATTGGGCCTTCATATAAAGGAACAAAAATCCTGACTGAAATACTTGGTGGGTTAATGGACTTAACAGAATAATCTGAAACTCATACAGTGATTTAGAGAATCATTAATCATTTGTGACAATTTTTATGACCATGTATGTAATGTATCTTCAATACAATTATATTGAAGCCAATTATATAACTCACCCGGTGCTCACTGCTTCCACCTCAAATTAGTGTTCTTTATCACCCTGTCATAATAGTCTCTTTTGAATTTCTACTCCCGTAAGGTCGCTGATGACATATAGGTTAAAGCAATGCTAAATTGTCCAGATATTTGAACTTTATCCTACGATTAGTAATAATTTAATACTATGCCTATTATAGTCATTATTGAGCTAGGTTATTTATTATGCTAAACTTTTCAACTACTTCATAGCGAAGAGGTTCCTATATGATTGATCATCAGTGAGCATTTGATTTTGTTCTTTCCGTTGCGGTCTGATTCTCATTATATTTTTTCAAGATAGATGGGAGAGGAATAGAGTCCACCAGAGAAAGTGTTCTCTAAGAATGTCACAATGATGGAATTCATTTTAAACGATTTTATGTTTTTAGAGGCGCTTTAGGTTTACAAAATAAATTGAGAGGGAGGTACAGATTTTTCCACTATCCCCCTGTCCCCACACATGCATAGCCTCCCTTACTATCAATATCACTCACCTGAACAGTCCCTTTTTTTCTTTTTTTCCAAGGATGAAATAACACTGATGCGTCATAATCTCCCAAAGCCCGTAGTTTCCCTTAGGGTTCCCTTAGGGTTTGATGGGTTTAGATAAATGTATAATAATGTATACTCATCATTATAATAGCACACAGAGTATCTTTACTGTGCTAAAATTCCCTGTGCTCACCAGACTGGTCTCCTCCCACCCCTTCTCCTGGCAACTTCTGATCTTTTTCTTGTCTCCATAACTTTGCTTTTTTTTTTTTTCCCGAACGCCGTATAATTGAAATCATACAATATGTAGTCTTGAGGGATTGGCTTCTTTCACTTAGGAATATGCATTTGTGTTTCCTCCACGTTGTTTTATAGTTTGATAGCTCATTTCTTTTTAGTGCTGAATAGCATCCCATTGTCTGGGTCTACCACAGCTTATTTATCCATTGATCTACCTACCGATGGGTATCTTGGTTCCTTCCAAGTTTTGTCAACTATGAATAAAGCTGCTACAAACGTCTGTCTGCAGGTCTTTGTGTGGATATGTATTTTTAACACCTTTGGGTAAATAGCAAGGACTGTAATTGCTCAATTTCACCTTTTGCAAATGAGCAAAAAAATTAAATTACTGAGTAAAAGACATAAGCAGTTGTCTTCATCTGTTCAGGCTGCTATAATGAAATACTATAAATTGGATGACTTATAAACAGCAGACATTTATTTCTAACAGTTCTGAAAACTGGAAACCTGAGATCAGGGTGTTAGCATGGTTGCATGCAGACCCTCTTCCAAGTTTCAGGCTTCTCCTTGTCTGTCACATTGTAGAAGGGGCGTCTTTTCTAAGGATATTGCTCTCATTCAGGAGAGCTGAGCCGCCATGGCCTAATCACCACCCAGAGGCTCCACCACCCATTGTCGTCAGTGGGCATTAGGTTTCGACATATGAATTTTGAGGAGACAAAGCTATTCAGTCCATATCGGTGGTAGACCATCCCAACGTTGCTGCTTCTATCTGCACTCAATGGTTTTGAGATGATGCTGTTGGCAGTCACTTTAGCAAAATAGTGGATGAGGGTGTCAGCTTTGTAGTGTCACGCTGCTTGGGTCATGGTCAAGTTTAATGCCTTCCAACTATGTGACTCAGTATTTATGCATCACCTCTGTATTTCAGTTTATTCAGCTCAAAATTGAGAATATTAAGGTGACCCACTTATAGGAGAGATAAATCAATTGCACATAAAAGAATTGGAAAAATGCCTAACAGAAAATTCTCCAATAAAATAGTTACTCTCGAATTATCTTTTCAAAGAGTTCTCATTTTATTCAGTAATGACTGAAGGTTCTTCGCAATTGCGAATGAAGGGCACCATGCTTGACCTTGGTGAATGCAGTGCATTTAACCACATGTCTGGCACATAGTTCTCCATTGTTATTTATTATCTGTGTATTTATTTATGAGCCCAAGATCTATTCATAACATAGTATATAGCATACTACAGCATACTTTGTCTTTATGCTATGATTAAATTATTGCAGTAAAATGCTTAGAAAGACAGTCACGGGCAATATGGATTTATGAGCAAGTGTAGGGGGAAAATCTTTTGCCCATGGATATTTATAAGAAGAAATATGCTTTCTAATGAGTATTATTCTTCCTCCTTTATTTTTGATTGAAAATAATTTCATTATGTTATTCCTTGGCTGCATCAAGGGAATGAAAGGACGTATATGGGCAGTTTATGATTTAGAGTAGAAACTACCGTGACAATTGGATCCATTTCCTTAACTTTATCACTTCTGATAAACTGAGTAATGAATACAATAAGAATAATGAAAATGTTACTACTACTACTACTAATGACAGTGATTCTTCTACTCCTTTTTAACCTCCTCCTCTTCCTCTCCTACTTTTCTTCTCATTGTAATGATAACAAAAATCATTATTGAGAAGGTATTATAGAACAGATGTTTAACTCATAATTTTATGTATAGTATAAGGGATTCTTTATAGTACTTTTGCAAAGTGCATATTATTTTCCCATTTTTCAGGTGAGTAAACTGAGACTTGGACAGGTTAAGTGATTTTTCCAAGATGCCACAGCCAGTAGCAAATTCAGATTCAAATCAATTGCATTTGGTTTAGAAAAATATTTCGTTCTCACTTTACTGTGCAGTTTTTACTTTCATTCACATCTCTCCTCCTCTTCTCTCAAATTCTTGTCCTTAGTGTTGAACTTCTTTCTATCAATATGTGCCGCAGGCACCTCAGTATTTCCCTTCCCAAATCCAAGTTCTCTTATTTTTCTGTTGACATCTTTACTCACTATGACTCCTTTGCTCCTGAAAACTCACCCTGGTGGTTCTTTTTCGTTACTTATCCACCAGGTTCTTCTCTTAGTTCAGTCAGTCAATGATTAACACATCTACCTGCTTATCTCAACTTAAGCCAATCTTTGATTGATAGATTTTTTTCTTAAAGTGTAGTTAAAGAGCACAATTCTGATCAAGGATGTATAGGGGCTCTACAATATCCACTGGATAAAGTCTACAATCCTTAAACTTATAATCAAATTTTCATCATTTTGTCCTAACAGAATTTCTTTCAGCCCATGTTAGATTTCTATATTCTACACACCTGCTAAATGTAGCTAGTTTTCATTCTAGATATACTTTATAAGTTTTCAGATCTATGTTTGTTTGTTTGTTTATTTATTTATTTTTGTATTTTTGCCATTTCTTGGGCCGCTCCCACGGTATACGGAGTTTCCTAGGCTAGGAGTCAAATCGGAGCTGTAGCCACCGGCCTACACCAGAGCCACAGCAACGCAGGATCCGAGCCGTGTCTGCAACCTACAGCACAGCTCACGGCAACGCCAGATCCTTAACCCACTGAGCAAGGCCAGGGATCGAACCCGCAACCTCATGGTTCCTAGTCTGATTCGTTAACCACTGCGCCACGACGGGAACTCCTATGTTTACTTATTTTTGAATAGAAAGATATCCATTCATTGAAAGAAATTGTGGTTTCTGGAAATCAGAGTTACAGTTACTTTTGACACATTAATTCCCTTCCCCTCAAGCCCTGGGGTGATGCCATAAGGAAGATGTCAGTTGCACCCACAGCATGAGGTCTGTACTGCAGGACAGTGGCCTCAAAACCATGAGTGTAGAATGCTTCCCAGTTGCTACTTCCACCCCTCCTGAGAGAAAGCAAAATCTTACTTCCCTAATCTAAACAAATCTTTTTTGAAAGTAATAGCAAGACCAAAAACAATACAAACAAAATTACAATATCCCACGGATGTCTCAGGAGGAGAAAGGGGAAAATGACCACCTGCCTAAAATACTAACTTCTGACATCGGGAACCTACATTTTAGAACTCTTTGAGTGGCAGGAGATGGCTCCATGTTTAATACCTTTAAGGAACGAATGATACAGCAAATGTGGGAAACTCAGAGAAATGGCAGATTGGAAAGGATTCAGCCCAACCTTGCTGGCTTTGAAGGTACAGGGATGGGGCTGCAAGTCAGTAAATGCGGCTGCCTCTAGACTCTGCAAAAGGCACAGGAGTCATCCTCCAGGACGACTTCCAAGAAGAAAGCAGCCTTGATTTTCCCCGATTAGACCCATTCAAGACTTCTGATGGGAAATACGTCAAGAAAATCAATTTATGTTGTTTCTTTTAAGCCACTTCAATTTGTGGTCATTTGTTACAGAAGGAATAGCCTATTAAAACAGTGCAGAAAAATGAAAATGGTAATATTACTTCCTGACCATGGCCCTCATATTATATGTTTGTAGATGTATATTTATATGTGTATTTACATGTATTTTTCCAACTCTGTACCTTTGCTATGGTTTCCTCTTTCTTCCCATCTCCATCTCAAATAATATTATCTTGTAAGGCAAGGTTGAAGATATTTCTTTGAAATCCAGAGTGATAATTTTTCTCTGTGCACATATGTATGCTATTTATTTATAGGTTACTTTTTGCTGCTGTTGCCACCAGATGCTATATTGTATATGCTTATGAACTGGGCAGCATTGTTTATACATTAAAGGTATCATTGCATTTTAGAGTGTTTTATACCATGGAATATGCAGAAAAATAGATCTTAAAGATTTGGACAGGAGTTCCTGTTGTGGCGCAGTGGAAACAAATCCGACGAGGAACCATGAGGTTGCGGGTTCGATCCATGGCCTCGCTCAGTGGATTAAGGATGTGGCGTTGCTATGAACTGTGGTGTAGGTCACAGACGTGGCTCGGATCCTTTGTTCATATGTCAAAGTTCTGAGGTTATTTCCCATTGCGTTCTAAGGATGAGCAATATAACCATGGAGAGATAACACAGTCAACATAAAGGCAGACAAAAAAAGCAGTATTTTGAGCTAAAACAAAAAGCAGTGTCTTCAAAGACTTTATTTTGTAGCAGAATCCTCAAATATTTTTTTTTTATTTTTTATTTTCCCACTGTACAGCAAGGGGGTCAGGTTATCCTTACATGTATACATTACAATTACATTTTTCCCCCACCCTTTCTTCTGTTGCAACATGAGTATCTAGACAAAGTTCTCAGTGCTACTCAGCAGGATCTCCTTGTAAATCTATTCTAAGTTGTGTCTGATAAGCCCAAGCTCCCGATCCCTCCCACTCCCTCCCCCTCCCATCAGGCAGCCACAAGTCTCTTTTCCAAGTCCATGATTTTCTTTTCTGAGATGTTCATTTGTGCTGGATATTAGATTCCAGTTATAAGTGATATCATATGGTATTTGTCTTTGTCTTTCTGGCTCATTTCACTCAGTATGAGATTCTCTAGTTCCATCCATGTTGCTGCAAATGTCATTATGTCATTCTTTTTTATGGCTGAGTAGGATTCCATTGTGTATATATACCACATCTTCCGAATCCAATCATCTGTCGAATGTCCTCAAATATTTGATTATGGAATGGAGAAGCTTGGGCTTTGGGTGAATAGCACAAAGTCTCCTTGAAACCTCATGTGTTTGGGCAGATGTCTTATGGAGAATGTCCTCCACTTTCCCAACCCTTATAACTAAGCTTCTCAAGTCACTAAGTCCTCTCCCTTCCTGCTGTCAGAACATACCCAACTTAACTCAGAGGTCGGTCAGGTCTCCTGTGATAGATTGAATGGAAAGCTTTTCTAATCAAGAGATTATATTTATCTTTGATGTCCTCAGGGTACAGAATTGATATATAAAATAATATGAGTCATTTTTAATGTGATTATAGACATAGCCATTTCTACTTCTCTTTGTGTGGTACTCAAGAATGGCTAGAAAGTTTCGTCAGTCAAATTTCACTAGATTTTTGTCATTAGATACTCAGCTCATGAGTTGGGCCAATGGATATAGATGTCTAATTTAAAAGATACCTCCTTCCACAGAAAAATTAATCGATGACTTTTGCTATCTTAAATTATATTCATGCACAGACACAATATCCAGGCAGCGTTCTAAGTGTTGATCTGAAAATGTGTCTCGGTTGATTAAAAAACGCTCCCTTTTGAAGATGATAAACCCAGAACTCAAAATGCACCCATGGGCTGATGAGCAGAGGCTTGACTGAATTATATTGTTGAGGAAAGGATTTGGCTGATTTTCATATTATTTTCCAAAAGTGTGGGGAGGAGGTGGGTAGAAAGGCAATCAGACAGGTTGAACATGAACAGCTCACCCTGGAGGCACGACTCTGAGTGAAATCCTTACCGCAAGCAGCATTTCCATCCCTTCTGCTGTTGGGATGGAAAAAAGAGGAGCTACCCCTCTGAGATTTTCATGCACTGCTTTAATCTCATCCCTGTTTTTGCCGGACCTTCTTCTACAAAGAAGAGTAGATGCCTTCTGATGTTTCTCCTAGGTCAAAAGCACAATGCCTTGAGATGTGATCTTGGCGCATGGTGTCCAGATATTATTGAAAGTTATGTGAACGTCCTCCGTGTTATTAGGGTTTCAACCCGATGGGAAGGGAAGAACTCGATTTTTTTTTTTCAGTCTAGGATTACAATCCTTTTCCAGAGATAGTCTCCGTTTTAATGACACTGGAGGGCTATCTGCAGTGCAGCTGGTGCTTCACAAAGTGTTCTGTGAAGCTTTAAGAGCAATGGGGACAAAGCAGATGAAGCATTTTTGTGAGGCTTTGGAAGGGCCCCTGTCCTGAGGAGGGTGAAGCAAATTGGTTTGTTGCTGAGCATTCTTTCAAGATTATAGATATGCTGCCTAGGTGAAGCGCTGAAGGCTGAAGGCAAAGCTTCATTTTTCTTTTCATCCAGGATCAGCTACACTCTGCTGCCTACGATGAAAATAGATGGGGAAAAAAATTGGCATGTCTCCTCACGTGTGCCTGCTTGTGCAAATAATGTACTTGCTTTAATCAGCTATCACACCTTGAACTATACACAAGAACGGTTCCCTTTTGTGAGCAAGAATATATTACAAACTCTCCTTTAGCCTTTGTGAAATGGAAGTTGCTCTGCGAAACCCCTTTTCTTAGTTAAAGTGCCTTACTAACCGTTTCTAAGTCAATTTACCTTCTGCCGCATTAAAAATTGAGGAACTGTCATTCTTTCCACAGGGTTTTTAGATTATATCTATAAGATAGTGCAGGTCAGCAAGGCACAGCTCACCACGAGAAACTACTGCTACTGCAAATGTACTCACACACTGATAGATAGAAACAAGAATGATATTTAAATTTGCTCGGCTTCTTTCAATCAAACAGGCCCTATGTTTTGCTGTGCAGCTTTTGTTTTCTCCACATTCTCGGCATATTCTGGACCTTAAAGTATGTTAGTAAGATACCTGTGCCTGGTATCACAGCTAGGAGTAGTGCTGGTATAAGGAGATTATTCTATCTTCTGGACGTTGATAGCTGAAAGGACGAGTTAGCCTTCGTCTTTCATATGCTCTCCTATTTGCCTCCTCAATCATACAGACAGTACCCAGAAAACTTCCATTTCTCTCAATATCCAAGATATAAAGTCTTTACCTTCCTCTAGTAGTCCTCTTGATTTAAACATTTTATTGAGTTACAGTTGATTTACACTAGTGTGCGAGTTTCAAGTATACAGCAAAATGAGTCCGTTATTTTTTTAGATTATTCCATTATAGGGTATTACAAGTATTGACTATAACTCAGTGTGCGATGGAATACATCCTTGTTGTTTCTCTGTTTTATGTATAGCAGTTTCTATTTGTTAAACCTAATTTGTTCCTTCCTTTTCCTCTTTGCTAACCATAAATTTGTTTTCTGTGTCTATGAGTCCACTTCTGTTTCATATATAGATTTATCTGTGTTATTTTTCATGTATCTTTTATCATGCTATTTATGGGTTTTTTTGCTTTTAGTATTTTTAAAATATAGCTGATTTACAGTGTTGTGCCAATTTCTGCTGTACAGAGACCCAGTCATATATATATATATATATTCTTTTTCTCCTACTTTCTTCTATCACATTCTATCCCAAGAGATTCCCTGTGTTGTACAGTAGGACCTCATTGCTTATTCATTCTTAGTGTAATAGTTTACATCTGCTAACCTCAAACTCTCAGCCCACCCTACTCCTTCACCCCACGTAATTGTTAGACTCCGCATATATATAATCTCATATATTTGTCACTGTCTCACTAGCTTCACTGCATAGAATGTTCTCTAGTTCCATCCATGCTGCTGCATCCTCTCCAGTAATCTTTAACTCTTGAAACCTCAACAAAACAGCACATTAGCTCTAGAGTTAACCTTAGACACTCTCTTCCTTCTAGGTTTCAATTGGCCTCAGATACCAGAGCAAAAACAAGAGGTCTTGGTCCTACTGCATGCTGAGGATTTTTAGCTCCTTGGATGCTGCCTCTGTTGCTTAAATCACTCATAGCCCAAAGTTAAATTTACCATAGTTTTCCCTAGAAGTGTCAGACCAGGTTTCTCAGGGTTTGTTATCTCTGATTTTTTAATTTAATTTTATTGTAGTATAGTTGACTTCCAGTGTTGTCTTAATTGCAAGTGTGCGACAAAGTCAATCAGTCGTACACGGAGTTCCTGTTGTGGCTCAGTGGTTAACGGATCCGACTAGGGACCATGAGGTTGCGGGTTCGATCCCTGGTCTCGCTCATTGGGTTGGGGATCTGGCGTTGTCATGAGCTGTGATGTGGGTCGCAGATGTGGCTCGGATCCAGGGTTGCTGTGGCTCTGGCGCAGGCCAGTGGCTGCAGCTCCGATTGGACCCCTGGCCTGGGAACCTCCATATGCCGCAGGAGCAGCCCTAGAAAAGGCAAAAAAGACAAAAAAATAAATAAATAAGTCATGCAAATGAATATATCTGTTCTTTTTTCCCCTGCATAGGTTATTACAGACAATCAAGTGGGTTCCTGTGCTGGACAGTAGGTTTTCATTAATCAACTATTTCATATAGTAGTATGTGTATATGTTATTCCCACCTTCCCAGTTCTTCTCTTTCCCCAGTGGTTTCACCTACGGTAACCATAAGATTGGTTTTGAAATATATGAGTTTGTTTCTGTTTTCTCAATAAGCTTTTTGTATCATTTTAATTAGATTCCACATGTAAGTAATATCATATGACATTGGTCTTTGTCCAACTTACTTCACACAGTATGAGAATCTCTAGGTGTTGCTGCAACTGGCATTATCTCATTCGTTTTTATGGCTGAATAATATTCCATTGTATATATGTACCACAATCTTCTTTATCCATTTTGCTGTTAGTTGACATTTAGGTTGCTTCTATGTTTTGGCTATTGTAAATAGCGCTGCAGTGAACATTGGGGTGCATGTATCTTTTTGAATGATGGTTTTCTCTGTGTATATGTCCAGGAGTGGGATTGCTGGACCAAACAGCCATTCTATACAGTTTTTTAAGGAACCTCCATATTGTCTTTCATAGCGATTGCACCAATTACATTCTCACCAACAGTGGAGGAGGGTTCCCTTTTCTCCACATCTTCTCCAGAATTTATCCTTCGTAGACTTTTTGATGATGGCCATTCTGACTGGTATGAGGTAGTATCTCATTGTAGTTTTAACTTGCATTTCTTTAATAATTAGTGACATTTATCATCTTTCTATGTGCCTACTGGCTACCTGTCTGTCCTCTTTGGAGAATGTCTATTTAAATCTTCTCCCCCTTTTTTGTTTTTTTTTTTAAGTAAATTTCCATGATATATTTGCATATTTTGGAGACTAGGCCTTTGTTGGTCACCTTGTTTGCAAAGATTTTCTCCCATTCTATCAGGTTTTTTTTTTGTTTTGTTTTGCTTTTTTTTTTTTTTTTTTTTTGTCTTTTTAGGGCCAAACCCACAGCATATGGAGGCTCCTATGCTAGGGGTCAAATTGGATTGTAGCCACCATCCTACACCACAGCCACAGCAATGCCAGATCCAAGCTGCTTCTGCAACCTACATCTTAGCTCATGGCAATGCTGGATCCTTAACCGATTGAGCCAGGCCACGGATTGAACCTGTGTCTTCATGGATGTCAGATTCATTTCCCCTGAGCCATGACAGGAACTCCTGGATTGTATTTTTATTTTGTTTATGGTTTTCTTTTTTTTGCAACAGCTTTTAAGTTTCATTAGGTCCCACTGGTTAATTTTTGTTTTTATTTTCATTATTCTAGGAGGTGGATCAAATAAGATCTTGCTGCAGTTTATGCCAAAGAGTCATCTGCCTATGTTTTCCGCTAGTAATTTTATAGTATCTGGCCTTTCATTTAGGTCTTTAATGCATTTTGAGTTTTTGGGTGGTATGGTGTTAGAGAATATTCTAATTTCATTCTTTTACATGTAGCTGTCCAGTTTTCCTGGAACCACTTATTCAAGAGACTGTCTTTCCCCTAATCTATGTTCTTACCTCTTTTGTCATTGATTAGTTGACCTTGGGTGATTTGGTTTATTTCTGGACTTTCTGTACTATTCCACTGATCAATATGTCTGTTTTTGTGCCAGTACCATACTGTTTTAATGATTGTAGATTTGTAGAATAGCCTCAAGTCAGGAAGCCTGATTCCTCCAGTTCCATTTTTCTTTTTCAATATTGTTTTGGTTATTAGAGGTCTTTTGTGTTTCCAAACAAATTTTAAAATATTTTGTTATATGTCTGTGAGGAATCTCATTGGTAATTTGATGGGGATTACATTGAATCTGTAGACTGCCTTCAGTGTTATAGTCATTTTGACAATACTGATTCTTCCAATTGAAGAACATGTTATATCTTTCCATCTGTTTGTGTCATGTTTGATTTCTTTCATCAGCACCTTATAATACTTTTCAGAGTATAGGTCTTTTGTCGCTTTAGGTAGGTTTATTCCTAGGTATTTTATGCTTTTTTTGATGTGACTGTAAATGGGATTGTTTCCCTAATTTGTCTTTCTGATCTTTCATTGTTAGTATACAGAAGTGCAATCAGTTTCTTGTATTAGTTTTTTGGTTTTTTTTTTTTTTTTTTTTTTTTTTTTTTTTGTCTTTTTGCCATTTCTTGGGCTGCTCCCACAGCATGTGGAGGTTCCCAGGCTAGGGGTTCAATCAGAGCTGTAGCGGCTGGCCTATGCCAGAGCCACAGCAACATGGGATCCAAGCCATGTCTGCAACCTATACAACAGCTCATGGCAATGCCAGATCGTTAACCCACTGAGCAAGGGCAGGGATCGAACCTGCAACCTCATGGTTCCTAGTCAGATTCGTTAACCACTGCGCCATGACAGAAACTCCATTGTATTAGTTTTATATCGTACAACTTTTCCCAATTCACTGATGAGCTCTAACAGTTTTCTGGTAGTGTCTTTAGGATTTTCTATGAATAGTATCAAGTCATCTGCAAACTATAAGCAATTTTATGCCAATGAAATGGACAACCTAGAAGAAATTGACAGATTCTTACAAAGGTGCAAACTTCCAAGACTGAACTAGGAAGAAATAGAAAATATCGCTAGACCAATCACAAATACAGAAAATGAATCTGTCATTAAAAAAACTTCCAAAAAACAAAAGTCCAGAATCAGCTGGTTTCACAGGTGAATTCTACCAAACATTCAGAGAAGAGTTAACACCTTTTCTTCTGAAACTCTTCCAAAAAAATTTCAGAGGAATGAACACTCCCAAGCTCATTCTATGAGGTCATCATCACCCTGATAGAAAAACCAAACAAAGATACCACACACACAAAAAAAAAAAAAACTAGAAGCCAATATCACATGTGAACATAGATGCAAAAATTATCAACAAAATATTAAAAAAACAAGTCCAATAATATATTAAAAAGGTCATACACCATGATCAATAAGATTTATCCCAAGGATGCAAGATTCAATATCCACAAATTAGTGTGATATACCACATCAACAAACTGAAGAATAAAATCCATATGATCATCTCAAAAGATGCAAAAAAAGCTTTGACAAAATTCAACAACCATTCCTGAAAGTGGGCATAGAGGTAACTTACTTCAACCTGATAAAACTCATATATGGAAAACTCACAACTCGTAATCTCAGTAGGGAAAAACTGAAAACATTTCCGCTAAGATCAGGAACAAAACAAGGATGTCCACTTTCAACACTGTTATTCAACATAGTTTTGGAGGTCCTATCCACAACAATCAGAGAAGAAAATAAATAAAAGGAATCCAAATTAAAAAAGCAGGAGTTTTTTATCTTTGAGTTCTTTGCTGAAAGACTTATATGGACGAAATATAGAGATTCCACTTAGAATGGTCATTGCAGAACTGAAAAAATTAAATGAATCTAGGCAATTTTTTTTCCTGTGGGGCAGGATCTATTTAATGTAGAATTATGACCAGAAGTAGATACTACCATAATTAAAACACATAGTAAAAAAATTGTGCTTGGTCTTGGATAGTGTCTGAGTCTATGTCCAAATTCAAGGGGAAGAGAAGGCAACAAAAACTAGCAACTTGACAGGTGTAAGGAATTGGGAGGTACTACTCAGTTTAGTTGACTTCCTTGTGCTAGGATGGAAGTGGTGTGGGCAGCAGAGGGAATCTTGGTTACTTCTACTTATCTAGAAACCTACCACACAGATTCCTCAGTATGAAACAGACAGTCCCCAGAGACAGATTTCTCACTTAGATTTTTCTCTCCTTCTGAGATGCTTGCTGTTATTATTAGTTTAATTTAATACTGTATGTAACTCTTGCTCTTTGCTGACATTGATGAAATTCTAAAGTTATTTCATCAAATATTCATCATGCTCTTTGTGGATATTTTTCCAGGTAGAAACATTCACAAAAGAAATGAAAGACTAGAGTTCCCGTCGTGGCGCAGTGGTTAACGAATCCGACTAGGAACCATGAGGTTGCGGGTTCGGTCCCTGGCCTTGCTCAGTGGGTTGACGATCCGGCGTTGCCTTGAGCTGTGGTGTAGGTTGCAGACGCGGCTCGGATCCCGCGTTGCTGTGGCTCTGGCGTAGGCCGGTGGCTACAGCTCCGATTCAACCCCTAGCCTGGGAACCTCCATATGCCGTGGGAGCGGCCCAAGAAATAGCAACAAGAACAACAACAACAAAAAAAAAAAAAAAAAAAAAAAAAAAGAAAGAAAGACTGAGGTGGGGAGAGGGAAAGAAAGAAAAAGAAAGGGAGAAAAGAAGGAATGACATATGGAAGGAAGGGAGGAAATGAAAGGATAATATTTGTCAAATTAGTGGAATATTTTTATTCACTTTGTGAATGTGCTCTAGAAAAAGCACATTTCATTAGTGTTTCTTAGGTGTGATTTTTGTCTACACCAGCTTTAATTTACACTCATATTTTCAGGAACCTGACTTTCTACAAACTAAGTTCCCTTTGTAAATAACATACACAGTCATATTTCTCTTAAGCTAACATGTTCATTAAATATGCATAGGTCTTAATAAGATTTACAATTCCAGCATCCTTGCAAGTATTCAACCCAAAACACACTTTGTCATAAATGAGTAAACAAAAACGGCGTAACTATTCTAAGTGTGTTACTTGAAGAAGGTAGCTGTGTCCTCCTTGTTTGAAGTCCCTTCATAGCATCAAAAAGATCTCAGTAGGACACAGATGGACCTACCATGTAATCCATGGCTACAACTGCAGATGGAGTGTTCACTAGAACTCTTAGGCACTTGCGTACCACTGAAGTTGCAGAAGTTTCAATTCAAAGAACCAGGGAGCATAATCATGGAATCAATGAATATTGTAGCTTGATGGAAGCTTAATGGTCACCATATTTGATGTAATGATGAGAAGCAGAAATTAAGCCATTTGCCTTAACATATCTCACAGAGCTGGATTTGGATTCTGAAGTGCCGGACTTCCCACAGTCATGGGCTTACTTTGTTATTAGTCCTTGTACTCCTGGGCGTGGCCATGTATTTCTATAACTTGACAGATGCCACATCTGAGAGGAAAAGAATATTTCTACTCCCACTATTCTTAGAGTTTCCCACTGAAATATCAAGGGGAAAAACCTTTATTTGTCAAAGTACATTATACAAACAAGACAAGGGTAAGGACACTGACTCTATAAGGATTTTAAAATCTCATTTATAATGAAGAGTCCCCATCCAGTATTATATTTTTTATCTATTCAAATGGTTTTCCAGAGACTATCTTGAGTTTAGTTTGAAAATATTTGGTAACTTCAATTCAGATTTATAATGAAGTATAAATGAGTCACATATCCTTTGAAATATCCTAACATCTTTGGGGAGTAAGATTTTATACAAAGTTGAGAACACAAGAAGCACATTTATAACATCTCATGCTAAATTATCCGTCCAACCTAAGATGTCTTTTTTAACACTCTGTGATTTATTATTATTATTATTATTATTATTATTATTATTTGTCTTTTTGCCCTTTTTTAGGGCCACTCCCACAGCATATGGAGGTTCCCAGGCTAGGAGTCTATCAAAACCATAGCCGCCGGCCTACAGCACAGCCACAGCAACGCGGGATCCGAGCCACGTCTACAACCTACACCACAGCTCACGACAACGCCGGATCCTTAACCCACTGAGCAAGGCCAGGGATTGAACCCACAATCTCATGCTTCCTAGTCGGATTCGTTAACCACTGAGCCACGACAGGAACTCCAGCACACTGTGATTTAAACCACTCAATACAGAAACATTTATATATTATTTTAAAACTATCATGTTAGGTAATTTTTAATGAATGAATGGATTAAGTTTTAGTATATAATAAATGCCATATAAGGTAAAGATACTAGCCTATTATTTGTAGCTTTGGGACCTATAAGTCCTCTTTTTCAAGAATTACTCATCTTTCGAAGGAATTGTAAAAACACTGTAACTTTAGCCTCCGCCTTTTACGCTATTGATGAAAACAGGGTTTAATGGTACTAGTTGTGGCTGTTTGGTCCATTCTGCTAATGTCCCTCCTGGTTTCTCTTCTAGCTCTCTCATCATGACCTTCCAATCTCCACCCAGGTTTCTCTGCTCCAGTTTTCCCAAATCTTTCATCTAAGCCTTCTTTCTTTCCCTAATACTAAATGCTTAATGATTAATACAGTTAACTAAGTTTTCCTGGAGACTTATAGAAGTTAAAAGAAGTATTAGGGAGGAATTAGAATATAAAAGAGGGAACCTCTTCAAACTGGTTATAAAATCTCAAAATTCATCAAACGCACTGGCCACACTGAAGTTCGCGAGTCTCTTCCAAGGGGCCATTTCTGTCCTCTTTCTGATGCTCTCTTCTTTCTAAAGAGACCACTGCTGCTGCTTCTTCACATATTCCTACGTTAAGAAATTTCCCGTCTGAGCCTGCCCGTAAGACATCCTATATCACTTCATAGTTAAGGGCCCCTCGTATCTGCATTTTAACATTATAATTGGATGGTCATAGCAGGTTAGAGGACCTTTGTTTTGCAGCCCTACTTTAGACTTGCTTTGGGAAACTAATTGCATATCATTTAAAGACTGAGAAAAATCATCACTTAAATGAAATCCAGTTTACCTTACGGATCAATTTTGCTTAAGCATAAAATGCAGACAGTTCATGTTCAGTTTTCAGAGCATCTTCTTTTCTGTAATACATGCAGTGCAGAGAACTGACCTTATTCAAGGGTAAAAGAGTCCTGCATCTCCGCCAAATAAGAAGAGATATACTCTGTGTCTATTCTACCTCCTCCTCCCCAAAATATATATAAAATACAAAAAAGCCCACAAACTGTAATGTAATTAGAAACTTTCACAATGGTATCTTTTTGAGAAGATACAGGTTTTATCTCAGTTGTGATAGGGGAACCAAAAAAAAATATTTTATAGATTTTTGATTTTAGGTTTAAATGGAGAAGAGTCTAACTCTTTCATTATTATTATTATTATTATTATTATTATCATTATTAGTCTTCTTAGGGTCACACCTGTGGCACATGGAGGTTACCAGGCTGGGGTGGAATCGGAGCTATAGCTGCCAGCCTATGCCACAGCAATGCAGGATCCGAGTTGCATGTGCAGCCTACGCCGCAGCTCATGATAATGCTGGATCCTTAACCCACTGAACAAGGCCAGGGATCAAACTATCATCCTCATGATACTAGTCGGGTTTGTTAACTGCTGAGCCGTGATGGAAACTCCGAGAAGAGTCTAACTTAAAATCCACTTGGGCAGGGCAAGAAATTCAAAGGGAAAGTGAAACTCGAAAACAAAATCAAGGTACTAATTAGCCACTCTACCGTATTTGTAGAATGAACTTATGTGGACCTAATCTGGAGTTTCTAGAATTTAATTTTTTTTTTAATTTTCCATTTATAGGAGTTCCCATGGTGGCTCAGTGGGTTAAGAACACTAGAGAGAGTCTTTGAGGATGCAGGTTGGATCCCTGGCCTTGCTCAGTGGGTTAAGGATCACGTGGACCCACAGCTGCAGCGTAGTTCATGGATGTGCCTCAGATCTGGTGCTGCTGTGGCTGTGGTGGAGGCCGGCAGCTGAGCTCTGATTCAACTCCTAGCCTGGGAACGTCCATGTGCCACAGGTGCAGCCACATGAAAAGAAAAAGATTAAAATTTTTCCATTTTTGTTATATATTTAATTAAAGCTCTAGATGTTCTTATGGTGCTTGTGGGGGAAGTGGGGGGGAAGTAATGCTGTGCTTATTACAATGCAATACATCTAAACTAAGGCGTTATTCTGGAAATGAGAAACTTGTGGGGTTGTTATGGAGACCTATATTTATTTAAAAGCTGCCGAGCAGAATCTGTAAGTAAATTAATTACGTGTTCCTCAAAGGACAGACCTGGAATCAATGGGCTGAATTTAGAAATAAATGGAATAGATTTCAGAAAGATCACATAGTATAAATTGGGCTCTATTATGAAGAATTGATCACCTTGTCTGAGGCAGTGTTTTAAGTAGACGTTGGTACTCGATTGCTGTGGATGTTGTTAGGGTGATTCCTACATTAGGAAAGAATCTTGAAGATACCACTTTGTTTGACTTTTGGCTGCACCTGTGGAATGCAGAAGTTCCTGGGCCAGGGATCGAACCGGCACCACAGCCATGACCCAAGCCAGCAGTGACAATGCCAGATCCTTAACTACTAGGCTACCAGGGAACTCCTTGAAAATATAGCTTTAAAGTCATTTTAAACTCTGTAAGCATTTCATAGAGTAGTAAAAATTGCAAGAAGAAAAATTGCCTTAAAATGCGGTGCTATAATTTGCTCATTAGGAATGAATATTTGGTTCAACTCTATTAAAATGCGCATATGCTGCATCGATCCTATTAACTTTATTTTGATTCCATCACTTTTTGGTATGTGAAAAAATTAAGATTTGACCACCCACTGCACAACTCTCCTCAGATCCTTAACAAATTTGATCACCATACCTGCATGGACCATGCATTGATTTTAGGAGAAAGTCTTCCGAAAACTACACGTTCTTGAATCAAAGGCTCACTGCATAATAGCCTGTGTATTTAGGGATAGCTTTACACTTTTTTGTACTTTGCTCTTCTTATGAAAACATTATAGGGGTAAAAAACTACCTTAGCTCTTGTAAGGGTTAAATGAGATGTTTCGGTTTCTGTAAATCCGTCGGCATGGGGCGGGCTCATAATAAGCATCCAGAAATGTTGGTATTTACCTTTGGTAACAGCTCTTATTTGGTAATAATTGATATTACAATTATCAATAAATATACTTAAATATGTTAAGTGTAAGAAGATCTTTTTCATCTGTGCATCCAAAATTTTTACCTAGTTTTATGTGCAAACGAGTTCTGCCTTAAGATTTTGTTTGACAAAATGAATGCACAGTCATATGGATGGATGAAAAGGAAGAACAGAACAAATCCCTGGAGAACTTCTCACCACGAAACACGCCCAGTTTGATGAGAGTCTTAATTCAGTGTGATGATAAAGCAAGAAGCATTGAGTCTATTGTGAATTTCTTACATTTTCTTCATACAAAGTTTTTTTTTTTTCTCTTTTTATGGCTACACCCGTGGCACATGGAGGTTCCCAGACTAGGGGTCGAATCAGAGCTGCAGCTGCAGGCTTATACCACAGCCACGGCAACACCATATCCAAGCCAAGTCTGTGACCTATGCCACAGCCACAGCAACACCAGATCTGAGACATGTCTGCAACCTACACCGCAGCTTGTGGCCACACCGGATCTTTAACCCACTGAGTGAGGCCATGGATCAAACCCACATCCTCATGGAGGGTGTGTTAGGTTCTTAACCTGCTGAGCCACAAGGGAAACTCCTCAGAGAAAATATTTTAAATGGAATCATCTGGTTCATTGTTGTGAACTTCCCTTGGAGAAATCATTGGAAACACTAAATCACGGTGAAAGTGTTCCTCGTTTTTGATGCTTGTAGAAATGTGATGTTATTTCCAGTCAGCCAGAAAAGAAATGGAAGATGTAAACAGGGCAAAACAAATAGAAGGGCTCTGATGTTTCCAGAAATACTGTTCTCCTGATGGCATTCTACCAGAAGACATTGCTGAATTCCGACAGGTACAAGTTCAAGCTTGGCAATCCTGCCCACTGATGAGAACACACTGGCCAAGGAAAACAGGTAGCTTTAAAGTCACACTTTGAGCATAATGGGGGAGGTAGTCAGAAAAGGTAGATGCAGAGTCATGTATGAAATAAGAATAATTCGTAGTTGGTTCCCATACATTATGCAAGTTCAGCCAACTATCAGTTCTTTGGCAGTGACCTTCAAGTTTTCTTGATGATGGGCCCTAGAGTTAGGACAATTTGCCCTTTGTCACTCATCCACCACACTTAATCTCACCTCCCAAGAGTAAAATAACTAAGAGGTAGGGAACAGATGCAGGGGTTCTTGGTGGAGCCGTGGGTTAAGGATCCGGTGTTGTCACTGCAGTGCTTAGATTGCTGCTGTGGCACAGGTTCAGTCTCTGGCCTGGGAATTTCCACACAGCCTAAATAAATAAATAAATAAAATAACAGATGCATTGTGCAAATTCATAGAGACACACATATAACCCATTCATATATTTCTTCTTTGACATATATGCTCACTTTATCAATCTTTAATATGTAAACTGAAATGTGTATATATTTTAAAACCTGATTCTTGTAAAATTATCATTCAAAATAGGGTTGACGTAAATATGTGTTATTATGAATGATCGAGTAAACCAAACAAAATAATGACAATTAAAAACCATTATCAGAAAGCAAGAATAGACAGCTGATCATCACGACCAAATCAAAAAAATACTAATGATGCTCTGATAACAAAATAACATTCCTTGGAATCCTGGGAATTTAAGTTATCACTGTGTCTCCATAACTGGAACAGCTTGGTGATGCTGCTGCACTTTGTGTATTAGTTATGCTAAGCTCACCGCTGTAACAAATAGGCCCAGACATTCATGATTAAGAGATAAATAGGATTGATTTCTTGCTCATATAACTGAATTGGGTAACCTGCTATATTCAATATGTGGTTTCTGTGTTTGTCCTGGGAGTTAATCCCATCTTAATTAGTTGGAAGAGGAAAAAAGGATGCAAAGTTTAAGACTAGATTTTCACAGGCCAGGCCTGAAAGGGGCCACACATCATGTCTGCTTGTAATTGATGGCAGAAATCAGTCACATGGTCGTCTCTGGATGTCAGCAGGTGTGCCCAGGAGTAACACAAGAGTGTGTGTGTGTTTAACAGACTCCACCATATACTGCATAATAATCAGACTTCTTAAAAGCATGATGAACAGTCCTCCGTAAACTATTGTCCTAACAAACTAACTTTAGTTTAGAAAATCTAAATAAATTAAGTTTCATAGTGAAATTCAGTGCTTTCAAGTGGTTGCAATGTGTAGGTTTAAAAAAAAAAACTCCATGAACTTGTATATCATTCAATCATGAACTCATTTTTTAAATTCTAATTGAGATACAATTGATATATAACGTTGTGTAATTTTAAAGTTAATTATGCATTTGATACATTTACGTATCACAATGTAATTACTACAGTAGAGTTAGTTAACTTTATAAAGTCCTGTGTTTATTATTTATTTTTGCGTTGAGAACTGTTAAGATTTAATCTCTTAGCAACTTTGAAATTTATAATATAATATCGTTGACTATGCTCATTATAATATAATATTATTGACTATACTCACTATGTTGTGTATTAGGTGTCCAGAACTTACTTATCTACTAATTGTAGATTTGTCCTCTTAACCTTGCCCAAATCCCCTTCAACTCCCAGCTGCTGCTAACCACCAGTCTGCTCAGTTTTTACAGATTAAGTGTGTGCTTCACATATAAGTGATATTACACAGTATTTATCTTGCTGTATCTGACTCATCTCACTTAACATAATGCTTCCAAGAATCATTCCTGTTGTCACAAATGGCAGGATTTCCTTCTTTCTCACGGCGAAATGGTATTGCATTGCGTATGTATACCAGAACTTCCTCATCCATCCATTGACAGATAGCTAAGTGGTCTCCTTATCGGGGCTATTGTGAATAATGCTTCAGTGAACATGGGAGTTCTAATATCACTTTGAGAAACGGATTTCAATTCCTCTAGATGTACAGCCGGGAGCAGGACGGCTGGATCATACATATGATAGTCCAATTTGCAATTTTTGAGGGACGACCAAACTATTTTCCACAGCGGCTGCTCCAATTTACATTTACACCAACGGTGATGAAGGCGCCCCTTCTCTCTCCATCTTACCAACGTGGGTTATCACTTGTCTTTTTGATAAAAGCCATCCTAACTAGTGTGGTTTGATATCTCATGGTGGTTTTTATTTGAATTTCCCTGATGACTAGTGATGATAAGTTCATTATTTTTCATGTCTTTTGACTCACACAGGGTTGACCTTTATAAAATAGTTTTGTGTATATTTGTCTTTTCAATTTTGTAATAATAGAATCAATTTTAGTAGTATAAATGAGAAACAAAAATATTTTTTGGACATGGGCAGGACAAATAACAAATGCAATTTCAAAGAGATTTAGCAAAGGAACTACTAACCTTTTTAGGTCTGTGTTTCCACAGGCATGTTATATAATTGGCTTCTGGATAGATCTGTGCCTCATTATTTGATTGTTATGTAATGCAGGGTAGCTTTCTTCAGTGACCTAGTCTACATCAACACCCAAGGAATGCTCCTTTTTTACACCTAAACTCTTAGTTTACAATTCTGATTAAAAGTTTGCATGGGCTTGATGTCAAACCCTTCAGTATGAAGTTTGAAAATCTATTTCCTACCACTTCTCCAACCTTTGGAGGTCAGTGTAAGTTTCTTCTTAACAATTTGTGGTGTCTTATTGCTCAATTTTTTTGCTGATGGTAGTTTCATCATTCTGACAGTCACCTCATCAGTGGTGTGGGCAGTAATAGTCCAGATCTGAAATTTCAAGTAACTAGACCCTTGCTCATCATGATTTTTACTTTTGCAAACTTTATTCATTATAAAACCAACAAATACTTGATTTAATTAGAACTTTTAAAGGAAGTTGTAAGCAAATCAACAATTTTGCTCTCCAAGGCAAAGTGTTTCTCTTTATTACTCAAAATGACTTTAAAATTTATTTTATTTCCTTCAATATTTAACATCAGGTTCCCTCTGGGTATCAATCATTCACACAAAGATGCTAGATGTTTTTGACTTTCTTCTATTTGTCCTGTTGATGTTCTTTTGATTTAATTTTTAATCACTCTGAAATCCAAGCACCCTGAAACTATCATAAATTTATTAGTTATTACCTTTTGTATTCATCCTCTGAAACCAATTTGTTATCAGATTTTTCTTTATTTAGCTCCCCATGTTTCTGAATCTTATTCCTTCTGGATAACCTCATGATTGCAAGACAGTGCAATTTTTAAAACTCCATCAATACTACTATCTTGTTAATGCTTCCTTGTATCTCTTCTAGCTCCAATTAGTTAGAGGTAATTTATTTCACTAAACTTATGACAAAAATATCATCAAGATAATAATTGTTTTGTGTGTACAAACTATTTTGTGTGGTGAATTATGTAAACATGGTGTCTATTATTTAAAATATTACAAATGATATTTTAAGAAACACTTGATAATTAATAGCAGTAAACATTATTGATGAAACAATTTAAACAAGATATTATCCCCCAAAATAAATCAAGAAGAACACTTACCAAACTTTGACAAATGTTTCAAGAGCAGTATTTGCGATCACGTTCTCTGCAAACAGAATGATATACTACACTTTTCCATGTTGGTCGAGGCTAAGTTTCCCCCCAAATAACCTCTTGTTTATTACTGATAACATTTAGTAACATCTTGGTGGGGGGAGAATGTTTATGTTCACTGGTTTGTGGTTGAAGTTATTGGCTCTGAAATATAGCGTCATTATGTACTGGAGACAGGTGTGTGAGCACAACCTCCAAAAATTATAATAATTATTATAATTTTGGAAACCTCCATATTACTTTTCACCCATTCATGTTTAACCCTGATTTTGTCTTCTTTCTCCTTCTGGTTCCTTGCTTTGAGACATCACTCAAATTTTATAACTATAGATTACAGATTTTATAACTATAGATTTCCTCGCTACTTACCAAACCAAATGAGTAGCTTACATTATCATTAAAAAAAAACATGGTTTGACTAGATCTACCAATTTCATCCAGAGGTTTCTTCCACTTTCTGCACTGTGAACAAGCTGAAAACAATTTCAACTGCTCTTAGCCTGTGAATAGTCATGAAACGGTCATTCCTATTTATTGTTTGTTTGTTTAAAGTTCCTATCTTTAGGCCAGAAGCATAATCTTTCAATAGTATACTTGCCTTCCTTTAAGCATGCTTTATTCATTTATTTAATTAGAATTCTGGTTGTAAAACTGTCGATATTTTCTTCCAAAAAAGCTAAGAATTCATCACTCAGCACTTTCACGCACTCAAGCTGTGAAGCTGCAGAGGGATTTTTCTCTTACAATTTCTTGCATGTAACCGAAGGCTTTCATTTGCAGTAATTATGCAGCTGTCTCATGATTCTGTCATGCTTGTCATGTTTGTCTTGCTTTTTTGTGTAATCTCAGTGACATGAGTTAAAATATTCAACCAAAAAGAACAGTTAAATAACTAGTCATAATGCAGATGAGAAGAAAAATTCTTGTGTAAACTTGCCATATTCCTTTAAGCATTTCTCAGAAGTACATGCAGTTTTGTTATTGGTTAAATATTAAACCATTTATTATTATTTTATTCACTCAGATAAATCATAGATTAGAAAAAATTAAACTACTACATCACACTTCAATCTTCAAGAGAAGACTTGGCAATGGTTAAAAATGCTTTTTTTTCTCCTCCTTTAGTAAATGTTATGCTTCTTAATGAGCATCACCTTTGCCCCCACTTGATCACTTATTATGTCAATTAAATTTTAAAATCAAGGCATCATTTTGATACCCAACATTCTCTGAGAATGTGGAAAAAAAGTCCTAATATCCTTTCTATTTTCTAGCCAGTTTTTATGCTAACAAAAGATGATGGTAATAATAAGAATAATAAAAATCCAACTTTAGGAGTTACTGCTGTGGTCCAGTGGAACACTGAGGAGTGGGTTCAATCCTTGGCCCAATATGGTGGATTAAGGATCCAGCATTGCCGCAGCTGTGGTGTAGGTCACAACAGTGGTTCAGATATGATCCCTGGCCCAGGAGCTCCAGATGCTATGGGACAGCCAAAAAAGAAGGAAGGAAGGAAGGAAGGAAGGAAGGAAAGAAGGAAGGAAGGGAGGGAGGGAGGGAGGGAGATAAGGAAAGAAAGAAAGAGAGAAAGAAAGAAGAAAGAAAGAAAAGAGAAAGATGCCTCCTAGCTTCATTCTTCACCAAAAGAACATTTTATTTCATCCTTCCTCATGAGTAAACTTTCACTCATTCAATAAGATAAAGTAATTTAAACTGTTCACCTAATAAAATGAATGAAAGATAAAATTAAACAACTATGTCTGATGTAATCATTTGAGGGAAGAGGAACCAATCAGAACAGGCTCTAGTTTCATAATTCAAGGCTCAGTTTGGGTGAGGCTTAAGCCTCTTTTATAAGATGGCGTAGTATTTGCACATAATCTGTGCATACCCTCTTGTATACTTTAAATCATTTCTAGATAGCTTATAATAGTAAAATGTGCATACTTTGTAAATAGTTGTAAATACAATATCAGTGTTATGTAAATAGTTGCTGAGTGCACAGAAAATTCAAGGTTTGCTTTTTGGATCTTTCTGGATTTGTTTTTGAATATTTTTAACCTGTGGTTGCTTGAATCCACAAATACAGAATAATTCCTGGGTACAGAGCACTGGTTATGTCCTCTGCTATTTTCTCGGGTGTTAGTTGTACTACCTCTTTGCTGAAGCCACGTCCCTTTAATCTGACCCATACCTGGCATTTTTCCCAAGGCGTCTGGACCATCTGATTTCATAGTAAATAAACACCCCACATGGTAAGCTTCTTTACCTCCTAGTGATATAATTGATCCCTACCAGGCCACTGAAGCTATTTCCCCCGTGGCCAAATCAAGGAGGAGACTCTTACTCTCAGATACCCTTCCTTACCTTAAATTCACTCCCTATACCACTACCCTGTGATTACTCTTTAACTGTCCACATCTCCTCTGCCCTTGAACAAAATCATCTGCTGTTTCAAAGCTTAAGCTGTCAGACCATTTTACCCTCAGCCTCCTCCTCACCACCACAAAATATTGGCCTGTAGGTCATTTCATGGCTTTTACTGAAGACTGGCTCACCGGGCTCTATGCATTCCTCTTAAACCAAGTCTTGCTTATTATCTGGGGCTAATTTACACATGCATTAGGGCCACGCACATCATATATTAGTCTTTTGGTTCTTCTCCCCTTTCCTATTTAGTGACTTTCACCTCCGGTTTACTTGAACAACCATTTTCTTGGTCACGTTCTTGACTGCGTCATCACCTAGAGCTATTTCACCTTGGAAATATTAACGTTTGTCGTCTGCGTCTTTGTCAGCCTGTCGGTCTTGTATGAAGCTGCGTGCCCATGCTCTTTTCCACCAGAGATGATGTCTTCCTGCCATGCACACGTCTCCTCAGGAGTCTGGGCTCATCCTACAGCTCAAAGGTCACTTTTCCTCAAGGCCATCTTTCCAGTCTTTCTGGCATCTGCCTTAGGTTCAAGTCTCCCTCTAGCTGTGGCATGGTGGTGCGCTTTCAAATTTTGTTAGAATTGTGTGTGATTGTTTTAGCATTAGAATACCTGTTGGGCTGGAGCCAGGGACCCTGTTTGGCATTTCATCACAGTCATTAGCAGCTTTCTTCTTGGTTAACTTACTATGAATATTTGTCCCTAACCTTGACCACTCTCTCCTTCACCCTCAACCCCTAACTCGTTAACACTAGTGTTACTTCTCATAAATATAAACCTTTTTACTACTTCCTTGCTTAGGACATTTGAATTAATGTCGTGCTTATTTGTACCTTGAAAGCCTCAGTATAAGAATCTGTATAGTTTTCCGCTGCCGTTATCATATATCACCGCAAACTTGACAGTTTAACACATATTTATTATTTCTTAGTTCTGGGGGCCAGAAATCCACTATGGATCTTACACTGAAATGAAGATATCAGTAGTGCTGTACATATTTGAAAGCCTCTAGAAGAAAATGATTGTCCTTGCTTTTTTTTTTTTTTTTTTCTAGAGGTCACCAGCATCCCTTGTTCTATGTCATGTCAAGCCAGCATGGTCAGGCAGTCTTCCTTAGGATGCCATCTCTCTTGATTCTTGCCTCCACTTTTTAAAAACTACAGTTGATTTACAGTGTTGCGCCAGCCTGCTGTACAGCATCATGACCCAATAGTACGTGTATGCATTCTTTTTTTTTTTCATACTATCTTCCATCATGTTCCCTGTGCTGTACAGTAGGGCCTCACTGCTCGTCCATTCTGAATGCAGTAGTTTGCAGCTACTAACCCCAAATTCCCCGTCTGTCCCACTCTCCCCTCGTGGTGACTCCCCACCATGTTTAATGGTCCTTTGGATTGCATCTGCCCCCCGGTTTCAACCAGGATGCTCCTCCTATTTTAAAGTTAGCTGGTTAGCAGTCTTCTTTCCCCTTTGTCAAATAACCTGTTATTCCCATGTTCCTTGGAGTAGAATGTGGACATTTGAAAGTGGGGGCATTATTTTACCTAACCCCGGAATTTGTTTCTCTGGAAACCTTGCCTTACTCTGCAGACTAGATTGTTATGCCTCATTGGTGTTCCCCAAGTTCTACTTCTCAAAATTTAATTATCACTTATTATTCTATAGGTCACAACCTAAATATTTTGTTTCTCTCCTCTGGGCTATAAACTGCATGATAGCAGGGGTTATGTAATCACTATTACAATACTCATACACACAGTAGTTCCCCTAGAAATAAACTAAATGAAGGAATGAATATGTTATGCAGAAAGCTTTGATTTGAAGTTCGAGGACAGGGTTAAGTCTTCGCTCTACCACCTGCAAGTTAATGATATGGAAACAGGTTAATATCTCAAGTCTCCATTTCCTTATCGACAAATTATAAAAATATTTTATGATCTATCTCCCAAAGTTATCAAATTAATAATATGAACTAAAAACATAAGGCAAGTTGTTAATTGATAAGCATATTAACATAAATATGATTTCTTATTAAAACACAAATTGAATCATTTCATTTCCTCTCTCAAAGGCCTAGTCGTAAGAATTAGTCCAGAAATAAATGTCAAATTTGATGGCATTTTATTAAGGTCATCCATTATCTGGCCTAAATTTATTTTTCTAAAACTGTTTCAAATCATATCCCACAGTCATATCTCTTTTTTTTTCTGGTCAGATTGTATTTTACTCTATTCCAATGTCACATCATTTGATTATTCTCTATAAAACAACGTAGTATTAAATTTTGCTGTAAGATGTATTTTCCAAGAATACTCACGGCAACTGCCAGTTATATTCTCTAAATACAACAACATTGGTGACGGTGATAACATTTACATTATTTCAGACATTACGTGAGCTTTATATTCATTGCCTTTCTTTTAACTTCACTATAATGTTCTGAATTTTACTCCCATCGAGCGAGTGAGAAAACTGGGAAGTGAAAATTTCAACGTTTATACTGCTTTTTATCAGAAAAATATTTTCTCATTTTTCATTTATTGAAATATTAATCATTTAATACCTTCAAGTGTAACCTACATTTTTAAAGAGTTAATTTCCTTTGTTATCATTAATTAAAGCTTTCTCTACATTTCCACAGTATACTGTGCATGGGTATTCCTCGGACATTTTAGTCTCCATTAAAAACTATATTTTTTGATCCAGTTTGATCCCTGATGGAGATCAAGGTTTTAAAATATTGTTTTTAAATGTCAAAATGTCTAGCCCAGTGCTCTGTATGTACAAGTCACCCATTATATGTTGAAAATAAGTCAGATCATATAGGGAAAAAAAAAACACGCAAGGTTCATAAGTGGAATAGGTGGCTGTTAACATGTCTTCCAGCTATCTTTCTATGTTTTATTTTATAAAACTGCACTTTACAGAAGAAAGGTCAGCGTAAACATTCCAGTACTTAGCTGTAGTTTTCCTGAATTTAATAATACCACCTGAAAAGTGTTTTGTATATTTACTTCACAAAGTATCTGCAAAACAAAGGCATAAAACTCAAGCCATAAGTGGCCGTTAAGGTCAGATGAGTCTGGACTAGAACCCCACTTTTCTTAGTGTGTATTTGTGTAATTTACTGACTTCCTTAAACCTCAGTTTTCTAATCTGTCATATAGGGAGCACCCAGAAGCTACCTCAAAGGTTGTTATGAGGATTAAATAAGATACGACTTACCACTTGTCAAAGTTCCTGGCCCATATTTTTAATGATGAATTAAAAAAAACTTACACATGTGAAAAGGGATAGATATACTTTGCATTATATGTGATTACTGTTCAAATATATATCACATCATTTGAAGAATTTTCCTTTTTAGTTCTCTCCACTTAGACAGGCTTCTCTTAAGAAAATGCATTAAGTTCCCAGTATTGTTTTGGTGCATTTTCTTTTATCACTTTTGCCACTCCCACTTTGTCCTCCTCACCTACCCCCAGCCTGCCTTCTGCCTTTTTTTTTCATGTTCCTGAATCATATATGCTACCTATTTCTTCTACTTTCATCTTACCTGTTGGCTTTGTAAACGCATCAGAATAAGACACTACCAGATTTTGTTGGCCTGATTTACTAAGCATATTTCCAACTTCTCATGAGAAAGTCTCAAAAAACCCTGGAAGTACTCATCCCCTGCATTTAATGAACTAGACAACCAATTTTTTCCCAATCATATTTAACTACACTCAGATAGGTACAGCCAATTATATCTTTAATTCTTTTTTACTTTCATTTTGTTTTTTTTGTAAATCATTTGTAATCTCTGGTAATATATATGTTAAAATTTATTGGTAAATTAAAAATCATTGTGCAGTGTAAAGTTTGGAGTTGATAAAAATATTGGCTATTACAAGAATACATTGGGAAATTTAAAATGAATGTTTTAAACTCAAATTGAACAGAGTGAAAATTTTGCTCAAGCTATAAGCCACATATTCCCAGAATAGGTTATTATATCCACAAGTTGGCAAAGATTTCCAATTAAATGCTAGAGACTATGAAAGAAATAGCCCTTCACATATGATGTGACATTTCTCCAAAATATCACCCATATCCCTAGCTATCTCTTATTATCTGATGATACAAAATGAGATTTAATTTAAGATTTGCGGTCAGTATTTTAGAGCTTTAATTTAAGAAATTTTATCTTGCTCTTCCTTCAAAACCTTTGTACCTTTCACATTTGAAATCTCTGGGTAACTTTGGAAAGAATCTCTTCAGAAGAAAACCTGAGAATATTGAAAACACTTCTCAATCTCTATTTCATTTCCTATTTAGAGACACGGAGAAAACAGATATAGCTGGATCCGAGACTAAGATATTTTGAACTGAAGAAAACCTGCTTTATTTATTTCAAAACTCTAGGTTAAGGTAGAGAAATTTAGGAGATCACGGAAATGTCTTTGTTTTTTTTTTTCCAAATGCCTCTGGGGAATGTATAAATGCACTGCTAGTAATTCTCTATTTTGAGTTGTCTTCATGCTTTGATCCTATTACAAGATTGATTTAGCTCTTTGAAAGTGCATGGATATTCCCTTTTACCACATCTCTAAATTTTAACTCATTTTCAACTATGTGGAAATTCTTTGGACTGTTGTTATAATCAGCTTTGCCGTAATGCAATTTATAAACGACCCTCATTTTCTATTAAGTCTTGGCATCACTTCAGATGTGGCTAATTACTTAAACACAAAAATGCTTTCATTGTTAAGTGTTTTCCTCCACAAGGTGACCTTAGAAATAGTGAGCATGACTGGATTTTTCTGGACAATCTTGATTTTAAATATTCTTCCCAATCAAGAGACCATATGCTTTGAATTTATATTCAGAAAATGTGATGAACATGCCTCCAGGCGTGTAAGTGTTCATCCCACTGGCACCGTCCTTATAAGTTTTGATGTTTTCAGGCTTAGCTCTTTTTGACTTGTGGGAATCGACTTTACATTTGTTTTATCCTTTTATTCCTTTTAGATCCCACTTTCCTCTCTCTCATCTCTTCAGTGTCACCAGTTTTTTGCATTCTTATTTTACTTAAAAGATCAAATACACTTCTTTTTATGTGAGCAAAACTTTTTCATTCCTTTTTTTTTTAAAAATAAAACTGTGATGATTTAAGCTTTCTCACAGAATAAAGCAATTTTTATTCTCTATAGACTCAAAATAACAGTAAAATTAATAGTGACATTTGGTTAATGCTATTTTCCAGATTCTGTGATTAACTCATTAACATGCTCTGAGTCCTCCAAACAAGTATTATTATTATTATATCTATTTTACTCCTATTCTTTTTTGGACGCAAACCTCAAACTCTGCTGCCACCCACTGTGTTTGTGTGTGTTTTTTCCAGATTTTATTCTTTACCTCAGTCTACCTTTCAGTCCCTTGGGATTAATCTCTGTTCCATCAACAGTCAATGCACTTTTCATGATCTATGCATGTGGATGTAGTCTTTCCTTTAACCTTGAATTCTTTTCTCAGATTTCTCATATATGAACATTCTTGTCGGTTTTCAAGGCGAAGGTTTAATCCTGTATCTTCCATGAAGACTTCTCTGATGATCAAGATTAAAATGAATGACCTACTTTTTTTCAAACCACAAAAATTAATGATGCTAAATTAACATGTGAGACCTAGGGCTTACTGTTGGAGGTCTTTGGCACTGGAATTCCCAGTCCTAGAATCAAAAAGAAAGTATCAGGTAACAGAAAATGCTTGGATTTGGAAATGAACAATATAAAGGTGTTTAGATCCAGGTCTGGCATGAAGAACTGATTTACCCAATGAAGAACAAGATGTGAGGGAAACAAAGAGTCCTTGCTTTCTTCCTTAAACTATGGGATTCTGCCCGTGGTTAAAGAATTACTTGCATTGGCAGGTAGGTATTCATTCAATGTTCATTGATTTGAATTATTCCCTAATGACTTTCTCTCACTGTTATTCAAACTAAGTGGAATCATATTGTATTTGTCTTTTTTTTTTTTTTTTTTTTGTTCTATTTGCCACTTCTAGGGCTGCTCCCATGGCATATGGAGGTTCCCAGGCTAGGAATCAAATCGGAGCTGTAGCCACTGGCCTACGCCAGAGCCACAGCAATGTGGGATCTGAGCCATGTCTGCAATCTACACCACAGCTCATGGCAATGCCAGATCCTTAACCCACTGAGGAGGGCCAGGGATCGAACCCACAACCTCATGGTTCCTAGTCAGATTCATTAATCACTGAGCCACGACAGGAACTCTGTACTTGTCTTTTGTGATTGAATTGTTTCACAGAGCAGAATGTCAAAATTCACCCATGCTGTGGAATGTGTTAGAATTTCCTTCCATTTTCAGGTGGAATAATACGCCATTGCATGTTTATACTACATCATCTACTCATCTGTCTATGGGCACCTAGTTTACTTCCACCATTTAGCTATTGCTGCTAAGAACATGAGTGTATAAATTTTTCTTTGAGATCTAGCTTTTAATTTTGGAGGTTTAGTAGCCAAATGTAACAATTCTGCATCACATAGTAATTCTATTTTTAATCTCAAAGGAACCACCATATTGTTTTCCACAGTGGCTGCTATCTGCACATTCCCACAAGTGCACAAAAGTCAACATTTCTGGGTTTTCTTTCACATCCATACCAAAGCCAAAACTTATTTCCTTCCTTCCTTCCCATTCTTCCTTCCTGCCTTGTCTTCCTTCCTCCCTTCCTTCCTAGCCGTCCTAATAGGTATGAGGTGATTTCCCATTGTGGTTTTGATTGCATCCCCCTAGTAATTAGTGATGTCCAGCATCTTTTTTTATGCTCCTTGGCCATCATTATATCTTCTTAGGAGAAATGTCTATTCAAGTCCCTTGCCAATTTTATAATTGAGTATTTGTTCTTTCTGTTTTTGTTGACTTAAAGGAACTCTTTATGTATGCTGGATATGAATCCTTTGCAAGATACATGATTTCAGGATATTGTCTCTCATTCCATAAGTTGCCTTTTCACTTTATGGATTTCATTATTTGATGAGAAAAAGTTTTACTTTTCATGTAGTCACTTTATCTATTTTTACTTTATTGCCTATGCTAGGATACAACTTTTGTTTTCATTGAATCTTCATGGTACATTTTTCTGTTATTACTTTGTTCTGTATTTTTGTCTTTCTTCGTTCTTGTTCCAATTTGTTATCCTCTTTTTTCATTATGGTGTACATCTAACTCTTTTGAAATATTTGTGAGGCTTCTAATGTAAGCATTTGAGGTTATAAATTTCATGCTTAGAACTCTAGCTGTGTCCAATAGTTGTTGACATATACCATTGTTTAGTTTTAAATGTTGTACTGCTATTTTCTAACATTTCTATGTTTTAGCTTTTTCAGATTTTTGCTTCCAAAGAATTCTAATTTTCTTCTCAGTTCAGCAGTTTTAAAACATTCAGTTTGGTCTAGCATATTTAATTATTTTCAGAGTGGAGACAATCTACCATTTTGCTATAAATGGAAATTTTGTTCATTCTTTTAATTGTCTCTTTGTTACTATTCCAAAGCACAGATGTAAGACAAAAGAAAAAACTGTTTCTAAATACAGAAACTTTTATTTATTTGTTTATTTTTGGTAGAGATAAGCCTTGGCTTAGCATTATTCATGACTAAAATCTACCTTGAAAATATTTTAATTATGAAAAAAAATCAGATATTGAATTGTAGGAGTAAATATCATCATACAATGATAAAAACTTAACTACTTTAAATTAACATGTGATATTTCTTTTTATCCACTAACATCTTAGGTGCATCTATGATAAGGCTATTTGAGTTTACAAAGAGAGATGGGAGCATAACATACTCACTTTGGAACAGCCCAGATCTCTCTGATATTTGACCAAATACATTATTCCCATTTTTAGGGATAATTTAAAGATGCTTTGAAATAGAGTTCAGTGCATTCAATTTTAAAAAAGCCTAAAAATGTTTTAATACCAATTATGCTTTAATTTTTAATTCATGTTTCATAACTATTACTCCTAAATTTCAGAAATGCCATTTAACTGAGCCTAAATAGAACTTTTTTTATTTCAAATCTGTAAAGTGACAAGTGCACAGAGAATTTTGCACACTGCACTCCTCAGTACCAGACAGTTTTCATTGTTTTGGGAATTAGTACTGCCAAGTGTAATTTTTACTGTTAAGCAAGGATATAAAATTTGAGCAGTGATAAAGATCAGGTAATTATTATTATGAGTATATTTTATTTAAAGAGCCTAAAATATTTTATGAATTTTGTGCACAGGGATTACCTCATATACTTTTGAGATAGAGCATTTTATATAATTTTTTTTCCCTGACCTGTTGTCTTTACCTCATTCTCATGTCTAAATGTAACTGTCATTGTTGTCAATGAATCTTGATTATCTAAGTGAGCACGTCCACAGGAAACAAACAACTGGTCTACCCAGTTGAAATACAGAGATATCTGCTATGTTGCAAATTAATCAACTAGACCCAGGCCATGACTCTTTTCTCTAAAATATTGCCTATTTCTCCACCATCATCTTTGTCTTTAATCCAAAAATAATTCTATCCTCTCTAAAGGCAATTTACATTTTTCATTAGGTCATATTGCAAATAAATAAAAGTACATATCTTGCCATTTCTTCATTTCTTTTCATTCCTGTCATGATATTTGGTCACACCTTTCTCACAACCAGAATGTTTCAGTGGCCTCCAAGATGGCTTATTTAAATTCAGATATCCCTTGGACTCAAGAGGGTGTTATTCTAAGTGAAATAAGTCAGAGAAAGGCAAATACTGTCTGATATCACTTATATGTGGGATTGAAAAATATAGCCAACTAGTGAATAAAACAAAAAAGAACCAGACTCACAGATATAGAGAACAAACTAGTGGTTACCAGCTGGGGTCTCTAAGGGGTGGGAGGCACAAACCATTATGTTAAGATAGTCTCAAGGGTATATTTATAGCGTGGAGAGTGTAGCCAATATTTCGTAATGACTGTAAACAGATGACCTTTAAAATTTGTATGAAAAAAATTTAAATTATTTTTTATTGTTATTTTTTTTCCTTAGGGCTGCACCTGTGGTGTATGGATGTTCCCAGGCTAAGGACTGAGTTAAAGCTACAGCCACTGGCCACAGCGACACTGGATCTGAGCTACATCTGAGACCTATGTGGCAGCCCCAAGCAATGCCAGATCCTTAAGCCATGAGCAAGGCCAGAGATCTGCATCCTTATGAATATTAGTAGGGTTCTTAACCTGCTGAGCCCCAACCAGAATTCTAGAATTAAAAACAAAAATTAATAGAGAAATGAGGCATAATGATAATCTAAGGACACCACCCACAAACTCAGATACCTCTTTCTAGCCTAAGTGTCACAACAACCATCTCTTACTTACCTTATGCTCATGTCAACTTCCTGCTCAGATGCTATCAAGAATGTTTGTGGGTCATAAAATGTTTCTACTGGGCAGTATGACTTAAACACCATTTCAGATAGGGCAAATATTTAACGTGATTATGCCTTACTTTATCACCTATAAAACAGTGAAAATAGTTACACATGCTTCTCAGGGTCATTGCAAGTCTTTGGTGAGAAAATAATTATTGAGTCATGGTGTATTATAGTGATTATTTTCACAGAGTATGAGTTGAATATTGCTCAAAATAGTGAACAAGCAAACAAGCAACATTTTATTTTTAAATTATGTACATATGATATGATGGTAGAGGAGAATTTTTAGGATACTAGTCCTTGCAAAATTATATAAATTCAGACCAGCTATCTAGAGCTATGCTTTATCTTGATAAGTTTAAGTGTGTAAATCTACTTCTACAAAAGTATATAGATTTAAAGCAGGAAACCAGAAATGTGAAAAAGGCACTTGCATTTTAAAAGTGCATTGCATGTTTTTTATAGCATAGAAAATTAAGAATCTTGAGTAATAACATGATTTACTCAAGGTCATAAAACAATATATTGCAAAAACAGGTTTGCTTTGCCTAAACTTTATCATTTTATTCAATACTGGGTGTTAATTCTCTATTGGATAACTACTTGTTAACTTTTATGGGAATGATTACTTGTGCTACTAGCTACGGGAATTAAATTACCAGTGATTTTATTTTGACTTTTGATTTTTTTTTAAATTACAGAATCAGTTGCTTTAAAAAATATCTAAGCGGAAAGAGGAGACACCTATTGTGTCTAAATCTGTAATTAGGTGAACTGAGTCATCTTCCACTGACAGAGCAAATTACTGGCAATTTTCCAGTTTGCCAGATTTTCATATATATCACATGAATAATTGAATAATGAGAATAAGCCAAATCCAGGAGAGTTAATTTTAGTTGGGTGAATTCAGTGCCATCTGGACTTCTGGCTTTACTAACTTTTAATTGACCTAGTTCTTTCGGAAGAACCCTAATACTAATTTATAAAAGAGTTATTTAAGCGCAACCCAGGATGTAGAAGGCCATTTGTTCAAATGCATAGTTGCAGTTGTATTCTAAGTTTTTTAAGTGAAATAAGTGACCGAATTTTCACATGAAGAATGCATTTCTTTTCATTGTCAATTTAATAATTATACAATTTAGCCCAATTCCTTAACATTTAACTTCACTTTCTAACCATTTCCCTTTACAGCCTTTGCATATTATTATGTTTGTCTTACCTATTGATGTCTCTGATCAGAATATACCCACTTTACCAAAACCATGGCCATCTTCAACCCTGCAGTCACCTTCACTCCCTCCCAATTCTTTCTTTCCCATGAAACAGTGCCATTAAATTATTGTCGAGTCGTTTTCCAATTTAACTTGGGTTTCTATGGACATCAAAATATTAATGTTTCTTAAAAATTCAATTTTAATTATCCTCTAGGCATCTTTTTGGCATGATGTTCCTATTGAACTTAACAAAGACAATTTCCATCTGCTGTTCATGCTGAAACACAGTAAATTTAAATATGCTATCTAATTATGAGAATTATCATTATGTTCCTCACCAATACAAAGTGATGCCTTGGCATAGACCCACCCCATTTTGACACTAATAAGGCACTCATTTTAGATGTTAAAATTTTAAATCTATATTTTTCTAAAGCTGGTTCATCGAAGCAAACACTATGAAGAGTCTACACCTTCAAAAAATATTTTATGCTCCTCTTTAATTTTGCTTTCTACAAAACCCTTAAACTAATATACAGCAGGTAGGAGCTGAATATTATCTGCATTCTAAGAACATGTCTGCATTCTATTTGAGTCTGTATAGCATTTAACTATTAAAAAGTATTCTTACTTAGAGGACCTCTGTAGTCCTGAGATTCTTGCTCATTTTTCACGTTTATGGCCTGAGCAATCAACAAGAGGAATTCTGTATCTGGGAGGCATGGGAATATATCAAACGTGAGAAGTAAGCAAATAAGCCATGTATTATTAGTAAGTCACACACTGGGCAATATTTTTGCTGTTGTTGTTCTTAGTCTTGCTGTTGTAACTACTTTGGGATTGTTTTTGTAGTTAACTTTTTTTGGTAATTCACAGTGTAAGATTTTTTTCCTTATAAAGTGTTTGATAATCTTTATCACGTTCCATTATTTAAAAAAACCCCTGTGTCTACCAAATTTGTCACCAAAAACAATTTCAAAATAGAATTGAAGAAAAAATATAGGTAGCAACCCCTTCCTACACAATACATAGAGGTAAATATAGTTTTATATCAATATTACATATAATTAAATTATACTGTTTTTGGAAAATGCTTGGATTTGTGCTACCAATTTATATTTTTATTTTATGTTTTATTGATATAGTTGATCTACAACTTTATAGTAGTTTCTGGTATCCAGTAAAGTGATTAGTTGTGTGTGTGTGTGTGTGTGTGTGTGTGTGTGTGTGTTCCCATTTCCCATTCTTTTCCACTAGGGTGTACTACAGGATATTGAATATAGTTCACCGTGCTGCACAGTAGGAATTTGTTGCTTATCTACTTTATATGTAACAGTTTGTATCTACTAATCCCAAACTCCTAATTTATCCCCCACCCCCTTCCTCCTTTGATAACCATAAATTTGTTTTCTGCATCTGAGTCTGTTTTGTAAATAAATTCCTTTGTGTCATATTTTAGATTCCACATATAAGTGGTCTTAGTCTTTCTCTTTCTGACTTACTTTACTCAGTCTGATAATCTCTAGGTCCATTTATGTTGCTGCAAATAGCTTTCTTTCTTTCATTTTTGTCTTTTTAGAACTGCATCCACAGCATATGGAAGTTCCCAGGCCAGGGGTTGACTCAAAGCTGTAGCCACTGGCCTCGCCTCAGCCACAGCAACATGAGATCTGAGCCACCTCTGTGACCTACACCACATCTCATGGCAACGCCGGATCCTTAGCCCACTGAGAAAGGCCTGAGATGGAACCTGCATCCTCATGGATGCTAGTCAGATTCATTTCCTCTGAGCCACAATGGGAACTCTTCATTAGTTTTTATAGATGGGTAGTATCCCGTTCTACATCTTTGTTATCCATTCATTTGCTGATGAACATATAGGTTGCTTACATGTCTTGGCTACTGTATATAGTCCTGCCTTGAACATAGACGTGCTGCATCTTTTCAGATGAGAGTTTTCTCTGGATATATGCCCAAGGAATGAGATTGTTGGATCATATGACAACTCTAATTTTAGTGTTTTGAGGAACCCCCATACTGTTTTCCGTAACGGCTATACCCATTTACATTCCCACAGTGTAGGAGAGTTCCCTTTTTCCCTTTTCTCTACACCCTCCCTAGCATTTGTTATTTGTAGGCTTTTTAATGGTGACCATTCTGACCAGTGTGAGGTGATAATTCATTGTGGTTTTGTGGTACTTCTTTAATGACTAGTAATGTTGTGCATCTTTTCATGCTTCTGTGGGCCAGCTGTATTTCTTCTCTGGAGAAATGTTTACATCTCCTGCCCATTTTTTGCTTGGGTTTTGTTATTGAGTGTCTGAGCTTTTTGCATATTTTTAAAATCAAGCCATGGTCAATTGCATTGTTTGTAAATATTTTTTCCCAGTCCATAGGTCATTTTTTAGTTTTGTTTACAGTTTCCTTTGCTGCGAAAAAGCTTATAAATTTGATTAGGTCCCCCTTTCCCCATTTTAATCTTAACAAATAGCATTTTCTATATAGTCATGTGAACTTTCTACAGATTCTTACAAAATCTCTATATTTAAATGCACATATAACTCTCCCACAGATTAGTTTTATTATACTTTTACTAAATTAAAATGTGTATATAATTACAAAGGAATAGTTTTTCCATCTGATTGTGTTTTGTAATTTACCACTATATTTTTATATATTCCAAAAACTCTAAAAGATTTTAAAATACTGTATACACTTTTCTCCTTGTTTTCTTTCCACATAGCTTCAGAAAGGTGTGTAAGCTTGGTAGAAAGGATTTTTACTCACCATTTTTCACAGACACCTGTATTAAAAGTTTAGTAACTCCTCCTTACCATTTAACAGGATTATTAGCCTTTTAGCCATGTTTTGTATTTAAAAATGCAATGATATTTTTGATGTCTATTATAAAATAAATGAAAAGTAATTTTCAAATATTAGCACTGTTCTAGCAGTTCCTGCTTCAGGGAAAATGTAGCTGTAGTTCTCTTGACTTCTTCCAGGAAGCACAATTCAAACACCTGGATATTAGATATAAAGGAAAGTGAAGACTTTAAAAGAAGAAGAAGGTGGACTGAGCCAGGGACATTGAAATCCAAACAAGGATGCGTTCCAAGGTTTGCTTTTTCCCGTGTATATCCCAGACTCAGAATGAAAAAGCCAGTAAACCAGAAATGCTAATCGATCCAGACCAAAGAAAAAAAAAAAAACTTAATAAGCGCCTACTCTTAGGAGAACAACCTATAAAGGAGTTGACTAGCAAGAGAGGAAAAAAATTTAGATATTAATTTCTCTATCCCAGCCAAACACTTACGGAAAACCACTCGGTCCTCACTGTTCCCATGACAGCAAAGACCAAATGGGCCCTGGACTTCTCGCCTTTCCAGACTGTAATTAGGGATCCAGGTAGAGCAAGGTGGTGCCAGGAAAGTCCAGGTAAGTGGGAACCTACGTTTTTCATCCCTGGTGGGTGGGAACAAGACTCCTCCTTCACAGAGTCCATGGAATCTCAATGTGGAGCCCAAACATTAACCTCAGCCAAGCACTAACCAGATTTGCCTTCCTCTGTGCAGTGGTGTGGTCTTGAATAAACACCAGAGGAGGCCAAATAGGTAAGAGGACTTTTACCACAACCCAGCAGAAATGAAGCATACCCCTGCATCCCACCATGGTATCAGGAGAAGCCAGGTGGGCAGCAGTAGCACTACTAGTAGCATTGGTAGCATTATAGCTAGTACTGCTACATCTCGTAGCAAGGGTGGGATTAACAGAAGTCCAGTTCAGAGCTGGAACTCTCATTCCTAGCCAAGTAGCCCTTTCTTCCCGAGGCGGGGGTCCAGCAGGTGCTGACTGGGGAAACTGATGTGTGCTTGCAAGCAGCAGTACAATAGTGCGTCCTCTTCCTCTGTATAAGTGGCATCAGGGGAAGCCAGCTGTACATGTAGATTTAAATAAGCTATTTCAATAATACCACACAATATGTAAAGTATCTAGGTTTTAATTTAAAATCAATTGTCATACAAAGAACTAGGAAAATATCAGCTGGAATTAAAAAAAAAAAAAAAACCATGAATAGATGAAAGCCCTGAGATAGCAGGCACATTATAATTATTTGAGATAGATTTAAAAACACACATCATAAATTGTGTCATTGCACAATTATGAACCTGCTTAAACAGGGGGAAAAAGAGAAATTTTAGCAAAGTAGCATCGGTGTTTATTCAGGACACAAGGTGAGATTTGATCATCTTCATTTCTCCCCAGAGAGGGGATATCTTGCTGAGTGATGCAGTGGACATCTTTTAAACTTGGAGTTAAATTCACTTGGACTTAAATTTAAAGCCACTCCCTTCTCCTTCTCCATGCCAGGCTAGCACTCTGAGATGGACTGGTTTGGGTGTGTCTGGGGGCAGTGCGGAAAAATCGCAGGCTGAGGCCAGCCTGGATCTTGTAGGCCTGTGGGCTGGGGGCCTCCAAATTGTCCCTGTATGTCATTTGGCCTTTTGCCTCGTGATGTTGTTTCTTAACAAATGGCCCAGTTACTCTTCAAGAAGACTATATAAAAGAAGAAACTATTTAAAATGAACCAAGTGGAAATGTCAGAATGGAAAAATATAAAAATTGATTTAAGAAACTCAATGGAAGACTTTAACATCCGTCTATCAGAAATGGACAGATAAGGACACAAGAACAAACAGCGAGTCTGAATAGGCCTATATCCATTAAATAAGTCGAATCAATACTTAATTACCTTTGAAAACAGAAAGCATAAGTTCCAGATGGGATCACGGGTGAATTATACTAACCATTTGAGAAAGAAATTATATCAATTCTCCAGTCTCTTTTAGAGGATAGAAGCAGGATAGCAAGTTCGCATACTTGCTAACTCATTCTAAGAGGCCAGCATTACTCTAATAACAAACCAGACAAAGATATTTCAAGTAAAGATAACTATAGAACAATATCTCTAACGAACATAGATGCAAGAATCCTCAATAAAATATTAACACATGGAATCCACCAAAGTATAAGAAAGAATTACACACTGTGATCAAGTGGAAGTTAATCCAGGCACACACGCATATCTCAGCATTTGAAAATTAATCAATGTAATCCATCACATCAACAGTCTAAAAAAGAAAAATCATGTGATCATTTCAATAAATGCAGAAAGGCATTTGACAAAATCCAACACCCTTTCATGATAAAATTCTAAGTAAATTAAAAATAATGGGGGACTCCTCAACTTGATAAAACATATCTAAACAAAACCTACAGTTAGTATCAAATTTAATGATAAGAAACTAGAAGTTTTCTCCCAGAGGCAAGGATGCCCCTTATCAGCACTCCTTTTCAACAATGTGTAGGAAGTCCTAGCTAATGAAATAAGAAAAGAAAGAGGGGGGGGAAGGACGTGCCAATTAAGAAGAAAGAAAGAAAACTGTGCTTATTCTCAGATAATATGAAAATCTATGTAAAACATCTGAATAAATCAACCAAAAAAACTGAAACTCAAGTGATTACAGCAAGGTTTCAAGATACAAGGTTAATACACAAAACCCATTCCTTTCATATATACCAGCAATGAACAAGTGAAATTTGACTTTAAAGACAATACCCCCCCAAAAAAATACTTCCATAAAACCATATTAAGACATATACAGGATCTATATGAGCAAAACAACAAAACTCTGATGAATGAAAACAAAGAAGAACTAAATAAATTGAGAGATATTGTGTTTATGGAAAGATATTGTCAAGATATCAGTTCCTTCCAATTTGGTCTGTAGATTCAATGACATCTCAATTAAATTCCCAGCAAGTTGTTTGATGGATATTGACAATGGGATTCAAAGGTTTTTGTGGAGAGGCGGAAGACCCAGAAGAGCCAGCATGATGATGAAGAATAAAGCTGGAAAACGAACACTAACAATTTTAAGACTTACTATAAAGCAGCAGTTTTAACATGGTGTGATATTGGCAAAAGAATAGAAAAATAGATCAGTGGAACAGAATAGATAGCCTAGAAAAATACTTGCATGAATATGGTCAACTGATCTTACAAAGAAGCAAAGGCAGTATAATGAAGTAAATATAGCCTTTTTAACAAATGGTGCTAGAATAACTAGACATCCACATGCAAAAAAAAAAAAAAAATCTAGACAAATTTTACACTCTTTACAAAAGCTTATTTAAAATAAATCTCAAATCTAAATGTGTATAAAACTTCTAGAAGACAACATAAAAGTAAACCTAGATGTTTCTGGGTTTGGCAATGACTTTTAGCTACCACACCAAAAGCATGATTCATGAAAGCAATAACTGATAAAGTGAACTTCATGAAAAAATTTTTAAAAAGTGCATATATATGTATGACTGGGTCACTTAACTGTATAGCAGAAATTGAAGGAACATTGTAAATCACCTATACATTAATGAATTAAAAAAAAGAGTAAAAACATCTGCTCTGCAAAAAGAATGTCAAGGGAATGAAAAGATAAGACACAGCCTGGAAAAAAAATTACAAACGATACATCGGATAAAGCTCCTTTACATCAACACATCTGATTGGAAATATGCAAAGAATTCTTAAAACTCAACAATTAGAAAAGGAGCCAGTTAGTAAGTGGGCCGCGGTTCCTAATAGCCATGTTACTGGTGAAGATATACAAATAGCACATAAGCACATGAAAAGATGTTCCACATCACAGGTCATCAGGGAAATGCAAATGAAAAACCAATGAGATACTCCCAGGCGTCTGTTAGAATGGCCAAAATCCAGAACAATGGCAACGTCAAATGCTGGCAAAGATGTTCAAAAACAGGAACTCTGATATATTGCTGTGGGAATTCAACAGGGTTCAGACAATTTGGAAATTCTATCCCTGATCCAGAAACTTCTGTAGGCCATGGGTGTGCCCAAAAATATTGGTTATCATGGTAAATTTTATTTTTCCACCATTTAAAAAAAGAAAGAAAAATATTTTTCATTATCTCCTTCAGAGATATATTTATATCCTCACGGCTCATTTAAATTGTTTGGAAATCTCTAACGATATGCTTGGCCTCTTATCTGTGTATATTGTTATAACCCTCAATCTTTAATGAAACGTGTTGAATTGGTGGTTGATTTCTTGGGCATACTCATTCCTTTAAACAAACTTAATTTTAATCTTTGCTGAATATATTTCTAAACTATCTTCTTAATATAGATATATTATCTGACATAACTTATTGGATTTGCTTTTTCATATATCCAGCTCCCCTATTAAGTTGTCATTACCTTAAAGGCAGAAAAAATGTAAGACACAAACCAGTCAATGACAAATCATACACAAAACATATATTTGAGGTAACTTTAGACACATCAAAATGAAATTTTAAAAAAAAACTAAGTAACCTGCAAAATGATAGGAAAAAGAGAACAAAAATGAAAAACAGAGACTAAATAAAAAGCAGTAATCCTAAGCCCTAAAATATCAATAATTGCATTAAATATAAATAGTACAAGTGTTTTAATTAAGAAACAGAGATTGGGAGTTCCCGTCGTGGCGCAGTGGTTAACGAATCTGACTAGGAACCATGAGGTTGCAGGTTCGGTCCCTGCCCTTGCTCAGTGGGTTAATGATCCGGCGTTGCCGTGAGCTGTGGTGTAGGTTGCAGACGCGGCTCGGATCCCACGTTGCTGTGGCTCTGGCGTAGGCCAGTGGCTACAGCTCCGATTCAACCCCTAGCCTGGGAACCTCCATATGCCGCGGGAGCGGGCCAAGAAATAGCAACAACAACAACAACAACAAAAGGCAAAAGACAAAAAAAAAATAAAAAAAAAAAGAAACAGAGATTGGTGAATGAATCACAAAATATGACTCACATATAGATTGTTTACGGTAAACCTCACTTCAAATAATAACATTGGTTGGTTAAAAGTAAAAAGTAGAAAAAAAAATCATGCAAACATTAATTAAAATAAACTAGTAGTATCCATTAATATCAGATAAAATAAGATTCAAAGCAAAGAAAATTATAAGAAACTAAGAACTTCCTAACATAATCATAATGGACCAATCTAATATGAAGACATATTAATCTTAAATGTGTATGCACCAAAAGACCAGAATATAGGATATTAGAAATAAAAATTAATAAAACTGAAGGAAGTAACAGAAAAATCCACAGTCATAGTGGGAGATTTTAATGTCTCTCATCAGTAGATAGAGGAACTAGACGAAGTCAGCAAAGATACAGAAAAACAATACTCTTAGCCAATGGAATCTAAGCATTTATTTAATACTTTACAATAAAACAGTCCAGTGCACATATTATTCTAGTGCTCATGGAACCTATAGCAGAAGATATCCTTAGTTGTAAGACAAAACTCAAAAAATTTGGAAAAAGTATAATCATACAGAGTAAGTTCCCTGACCATAATAAAATCATACAAGAAATCAATGATAGAACAATATGATAATTTACAAATACTTGGAAACTAAATTTCACACTACTAAGTAAACCATGGATTAAAGAATACATCTCAATATAAGAAAAAAAATGTACTGAAGTTAATGAAAATGAAATACAAAGTGTCACAAATTATAGTACACAGTTTAAGAGGTACTGAGATAAAATTATAGCACAAACTGCTTATGATAGTAAAGAGAAAAAGTCTCATATCAATAATAAAAGACCCTCCAAAAGAAGAGCAAAATAAACCCAAACAAAACTTTAAAAAAAATAGAGGTCATAGCACAAATCAATGATTCACAACAGAGAAACTAGATTAAATTAGTGAAATAACAAGTTGGTTCTTTGGGAAAATCAATAAAATTGGTAAAAGTCTAGAAAAAAAGATCAGACACAAACTAACACTACAGGATTAAGCAGTGATTATTACCACAGACCCTATGACTATCAAAAGGATAATAAGTTAATACAATGAGCAACTCTACACACATACAATTCACAACCTAGATAAAATACACCATCCCTCAAAAACACAGACTTCCACAGAGCATCTGGTATAAAAGATGTAATTTTATTAGCTCTATGACTATTAAAGATATGGAATTTTTAATTTTGGAACTCCATATAAATAAATTTCCAGGCCCAAATAATTTCACTGCAGAATTCTACCAAATGTTTAAATAGAATTCACATTAATTTTGCAAACTCTTTCCCAGAAAATAGAAGGGAGAACATATACCAATTCATTTTTATCACCCAGTGATTACCTGATATCAAAACCAAATAAAAATTGCTCAAAATTAGAAAACTAAAGTCCAGTCTCCTTCATGAATATGGATTAAAAATTCATTAAAACATCTGAGTAAATAGAATTCAGCCCTATATAAAAATAATTATATATAAATGGCCAAGTGGGATATATTCCACTGTTGCAAGCTAGCTCACCATTTGAAAATTAATAAATAAAATCAACCATATTAACAGGATAAAAAAGGAAAAAAAAAAGATGATCTTATCACTTGAAGAAGGTAAAGCACTTAATAAAATTTAATAGGTTATGGGCATCTACTCTAAGTTCTTCTATATAATGCGGGAAGTTCTATCCAATAAAATAAGGCAAGAAAAAAATTAAAATTCTACAGACGAGAAAAAAAAGATAAAAAAAAAAACCTGTCATTATCTGCAGATGATGTAATTGTCTACATAGGAAATTACAAAAAACTCTACAAAACACTTCCAGAATAATGAGGGAGTTTAATAAGATTATAAGATCAAGATAAACCTTCCAGAATCTGTTGCATTTATAAGCTAGCAAAGAACATGTTCATACCAAAATTAAAAATACAATATCATTAGTCATTCAACAACAAAAAAAAATAGATGCAAATCTAAAAATTCAAATACAGGTCTTGTCAGAATGACAACTACAGGACACTGATAAAATAAAAAAGAAATTCAAATGCTCATGAATTTGAATATCTGATATCACAAAGATATCTATAGATCTCTCTGAAGATGATAATAGTTTTAAAACAATTCCTTTCAAAATTCCAGCAGAATTGAATTGCTTTCGAGTCCAGCAGACAAATTGTTTTTCTATAGAATAAATAATATTATTCCAAAATTTATATGGAAAGCAAAGAAACTAAACTACCTGCACAATGAAAAAAAATAAAAGGCGGTGGAGAGTAAAATCAGTTTACTCAATTTTCCAACATTATATACCTACAGTAATCAAGACTGCTGTTGATTCAAGAGAAACACATGCATCAACTGAATTCACAAAAACATGATTTTTGACAGATGAGAAAAAGCAATTCAATGGAAAAAGAATACCTTTTTAAAACAAATGATGCTGGAACAATTGGATATCCATAGATTATAGATTTAAAAAAATCTTTAACCTAAATCTCATATTTTGCACAAAATTAACTTGAAATAGATACAGACAAATATAAAATGTAATACTATAAAATATTTTAATAGGAAAAAAACTTTGGGGTCTAGGATTAGACCAAAAATTCTTAGATTAAATACCAAAACATGATCCATATAAAATAATTGATAAATTAGATTGTATCCATATTATTATTTTTTTTGCTCTGTGACAGATCATGTTAAGAGGAGGAATATACAAGCTACAGGCATACACTATGGGGAACATATTTTCAACTCTCTTGCAATAATCTTTAGTAGACTTTAATAGACTGTTTTTCTTTTTATCTACATCAACACTCATCATTACAAAAGTCTGAATAGAAAATGTGCAAAAAATATGACCAGATATCTTATTGAAGAGGATATACACATGGCAATTAAGAATATGAAAAGATGGTGAATATCATTAGCCATTAGAAAGATGCAAATTAAAATCACTCAATGACAATGTGATATTACTATCCACTTATCAACATGGTTAAAATAAAAGAAAACAGTGACAACAAATGCTAGCAAGAACATGAAGAAGCTGCATCCCTCAGACATCTGTTCTGGGAAAATAAAGTGGAACAATCATCATATGACTCAGCAACTGCACTTCTGAGCATATATCCCGGATAAGTGAAGGAATGATCATACAAAAAAAAAAAAAAACCTATACATAAATGTATATAATACTTTGATGTGTAGTAGTCAAACCTGTAAACAACCTAGACATCCCTCAACCAGTTAATGGTGAAATGAAGTGTGGTACATCCATAGCATGGAATACTATGCAACAATAAAAATGGACAAATTTTGATTCCAGCCACAACATGGATCAACCTCCAGAAAATTATTCTGAGTGGAAAAAAGCCAATGCCAATAGGTTACAAGCGGTGTGATCATATTTATATAACATTTTGAAATGACAAAATTATAGAAGTAGAGAACAACTTAGAGATTGTCAGGAGTTCGGGTGGGTAGGGGAAAAGTAGATACAGCTAAAAAAGGACAATATGAAAGCTCCTTGTAGAGATAGACATGTTCTGGATCTTGATGTGTCAATGCCAAAATCTTGCTTAGGATGTTTTACCATAGTTTTCTAAGATGTCGTCATTGGGACAAATGGATTAAAGGGTATATGAGTTCTAAGAGAATATGAATCTACCATTTTCTCATAATAAAACTTTTAATAAAAAATTAGAGCAGTAGAGTCAAACATAACAGCAATTGTGCTTGACTACTAATTAATCCATTCAGAGAATATTTATTCAACACTTGCTTTATCAAAGATGTTAACAATTACTAGGTAAAATTAAGGTACACAATCAATAGTTTTGGGGTTTCTTTTGACCATAAACTTACTTACACCTGTATCAAAGCATATTATGACAGTGGACTGATAAAAATCCTCATCTCCCTAAGTTTACTCCTTTTGTGTTCTTTGACAATATCCAACATCAGTCTTAAGATATTACACTCAATAAATATCTAAAAATGAGTTAACTCATCCCAAAATGAAAGGTGCTCCAATATGCCAGGTATCAGCTTTTTCAGAGAGTCATTAATCTAGAAGACAGGAAGCAGCAATTGAAAACTAAACACAATCTGTAGATTTAGGGCAAGAGCTCTCAGAACACAACCACTTCTGAAGCCAAAGCTTCTGCCTGTTTCAAAACTACCAACCGCTCAAAGTTGGATTTAGTAAATGAACTTCCTTCTGCAGGAGGCTGAGATTCTCTTTATCAAGGATTAATTTGGTGATAAACAAATCAATAGAAAATGAGTTTCATGTCTGTGTTAGTGTTTTCCTCTAAATCTTCTTACCCCAAATTTGCATGTGTCAATACATCATTTGTCTGTCTTTCTTGACACTTAACGCCCTATGATATGTTTCCTAAAGTTGTGTGTGAATATGAGAAAGAAAAATAAAATTTAGAACATGCAAGTGCTCAGTAAATGTCAGTTGTTTTTTTTCCTGTTACCTTCGATTGTAAACATCACTATTGGGTCTTTGAATATGAAATTGTTAAGGTAATACTAAACTACATATTGAAATGTTATTACATCACTTAATTTTACTTAGTCACAGCAATCTTACCTTTTTTTTTAAATTAAAGTATAACTGATTTACAATTCAAGTTCTCTTGTACAGCAAAGTGACCCATTCACACACATTTTCCTGTGTTCTACAGTAGGGCCCCCTTGCCCATCTTAACTTTATTCATGATTTTAATTAATGTATTCTGTTCATGTTTTCAGTGTACTTATACGAATCTTGGGGATTCAGAATATTGAGTTTTTTAAAAATTCATCTTGAAACGATCTTCCATATTCAAAAAGGAAACTAAAACTCTTGATGATGCCTGCGCAACTGAAAGTAGCCACTGTTTAATTTTTTTATTCAAGTATAGTTGATTTGCAATGCCAGTTTCTTTAGTTGTGCCAATTTCTGCTGTACAGCACCGTGACCCAGTCGTATGTACCTCATCTATACATTCCCTTTCTTCTATTATCTTCCATTGTGGTCTATCCCAAGAGACCAGATATAGTTCCCTGTGCTGTACAGTAGCATCTTATTGCTTATCCATTCTAAATGTAAGAGTTCACATCTACTGACCCCAAGCTCCCAGTCTGTCGCCTCCCCCTTGGCAACCACCAGTCTGTTCTCTGTGTCTTAGCCACTCTTGTGTATCCATATTCCTTTGTTTCTCTTAATCCTCTATTGTTGAGGTAGAATTTAAGAAACACTTTTTGTTTTCCTCTTTCAAAATGGTATAAATCCTTTCCTTTTTGTTTTTCCTTTTGTTTCCCCTCCCTCTCTTTTTCTCTGTAGAGCCCTCAATTTTATCCCATCCATACTGTTCTTTCATTCTCCTTCATTCTGTGAAATTTTTTTTTTTAATTTTCCCACTGTACAGCAAGGGGATCAGGTTATCCTTACATGTATACATTTTTTCCCCACCCTTTGTTCTGTTGCAACATGAGTATCTAGACATAGTTCTCAATGCTATTCAGCAGGATCTCCTTGTAAATCTATTCTAGGTTGTGTCTGATAAGCCCAAGCTTCCGATCCCTCCCACTCCCTCCCCCTCCCATCAGGCAACCACAAGTCTCTTCTCCAAGTCCATGATTTTCTTTTCTGAGGAGATGTTCATTTGTGCTGGATATTAGATTCCAGTTATAAGTGATATCATATGGTATTTGTCTTTGTCTTTCTGGCTCATTTCACTCAGTATGAGATTCTCTAGTTCCATCCATGTTGCTGCAAATGGCATTATGTCATTCTTTTTTATGGCTGAGGAGTATTCCATTGTGTATATAGACCACATCTTCCGAATCCAATCATCTGTTGATGGACATTTGGGTTGTTTCCATGTCCTGGCTATTGTGAATAGTGCTGCAATGAACATGCGGGTGCATGTGTCTCTTTTAAGTAGAGTTTTGTCCGGATATATGCCCAAGAGTGGGATTGTGGGGTCATATGGAAGTTCTATGTATAGATTTCTAAGGTATCTCCAAACTGTTCTCCACAGTAGCTGTATGAGTTTACATTCCCACCAACAGTGCAGGAGGGTTCCCTTTTCTCCACAACCCTTCCAGCACTTGTTATTTGTGGACTTATTAATGAGGGCCATTCTGACTGGTGTGAGGTGGTATCTCATGGTAGTTTTGATTTGCATTTCTCTTATAATTAGCAATGTTGAGCATTTTCTCATGTGTTTGCTGGCCATCTGTATATCTTCTTTGGAGAAATGTCTATTCAGGTCTTTTGCCCATTTTCCCTTTGATTGATTGGCTTTTTTGCTGTTGTGTTGTATAAATTGCTTATATATTCCAGAGATTAAGCCCTTGTCGGTTGCATCATTTGAAACTATTTTCTCCCATTCTGAAAGTTGTCTTTTTGTTTTCTGTTTGGTTTCCTTTGCTGTGCAAAAGCTTTTCAGTTTGATGAGGTCCCATTGCTTTATTTTTGCTCTTATTTCTGTTGCTTTGGGAGTCTGACCTGAGAAAATATTCATAAGGTTGATGTCAGAGAGTGTTTTGCCTATGTTTTCTTCTAGGAGTTTGATGGTGTCCTGTCGTATATTCAAGTCTTTCAGCCATTTTGAGTTTATTTTTGTGCATGGTGTGAGGGTGTGTTCTAGTTTCATTGCTTTGCATGCAGCTGTCCAGGTTTCCCAGCAATGCTTGCTGAATAGACTTCCTTTTTCCCATTTTATTTTCTTGCCTCCCTTGTCAAAGATTAATTGACCATAGGTGTCTGGGTTTATTTGTGGGTTCTCTATTCTTTTCCATTGGTCTGTCTGTCTGTTTTGTTACCAGTACCACACTGTTTTGATGACTGTGGCTTTGTAATATTTTTTGAGGTCTGGGAGAGTTATGCCTCTTGCTTGGTTTTTGTTTCTCAGGATTGCTTTGGCGATTCTGGATCTTTTGTTGTTCCATATAAATTTTTGGATTGTTTGTTCTAGTTCTGTGAAAAATGTCATGGGTAATTTGATAGGGATTGCATTGAATCTGTAGATTGCTTTGGGTAGTATGGCCATTTTCACAATATTGATTTTTCCAGTCCAGGAACATGGAATATCTTTCCATTTCTTTACATCTTCTTTGATTTCTTTGATTAAAGTTTTATAGTTCTCGGCATATAAGTACTTTACCTCTTTGGTCAGGTGTATTCCGAGGTATTTGATTTTGAGAGGTGCAATTTTAAAAGGTATTGTATTTTTGTATTCCTTTTCTAATATTTCATGCTGTTATACAGAAATGTGACTGACTTCTGAATGTTAATCTTATATCCTGCTACTTTGCTGAATTTATGAATCAGTTCAAGGAGTTTTGGGGTTGAGTCCTTAGGGTTTTCTATGTATAGTATCATGTCATCTGCCTACAGTGACAGTTTGATCTCTTCTCTTCCTATATGGATGCCTTTTATTTCTTTTGTTTGTCTAATTGCTCTGGCTAGGACTTCCAAAACTATGTTGAATAGCAGTAGTGAGAATGGGCATCCCTGTCTTGTTCCAGATTTGAGTGAGAAGGCTTTCAGTTTTTCCCCATTGAGTATTATATTTGCTGTGGGTTTGCCATAATGGCTTTGATCATGTTCAGGAATGTTCCCTCTATACCCACTTTGGCAAGAGTTTTGATCATGAATGGACTTTGTCAAATGCTTTTTCTGCATCTATTGAGATGATCATATGATTTTTGACTTTCGTTAATGTGGTGTATGACGTTGATTGATTTGCATATGTTGACATCCTTGTGAACCTGGGATGAACCCTACCTGGTCATGGTGTATGATTTTTTTGATATGTTGTTGGATTCAGTTGGCTAAGATTTTGTTGAAAATTTTTGGATCTATATTCATCAAAGATATTGGCCTATAGTTTTCTTTTTTGGTGGTATCTCTGTCTGGTTTTGGAATTAGGGTGATGGTGGCACCATAGAATGTCTTTGGGAGTATTCCTTCTTCTTCAACCTTTTGAAAGAGTTTAAGGAGGATGGGCACCAATTCCTCTTTATATGTTTGATAGAATTTGCCTGTGAAGCCATCTGGTCCTGGACTTTTATTTGTAGGGAGTGTTTTTATGACCTCTTCAATTTCATTTCTAGTGATCGGTCTGTTCAGTTGGTCTGTTTCTGCTTGATTCAGTTTTGGCAGGCTGTTATTCTCGAAAATTGTCCATTTCTTCCAGATTGTCAAATTTGTTGGCATATAGTTGTTCATAGTATTCTCTTATGTTTTTTTTTTTTGTATTTCTTCAGTATCTGTTGTGATATCTCCTTTTTCATTTATAATTTTGTTTATTTGGGTTCTTTCTCTCCTCTTTTTAGTGAGTCTGGTCAGGCGTTTGTCAATTTTGTTTACCTTTTCCAAGAATTTTCTCTATGGTTTTTTGAATCTCTATTTTTTCTTTATTTCCTCTTTGATCTTTATAATTTTCTTCCTTCTGCTGACTTTAGGTCTTTTTTGTTCTTCTTTATCTAATTCATTTAGGTGGAGGGTTAACTTGTCATTTTGGGATCTTTCTTCTTTTTTGAGAAAGGCCTGTATCGCTATAAATTTCCCTCTGATCACTGCTTTTGCAGCATCCCATAGATTTTGAGAGGTTGTGTCTTCATTATCGTTTGTTTCAAGGTATTTTTTAATTTCCTTCCATGTTTAGTCTCCATGTAGTAGGTTTTTTCTCATTTCTTTTCCCATGGTTGATTTCTAATTTCATGGCATTGTGGTCAGAGAAGATACTTGAGATAATTTCTATGCTCCTACATTTGTTGAGGTTAGCTTTGTGTCCCAATATGTGGTTGATTCTTGAGAATGTTTCATGTGCTCTTGAGAAGAATGTGTATTCTGATATTTTTGGATGTAGTGTCCTGAAGATATCAATTAAGTCTAACTTTTCTATTGTTTCCTTTAGGATCCCTGTTGCTTTATTGGTTTTCTGTATAGATGACCTGGCCATTGGTGTGAGGGGGGTATTAAAGTGCCCTACTATGATTGTATTCCCATCAATTTCTCCCTTTATGTCTGTTAATATTTGTTGTATGTATCTGGGTGCTCCTATATTTGGGGCATATATGTTGATGATAGTAACATCCTCTACTTGGATGGATCCCTTAATCATTAAATAGTGTCCTGCTTTGTCTTTCTTTATGTCTTTTCTTTTAAAGTCTATTTTGTCTGATATGAGTATTGCAACTCCTGCTTTCCTGTCATGTCTATTGGCATGAAATATTTTTCCCCACCCTTTCACTTTCAATCTATATGTATCCTTTGTCCTAAGGTGAGTTTCTTGGAGGCAGCATATTGAAGGTTTTTGCCTTTTTATCCACTCAGTCACTCTGTGTCTTTTGATTGGAGCATTCAGTCCATTGACATTTAAGGTGATAAGTGATAGATGATTATTTATGGCCATTTTGAACCTCGTGTTCCTGTTGATTGATTCTATGTTCTCCATTCTTCTTTTTTTTTTTTTTTTGGTTGGATGGTCTCCTGTTATTATCTGCTTGAGTGGGTTTTTTTTTTTTTTTTGCTTTTTTTTCATTTTTTGTGAATGCAATATTTGGTTTTGGCTTGTGGTTGCCCTGTTTTTTAAGTATGCTAACCCCTTCCTATAATTGTGTGTTTTAGCCTGATGGTCCTGTAGGTTCAAATACTTCATTACTATATTAAAATAAAGAAGAAAACAAACAAACAAACAAAAAGATCTACTTATTTCCTAACATCCCTTGCCCACATTTTATGATTTTGATGACTCTTTTTTTTTTTTTTTAATTTTATTTTGTTTGAAACATGTTCATGATTAAATCTGTATGCTGGCTTACTTGAGTGACTGCTCTCTGATTGTGGTTTCCTCAGGCCTAGTTCTTCCTCTTTTTTTTTTTTTTCTTTTTCCTCCCTTTCCTTCCTTCCTTTCTTTTTGGTTTAGAGAAGCCCTTTCAATATTTCCTTTAACCTGGGTTTTGTGTTGCTGTATTCTTTAAGTTTTTGTTTGTTGGGAAAAATTTTTATTTCCCCTTCTATTTTAAATGATATTCTTGCTGGATAGAGCATTCTAGGTTTCATATTTTTTCCTTTTAGCACTTTAAATATCTCTTGCCATTCCCTCCTGGACTGTAGTGTTTCTGTAGAGAAATCAGCTGATAATCTTATGGGGGTTCCCTTGTACGTAACATTCTGCTTTTCTCTTGCTGCCTTTAGGATCCTCTCTTTATCACTAACTTTTGCTGTTTTTATTATAATGTGTCTTGGTGTGGGTCTATTTGGGTTCAATTTGTTTGGGGCCCTCTGTGCTCCCTGTATCTTGAACTCAGTATCCTTTAGATTTGGGAAGTTTCCATCGATAATTTCTTCAAATATATTTTCCATTCCCTTATCTTTTTCTACTCCTTCTGGAATTCCTATTACGCATATGTTGGCCCGCTTTATATTATCCCATAGGTCTCTTATATTGCTTTCCTGTTTTTTGATTTGGTTTTCTGTCTGCTGACCTGATTGGGTGATTTCCATTATTCTATCTTCCATATCACTGATTCGTTCTTCTGCATTATTCATTCTGGTTTTTACTGCCCTTAGTTCAGTTTGTATCTCTGCAAATGAATTTTCTAGTTTTTCTTGGCTCCTCCTTATATTTTCTAGTTCCTTTCTGAGGGTGTCTGTATTACTGTTCATATCTTCTCTTAATTCCTTCAGTATTTTCACTATTTCCCTTTTAAACTCCAGGTCTGTCAGACTGCGAAGATCTGTTTCATTGTTGACTATTTTATGTGAGTTCTCCTGTTGCTTTGACTGGGGGTGATTTCTCAGCTTCTTCATCTTGCTTGTTGTTTTCTTTTTCCTGAGGGAGTTGTACTCTCTGTGGCCAGGCTGTGTTTGCCTTGTCACTGCTGTGGAATGTTTCCTGAGAGCTGGCATTGTTGGTCAGTCTTTTTTGAGGCAGTGTGGCTTTTCTGGAGTGTTGGTGGGGCTAACAGGGTCTCTTTGAAGCAAAGGAGGACTTCCTGAGGGCAGACAGGACTGGGAGGTCCACACCACGATGGTAGCAGATTTCACTCGGCCGGGCAGAGATTGTTCTGGTGTTTTTAGGCTGTGGGGTTCTTGCAGGGGGTTGGTGGTGCTGGGCAGCTGTTCCTCAGGAGTGCAGCAACCCCCAAGCTGGAGCAGCTATCTGGGCCACTGCGAACCTAAGAGGCTCTTCCCCAGGGCAGCCCAACTCGGAAGGACTGTCCGAGAATTAGGCAGATCTTTTCACAGTCTGGCCAAGCTTGTTGTAGCTTTTCTGGCCTGCAGGGTGTCCTGCAGGGACCTGGCGGTCCTGTGCAGTTGTTCTGTGGGAGTGCAACTCCCCCCGAAAGCTGTAGTAGCTAGCTGGGCCACTGTGAACCATTCTGGGAAATTTTCTTTGATACTCCATTATTTTTTTACCTATTATATTCTATTTTCTTTGGTCATGTAGCATGATTTTCCATGATATGTTTTTAGGTTCATGGGTAATTTAGACCTGTCAATTCACTTCCTTTTCAATGTAAATAATGAAGCATCAAAAGATGTTTTCAGTGGTTGTTATATTTTCCAAAGAACTGTTTCACTGTCATTACTGGTACATCCTTCACTATGCCTTTTCATATTTTTAAAAAAGTCTTTTCTCTAAACGCAGTTTTCCCTCCCTGAATTCTGCTCACTTGTTCTTCCTCTAGGTATATTAGCACTTTAATTGAGTATAGCTTCTTTGTCTACTCTGCATATTAATTAAGATGCACACTTGATTGGTTCTTTCTGCTGTGATGACACTTTTCAGAATATTTCCAGTATTTGGGTAGGTTTTCTGTAATGTTAAATAGTCAAGCAACAGCAACATGTGTGTGCGTGTGTGTGTGTAGGGTGTGTGTACCCACCGATTGTGGAAGTTCCAGGGTGGGAATCAAGCTGCAGCTTCAGCCTACCTCACAGTTGCAGCAGTGCTGTATCCTTAACCCCCTGTGCCCCAGGGGAACTTCCAGCAACCTGATTTTTTAAAGCAAACTTTGAGGGGGAGACATCATTATTTTTCAAGAATTAGTAGATCGTATCAATGAATATATTTTTTTCTACATGCCCATTTTTCATTGCAAAGAGTTCCAGTAAAGTGATGAGACATCCTATTCCCTTGCAGAATAATGCTCTTGTCCTTGTGGTGAGAGATCGCCCTTTGTGTTCAGTGATGTTAACCTTTGATCATGGAAACTCAGCTTCCCCGTGGATTTGCAGGACTTCATTCTTCTCTGGAATCTTTCTAATGCATTAATCGTATTGGCAACTTTCAGCTCAGTGACTGATTGATATAACAGATTTTCCTATCATCTTCCCAATTTCATCCTTGAATTCCTCATCCCTGCTGGGTGATCCCATCTAAGAATCTCTTCTTTTCTTACTATCTGTTTCTCCCTCTGAGGCTTTTATTCTCTGTGCTCTGAGGCTGGAGTTTGGACTATACTATGAATCATTTATAAAAGCAATTGATTATAAACTTCTTTAATCATTCAGTTCCTACAATTCTACCTCCCTCCTCTGAGAAATGTGAATTAGTCTCAAGGGTTCTCTAGCTTCTTCTACTCAGCAGAAATTTACATTCTCTATTTCTTCTATTTAATCAGGACAATAAGAGATTGATATATAGTTAGCATTCGGCTGCTATTATAACAATTTATTTTATTTTTATTTTTTGTTTTTCTTTTTAAATTTTAATTTCTTTTTTTTAATTACTCAATGAATTTGTTACATTTATAGTTGTATAATGATATAGCATTTCCATCCCAAACCCCCAAACTGTTTCCTTTGGAAACCATAAGTTTTTCAAAGTCTATAAGTCAGTATCTGTTCTGTAAAGAAGTTCATTGTGTCCTTTTTTCAGATTCCATATGTAAGTGATAGCGTTTGATGTTGGTGTCTCATTGTCTGACTGACTTCACTTAGCATGATAACTTCTAGGTCCATCCATGTTTCTAAAAATGCCATTATTTCGTTCCTTTTAATGGGTGAGTAATATTCCATTGTGTATGTGTACCACGTCTTCTTTATCTACTCCTCTGTCTGTGGACATTTAGGTTGTTTCCGTGTCTTGGCTATTGTATATAGTGCTACAATGAACATTGGAGTACATGTGTCTTTTCAAGTCATGGTTTTCTCTGGATAGATGCCCAGGAGTGGGATTGCTGGATCCAATACTATTCAACATAGTTTTGGAAGTCCTAGCCACAGTAATAATTTATTTTAATATTTCTCACATTCCTTCTCATTTGATTGATAAACTTCTCCCAACTTATTTCTTCCCTACCACTCCCACTCTTTGTGTGTGTGTATGTGTGTGTGTGTATTTATTTATTTATCTCTCTCTTCCATTTTTTTCACCATATGCACTCCAGGCATTTCCCCACACACACACACACACACACACACTCTCATCTTGAACATTACTATTAAAACCTACCTTTCAAAGTTTTTGTTCATCTATAAAGTTAAGAATATTAGTTTTGGAGTCAACTCCCTCCATTCAAGCTATTGTCAGGTATATATCCTTAGAGAAAAAAATTGCCCCCAAATCCTCTCATTTACCAAAAGGAGATAAGAATATATACCTCATAGATTCATCGCTTTAAACACAAGTCAAAGTAAACAATCATTTCAAACTCCAGATTGAGGTAAATGTTTTTTGACAGCCAAAATTTCAAATTTTGATATGAAAATTTTTCTTTTTTGCCAGTCAATCTTTAAACATATTGCCAGTTAATAGGTAAAAAGAAAATGCATTTTAATGTTTCTAAGTGAAAACCAGTCAATATGTATACTATGTATTTATTTCTCCCATAGCAGGAGGCGAATTGAGTCTGTACAAATCATTGTCTTTCCCTTGCCCTCAGGCTGACACAGATGAAAGGGTCTCTTATAAGATGCTCATAACTGATGGAGGACTTCTCTCCTGGAAGTGCATTAGCTAATGGAGGTTGTCAGCATCCCCATGACAGATTTCACTGCACTCACAGACAATGGTAGCCTTTTTCTCAACATTCAAGTATATGTTTTGGCTCTTAGCAGGAGTAGGTTTTTACCCAGTCCTTAGTGATTCTCAGTTTAAGGCCAATAGTTGACTCCTAACCTTCCCCAACCATCCTCAAAGAACCCAGATGAGAAATTCCTTTTTCCAGTGAGCTTGGTTTTCTGTGAATTTGGGCCAAGATGTATGCTCACAAATTGAGAACTTTTTCTTACTTAGGAGGTGATTTCAGTTTGGCTCACGTGATAACAGTCACTCCTTTGTTGGTTCAGTATGTCTTTACTGAGTGACTACTGTGGGTCAGGGAGCTGAATCTTAAGAACACATAGTCAGGGAGTTCCCACTGTGGTGCAGTAGAAATGAATCTGACTAGTATCTCTGAGGGTGCAGGTTCGATCCCAGGCCTCACCGAGTGGGTTAAGGATCCGGCGTTGCTCTGAGCTGTGGTGTAGATCACAGACGTGGCTCAGAACCTGCATTGCTGTGTTTGTGGTTGTGGCACAGGCCAGCAGCTGAAGCTCCTCTTCCACCTCTAGCCTGGGAACTTTCATATCCTGCAGGGTGTGGCCCTAAAAAGCAAATAAAATAAAATAAAACTCATACTCTATAAAAGAAGACATAGCATATGCCTCGGTGACACTTACTGTATAATGGAAGAGGCAGACATTAACCAGATAACCAAACAAATAATTATATTGCGTACAAGGAAGAAAAAGAATACTCTATGAACACATAGAAAAAGAAGACTAGAATTAGTTGGAGACAGGGTTGGTAGAGCAGATAAGACAGTTATTGCTGTCTTTGAAGGGTGTTTATCATTGGTGATAACCAACAAATTTATTTTATGTGAATCCTGAGCATAGAAGACAGAAGACGAAGTGCCTGTCAGATAATAAGTTTCAATTTGTAATCTACAGATTCTGATGATAATATCCAGAGAAAAGTAACATTACCAGTTTATGATTCACAAGCTTTTTGTGTGCAAAGTGGTATTCTGACAATTTAAGCCTGATTCACACTGAAAGGTAATAATTTGGGGAATGAGTAATTTATTCCTTGTGAAGTTAAGATTATATATTTTTCTGAAAATGTTTTATTATGAAACACCACATCCAGCCTCCCTACCACATGTGGATGTGAAAGATGTAAAGTTAATAGCAAGTTGAAATAAATTATTTGTATCTTAAAACCTTTGACATACTACAACACATTTTTATTTTCCTTAATGATGTGGGAAAAATCATAAATTTAAGAGGCATTTTTTAAGACATTTAAAACCTTACTTTAGGAAAAATATACATTGGGTTAAAGTAATTTTTATTATGGAAAATTATAAAATATCCATAATTGTATTGTAGAAAATTATGATAAAGTGGTTAACAATTGGTATTCACTCTCTATAAAACTTAATTACTCTAAAAAGAAATCCTGACTCTTACTTCATGTCACTTGAAATGGGGAAGTAGATGAAGTTTTAATTTGTCACAGGTTCAGGTATTTATTTGGTTAACCACCTTGTCATCATTCATGGTTTATGAATGTTTGAGTCACTGTCTAAGGTAGAGGTTGTATACCTCATAAAGAGATCTCAATGAAATTATTGCTTAAATGTTTAAAGAAATTAGCAAAATACAGATGAATTTTTCATTAGCAGGTAACTATTCTTTTGGTATTTATTTGTCTCAATGAGCATTTAACTCATTAATCTGTGCCTGAACCAAAAGCCAAAAACCAAAAACAATTTGCAGATTCTTTGATGTGATTTTATTTAAAAATTCTTTTGTTAATTTTACTCATTAGTTTCACCAAAATGTATTATCTTTATATATGTATATATGTGTATGTATGTATATGTATACATACATATATGTATGTATCTTGATATTTTGGGACAAAAATCTGTAACTTCACACGCTAAAACTTACCAAGAAATAAGCAATGCTTCTTGCACCATTTTAGTGAATTTGCTACAAATTTTACTTCTTTAAAACCTCTACAATCAGTATTATTGAAAGGGCTTTACGTCAGTGAGGTTAAGAACTTGCCAAAATGTATAGAGCTTTGAATTTCGTGAACTGACTTGGTGAGATTTAGATTTGAATTTTTAGCTATCTGACTCCTAAATCCATTATCCTTTGAAAAACTGACATCACCTCCCTAAAATATCTAAATTAGGTAAGAAATGTAAATTTTTTGACTTAACCAAAATAAATAATTTCATAACTATAAATTTAAAGACACGCATTTGTTTATTGCCTTTTCCAGAGAGAATCAGAGTAGACATTTTATTTTAACTCAGTTGTGTCTCTTAGCTTGTCTGCAGTGATCAATAATTACCAAATCTGTATAATTATATGAATGCGATTGAGGAATAATTATGATGAGTTGTAACAGATGTTAAACTCTACTTGCAAAATTTAAAAAGAAAAGCTTTTGCCTGTTACATAATTCCTTCCCTCTTCAGCTTAGAAAGTCATTCATTGACAGCATGCATATATATTTTTTACATCAGAAAGGTTACTAGTATCTCTTTCAAGGAGTGCTTAAATTTAAAAACGGAAAACAGATATTCCCATGTGGCTCAGTGGGTTAAGGATCTGACATTGTCACTGCAGTGACTTGGGGTACTGCTGTGGCATGGGTTCCATCCCTGGCCCGGAGACTTCCATATGCTGCAGGTGCAGCCAAAAACTTGGATAATAATTCTCTATCTTATACATATATCTATATGGGTATAACAAGCATGTGGTACTGTTAGAGTCCTTTGAAATGAATTACCTTTGGGAATAATGGTAGAGATTATGAAAATAGAATTCTATGATATTCCCCTTAAAATTTGAATAAACCCTGTTTGTTAAAGTATAGAAAATGATGTAAAGCTATGTAAGATAAACGTAATCCATTTTCAGTTATTTCACACCCCTGAAAATTTGCCATATTTCTTTTGAGTTAGACATGTACATTAGTAGCCATAAACTGAACCATTCTTTTAAAAGTTTTCAATAACACCACCCCATTTTATACATTCCATAATATAGTTAAGAGGCTACAGCTACAGTGAATTGTTGCTTTACTGAGAGGGGGAGTGTTTTGTTGCAATCATGTTAATTCGTCTCTCATCTCCTCTGTTTGGCAGCACATTCACAATACAATAGTCATTGACGGTGCGTCTCAAAAATCCTGCACATAAACATTTCAGAAAAGTCATAGTTGTCCTTGTGCCTGTCTTCCAGTATTTTTCTCTCTGCATAGACGCATTCTGCTAAATTCCTAGCTTCATCCAAAACTACCTCCCAAGCCTTAAACACCCTGCTACTGTTCAAATTGGAAAGAAACGTTTTAGTGTGTTTAGGAGCAGGAGGGCGAAAGAGAGGAGGTTCTCCACCCTGCCAACTTTTGAGCATTCAGCGGCTTTTAAAAAACTGGCTTCAGAGCTGTGGTTATTCGGGCCATTGAGAATTTTCCCTTGTACCGGCCAAATGGAAAACAGCATCATTTGTGAGATGTGGAGGTTCTACGGAAAGGACACTAAAAGAGCCAATTTTAGATAAAACAGTTACATAGGATAGAATTATGGGGAACGAGTATTGATTATTAGTGGCCTTAAGATCAGTATGATTTTACAGATGTCACTAGAAGGTTATTGCTGCTAAAGACTGGAGAGGCCTTTGATTATCCTCACGCTGGATTCGTTCGCAGATTCATGCTTGGCTGATATGTTTTGTTTTAATATTCTGTTGTGTCTTCAAATCTTAATGAATATTGATAGAATTGAAATTGTAAGCCAACGAATGTAGTATGGTGAAACGTAATGTAATAATAGCTTTTAGGGCTTTAGCGAAACAACTTTATTTAGTGTCAATTAGCAGTTAAAGATTAAGACTTTTCAGCAACTACAGCATCTGATTTTATCAATATTTTTATGCTGCCTTGCCTGTGGCGTGGAGTCCAAAATATCTAACCTCAACAGGGACAAATTCTGTGTTTTCAGGAACCAAATATACATGGATCATGTTAACAAAATCATAATAGTTAATGTATTTTTCAAACACGGAGTACGTGTATGTCTATGGCGATGTGCAATTGATGTAACCATTATTTAAATGGAATTTGTTGATGTCATTCTGGTTTTCCAATTTCTTGTGTGATGGGTGGGATAAAATTATAATAAATATCATAGGAAAGTAAACATTATGTGAACACCCAAAATAAATGATGCTTGCAAGTCAGAATTTTTAGCAGCATACAACTCTAATCAACTAATGGAGGCTCCTGAGAGCCAACAAAAACATTTTCAAAGTAATGTTCTGGCTGAACTGGTTACAAGCCATTTGTGTGCCCTACAGATAGTGGTGCTTCTAAAGGGGCTAAATTACATTAAAGGCTAATGATCGTGCCGATTTCATTTAAAGATTTCCAGAGGTTCCGATGAGAAGATACGTATGTTCTGTGAAGGCTTCAGGTAGAATGCGGCTTTTAGTTAGATTACGACAATGTTCTTATTTAATATAAACATAATGCATCGGGTTGGAATCCTTAGATGGCTTTAGGTAAAATGCTCTCCTTATGGTAATCATACCAGAGTGTGTTTCAATTCAGCACTCCGCTGCTTTGTTTTTCCAAAATTTAATGAATGCAGCGTCTGATGCCAATGGAAGTGAATCTGTTCTTCAAGAAGGGAACAAAAAAATTGCACCCTTAACTTTCTAATGTATATACAACCCTTAATTCCTTATTGCTTTCTTAAGTTACTCTAAAGTCAAAAGTTTCAACATCAGTTATGAGATACGAGATTAGGGGTTCCCATAGGGGCTCAGTGGAAACAAATCTGACTAGCATCCATGAGGATGCAGGTTCGATCCCTGGCTTCACTCAGTGGGTTAAGGAGCTGATGTTGCCGTGAGCTGTGGTGTAGACCAGTGGCTACAGCTCCGATTTGACCCCTAGCCTGGGAACCTCCATATGCTGTGGGTGAAGCCCTAAAAAGACAAATATACATATAAAAAATAAAATAAAAAATGAGATACTAGATTATATTGCTAGAAAGCAAGCAAACCAACTACTGCTCTATAGTCTTGGTAGCTCTCCATGACAACATCTCTTTGTAGCTGTACACTCTTGTTCATCCCAGGAAGCTGCAGGGTTAGGGTTGGGGCATGGGGATTCCAGCCATCTTTGTTGGTGAAAGTCGCAGGCTGATGGTCCAGGCTACCACACATGCCTGCACTTTACTAAGCAAGCCACATGGCCACACTGACTTTAAAGAGCACCACGGGATGCGATGGTACCTGTGCTCAGGTGGAAGAGACAGTACGTGTATCAGATTTATGTCTGCCGCTCAACGTGGCCCTTAACTGTCCAGAGATGATTTCCTTGACTTGAATTGCTCTTATCATCACTTTTTCAGAATTATTCCAGTATGTTCTAACGAGGCTTTCCCCCAAAACTTATACAGATTCCAACAGTGATCACGTAGCATTACAAATACAAACCAAGTGTGAGCGGAAAAGGAGGAATCTCAGATCTCAAACCAACATTTATATTTTCTACACAAATTACACTTTGAGGGTAGACACAGGAGAATTTTACTTCATTCTTTATATGAAAATGTGAGAAAAGAAACAAGAGACGATATTTTAGATTAAGCTCTGAAAATTAAAAAAATTTAAGAAAACAAGTTGCTGTATTTACTAACCATGCATTCATTCATTCACTCGTTTAGTTAATTGATTGGTTAACTGGTTTAGCTTTAATCTTGGTTTGGTGATCCTCCCAAAGTGTTTGTCCTTTCCTTTCGGTATTGCGTGACAGAGAGAATAAATTAATCAGCTGGGGGGACGGCAAAGTGTTTTGTCCACCTGAAATGTCAGAAGGTGAATTGAGACCATAAACTTAATCGAGGTTAACAGACTCAAGTAATAAAAAGCAGCTGACAGCTGATGCGAGCTCCCTGCCAGATTGTCCCCAGTGTCAGGCTCTGGCAGCCTTGTGAGGTGTGCTTATCTAAAGGAAGTAGGTTATATCCAGGAACTGGGCAGCGGGGTTGTGTTCAAGAAGCTCCTGGCCCACTTGTATTTCTGCACATGAAGGTATGGTAAAGCCTTCGAATTGCAATGTATGCATTCATGTTGGATTTCACTCAGTGTAATTGTGGAACCCTTGAGGTCAGAGGTTTTCTATATACCTCTTCATCTATCGTAGGGGCAAGACTTCTGGTAGTAACAACAATACACAGTAAGCCATTAATAAACTTTCTTCTTAAGGTAATATTCAGGAAATGACATACATTTCTCATAGCTCTCTCATATGGCATCTGCGCCGGGTCCAACTGAAAAGGAACAAACTAAAGGAAGTCGCAAATATTTCAAGTTAGAATAGATCATGAGTTGATTTTATATGCTAATTAATTGTTAAAAAAATAAAGGCGGCTGGAATTGTGGTCTTAAAATATGTCTTTACCCACAGCCTCCCAGCAAGAAATACGCAGCAATTCGAAAAGCGTTTATGTGGATTGTAAAAATATCGCCATTGAAATAATATTCTTGGTTATTTAAAGTCCAATTAATGTAGTTAACAATTCACATCTTAATTTATGAGTATATGCATATGAGTATACATATGGTAATTTAAAATATTGAAGATATACCACAACTTTAGATTCAAGCTGTTTTATTCTCCCTTGATCAAATTGTAAAGGTTTTACAGCAAATAAAAAAGTAAATGGAAATTAACACAACATTGTAAATTAACATTTCAATAAAATTTTTAAAACAGTATATATTTGAGGGTAAAATTTTGAAATTAATGAGCAACTATTATTTAGATCGTGGTTTAAGAAATATTTTCCTAAAATTATCATATTACTATATACCCTACATCACAAAATACTGTTTTGAATATATATTTATATATACTAATGTATTAATAATATATATACACATTCTACACATATATCAAACACTCACATGCATAAATAAATTCAGGTACATTTCTTTGCATCTCTTCTTGTTTAAGTTTGATATCTTGTATCTCTTTGCTCAGTGTTTCCTGTAAGTTATCCATCTTTGCCTCCAGTTTATTTCCAATGTCTTGCATCATCTTCAGTATCAACAGTCTAGTCTTTTTCCTGGAGGCTGAGAATCTCGTCATGGCTTAGCTGATTTTCTGGGGGGTTTTCTTTCTCCCTCATCTGAGTTATCGTTCTCTGTCTTTTCATTTTTGTAAGTTTTTGGTGTGGTGACCTTTTTACAGATAATAGAGTTGTAGCCTCTCTTACTTCTGGTGTCTGCCCCCCTGTGGCTGAAGTCAGTATGGCAGTTTGCTGTAGGCTTCCTGATGGGAGGGGCTGATGCCTGCCCACTGGTGGGTGGAGCTGATTCTACTCCCTCTGGTGGGTGGGGCTTGGTCTCTGGGTGGGATTAGAGGCAGCTGTGTGCCTGAGGGGTCTTTAGGCAGCCTGTTTACTGAGGGGCAGGGCTGTGATCCCACCTGGGTTGTTGTTTGCCCTGGGGCTTCTCAGCACTGACTGACAGGTGGGGCCAGATTTTCCCCAAATGGCCCCCTCCAGAGAAAGGCAGCTGCTGAATATTCCCAAGAGCTTTGCTTCCAATGTCCTTCCCTCACAACAAGCCACATTCACCCCTGTTTTCCCAGGATGTCCTCCAAGAACTGCAGTCAGGTTTGACCTAGGTTCCCATGGTGACCTTGCTTTGCCCTGGGACCCAGTGCACATGAAAGTCTGTGCCCCTTTTAAGAATGGGGTCTCCAGGAGTTCCTGTCATGGCGCAGTGGTTAACGAATCAGACTAGGAACCATGAGGTTGCAGGTTCGATTCCTGGCCTTGCTCAGTGTGTTAAGGATCCGGCGTTGCCGTGAGCTGTGGTGTAGGTTACAGACCCGGCTGGGATCCTGCGTTGCTGTGGCTCTGGTGTAGGCTGGCAGCTGTAGCTCCAATTAGACCCCTGGCCAGGGAACCTCCATATGCCACTAGCGTGGCCCTAAAAAGCCAAAAAAAAAAAGAAAAGAAAAGAAAAGAAAAGAAAAGAAAGGAAAGAATGGGGTCTCCGTTTCCCCCAGTCCTGTGGAGCTCCTGTGCACAAGCCCCACTGGCCTTCAATGCCAGATGCTCCAGGGCTCTTTCTCCCTGTGCCAGATCCCCACACGTGAGAGTTTGATGTGTGGCTCAGAACTCTCACTCCTGTAGGTGAGTCTATGTGAACCAGTTAGTTTCCAGTCTGTGGGGCTTCCCACCCGGGAGGTATGGGGTTGTTAATATTGCAAAATCACCCCTCCTACCTCTTGATGTGGCCTCCTCTTTTTCTTCTGGAGTAGGGCATCTTTTTTAAGGTTTCCGGTCCATTTGGGTGGAGATTTCTCAGTCTTTAGTTGTGAGTTTTGTTGTTTTTAGGAGAGAAGTTGAGCTCCAGTCCTTCTATTCCGCCATCTTCAACCCATCTCTCCAGAATGACCCCAAATTCAGGTACATTTCTTATGAGATAAAAAGACATAAAATAATTATTGGTTATCACTCAGGTTTGGAAACATAACAAAGACATTCTTACTCTTTCCTGAGGAAATGTGAAGTAATAAATGTAATAGTGTCTTTAAAAGCCCTACATTTACTTAAAAGAGAGCACTTTGAGTAAATTTTAAAAATATACCAAATTATCAGGAGTTCCCTTCATGGCTCAACTAGGAACCATGAAGATGCAGGTTCGATCCCTGGCCTCACTCAGTGGGTTAAGGATCCTGCGTTGCTGTGAGCTGTGGTGTAGGTTGCAGACATGGCTTGGATTCCAAGTTGCTGTGGCTCTGGTGTAGGCTGGTAGCTGCAGTTCTGATTCAACCCTAGCCTGGGAATCTCCACATGCTGTGGATGTAGCCCTAAAAAGGAATATATATATATATATATATACCAAATTATCTAGTCGGTAGTTTTCCTTCAGAGTATGAAACGCAGAATGGCAGTGTTTGCATTGCTTGTTAAAAGTGCAAACTCTTGACCTCATACCAGGCCCTAATAAATCAGAAACTCTGGGGTGGAGTTTCCAGGTGATTCTGACATTTGAGAACCATTGGTAGAATAATTTATTTAAAACTGTTTGGATCTGCTGATTTATGGGAGAGATACCAAGGATTTCTCAATGAAGAGAATGCCAAGTGGACATTTTTTTCAGGTCAAAATTTTACCTAGATTCCTGAGTGTATCTTATCTTCTAATTAGTTTCCAAAAGACTGGCTAGATTGTCTGGCTGTCAAAGCTGTGTCAGAGCAACAAGTAATCCACGGTTAGATTAGGGTAGTCCCCTATCAGGGTCTTGCCTCTTGGTCCTGGAAGTACTTACTGATTTTCATTGTTCTGTGTAAATCTTCATCTTGTTTGCCCAATCCAACCTCTTTTATTTTTCCTTCCCAAGAGCACCTAAGTATCAAATACCACCTCCCCAGAGCTGGTCCCTCTGGTCACTTAAATCAAAAGAGGGCCAAGCTGCCCGTAGCACCTCAGCCTGTCATGATGGGCTGTCTCTGGTAGCTCTCAACTTATCACAATCTGAAGTTTTTAAAAAATGTAACCCTTCTTTATTGTAGTTTTTAAAATTTTCTCTAGGATGGGAACTCCACTTGGAGTCTGGTTCACAGATGTATCTTTGTCATGCACGTTTTGTGGTGTGGTGCAGGTGTTTTGGAGAGACCAAAATAAATAAAGATGTAAATAAAGATGACATATTTATACAATATCCAATCAACATGGTATTTGCTAAGTAATAACAGAGTTAAAGAATGCACATAGGAGGAAATCCAGTAAAGGAAAGTCTACCCTGTGGAAGGTATTTGAGATTTTTATCAGACCACGCCTCAAAAAAATTTTTAAAAAATCTGTATAGTTGATTCTAGACAGTCCAGTTCAACAGTTATTTTCTAAAGTATTATTAGGTTGACTCCATGTAAATGTATTCATTTTTAATGCATAATCTTTTATAACCGTATTTGCCACTTCTCTAATTTAACCAAGTCCACCCCAAAAGTCATACTGAATCTGAGAACCTGCGAATTAAGTTGAATGTGGGTTTCCAAGTATGTTGTAAACAATAATTATTATTATTAAAAAAGTTTCCCATTTAACCATATTTAAACAAATCTATGGCTCCTCAATATCCTTGGGGTTTTACAGGCTCCCACACTAAAGTGAATAAAGAAAGGAAGCATTAATGATAAAAACAAATTTATTCTTATTTCAGTTTCAATTAGACAATGAAAAATGCTCATAGCCCTTTTTAAAAAATTCCACTTTAATATTTTACATACAACCCAATCATTTATATAAGTATATCTTTCCTTGGTTGGGGGGAACAGTGGTATCTGCTTAAGTGGTTTGTTTTTCCTCTACATGACTTGGTTTCAGAATATTCACTCTAGTTACATAAATTACAAATACTGCTTCTGCTACTCATAGCACATGACGTATTATTACAAGCAGGAATCTTTGTCATGGAGTGACCCAGAGAAACGACCCAGTGAACTTTTCAAATGAAAACATTCCGATAGATTATGTATTTATGAATAAAAATAAATTTGCTTTTCAGGGAGTTTGGCCGCTGGAAAGTAAATAACCTTGCAGTTGAGAGAAGAAATTTCCTTGGCTCCCCTCTGCCTCTTGCCCCTGAATTCTTCCGCAACATAAGACTTTTGGGACGTCGACCTACCCTTCAGCAAATCACAGAAAACCTTATCAAGAAATATGGGACACATTTCTTGCTCTCTGCTACTCTGGGAGGTACGACTCTTTGAAAATACTTGTGCCTGTGTGTGCTTGTGCGTAAAACTGTGTAAGTCACCGAAAAGTGTGGGGTAACCCAAACAGCTGCAGTTGGAATAATCCTAATTTCATTCGTTAACTTACCACATTTATTGAGTTATTACAGAATATCTTGTCTGGGGTTCACAATGGTGAGGTAGTTGACTAACACTTAGTTTCTGCCTGAAAGCAATTTCCAAACAAGTAGCATCATATATTAAATACAGTTATTGCATTCTGTAATGCAGGGTGCTGTGCCAAAGTTTGTTTACAATTAAGTTATAAGCAATGCAGTCATTGGTGGGACTTCTGGTTACAGAGAGCAGGAAAGGTCCTGAAGAAAAGGTTGAAATTTTAAAATTACATTTTTAGAGCTATTTTAACAATGCTGATCATGGTGGATATATGATATAAAAATAGTAATAAATATCAATTAGGATGCACAATAGGAGTTCCCGTCATGGCTCAGTGGTTAATGAATCCAACTAGGAACCATGAGATTGCGGGTTCGATCCCTGGCCTTGCTCAGTGGGTTAAGGATCCGGCGTTGCCATGAGCTGTGGTGCACGTCACAGACACAGCTCGGATCCCGTCTTGCTATGGCTCTGGTGTAGGCCAGGGGTTACAGCTCCAATTAGACTCCTAGCAGGGGAACCTCCATATGCCACAAGTGCGACCCTAAAAAGACAAAAAAAAAAAAAAAAAAGATGCATAATATGAAAGTAGAAATTGATCATGTCACATCTCCCTCAGTGTGATTTAATATCATTAAATGTGTGTTTTGTCAAGGTGGTATATAATTCAGTATTTTGAATACATTTAAATGGTTAAGGGAGAGACCATGTGTAATGGAAAAGAACTGAAATTTTCCTAAAACTAAAAAAACCCCAGGATTCCATATATTTAATTTTGTGTAGGGCTTTGAATAATGTCCAAACATGCCATTGGAAATGGAGCTTATTCTTTCCTGTAATAAACAGCATTGGACAAAATTGGATAGGTAAGCCAAGAAAACACCAATTCCCCACTCCTTTGTCAGTTTCCCAGTAAGTTTATTGAAGACAGGCAGGCTGGTTCACGCCAGTGGTGAGGTGGGCATGAAATCCACTTGCTTTTCATTTCTCAGCCTTATAAGATGTGTCTTTTTCCTTTTACCTGCCAGTCCAACCTGTCACTATGTCATATCTGTTCATTCCTCCAAATATATCCCATAGCAGATTCTTTCCCAGCTTCTACCCCAATGTCCTCAGACAAAGTCACTGCCATGTTTATCCTAGAATATTCCTAAGATCCAACCCCTATACTTACATTTTTAAAACTTGAGTTGGTTCAGATCATTCCCTCTTTTATTTTTATTTTTTATTAAAGTATAATTGGTTTATAATGTGTCAGTTTCTCCTGTACAGCAAAGTGACCCAGTCATACATACATACATATATGCATATATTATTCTCATATTATCTTCCATCATGTTCTATCTCAAGAGGGTAAATATAGTTCCCTGTGCCATACAGCAGAAACTCATTGCTAATCCATTCTAAATGTAATAGTTTGCTTCTGCTAACCCTAAACTCCCTATCTCACTCCCTCCCCTTTCCCCTTGGCAACCACAAGTCTGTTCTCTATGTCTGTGGGTCTGTTTCTGTTTTGTAGACAGGTTTGTTTGTGCCACATTTTAGATTCCACATCTAATGGATGGTATTTTCCTTTATCGTTCTGATTTAATTCATTTAGTATGATAATCTCTAGTTGTACCCATGGTTGCTACAAATGGCAGCATCTTGTTCTTTTTTATGGCTGAGTAGTATTCCACTGTATATATGTACCACATCCTCTTAATCCATTCATCATTTCCTGTTTTAATCAAAACCTATAATTAGCCACTTTATATGAAATCCACATGGATGATCTGGTACTGAATGTCATCTCAGAACTTATCTTTTCCCCCTCCTCATCATGCTCTACTTTTCAGCCACAAGGAAACTTCACATTTTTCTCTTCATATGTTACTTCCTCAGAGAGACCTTTGCTAATCATCTCACCAGCAACCATGCCCATAGAACATCAATATTCTCTACTATTTCATAACTCCTTTGCATTCTTCATAGAATTTATTCTGTGGGGAAAAAATGTTATTTATTTGTTTCCTGTGTTGTTATCTGTCATTCTGGCATACTTTTTTGAAAATGAGAACTTGCCTATATTGGTCACCACTTTACCCCTATAGTTATGTTAGCTCTAGGCACACAATAGGTTCTCATTAATTATTGTTAAATGAATAAGTAAGTGCAGCTACACTTGCTAGGAGGCTGAGGCTGCTCAGTCCATTGGATACATGTCAGAGGTATAATATATATGGAGGACAACTAATATTTAATTCAGGAAGAATACAACGTGATAGAAGCACATCCAGAGAGCCAACACTGACCATACAAATAGATTCCAAATAAGAAAGAATTAGGATGAAAGAGAGAGCAGGTGAACAAAGCCTAGAGAGGGTGGAAAACGAGTAGCTCTCTGGACACACCAAAGCAATAAGCCTTCCGTGTAATCCTAAGGAATTAAGGTGGAAGATGTAGGGGGTTCTAGCAGACAGAAAAGGGTAGCCATGTGTACATGCTCTCTCTCTATTACCTTCCTCTCTCAATGATTAATATTAAAATGATGAGATAAACAGACCAGACAAGCCTGGTGTTGAATCCTGATGCTCCTTTTTTTAAAAACCAATTGTGAGACTTTAATAACTGTTAAGTAACTTCACTGAGTTTTAGTTTCTTTTAGTAGAAAGAGGGAGAGTAATAACCCCTGTGACAGGGTCATGGGAGGATTCGTGTACGTGTAGGAAAATGTCCTTGGCATAAACATGCTGTCCTGTATGTTATTGCTGTTGTTGCCACACCAGTGTGGACAGCAAGACAATGACAAAATAGCTTCATGACTGTGAAAAATGATTCTGCGAACACTGTCTTTTGGGCTTCGTAATGATGATGATTATCAATTCAATAAAATCTGAAATAAAAATGAAAATTAAATTATTTCTATAATCTCTCTTTTTAAAAAAATCCAGTGGTCTTGAAACACATGCTTGGTTTCATGATCATTATATCAACAATGCGGAGTATCCAGAAGAATTTCAGAACATAAACTATATTCTTCAATAAGAAAGGAAGGAAGGGATGGGGGGGAGGTGCAGAAATCAAAGAGCACAAATGATTCTCAAGGACGGTTTTGTTTCTTAGCAGCAAAATTACGGTGACATTTTGATGTGTCTCATTGTTTTGGCATTATGGATGCCACATTCCTGTTTTAAGATTTTGTTTTTACAAGCCTGATTTATAAAAACCTTTGCGATAAATCGCTTCTTCAGGTTGATTTTTGAATGGTGACAATATGCTTTACTTCAATTATTTCAAGGTCTTATTCAGGCAGACTTGAACAAGACTTTTAAATAATGGTGGTGGGGGACTGGGAGAGTACAGTTGCTGTCCTCACTTGCCTTCTAATCTCTGATTATTCCTTAGATTCAATGTTCCTGGTATTTTCTGTTGGAATTCTATTTTCTCCTTTGAATGTTGCTTATATTTTCCTTCAGGAATCTCTCTGTTGGATAATGTTAATAATTTAGCTAAAGTGCATGAAATTAGTTAAGTAGCTTAAGGATACAAACTATCTGCAATTAAAATGCATACCAAGTTGATTTCAGGCAATTTAAAAATTATTGCTGTTGTAATTACACTAACCCTTTTTTGTTGCTGTAAGTGTGTTTTAGCTTCATATGTTTCACCTGGCTGAACATGAAATTGCATTACTTTATTTCTTTAAAAATTGATATCGGTGGTATTTAATTTGAGCAAACCCTCTCTCTTGCCTTAATTGACCAATACCAAGAAACAATTCTAATATTAACACACTGATATATAGAAACGAATGTTTTTTTTTTAACAAAAAGCCAGTTATTTTATAAGTAGATGCTTCCTAAGTAACTAGATCTTCAACGAAATTTAAGTCTTTTCTAAAACAAATTGAGTGTAAAATACTCTCTACCAGTATTAAGGTGATGAAAAGGACATAAATGAAAAATGTCTTTTTCCCCAAGAGTTATTTAGTACATCATACTGTTGACTTAGACATAAAACTTGGGATAGCATATCTGAAGCCTTTTAATGGGATATTTTATGATAGATAAAGCCAGTGATTGAATTACCTTCCTATAGAGAAAAATAAATTATAAAAAACCTTCTTCAATACATATCACTTTCCCCATTTGTTTCATCTTATAGCTTCCAGACTATTTATCAATACAGTAATTTAGCTTGCTTCTATTTGGGATAATGATATCTAAACTCCATCACTGTTTAAAAATCTAAAATAAGCTGCTCAATTCAAAGAATCAATCTTGAAAAAGATTGCACTCTTGGGATATATTGATTTCTAGCCGTGGAATATATTTCATGACTGTTTTTATAATGTATTTCATTATAATACAATATATGACAAACACTGAAATAAAAGTGTATCTGCGTGCTGAATATAGAAATACTAAAAAAAAAAAAAAAATGAGTGAATGAAAATAAAAAGACCTTAAAATTGTTGGTCTTACTGAGTAAAGGGTGGGCAGAGATAAAAAATACCAGGTCGGAGTTCTGGATCAATTGAAAAAGGACTAAGGAAGACGAAAACTAAAACATTCATTCAAAATGTATAAAAATATTACAATCACATATTTATCGTAATTTTAAATGTGGCCTGATCCTCATCTCCAGAATTACTCAGATTTGTCGAACCAGCTGTAGCAAAGCCCTGAGCCCCCTAGAGTCACATAAATGGTGAGCATCTCCTTGGTTAGGCTTGGCTCCCTAAAGATCAGAGTGGGTGCTTCTCTGCTCCTCCTGACCACACATCCTAAAGGGGAAGCGGAAGAGGCAGGCTGCTCTCTTCCCCACACCCAGCTTATCACTCGTTGCATCTCTGTGGGCAGAGTCAGGAATTTGGATACAGTAGGGACTGTTTAGGCAAAATACCTTCCCTCTAAAATACTCTTTTCAGGACAGAAAAGTTTTGTTTTATTGTGATTGGTGTTGCTGCTGTTGTTGGACCAAAATTCATTCCAGCAGCTAATAGGTAATGTATTAAGCACTGTTTATTTACAACTGTGAAGAGTATTTTTCATTCTGAGCAGCATAAAAACAGTTTCATTTCGACCACTGGATTTTGAATGCACAGAGTTTGAAAAGCCATAGTTAACTTTTTAGCAGACATAGTTACTTTTTTTTTTTTTTTTTCACTTACAGATTTAGTTTGGAATTTTTTCCTGAAAGTGCTTCTTATGAGAATGTATTTGTAGTTACCGCTTGGTCAACTTCAGCATATTGTCAGATATTTAATTTTGTTAAATACAGAAAACATTTTCTTTGTTGTTGAAGGGAAAATCTGTGTAATTGATGTCCATAATAACATTAACTCTCTAGGGTAATTATCTAAAATATCAAATACTACCTCAGTGACTACATACTCTGTAACTAACTAACTATACCACAAGGTAGTTTATTTAGCCAAAATTTTATGATATAGATTTTTGTGTGTATATCTCTCAAGGAAAAAAAAAAAAAAACAGAGATAACTAAACTAGAATATGATAGAATATTCTATTTTTTTTCTTATTTTCTTACACTGGAAGTATAGAAAATCCAAATATCCTCATTAAATTTCAGAAATACTCAATTCTCCCTTTTCTCTATGCAAATTCCATTGCATAGAGAATTTGCAATGTTTTTAATTCTATGTCCTGCACCATCTTCTTTCAAAATATATTAACAGCTACTTTTCTCATTTTCACATGGTCTCTTCTTAGGAAGTGCACATTCCTTTTATTTTAGTTTATCTGTAATATAATTTAAATAAGTTAATGTGGTTATGTATATATATATTTATATACACACACTTTGTTTCTTAAGCAAATATGAATAATTACTTTAAAATACATAGAACTATCTCCTCTACAAGAATACATATTCTGTTTAATAAAAAGAACTGAAAGAAGGAAAAGAACAGTTTTCTGAAGCTTTCTATCCCAGGGAATTATTAACATAATGGCACAGATGCAGAGAAAAGATTGCCATAGTGGTACTTAAAACCAAATATTTACTCATACTCCTACTACTTGAGATTAATTCTATTTGCTCATCTTTTTGTCTTTTCTCTCTCTCTGTCTCTGCTTTCTCTCTTTCATTCTATCATCTCCAGCCCTCTCATGTTTCTCTGGTAACTAAGACAAAGACTTGGAAATTCAAGTAATATTGTTAATTCACTTAATGGTTTATAAGACAGTCACATACTAAAATGATTCGAATCCATTTATTAAAATAATAAAGATAACAGGTGAAAATGAAATTAAAATTGCTATGTCCGTTGATCTTAATAATGGTATTCTTGGCAACTAAGTCAAAAGATAAATGCTAAGCTTTAGAATTTCACAAATTTGATTATATTTGTTCTTATTTTTCTTTATAGCACTTTGACGAGACCGATAAAATCACCTGTCCATTGATTTGACAAATATGTACTGAGTTACCTATAAAACTGCAAAGATTCAGGACTCTCCTTAAAAGAACACACAGGGCACTGATAATGACAGACATTTGCCTTGGTAGCAAAATTTACTGTGGTTTAGTGGCCATATTACTTGAGTGTGGTCCATGGCTCAAAGGCATCAGTATCACCTTAGAACTTGTTAGAAATGCAGAATCTCAGATTCCATCCCAGATTAATGAATCAGAATCTACACGTTAACAAAATCTTCAGGTGATTTATAGGCACATTAAGTGTGGACAGCACTATTTAGAGTATCTGTATAAATTTAGAGTGTACTTAACTGTTCCAGAAATCTCACTTCTGAGAATTAATCTTACCAAAATAATTGCAGGCACTATAACTACATCTAACAAAGTGTTCATTATCGCATTGTTTGTAAATTGCTCCAAAATAGAAGTAAGTTGATTGTATTTTACTCAGGGTATATTCTATCCTTGGAATTATATCTTTTCAGTTCCTCTTTTTTTTTTATGACATTGTTCTCTAAAGACTCTTGGATCTGGGCCCTTTTGTTTAAAATTTTTTCAGGCTTTTTGCAGAGGGGGGGTAGAGTTTTAATAACCATAAGATCCATTGCTTTCCTTTGGAGTGTTTTGCAAAACATCTTAAATTGCTTTGCCAAGGCTGCATAAGGCTAGCTATTTCCTTCCCATAATATCTTGCAGATTCCAATTGGTATTAAGCCAACATGTTTGTTTTTTACTGTCTTTATATATTTGGTTCTACTCCTTGTCAGAAGCCTATTTTTATACAATTTTTTTCCTTCTATATGTTTCTAAAACACTCTTTTTTATACACATCTGTATTAGTGGAAAGATACATATCACCAGGATTTATACCTTTTAACACATTAAACTAAGGAAGGGTGATCATTAGCAATGCGAGTAAACACTGTGACAAGTGAAACAAAACTTCAGAAAGACAGAGATACTTAAAATATGGTAAAATGTAGCACAAAGAAAAACGTGACCTGTTATTACCAAAAATAGGATAACATTTTTAGCTATAATGATACATCAAATGTAAAACGTACAATTACATTTCAGGTATGTTTGCACTGGTTATTCCCTTACAAAGAATTTCTACTCAAATGGTAGTTTGAGTAGAAAGCAAAACCGACAGTCAACATCAGATTTTCAGGTATAAGGAAGTTGAATGACCGGGAAGACATTTGCCATAAATGCACATTTTTTGCTGAGTGGAATGGTAATCTTGTCCATCGGCAGCAGCAATGATAAACTAAAATAAACGTAGCCAACATCAAAGCTCTTCATTGTAGTTTAAAAAGAAAGAACCTCAAATCTCAGGACATTGTGACTGTAATGCTTGTGTCTCCTTAATATTATTTGTTTCGACTGAGGACCCCCTGTGATTTTGCTCTGAGGGTCTCCTCATTCTGGGACTCAAGATGAAGAAGGCTCTTTGCTCCTGGCAAAGAGCAAAGGCAAAAAATCAAACAAAAAAACCCCAAAAAACAAAAAAAACAGAGTACCTTTCTGGTGCCTCTCGAAACTTGTCCTGAATCTCGGCATACCTGGCACAAATTATTCCACTGACCTAAACATTTTCATTTTCAATACCAAGTTAAAGGGAATCATGCATTGTTCTTCTTTACAAGGGACCGTTAATCCATGTGTGCATGTTTGTATCCATAACAGAAAAAAAAAAAAATTGCAAGGAATCATCTGTCGCATCATCCTGTTGATCTGGCCCTGGCATTCTTTTACTCATCCTTGTATCCACTGCTTTTGGTTCTAACACTTTGAAAGCCTTACCTCTTTCCCCAATAACTATATACATGAGAATGCCAATTGAGAGAATCCACATGAAAAGACAATAGTTGAAAGTTGTTTACTTTCTCTCTGTCATGGATGCAGTTTCGATGACTTGAAAACTAAGACAGAGAAATACATAGTATTGAGGTCCAAGTCACAATTACCTCTTCCTACCTTATGAACTAATCATAGGATAAAATTAAAGTCATGATTTTTTTTTTTGGTTGTTTTATTGTCCTCTGTTTCTCATGCTGTGTGAAAGCATCTTCCAATATGTGCTTTTAATGTACATAAACTACCACAGCAGTTGAGTTGTAAAAGGTACAGCTGCATGATTTCTATGTGAAATAATCACATCTTTTTATGCCTACCATCGTTAATCCTTTTCACTTTCTAACAGACTCAGAATGTTGAATCGTTTCAAAATCATATTTGGTTTTTACGAAGTGGGTGAATGTCCTTTGGCATTCATGTCATGCTTATGAGCCACAGCTGGTTTAAAAAAATGTGGATGAAAGTAATATTGGAACACAATTTTTTTAGCTGATTGAATAAAATCTCGGTTTTTAAATCTGAATATTTTTGCATAGAATTCTGATGAACTTGTATAACGGACAGAGATTTACAATTGAAGTTGAGACTGTATTATTCTTTCTTAAGACACACTGTAAAAGTTTCAAAGAAGGTAAATAACGTGAACATCACAAAAGCATTTTAGTCATGTAAAATTTAAAAAAAAAAAGCAGAAATTTAAATTGCTTTCCTAGAGGAAAGAAATGGGCTTATTTTCCATCTAAATTGAATGGCCTTGTCGAAATAACTTAGATCCTTAACAATACATGACTTGCAAAACTTGAAAGTAGCATAAGCTAGTCTGCTGACATCCCTAGTTATATGTTCTGTTTCGAAATAAGAGATTAAGACAAAGGGTGCATAACAGAACAGTTATGATCATTTAAACTGCAGATTTAAGCTGCCTCACGTGCTTTACTGCAGCAAAAGCTTTTGCCTACATGAAGTACCGTTCCACTCTTGAGAAGAACTAGAAGCGATTTATGAATGGCTTCTATTTATCTGGTTCTTGTAAAGGATAACCAACTACTATCTTCAATAATCCCATCTATCTTGATGACAATTTCCATTAGAAAACAGTTTGACTAATATCAGGTTTCCGGGGTGAAATTTAATGTCTATGAAATTCTAACAAGAAAAATTTAAAAACCCAGTTCATTTACTGTTGGGCCCTAAGAAAAAAAAAAGGAAAGGAGAGGAAACCAGAATTTATTGTATACATCATGTGCTCTGTCAAACTATCGAGAGGAACTGTATTTTTTAATCTTCTCAAGCAGTTGCAAGTAGGATATTTTTTAGTCTGTTTTATAAGTGAAAATGCTAAGGCTATGTGTGATTGTATAGCAGAGGGAACTATAGCCGATCTCTTGGGATAGAACATGATGGAAAATAGTGTAAGAAAAATGTTTGTCTATGTATGACTGGGTCCCTGTGCTGTACAGCAGAAATTGACACAACACAATCGACAATACTTTCTAAAAAAAAAAAAAAAAAGAAACCTCAAAAAGCAAAATCCTGTGGTTATCAGTTAGAGGGAAAAAAGGCTGTCAGGATACGCCCTAAATACACCTGACTCCAAAACTCATGCTTTCCTTTCCCTCAATATGTCATGTTTCCTTCAAATTAAAAAATAAAAAAATAAATAAACAGAAAAATTCGTAATAAAATTAAGATTTACAATGGCATCTTTTCATTTGCTTTCCCCTGTTGTTTGTAGCACATATTCTCAGCATAGAAGGAAGAAGAAGCATTGGTCTGTACCTTCCAAGCAAATGTGAAATCCTTGAAAAATAAAGGAATTATTTTTCACATGTCCAGGAGAAAAAGAGTAAAAACTCCAAATATTCATGGTAGTGTCCGTGGGCCATTAGTTTCCTACCTTTGTCTTTGATTACTTAAGCCCGTTAACTTTGGTCTTCCCTTTCACTTCGTTGTAATGAAAGCCACTCTGAAATAGTGATCCCTAGCTCTTGTTTTGTGTCATTTTGCAGTTGTAGCATGAGATGGTCTAATATTTATAAAATATTCTTAAATAAAATTAGTTCAAATTTGTTTTTTGTTTTATTTTTAAACTCCGTTACCCTTCCACCACCCCTCCCCATATCCTTTTCTCCACCGGCAACCACTAGTTTGTTCTCTATAACTGCGAATCTGCTTATTTTTTTGTTATGTTTGCTTTTTGTTGCATTTTTTATTTTTTTAATTTTTCTTTTTTTTTTTTTTGCCTTTTCTAGGGCCAGACCCACAGCATATGGAAGTTCCCAGGTTAGGGGGTCTATCGGAGCTGTAGCCGCCAGCCTACGCCACGGCCCCAGCAACATGGGATTCAAGCCGCATCTTCGACCTACCCCACAGCTCACAGCAACTCCAGATCCTTAACCCACTGAGTGAGGCCAGGGATCGAACCCACAGCCTCATTGTTCCTAGTTGGATTCGTTACCCACTGAGCCACGATGGGAACTCCTATTTTTAGGATTTTTTTTTTGAGACCTATTTTTCGAAGTGGCTGCACCCATTTAAATTCCCACTAACAGTGTATGAGGCTGCCCTTTTCTTCATGCTTCACCAACTTTTGTTATTTGTACACTTTTTTCTCTCTGACAGGTGTGAGGCAATATCTCATTGTGGTTTTTATTTGCATTTTACTGATAATTAGCAATGTCGAGCATCCTTTCATGTGCCTATTGGCCATCTCCATGTACTCTTTGGAATAATGTCTATTCAGATATTCTATCCATTTTTTAATCATATTGTTTGATTTTTTTTTAATGTTGAGTTGTATGTGCTGTTTCTATATTTTGAATATTAACCATTTATCAAAAATATAATTTGCCAATATTTTCTATCATTCAGTAGGTTGTATTTTTATTTTGTCAGTGCTTTTCTTAGTTATGCAAAACTTTTGAGTTTAATTAGGTCCCACTTGTTTATTTTTGCTCTTTTTACTTTTGCTTTAAGATACATATCCAGAAAAATATCACTACAATTTATGTCAAAGAGTGTTTTTCCTGTTTTCCTCTAGGAGCTTATGGTTTCCCTTATTAAATTTATACCCTTAAACTATTTTGAGTTAATTTTTGTATGTCTGGTGTAGGAAAGTTCTAATTTCATTCTTTTACAGGTAGCTCTCTAGTTTTCCTAGCAGCATGTATTAAAGACACTATCTCATCTCCATTGTGTATTCTTGCCTCTTTTGTCATAGATTAATGACCATAATTGCAAAGATTTAGCTCTGGACTCTGTAGTCTTCCATTGATCTATGTGTCTGTTTTTGTGACAGACCATATTGTTTTGACTACTATAGCTTTGTAGTATACATTGAAGTCTGGGAGTGTGATTTCTCCAGCTCTGTTCTTTCTCAAGATTGTTTTGACTACTTGGGAATCATTTCTGTTTCCATAATTTTTTTTTAATTATTTGTCCTAATTCTATGAAAACTGTCCTTGGTTTTTTGTAAGGATTATATTGAATCTATAAATTGCCTTGGATAACATGGTCATTTTAACAATATTAATTCTTCCAATCGATGGACATGGTATATATTTCTATCTGTATCATCTTTAGTTATCTTCATCAGTGTCCTAGTTTTCCACGCCCAGGTCTTTTACCTCCTAGGCAGGTTTATTATATTTTTTTAATATGGTGGTAAATCAGACTGTTTCCTTAATTTCTCTCTTTGCTAGTTCATTATTAATGTATAGAAATGCAACAGATTTCTGTATGTTATGTGTCTAGTTTTGTATTCCACAATTTTTCCCAATTAATTAATGAGCAAGAGTAGTTTTCTGCTAGTGTCCTTAGGATTTTATAGTATAGAACATGTCATCTGCAAAGAGTAGCAGTTTTATTTCTTCCTTTCACATTTAGATTCCTTTTGTACATTTTCTTATGTGATTGCTATGGCTAGGACTTCCAAAAATTTGTTGGCTAAAAGTGGCAGGAGTGGACATCTTTGTCTTGTTTTTGGTCTTAGAGCAAATACTTTCAGCTTTTGCCATATGTTTTTGAATATGATGTTAGTTTTTGGTTTGTCATGTAATGCCTTTATTATGTTGATGTATATTCCCTCTCTGCCCATATTTTGGAGAGTTTCTATCATAAATTGATGTCGAATTTTGTCAAAAACTTTTTCTGCATCTATTGAGATGATCTTTTTTTTAATTTTTTTTCAATTTGTTGATGTGGCATATCACATTGATTTGTAGATACTGAAAAATCCTTGCACCCATGGGATAAATCTCACTTGATCATGATTTATGATCCCTTTAATGTATTGTTGGATTCAGTTTGTGAGTATTTTGTTGAGGATTTTTGTATCAATGTTCATCAGTGATATTAGCCTGTAATTTTCTTTTTTGTATGTGTGGTGTCAGGGTGATGTTGGCCTTGTAGAATGAGTTCAGAAGTATTCTTTCCTCTGCAGTTTTTTGGAATAGTTTGAGAAGGATAAATGTTTACACTTCCCTAAATGTTTGGTAGACTTCATCTACAATGTCATCTGGTCCTGGACTTTTGTTTGTTGAGAATTTTTAATTACTGGTTCAATTTTAATACTGGTAAGTGGTCTGTTCATATTTTCTATTTCTTTTGGGTTTAGTATTGAGAGATTGTACCTTTCTAAGAATTTGACCATTTCTTCTAGATTACCAATTTATTGGCATATAGCTGTTTGCAGTAGTCTCTCATGATCTTTTATATTTCTGTATTGTTAGTTGTAACTTCTTTTCCTTTTCTGATTTTATTGATTTGGGCACCCTCCATTTTTTATTCCTGGTGAGTCTAGTCTGGCTATATGTTTATCAATTTTGTTTACCTTTTCAAAGAACCATCTTTTTGTTATGTTAATATTTTTTTTTTTGGTCTCTATTTCATTGATTTCAGCTCTAATCTTTATTATTTATTTCCATTTACTAACTTTGGGTTTTCTGCTTTTTTTGTCCTTTTCTAGTTCCTTTAGGAATAAGGTTAACTTAATTTTTTAAATTATCATGTGCTACTTCTCCTTTTTTGGGTGAGATAGGAATCAATAGAAATCCCATTAATAAGAAATAAATGATGTGGAATATTTCACCAGAAGAGTGAAGATTATGGGGATACAATATTTTAAGGACTTTTTGGGAAGATCTTTAATTTCTGTATATGGACCCAAATTATGACTAGTGTTAATGAATTTATAAAAGAAGGAGATTGTTAAAGAAGTAGAAATCCAGGCTTAGGTTCATCACAAATAAGACAAAATAGCTAAAATTACCAAAAATGTCCAGATATGTAATGAGTTGCTTTAGGTAGTTCTAGTAAATTGTGACGAATAAAAACTAATAGCATGCCAGCAACATTTGAATTATTATTATAATATTAAGTCTTTCATAGATATTAACTCTTTTATGCTTATAGCCACACTTTGAAGGAGCGATTACTATGCTCATGTTACATAGGAATCCTAAGTTATATATTTAAGACCATCATATTACTAAGTAGAAGCTGATGTTAGAACCTAAATCTCTTTTGCAGTAGTAGTTGATACACTTAAATATAAACCATAATAATTAATTCTACATTTTTTTTCCTACATAACCACATACTTCGGTAAAAGAATCCATTCTAGTGGCCTAATCATCTATTCTGCTCAAGGACATATATTTTAAAAATTAATGTTGGACACCTCCAGTAATGTGAAAATTCACTACCAGGCAAGAGAGACATAGTGTAGATGATTCTTTTCACATATTTAAATGGCTCTCTTACATCTCCAAAAGGCAAAACTAATGTCCAATAAATCAGTTGAACCAGTATTTTGAACTTAATGTATATTGCCTAATTGAAGATTATAGTAAGCTTCCTTCTAATACCAAAATCTGTAGAAAACAATATGAATGCAGAGAGGCTGAGCTTGGATTTAGAGGTAATTTGCAAATGAAATCATCTGAGAGCTATTAAATCATTTAGAATTTCATTTTAGCCATAATATTAGAGTCATGAATTTACTAGTTACTTAAGAAAAAATTGTTATAACCAGGTATGTTTTCAACATGGGCCAACCACAGATAGTTGCAAACATTCATGCCATGATATTTTTTTAAATGAAATTTTCAAATATACTCAAATTAGAGAGACTTGTATAATACATACTCATATACCCATATTAATCTCATATGCTATATAAAACTGTACTGCGACCGTTAATATTCCTACCTACAAATAGACTAAAGAATGAAGTTTGCTGATTCTTTGTACATTTATTTGTCTGTAGAGTATTCCAAAAATGGTCTTACATTTAAAATACTATGCTCAAGAAGTTCCCACTGTGGCTCAGCGGTTAATGAACCTGAGTAGCATCCACCGGGACGTGGGTTAAATCCGTGGCCTCACTCAGTGGGTTAAGGATCCAGCATTGCTGTGGCTGTGGGGTAGGCTAGCAGTTGTAGCTCCAATTCGACCCCTACCCTGGGAACTTCCATGTGCCACAGGTTCAGCCCTAATAAAAAAAAAAAAGATTAAGACAAAAATAAAATAAAATACTGTGTTCATAGGTCAATTAAAAGAGCTACTTTTACAAACAATAAACAATTACTTGGTTAAAAAAAATGGCTTTTTCTTTTTATTTATTTTTTTTTTTGTCTTTTCTACGGCCACACCCACAGCATATGGAGGTTCCCAGGCTAGGGGTCTGATTAGAGCTAAAGCCACTGACCTACACCACAGCCACAACAATGCCAGATCCGAGCTTCGTCTGTGATCTACACCACAGCTCATGGCAATGCTGGATCCTTAACCCACTGATTGAGGCCAGTAACCGAACCTGCAACCTCATGGTTCCTAATCAGATTCATTAACCACTGAGCCACAGTGGGAACTCCAACAATTGGCTTAATTTTAATTCTTAAGGGTTGATGATTTTTTTTCTATTGGATTTGATAGATTTTTATAATTAAATAAGATCATTATAAAAGATCTTATTTTAGTGTTAAAAAAAAACTTTAACAAAGTATATTCAGAGAAGTCTTTATTCCGAAAGTTCCTTTCATTCTGTTCTCTCCCCTTTCTTTTAGGTAAACGTAGATAAAAGAGTTTGATTAATCCTTCCAGTGTTTTTTTTTTCCCTAAATAAAACATAAATCCATCCATATATTTATATCACCCCTTTTCTTATAAAAAAAAAGTCCCTCTTGTGAAACACAATTTTATCCACTTTGCCTTGGTCATGTTTGTGTGCAGAAATAATTCTACTTTCTTATATAATCAATTCCTATCGATTAGGCATTTGTGTTGTTACACATATTATTAAAAAGCCACAGTGAGACACCTTTAGCATATTTTAGCCATTGTTTCTTTGGAATACATTCTCAAAGTTGGCTGCAGAGTCAATTCTTGCTAATAACTGCCAAATTTCTCCCCACAGTTTTATCATTTTTGCCCTTGAGCAACAATATATCAGAGGACCTATTTTCTTCAAGTGTACCCACAGCTTTGCCAGGGTTTTCAAACTTGTGAATTTTGGCAAAGTCCATAATAACAACAAGGTGATACATCAATATACCTTAAATTTGTGCTTCTCATACTATGATTTAGATTGAAAGCCTTTTCAATTTATATATATTTTTTTGTCTTTTCCTATATAAACCCTCTTATCTTTCTATGCCTGAATCTTGTTTCTTGCTTGATTTTTAGAAGCTCTTGGAACGTTACAGTTATTAGTCACTTGTCCGTAATATAAGTTGCAAACATCTCTCCACAATGCAAAATTTATTTGTGTTTTGTGCTAAAAAAAAAAAAAAAGAAAAGAAAACCAGCTCTTTTTATATTGCCTAATTCATCTTTTATTGTGTTACTTTTGGACTTTTAGCCATGGTTAGGAATGCTTTTTCCCATTCCTGCATTTTCATTCATTATTTTTTTAGTCAATTCTTTTCATTTTATTAAGTATTCATGTCTCCAATTTGTTAGGAATATCTCCTCAGATACAAAATATGCTTTAGGAGTTCCCATTGTGGCTCAGCAGCAGTGTTCTGACTAGTATCCCTAAGGACAGAGGTTCGACCCCTGGCCTCACTCAGTGGGTTAAGGATCCAGCATTTCCATGAGCTGTGGTGTAGGTCACAGACGAAGATCTGTGATCACTGCTGTCAGCTGTGGTGTAGGTCTCAGATGCAGCTCTGATATGGCGTTGCTGTGGCTGTGGCTTAGGCCAGCTGTTGGAGCTCTGATTTGACCTCTAGCCTGGGAACCTCCATATGCCATGGATATGGCCCTAAAAAGACAAAAAAAAATGTATATATATGCACATGTGTATACCTATACATGTATATGTGTGTGTATACACTTTATTTTTCAAATGGCTATTCTGATGACACAATGCCATTTATTGAAAATTCTACCCCTCCCCATTGAATTAATATTCTATCCTATATACTAAATTTTAATATATACTTGATTTTTTCCTGTTCCAATGGTCTCTGTATTCGTACATCTAAACTACACTGTTTTAATTATATACATTTTAAAATATGTATTCATATACAGAGAGGTGTTTTCATTCTTATCCATTCCTTTGGAAAGTTTTCTGTTTACTTTTCTTTGATTTTTTCCTTAAAATTTTTATAATTAACATCACTTTCTCTAGGAGACAAAAAAATGACACATCTGGTTCTTTAATAAAAATTGGATTAAACTTACACATTAACTTCAGGAAAAGTGATATATTTTTAACTTTGAATATTCCAGTTCAAAACAAAGCACCATGCCATTTATCGGTCTATTTTTGTCATTTTCAGGAGTGGCTTATAATTTTGTATGTGTGTTTTGCATTTTTCTTTGTGTTGCACCTTAATCCATTACTTCTAACTAATTATTATCTGAATATTTCAGTCTATCAAATTAGTAATGTTTTATTATTTTCTGCAATGTTACTAAGTTCTGTTACCATGTGTTTATCCACTGATTTTCTTGAGTTTTTCAAATGAACAATCAGGTTATCTGTGAATTTATTAACATGTCAAAAAGTAGTATCAATTGTGGGTTTATTTATCTGGTTCTCATTTTAATTGAAATGCTTTATGGATAGTAAGTACAGCATTGTCTTTTAGGTGGCAAATCATATATTTTATCTTTTAAAGGATTTTTAATTGAATCCTAACTTATCGAAAATTAATCAGCAATAGGTATTATCAGTCATGTATTTATCAATCATTTATCAATGCATTTATCAAATACATTTGTACATGTATCACATGTATCAATCAATAATGTATTTATCAAATGCATTGTAGGCATTAATGGAGATCAAAGATTTTCAAGATATACTTATAAGCACAGTTACATTGAACTATCTTTTCACTTCTACAATTCTATTTGGTCATGAGATATAAGCTTTAAAATTTACTATAGGATACAGTTTACTATTGCTTTATTTTTTTATTTGGCTTCAATAATAATACATTGTAATAATTGTTGTGTGTGTGCGTGTCATCTTTTCCAGATTTTTTGTTCAACATTATACTCAATTTATTACAGCTGTTTTCCTGCATTTCATATCATCTGTAAACATTTTAAATAATATCAGATTTTTTTGTTTTGTTTTGTATTTTTAGGGCCCCACCCATGGCATATGGAAGTTCCCAGGCTAGGAGTAGAATCAGAGCTACAGCTGTGAGCCTGCACCACAGCCACAGCCCCTCGGGATCTGGGTTGTCTCTGTGACCTACAACACAACTCATGGCAATGCGCAGACTCTTAACCCACTGAGCAAGGCCAGGGATCAAACCTGCATCCTCATGGATGCTAGTCACCATAAAGGCCAATTGATTGTGTTTTATTTATTTAGTTAGTTAGTTTTGGTGGAGGTATTCTGTGCTGAGACATTTAAAGTTATTTACAAAAGTTTTACAAAGTAATATTTATCTTAAAATGTATCTGTTTAAGAATTCCCACTGTGGCTCAAACATCACAGGGAGATGGAGAGGAGGAATTTGGTCAGATATGAAAGATGATCAGATGTGCAGGATAAGGGATTCTTGCTAAAGTAACCTGACAGAAGTCTTCCTTAAACGGGGCTCTTGAGAACATGCCCAAGGAAAGGGTCTAATCAAAACAAGCTCCTGGGAGTGTGTATAGAATTTGGTTAGGAGAAACTCTGTCAAATGATTTTTGCCCCCACATTTTTGGAAATTACTAATAATTTTTTAACAGAATATGACCAGTTTTTCTAAATGTTCCATATACTCTAGGAAATAAGTTTTCATTTTCCTCTCTATTAGTATAAGGTTTACCATTTTCCTCTAAGATCTACCTTATTAATGCGGTTGTATAGATTGCTATCCTTACTTTTTTTAAACCCTCCCGCCCCCCGCATCTATCTAGGTCTAGGAAATGTGTGTTGGAGTCTCCTAAAAAATAGCAGCGTATGCATATTTTAACCTATACCTTCCATGTCTTCTGCTTTATGACAAGTGCTGCAATTAAAGCAAATTTGCAACTCTTAGTCTTTAGCACTCTTCAGTATATTTCATTTCCCCCTTTCATTAATGCTGGTATGAGTTCTACAATATATGATGTAGACATTATTCAATTTGCTTCCTTTTTATTTTTGCATTCACATTGACAAAGACAAATGTCTTTGTCATTTTGTTTTTTACTTTCCTTCAGAAGATCTATCTCTTGCTGTCTTCCTCTGTTCAGGCTGCTATAGTGAAGCATCACCAACTATGTAGCTTATAAACAGCACACAGCAAAAATGTATTGCTTATAGTTCTTCAGGCTCTAAGTCTAAGATCAGAATGTCAGCTAGCATGGTTGGATGAGGGCTTTCTTCCAGGTCACAGATTTTTTTCCTGCTTTTTTTTTTTCTTTTAGGGCTGAACCTGCAACATATGGAGGTTCCCAGGCTAGGGGTCGAGTTGGAGCTGCAGCTGCTGGCCTATACCACAGCCACAGCAACCCCAGATCCAAGCCACATCTGCGACCTACACCACAGCTCATGGCAACACCGATGGATCCTTACCCCCCCTGAGCAAAGCTAGGGATCAAACCTGCATCCTCATGGTTGCTAGTCAGATTAGTTTCCACTGAGCCATATGGGAACCTTTTCCTGTATCTTTACAGGTAAGAAGGGACAAGGAATTTCTCTGGAGCCTCCTTTCCAGAGGCACTTCTTCCATTCCTGAGGGCTCCGTCCTCATGACCTTCCACAGGCCCCACCCCCGAATACCATCATTTTAGAAGGGTAGCATTTCAACCTATGACTGCTGAGGGGCACAGACATTCAGACTATAGCACTCGCATGTGCACAGAGCAGAGCCACATTAGGGGTTCATAGACCATCTGTATCTACATCCAAGATGCTTATTTGGGGACGGCTCACAACTTGGTGCTCAAATGATTATTCTCGGATTCAACTGTCTTTCTGAGATGCATTCCCTCAAATGTCCTACCAGCTGATCCTCTCCTTCAGGGGCGAATAATTGCTGTGGGTTTTCTATAGTATTTTACTTATATATTCCCCTTCTTGCTCTCAGATGTTCCCACCGAAAGCGGTATATCATACACAAGGTTTAAGGCTGTTAGTAATTTGGCCCACTCATTCATATTTTTTTCCTTCAGCTCTTCTACTCTGCCTGATTTCCAGATTGCATGCTGATATCCCAGTACCAACTCAGAATGCCACTTTCCAGGATAACATTGCTGACATCTTCTTTCTGATACCCATTTACCGCATCTCTTGCAGAGAAGCATAAACTGTCACATAGCACTGGATGGTCGCTTAGGCTGGGTCACTTGAAAGATGGTATTATTTTTAATTTGGAGAAGAAATGTGAACTATTGTTCTGTTAGAAAATCTCATTTGGTCTTTCATAAAACTGGCTTTTGCCAATTCATCAGTGGGCATAATGCCACCTGAACAGATGGGTTTCTGAAAGAACAAGAACAAGCTTCAAGTTTGACAATTATGTGCTACATAAACATCCAAGAATATGGAGGTCTGAGGATGGCAGCAGTGCTTCATGTTAAACTTAAATGATGTTGACATATTTTGTTAACATTTGTACATTGAAAACTGTGTAATATGCTTTAAATTTCACCTTAGTGAAACCATTGTCAAGTACCTAAAACTTCCATGGAGGTTAGTGATTTCCTTAGAGAATATCTGACTAATATAAAATATTTTGATATCATACCATGTTTGGGAAACCTCTGAATTTAGTACATATATATGTATGACTATATATTCATATACATGTTTTCTCTGCATTTTCAAGAAACAATTGAAAACAGCTAATGTTTTGTAATAGACTTGGTCATGTTTCCATTTTCCATGCTGATTTGTAGTAAATACTGAGACTATTTAACATAATTTTTCATCTGAATTTGCTTTGGGGCCTCAAGAGTGTTAGGTAAGATAAACTATTTGTTGAGAAAGTCAACAAAATCTAGAGAAACTGTTCCATAACAACTTGCTCTTCAATATTTACTAAATAAGTGGGGGGTTTTTTTGTTTTGTTTTCTTGTCTTTTTAGGGCTGCACCTGCAGCATATGGAGGTTCTCAGGTTAGGGGTCGAATCAGAGCTACAGCTGCTGGCCTACACCGCAGCCACAGCAACACAGGATCCGAGCCGCATCTGCGACCTACACCACAGCTCATGGCAACGCCGATCCACAACCCACTGAGTAGGCCAGGGATTGAACCTGCGTCCTCATGGATGCTCGTCAGATTCGTTTCAGCCACAGCAGGAGCTCCCTAAATACGTATTTATGACGATCAAAATCCCAAAATATAAGGATGCAGCAAATAGTTGTGAACAAAACAAAACTCCCTGACTGTTAGTTGTTTATCATTCTTTTGTTTCCTCGTGGCTGTAACCTAGGCTTCCTCACCTGCAGGTAATGGAACACCCTGATTTGAGGTGGAAAATGGAATAATGTAAAATATTATTAATGCAGGAGAGGAGTCACTCACCATTTTTGTGGACAAGCGGAAGCTGAGCAAACGATCTGAAGGAAGTGATTCCAGCACCAATAGCTCCTCGGTCACCCTGGAGACGCTCCATCAGCTGGCTGCCTCCTATTTCATTGACAGGGACAGCACCCTCCGGAGACTTCACCACATTCAAATCGCATCCACTGCCATAAAGGTAGGAGGGCGTTGACCCTAAGATTGTGTCCCAGCATCCCCTTTTCTGTTGCTAAAATCCATGTCTATGTATGCTTTTGTCTCACTGATTTCAACATGTGTATCCTGGAAAATCATTTTAGATTCCCTTACATTTTGAGTGTTGCAGTATAGTCAAGATGACACATTGTATCTATTTTCATGTAATTTGGTGATCTGAATGATTGGGTCAAGGTTTTTCATGTCAGAGCATTAATTGAAATATACTTGAGTTGTGCAAGTTTATCTTGGGGTACACGGACCCCATAAAGTGTACATGGATAAGGCTTTGTTTTAATGACACGGATTTCTTTTGTAAAATTTCACATTTTCTTGCGTGCCTTTAAAAACATCATCCTGAGAAGGGCTCAAAGGAGGTCAATGACATAAAAACATTAAGTCTAATTTAAGGAGTATTTTTCTCCCAACGTTTTTAGAACACAATTAAGAAGTATAAGTATTTATTCAAAAGTTTCTAGAAGTCAAGATACACCCATAATCTAGAATTAGTGGATAAACTCCACATGTGCACGAAAACCCTTGGCTTCTAACTCAACAAAGGTTGACTTTGCCAGAGAAAGGGAGAATAAGATACCTTTACTTTTCAAAAAAAAAAATGAAGGGAAAGAGAGAGAGAGAGGCAGGCAGTGGTTTCCAAAACAATAGATGTTTTGACATATTTCTCTGGCAGTTTGGATCTACATGTTATTGTGTTTGGCCAATGGCCATTGCAGTTCTAACAGCCCAGAGATTTGGCACTGTGTGTCAGTGTGATTCTGCACTAAGTTAACCAGAGCAAAATAAAACATGAAGAGTATTTCTTAGGGTTTCAAGTGGTACATTTCCTCATTAATGTAAAAAGTAGCCATTAAATATATCATTCTATTGTTTGATGAGATTCAAATTGTAGGTATTATTTTTTCATTGAATTGAAAATTTAACATGTTGATATGTTGAGAATGCTAATAAAAATTAGTCCAAGGTGTATCTTTTGTCCAAGATTATATTCAGGGGAATCAAAGGTGACCTGAAAATATTTTTATATTAAGGGTTAAGCAAGCAATAACTGCCCATCATTATAGTGCTAGCAGATGAGGTTAAGAAAAAGAATTCTATATATATAAATTATATAGTTATAGTTAGTCTACTTCTGACTGTAGGACTTGCATTATATTGAGCAATCCAGTATATAAATAGTATTTATGCTGTGTGGATAAAAACTTAGCCAGCACGAACACAGATGTAGTTCATTTAAAAATTATTGTAAGGTAGAGCAGTATTGTAGGTATTTAGCTTGAGGTGGCTGAGAAGAACTAGGCTTTTTCAGAAATCAATTTCAATGATATACACAGTAACTTAAAGTGTATTTTCTAATAGAAGACATCACTGTTGTAAGCGTGTTTATTATTTGGCTATTGATCGTTTTTGCTCAGTACCAGGTAGAATTATACAATAGAGTTTTTGTACTCACACTAAGTAAGAAATATTCTTCATTCATGGTTCATGTCAAAACTTAATGGATATTTGTAAATACTCTTTTCTTCCCCAAGAGAAGTGCAGATCACCCAGGGCCTCTGCTTTAAGGGTTCAGACAATTGCATGCAGGCCTTGTTCTTAGATCTGGATGAACCCACCGGCAATGATAAGTCTCAACAAAGGTCAGAGTCTAGCTCTCTGGTACGAATGAGCCAGCCCCAAAGGAGACGTGACTTTTACTAAGGAGTGATCTGTGAACGGTTCTGGGGAAGAGAAAGAAGGAGCTGGGAGAGTGGGAGGGCGAGCAGCCTTACCTTGAAAGGACTCCAGAAAGTGTGCGTTATCTGTTAAACTTGGAGGGGCGTGCTAGAGCCTCTGATGGAAATATTTTAAAGGGTGCGTAGAGTGGCAGGGAACAGGAACGAAAGTGGGGCTTTCATCAGGGAGAGGAAACAGAGCAGTAGGCGGATGATGCAGAGATGGGTTGTAAAGAGATGTGCACATGGCTTGTGAGTAACTAAGGGAACAAAGGAAATGAGGTCCATCCCCCTGGCAGCCACATGGCTAAGAACATAATCACAGGAGTACATAGGGAGCATGGCGGCGAGCTTGTAGGGCCTGGGAAAGAGGGGAGGGTGGTTGGACCTCTCAGGGTTAAATGTAGGCCTAAGGCAGTTACAGTTTCAAGTGACTGGTGGTTATCTGGTCCAGGGTCAGCTGCAATCTAGGTTATTGTGACAGCTCTGGGGAAAGATGCTTGAGCAGGTCTACAGAGTCCTCGAATTTCATGCACACTTTTATTCTCCTGTGCATTTTCCTGGGGAGTATACTTTTTTAATTTTCATTAGTTATCATATGTGTCTCTACACAGGTAAAAGTTGTCTCTCCTCAATTATAAGATTATAATTGGTTAGATGTAAGTTAAGAAGGTAAGAAGGACTGAGTGCTGAGGGTAGTGCTTGTGTAAGTAGAATCCAAGGACGTGCAACTACTGAAATCCTTTATACTTGGATAACTAACTCAATGCAAAGTGCTTTTGTAGGATATCTGAAACTCCTTTACTAAATCTTTAAAAGTTCAATGCATTGCTTTTTTATTTTAAAGATTTCCACTAAGGATAGCAAGAGCCACAATTTCCTTGATTAGCTAATATACCTTGTGTTTTAAGTGCCACATAGTGGGCATTTAATTTCTTGAACAATTGTTATAGGAAGATGTCCCTTGATTCACGTAACTTAGGAGACAGAGTATTGTTAAAAAATAAAGTCACATAAGATCATTATCAGTTGACAGCAAAAATAAAATTAAAGCTGCATAATCATGCCTGCTTTTATCATGCTAATTCTTGCAAAAACACAAAAGAGTTGGACAGATAGCATTAACTATGAGCCAGTTTCTGGAAAATGGAATAGAACAAATTGTTGTTTTTAATCTCGTAATTATGAATGTAAATGTAGATTGCTGTTCATTAACACATCTGTAAACAAACAAACAAAAACAGAACGGCTCAAATGCTCATGTAGCTTAATTAACTGCTATACTATTCTAATAATGGCATTTATATCAATATAACGATCAATGCAATAAATAACATGTCAAGTACAATGTCAAAAATTGTCCACCATTTTCAGAAGATTCAACTCAATTGACACAAGTTATCTAAAAGATCACACTAGCATATTCTTTAGGTTTATTTTGAAATGGTCAAATAAACCTTAATATGTTATCAGCAGTGGTGAGAAAATCAAAATAGACACTGACACTTGGGGGAAATTTTAGTCTATCCCCTGAAATAACATCTGTATGTTTAAAAAATTTCCTTAATACTCTAAGTTTTAAAAATCAGATTACATGCAGTGAGTGAAATTAAAATATTTTCAAACTGGATAAAAAATTTAAAAGACCTCAGTTATTATTATTTTTCTAAAAGAAGAATATAAGGTTCTCTATTTTTGGCATCTTTCTAATATAGAAAAAAATTGGAATGATTATTAAAATTATGGTGTTTAGCATTTTTCCCAAAAAAATTAGGAAAAAGCACAAACAATGTAATAAAGGTACTTACCGATCAATATTCCAGCTGAAAATATTCATCTCCACGTGATGTTTCAGTGCTGCATAGTTCCCTTAAGTGTGTTGAAGGTGATGTTGAGAAGCTCCACGACCTTAGAATTGCATTTCTACTTCTAAAATTATACAAATACACTAAATGAAAATATTAAAAGCAATTTATAAAATTAGGATATGCATTAGAAAATACAGTGGAGAAAAGACCATTCCTTCACCAAGCAGCCCTGGGAAAGCTGGACAGATGCACATAAATCACGGAAGTCAGGACATTCCTTCACCCCACACGCAACTGGACAGCCACTGGGAAAACTGGACAGCCTTGTGTGAATCAATGACAGTGGAACACACCTTCTCACCATGCACAAAAATAAACTCCAAATGGCTTAAAGACGTAAATATAAGCCGTGGCACAACAAAACTCCTTGAAGAGGACATAGACAAAACATTTTCTGGTCTAAATTATAGCAGTGTTTTCTTCGGTTGATCTCCTAAGGCAACAGAAATAAAAGCAAACCATAAATAAAGGAGACCTAATCAAACTTAGAAGCTTTTGCACAACAAAGGAAACCATAAACAAAATGAAAACACAACTAATGTCCTGGAGAAATATTTTCTAACAATATTACCACGAGGGCTTACTTTCCGAAAGATGCAAACAGTTCATACAACTCAGTAACAGAAACAAACAAACAACCAACCCAACAAAAAATGGGCAGAAGGCCTAAAGAGACATTTCTCCCAACAGGACAAACAGACGGCTGATAGGCGTATTTTGAAAAGAGGGACAACAGCACTAATTATCAGAGAAATGTAAAGCACACAACGATGAGGTACCACCTCCCACCAGTCAGAATGGCCATCACTAAAAAGTCTACAAATCTGGGAGTTCTCTGATGACCTAGTGGGTTGAGGCTCCTGCGTTCTCACCGCTTTCACTCTGGTTGCTGCTGTGCAGTGTAGGTTCCATCCCTGGCCCAGGAATTCCCACATATTGCCTGTGTTGCAGAAAAAAAAAAAAAAAAAAAAAGAGAGAAAAAAAATACAAAACACCCAAGAGAACCTGAAATAAATGTTGCATTAAAAAAAAAGTCTACAAGTCTTAAATAGTCTACAAAGCCTGGAGAAAAGTGGCCCTCCTGTTCTGTTGGTGGGAATGTAACCTGGTATAGTCGCTAAAGAGAACATCATGGAGGTTCCTTTAAAAACTAGAAGTATATGGCACAGCTTCATTCCCTGGCCCTGGAACTTCCACATGCTGCAGAGGAAGCCAAAGATCCAAAACAAAACTTGGAATGGAGTTGCCATGGATCCTTCCGTCCTACTCCTCAGCATATATCTGGAGAGAGCTCTAATTCCAAAACATACATGCACCCCAAAGTTGATAACTGTTTATAACATACGAGATATGGAAACAACCTAAATGCCTGTCAGCATGTGAATGGATAAAGATATGGTGTATATTGAATGGAATACTACTTAGCCATAAAAAAGAATGAAATAATGCCTTTCGCAGCAACTTGGAGGGACCTAGAGATTCTCATACTAAGTGAAGAAAGTCAGAAAGAGAAAAACAAATATATGATATCACTTATATATAGAATTTAAAATATGATACATATGAACTTATTCACAAAATAGAAAGAGACTCACAGACATAGACAGTAAATGTCTGGTTACAAAGGGGAAAGAGTGTGGGGGAGGGATAAATTAGGAGTTTAGAATCAGCAGGTAACAAACTGCTATGTATGAAACAAATAGACAAGATGCTACCACATAGCAAAGGGGACAAGAAAATAATTAAAGCTACTTATAAAATTAGGCTTGACCATAATTTTCCAAGAAGCTTTTTTCATATGTAAATTATTCGATTTGGGGAAATAAAATTAGTAAAACTTCACAATTATTTTTTTTTATTTAACCTCCACATGTTCAAAAAAATCTTACTTTAAGAAAACGCAACATAGACAGTTTCCATGTGAACATTCATAATAATTAGACGTTTGACTTCGTGTATTAGTTTTATCTTCAGGAAGACTCTCTTTTACACAGCAAACTCTCTTAGGGTTTTAAAAGAATAGTTTAACTTACAAACTTACAAAAGTATCTAATTAGTGCAATCGAAGTTGTACATTTAACTTAGTACATTTAACAAGTTGGACAATGTTGGTCAAGTTGACCACAAACTTACCTGAAATTTTCTTGTATACATACTTACTTGCCCCAATTTTTTAGGGTGAAGAAGAAAATACATAATTCCAGAATAATTCATATAATTAATATGTATAAAGCTAGTGTCACGGTTAAATTCATGAAAGCAAAATTTCCAGAATAAGTAAGAATCATTTCTTTTCATTTTCTGAATTTTTACATGTTTGATAATAATTTCCTGGTTTTCATTTAGATGGTTATTTCCTCTGTGTCATGTCTTTGCTTTTGGCAAACAATCCTGAAGGCAGAATCTGTTTTTGTTTATGTTTTGTTTTTATTTTTTATTTATTTTTTATTTTTTTTAATGAGAGTTGCAACGTTTATTTCAGGTTCTCTCTTGTTTTTTGGTGGGTTTTTTTTTTTTTGGATTTTTTTTTCTTTTTTGCCACGCAGGCAGGATGTGGGAATTCCTGGGCCAGGGATTGAACCTACGCCGCACAGCAGCAACCAGAGCCACAGCGGTGAGAACGCAGGAGCCTCAACCCGCTAGGCCATCAGAGAACTCCCTATGTTTTGTTTTTAATCAAAATAGCTTCTATATAGTGGCTACCAAACAATAAATCAGTAGCAGTTAAGCTTTGCTGTTTAAATATTAATTATATAAATCAAGGAAACTTTTAAAATTCAATTTGGGGTATTTATTGGCATCTGTTTCATTCTACTCTTCTTTTTCCGGCTCTTTTCCTAATTTAGTCTTGTTTCCTGTGACAGAGTCTATACTGTGTGAGTCCATTATATCTTATTTATTTTCTGCTCCTTCACATCTCAGCTGTCTTCCCACTATCACTCAAAATGCATCTTGTGTTTCTCTTTCTCGTGATAAATTACACATCATTATACTTTCTGTGTTGCAACTGAGCATTGACTAAATTATTATCATTTCCATGTACAAAGACTATTTGAAGTGAAAAAGCCAGAAAAAATAAAATCAAGCAAAGAAAATGATATTACATAAAATTTCAAATCTCTAAACAGGCAGAACTGCTTCTAACCAAATTTGATTAACAAGGTCTGGATTTACCCTCCTACCTGGCAATCAAAAAATGATAAAAGATATAAAAATATTGGTTTTGCAACCATTGAACAATAGACACTGAAGGACAGTGATTCATGAGAGATGGGAAACAACTGGGGTAGGCCTATAAGGGCCCCAGGTTACTGTCCTTTCCAGGGAGTGGTGTAGGGAGAGAAAATCCAGGCAGATACCAAATAATTCTTTTCTTTTTTCTTCTGCCTTTGAGGGGCACCCCCGTGGCATATGGAAGTTCTCAGGCTAGGGAACTTCCTGGGAAGGGGTCAAATCAGAGCTGTAACTGCCAGCCACAGCTGCAGCCACAACAATGCCAGATCTGAGCCGAGTCTGCAACCTACATGACAGCTCATGGCAACGCCAGATCCTTAACCCACTGAGCAGAGCCAGGGATCGAACCTGCAACCTCATGGATACTAGTTGGGTTTGTTACCATTGAGCCACAACAGGAACTCCCCAAATGATTCTTTAAATTGAGAACAGAGCTCCAAATTAAGAGAGAACTATGTATTTCTAATTCGTTGGATAGAATACCAAAGAGGAGGAAGCTATGTAGAGAGAAAACCCCAGGAACTATAGAGGTTTGCCCTCTAGTATTTAGCAGATTGCTGTTGAGTGTATACATATGAGGAAATTATCTGACATCAGGGGAGAAACCGTAACATAGCATTAGAGAAAACTATCTGCTCCTCACACAGGGCCTAGAATAGTATTTCATAAGCCAGAAAAAACATACCAATAATCCATGAGCAGTGACTAGAATGTGGCATGCTTTGGTGGTAGGTAATAATTAACCCTAGATTTGAGTTCTTCCCTGGACTCACCTCACAAATTATACAAACAAGACCAAAATGAATCAAAATCTTTCCAAGACCTGCACCCCAGAACAAAGGTCAAGAATGATGATAGGAATACAAAATAAATAAATACATCAAACATCCAACACAATAAGATTCACAATGATAAAACGAGTCAAATTTCCCAGGTAATGAAGAAGCAGGAAAACACAACCCATAATGAAGAGAACATTGAGCCAATTAAAACTGACTCACAATGAACATAAACATTTGACTCAGACAAGAACACTAAAATATGTATTCCATATTTTCTAAAATATTAGTAGAGACCTGAAGATATTAAAAAAAAAAAAAAAATGAGTTCCTGTTGTGGCTCGGCAGTCGTGAAGCTGCCTAGGATCCATGAGGACATGGGTTCGATCTCTGGCCTCACTCAGTGGATTGGGGATCCCACACATTGTGAGCTGTGGTATAGGTTGAAGACACACCCAGGATCCCAAGTTGCTATGGCTGTGATGTACACCAGTAGCTACAGCTCCAATTCAACCTCTAGCTTAGGAACTTCCACCTGCAGGTGTGGCCCTTAAAATAAGACCCCCCAAAAAATCCATTAAAAAGCTACAATTGAGTTTACGGAGATAAAGACTATAATGTTTGACATAAAAATTTACTGCATAAGATCAGACACCTTCCACATGGCATGGGCAAAGATGCGGGAAATTGCAACATGGACAGATAAACTCTTCAAAATGAAAACAGAGAGAATGAAACAGAAAAAACAAAACGATGAACAGTGAGCTGTGGAACAGCTCCACAAGGCTGTAAATATGTGTAATGAGAGTCCCCAGAGAAGTCTGCGGGTAGAGGGACGTATTAGATCCCTATGGCTATGTACCTTTATTATTGTTCCTTCAGCGACATTATCATGCCTTATGGTTTTTGTTTGTTGTTTTGCTCCTTCATTTGTTTGGTTGTTTTTCCAAGAGTCCAGGCATGACTTGGCTAATTTTCCAATCGATGTGCCCACCAAAACTAGATTCTCACCTGACGGTCAACGTGGGAAAGATCCTTTTCCAAGCGTACATAGTTGTTGGAAGCAATAATATCCTCGCCAGTGTGAAGGGCTCTTTTCTTGTTCGCTGTTGGTGGAAGGCAATCCTCAACCGTCTGCCGAGCGACCCTCTCCTTAGGGCACCTCACAACACGTTGATGTGTTTTTTCAGGTTCAACAAGGAAGAGTCACGATAAAACATTAGAATCTTTTTGGTAATGTGTTTATGGACATGCAGTCACAGTCACATCCATTCCATCATCTTTGTCTTTTTCTTTGGTTGCGTAGGGCCTGTCTGCACTCAGTGGGAGAGGATTACAGAAGAATGTGTGCGGTCAGAGGGGGAGTTCCTTAGAATCTGTTGCCACAGACTAAACAAAAAATATTTGAAGAGCTAGTGACTAATTTCCGAGTTAATGAGGACCTTTAAACTCACAGATCCAAGAAACTCAAAGAATGCCAAACATGGAAAAGGTCAAGAAAATTACACGAAAATTACACGAAAAAGGCATTTCATAACCAAATTGCTCAAAACCAATACTAAAGACAGTATCTTAACTTCACTAGTCATTAAAGGAATTTGAATTGAGTAAAAGACAGCTCTTCTAAAAAATAAGGCCAAGTAGACTGTAAAAATGCTTATATGGAAATTCACGAGGTACAGGGGTCGGGCTCAGTCAGTTAGAATCCTGACATAGCGTTCACAAGGATGTGGGTTTGATCTCTGGCCTCGCTCCGTGGGTTAAAGATCCAGCCTTGCCACAAGCTGCAGCAGAGGTTGCAGATGTGGCTTGGATCCAGTGTTGCTGTGTCTGTAGTATAGGCTGGCAGCTGCAGCTCCAGATTCCACCCCTAGCCTGGGAACTTCCATATCTGCAGGTGTGATCCTATGAAAGAAAAAAACATGAAACAGGACATCATTCAAGCAAGAAGGCAGTTGATGCCTGTCAGAAATACATATTTCCACAAATGAATATAGAAAAGTGAAAATGGTACCAACATGGCAATTCCATTTCTTATTATTTGTCTCTTTAAAAGAGAATCAATTATTTAATCAAAACCACAGTCAGTGAGTTACCAGGTTTATAGCATAGGTGGAAATAAGCAGTGTGGCAACAATAGCATACAGGTCAAAGGCATACAGGAGGAACCGCTGACCTTGAACTCCAAGGCTCTACTTATAAGCAGGTTTTTTGATAGTAACAACTATGGTACTACAGTATTGAAAGTTGGTTGAATTTGTGGGTGAAGAGCTAAAGCTGCAGAGGAACCATGGATACAGAGGGCCAACCCTGAGTTATACCTGTATTTTCTACTCTATAGAGGGTTGATGTCCCCCTGCTATTCAAGGGTCAACTGTATAAAATTTTACGATGCTTATATCAGCAGTATGATGCTATAATATCATTTAAAAGTAGACGGAAGAGGGTGTATACAATGAACACTAAAGCAACCACTAAAATAACGACATAAAGGGTTAGAGCTAACAGGACAAAAATGTTATACAATAGAATTATCTTAAAATTTCAAAGGAAGTTAAACTTATAACAAAGGGAAGAAAGAACTGATGGGGAAAGAGAAAGTAATACCAAGTAGATAGACTTAAATCTAATAACGCCGTTAGCCATACCTCAATACAGATAGTCTAAACTCGCCAATTCAAAGGCATATTGACACACTGAATATATTTAGGAAAGGAAGATCCAACTGTATGTTGCCTACAAGAAAAACACTTGAAATGTAAAAGTTGGCTAAAAGTAAACAGATGAGAGCAGATATACTGTGCCAGCAGTGGCGTGGCTATTTTAATATAAGAGAATATGTTTCAGAAAAGAATATTATCAGGGACAACAGTATTTCATAATGATAAACTGGTCAATTAATCCAGAGGAAATAAAAATCTTAAATATGTGGTCCTACTAGCAGACCTTCAAAATACATGAAAAATTTTAGGAGAGAAAAAAGCAATAGAGAAATCCCGAATCATCGTCAGAGATTTTAACAGCCTTCTTCAATCTTTGGCAGAACAAGTCAACAGAAAATCAGCGAGGGTGTAGTAGATTCAAATAACGCTGTCATTAAACCTATGCAAAGTATATGTTAAGAATACAAAGGTGTCTGAAAAATCCTCATGTATTTTAAAACTAAATAATAGATTTCTAAGTAGCCATGGCTCAGAGAAGAAAGTAAAGGGCATGAGAATTTTTTTTGAACTGAATGTAATAATGTAAATATAACATGTTAAAATCTGTCAAATATTAATAAAATAGAACCCAGGGGAAAATTTTGCAGCCAACAATGTTTCTAGTTGAAAAAAATAATAAAACAATAGTCAAAGGTCTACCCTTAAGAGACCAGAGATGAAGATGAGCAATTAAATCCAAAGTAATCTGAAGAAAAAAAATAAAATGGAGATCAATAGAAATAGAATATAAAACAGAAAACAGGAAAACCATAAAGAAGGAACCAGTTGTTTGGTTATTGTGTGGATTCTTTAAATGTATCAGTAAAACTGATAAATATTTAGCCAAAAATATCAAGAAACAAAACAGTGAATAGACAAATTACCAATATTGGGAATGAGAGATGAAACACCGCTATAAATTATACAGTTTTCTGAGTGTTAATAAGGACATATCTCAAACAACATCGTGTCTACTAATTTGAAAACTAGGAAGTGCGTTCCTTGAAAGACAAGAATTTCCAAGGTTTAGTCCAGAGTAGATAAACAGAGTAGTCCAAAATTTATTAAACAAATTGATCCTGGCCAAGATGTCTTCACTATTGAATTCGAACATTTTAAAGGAAGAGATAATAAAAATTGTATAAACTATTCCAAAACATTTCAGAGAGTTGAAAAATGATCAAATCATTCCTTAAGTCCAGCATTACTCTGATAGCAAAGCAAAAAACTATAAGGAAATAAAATGATCAATATACCTCATTAGTGTTGATGCAAATATTTCTACCAAAATTTAAGCAACTTGAAACTAACAATTATCAATAGAATTTGGCTTATCAAAAGAAGTTGGATTTATCCAAGGAGTTCAAGGTGAATATCATTAAATAATTAACCAATATAATTTAATAATGTATCGTATTAACAAGTCAAATGTAGATATGGATGGATAGATAGATAGACAGACAGACCGACCGACCAACCGACCGACCGACCAACAGAGTGAATCTTCTCAAGAAATGCAGAAGAACCTTTAGAAAAATGTGACATGTAATTCTGATTTAAAAAAAAAAAAAACAAATCTTAGAAACTAGATCAAGAAGGGAACATTTTCACCTTGATCAAGAGTGTATTTGGAAAACCTGTAGCACACACCATCCTCCATGGTGACAGAGTAAATGCTTTTTCTCTATACTTCGGGAACAAAACATGGATTTCTACTTTTACTGTAGTAGAATAATACTAAACACTCTTCTGATAATAGTACTAAACATTCTAGTGGTAAACCTTATACTGTAAGTGCTAACCACTGTCATTAAGCAATCCGAGGAAAGCAAGCATTCAGATTTGAAAATAAGTAAAACTGTCTTTATTCACAGAAGACATGCATCTATAGAAAATCCAAAGAAATGTTTTTGAAAGGACCAAGAAATAAAAAGGGAGCTGATCATTTGCAGGATACGAGATTAATTCATAAAACTATGTATAGTTCTATATGCTATCAACAATCAGAAGGTGAAGTAAAAAATTATACCATTCACATTGGACAAAAGGTTTAAAAGCTCTGTGTACGGAAAAGCACAAAAATACTTAGAACTAGTTATTATTTTAATATTTCCAAAATTCTACTTTTTAAATGCACATGTAAATGCATGTGTGTGTCCTCATCTGTATCTGCAGATATCTATCCATCCATCCGTTCTATCTTTCCTTCTTCCCATTTTGCTGTTGTCTTCTGATCTCCTTTTTCTCTGACGAGTAGTTAGTTAGCCATCACTATTGTAATCTTTTCTCTTGGACATAATGCTTCACTTCCCCTGTCTGACTTCAAGATCCTCTATTTTTCTCTTTATTTTGGACTTTCAGAAGACTGATTGGTGTGGTTTTTCTTCCCATTTATCCTTCCTGATAATTTATTCTCTTTCTCCCCTGGGATTTTGATGCTAGAGTGACATCGTCCTTAACATCTTGTGCAAGTTGCCCTTTTTTTTCTCTTTGCCTTTCGATTGTATTAATTTCTAATGACATATCTTTCATTCATTTATTTATTCCCTGTTTGTCCAGGGCGATGTAGAGCCAATTCAATAAATTCTTCATTGATGATACATTTTATGTTCTCCCGTGTATTTTCATTTTGTATGGTTTCAATTTTCTGAAAGTCCCCATTTGCTTATGTATGTTGTCCAACCATTCTAGGAGATTCTTGAACAAAGTCATTCTAATTATTCAAACGTTTCTATCCTGCAATTTCAACCTCTTATTCACTTCTGGGTCTGCTTTCTTTGACTATTGCCTATCTTTCTGAGTTCATATTCTCTTGCTTTTTCACATATTTATTGTTATTGCCAAATGCTGTGTGTTAAAAAAAAAAAAAAATGGGTGGGTGTCCACTGGCTTTGGTGCTTCCTGGTATTTTAATCCATCATATCAGCACCTATGCCGCCATTAAACCTTCTTTCTAGCACCGCTTGACTTTATCAACGGCAGCTGTATGCTCTTCCTTCTCTGCCAGAAATGAGAGCACCCTTGTATTCCTTTCCCCCCAGAAAGGTTGACTCCTTTTCCCCCCCTGGATTTTAGGTCATTGACACTATCCACTTGCTCTCATAGTTAAACAAAAACTTTGCATTTGAGTTTTTCCAACTTACTCTCATTGTTAGGGTGAGAATGCTGGTATCTTGTGATTTTTTTCAATATCCTAACTAGAAGTTCTTGCTTTTAGGCTCTATGACTTTATTCCTACTTCTCTGTATCCCCTGATAACTCTACAAATTTGTTCAAAACACTATATTGGATCTCAGGTGTTTTCGTTTTTTTTTTTTTTTTCCTTGTGTAAGGTCATAGAGACATTCTGGAGATTACAAAGACATTTCAGGCTTTTATTTTATACCCCATTAGAGCTAGCATTATGCCTCTTGAAGTACATGAGATCTCACATTATACACTTTTTTTCTCCCATGTAGAGACTTTAGAACCAATTAAGAAATCACCCAGGACTAAAGTTCAAGTATAAGCTCTATTTCAAGGCTCCATCTAACAGCTAACTCCCAATTAAACTTAAATAACTAGCGCTCTCCCTCAGGCAGAGCCTGCTCCTACAAGCTTAACCCATATGCAAAACTAAACATGATGATAACTCCTCTGATGGATTTATGCAAGTGCTATTTTATTTTACTTTACTTTGCTTGTTAGGGCCGCACCCGTGGCATATGAAAGTTTCCAGGCTAGGGCTCGAATCAGAGCTGCAGCTGCCAACCTACCCAGAGCCACAGCCACAGCAATGCAGGATCCCAGCCATGTCTGTGATCTACACCTCCGTTCGTGGCCACGTGGGATTGCCGGCCCCCTAAGCAAGCCCAGGGACTGAACTGCCACCTGACACTAGTCAGATTCCTCTCTGCTGCGCCGCAACTGGGAACTCCCGCAAGTGGTATTTTAGGAGGTGCAGAGTAGAGCGTGCATAATCCCATTCTTCGGTATCACTAATCAGATATTCTTTTATCTTTGGGGGAAGCTCTAGAATGTGGGCGGAAGTTGGTCTGAGAGAGAACATCAGGGGCTCCCTAGTAAAATTCTTGTCAATAAATCATGCGGCAAAGTGAAATACAGTTTCTCCTCTACTCATGGCCAGGGTATCTTTCTTGAATATAACCAGTGCCTCAAGCTTTTCAAGGTAACCACCTATACATTGTGACCACCGTTCTTGTCATTATATTGTTATCGAAATAAGTCTATTTTATTGCCAGGTGTATTATCTCCTCCGTAAAAAACAGTTAGATGACATTTTAAAAAACATAGTAAACGCTCATCACAGTCACCCCGCCTTCAACTGAAAACATAAGGCCGATTTTGTCTGGTTTGGTTTCAACATAGCTATAAATAGTACATCACTGCATTTACGCAAATCTTTGTTTGTCATTTAACCTTTTTTCGGGGTTGGAGGCAAAACTCAGTAACATTGTGTCAGGGATCACGTCTTTTTTCCAGAACCGCGAACTGGATTGTTGCAAACATTGATCTGGAACAAAGATTCTCAGGAGCAATACTTTAAAGCAATAAACTCTTGAACTCTATTTCGTCCCACACATAAATTAAACCTGTGGTTTTCAAAGGGATATAAGAGAGCAAATGTCAGGTGCTCTCCCCAGCAACGTGTTCTTCTATTTTATCAAACCCGTGATGACTGTCCAACAGCATTGCTTAAACCGGTCACTCGGACAGGTATCAGACAAAAAACTAAAGATGAGTCTAAAAGCTACCTAGAGGATGCGTATGTTTGAGCTCTCTCCATCCTCCTTCCCTAACTCCCCTCCGGTCTCCTTCCCTAACTCGATATTGTGTGTGTGTGTGCTCACACATGTATGCATGCACGCACGCAACTGGTAGTGCTTCTCAAGAGAGCTCCGAAATTTTTCTTGTATTTTGAATTTTTTTAATTAAAGTATAGTTGCTTTACAGCGTTGTGGCAATTTCGGTGGCACTATTAGAGCATAGTGACCCTGTCTCATATGTATATATATACAGATATGTATATATACACAGAGCATCACGACCCAGTCATATATGTGTGTGTGTGTGTGTGTGTACTCCTTTTCTCACACTACCCTCCATCATGTTCTATCCCAAGAGACTAGATAAAGTCCCCTGTGCTGCACAGTAAGACCTCACTGCTTATCCATTCTAAATGTAACAGTTTGCATCTACTAACCCCAACCTCCCGTCCGCCCCACTCCCTCCCCCTCCCCCTTGGCAACCACCAGTCTGTTCTCTATGTCTGAGAGTCCCTTTATGTTTTCTAGCTAGGTATATTTGCACCACACTCTCCTGGATTCCATTTTCCCCATATCCCATCAGGCTAACCTGATTTACAAAAACCAAACTACCCAAGAATACTGAAATAAAAATCAGTGTGCACATATGAATATTCCTGAAAAAAATGAAAATATTTGTAAATATATATATAGGAAAACATTGAAAAATGTTCAAAAGTCTAGGACAGATATTTTGTACATTTCCCAAAAAGAACCTTGATTTATTTCTCATATATTTCTGATTTTAAAGGAGGGCATGATTGATATTAGTAATATGGTCACGTTTGGGAAATACAGGCTGTAGTGGTTCCCTGAACTTCTTCCCATTCAGTATGTTAAATTGAAAGGATGAAACTACACTATAGTACTGTTAGGTTTGATCTGATGTAAGCTGACATTTAATGTTCATTTTAAAAAGAGATTTGTTGAGATATAACTCATATATCGTGCAAGTCCCACATTTGTCCAATTCAGATTTCTTTTTAGTATATCCACAGATATATAGAAACATTATCGCAGTAAAATTAAAACATCTGATCATCTTACAAAAATGTCCCAAAACCCTTTAACTGTAATTCTCCTATCCTATCCAGCCCTAAATAACCAGTAATCCAGTTTCTGTCTCTATAGATTTCCCTATTCTGGATTTTCATATGAATAGCATCACATAATATGTGATCTTTTGGAGTTTCCCTCATGGCTCAGTGGTAAACAAGCCCAACTATTATCCATGAGGACGCAGGTTTGACCCCTGGCTTTGCTCACTGGGTTAAGGATCTGGCATTGCTGTGAGCTGTAGTGTAGGTCGCAGACATGGCTCGGATCCTGCATTGCTGGGGCTGTGGCTTAGGGCGGCAGCTGCAGCTCTGATTCGACCTCTAGCCTGGGAACCTCCACATGCCATGGGTGCGGCCTTAAAGAATAAAAATTAAAAAAAACAAAAACAGTAGTCTTTTGTAACTGTTCTCTTTCATGTGGCATATTGTTTTCAAAATTCATTAGTGCTTTCATTTTTCTTTTTATGGATGAGTAATATCCCATCATATGAATACAACACGTGGTTTATTCATTCATCTCCTGAAGGACATTTGAGTTGTTTCCACGTTTTTTAATAACGCTGCTATAAACATTTGTGTATGAGTTTTCGCTTGGACATATATTTGCCTCTCTCTTGGATATACACCTAGGAGTCAAATTGCCGGGTCATGTGTTAACTCTGAGGAGCTTCCAGACTGCTTCCAAAGTTTCTGCACCTTTCTTACTTTTCACTGTAATGTATGAGAATTTTGATTGCTTTACTACCTTGCCAATACTTGTCATTATCTGACGCTTTGATTCTAGTCACACTAGTGGGTGTGAAGTGCTGTCTCTTTGTGGCTTTGATTTGCATTTCCCAGATGACATCACTGAGTATCTTTTCTTTATCTATTGGCCACTTGGATATCTTCCTTATAGAAATGTCTATTCAGGTTCTTTGCTTATTTCTTAATTGGTTTTTATCTTTTTTTATTATTGAGTTGGAAGATTCCTCTATATTTCCCAGGTATCATTCCCACCTTAGTTATACAACTTGCAAATATTTTTTTCTAATTCTGGGGGGGGGGTCTTTTTACTTTCTTGATGAACTTTGGAGCCCCAAATTTAACTTTAAGTCCAATTTATCTATTTTTCTTTTGTTCCTTTTATTTTTGGTATTATATGTAAAAACGCTTTGCCAAATTCAAGGTTTAAAAAATTTCCTTACTTGTTCTCCGAGGTAAGAGTCCAACTTCAATCTTTTTAGGAGGCTATCCAGTTGTCCCAACACCTTTGCTTGAAAAGACTATTATTTCCCCATTAAATAGTTCCAGCATTCTTGTCAAAGCTTAGTTGATCATAGATGATCAAATTAGTTGATCATAGTTGATCACAGAGTTAGACTCTCAAGTGTGTTTCATTGATTTGTGCATTGATCCCTGTGCCAAAACCACAGTGTCTCAATTACTGTCACTTTGTGGTCATTTTTGATGTAAAAAGCATGAGTGCCCCTGCTTGGTTGTCTTTTTTTAGGACTGATTGGACTATTCTGAGTCCCAATTTCTTTTGACGATATTTTGTAGTTTCCAGAGTACAATGTTTGAACTTATTTTGCTAAATTTATTCCTGGGATATTTTTTCTTTTTGATGCTATTTTGAATGATTTTTTTAAATTTGATTTTCATATTGTTTGTAGCAAGTATATTAGCCAGAGTTTTCCAGAGAAACAGAGCTACCAGAATATACACATATACTGCGGTGTGTGTGTGTATTAGTCTTTTTTCCCTGGTTCTCTGGCTTTTGTAATATCTATTGATCTGTCTTTAAATTCATTATTTCTTCCCTTTTCCCATTTAACTCTACTGTAATTTCCTCTGGTGATTTCTTTTTTAAAATTCACTTCTTGTACTTTTCAACTCCAGAATTTCCATTTGGTTGTTTTGCTAATTTATATCTCTTTATCAGTGTCTCTATTTGATGTGACAGTGATTTTTCTTTGCTACTTTAGGCTTGCTTTCCTTTGGTTCTATGAAGATATGTATAATCTCTATTTTGACGTCTTTTTATGTTAAATACAACATCTGGTTGCTTCCACAACTGGTATTTTCCTTCTTTTCCAATGTGTGGATAATACTTTCCTATTTCTTGGCATGCCTCAAACATTTTGTTTGGTAATGTCACAGGCCGTTTTCGATAATATACATAGCAACTCTGGGTACTGTTCTCTAGTAAACATATTCGAACATAACCAATTTAGTAATTAATAACCAATATAAAGTTATTGAATAACTCTTATGATGACTGATGAAAATTCTAATAGCTTAAGGATAAGACTTAAATATAATAAGACTTAAATGATATGTGATATATATGTGTTACACATATATATGTCTTTAGTTTATATCATATAAAGACAGAATCTTTCAAGATCTATTACCCTACTATGACCACACCTCAATATTTAATACCATTCAACATTCCAGTAGTATAAAAATGAGAAGATTTAAGACAGAGGAAAGAGAGATATTTTCAGAAAATTGCTAGTTAATGTAAAAAATAGTCTTCTGCAGGCTGCTACTTTCTAAATCCAGTAATGTTTACGCAATTTCCTATGAAACAGATTTGCTAAAATCCAGTTACAAAACCGGTATATCAGATATGTGTTCAGCCACAGAGGGAAAAACTGATAGTATCCACCACCTCCATCGGTATGGTTCTTGGATCCCACACAAAGACGTATTCTGCTCAGCGGGCGTCTATGGAGAGCCAAAAGAGTCATTGCTAATTGATCTAGGAAAACCATTGTCTTCAGAATGTAAAATATTTCCATTATCTTAAAGTAATTGCCGTCACAAAGACATTCCAGCAGGAGTTCCCGTTGTGGTTCACGGTGTTGAGGACCTGAGCTGCCTCTATGAGGATGCAGGTTTGATCCCTGGCCTCGCTCAGTGGGATAAATATCTGGTGTTGCCACAAGCTGTGGTGTAGGTTGCTGACCTGTCTCGGATCCGGTGTTGCCATGGCTGGATGGAGACCACAGCTGCAGCTCCGATGTGATCCCTAGCCCAGGAACTTCCATGGGCTGCAGGTGCACCCATGGGTGGGGGGGGGGGGAGGCATTCAAGTGAGCAAATGCTGGGAGAAAAAAAAATACATTACAAGGTCTAGATAGTAGGGTGAAATCTAGATGCTTTTCTAACAGCATCAATAAAGCAATCTTTAGGAAAGAAGGAAAGAGAAAACAAAAAAATAATAATTGTATTGCTACCTTTACAAATAAGCCCATTGTGAATATAGAGAATGCATTTTCTTAGGCAGTTAGGAATAAATGAGAATTTATACTATATGTTAATTGAAAATTTAATTCTACTTATAATATGGAGAAAAAAATAAGAAAACAGGATGTTTTTCAAAGAAGAACACAATGTTAATTGAGCAGAATTGTATACATTCTTTGTTACAGTTACGTAAAAGTAAGTGGCAAGGATCAAGGTTAAAATAATGATGCAGCAAAGGGCAGAATGAAATCAGCAAGAATTGTGGAAGAATGTAATGAATCATCAGAAACTTTCTTGATTTTGGCAGCCCCCGATTTCGGACTGAAATGCGTGTAGCTACTGAGCTCTTCAGAAGCATATCAGACTTGGGAACTGTGCGCAAAACTTGACCAGGAAAATGTTTGCTGGTTTGTCAATTTCTTGTTTTTCATTGCCCACCAAGATTTTTATTAATGGATGTGTAGGGTTCTAAAACTGATTTCGTTGCTCATCCTTTTCTTTCTTATTGGACTTCCTGCCCCTATGATCTTAAATGGATTCCTTTTCTCGGGTCTCAAAAGTCTCCCTGTTCTGTATCTTTCACTGAGTAACTTCGAAAATAAGTAAATTCACTTGTTAGGCCACTCACTCTTTTATTCAAAAGGTTAACAATATCATTCTAGAACCAGATATCTGAGTGTAAATCTGGCTCTACCGATCATTAATCATGACACTTAGACAAATTAATACACTCAACTTCTCCCTGACTGAGGTTTATTGTGTCTAGGATGAGGACTGTATAGATTTGTTGTGAGGGTCAAATGGGTTAATATTTGAAAGGCTCTTAGAACGGTGCCTGGCACGTAAAAGTGCTATAAAGTGTTAGCTGTAATTATTTAATGTATAGTTATGGGGCTCATATTATATTCCAAGAAGTAGCTTATTTGTCTTCTGATCTCTCTACCCAGAGCTCAGCACAAGATAGGAGCTCAATAAATGCTAATTGAAATTAAATGAACCTAACTCAGCATGAGCAGAATTGATGATGTTGTAGCAGTCAGAAACTGCAGCCAGCCCAGAGTTTCAGATTGCTAAAATTAGGTAAGTGCTTGTAACTATAGCATGGATGCTGAAACAGCTTGGAAAACTTTCACAGGACTCCCCAGTAGGCTTTTATCTTTCGACATCCTCATACTTCTTCATCCTCTGAATAGCAGAACAACAACTCTTCTAATAAGCAGAAAGAACACTCATCATTCTCTTTTGGAAATACCTTTTTAAGATAAGAATGCACAATTGCTCTTTTTCTTTATAATAATCCTGTATATTCCACGTTCTCTTCTCTGAAGCATCAAGACCATGGCACAGCTAAGCTAGGGATTCTTATAACATGTAAAGCTCTTTGGTAGTATCTTCTTTGAAATGCTTGCAGCACTAAGCATGCCACACATGCAGTACTGTATTTAGTGACTGATACTCAAGAAATATTTTCTGAATGTATTTTGTTGAATTAGTGAAAATCAGCTGCCAGTAATAAAAGCATTTTGAAGGGATAAATCAGCTGCCTAAACTAAGTACCAATTGCCTATCTGTCGAATCCTTTTTGCAGTATATCTGACTCCTCATGGGTAGAGAGACTTGTGTTCTCCTTCATCAAGTGAATAGGAATTTGATATTTTTCAAAATTATCTTTTATTCATCACGAGTGTATGAATACAAAAAAAAAAAACTGGATTGGTTTTCTTACATTTGCTAACAGCTCTGGGAAGTAAAGTAAGAAACTGTAAGTTGAGATGGGAATGCTCATGTATGATTTATGAGCTGGTTTTTTGTTGTTGTTGTTGTTGTTGTTGTTTAGTTTGGTTTGGTTTGGTTTTATTCCTGGCTGCACCTGCAGCATGTAGAAGTTCTGAGGACAGGGACTGAATCCAAGCCATAGCTGTGACCTACACAGCAGCTGTGGCAGCACCAGATGCTTTAACCCACTGCACCGGGCTGGGATCCAACCCACGCCTCCACCACAACCCAAGCTGCAACAGATGGATTCTTAATCCACTGCACCACAGCAGGAATTCCTGGGCTTTTATTTGTTTGTTTTGTTTTTCATTAAACTTTAGTTTTAGAGAAGTTTTAGGCTTGAAATAAAATGAAGGGGAACGCACATGCTCCCTGCCTCCGCACATGCGTAGCCTCCCCCATTATCCACGTCCCCCACCAGATGGTACATTTGTGACAACTGAGGAGCCTACACTGACACATCACAATGACGCAAAGTCCACAATTTACTTCATGGCTCATTCTCCTTGTTGTTCAATCTATGGATTTGGATAAAGGTATCATGATGTGGATTTATTTTTATGGTAAAAATTCTCTGTGCTCCACCAATTCATTCCTCCCCTCCTCCCCCACCTGCAGCCACTGATTTTTTTTTTTTTACTGTCTCCAATTTTGTTTTAAAGATAACTATTAAATATCATATTAAGCTAAATGACAGAACAAAAAATTTCTTTACCTCTCCCATATTGTTCAGAATGTGATTCATCCATCTGCCAACAGTGGATAAACAGCCATTGATACACATTGCAAGTTTTTCTCAATTGCTTCTATTACGTTCCTGGGTGTATAGTTAAATAATTAAGAAAGAAATCTGTTCTTTACCTTTTCTCTACATATTGGAACATACTCCCTGTTTCAGTCTAGTATGTCACATAATGTCAGAAGAATCCAAGGGCATAGAGAATTGAAGAACCCTAATTCTGGAGCCACAAGTCCCCAGGGTGGCTATTCCAATCTATGGATTATGTGGTCTTACTTAAGTAAACTACCTTCTTTATCAAGATAATCATATGTAAAATAGAGTTAATAATAGCACTTTTTAATCTGGCTGTCATGAAGATTAAAAGAGTTAGTATATTTAAGTTATGTAGAGCAGTATCTAGCACATATTAAGTGCTATGTAAATGTTGACTATATTAATTATGCCTACAATTATGAGAACAAAATGAACAGATAAACAGAGGACTCAGGAATAAACTCTAACACAGAAAAAAATTTTTTTGAAAAAGAGAAAAAAATAAGTCAGAATCCCCTTACCCTTTTCAAAAGAAGTCAGCTATTAAAGGGGGAACTGAATTAAGAGATAGAAAAGGGTAGATAACTCATTAGAACTAAGCTATAACACAATAGTCTATTTAATGGAATTTATGAAAACTCACTAAATCTGAGATGGATGGAAGCTAGGCTTTCTGATGAATATATGCATTTCCACTCAAAATTACACTAAAGCTGTTGGGAAAAGTGGTTTGTAGAACATTCCAAAATTTTCCTTTCCAAGTTTCAGGACTAAAGAGAATTTTAGTGATCCCACATCTAAACAGCCTTCTTTTCACGAGCGGTCAAGTTACATTTCTGCCTAGTTTGTTATCATTAGTTATGTATAATGAGTTTATATGTCTAGATGGTCTTGACTTGCCATTTTATTTTTTATAACAAAGCAATATTTTTCATGACTAAATGAGATAAGAGAAAATTTGATAGCACTTTTTACCGGGTTGAGAAAATAAGAAAATTTTAGGAAAGTTTATCTTCACATTAATATAGCATGTTAAGGATTTGGTACTGTCACTGCATCTGCTCATATTGCTGCAATGCTGGAGGTTTTATCCCTGGCCCAGGAACTTCCCCATGCTGTGGATGTAGCAAAAAACAAAAACAAAAAAAGAAAACAAAAACAAAAACCAACCAACCAATCAGAAACTTAAGTATCTGTAATTTTGTAGAAAAGTGAAAGGTATGAAGTATGGTCTAAGGGAATAAATGAACCATATACCAGTTTCTATCAACTGAACTCTGTATTGCTGATGAATAATTGTTCATTCGAGTAATATTTTTATTAATAGAGGTACTGATGTACAAGAGATTATGTCAAAGAAGACCACATGTTTTATGTATTTTGTATTTTACCAAGCATCAACACTGTGTTGACAGCTGCTCAATATGGACTACCGTTCCCGTCTTCAAACTCTAGGTCCCCTCCAACTTTTCCAGTCACCTGAAGCGCTTTCCTCTGTTTATCACCTTTTTATCAAGATGATCACAAATTAATTATTTGTTTGCTGTTCTCTCTGTTTATTCTCTGTACTTCAGCAGTCAAGGGGTTCTGCAGGTTTCTGTGGTTTCCCTGCCTTCTTCTCCATGCACGACCGGAGCCCAGTTGAGGCCCTTTCCATTGTGAAGCTTCCCTGTTCCCTCGTCTTACCACCTTTCACACGCAGCCAGCATACAATCTCAAGACAAATCTGCCGCAACACTTTCTTGAACCATACTGCAGAGTTACTTGACTTGTTACCTCCTGTTACATCTAGGGCTCCATAGAAGGTACTCTCTAGAATTGACGGCTGCCATGCCTCTGACCCTCTCCCATTCAGCCATCTCATCACTGACTTGAGTAATGATGTAAAGGATAGGCTGAGCAGATGGGGAAACTGGAAAGGAAACGAACAGAGACTGAAAAGCATCTCAGTGAGCTGGAGTGGAAACGATTGTAGAAACATGGCATGTCTTTGACATCAATGTAAATTTAAGAAAGATCCTGCATTTTTCTCCTTTAACATTCTAAACGTTTAATGGATTATTCTTCCACCTTAAGAGGTGTACACTTTGTGCCCAGGGAATCAAAGAAGACAAAGCTAGGTTTAAAAGGTAATTTGTGATGTCATATATAACACCGCATTTATTTTATGCCACTTGACTTGATAATGGCTATTTCCCCCATCGCACTGCTTATGAGGAGCTCAAAGTTTAAGTGATCAAAACTCACTAGAGAATGTGCTGGGCAAAGAATTTATATTTCAGATTGCTGCATTTCCCTCCAGCTGGATTGTAAAAGGTTGAGGTTAAATTACTTTTACATTTTAAAGTGTACTTTAAAGTGCATTAGCTTCCTAACGTTTCTGTCCTGAAATGCTACACTAATTTGATATTTGTCCTCTATCTTTTTTTTTTTTTTTTGATCTAAGCTAGACAGAAATTTGAGTTGACCTTAATTGTATTTTCTTTACTTTTAAACTACAATCCTCTATTAGCAATCTTTGGACACGTAAACGGAAAATGTTGTCATCTTAAAAATGACTAGATATTTTCTTTCCAATTTAGAGGTTTCTTTGAGAAATATAATAATCCTGTCAAGTTTAAAACATATAGCATTAGTCATTTGTGACTTATGTAAGTGGAAAAGGTTGGAGCCTATTTTAGTTAGGTGCATGAAAAATGTACTCTCACCTTCACATAACTCAAAAATGGCTAAAGCAATTTAGTTCAAACTCTCAAACAAGTTCACCTTTGGTCCAAGATAAAGTTTCAAAAATCTCCTCCAGAATGGAATCATGCTCAGAGAAAATTTTGACCTAGAAAGGAGATAATCTTTAAAAAGCATTTCTTTTATTTTTTAATTATGCATACAAATGTCACCTACTTTGAAACATTTTACTTTTCTTGATTCTTATTTTCATACAAGTCAGTTGCTAGTTTTCATATTTGAAGCATCTAATAGTTAAATTTTTACTTTAATGATCAGTTAAAATAATTTTAGTTGAATTAATTGGTTTGTAAATTAAAGCAAAATGTATACATTATATGTTATCCTGTAATTACTAGACATAATGTTCAATGCCCTATATTAGTGTAAGATTGTCTGGAAGTTTACAAATTACCCAATTAACTTGCTTATATGGTGAATATTCATTTAGTATCTGTGATGTGCTCAATGCTGGTAGGTGTTAGGACTAAATAAATGAAAATGACGTGATTTTTCGCCGTGATGTATTCAGTCTTGGAGGCAGCTACCTGGACAGAAAAAGGCAAAATGGCAAAAATAAATTTGCTGCAAGGACATCCATTGATTCTTGTCTGAGAGAGTTGATAAAAATGCTCAGAAATATCTAATCTGGGGCTTGAAGGATAAATAGTAAGGTGGTATTACTCAAAGGAAAATCCAGAGGGAAGATAAAGGCTTTAAATGTGAAAGTGTGTGGTGTTCCAGAGAATTACAGAAAATTTCAGTGTGTCTGAAGAAATCTGTGACTGATTTGGGAAGAGCCCTGTTTCCCAGTTATAATGGTATAAATTGAGTTATTTTTTTCCCAGTTCCCTACTCATGCCTTTAGCTTTTCTTGATTATTTACCAGCGCCTTCAGCACACCCTTGGTCAAGTGAGTTTGTTAATTTCTCTGATGATATCTGGGGAACATTTTTTCTGTCCTTGTAATGTTGGCCTTGGTGAGGTGATTTTGGCCAATGGAATTTTGACAATGTCTCACAGGCGTGGAGTGTATTGTTGTGTTTCTCTTTCTGTTCTTGTGCTTCTGTCATTGTCATGTGAGAAGCTTTCTCTAGAAAACCACTGTATCTTATCCTGGGTCCTGGATGGAACACCAGTAGAGCAGACCTGAGCCCACTGCACAGCCAGGAATCTGAGCTCAGTGTTAGCTTGAACAAGCAGTTGTAGCAAACATGCAAACCACCAAGAAGAAATCAAAATAATGCAGTTTTAAGCACCAACTAATTGAGTGGAACTGCTTCAAGGTAGTTACAAAAATATGTGGAGCAGTCAAGAAGCCAGTCAGGGGTCTGTAACAATATTTTGACATGACAATAATTTTGTTGTTATTGCTGCTGTTATATGAGAAATCTTTCAACATTATAACTCAAACGTAATAGTTTATTAGATTAGAAAAGTCTAATGGCATATAAATAATTTAGGATATTATTTCAGAAAATAATCAAAGAGTAGGTAAAAAGCTTACCTCATGCAGTAGCAATGGAGAAACATGGGTTATAGGTAAAATAAAATTTATATGGTTGCCTACTAATTGGTATAAGGCATATAGGGAGAGAATCTAGAGACGATAAAAGTGGGTTTAAGCTTGAGAGATTGGGTGCTGTGGTGCTTCCACTAACTTGTTGGGTCATGACAGAAGTTGGGTTTTATAGCAACAGAGACAATAAGTTCAGTTTGTGACACAAGTGTTATGAGGAATTAATGAAAATCAGGATCTACAAGAGAGTTGCAATTATGGACCCTGAATCAAGAGAGACTCTAAAAGGAGAAAAAGTGTGAGAATCACTGATGTATAAAAAACAAATGAAGAGATTGAGGAGTGAATTGGTCTAATCACTGAGTGCTCATTTGTCTGAAAGATATGAAGGGCATCTGGAAAGTTGGCAAGTTAAAGAGAGAATTGAATTTCTTCTATTTCCAACTTCCATTCTCATCCGTCCATCTCTCCTGAGCCAAATAGGTTTAGGTGCCCTAAGGAAAAGATGCCCTGGATAGTAGAAACATGAGAGCTATTTGAAGCAATTTCTTCCATCTGAGATTATTGCAAGCCTGAGCAGCAGCTTCTGGATGTCTTAATTTTGAGGATTAGAATGTAATTGTTAGCAGGGAGAGTTTAGCACTTAAAGATGTCTGGCACCGTACGAGTGTAGCTTTGTTTCCCTGACCCTTAGGAGCTGAAGAGTGCTTGAATAAATGAAGCAGTCTTCCTATCCAAGGCATGGGAAGCTCCTCAGGGTGAAGAAACTAAGTCTTAATAGCAGAGCAGAGAACCGATAGGGTATTGCTGCTTTATTTGAGGCCACAACTACATGGCACAGACTTCACCATGCAGAATTACAGCCCATGAAGTATTTTAATACTGCAGCATTGACCTGGTGTCCAGTGAGTAAACAAAGAAAAAGTATGAGCCTATCTAAGTGGGGCCAGATTAAAAAAAGAAAACAGAGCATGATTACTGTAAGTCTCTAAAGAAATATAGATGATGGAGATTCTTGCAAACTTGGGAAACACAAACCAAAATAATTTGTGGTTGAGATTAAGTATACCAATTAATAGGGGATTGTTACAAATACAAATTGACGTAAAAGTATCTCACACCTATAAAAATGAATACAAAACACAATGAAAAACTGAAATTAGGAAGATATACCTAGAGATATATCATTTGAAAGTATAGAAATTTTATAAAAAAGAAAAAAAAAACACAAAATAAAATGCTGGTAGATAAAAGTTTATAATCTATAGAAGTAAAACAACTTCAGAAGATATAGTATATATACTCGATGGAATACTACTCAGCCATTAAAAAAACAAACTAATGCCATTTGCAGCAACATGGATGGAACTAGAGACTCTCATACCAAGTGAAGTAAGTGAGAAAGAGAAAGACAAATACCATATGGTATCACTTATATCTGGAATCTAATATATGGCCCAAATGAACCTTTCCACAGAAAAGAAACTCATGGACTTGGAGAATAGACTTGTGGTTGCCAAGGGGGAGGGGGAGGGAGTGGGATGGACTTGAAATTTGGGGTTAATAGATGCAAAGTATTGCCTTTGGAATGGATAAGCTATGAGATCCTGCTGTATAGCATTGGGAACCATATATAGTTACTTTTGATGGAGTGTGATGGAGGATAATATATGAAAAAGAATGTTTATATGTATGTGTGACTGGGTCACTTTGCTGTACAGTAGAAAATTTTCAGAACGCTGTAAATCAGCTATAATGGAAAAAATGAAAATCATTAAGAAAACGTCAACTCAAGTAATATATAATAACTCAAATAATATAAAATAACTATGAAAATAAGATTAATTTGGAAAGGTAAAACAATTCATGAATTGCAAAAATTGAGCAAATATATCATTGGTGCACTCACTCTGATGGTTATATTTTTTAAAACAATTCCAACCATGTAATAAATGCTAAAATCACAGATCATAGGAGAGGAAGGCTGAGAATGTGAAGTAGTGGTAAGTGATGGATCTCAAATTAAATAAATGTGTGTATGCATTTGAGATACCCAGAGATACGAGGGAGGGATAGAAGCCCACTGGGCATCCTTGTCTCTGAAGGAAATAAATAGTCAAGAAGAAATAATATAACAAAGAAAGGATTTAGGGAAAAAAACAATAGAGAGGTAAAGAGGGCAGTGAAAGTGCACATTGAATTTTAATTATTTTTCTTCTAAATATGTTCCAGGAACTATACAAATCCTTTAAAAATGACTAAACTTTTTCCTTTCCACTTTTGTTATGCTTCCATTATTTTTTATGATAAGAATTTAATCCTCAGGCTATGTTTCAACTCAAGAAATATTTAGAGGGAGAGCAGCACTGAAGAATATGATTGCAATATTGCTGACATATTTGGCCAATTTATTGCTTTTTTTCTGGGTCTTAGAATTTTAATGATACATGTGTAATTTATGTGAACTGTAGGATTCCACTTTCTCTTCTACAATTTTTTAAAAATTCATTTGAAGTCATCTTGGTGCTGATTTTTGGTGGCAATCAGTTGCTAAAGTAGAATTTGGACTTAGCCTAACTTTTCTGTGTGTGAGCAATGCCAATTTATTTTTTGAAGAAAAAAAAAGAGAGAGAGAGAGAAATGACAGCAGAGCTGTTTCTGTAATGGCCAGTTGAAACAAGAAATGCACTTCTGTCTCTCTAATTACGCCCGAGTCTGTTGAGTTTTAGTGTGGTGTGCTTATCAGTTCTCCAGGCGCTTGTTTAATTGGGTGACAAATGGAAGAATATGACAGTCTCGGTATGAGAAGTTTAGCTAGTCTGTGCGCAGGCATTCGTTGTCCTATTACAAAAAGATAACTGAAGTCAGAAGCTTTTGATATGCTTAAGGAATTCAGAAATATTCAATACTGCTGAAACTTCAAAAGACTATAATAAAAAGTTGTGTATTTCTAATCAGAAGCCACAAGAAATGTTTTAATAAGTAGTTCAGAACAGTCATATTAAATGTGGAATTTCAGAGGGATAATGAAAAATTTTTCGTAAAAGTTTTTCCTTAATAAAACATTGGGAGCTGCTGTGAAATACACCCTATCGACTCTCAAATTAAAGGAGACAATTAAAAATAATAATGATGAAATGGTTTTATTAGATTGGCGACACAAAATAAGCCTATTCTAACCAGGTATCTTGCTTTAGTGTCTTAGTATGGCAGAGCATCCTGTGGTTGGCATTTTGACAGTGATAGATTTTCCCAGTGTGTGCTTTGTGCTCACTGCCAGCCATGATGGACTGACTGGCAGCACCCCTGCTTCAGCTGCCACTATCCTCTAATATGGTGATAGGTGCTTTTCCTCCAGCCCTTGACTTTTGCATCTGCCTATTTTTTAGCTACTCTATCAAACGGAAGCAAAATAAGTAATTCAGTTGCTGAGTGTTGCTATCACCTAGAGCATCAGCGCACAGTTAACTGCTTGACTGCGACTCCAAGTGACCACCGATTGAGCAGGTTGGATAGATTTAGAAACATATGGATAAAATAAATTATACAACAAGGCTTATTGAAGTGAGAGGCTGTGGTTCGTGCTACCCTCTGCTCACCCATCATGGCAACAGATTTTGTGTGTATGTACTCAGTTGTAGGTGAGTCTATAACATCTTTGGTGAATTCACTCTAACTGCTCATTTGCTTACTCCATCCAAGCAGAGAGAAAACACATCCAGGTAGAGGAATGGTTTAGAGTAGTTGGAGCAAGAGGTACAGAAATTCTTTGGGAAAGGAATGAGAAAAACTGTAGGAAACAGACCATGCAAGTTCTTTCGCAATTAAAGATCACTCTCTCCAAGGGAGAGGCAGGCAAGGCTGAAGACTCTCCTAATCCCACTTCTTCGATGATTTTGTTATAGTAAATGTAGCTTTCAAGTAAGTCCTACTTTTCTATTTTCATTTTTATAAAATAGCGGACATCATTGTTGAAACTGTTGACAAAACATCATTTGTTTCACATGATGATTTATTCAAGCTCCGAAAACATAGTATTTGTATTCTGAAATTGCCATTGCATTTTCAAGTTTATCATAATTTTAAGTTGATTTCATAACTCAAAAAGGCAATGAGACTGCAATTCATAGCATCAACAATAAAGAAAATAAAATCATTCTTAATGTTTTACCTCTTCTGTTTCCTTTCATTTCTAAACTAAATGTAACGAATGTTGTCTTACATTACATCTGTTTTATGTGAAGCAACAGAAAAGAACCTCTGGCTCCTGCGTTTCCTAAAATGTGATTTCTCAGGACTGGGGCAAGTGGCATTCAGAACCGCAGTGGCGGCCTAATAACTCTCGCCAGAAGGCAGACAGCATGCCACAGCCCTGAACCAAGTTGCAATCTCTGTTTGTTATTTGCAACTGCCCTGTGGCAGTGACACTTTATTTTTTTTTCATATTAATATTGGATACATCGGAAAACTCTTAGCCAACAGTAGGATAACAGCAGTACCCCTTAAGACGTCATATAATGAGGTACAAGCTTACCATTTATGTAAGTTTGTCAGGCATAGCTATCCCAAATGTAGCTTTTAGAAAATTGTCAGTTTTCTAAATGTATATACATGTAGTTAGAAATCTAATGAAAGCCTCTCTCTCTCTTTTTTTCTTTTTTTTTTTTTTTTTGGCTACGGAGTGTTCTTGAAATCGTTGTGATTTTTAAGCTTTGCACTGTTTAAAAAATAAATCAAAATAGCATCTGTAGGAGTGAGCTTATAGATTTTGCTTCTCCCAGACCAATCAAGCACCATGCATTGAAATTCCATGGTAACCATGGTTTAAGCATAAAAGAGTCCTGATGTTATTTGGCAAGTTTGTTCCAACTAAATTGTGTCCAGTTCACCTTCTTCTGTATTACACTGAATAGACACTTTAAGAACCTGAGAAAACTCTTTTCTGGCCTCCTGTGCAATCTTATATTTTAATATGTATTCAAAGAGCATACATAGTCTTTCTCAACAGGTTTACACGTGGGTGTTTATGGGTTGCAGATGTGTGTTATTTTGATGGACGGTAGGAAAAATAGGTCAATCATTGTAGCCACGCCTGGCCTCATGGCCACAAATACAAGTGGAAACTGCACTGAGGCAACTGCTCTCCAAGAAGACATAGTCTGTTTTGTCCCTAAATTAAACATATGCTCTGTCTTTTGTATCAGTCTCCTCAAAATGTAATAGGTTGTTTCACATACTTTATCTTAGCTACATTGTTTCTCATCCCTTATGTTTTTATAATTTATATTTATTTTATACATGTTTTATGGATATGTATGATAGCATTTATAATTATCATTTGTAATCCTCATTGTTTTAAGTAATTCTGCTCTTTTTATAGAAAAAAACTCTAGGGAGCTTTTAAGAATACGATTCTTCAACTATACTGTAATTTTTTTAAAAGTCAAAAAAATACAGTTCTATGAATCAATGATACTAATAGCTGAAAGTATGTCATCCATTGAAAACTATGGGAACTAGAACCAAGGGAAATAATTTTCAGCACAAAGTAATTTGCATGGATAAGTAATTCAACAATGGTCTATGCTCCCTTACATTGAACCTATCTTTGATTCATGTTTGTGATTATCGTGTGAAGATTTGAGTCATCTGAACATTGATTATATATCATGTACTATTTTAAACTTCCATTAAGTTGTTGGAGCACGTTCAAGAAACATCAACGATGTCAAATGCACTTTAAATCGTGATATTAATCGTGAATAATACACTAAGCATAATGTGCATTGTTCTGTGGAGATGCAAGGAAATTTATCATTGATATACTCTTGTATTTTTCACTTAAGGATGTGTAACTTTGTACATGTAAAGTAGTAAATAGTTGTACAATAAAATAGTTGTAAAACTTACTACAAATAGTAAGACAATTTTAAAAATTAAGGAAGTCTTTGCTACTGAAATATGTTTATTCTGATATGAATACTGTTTTTACATAGTTCTTAAAATGAATATGTTTGAAAATTCATTTCTCATTAAATATTAAGCCTAGATATGTTGCAGCAGGATAAAGAACTGGAACTATATTGAACTGCATTTTGATGTTAAATGTTTAGTAAAATTTTGAAATAAAGTGCTAATGACTTGCAGGGGAAAAATAAAAGTATTTTTTAACTCAATATTTACATTTGAAAAACCCATTATACATGTATTTAATTTCTTATGTACAACTTATAATTATCATATAACATTTGTGTGATTGATATCATATATAATTATCATGTAGGACGTAATGATCAAGTATAACACTTTAATATCTAAAATGTATGTTATTATAAAATTGTATGTTGATGTGTATTATACCATATGATATAATTATTTCATATAATTAATTACAATGTGTACTATGTATAAATATTTACATATATACAAACTACATACATATATTTAGTACCAACACTTTCTAAACCTTTCAGTCAGTTTGATAGCTTCAACCATGTGTGGTGGTAAAAGATTTTATTTCTAGGGCGTTCCCGTCGTGGCGCAATGGAAATGAATCCTGCTAGGAACCATGAGGCTGGGGGTTCAATCCTGACCTTTCTCAGTGGGTTAAGGATCTGGTGTTGCCCTGAGCTGTGGTGTAGGTGAGATCGCAGACATGGCTCAGATCTGGCATTCCTGTGGCTGTGGTGTAGGCTGGCAGCAACAGCTCCGATTAGACCCCTAGCCTGGGAACTTCCATATGCCACGGGTGTGACCCTAAAAATACAATAAATAAATAAATAAATAAATAAAGATTTTATCTCTTTAGTAAGAGCAACAACATAGTTGAAGCTAATCAACAGTTGTATATTACTTCTTAGAAATCTGGTGTAGAGTAATTTAAGAATATGTGGGAAGTTTTATTTCAAATCATTAATAAATTAATACATAGAATAAAAGCTAATTCATTTGGCCCTCAATCAAAGTTATATTAACCAGACATTCACAACAGTATTATTGTTCATGAGAATGACTCAAGATACCACCCCATTCTAATTGACCTGTACTTCAATCTAGACCATTAAATTGTGCGTTATTGTTTTAACTGTATTGCTAGAGAGAATGAAAGACAGAGAATAGATTAAATTAATGCAAGCAAAGTTTCCAAAACTTAAGTCTAGAGCTTGAAAAGCCAATATGCTGTTTGGAATGGGCATGCGATTTATAAGTCATGATATTCAAGACCCAATTCCAGCTTTCATTTCACTTCTGTGATATGGAACTAGCTCTATAATTTCCTTGGTTCCAGATACCTCATTTGTGTAATGAAATGGTAAGCTAGGAGATTTCTAAAACTCACCATTGCTCTAAAATTTACATATACTGTCACTGTTCCATTTTCTTCAAGAAGGTCTCGAAAACATTAAAATATTTTCAAGTAAAGACCTCTAACTGAAAGTAAAATATTTATTCACCAATTTTGTTCACAGTTATTGAATTTCTACTATGTGCCAGATACCATGTTTAATGATAAGTAGGAAATTTACAGTTAAATAAGTAAAAAAGGTAATGTAAACTGGTGATTGTAATTTTATAATTGCCATAATGTAAAGAAAAATTTGTGGTAAGAAAAAAAGTGTAAGATATTAAAATATTGGGAGTTTTTATCTCCTAATTTTACTCCCTCAAATAATGTCCTAATCTTGGAAAATAGTGCTTTTAATTTTGTTAAGGTATCATTGCTTTTAGAAATCTTCCCAACTGTATCTATGGGGTCTTTTCCTGATACCTTTTTCATTATTAGAGTTTCTGTTTTGAATATTAATTATGAAAATTTAGTAAACTCTGTTCTTTAATGTAAAATATAATGATTTATTTTCAAAAGATTTCAAAGCCCTTTAACCAATATAAACTAAAAATTAATTACCATTATGAAAAATTGAATATTTAAATAGCTTGCTTATGTAATTACAATTTTTATTGTTACCTGTAGTTGAGGTTACTAGGAAAAGGCTAATGTCTTTTTTCCACTTTCAGAGAGAAGTGGAATTATGAGTATGCACAAAATAAAAATAAGAAGGATTAATCTACAAGTTAGTCCTGGCGGATGATTGACTAATCATGTACATATCTGCAATTATAGAATATGCATAATCATGGTCTTGAAAGAAAATGAAATAAATGTGATACTTCAAGATGACTAAAGGGAATCAAATCCAATTAAATACATTATTATATTAATAACCTTAAGATAAATCATCTGCTTTTCATAATTTATTTAGTGTCAGATTTTAGCAATTTATTTTGGCAAAATCACATTATGATAACAATCAATTTGAAAGGATATAGGTGCAAAGATCCATGCTAGTATTGTAGTTTAGAGACATGACTACAGATAGATACCAGATAGATAGGTTGATAGACACCCACATAGATGTAGACATAGATGACATGTGGCTGCCTTGATATAATTCATGAGAACCAATATTAACCAACTATTATTGGTAAATGTTTTACTGATAAATACCATATATACAGCAAAGTACACAGTCATGGTGTTGAGACTGCAACACAGTTAAGCCTCCATCATCTACATAAAAATTCAAACATGACCAGAATCCAAGGAGGCCCCCTCACCTCCTCTTACCTTTGCTACTATGCACAAAGTGCGACCACCCTCATGGCTTATAACTCCATAAAGCATTTTTGTCTGACCTTGACCTTCGTATTAATGGAGGCATGCTCTATGTGGCTTACTTCACTCAACGTTATATTTGCGAGATTCATTCAAGTTATTCTATGTCATTGCGGTACAGTATGCAAATCCTCAGTTTACTTGTACATTGAATTCTCGACTAGCATTTTGATTTCTTCAGTTAAGGATTATTAAGAATGGAATTGCTATGAACCTATTTGCATGGACCCTTTGGTTATACTCATGTTCATATTTTAAAATTGGCTTTAGGTCTGGCTCATGAGATGTGCCTACATCTGCTTAGATAGTTTCTTTTTTTTTTTTGTCTTTTTTGCCTTTTCTAGGGCTGCTCCTGCAGCATTTGGAGGTTCCCAGGCTAGGGGTCTAATCAGAGCTGTAGCTATTGGCCTACACCAGAGCCACAGCAACACGGGATCTGAGCTGCATCTGCAATCTACACCACAGCTCACAGCAACGCCGGGTCCTCGACCCACTGAGCAAAGCCAGGGATAGAACCCTCAACCTCATGGTTCCTAGTCGGATTCGTTAACCACTGCGCCATGAAAGGAACTCCTTAGATAGTTTCTAAAGTGGAAGTGGTTATACAGATTTACAGTCACAACTCATATTATTATCAACACTTGGCATTTTCTGGCTTTATACTATTTTAAACCACTTGGTAATGGATAATTCTACCTCATTCTTCTTTAAAATTCCTTAGTAAAGTAATACACAATTTCATCTGTTTTGTCAAGTGTACTTAAAAGTGTTGCTGCTACCATTTTACCTTATGTTTGTAGATTTCCGCTTGTTGGACCTATCCATTTCTAATAGAAGGGTGTTGAAATTTCCAACTGCGTTCATCTATTTATTTCTATAATTCCCTTCGTTTTTGCTCCATATGACTTGAGGCTCTACCCTTAGGCACCTAACATATTAAGTATTATTATATCTTCATGAAGGGTTAACCATTTTTATCATTATCATGATGCTCTCTTTATCCTTGGCAGTTTTACTTGTCTTCTCTGTCTGAACATAATATAGTTATATAATTATACTCTGGCTTTCTTTTGATTAGTATTAGTATGGTATATTTTTCTCCATTTATTTATGATTAATCTACACTTTTAATCTTTACATTTAAAGTGCACTCCTTGGGGACAGCTTAAATTTGGGTCTTGTTTTATGCTCTATTCTGAAAATCTCTGTCTTTTAATTGGTGCATTGATTTTCAATGTGATTATTAATATAGTTGGATTTATATCTACTATACTCATTGTTGCTTCTTATTTGTTGCCTTTATTTATTGTTCCTGTTTTTGTCTTCCACTCTTCTACCTTTTGTGGTTTTACTTAAGCATTTTACATGATTCCATCTCCTCTCCTGTCTTAGCATAGTGGTTATAGTCTGTTTGGTTTTTTTTTTTTTACATTTTCTATTCATCTCCCTGACATATGCAATATACATTTATAGTTAATCCAAGTCCATTTTCAGATAACACTACACGACCTCATGGGTCGTGTGAACAACTTGTAATAACTCAATGATCTTAATTATTCTCTCTCATCCTTTGTATCATTCTATCATTCTTGTCATTCATTTCATTTATATAAGATACATAAAAAATACAGTCCTTATACATTTTCATATTATTATTTTGAACAAACTATTTGTTAGTTAAATTAAAAATAAGAAAAATAAAAAAATATGTTTTGTCTTCACTTATTCTTTTTTTGATGTTTTTCCTTACTTCATGTAGATCTGAGTTTCTAACCTACAATATTTTTTCCTCTATAAAGAAGTTGTTTTGATATTTTTTTTTCTTTTGTCTTTTTAGGGCCACACCCACAGCAGATGGAGGTTCCCAGGCTAGGGGTCAAATTGGAGCTACAGCTGTCAGCCTACACCACAGCCACAGCAACTCCAGATCCGAGCCAGTCTGCGACCTACACCATGGCTTATGGCAACGCCAGATTCTTAACCCACTGAGCAAAGCCAGGGATCTAACCCGCATCCTCCTTCATACCTTCAGTGGGACAGGATGGCTAGAGTGGGCTGCAATTAGGTATCCCCTTTCCCTTAGGCCAGTTAAGCTCTGATAAACCACCAGAAAAGTAGGCTCTCTTTCTGGGCATAATTCTTCATAGGTGAACCACGCGGTACTGATCAGTATTCTGTTGTTTCATATACATAATCAGTGGTTTATGAACTTATTCAGAAACTATTTCAATATACTCTAACATATCTCTTGAAACAAGTAAAACAGAATATTTTGTGAGGATAGAAGGGCTGTAAAAATATAAAGCACATGAAAATTTGGTTATGAATAAACGATGGTCCTGAACAGCAGTTACTCCTACTCGCAACCATGTTCAAGTTGGGTAAAAAGATTAGGGCACATACACAATGAGAGGGAAGTAGTTCTTCCTCTGGGCTTTTCAGTTTATGCCTTGGCTTGAATTCTCAATATTAACATTTATTAATTTTGTCATTATAACTGACAAATTGGAACAAACAACACTGCTGGTCCATATTTATTCTTACCGTATGATTAATAGTTTACAGATGATGTGTCATTGTTATGGAGGGTAGATACATTCCTTTTTTTTTATTTTTTTGAGTTTAGGTGGGAAAAGTATTTCCCCCTCTTGATTTCCAAGAAGTTTTTTGGAACATTACAAACTTTAATAAATGTGCATTTGTAGATTTGCATTAAGAATTATGCTATTCCTACGGTCATGTGTTTTACAGAGTTGTTGATCAACAATAATCAATTCAGTCAAAATGGTTGCACTAACACTTTGTTTATTTTGAAAAAAAGCCTAGAGCAATAATAGGTTCACAGAGCTACTTATAATATATACGCATGTATGATTTTTACAAGAGGCATATACATTTACTTTTTTCATTCAGTAAGTGTAAAGGTTTTCTCATACAACCATACATTTTTTGAGAGACTCCTTGATTATCTTCTACACAAGAGATAAGGATTGTTTCTGTTTTCCATGCAGTTGCTGTTGTTGTTCTTTTCTGTTCTATGCAAGTGAACTGCCTACTTTCTTCTATGTCAGTATTTCTAGTTTCATCTTGTTGTGGATTGTTCTTACCATATTGCACTTGATTGCATATTGATGTGACTTGTGCAAAATTTGTGTATAGACTCATTTAAGAGTGCGTGTGATTTAGGATGGATATAAAATTCAGGCACACTTTCTCTGTCTACAAAGAAAATGTTAACATACAGCACTGATGTCAGAAGAATTATTAGGATTTTATAACCTCACATGATAGTTCGGGTATGGAAGGCTCCAGTAAGTCTGCCATAGAGTTGTTACTGTGTCTTTGCCTTTTAATAGAAAACATTTCCACATAATTTACATTTACTGTGAAATTACTACGGTGGGCCAGGCCCATGAGAAGGAAGCATGTATCACAGATTATCTCATTTTTCTTCACCACCTCTTTCTGCTGTATGATTTTAGCCATTTTCCAGACAGAAGGGTGAAGCTTAGATCGTCGTCTCTGGGAAGTAGTAGAGGTATGACGTTGACCTTCGCATTCTCATTTAAGTCTATTTTCTTCAAATTAATCAACATTAGTTTGTATAATTCAAATTATTTAACATGATTTTTTTACTCTCTGCAAAATTCTCCAGCCGTGAAAAGAATAGGCATCAATGTAATAAAACAATACAGAAACAATATAGGAAAAGTTGAAAATAGAGATGTTTTGCCATTTACTATACTTTTATACCCTCTCTGATTTTTAACAGCATAGTTGAACAAAATTCATATAAATTGTCAGTGAGAGAAGAGCATGTTTGTTGTATTTTGGAAACAAATTTGTGCTAAATCAGTTTTGACGTTACATCCACAGCAGGTCAAGCCATGGCTTCCAGTCCCCTCCATTCCACACCCAGTCCCTTAAGCACATTCATTTTCCTCATGATATTCAGATAAAACCACAACTCAGTGGTTCTTCAATACTTCAGGAAGTTCCCTTGTTTCAACATCCTCTCACCAAGAGATAAATTTTAGAAAATACGTAAAATGCTTTCTCATTGTGTATGTCATTTCTCAAAATGCTAAATGCTATCAGTACTGGATTATTGTCTTGTCAGGCTTAATCATTTTTATGTGTAGCTATTGGATAACTCTTGCTTCGATATGTTACATATGGAGACCCCTAAATCAGATGTCCATCTATCAGCTCATGAACAAAAGTTCAAGCTACTGCTGGCACAACTATACAATTCATTTTTGGTCGAGTTAATATATCTATATAAATGTTTGTATAATAAGTTAGCTTTTATTAACTTTCTTTTCATTTTTATTCCTTTTATTACATTGACATAATACAGACATATTTATTACTGATGAAACATGTAGGATCCTTAAAATCTACAATTGGAAAAGTAGATTTTCATCAATGAATGTGCTAGAGTTTGTGAATTTTTATATTAAATCAGACAATGACCAGTGAAATCAGTTGTCAATGATTAAAAACAAAATAAAATTATCAATGTGATATGCTATATTTTATTATTGTATACTGCAAAGTTAGGGAATAAAATTATCTACAGATAAATAGTTAGATAAATAGTTAGGGATATTCAAACTTTCTCTAAATGTATAGGACTATTATTTAAATCTCCTGAATTTACTATTAAGAAAACAGTAACTGAACATAAGAGACCGTATGTAATGAGATAAAATAATACAGTTTAACCTATTTCAAAAGTTGAGCATTAAGAAGATTGCATACTAATTTCTCAGATCCCATGTCAATGAGTGTGTGCTTTAAGATACTTTTATTTAGAAAACTGTATTAAATGGCAAATTTTGGAGCTTGTTTCTATAAATGTGGTGGTAGACGGTTATGCGTGTTGGTGGGAAATAGTTAAGCTACTCTATAGAACAAGATGACAATTTAAATTATCTGAAACCCTAAATATTTGGTGTCTTCAAACCTTTCACTCATCTGTTAGTACGCATTTATATTTAAATATTAATTATACACACCCAGGCACACACACATGCACGTATGTGGCACATATCAACACCAGGACTTATTTTCCTGAATAAACTAAGAAATATTCCGTGTCACCATTGGAGGGCAGCAGTAAAGAAGTACACAGTTGGTGTGATGTTACAGAAATGGTAACATACATTCCCAGCTGTTGTTATCTGTTCCCCTAAAGGCCTACCTGTTTAAGGAAGTATGATGGTCATGATACAGTTATTCGTTCCCTCAGGGCATCTGTCCATGGCCCTGCTTTTGATTATTATCTGTAAGTTTTTGTCTCCCAAAGTAGTAATTCCATCTTTAGTATAACTTCTAAGAAATAGGTCTGCATTGTCACTTCTTCTAATGGATGTTTTCAACTAGGAGTGTGATTCAACTCAGAGTCAAAGCGCTCAAAACCATATGCCTCCTTGCATGCCCTTCATGGTGGACCTTGCTCAGCATCTTAATGTTATCACTTATGCTACAAACTATTGCCTTTGCTTCTCTCCATTATATATGTTTTCAGTGTTTCGTAATCTTGCCAGTTCTAATTGTTTTTCATAATCCATTTTCTTTGGATAAATCATGTCGCCACTGCTCCTTCTGGGCCTTCACCATCTCAGTGACAGCCTTAGCATCTTCCTTGGTTTGGTTTTTCCCTCACCCGTTATGTCCTCGTCTCATAATGCCCATGGGCTTCTCCAAGGGCATAATATGTGCTGTGACTACTTCAGTGAGCAAATAGGCAATATTTCCTGCCCTTGGTGGCACTTGCATTCTAATGAGTAGTGTCAACAATATTCATGATAAATGACTAAATTACACAGCATGTTAGAAGCAGAAAGCTACTGTGGAAAATGTAAAACAAGGTAAGGAGCAAAGGAAATAAAGGTTGGAAGAAGGACATGTCTAAAAGCATATTCATTTAAAATACATTAGTCCAGGGAGTTCCCTGATGGTGCAGTGGTTAGGACTCAGTGCTTTCACCCCTGCAGTCCACAGGGTTCAGTCTCTGGTATGCAAATGAACTGAGATCCCATATCCAGCTGCCAAAAAGAAAGAAAGAAAGAAGGCAAAAAGGAAATGATTTCAGAAAATGATTTTTTAAAATTTAAAAATAAAACAGCTTAGTCCAAGTAGTCTAGAGAGAATGTCATTTGAATAAAAACTGGAAGAGAGTGAAGGAGTGCTATTAGAAATGTCTTGAGGAAGATCATTCCACGTCCAGGAACAGCAAGTCAAACATCATGAGGCAGGAGAACAATGAGCAAAGAAGCCAGTGTGTTGGGATGCAGTAAATGAGAAGAGGAGGGATGAGGCTGGAGGGGTAACAGGCAGCTGGAAGATATGGCATCTTTTTACTCCTAGACGGGGCTCAGGCTTTTATCCTGAGTGAGGTGGGAAGATGTTGTGGGGCTATGAAAGGTGAAATGAAATGATCTATGCAGTGTTTTGCAAACCATTCTGGATATGGAGAATAAAAAGTTCCAATGCAAAAATGATTACAATACTCCTCTGTTTTGAAGTATGTTTGGTTTTAAAAATATATCCTCAGGATAGGTTTCCAGTCTGCTATCATTGATTAAATGCCTCCTCATCTCTTGATTACTATCCATCCTAAGACACCCTTAGGGGAAAAAGTCTACAATAGGTGATTCCATAATTAAGTGCTAAGTTGGACACTGCAGACCATAGCTTTATAGAGATGGTGTGGTAACACTAGTGCAAATTATTAAGGACTACTTTGTGTGGGTGTTTGAATATGAGGTTAATTTTGAGGATAAAGAAAAATCAATGTGTTTATAGGGAGAAAGGTGGAGGAGGGGCAAGGATGTTATTGTATAAGCAAAGGCATAGAATTAGCGGATCGAGCTGGACAGCAAGACTGCCTGCCTTCTGGGAAAAGTGGGATCGATGGAAGCCAAGCAAAAGAGTTTAGACTTTGACGCCACCATAAAAGAGCTGAAAACTGTAGATTTTTAAGTAGAAACAATAAATAATAAAATCAGTCTTTATACAGTAGTCTAGCAGGTGGTTTGGATTTATTGAAAAAAAATGAATGAACAAAAAGCAATTCTTAGATAAGTCAAAGCTTGCTCTCTACCTAAAGAAGCACGCTCTGCCATATCTTCAGTAAAACTGGTGACCTTTTAGGAGTGATGTTGTTGGCCAAAAAGAGGTACCATTATTTTCTCTGAAGACTGATGCCTGGTCAAAGGGAAGGAAATGGAATTGGTGATAATGGAGCCACTTGTCTCCTCTGTGCGTAGGTGTGTGTATCCGATCCCAGACCTTCTACTGGACTGGACAGGGATGTTGACTATCAGTTGTACAACCCTGGTGTGTGACAACTGCACTGACTTGAAAGAATACGATACACTCTGGTTTATATAATAAGGTGGATGTTTTGTTCTTCAGGTAACAGAAACACGGACAGGTCCTCTGGGCTGCAGCAACTATGACAACCTAGATTCTGTCAGTTCTGTTCTGGTTCAGAGTCCTGAGAACAAGATTCAGCTACAAGGTATGTAGGTATAATTGCACTAGTTCTCTATTAGCCTGAATGACAGTTATCCAGTTGTGATTCTTGCTTCTTCTCCTTCTCCTTCTTCTTCCTATTTTAAAACTAAGCAGTCTTGCAGTATTAGGTTGTTAAAATTCACGGAAAAGGCTAATATGGTCATTGTTAACTGATGAACCGCTCTATACCAGATGAAGAGAATGTCAAAATTCACTTTACTTCTTAAATGAAGTAATGCATCAGAACTGAAATTTTGTGATAATATTTTTCTTTTAAACAGTGATCATTATCTCGATAAGCACTAATTTTTACATATGTCTGCCTGAGCTTTGATGTTTTTCTTGACACACTCCAATAAAAATGTCAGCCGTATTTATGCATATTGTAATTTGAACTGATGACATTTTAAGAATAAACTAATATGATAGTTAAGGCTGCATTTGTCTTTTGACAAGTAGAAATATACTTAAGAATATATTAACACAATGTTTATATTTGCTTTATTTCCTTTATAAAGAGATTATGTGACAGTGGCAATAGTTTATCATCTTCTTTCTCTTATGATATTTTGTGAGATAATTCAACAGAAGATGTTTTAAAATAATAATTTTAACAAATATATACTATCCTCTAAATGGGTATGGATATTCATACAGGCAGGAGGAGTTATGAATCCACATATTTAAACAGATCCTAGTTCAACAAATTCAGTGAAGTCTTTGAGAGGACACATTGTCTAAATTAAGTTGACTGATCAAAGCACGAATTTTGAGTTGTTCTCTTGTCTACCTTCTTTAATTGCCTAAGTTAGACTTGTATTTCTGATATTCAGTTTTACAAGAAAATTCTTTAAAGTTTCAGAAATTATGCCATGTTTTCCCCTCAGCTTTACAATCTTGAAAAATGTAACGGCATCAGGTTATTTAAATTTATCTTAAATGATAAATGAATTTCATTCATTTTGAATTGCATAAAAATTACAAGTACTTAGAATTTCTAAACTTGAAATGCTATCCAATTTATCATTGTCAGTTTCAGATTTAAAGTTATAAAATGTTTTCTCGAATTTAAACAGAAATGTGCTCTATCAATATTACTTGCAATTCTCTACTGTTCATTCCTTTTTAAATGTATGCATTCACTTTCCATAAGAGTATTAATTTGCGCTGAAAAAGACAAAGAATTTTTACATGAGACGTCTCTTTATTTCAATTGATTTACTATTAAATTGTATTTTTTTAATTTTTATTTATTGATTTATTTTTTCCACTGTACAGCATGGAGACCAAGCTACACATACACGTATACATACTTTTTTTTATTATTTATTGATTTTTACTCTCTAAAAAAGTGTTCAGTTTTAGGAGCATTATATTATAAACACAAAACTTCAGCCTTCTATCTGCCTTGAAAAAACTTAACACAAGAAATAAATGAAGCAATACTTCTGCAAAGACACTCTCATTTTTACAGATTAAAAATTATAATACAATTACTTGCTTTATGACATTTTAACTGTTACATAAATTCTCTGAATTTCTTTCCATTTTTTCTTCTGTTTTCAGTCTTGTATTTTGTAAAATTAAGATTGAGATAATCATCAGGTTCCACGTACTTAAAATACCTGAGATGTTGTAATAAGTATATGCTGACTCCTGAGTCTCGTTAATAGAGTCTCTGGCTTAGCCTGTGTCTTACACCAAAAGCAGTGTTTTCAGTAGACTCTCTAGATATTTCTGAAGTATACAGTAATTTGATGACTCACAGCACTGGGCAGGTGAGACTAGACTATGTCTAGCTTCATCATTTTACTCCCCTAAGTCATTTGATGTATTTCACCTGCCTTACATCAAGAAAGTATGTCTAATAGATTCTCATTCCTCTTCTCCTGTCACCCAAATTGCCTTTCCATCACCATTTCCTTAGTTTAGATTTTAGTCTTCTGTCTAAACTAATCTTTATTTTTTATATCTTCTACTTCCCAGTGAAGCACGACTCAGCATATCCTGCATGGTTAAACATCACTGAAATACAGGGAATTAATTCCATACACTGCGCCCTGGTAGAGGAACCCAATAGCATTACTCTACATTTATTTTCATAAGCAACTCACTCATTGCATTCTTATAGTTTATGTGAAGAGAAACAATATTATCTTCTATTTTTAAAAATATCTTCCACAGTCCATTTGTGTGTGGTGTCGTTAACGAATTAGCCTATGCCACAAAAAACCTCTCCTAATGTTGAAAACCATCCTTCTGTCAAATCATGTTCCAGTCTACCTTTTTTGTGAACCTAATATGATTGCTTTGCCAATTAATTATCCCGAGTGAAATACGTGCAGTCCAACTCTAGTAATTATGAAGTGTCATTGTATAAGATTATTATACACTTAAGTTATGTTATATTATATTATATTAATTATTTTATTTTCCCTAAATGTATTGCATGTACTTTTAGGGCAGGCTATGTTCCAGTCATCTTTATATTGGTACCTTACCTAGAAATTCTCTTCCAAATGGAAGGCATTCAATAAATGTTATTTATTTGAAGTAAAATAAAAGTGAATAATAAACTAGACAGTAGGTGCTAAGAGTACTTTTCCTGACTGAACTAAAGGAGGATTAATCTACAAGAATGAGATAGGTACAATTGTCAAGATATTTATAAAGTAGATTTTTCCCTAAATGCTGATTCATTATTTTAATTAAATTAATCTTATAGGGAATGGTCATGTCAAAAATGATTTTTTTTTGGTTAGAAAAGAAACATGAAATTTGTAGAAATTAAATTTTGCAGTAAATAGCAAATAGCCCCTGACTAAATTTTCCCTTACTTTTGTGTTTTTATCTACTGATTAATTTGAATATTTAGCCCTTTGTTTAGATTTTTCTATTTATCAAGGAAAGCTAAAATGTAAACTAGTAGAGACCTCAAAATATTAATTTATAGCCTTATTTTCAGTTTTGATTTTTTATAGAGTTAGCAGCTTATTAAACTTGCATGTGGAAAACCAATAAACTGTATTACTAAGGCTGTCTTAATACAGGACAAGGAAATAAACTATGAAAAAATTAAATCAGTCTGACTGATAGTTTCCTGATAGTCAGTCGAAGTGACCATATAAAAAATACTTATATAAGGTTATGTGTTGTTAAGGTATAAGTATTATAGCCACATGCCATAGCTCTTTGGTCAGTGCCACAACCCATTGTGTTATGATATCTACGTAGATGTGAGCTGATAGTCTGAAAGTAAAATGGAAAACTATTTGACATCAAGGAAGATAGGTTCTCTCTACATCATATAATGTAAATATTCTGATCAATTAAGTCAAATAACCAATCAAATAATTTGAAAAATCAAAATTAGATAGTCTGATATATTAAACACCTCTATAATTTCTGGGACTCTTGAACAGTGCATGGAGTCAGTGTATATTGAAAACAATGATAACTACTTTCAATTTTGCAGATTTTGCTAGTTTTCTAATGATCATTTTTAAATGTCCGTAGGTGTTCCCATTGTGGCTCAGGGGTAACAAACCTATCTAGTATCCATGAGGACATGACTTCGATCCTTGGCCTTGCTCAGTGGGTTAAGGATTTAACAGCCTTGCCGCAAGCGGTGTTATAGGTGCAGAAGCAGCTGGGATCTGGCATTGCTGTGGTTGTGGCTGTGGTGTAGGTCAGCAGCTGCAGCTCCAGTTCGACCCCTATAGCTTGAGAACTTCCATATGGTGCAGGTGCAGCCATAAAAAAAAAAAAAAGACAAAAATGTATAGATGCGTAACTTAATATGCTAAATTTTTGATCTTCTTTGGGTATTGTACATATGTATTATACTTTTTCTTTATCAAAATAAATGTATTTGCTTTATTTGCTCTGTCAGGGCTTCAAGTACTCCTTCCAGACTATCTTCAGGAGCGTTTTGTACAAGCAGCTTTGAGCTACATTGCTTGCAATTCAGAAGGAGAATTTATCTGCAAGGACAATGACTGCTGGTGTCAGTGTGGCCCCAAATTTCCAGAATGCAACTGCCCCTCCATGGACATTCAAGCCATGGAAGAGAATCTTCTTCGAACAACTGAAACCTGGAAAGCCTACAACATGGACTTTGAAGAATCAGGTAAGACATATTTTGCTCTAACATTTTTTAAACTTGGCCAAAAAAAAAAAAAAAACCTGCTATATTCAAAAGACTATTTTACTCTTTTGGAAGAAATTATTACATACTTGGAGGAATTTTATTCAATTGATTAGTATCATTCTTTCAAACTGGCATATGTATTCCTTTTATTACTGGTTATTCAGTATTTTACTGAAAACGTATGTGGTACCTTGTGTATTGCCCCATACTGTTGGCACTAGAATCTAGCCTGCCCTTGAGTTGATTTGTTAGTTATTTAATAATGAAAGTCCTTGCCTTTCTCAATATAAGAAGTTAAACAGTGAACTGAAAAAATGCACGAACGGACAGTCGAGAGTGTTACGGAATTTTCTTTTTTTGTTAAAGTATGGTTGACCTACAACGTTGTGCCCATTTCTGCTGTACAGCAAAGTGACCCAGTCATATATCTATGTATCTGTATGTATATTCCCTTTCTTATGTTATCTTCCATCATGGTCTGTCCCAAGAGACTGGATAGAGTTCCCTATGCTATACAGCAGGACCTCATTGCGTATCCATTCTAAATGTAAGAGTTTGCATCAGCTAATCCCAAACTTCCAGGCCCACCCACTCCCCCCCCCTCCGCCACCCTCCTTGGCACCCACAGTCTGTTCTCAGTGTCTGTGAGTCTGAGTGTTAAGGGTTTATTCGTTGGATTTTCTGAGCACTTCAAGCCTGGGAGACAGGACGCTCGCCTCGTTCTGAGTGAGCGCGCCACAGAGCTAAAGGGGGAGCCAGATAGTCAGAACATCAAAAGACTGCTGTTAATTAAAGAAAACTAGACATTTCAAGTTAATGAATTTAACACTTTTTACGTATGGGAAGATGCAAAATTCAGGGCTCGTGAAACTCTTTCCTTGATGGGTATCTCAGCTACCTGAGGCCAGTATCCTGTGCTTTCTCATCCTGAGTCTCTTAGGGTGCACTCTTAGGGGTCACTCACTCCAGTGTCTCATATCTTTTTTTTTTTTTTTTTTTTTGTCTTTTTTGTTGTTGTTGTTATTGTTGCTATTTCTTGGGCCGCTCCCGCGGCATATGGAGGTTCCCAGGCTAGGGGTTGAATCGGAGCTGTAGCCACCGGCCTACGCCAGAGCCACAGCAACGCGGGATCCGAGCCGCGTCTGCAACCTACACCACAGCTCATGGCAACACCGGATCGTTAACCCACTGAGCAAGGGCAGGGACCGAACCCGCAACCTCATGGTTCCTAGTCGGATTCGTTAACCACTGCGCCACGACGGGAACTCCCAGTGTCTCATATCTTAATGGATGGCATCCTGTTTCCATCCTGAGTTCCTTCGGAGCTCACCCTCAGGGCTAGGAGGTGGCTGTAGTGCCTGAAGGCTGATGCCCACAACACCCTTATTTCCTGATATGGCAGGCAGCATTCTCTCTCTCTCTTTTTCTTTTTGTCTTTTGTCTTTTTAAGGGCTTACTTGTGGCATAAGGAAGTTCACAGGCTAGGGGTCGAATTGGAGCTGTAGCTGCCGGTCTCCCCCACAGCCACAGCGGCATCTGCCACCTACACCACAGCTCCTGGCAATGCCGGATCTTTAACCCACGGAGCAAGGCCAGGGAATGAACCTGCATGCTCATGGATGCTAGTCAGGTTCGTTAACCACTGAGCCTCAACGGGAACTCCTCAGGCAGCATTCTTAATCCACATACTTCTGATATGCCTCTGGACTATTCTCCTGGCCCCCGAGTTCCCTTGTGAGGCAAGCTACAGAGGGTGATTTTTTAATACTTTCTTCACAGTAAGATGAATCTAAGATGAATCTCATGAATGTCCATTATCACCGAACTATTTATTTTAACCAAATTCAGATCAATTTTGATTTAATATTGTGTGGGGATTTATTTTTGTTATTTCTGATTTTTTATGTGTGCATGTATATGTTTTGGATATTGTTTCTTATGGACTATGTAACATTGAACTTTAATAAAAAGTTAAGGAGTTTCTGTTGTGGCTCAGTAAGTTAAAAACCGGACATAATGTCCATGAGAATGTAGGTTCGATCCCTGGCCTTGCTCAGTGAGTTAAGGATCTAACCTCACCACAAGCAGTGGTGTAGTTTGTAGATGTGTCTCAAATCGGCGTTAAAGTGTTGATTTGGCTGTGGTGTAGGCCTCAGATGCCGCTCCAATTTGACCCTTGGCCTGGGAACTTCTATATGCAACAGGTGTGATTGTAAAAAAAAAAAAAAAGAAAAAAAGAAAGAGAAGGTTAATACCTCAGTATGAAATGAAAATAATCATTCATGATCATAGAATAATAAAAATAATAAAAAATTAAAAAATAATAAAAATTCCCATAATGTGGTGAGTATAATTATGTTGCAGGAAGGGGGACCCCTTCCAGGGCCCGAGTATGAGCCCTTGCCTAACACTCAGAAATTAATTATCTGAGAAGACACAGGTGTTGACGAAGCAAAAGACTTTATTGGGAAAAGGCGCCCAGGCACAGAGCAGAAGGATAAGGGAACCAGAAGAACTGCTCTTCCGTGTGGCTCAGTCTCAGGTGTATGCGAGCGGGGTTGGTTTCTGGGTTGTCTCTGGCCTGTCATCTTGTTTGGCCCACATCTGGCCTGACGCAGGGTCCTTCCTGGTGGCACACACACCCCTCAGCCGAGATGGAATTCCAGCACCAAGCATCCCGGGAGGCTGGTCATCCCTCCCTCCTATCCGCCCTCCCAGTGCCTCTGCTGGTTTTCAGGGCAGCACCACGTTCCTTATCAGGGCCTCCTGTTGTGAGTCAGCTCAGGGAAGCAGCTATTATCCTGCCTGGTCAAGGTGGGCAGTTTAAATCAATGGTTCACTAGCAGTTATGTAGCATTTAGTCAAAAGCGTTAGGCATGACTAGATTTCAAACTGGCAAAAGATGCTTTAATTGCTAAGAGGTCAGGTTGACATGCTTGGAAGTTATAATTTTGTGAGTGATTCGTGTAACTCAACACACTTAAAAAGCGACAATAAAATTTAACATGCATTTACAATAAAAACACTTAATTTAAGCATAGAAGGAATATCTCTCGATACAAAAAGGCCACACATGACAAGTCAACAGCTAACATCAGACAAGAAAAATCACAGTTGATGATTTCAACAAACCCTCGCTCTTTTGCTTAGTAGAACTATCATTATTATCAAATGAAAGGCTAGGTAAGTAGATTTAGATTTTCTTGAGAAATGTTTTGATCAAAATAGTGCATAATAAATAATCCTTCTCCATTCTAGTAATATAACTATTTATATAAATAGGAAAAACCATCTAAGAATCAAAAATTCTATGTCCTTGAAATTGTTGGAATGAATGTCTAATCTCAAATTCTTCTGTTTCGTTTTCCCAATAGAATACTCATAAGCAATGTATTAGAAGCTGAATATGTTATATTCACGTAGAACCATCTGATGTTTAATTATGAAATGTAACACTTTTAGATAAATTATGATATGTGGTAGTCATCCTAGAGTTACATTAAACAAAAACTCTTATCTACACATGACAGTGTTAGACCAGGGAATCTTAGGCGCCCCAAATTTGTGGGGCTTACACAGGATTTCTCCCCTCTTTATTTTGCCTTAAGAGGATATGTTTTAAAAGTCATCGATTGAGCACTGAGGGTTTTTGTTTCCAGAGGAAGAGTACTGGACTGATGTACGCCAATGCTTCTATTGATGGTCACTACAAAGTTGAATGATTTTTAAAATATATTTTTAAAGAAATAATAGATCATAAAAGTAACAACTAAATGGACTAAAATTCCTGGCATGAGATGTAAGCTAGGGATTCAGAGCTTGTTTTCTTTCTTCCTTTCGTTTTCCTTCTTTCTTTCTTTTCTTTCATTTCTTTTTCTTTTTTTTTTTTTTTTTTATCTTTTTGCCATTTCTTTGGGCCGCTCCCATGGCATATGGAGGTTCCCAGGCTAGGGGTCGAATCAGAGCTGTAGCCACCGGCCTACGCCAGAGCCACAGCAACGCGGGATCCGAGCCGCGTCTGCAACCTACACCACAGCTCACAGCAACGCTGGATCCTTAACCCACTGAGCAAGGCCAGGGACCGAACCCTCAACTTCATGGTTCTCAGTCGGACTCGTTAACCACTGCGCCACGACGGGAACTTCTCTTTCTTTCATTTCTGCCAATAGAAACTTAGGGCTATGCGTTTCCCCAGGCAGAGATTGGCTGATGGGAGAAGGAAAAACCAGCAAAGCTTCTAGAAGTTGTGGAGACTAGACTGACAAAAGTTAAGACTCCACGGGAAAGAAGTTCAGTTTCATTATGAGATATTTGCTGAATTTCTGATTGTGCTGGATGCTACAGAACTGTTCAGAAGTCTTTGTGAGCAGAGTGCAGTCTACCTCAGACTTGCAGGTGCTTAAGGGACAGAAGCTCTCTGGAGGGAGGGGCTTGAAAATAAAACAAGAAAGGATGGAAAGCCCGGGGAAGAATGAGGAGGTGACACTGCGTTTCTGCAGCTGTTTTCCCCTGAGGCACATTTATCAATTCCAGGAGTGTTAGAAGCTGAGCATCTAGGATTAGTGCCTGAAAAAAGGCTGTTCTTCTGGGACAGAGAAATCAGAAAAAAGTTTTGTAGCCACACTAGACAAAAATGAGTAAAACTGGAGGCTTGAGGACTTTTAAATATGTGACCAGTCTCCTCTTTAAGACATGTGCCTTAACCCTGGCAAATGACTGAAGAGATCAATACATACCTCTGAGTGATGTAATTGAATCTTCTGCACTTTTACAAGCCTGAAGCAGCAGATGCCTTACCAGGAACTTAACTGAAAGTTCTGAAGGGCCATACCCTGAGAAGAGAAGAGCATCAGAGCTAGACTGAGTTCTATGCAACTGTAACCCATCACTGATTCGGCTCCAGTCCTGATCCTAAAGAGTTGATCAACGCTCTGTGGGCTCTGCTAAATATGACGAGGGTGACCTCTTGAGGAGGAAAACATTTTCTAAAACCTCGACAGTTCTTCTCTATGATGGACATAAAAACTCAGATTTACAACACGAGTGAGCAGACAAGAACTTATGGCCAGTATCAAAGAGAAAAAAAAAACAGGTAACAGATGTAAGATGATCCAGATATTGAAATTAGTAATTTCAGGTCATTGTTATTAAAATGTTAATTGTATTAAATTAACATTTTAGTCACAATTTAATAAAATTAAATTAAATTTTATTAATTAAAAAAGGAAAGGAAAGGGATAAAGTAGATGGAGATATTGAAAAGTTCACCAGAGATGTGAAATCTATGAAACTGGATAAAAAGATATCCTAAAACATAAAAATGCAATATCCGAAAATAATAACTCAAGGTTTTGTTTTAATAGGAGTTTGGCAGAGTGGACAAGAGACTTAGTGAACATGAAGACAGGTTAATAGATCAACATGGAAGCAGTGAGGAAAGTAACAACAAAATATTGGCTAAATGCATGATGAGCATATGAGACATGCATGAAGGGTCTAACATTTTAAAATTTGAGACGCGAGGGGAATGGAGGGGAAAATGGAATAAACCACATCGAAAGATGGAAGTCATACACATTTTTAAAAACTGAAAGCATCCAATTCAACCTACAGATTCATATAGCACAACAAACACACAAAAAGGATAAATACAAAAAAAAAAAAAAACAGTGGCATATCATAACAAATCTGTTTTAAAAAAAAAAGAAACATTCTTCTAAATTCACAAGAGAACAAAGATATTGCTCCCACTGAACTAGCAATGAGCCTAACCTGTCAAAACAAAAACAGAGTTTGACAATACAAAGTTAAAAAAAAAGAAAGAAACAATTAATATAGAACTATGTATCACTCCAAAATATTTTCAAAAATGAAGGTGAGAATAAAAATATATCCAAACAAGAAATGCTCCATGAAAACAGGGACAAAAGAAAGAAAGAAATTTACATGTACTCTTGCAGTGGCAGTGCCAAAGGAAAAAATGGTATGTGAATTATATTTTATTAGATAGAAACAATTTAGTTGCCAGTTACTAAGAGACTCCTTCCACCTAGATCTGGGTCAAGGATTTGAATGTAATGAAAAAAATTGGAAGTCCTTAAAATTACCATTTATTTTAATTTGGATTGAGCATTTACCCAAATTGCCAGAAAAATAAAGAAAAACTAAATAAATGGCAATATGGTACCTTTCTCATATGATGTTCTGAATTATCCTCACCTCTTTTCTGGATAAATAAGACATTAATTATTTAAGCTGTCGTTATGTAATATGATGGTACATACAATGAATAAACTTAAGAATACAGGGCTTGGTTTACACAGAGCGCAAATCTTTTAGAACTTTTTTGACGTAACTTCTTTACTGTTTAGAAAAATCGTGTTATCACTTGGGATATAGGAACTCTAAGGTGTATTGCATGCTGTCAACATGAATCTTTATCAGGATCATGTCCTATGAAGTGTAAGGAAATTCATTTGACGAACCAAGAATGGCAGCTGGAGGCCACATGGTAATGCAATTGTCTAGGTGTTACTTTTCGAGAATCCTCTCCGTTTGACCCTTCGCCTGCAAATAGATAAACTTTCTAATGCTGTAATGGCAAAATGTCCTATAAAAGTTGTGTTAACTTGATTTATAAACTTGAAAAATATAATGTATTTCTTCCTATAACTTTTATGTTGACGCCCTTTTCTTTCTCAAAAACAGTTTCTCAGGCCCTCAGATGACATTTAAATATCAGTTTACAAGCTATTTTCCTGGGAAAATAAGTATATCTAAATAAGACATTTTGGAAATTCCTGTTGTGGCTCAGTGGAAGCGAGCCCAACTAGTATCTATGAGGATACAGGTTCAATTCCTGGCCTCGCTCAGTGGGTTAAGGATCCAGCGTTGCCATGAGCTGTGGTGTAAGTCACAGATGGCTCAGATCCCACATTCCTGGGGCTGTGGTGCAGGCTGGCTACTGTAGCTCTGACTTGACCCCTGGTCAAGTCCATATACCGCAGGTGTAGCCCTAAAAAGCAAATAAAATGAAATAAAATAGGCATTTTAATTTTACCAACATTCAGTGGAATGAATGTTATAACTTTAATAAAATCTACTGCTTTCTCTCAGCATTCTGTCTCTTTCCTTGACACGAAATAACCATGATTTTTCTTTGAGGAACCCCCACTTCCGTTCTTACTATTGCACCGTGTATGGGAGTGCCCTCATAGTCGGATCCAGAACTGCTCTTTGATTAATGCAGGCCCATCACAAGAACCCATTCTCTTGCTACAAAGATCAGTTCGAGACATGTGAAAATGTGGATCGGTGAGACCCAGAAATGTATTTCCTAGGAGTATCTGGGGGAGACGAAAGATTCTTCATTTTTCCACAGTAGCTGTAGGAAGTGCTATTCATTCTTCTTCTTAGATACGACGAAAGAGTAACTTGTCAGAAGAGCTTCACAGATCCATCTTGCCGCCATAGGAAGGACTTGAGCCACGCAAGGTGGAAAATAGGTTTTTGGGGGGTTATATCTAGGAGCTGTTGAAGCACTCCTGCTTCAAGCTCACCTTGCTTTTAGTGTTTCAGTTACATGAACTGATCAATTTCCTTCATTGCTAAGCCAGTTTGAGATGATTTATCATTCAGACAGGCTAGTGACGCTGCAGTAATAAAGAACCCCAAATATCTTCAAATGAGAGCACTAAAGATTATTTCTTCCCTACTCGACCATTGCAAATTGGCTCAGGATTTTGCCCCTCTCCTCATTCCACGACTCAGGCTGACAGACCCACCCCCGTGTGGAAAAGCAGTCACCATGGCAGAAGGAAAAAACATGGCAGGATATCTGTGCTCTAAGTCCTAAAGCTTGGCCAGAACATTACACCCAGGCTAAAATGTCATTATCTAAAACAAATTACTCTTGCCTACGTCAAAGAGGACTTCTTCCTTAATCAGATCCTGGGTATGTGTGATAAGTTGTAATGACTGCTCACGCCTCTGTTCTGATCACAGGTATTTGATTTCTTCCCCTTCTCAGATACAGAACACACTCACCTCATCTCCAAAAGACACAGAAGTCCCACTATTGCTAATTCCAGCTCAGGGGAGTGAGATTGACAGCCTCTTCATCCAATCCAGATGTGGTTTCTTGTGTTACAGAGATATGTGAACCAAAAAGTTACTTCCTTCAGATAGACAATACACCAAGGTAGACTGAATTAGGAGAACTATTAGAAAGCACCTCCAGCCAGAAAAGGGAACAACAGGAGACACAAAGCAAACTGAAGTTTGTAGCACTTAGGAAATTCCACTGGGAAGATGTTTCAAGGAGGCCAGACCTGGAGATGGAAAATATTCCTAGATGTGTCCTCAGTGTTTCACTCTGGAAGTAACTCTTGTCTGCAGTGTTCAAACTCCTCAGTGTCTATGTGATGATCCTGTCATTTCCCTCCTTACACATGTGAGGTGAGAATTGGAGAATACGCCTGAGGCACAGCTGTCTCAGCCTGCTTTCCACCCAAATATTGGGAATCAAAAGGTCATTTTAAATCTTAAACTTCACATGCTTTTTAGCCAGGAGTCATGGTACTTTCAGCATTAAAACTCACGCAGAGGAGTTCCTGCTGTGTTGCAGTGAGTTGAAAATCTGACTGTAGAGGCTCACGTCCCTGTGGAGATGTGGGTGCAATTCCTCTCCTGGTGAGTGGGTTCAAGAATCTAGCATTGCTCCAGCTGCAGCAGAGGTCATAGCTGCGACTCAGATTCAGTCCCTGGTCTGGGAACTTCTACATGCTGTGCATGTGGCTACAAAATTAAAGAACAAAAATGAACAAGCAAAACTCAAGTATAAATTTACTTGTCTTTTATCCATTTAAGTTCACTTAATTCCATGGACCAACTGTTACCAAGCCACGCTCACCGCATGACAGGCCAATAAATGGAGAGACAAGCTGTTGGGGCCAGAATTAGCAACCTTATTTGCAAAACCAGCAGACTAAGAAGATGGCGGACTAGTGTCCTAAAGAACCATCTTTCCCAAGAACTCAGGCTTCTTTGATACTAAAATGGAAAGGGGTGCAGTCGGTCATTGCAAACCTCTTGTCCTCAGAATCCTTTGTTCCTGCACCTGTGCACGTAGATCAGGTCACCATGTTCCTATAAACCTCAAGCAAGACAAATATTATCCTCTGTTCCACAACCTTTTATCTCTGTATAATGCGAAAACATTGTGCCTTTGAAAGTCCGAGCATTGAGGATGTCTTCTTTCAAGCTAAAGGCCACATTCTTAACTTGTAGCAGAAGCAACAGAACACAAAGATTAAAGGAAAAGAAATAGATCCGATATGAAGCCAGATGTGTTCTTCCCTGTGACACAATAGAACCCACCTACCACTTTCCTTGGATCTGCTTTCCAAATTGGCTATTTTTCTTTTCTTTTTCACCCTATCGCTCTTCCTCCCTCTCTCATTTGACTCATGGGATTGTATTAAACTCATTTATTTCTGCCTTCTCTGATGAGAGTACTTACTGGGCCTTACACCTTTTTTTGGACCTGTTCCCTAAGACAAATGCATACGTTCTGTGGTCTTGACAACAAAGCATCAAGGCCAGACACCTGATTTTATCTGTGCTACTAGAATGATATTGCCTTGACCATTAAAACTAAATTGATTATTTTAAAATCAAGAGTTGAGAAGCGGTTGCCTCTTCCAACTTTTATTCACTGTTTCTCTATTTCTTCCCTTATATTTCTGCTTTCCAACTCACTAATGCTCTTCTAATTTGAGGAGATGTATTAGGCACAAAATCTAGGTAATACTAAAAAAAATGTCCAATAAAAAATTCTCTTTGGGGCATTCCCATCAGTGGAACTCAGTGGAAACGAATCTAACTAGCATCCATGAGGACATAGGTTTCATCCCTGGCCTCGCTCAGTGGGATAAGCACCCAGTGATGCCATGAGCTGTGGTATAGGTCACAGACATGGCTTGGATCCCAAGTTGCTATGATTGTAGTGTAGGCCGGCAGCTACAACTCCAATTCAACCCCTAGCCTGGGAACCCCCATATGCAATGTGTGCGGCCCTAAAAAGACAAAAAAAAAAGTATCTTTGGTATATGACATGATAGTTTGGGGCTTTTTTGTTTGTTTTCTTGTTTTTTTGTTGTTGTTGTTGTTCAATTGTTTTTTCATACCACATATCCATGGTGAGATGGTGGTGGAGTCTTCTCTATGCGTGCTCCCTCCAGGACTTGGGCTGATAGAGCAGCCTCCATCTGGAGCCGTGTGTCACTGTGTCAGAGGTTAATACCTTGCTGGAAACACTCATTAGTATCAGAACTAACATTCTGTTTTCTGGTGTCTTCCCCAGCACTATGTTTATTGGGTACAGGATCTTGGTCCCCAGTATGTAACCACAGGTAAAAATTTCACCAGCTGTTTCCCCACTACTTCATATGATGGTGATTCCAACCTCGAATCAAGTGTCTTGACGCATCCAGGATCCACTAAGTCAGTGCCGTAACTCTAGGCGTCTCCTTTCTGCAGCACAGCCTGTCTCTTCTATTTTGGCTTCCATTTCTGTGTACGTCAGGATCAGCTTGGTAACACAGCACTCCTAATAAACACCCGTCAAATCTCAGATATAAACAGGGTTCATTTCTTGCTCATACGAACCACCCAGACAGGTTAGCTAGAGTCTTAGACTGCCTTGTCCTCACTCTTGGATTCAGAATGAAGTGTCACTATCTGGAGTGGTTTGGTCTTGTAGGCAATAGAGAGAGTGCCATAAACTGTCACTGGGTGGTATATGAATTCCTGGGAATTAACATGAACTATGAGGAAGCACCTGCCATTCCCTATCATCACAGCTTCTGGCCAAGCCTAATTTCAAAAGAAAAAGAAAATGTCCTTTTACCTTATGCCTAGAAAAGGATCCATGAAATTTGTGAATGGCCATAATGTCCGCCACAGTTGTCTTTTCAGATACAAGTGACTGAAAATATCATATTCTAACCATACAATCGTCGATGGAACCAAATGTTTTGGTCTTGCAATCTGAGGTTCTACAGTCTCATGTATTAACAGGGAAAGAAGTTGTATGTAATGTTCAGAGAGCTCTGGCACATCGAACCCACGGTACTCATAATTCTGTCTGAACGAAATAGTGGAACATCTGAAAAACAAGCTTCATCAGTAACAAGCTTTTTGATCACTTGATCTCCTAAAGCTTCAGCTACCTCATTTGTCATTCAGTTACCTTATTTAGATTAGAGGAACTAGATATAAAATCCTCATTCTAAATTAACAATCACGTATAATATTACCTTCTCATGCAGACAGCTTTTTGGCAGTCATATGCTTATATTTATAATGCAGTTGTATTCTAGCATTTGGAAATTGGAATATATGAGCAAGGGAAAGAAAATAAGCTTTTTATAATATCAAGTCAAATTATGAGTCTCCCAATATCTCTATAAGTTTGAATGTATTGTGATGACCTGTTCATTGGCTGTACTGTAATTTACAGATATCCTCAGCAACAGCAACAGAATCAGCTTCAAGACTGATATAGCAAAACCACTTTGGTTTTGCACTGCTATTTGTTCTGATTGGTCACTGTCTCTGCACTGATTCATCAGTGCCTGGCTTTGTCATATGTGATATATTGTGAATTTCACCTTTACCAAAACCAAATTTTATTCTATTCTTCAATTAATGTCTTAACATCATCTGAAATAAGATGGTTGTAGAATGCCAAGCAGGTGTTTTATGTAAGGACTTCTGATTTAGATCCCACAGGGCTTTCTGCCAAATGCCTTCTACCTGTTCCAGTTGGCCTGATGTATTTCCATAGCTAGATCCGTGCCATCCCCCCACGATCTACAAAAAAGTCTGATGTTTCTTGAGGTCAGAGAACATCATATTTCCTTTTATCATTGCACAGAAACTAGTAGAGTGCGCCATGTTTGGTAGACACATCATGTATCACAATGTAGATTGATTGAGGAACAAGATAAGAAGAGACGTGTTTGGCAAGGCAGTGCCCATGTTTTGGTTTAACCTATATGTCAGTCACTGCCTCTTGGAACGTCGCAATAACTGTAACACCAGTCGTCGTTTCCGTAGTCACATTCTAACAAAATTCTAAGAAACGAAAACGCCTTGCCTCTATGTTATATTTTTCTTTCCCAAAGTATTTGGAGGATTTATTTAGTGAGTTGGTTGGTTGGTGGGTTGGTTTGCTCTTCTTTTCTGCTGCTGAAATCTGTATAATGGACAATTATTGCCATGTGTTTCTTCTCACGACACTGTGATAGATTATACAGGTCCATCAGAGCACAAAAAATATGCTTTGTCCATCAGTTTAAATGTATTTACTATGAATAATTATCTCTCCATATATGTAGGTGTTTGTTCTAAAGCTATCAGATTCTGTGTTGGTTAGAACTCATAATTTGGTCCACTCTCCAGTTGAGTCTGAAAGGAATCATTCAAGGCTTTGGTTCAGTATCGTGAAAATAGGATGGTGACTTCATTAAGTGTTTTATTGCTTTTTTCTCATGTAGCTACAGACTGTGATGAAGAGAGATTAATAATTAATACTGAGTATTCAGAGAATTTTTACTTGCTATTGTGTGGCTGGTTTTATAAGAATAAATGTGATGAGTATGTAATGACTTTGAGGTCACTTTGATAAAAATAGTTATTAATTTTAACTGTAAACTCTAGGATCTATGCCAAAGGGCAATAGGACTCAGTACATTCATACCTTCTATAGTTAACCTCACAAAGATCCCATTAGTATACTCAGTACTTGATATGCTAACTATTCCATTGTTGTATAAATTTAATTTTAAGACAGTATCTCCTTATGACAAACTAACGAGTAGTTCTACTCATTTACCTTCAGATAATGTCTTATTTGTTATTAAATTTAATCATGGTGCTAAAAAAGTGAACAAACCCTTTATATGGGTGCAGAGTTAATGTCCTTTACATGACCTGCCTGGTGAGTTATTTCATTGGTACATGAGGACAACAATATATGAATTTTAACCTGGATTTTGGGATTCATGCAGATAATCTAATTCCAGAGCATTAGAAATTACCACAAAGTCAAGGCATGTTCTATGAAATTCGTATTGAGTCATAAAATCTTTGAAATTTGACATTTAAAGTACATAGCAAAATGTCCGGATTGCCTAATGACATTTTTATATAAAGCTGTCAGCCACCCTCGTTGGCAAACATAGCTGTTTCTCATCCTTGCAAGCCTTGAAGAAAACTGACCTAGCGGCCCTCTTAGATTTGGCCGTGTGACTTGTTTTGATAAAGGAAATATGAAAGAAAAGGCTGTTTGTCACTTTGTAGGGGAAGCCTTTGAGACCCAGGCACAGCTTCTTAGGTTTGCTGATTTATCTATTTTTAATTTATTTTGGGGGAAGGTTAAATTAATTTTTTCACCACAGCACATGGTGAAGATTCTGGGAGCCTGGGTCACAGGAACAGGACAGTGGGCAGTAGAGACCCAGCCACTCCAAGGTGGATGTGGATAGGAGCAAGAAGAAAATCTTTGTCATTGAAGCCTAGCAATGTTTTCGTATGTTTGTTATCCTGGGAAATAGCCTCTGTTGATTTGCATATAAGAGGATTACTCTTTTTTATTTCATTGAGGATGAAAGAAACATAAGTTTGGGGTTATAATTTATTTATTTCATTAAAATGTAGCACTGTGAGACATTTTGCTTGACCATTTCTCTAAGTCATGGCTAGTATTGGCTACATTTTCCAAGCTTATTATTTAATGGCTCTAATAGAAAGTATACAGACCCTTTAGACCTAGTTTCAACCTTATGCCCTTTATTATTAAGGCAATCTTACTGAGTACCAATATTATGACTGTATATTTTGTTTTTACTTTACAGATGAAAAGGCCAGGTCTAGGAGTTCTCATGTGGCTCAGTGAGTGGGCTATGGATCCGGCACTGTCATTGCAGTGGCTCATGTTGCTGTGGCATGGGTTTAATCCCTGGCCCCAGGAACATCCACATGCCATGAGTGCAGCAAAATAAATAAATAAAAAAAAATAAAAAGCCAGGTCTGACACATGTTAAGTCACTTGCCAACACATCTAACATGTAGTAAAGCAAAAATTCAAGCTCAGACAAAAGTATACGGTTCTGGCACTGTATACCAACTTCTTCCATAAACAACTGCATGAGAAAATTACATAAGGAAATACCTCACCTATTTGTCATAGCTTGTATTAACTAAAAGATGGCTTGCTGGAGGAGTTCCTGTCGTGCAGTGGGAACAATCCAACTGCTATCCACGGGGATGAGGGTTCGATCCCTGGTCTCGCTCAGCCGGTCGGGGGTCCAGCGTTGCCACGAGCTGTGGTGTAGGTCACAGTCTCGGCTCCAATCCCGCATTGCTGTGGTTCTGGTGTAGGCTGGCAGCTGTAGCTCCAATTCAACCCCTACCCTGGGAACTTCCAAATGCTGCGAGTGTGACCCTAAAAAAATAAATAATAAAAAGAGTGGCTTACTATGATCTAGAGGTTGTAATACAGACATTATGGTCAACATTGAATACACATGTATGCAGTGTATAAATTTACACCCGTGAAGTTATACTGTCATTGTGCTATGTTTATTTATCTGAAATATGATATTGATAGCTAATGCAGTATGTTTGAAATTCTTCTAAATGCTGACGGTGAATCATGTATGTTGCCATTTGATAGTTCATTGTGGAATGCAGCCTAAGAGAATCATATTTTTATTTAAAGTGAGTTGAACTTCATATAGGACATCTTCAGACACTGTTCATATTTGCTATCTACAGGTCAGCAAGATTCTAATTTTAAATGCGGTTATCTGGGCTGTCATGCCAACAATAGTATTTCTGTATCTCTGATTCTTTTCCTTAAAAAAATCCATTTGTCATTACTATTAGGATAACTCAGGATTTTATATACATTGATAACTATACATTTTGTGGAGCAGAGTCAGATGACTCGTCACGCTTATTCAATCTGTTTGCGAAAGATACACTTCCCGTGATTAAACCAATGTCCCTTCAACCTCCTCCATTCTTCTACAGTGACACCTATATTGTGGCAGCTTCTGCCATGTGGTTAAATGGCCTGTCACCGAGAGTCTCATTTAATTTTTGTTATCTTGCTAGTGTGATCTTAACAGCTAGCTGTGAAGAAGAAATAGCCCCTCCATTGGCAAAAGTCGGTGCTTCATTTAAGGAGTTGACAAAGTGTTAGTGGAAAGATCTTGAAGTTAATTGGCAGCAAAACAAATGTGTGGTGTTATGTCAGGTTGTCAGGTGGCTGTGTTGTGTGAACTCTGAACACGTGCCATCCTAGGAAGGTTGACCACGTGTGTCACACTGGCTCTGCAAGACGACACGCTCAGAAGAGCAAGATACAGTTCCCCAAACACCATGGAAGCATAGAGGTGCACCACAGTCTTTTAAAACTGACGGGTACTTTAGTGGCCAGTTTGTCAGACCTTCTTGAAGAAGAATCCTCTGCTTCATACTATGTAGTGCTGATTTTTTATTATTTTATTAGAGGATAGGTGATGTGCAGTGTTGCGTCAATTTCTGCTGCACAGCATCGTGACCCAGTCACAGTTTCTGCTGTACAGCATCATGACCCAGTGACCCAGTACATATATATACACTTGTTTTTCTCACACGATCTTCCGTCATGGTCTACCCCAAAATAGTGTTGATTATTTAACTGGAAGTTCCAGATATGAGGAGTTCAGTGTATCAGGAGGCTGAAGAGTATGAGTTTGAAGGGCTCTATTTCTAAGATTCCTCTTTATGTTAACATTTTATGTATTCCTCACTTTCTGTAAAAATAGCACGATGTTGCTCTGTGCTAAAATACACGTAACTTTAACGTATCCTAGAGCCGTAGTCCTCCTCCCTAGACTGGTGCAAATGCCCACTCCCCCTTCCACAGGGCAGCCGCCAGGTGTTTGCCCAGTGTCACGTCTGTCTTGTGTGTTTGTGCTAGGGAACTTAATATTCCCATTCTCTTAGATTACTCTTTATTTATAAATCATTAACCATTGTTACTATCCTCTGGGGATAGTTGTGGTTTGCCAGTGGAATTCAGAACTGAATAGAACACAGTTCTGTAAATGTGGTTTTATTAATGTAAAATAAAATAAAACAATTGCCCTCTTTATTCTAGACATAAGGCAGATTAAGAATCTATTACCTCTTTGGCAGCTATGTCATACTGTTTGTACACGTTGCGTTGTGAGCAAAATCTTCAAAGTATATTTTGTGTAACCTACTGGCAAGTCACATCCTCTCTCTCTCTCACACACACACCCACACACACCCACCCACCCACCCACACACACACACACACACTTTTTTGAAGTACATGCTAGATTTAATTTTGAACATTTCTGCCATTGTTGCATGCCTTGAGCTTTTTTTGGATTCTGGTTCCATCATGGTTTAAAACTGTCTTTTATGATTTCTTATTAATCACTAGAAGTTGTTTGTTTTGTTTGTTTGTTTGTTTGTTTGTTTGTTTTAGTAGAATAGGGAAAATTGCAGGACTCTGTCATAAACCCCACTAGGGTTTCCTTGGAATTCATGAAGCGTTCCATATGGATTTTAGTAATATGCATAGTCCTTTTATACTTTATACTCAGTATACCTAAAATAACCTTCTGTGATTTCTGTGTCTTTACCTGTAACTCACTGAATAAAGCAATGAGCCTTCATTTGGCCCCAATTCAAATACCACTTACAAGCAAGAATATTTTAGGCTATGGATATTTTTGCTTTAGGCGATGGATAAATTTATCCACCTAAGTACATTAGGATAACTTTTTACCCTACTTCGTTTCCCTACTCTCTCATTCCACACTAGGTGATTATCTAATTATAATTTGTCTTAAAGTTTCCCTTAGCATTTTATTCTTACTTGAAGTCCTTAAGGCTTACATAACTCCTAATAGAAGTCCATGGTGTCGCTACAGTATTAACCTTTGCTCTGGGTTTGGAAGCAAAGAATCATGGAGCTCAATGTATCGAAGTTGGAAGGAAAGGATGTATCCTTCCCTTGGCTGCAGGCCTGGTCCTAAACATCTTTGAAATTAGGATAAGCTTACACCTGGCTTTTTTATGACTTCCCTTAGGTTCATATGTAACCATACCCCAACTTTGGCCCCATGGTTTTTTCTGTCAACCCCCCCGCCCCGGGACATATCCTGCTTCTGAAAATGCATCCTGCCCAGAATAATCTTTTACCCAGCTTCCGTTGTTCAGATCGGCCAGAACAGGCAAGGTGACAAATGACCTCAGAAGCTTAGAGCTCTGCAAACGCTTCCATTTATTTTGCCTTTGCAAAAAGGCATGGGTTTTGCAAATCAGCTGCCCTTGGCCTCTTCGTCATCACCAACCCAGGCTGACAGCAGAGCCTCTCACTTGGACATGGAACACGTCCCACAGTCATTTCAGGCCGAGAAGAGACAGACGAACAGCATGTTGGCTTCCGTATCTCCTGCCCCGAGTGGCAGGCAGCATTTAGAGTCACGTTCCACTGGCTGAAGGAAGGTATAGGGCCAATCCTGAATGTAATAAGCTGGGAATGTACTATTCATCCACAGGGAAGGACATGACACAGACCTTACCAACTGCGGGTAAATATTCAGAAGGTCTGTCTCGGAAGTACGTGGATTCGCCCAGATCTGCTGTGTCTGTGTTTAAGAAGGAAAACAACAAGCTTGAACCACTGTGCTTAATGTCCAATAACTGATAGTTATTTTCATTTTAAGGGAGGTTACTTTTTATTCTAGATATTCTAAATAAATATTTAAGTATTGAGATTTTTAAGATTCTATAAATTAACACAAGGGAAAAACCCAAGATGTGAGATAAATGGTATTTGGGGTTATTTGGCAGACAGACTGAAACCTCCTTATAGCGTCACAATCTTTCTAAGATAAAACACATCAGAAATAAAACAGTATGTCCTTCCCATCCAGCATCTGAATGCCACTTATAAAATACCCTGGATGTTGATGGCTGAGCTTCCTGAGGTGATTAGATCACCTGTGCTCTTTGACAGCCGCCACTTAAATTTTTAGAGAGTATTACATTTTTTAATAATTTAAATTCTCCCTGTATACTTCCTGAATTTCTCTTTCTCACATCAGTTTGACTTCTGGAGCAACACGTAATGAATCCTGGTACCTCTTCCATTTACTTTTTAAAGTATTTGAAGCAAAATCATTTACCACCATTAATGCTTCCTTTTACAGATTAAATATTTCTTACTCTTCTAGCTTCCTTTCCTTTGTGTGGCTTCAAATATCTGCATTTCTGATGCTCAATATCTATTTTCAATGTTCCTTTTAAAGTTTGCTTTACAGACACTCTAGATATAACATACTCTGCACAGGATGACAAAAAGTCAGCTGGAATCTTACTTATCTAGAAACTTGGTACTGACTGTGTATGTTTTGATGGGGCCTCTTTCATCAAAGTGAGATTCCATTAACTTTTATTCAATATCCATTTATTCTAATTAATTCACATTTTATTTTGAATTATGCTTATATATGAAATGATATCTGTACACCAATAACTTAATTTTTTTTTCTAAAAAAGCATTACTTTCGTATAATACAATAGGAAATTCTATTTAAATACCCTCAAGACTGAGTATATATTATAAATGCCAATTCAATAAATTTTTCTGCTTCCGATCAAGGCTTCTAATTTCTGTGAAAAGTGTTCACTGGTGTTTCAGTGTGAAATATATTTCAAATTGTGCAGTAGGAGCAACCACAGATAAAATGCCAGTGTGTCTTGAGTTTCCATCCTTGATCATTTTTTTTCTTTGTTGATGTCTTTCTGTTAAAATGCATACTTATATTTTGAAGTTCTCAGATGAAATGCAAGGTATTTACCATCAAGAAAGTCTCTTAGGAGAGAGTACATCTGTTCAACAATCTTTAAAACAATGCTTGAACTTCTCAGCATTTTAAAATTCCAAGCTAGCTTTGATGATAACATTCTAGGATGTGAAAATCCTTCCCAGGAGGATAGAGAGCTGCCGAAGAATCCCGTTAGTTGAAACTGTAAAAAATATGTTTTTTAAAAGAGAAATACATTTGTAATGCGTGTCTTTTAAAAACGTTCTTTGTTCTCTTTTCATCCTAACTCCACCCATGTTCCTTTAGAGAATCAAAGACAGAATTAAAAAAAAAAATCATTCTTGAATAAATATACCTCTCCTTTAACGAATCGTACTGCATTTAAAGGCATTATATCCTGATGTAACATGGGAGCTATAACTTCTCACATCAACAATAACGTGTAGATGTGTCTAATAATACTCTTAGAGAAAATGATGCATAAATTTGAGGAATGGAATTTTACAGAGATCATCCTGGTACAGAATCAAAGAAGAGCGACTACAAGTCGATACAGTGACACATTTCTCAGGAACCATTAAGCCCATAGGAAGATGACCTGTGAAAATTACAGCTGCCACGTTTACCATTACAATACCTAAGTCTAGTGGATCTGTTAATGCATTTTGTAAGTGGTACTGTTTGCTGGGCAAACTGCCCTTCTAGTTAATCACCCTTTTCTTCCATTGCCAGATGACTAATTGATTCAATATTTGTAAGTATTTAGGCTTGGGAGCTATGTCAGTGTCTCCGTAGACATATTTAATTTGCTAAGACCCACGTATAAAAGGAAGTATTTCCTGAACATCTAAACACCTAGGAGGTGATTCAGAACTCGGCGTTCTCATTGTGGCACAGCGGAAACGAATCTGACTAGTATCCATGAGGACACAGGTTCGATTCCTAGACTCGCTCAGTGGGTCGGGGATCCGGCATTGCCGTGAGCTGTGGTGTAGGTTGCAGATGCGGCTCGGATCCCATGCTTCTGTGGCTGTGGTGTTGGCCGGCAGTTGTAGCTCTGATGTGTGCACTCTGCCTTTTCTGCATGGAGTCTAAAATGTGAACCCTATGATGCCCGAGTTCATGGTCTACATGTTATATTTCTCAATTCAAATTCTAAATTAATTACAAGTCGAAAACTATCTCAAGATGAAGACATAGTGTTTGGAAGTAGGCAGAAGGTCCAGAAAGATGCTGGCATATTTCCACATAGTGGCTGTTTACTGAGGAATAGATACTGAATAGGCAGAAGAGATATAAAATGACAAAGATGATGTCCTTACCCGGCTCAAAATCTGTCTGGGAAGAGAGATTTTAACAGCTAATGGCCATGTAAATAGGACGCAGGTAGGCCCTGGCTGTTATTGGTACAAAGAAGAAAAATGAAGCTTGGTGTTTTGGTGAGAAGCAGTGAGAAAGAGTTTCTGGGAAAGTGAACACTTAAGCTAAACCTAGAAGGATCGGCAGGACTTAGCCAGGGTACTTCCTATCAGGATCTGGGACTGCAGGGTTATAAAATAGAAGGGAAAACGGCGGAAACGAGACTGGCAATTCGGTTATTTGTCACATGGTGAAATTTTTTTAAATATTAAAAATGCTGCATTTATACTTAAGTGAATTTGATTTTTTTTTTTTAAAGGAAAGGAATTTAGCTAGATGTTCACTGTAGGAAGAATGTGCTTCGAGCAGAAACACAGATTGCAATTATCAGAAATCTGTCACTTTATTATCTCTTCTCTTCTTTGTTACCATTTTCAATTTAGTCAGTTATCCCCCAATTTGTGATAAAAATGGCTACCAGCATCGCCAGAATTTTATCTTACTAACTTACCCTAAGAGAGAATAAGAGAGAAAGAATAGGTTTTTTTCCCCCAATGTTACAGAAAAAGAAATAGATTGGAGCCTTGAAGTTGTGATTTGTACCATGTGCATAATGCAGCTAATGATGATAGTAGAAGGCGCTGGATTTGGGGTGAACCGTTCTGGTTGCTGAGCCTGGGGCACTTCACTTCCTCAAGCTCAGCATCTGTGGTGGATGAGATCACATTTGCGGATTATTAATTTATTAATTGTACACACAGGGGTAACGGAATAAAGAGAAGATAAATGGATATATAACAGGGACAAGGAGATACCTGTTTGAAAACATACCATTCATAGATAGCCCTGTTGATCCAGTAGGTACACTCTGTGCCAACCCCTGCTTGTGTTAGAGAGAGAAATGGCTCAGTTGAGTGTCCCCTTGACAGTGGTTAGACTGTATTCACAGGATGGCTTCTTTAAATCGTTAAGCATGGCCCCAGGAAGACTGATGGCTAAAATGTAATTACTAATTCTGAAATACAAAGTATATTTTCTCCTGAAACTTCTCCCAAGCATTAGACATCCTCAGAATCGACACAAACAAAAATGAACTACCATTTAATGTCACCAACCACTGCGTGAACAGGAAGCAGTAATAGCTGAGTAGCTGAGCACCTGATTATGTTTATCCAGAGCTTCCTTTTAATAGCTCAATATCCACACCTAGATATGTGCTTCTCTATTGCCTTTCTGGTCCAAGAAACTGTTATTATAAGTATTGACTATGGAATACCAATACTTGCTTAAATATTTGGGAGGAAAGATAAACACTTCTAGTTCCTTTCAAAGCTCATCCAGAAAGTTACTAAATCTCACAATAGCTGAATAGCTAACTGCTATTGGGCAATTTATGTGACTACTTGATTTGTGGCAAAGAATAAATCTAAATCTATACGTCTCAGCTGGCAACTACCTAATGATGGCAGGCTTCTTGCCGAGGACAGGGTACTATTTGTAGGTGAGGAGAATTGTCTTGGTCTTGAAGGAACGGAATCGACTCTTCAAGGAAGCTTGACTGCAACTTGGAAGCCAGGGTCAGAATAACATATTAGGGATTGATGGTGATGCCTGTTTTATTGGGTTAGGGACAGTAACACTTCTAAATCTTGGTTAGAGGATGGTCCGGGAGAATTGCTGGAGGAGATGAGAGCCTCCCTAGGGATCTAGAGCAGAAGACTCCTGCCTACATCTTCTTGGCCATGGTCAACAGTAGTTACTTGGCATGAAACACTTTGGACTGAGAACATATGCCAACTGCACAGGTATGAGTGATGTGTAACTGAGCATCAGCTGAAGAAGAACTGAGTGGAAATAAAGTAGAACGGCAATACATTTGTTGATTATAAAATGAGAGAAACTTGAGGGGAAGATTGAGAACAATACAGAGTCTGAAAGACATTTGATTAGAAAAGTCACAATACCGGTTTTCACACCAAAAGGAGTGAAACCATAAAGAGGAAAACATTAATTCACCAAAAGAAAAGGGATTATGAATCAGGTTAGAAGGGCTTGTGACCATGAAGCAGGAGAAAGGAATTCTTCATTCGCATAATACATAGGAAAATTTGAAGGAAAAGGGAAGAAATCTACCAATCTTTAAAATCTCCCTTCAAGAGGGGGAAGAAAAATTAGAGTAATTAGCAGAGGATATATAAAACTTTTACCGTAAAATTGAATTACCAAGTAGGATTGTAAAACTATAGGGCTAGTGTTTTACTTTCGACGCTGATGGAGTGGTTCAGAGTTTTATGTACAAAATAAAATAACATTTGATGAAGGACTAGAAAAAAAAATTGTGAGGGGCTGTGCAAAACTTAGTTGCATGTATTTATTGTTGGTGTTATAAACACTGATAGATTTCCCTGTTCACTATTTACATGTAAGGTAAGTGGACATTACATTAGCTTCAACAGAATTTACATTGGAGACCTAGATCTATTTAATTGTGCTTGCACACATAATGCATGTATATTGCTCTTGCATGAGGCATGTGGTATCATTGCCTATATTGATTTGAGAAGACTAACACCTAAATGATCAAAACTTGTGTTTTGTTTTTAAACTGCATTTGAAAGCAAGCTTGGAATGGAAATAGAAATAGTCTGTCTGCTTAAAGTTCCAAGTAACCTTTTAAACACAGTTCAATACATTGTTTTTACCCAAAGAAGTTACTGGAGAGCGATTTTGAATTATTTATGCTAACCATCTGTTCCTTGCATAGCATATCTTCCAGAACAGACAAATCTCATGGCCTTCAGACTTTAGCTACTATTACTTCTAGATGAGCAGCTGTTTTCTTATCAAAAATCCATACCGAAGCTGTTTATCCTAAATTGGTGAATTGCATTAGTATCTCCAGGGCTCTGGTGGAATTAATCTATTTAAACAGCATTCTCCTTAAAAACAGGTGCTTAAGTGGCTTATCCCAATTCTATCATTTTAACAATAGCACTTTGGAAAAAAAACACTTCACATTTTCTGCTAAAACAAAGTAATATGATTGCTTTCCTTTACTACTGCTTTTTCTTATGAAAACAGTACACAGTTGTCAACATATGGTACTCCAGTGGCATTGCTTTAATCAAAGGGCGGTCTCCATCTAAAATACACAGTGGAATTAACATTTTTATAATAATTTAATTACTATAATTTTAAAAAGATACATGTAAAAAAACACGTTCTGATAAATTCTATTAATGCCCTAGAGGTGCTCTAACAAAGTTCCATATTTGGTGGCTTAAAACTGCAGAAGTTAATTCTTCCACAGTTCTGGAGGCCAGAAGTTCAAAATCAAGGTGTCAGTAGGACCACACTCCTTCTGTATGGCCTGGGGCAGAATACCTCCTTAATTCTAGATTATGGCTGCTGGGAGGTAGCTTTTCTTTCTTTTTTTTTTCAAGCCCCTGGCTAGGGGTTGAATCCGAGCTGCAGCCACCAGCATACACCACAGCCACAGCATCACAGGATCCAAGCTGTATCTGTAACCTGCACCACAGCTCATGTAATGCCAGATCCTTAACCCTCTGAGCGAGGCCAGGGATTGAACCTGTATCCTCATGGATCCTGGTCAGGTTCGTAAACTGCTGAGCAAGGAGGGGAACTCCCTGGCAGCCTTTCTTAACTATGCCTCGTAACAACAGTCTCTGCATCTGTGAGCACATTCCTTGTTCTCACTTTGTGTATATCTCCTCTGCTTCTCTACCAAGAGAACTTTTTGTGATGTCATCTAGAACCACCCCAATAATCCAAGGTAATCAGCTCATGTTGTCAAAGAACAAGATCACAGCAGACAAGTTTAAAATGCAAGGAAGATTTTCCTCAAAACTCTTACAATAGGAGAGAAAGATGGACCTCGATTCCGGCTTAACAAAAGGTGGGAAGAATTTTAAACACTGGGATGAGCTGGTGGTAAAGGGCCAGAGGACCAGTCAGGGGAGATGTCAGTCAATGTCAGTCGACCATCTGTGTTTGCTAATTGGTTATGGGTAGGCTCCTGACCTCCTATAGAGAAGAGAGAGAGGGGCTCTATCTTTTTCAATGATTATATTTCAAAGAGATGGCTCCCAGGTCCTTGAGAAAGACATTCCTGAGTTGTAAAACTGTCCAGAGCCTGGGATAAGATTTATATCTCAAAGGGTCAGGGAAAGAATTTACAGTTGCAGTTTTTCTAAAGTAAATGTTCTAAGCAACGTGAGGTCAGGAATGCCTTAGTCCATTTGTGCTGCTATAACAAAAATGTCATCGACTGGGAGGCAAATGGACACAGTTTATTCGTCACAGTTCTGGAGCCCGAGATGTCCAAGATCAAAGCATCAGAAGATTCAGGTTTGGTGAGAGCCTGCTTGCTTATTTTTTCCACCTATAAAAATAATCACCAAATAGTAATACCTAAAATGGTAAATAAGATTGCTGACTCTCATTATAGCCAGGTCCTTAAAAACTCTTAGTAACTCAAATACATGAGAGAAAGTATAGAACAGGTAAACTTTGCAACACACTTTGAAGCAGCTGCTTTATCGCTTATAGGACTAAGTTGCAGAAATTTTTTGTTTGGGTCTCACATATGACCTCTTGTCTCTCTTACTTTTTTTCAATTTATTTTGTATGTTCCCAAGCTTATTTCATGCTGTAACCCCTTCTCTTTCTCATACATGGATAGTTTTCTTCCAAAGAAGCCCATTAATTCATCTCCTGTCAGTCATAGGTCCGCCCACCCAGGGTTTCCAGACCAACTAAAGAGATTCACAAATTCAAAACAAGTTAAACATATAGCACACTAATAAGAAGAATTTGGGGGCTTTCGTGGACTCATCCCATGTTACTTCTGGACAAATATTATAAAACTGACTTCAGAATAATGCAGGTAATTTTGAGGGCACAAAGTTTGTTTTATCATTCACAAAATGAAAAAAAAATTTAGGTAAAACAAACTCTGTAATTAGCATAGTACAACACTGAAAATCTTGACTTCCAGCTGTTATCATCATCTTGCTTTATTGTTTTCTTATACAAGCCAAAACCCAGCCTCCTAGTTAGACTGGCTTCTAGAACTGGATTTTTATTTTACTTTATTTTTTATTTTTCTTAAGCTACTTCATTTTTTGTTTGTTTGTTTGTTTGTCTGTCTTTTTAGGGCTGCACCGGCCACATATGGAGGTTTCCAGGCTAGGGGTCTAATCAGAGCTACAGCTGCTGGCCTACACCACAGCCACAGCAACGCCAGATCCAAGCTGCATCTGTGGCCTACACCACAGCTCACGGCAACACTGGATCCTTAACCCACTGATCGAGGCCAGGGATCGAACCTGCAATCTCATGGTTCCTAGTCAGGTTTGTTTCCAGTGCACCATGATGGGAACACCTACTTCATTTTTTAAACATTTCATCTTGTAGAAAATCCACTCCTTTTCCTTGTCTATAGGTCCATGTTTTTTAAGTTATTACAAAATCCCAGCAAAGTTAATAGTTCTCCTTATTGCAAGGCATTTCTTCCTTTGGGGAGTTTATGCTGATGCTAATTGGAATCATCTAGAGCAAGCTCTAACACCCCTTCCTGCCCAAAGAACCTACCTGCTGATTGATATCAAATGGAACCCTGAGAGATGATGATGCAAAGAATACATACCAAATGGAATAACTGTTTACGTTTTGAGCTATGACTTGTTTAAAAAATATCACTCTAATGTTTCTTGCTTAAGAAACAGCACTTTTAATGTTCCCTAGTGACTTAATAGACTAATCAACACTATATAGATTTTTTTTTAAGGTGCAAGACTGATTTGTACTATAACTGCTATTTGAAATTGAACATGAAATTCAGCAGAATAAGGGTTATTTCCATTTAAAATGTACTTTAAAATGTATTCTAATATGCCAAAACTTTTTTAAGCATAAGTAAAAATGGTTCTTTGTTATCTAAAATCATGCTTTATAGATATTTCTTGTGAAGTTTAGATTAGTGGTTCTGCTAATAAGAACATTCAGACTACACTGCTGAAACTCAGCTTCAGCACAGGTTTGTAACAATTGGTTGTAACTTAATTATTGAAAATACCACGTCACTTTGAGCAACAAAACCTTGTTTTTGAATCTTGAGATTTGATAAACATCAACCAGACTGTTACATATGCTCATATATTTAAATCTGTTTTTTTTTTCCCCACCCTGAAGTAACGTATTTAACATGAATGTAAAGAAACACTGGTTCCCAAAATGCCTTTTTTCTAAATCATGGGGATCACTGAAAATATGGAGGCCTTCATTTCATCTCTAGATATTACTGCTTTATTTGTCAATGGGATGCAAACTGGATTGGGGTATTAAAAGTCCCAGGTGATGCCAACGGGTACCAAAGCTTGGGAAGGCAGCCACTCCTGTAGGGAACTAAGTTTCCTTTTTGGAACTAAATGAGTAAGGTTGATAAATTCACCCTGTCATGTCAAGGCAGCTGAAGCCTAGAAATTAGCATGCCTATTTTATACATGCAGTTAAATATTTCTGCTCTCATTTCATTCCAGTAGAACTTAAAAGTGTCTCCACTACCTCTTTGCTAATATATCATTAGTTCATAATGCCTCACATTTTTCTTATCTGCATTTAAAAATTATTTTCTACTAAAGAAAAATACTGGAAAAACGTCTATCCTATTCCTTTATAGTTAAGAAAACATATTTGTGGATTTCAGTATTTTAATATGAAATATGCTTATTAAGTATTTTAATGTAATTCTAAAATATAAAATTCAGTGTTTTAGAGAGTGGCTCAGCACTAACAAACCAGACCAGTACCCATGAAAATGCAGATTTGATTCCCTGGCCTCGCCCAGTGGGTTAAGGATCCAGCGTTGTATGAGCTGTGATGTAGGTCACAGATGTGGCTCGGATCCCACCTTGTTGTGGCTGTTGTGTAGGCCAGTGGCTGCAGGTCTCATTCGACCCCTAGCCTGGGAACTTCCATAAGCCACGGGTGGAGCCCTAAAAAGACAAAACTAGCTAAATAAATAACATTTCATGTTTTAATATAATTCGATGATGACCAAGTTCATTTATAAATACAGAGAGCATATACCATACTGAACCCAAAGTAGACTGTGTAGCGTGATTTTTTAAATCCCAATATGCTCAATATAATAATTATTTTATTAGGGAAAAAAAAAAAACACTCTGTTTTTTCCCCACCTTTCATAATTCTCCTTGTAATTCGCTTTCCTCCATGGTTAAAATGATATTCTGAATTTTGAAAGATAAGTGTTTGTATGCCCTCCAATAGAAGAAGCATGCGATCACTTCGGATAAGGGAGGAGCAGATTTTTTTTTCTTCTTGTCAAAACTTCACCCAAGCATCTGAAAACCCTGTGGTTGAAGAACACTGCAATCTGAGTCTTCACACCATCTGTGCTTTTGAGCAACTGCGGGAGTTGTTGAGCAAATTTAACGCTGATGGATTATCTGTACAAAGAAATTTACCTAGTTAAGAGCCAAACCTGTAATCAGACCCTAGATGCATCTGAATAGTCCTTCAACAAACACAGAATCCTACTTCTCTAGACATGCTGAAAGTTAAGATGAGGGGAATTGGACATTTTTCAAAACAACGTTTTCTATTGCCGCACCACTTCACCAAGCACCGTGTCTGAATTTAGGGAAATGATAGTGCTAATAGGATGTGAAATTCTGCTAAGGCATTTTTTAAAGTAAAACAGTGGTACTTATGTATTTTTATTTATAGGAATGTGAGGCAGGAAAGACTAAAATACAAACTAAACATTAATTTGTGTTTTTGGAAGGCATTCAGGATAGTGCTTATAAAAATAACAGAGGGAATAACTACTGTGACAGAACCAAATAGAGCCATTTATGGCCACCAGACTTTTGTCCCACAGCCCCAAACATTTCATCATCCACTCCCGTGGAAAATGTGGCCTTTGTTGTAGTACTTTATACACATATTTTTTTTACCGGGGTCTGTGAAAAGAGTACATGGTACATAAATATGTTTGACATATTTTACTTTTAAATGTGTTTTAAATGGGTATTTTTTTCCCTTACAGACTAGAGATTTCTGTTACACTCATTGGGCAGCCCTAATTAACTCCATTAGTTACATCTTGTTGTTTTTTTTCCAGCTACATTTTTGGGTCCAAATCTTCAGATTTGAGTATTAAAATCTAGTAGGTGTCCTTGTATGAATTGCAGAGAGTAAGAAAAATGGAGGAGACAGTGATGTGTACCCTACGTCTATTCATTCTGTGTTTTTGTAAACTCTTTCATTAAAACCCACTAGAATCAGATGGATAGATTGCTGTACTGGTTTGGTCAACTTTCTGGCAATGTGACGTTTACAAATAAGGTAATATCTCTGGAATTCGTTTTTGTTTTTGTTTTTATGATCTCTGTAAGTGTAGGTTTGAAATAATGAAGAAAAATATAAAAGGGATTAGCAGTGCTTTTTTTCTCTTCCTCCTGCTAAAACTCAGAGTTCAGCCAAAACTCTGGACGTTATGTATGAAACAAACAAGAGACTGTAAAAGATGCATAAAGGATGGCAGACAGGCTAGAGATCAGAGGGAATGAAGTCAACACAGCCATACTCCCTCTGTTTTTGTTGCTTTTCTTATTTTCTCTTCCTTTTTCTTTTTTTTATGACATTATATATTAAATAATTGTACAATGGATTCTCCAGAAACATGAAGAATCAATACATGGGGACCAAGAAGCCCCAAGAAAAGGCTGCTCTCTTTAGGCAACAGGACCAGAAAAGGGGCCCTCTAGAAAGAGGGAAAACTTCTAGACAATAAATGCCTCAGTTCCAGCAAATGCCTCAGAAGGATCTGCATCTCTAACCTACTCCCGCCAACAAAGGACAGGTTGGGAGCCTAGATTTCTGTGATGAAGTTATCCACCCACCTCCATGAGCTGGTGTCATAAACTACCGAGTGAGAAGCCGGGACTTTCAGTCCTACTGGGTGGCATTGATCACCTCCTTTCCCATGGTGTCAGAAGATGCCTAGGGGAAGAGTCAGGAATTTAGCACCAAGGGAGCCACAAGACCAAGCCCTGCAGTGTCAGGCGAGGTTACTTATAGAGCAGTAATGAGGGCTCCAATAAGTTCCACTAGGATTTTGTCAGCAGAGGCATCATGAGAAACCTGAGATCTAGCCCTTTCCAGAAGTAATGGAAAGCCCTTCTTTCCAGGGGGTTCAATGTATGACAAGGGTAAAACTTGGACTTTCACCCTGACCTGGCATTAATAAAGTGATACCCTTTTACCCTGCTTGAGAAGGGTCAGAAATGACCTTCTGAAACACATTTAAATAAGACCCATTGGTTCCTAACATAATACTCCAAAGGCACACGTTTCTATTGAAACTGCTTCTCACATGAGGTACCAGAAAAATCTTAACTTGGGCGAGAAAAGGCCATTAATAGATCCAAACACAAGAGGATACAGATTGATCTGACAAGGATTTTAAAGCAGCCATCACAAAAATGCTTCAATGAGCAATTATGAACATGCTTGAAACAAAAAACCACAAAGTCTCATCATGATGTTCACCACCTGCTAAGGCAGAGACAACACATTTTTCACAAAACTGCCTTAATTTTTGACACCAATCGCATGTTTAAAAGTACTTCACTGGAAGGACTCACAAATGTCACTAAAAACTACTAAACTCGTGGTTATACTTTATTATAGAAAAATAATATATTTTAGTCAGCCAGAAAGTAAACACATAAGACAGCGTCAAAGGAATTCCCAGACTTGGAACTTCCTTTGTCCTCTGCCTGCAGAGTTAAGATATAGTACTTTCCTAGCACGGGTTTGTGAAAATATGCGTGGTGTATTGCCAGCCGGGGAAGCTCTTCTGAGCCTCTGTGTTCAGAGGTTTTACTGGGGTTCCATCACCTAAGCACAATTGATTAGTTTATTGTCTATGATGTTACAGCCTCCATGGTAACTGATACAGTGTGACCCAAAGACCCCACCCTTGATTACATTGTCAGTCTTTCTAGTGTGTCAGCCCCCTCCCTAAATAACATTACGGACTGTTGTCACAACCCAAGGTCCTCAAACAAAAAAGATGCTCCTAATGGGCATGACAGCAAGATTACTTCTCCGAGACTGAGCCCAAAGACTAGACCTGGTTTGGTTTGGTTTGGTTTGGTTTGGTTTGGTTTTGCAAGGATAATCTTTTTGTTGTTGTTATATACTCTGTAAAAGAAATAAAAGTTAAAAGAAGACTGCCTGGCCATTTTAGAATGAAAACTAAGAACTGAAACAAAACAATGCATTCCGTAACAGAGTAGAAGCCAGAGAAGTGCGTCAATGGACTGGAGGTAGGCTAGTATAAATTATCAAATCTAAAAGGAGACTAAAAAATAAAAGATAAGATACAGGGCTCCAGGGAACTGTGGTACTTTAACAAAGGATCTAACTTTCTTGTCATTGGCGTTCTGCAAAGGAATAGGAGAGAGGGTGAAATTATTCAAAGACATTATAGCTGAAAATTTCCCCAATGTGGCAAAGACGTGTACCTACAAGATCCAGAAGTTGATAAAAACCCCGCACAGAATGGACACAAAGAAATCCACATCCAGCACATGAGAGTCCAACGTCTGAAAACTAAAGAAAAATCAAATACCTTAAAAATACAGAGAGAGAAATAAACACTTAGCCAAGGTGGGATAGACTGAATAACGTCTGTTGAAAGCCATGGAGAACGGAGGAAGTGACACAACTGATGATAGAAAAAGAATGTTCACCAGGATTTGATACACAGGAGAATATCCCTCAGGCACGAAGGGATGTCAAGATCTTCTCAGAAAAAGGAAAATTAAGATAATTTGTTACCACCACAGGTACTCAACATGATGCCGGAAGAAATTTCTCCAAATAAAAGAAGTAGTCAGGGGAGTTCCTGTCGTGGCTCAGTGGTTAACGAATCCGACTAGGAACCATGAGGTTGCGGGTTCGGTCCCTGCCCATGCTCAGTGGGTTAACGATCCGGCGTTGCCGTGAGCTGTGGTGTAGGTTGCAGACGCGGCTCGGATCCCACGTTGCTGTGGCTCTGGCGTAGGCCGGTGGCTACAGCTCCGATTCAACCCCTAGCCTGGGAACCTCCATATGCCGCGGAAGCGGCCCAAGAAATAGCAACAACAACAACAACAAAAACGACAAAAAAAAAAAAAAAAAAAAAAAAAAGAAGTAGTCAGAACACCAAGGAGGAAAAGAGAACAACAGCAACATTAAAAATATAAGTAAATACAGGATTTCCCTTCGTGGATCAGTGGTTAACAAATCCAACTAGGATGCATGAAGATGTGGGTTTGATCCCTGGCCTCGCTTAGTGAGTTAAGGATCTGGTGTTGCCTTGAGTGGTGGTGTAGGTCACAGATGCAGCTCGGATCCTGCGTGGCTGTGGCTGTGATGTAGGCCAGCAGCTGTAGCTCCGATTCGACCCCTAGCCTGGGAACCTCCATATGCTGCGGGTGCGGCCCTAAAAAAAAAAAAAAAAAAGCAAACAGGGAACAAAAAATCAAATGGCAGAGTCAAGACTTTATACATGTCCTCAATGATTTCATGACATGTAAATGGTTCACTTTGTTGATATCAGACCAACACTGTACGTAATTGTTACTGTCCCCTGCTAGGCGATCGATTAAACAAACCACAGCACTCACACGATGGAATTCAACTTGCCCTTAACAGGGAATGGACGATTGTATTGGTACACACAGTAACTGGGCTAGATCTCAAAGGCATTATGCTGAATGTAAAAACAAAAAACAAAAACAAGAAAGACAAAAACCATATGATATCACTTCTATGTGGAATCTAAGATGTGGCACAAATGGGCCCATCTACAAAATAGAAACAGACTCGTTGACATGGAGAATAGACTTGTGGTTGCCAGAGGAAAGTGGCATGGACAGGGAGTTTGGGGTGGGCGGATGCAAACGGTTATAACTGGAATGGTTAAACAACTGAATCCTATGTACAGCACAGGAAACAGTCCAATCTCTTGGGTTAGTATGAGATGGAAGGTAGTATGAAAAAAAAAAAAGTACATCTATGACTGGGTCACTTTGCTGTACAGCAGAAATTGAAGGAACATTATAAACCAACTATAATAAAACATTTTAAAAAAGAAGAAAAAAACAGTTTTAGTTAAATCACATATCATCTAAATCCATTTGTATGACGTTTGCAAAATGACAGAATCAGAGAGGGAAAAATCATCTAATGTTTTCCAGAGGCTAGGGATGGTGAGAGGAAGAGAAATAGGTTCACAACAAAAGGGCAAAATCAGGGATATCTTTGTGGTAAGAGGATGGTTCTGTGTCTTGATTGTGATGGAGATTAACACATCTATTCATGATAAAGTGGCTTTGACCTCTGCACTCACATTCTACCAGTGTTCGGTGCCCTGGTTTGGATACTGTGCTATAGTCATGTAAAATGTAATCATTAGGAGACACCAAATAGAAGGTACCCAGGATTCCCTCTGTGCAGATTTGCAGCTTCCTATGGATTTTTATGATTTTAAAATAAAAAGTTAAAGAAAGGGGGTTTAGTACTAAATAACAGTGTGTTAAATAAACGTTTTCTCATATTTAAATTTTATAGCCCATACCTTCTTTAAAATTATAGTAGATTTACAATGTTTCTTCAGTTTCTTTTGTACCCAGTCACACCCAGTTCCCTGTGCTGCACTGTACAGCCCCATTACCCATCCACTCCAAATGTAACAGTTTGCATCCTAAACCCCAAACTCCCCACCCAAAGTAATAATAATAATAATAATAATATAGCTAACACCTTGACTTCTAAAATGATTGAAAAATCAGTTGGAGTTAGACTCTTTTCTGGTAGTTTTGAGCAGCAAATTATATGTGACTAATTAAGTAATTTCATGCACTAACTGATTTAAACCTCACAAATCCATTCAGGTGGCTACTCACTCTTACTTGAGAGAATATACAACTTGGCAGGATTTTTTTATCCATCATGCGACAACTCTTGGTTTCCTAAAAACATGTTCATATACCTTAAGGGTTAGTTTTGTTTCCCTGATGCAGAATCTCATTGCTCTGATTTGAAAAGTTAGTAAAAGTTCTTTTAGGATGCCCAGAGGGCCCAATAGTTACAGCCCGCCCACCCTAATTTCCTTGCTTAAACCCCAGAGTACTAGGAAGGCAGTAGCAAGTGTCTCCTTGGGTCTGTACTTTTTAAGGGCAGTGGAGTGAAGATCCAGAATTTGGAGAAATTTTGGGCGATGACACAATAATGTAAAATTTGAAACACAGGAGGCTCTCTGGTTCCTGTGGATATTTCATTCATACACCAAAGAGCTGAAGTTCAGATTCAAGCCCATTAGTTTCCAAGGAGACTCTTGTAGGTAGGGAAGGGGACAGCTGTCTTCTTTCTCTTTCTTAGTGAAGAAAGGCATTTTCCCTGGCCCCTGATCTACGATGGTATCAGACTATTTGTGGGGGGAAAAAATTGCTTTGCCTTTCATCACATCTTCCCAGAGGTAAAGACTAAGACGAAGGGGAGCAGATGCATTGTTATGCGTTGTGAAGGATTTCATAACAAATCTGTCTCTGACTGGGAACACCTAGTGTTCAGGGTAAAATGAAGAACAGTAATAATTACAAACCAAGATCTTTCCACTCTGTAGAAGAGATGCCATAGTTAAGGTGAATAACCTTCCACAAGGTCATATGGCTTCTGGAGGACAGGGCGGGAATGAAAGCCTAGGTAGCCTGGCTTTAGAATCTATTCACTGAGCCTCCATCCTGTAATGGAGAAGGCAGACATTTAATTTAACAAGATTACAAACCAAAATTAGATAAGGTATCCTGAGTCTTTCTCAAGGAGCCTTATTTTTCTAGAAAGATGATTCACTTTATATGCAAAGTCAATTTTATCTTGTTTTCACTGAGCCAGTCTTTGGGGAATATTTAGTTAGGTGGATGAAAATTCAGAAGTCTTTTTAATAATTTAAAAGGAAATTGAGCATTAATAATTACCACTTTTTGTCAGGGACAGGACCTGCTTGAGGAACACAGGCAAAAAGACATATACCAAAACCCAGGTTGCCATAGCTATTCAGAGACTGGGGAATATCACATTTAAGATTACAAACAGTCTCTGGGAGTTCTCCATATAATTATGTTTTCCTTATTATTTTGCAAGGGTGTTAATTTCCTACTAGTAATTAACTTCCCATGCGACTGTCAAGAAATGTAATCAATGGTAAGAGCAGAGGGACCAAGCTGTCATGGTTTCTGTGACCAATATCCTTTGCTCACCCCTGGCAAGGTGTTTCTGTTTTAATAGAACGAACAGGTGCAAATGTACATGGTTACTTCAGAAAGCCACCAGCTAAATCAGTGCATCTCATGGTTCTGAAATTAAAATACAGCCAATCAGAACCTTGAAATATAATTGCCTCCTTTTCAAACTTAAATACATTATGAGCCTCCTGCTAGTGCTGCACCTGGCAAATCTACTTATTAAAGTGGCGAAGGGAAGAGTTTGCTGAGACATTTTAAATAGTATGCTGACAAGGTAATAAAAGAAAGGAGAAAGGTAGGCATGATCTAATTCTATGGATGTCTGCTCGGTTTAGTAGGTACTGCCATTCCTGCAAAGCTGGTAACCAAATTTTATTCATGGAACCATTTCACATAATTTGGTACAAAGTAAAACCTACTGGATTTAAATATATTACCTCCTGTATAGTTCTCAAATGTCTCTTGACTTTTTTATTACTCAGATATCGCTTTATCATCTAACTCACCCAATTTGTTTAATATTCCTTTTTTTTTTTTAGCAAGTCTGTTCTCTTTCCTCTCTACAGCAGTTACCAACATGTGTATAGATACATATGTAAGTAATGGGCAGGGGCTGTGAGAAAGATCAAACTCAATCTCTATCAGAGTTCTGGCAAAACAATCCTAGATGTTCTGAGATGTGATTCATCTTCATCAGTAAAGCATGGAAGATAGAGAACCCGTGTTCAGATTTTTGGCATCGATAGTTTTACCTAATTCCTTAGGTAGTTTCTGTATTCTTTCCTGGATGCCATAAATTATAATAAAATATTGTGGGGGGGTTTGGCCACGCCCATGGCATGCAGAAGTTCCCTGGCCAGGGATCAAATCAGCGCCACAGCAGTGACCAGTGCAACAGCAGTGCCGAGGATCCTTAACCTGTTAGGGCCACTAGGAACCTCCTAAAGTTTTGGGGTTTTGCATGACAAAAATGAGAACTTGCCAAGTAGAGTGTTACCACTGGCTTCTGCAAAGGCAACACTGAATCAATCCCTTACCTTTATCATCCAGACGGTAATTAACACGAACGATGACAACAACCACATGCACATCAGAAAGAAAAATAAGCACATTTTGAATGTGGGGAAGGAAGGTCATGGATCTAAATATACTAAAAATAAGGAGACATAGTGTGTGTCTGGGTCCTGTGTACAGGCAGTTACCCAGGATATCCCATTACTCTGCATGATTTAGGAACTAGAGGTTCATGGTACCAGATGCAAAACCTTTGGTGTATATGTGTTACAGTAGGTACCGTATTTCACCTTTGAGCATGATAATATGATGCACATAACACGTAGCACTCCAGTTTGTCTGGGACTGTGTAAGAGCCACATGTTGCTTCAGGAAAGATGTTTCTCCAGGAGAACATAGACAAGATCAGTCTTGGTTGTCAAATTAGTTATAAACTTATGTGTGGCTTTTAGAGCTTCTTGGATTTTTTAGTATTGAACATACAAACTTGTGGAATTTATTATCAAAATACTTATTACTTTTCCCTATTTTGCAATTATTTGGCAAGGAGCTTTTAATTTCTTCACTAGCATTACAGGTTAGAGAGGTAAATATTTTCTTTCCAAGAACGAAGAAAATAGTTTCACAGAGTCCCCAAATAATGACAAAGACACAGAGATTATGTTGTCTCTGGATTTCTTGTCACCGTATAACCTCGTCTCCCCTGACTTCGCAGTAGTTGCCTCTTAGTCTTGAGATGCTTCCACAAGAAATAAACAAGAGCAAAGATGACACTGGCCTTCTGGTGAGATGAGATGTTGACTCGTGTTGTCCTTTGATAAGGCTGTCCTCTGCCATTAAGTGTAAGGAAAGCCACTTGCCTCCTGCAATGACAGTCCTAGTGAAAGAGATTAAAAAGCAGAGGCTTCCTGCTCATAGCCTTGTTTGGTCATGTGACAAAGAACCCCATGAGCTCTCTTGGGGGACATGAAAGGGACAAGCTCTCTTTAGGACAGGGAAGGGAGAAAGTCCAAACATTTCGGGCCTCCTGACTTAGAAGAGCTTCTTGACCCCCAATGCTCAAAAGTTAAGACAGCCCGAGGGACACATATTCATTAAAAGATCAGAATAAGGATGTGGCCTTCCTTTAGAATCCTTACCGCTTCCAGTGCCCTCTAAATCTAAGAGAGTCAGAAAGACACAAATGAAACAAAAAAAAAAAAAAAATGTTGCAGCTCTAAGAACCATCTCTGGAAAAGAGCTGTGGTTGCAGTTCTTGGTAAAGGGGAATTGGGAAAAGAAGAACCTCCCAGAAAGTAAAATCAGGCCTGATCAAGAAATGCTCTCCACCTCTAGGGCAAGGAGTCCTCCTGTGTGGTGGGTTCCAGGATGACTGCCAACAGTAACTTCTTTGTGTCTCCTATTCCTGCTCTTTACAAACTGCCGTGTTTGCTCTAGTTATTTCGCCCACCTACACGGCTGATGTAAGGTGTGGGAAGAAGGCAATGCATCTTTTGAATGCGTTCCCATGTAGCCGTGTCTGAACTTGATTGACAAGCCAGTCCATACCTCTCCCATACCCTGGTCTTTGCACTTGACACAGTGATGGGCTCTTTGGATCCCTTGCCCTGGGGGAGAGTAGAGTATGTTCTACAAGTGGGAAGAAGAAAGGAAAAGGGTGTTTAATGATTAGGAGGGCAGACTGCTGAGAGAGGAATACTCACCCAATAGTCGACTTGCTGCCTTATTTTTTCCAGTCCTCTTGCAGGTCCCCCGTGCAATGTGACAAATTCTAACACATAAAGAGTAAGTGCAAGTAAAATGTGCCATTTATGGGCTAAGGCGGTATTCAAAAATGAAAAATAAAACACACGTCACTTTGTCTTCCCTTACTTGAAGACCGCGAAGGCTTTATGCTCCAAGGTGTGCAGTTAGAAGACCATAAAGCCTCCGTGAACTTTGCACTCAGCAGAGTCCACTGCTGATCCACGGGGCATGTAAATTGCGCAGGACATACAGTGTGGTTGTTTTAAGCCTAGGGTCTGGGGGATGGGTTGTCACTGCACCAAAATGTTGCCCCTCCTGAACACAAGACGTATTAGATAAATAGATGGATGGATCGATAGTAGATGGATAAACAGATAGACAGAATCATTGATAGATATTGATGATAAGTATCGAGATATATTTCTATGTTCAGTGTCTTATAAAGGTAAACATTTATAGTAATCTTTTTTTAATGTTTCCTTAATATGCAATAGAGAACATAAAACTGTAATTTGTTTATAATATATAAAGAACCATCTCCAAAACTTTCTGGAACAATTACATTGAGTGCATTCATTTGTACAGAGAAGAAACAACATTTCTGCCTAAAGTCTAATGTTTCCATGGTTTCCAGTACAAAGACTCATTCCTTGAAACTGGTAGTTTAGTTTTTTGTTTTAGGTTTTCTTTTTTTTCTTTTCTTCTTTTTTTTTTTTTTTTTGATGAGTTAAGGAATGCCTTGTGAACAACTAAAACCCAATGCAACATAAAAATAAGTGTACTTTCATTTTAGTTCTTTGTGTTTTGCCCCAGTGTATGAAAGATTGCAAAATATTCCTAAGTCATACGTCTTTGGAAAATCACTACAACACTAGCACAATGGGTGCAGCATCACTTTATTGAACATTTATTTGAGAGCTTGAAATATTGGTTCTATTGTAGATCAATCCCTCTGATAACAATTTCACTAGCTTTGCAATTTGCTTTTTCAATTTAATATTGCCAGTGGTGTTAGACCTGCTATTATTTTTATTGCTTAGATTACTATTGAAATATCGTGGCGAGAAAGAAATAATATTGCCACGATTTTATTATTAGACCACTTTTCTTCTACACAATACCAGGCATCTACAAAAGTATCAGGCTCTCAGGCATATGGTATCATTTATATCTCTTATGACTGGCTCTCAGAGTTCCCCACTAAGAATAGTAGTGGTGATTTTCAGAACTCTGATCCTAGCAGCTCGCCACTGCAGCAGATCAAATAAATATGATGCTTCAATGTGAAATTTGGCATCACATTTCTGGAGGAAAAAAAAACTGCTTTTTATTTGTTTGTTTCTCTGCCCTGTGAAATTCCAAGATAATCTATGATGAAAAAGGGCAAGCTTATTGAAAACATATAACAGCTGTTAAATTTAAACTCATGTATGATTTTTACCTCTAATTATTATGTCTAGATGACCTGAAAAATGAAATATTGCATGTTAAATGCTTAGGGAATGAATATTACAAATCCCCTTTCCTTTAGACAAGTAGCGTAACATATTTTGTTGATAAGCACATAAAAGTTGATATTACCTCTTAACTATAAAGTTTATTCTCATTATTTTTATTATAGCATCCATGTTTGCTATTACCTATAAAACAATATAGCTATCTTTCACTACTTATTATATATATTTGCTAGCTACTATGTAAACTCTGAATATTATAGTTTATATGTATATTATTCTTTAGAAGAAAGGTTTGCAAAGTGTCCTCAGGGGAAAAACCTGGTGGTCCCTGAGATACTTTTAGAAAATCCATGGAGTCAAGCCCTTGGTTACACTATTTGAGAAGTCATTGCTTCCTTTATCATTTTCATTCTCTTATGAGTATACAGTAGAGGTGTCTAGAAGTGACATTGTGTATGATGTTGCAGGAAATTGAGGGCAGAGACAGATATAAGAATCAGGTGTTTCCTCTTAAGCTAGACATTAAAGAGGTTTGCAAAAATGTGAAACAATGCCAATCTCTCCTAACAGAGTATCTCCTGTTTCAGAAAATAGAGTTATTTTCGTTAAAACATGTTGTTATTGTGCATGAAATAATAAGTAAATGTTTAATTTAGGTATTTACTCATTATTATAAAGTACCTTGCAAAAAACAACAGCTCTTTGGGATCGTCCATAATTTCTAAAGCGCTCTCGAGATAAGGTGTCATGGCCGATGCTTGACAGATTTGCATTCCCGCATTTCTTTTCTGTCCTCAGTTACACTAATCTGTGTACTGCAGAAGTGGGGTGGTAGTGCCCATACTGCTTCCAGGACTTGAGGAGCTGAAGACTAAAAGCTTTTCTTTGCCCTGGGTTGTTCACATGTGGTTACAACCTGGCTGCTCCAGCTACAGGTGTTTACTTTACTCAGAAGGATGCAGGAAAGGTTGAGAAGGAAGAGGGCCGTACCTAAATCCGCAAAGGAAATCTTTACCCACACAGAAGAAACCCCCCCAACATATACACACACTCACATACCAACACACATTGTTGCTTTTGTCACTTTGGCCAGAACGTTGTCACATATCCACCAGAGGCTACGAGGCATTTTGTATTTGGACCCATTGCTGTCAACCATAAAATCAGTGTTCTGTCAGAGGACAATAGATGCGGTAGGAAACCAGCCACAGGTGCTTCACCTGCTTTCTTTCTCTGAGGTTAGGAAAATAAAGCCGCAAAATGCGTTATGGGAATAAAGGGGCTTGAAATGGGAAATGATATTTACCGAAGGAAGGAACTCAGAAAGTAAAGGGACGAAAGGGGTAGGCAGAGAGTCAGGTAGACAGAGAGTAGGTGGAACATCCATAATCCATTTAATCTCAAAGCCCTGGAAAGGAGGGAAAAGTCAGAGCTTGCAGAAGGTCCCAGTAGCTGCATGCTTCTGGCCACTGTGAAGGGGGAGCCCATGGAGCAGTATCTGGAAGTGGCTGCTTCTGGACAAGTTGCCATTTCTATGGCCATTGGCCTATCTGTAGAAGCCACCATGTCACTGAATTTTGGAAGGAGTTGTGTGTGACTCTCACACGTTCGTTGTCATAAACTAAGACTAATGGCTTCCACTTCAGGTCCATCTTTTACATCTCGCAAGTTCCTCTCATTGGCAAGCTCTAACCTGGAATTGTCTAAGGAAGGGGACCAGGGGAAAGGATTCCCAGGCTTGGCCTGGTGAGGATGATGCCAACTTCATAATAAACAACTGAGCACAATGGCCAGCGGGGTGTAAAGTGGAAATGCCACAGCCTGAGATATTTTCATTTGGAATAAATAGACTGAGCATGAGCAATGAGAAGCATCATGCCTTGTCTTTGTTCAGAAAAAATCAAGTTCCTAACAAATTTGAGTAATAGTCTGGAAAACGTATTAGAAAGACACAACACAGTGCATTTGCTTAATGGATTTCGGAGGAAAAAAATCCTTCAACACGTAAGAACTATAAGGAATCAACTTTTAATCATAGCATGATGATATAGTGAATATAATGTCTTTTAATTCTACATAAAAGCTAATATGTAAATATTTGAGGATGGAATTAAGGAACACAGAGGTTTATATAGGTTTAGGCATTCATTTCTTACCACAGGCACTGACTCTGTCTTATTGAACATAAGTTTTTTTCCCTTCTAGTAGCTATTTCAACTGTGTGTGAGGCTTCTGCGAAAAAGGAAGGGTAACAAAGCAGATTTCAAGTGAATATCGTGGAAGCATATAACCACCTGTTTTCTCATGCTGCCTAGCTGTGTGTGGAGACACTCCCTGTGACTGGTGGAAAGAGCTTCTTTCTCTTGATACGTTTTCCCTGTTCTTTCTGTGCAGGGTTGCTTTCTTTTCTCAGACAATTCCGTATGTGGAAGGTGTGTCTACCCTTTGTTAAAGTTTGGTTTTCCAAAGTTCTCAAGTAATTCGTTAAGATGCTATCAAGTGAGAAGGGACTGAGATAATTTTTCTATAGTGCATTGAGAGTCCTGATTACCCTTGGAACGATACCTGGAATAAAGCCTGTCAGAATAACTTAGGATAAAATCTCCATGCTTGCACTGAATTTAATTAGGAATTTGCCAATTTGAACATAAAAAAATGGTGATTTCATTTATATGCTTTTTAAAACAGTCCTGTTTGGAAACAGTTTCTAACAATTAAATAATATGTGAGTTAGTATTATTTTAATACTTGTATATTTTTGTGTGTATTTATGGCATCTAAGATGGTCACATGCATAGTATGGGCAAAAGTTCTTAGTTTAAGTACTAATTCAAATTTTCCGTACAATTTGTATATAGGGAAATCCCTAAACTTCTTTGGTCTCCATTTTTCATTGTTGAAGAGAAACAAAACCTGCTGCAGAAATTGACAATTGATGTACAAGGGGCAAGGGAAGGTACCAGCTATGCTTTTTCTGTTTCAAGAGAAAAGATGTACTCTTTGAGTGCTACTGCCTATTTAGAGCATATGAAGTAGATTCGCTTCTTACCAGCATTACTTTGGTCCTTGAGTCTCTGCCTGATCGTGGGTGCGAGGTTTCAGATGGATTTGACCTCATGTCTGATATTGCTTGTGTGTTCAATGGTTTTCTCTATGCATTACTTAGAAGGCTTCCCTCCTGATGAGATTTACTCAGCATCTCTAAGTCATGGGAACCATTTTAATACATTGGGCATAACAGAAATAAGCAAGAATTCTTGATACTTAAAAGGCACCAGATGTAAATTTTCCTTATACAATCTACATACTGAAAGTTTTGTGTATAACCAGTGATCACGTGTCATCGCAAGGCCTTTGATTATTTACCAATACTCTGAAATTCACACACAGTCTAACTTTACCACCTGAACGCCCATTTACCAGTTTCTCACCCATAAGCTGACATTTATTTATGCATTTATTCCATGATGTTGCCTTCACCCTGAAATCCCCTTTTTTTTTTTCTCACATTACATGTTCCGTCATAAGTGACTAGACAGAGTTCCCACTGCTACACAGCAGGATCCCATTGCTAATCGGACTCTCATCCTGAGTGAAGTTAAGTCAGAAAGAGAAAGACAAATACCATATGATGTCACTTGTATCTGGAAGAAGCATATTCTTAACTCATACTTTGTGTGATGTGCTGTCTTAGGCTTTTGTAAAGGGAAAAAACCAAATAATTAAAACCTTGCCCTGCCCCTCAGAGAACTATAAAATGACCTCTTCTTTTGTATTTCTTTGAGTCTGTTACTTTTCTCATTTTACTCTCATAGTTGACTCTGTGCTATGATCCTTTAATTCAAAATTGCTCACATTATATCTCAATAAAACCAGCCCATCCTACTGCAGAGCTATTGTGAGATTGAATGTGAAAGTATTTATGAAAAGTCTACATCTACAAAAGAAAAGCCATCTTTAAATAAAGGTAATCATAATTTTATTTTTGGTCAACTCTCAACAGAGTTTATGCTTATCGAGGCAGGAGTTCTCAGACTTCTTTTGTTCCAGGACCTAATTAAGAGCTATGTCATTTTGAACAAGTGGAAATCTTGCTAGAGCATGTATCACACTCAGTGAAATGCAGAGTGTAAAAGTACTCATTTCCTAGGGCGGCCGTAAGGATTAAATGAGATAATCCCCTTAAAGTGCTCAGCTCAACACACGTAGAAACACACAATGAATTATCAAAAGAAAAATAGCAGCTAGCATTTATTTCTCACTAGTTATGTGAAAGGCACTTTATTTCAGTTTCATAATAATTATCCAATTTAATCTACACAGCACACCTTTGAAGAGTACTGTTATAGCTACACAAATGTTGATTAATATGATTTTAGCACTTAACTAGCACAGTGATTGGCACACAGCAAACACTAAATAAATATTTGTTATACTCTTGTTGAACTCCAGACTCTAATTACATTTGAGGCCCACATTAGCTGTGTCAGTCAGCATTCTTGCAAGAACAGAATATGACTGCAGCCAAAAGGAATTTATGTACAGACATTGGGCTGGAGAGCTCACAGAATTAGCAGGAGGACTGGAGATTCTAGCTGTGAAGCTGTGCCAAGAATAATCCCTAAATCACATAGAAAGAGTGATTCCAAAATTTTATAGGGAACCGAATTTCCCATCATGGCTCAGTGGTAATGAACCCAACTAGGATCCACATAGATGCCAGTTTGATCCCTGGCCTCTCTCATTGGGTTAAAGGATCCAGTGTTGCAGTGAGCTGTGGTGAAGGTCGCAGATGTGGCTTGGATCCTGCATTGCGGTGGCTGTGGCATAGGCTGGCAGCTGTGGCTACGATTTGACCCCTAGCCTGGGAACTTCCATACGCCTCACCTACAGCCCTAAAAAGCAAAAAAAAAAAAAAAAAAATATATATATATATATATTTTTTTTTATAAAATATATTTATATTTTTAAATATAAATTTATATTTATATATATTATATATATATATGGAACCATAAAAGGCCCAGAATTGCCAGAGCAATCCTGAGGAATGAAAAACAAGTAGGAGGCATAACTCTCCCAGACTACAGGCAATATTACAGAACTTCGGTAATCAAGACACTGCAGTACTAGTACCAAAACAGACATACAGACCAAAGGAACAGAATGGAGAACCCAGAAATAAACCTAGACACCTATGGTCAATTAACCTTTAACAAAGGAGGCAAGCATATAAAATGGGAAAAAGACAGTCTTTTTAGGAAGTGGTGCTGGGAAACCTGGACAGCCACATTTGAATCAATGAGACTGGAATGCACCCTCACACCATGCACCAAAATAAACTCAAAATGGCTTAAAGACTTAAATATAAGACAGGACACCATCAAACTCCTGGAAGAGAACATAGGCAAAACATTCTGACATCAACCTTATGAATATTTTCTCAGGTCAGTCTCCCAAGGCAACAGAAAGAAAAGCAAAAATAAACCAATGGGACTTAATCAAACTGACAAGCTTTTGCACACCAAAAGAAAACATAAAAAAAAAAAAAGAACCTGCAAAATGGGAGAAAATAGTTTCAGATGATTCAACTGATAGGGGCTTAATCTCTAAAATATACAAATAACTTATACAACTCAACAGCAAAAAAAAAAAAAAAAAAAAAAAAAAAAAAGCAATGACCCAAATGAAAAATGGCCAAAAGACCTGAATAGACATTTCTCCAAAGAAGATATACATATGGTCAACAGGCACATGAAAAAATGCTCAACATCCCTGATTATTAGAGAAATGCACATCAAAAATACTATGAGGTACCACTTCATACCAGTCAGAATGGCCATCATTAATAAATCCACAAATAACAAATGTTGGAGAGGGTGTGGAGTAAAGAGAACCCTCCTGCGCTGTCAGTGGGAATGTAAATTGGTACAACCACTATGGAAAACAGTATGGAGGTGACTCAGAAAACTAAATATAGAACTACCATATGACCCAATAATCCCACTCTTGGACATATATCCAGACGAAACTCTCCTTGAAAAATACACATGTACCAGTATGTTCATTGCAGCACTAGTCACAATGGCCAAGACATGGAAACAACCTAAATGTCCATCAACAGACGAATGGATTAAGATGTGTTATATATACACACAGTGGAATACTACTCAGCCATAAAAAGAACAAAATAATGCCATTTGGAGCAACGTGGATGAAACTAGAGACTCTTATACTAAGTGAAGTAAGTCAGAAAGAGAAAGACAAATACCATATTATATTGCATATCTGGAATCCAATATACAGCATAAATGAATATTTCCACAGAAAAGAAACTCATGGACTTCGAGAACAGACTTGTGGTTGTTAAGGGGGTGGGATGGACTGGGAGTCTGTGGTTAATAGATGTAAACTATTGCATTTGGATTGGATAAGCAATGAAATCCTGCTGTATAGCATAGGGAACTATATCTAGTCACTCGTGATGGAACATGATGGAGGATAATGTGAGAAAAAGAATATGTGTGTGTGTGTGTGTATGTATATGTATGCGTGTGTGTATATATATGTATATACATGTGTGCGTGTATGTATGTGTGTATATATGTGTGTATATATACATATATATATGTATGTGACTGGGTCACTTTGCTGTACAGTATAAACTGACAGAACACTAAATCAGCTATAATATAAAAAATAGAAATCATTAAAAATAAAAGAGCAATCAGAAATAAGGAGTGAAAGAACTTGCAACTGATATCTCTGACAGCCCAATACAAATCATTGAAGTCATCATTATCAGTAATGTTATCAGATAATTCATTCGCTGCCACTTCTAAGACCTGCACCTCTTTATCATGAAGGGGAAGTGGAGGAGCAGTTATGTGTTTTTCACTTTGCGTAAGATATTCACTTATGCTCAGGACCACTGGACTCTCAGAAGTTTTACTCAGGCATCAGATGCTTGAGTTTTGATAAACTGTATTTGCAGCCCTTGCACATAGCTGAGATATGGGCCAGCAGCCCGGTTATCTGCTCCTCGTGTTTGTCATGTCTTTTCAGCATGACATCATGAACCAAATATGTCCCATAACAACGTGAGATGGTCTGTATCCCTGTGAGGTAAATTGTAGCGAAGAGGCTGAGGAATGATTTGATCCTTGAGTAAAATGGGAATGTTTTATACTCTTACGTGATATAGGAAAGAAAACTGCTTCCAGGATTCCCTGTTTACAATGATAGAAAAAGGAGTTTGTGCTGGAGAAGAAACTTTATCCCTAGGGCTAGAAGTCCTGCCACCAGTAAGCGACTACATCTGGAAAAACAGTTTTAATTAGAGTTACTCTGTGATTAAACTTTTGCCAACATTGAGTCAATTAGACATGGAATATGATTACCATTCTCAAAATTTTCAGTGTTGAACAGATTTCCAATTCCTGCAACTGTGAAGCACACACACACAAAAGCAATACCATTTTGAGTGTAGTCTTTTCATAGCAGAGGGAAGCTTCGTTTTATCCTTCTTGCTTTTATAGATCTTACTTCATAACAGGTTAGGGAGGCAGGGACAGGGAAAATAACCATGGCATGAGTTCGGGTCCCACCAGATCTGAATTGAAGAGGATTCAAAGGAAACTCAATGTACTATCTTATTTCTATAAAGCCACTCTCTGATTCCTAGATTAGGGTGTCATTCAGGAGCCCAAGGAATTAATTCACAATGCAAAGGAAAGGTTTGCTCTAAAGCTGTGGTGCGGTCCTGAGTCCTTGAAATCATTCAGGACCAGGGATAGCAGTCTTCTCACTCTTGAAGCCTCAAGTCAAGGCTCTGTTGCAGACTTAATTTTTTTTTCCAACTATACACACTAAATAGACCTTCATAGCACTGGTCCCAAATTTAAGTCCCAAGGGACCATGACCTGATTAGTAAACTCTAAAATTCTTACAGGCTAGACCTTTTTTGAGTAACATGCTAGTAGATCTGTCATCTATGGCAATACCATGGTCCACTGAGCCTCTGATGTTTAATATCTGCTTCTATCCCTGTCATAGGGGAGTAATTGTATCTTAGTTGAAATCAGAAATGTCATCTGATTTCACACCAATTTTCACACTAGCTGGGTCCCCATCCTACAGAATACAATGTTCATCAGAGACGCTGGTGGGCATTCTTTTCACCAATGTGTTTAGTGTTCTTTCTCTGATAAAAACCAGAAAAGTCATGATAGCCTTTGGAAAATTAGAATATTTTCAGTGAACTTCCGTGGGACATGGGTGATGAACGTGGGGTGGAATGAACATTGGCTTCCCAATGAAAGTCACTCCTTTGATTAAAATCACTGCAGTGATGGAAAGCAAGAGAGAGTTTGTCCATCCAGCAGGGCAGATGGTGCAGTTTCTTGGGGACAAGGAAAGCGAGCTTGTCCTTGATTTAATGCTTTGAATTATTCTCGGTTAATCCCAATCCCCCACCCAGTTCCCCATCCCTTCCCAGTGTTCTTTCTAACTTGAACATACCGATCTGTCTGAAGTTTAAATTCAATCTCGGGATCAAAGTTTATTTTGAAGCCCTACAGCTGCAAGAGATAAAAGATGCCTTTAGCACCATTCTTTCTGTGCTTTGAGAAAAAAAAAAAAAAAGTGTAGGATTTTGAGCTCTTGAAGCAAGCCATCTCTGTTTGTAATAGCCAACCCACCCTTAGTCTTTGAAATTTTTATGTTTCTCCTTCAGTTCTGTGGAGGCACATAGTCCCAAATGCCATTTCTGCAGCAAGCTCTTCATTCTCGATGAGCACAGGTGGTCCTTCCATTGTCAAACTTCCACCCTTAATACTGTGTGGATTTAAAAAGCCTTTTTCTCCAACTAGTCCAAGAAACCAAGTATATGGTCTCCCTCGTGTCCATGGAGACTATTCCAAATCACGTCTGACACCAGTACCTATGAGAGCCCAGATGGTTTCGGTGCAACTCAGAGAAATAGGCTCTAGCTGACCTAACTTGATAAGGACCTATTAAAGGATATTGCATAGCATATAGAATAACCAAGAAGGTTAAAGAAGCATACTCTTGTGCCACATTGTCAAAGCAAAGTGAAAATCTTGCATAAGGCTTCTTTAGAGAGGCCGTCATTACTAGCTCCAGCAAGCATGGGATTGCTCTGAACACTGCCCTTACTGCTGGGAGCACTATTGCTTTAGAGAATTGCTCTAGGCATCCTCTTTATTCTTGCATCAACTTCTTAAGACCCAAACTCTGGGTGGACACACCTGATTCCTATAACTTGGATGGTGCATCCACTATGTAGTTGCAGGGGCAATGGGAAAATGAGACCTGCATCTAGACTGTTCTATAGTTATAGGTAATTAGTTATAGTTATAGGGATTAGCTTCTAGAGAGAACTAGGGTTCGTTATGATTCTGGAGATAAAGCTCTATTTGGGTAAGTTCTCAAATATTTGAAGGGGGGCTCATAAACAGGGCAACCCAAGGAAGAACAGCATAATTGTCTTGCCACATTGAAATATTTTAATATAAATAGATGATGTACGTTTCAGAGAAAAAGAAAATAGGAAAAGCACAACTTATTTCTAGGCAGCTACTAAGGAATTAGGTTCTATTTCTGATTTATGCCCTCATGAAGCCTTCACTTTGTAGCCTCATAAAATTGGCCAGTTCACAAGCTATTGAACAGACTTGCCGTTTACTTTATGCAGCATTATAGTATATTGTCAGTTTCAGTGTAAACTCTATACCTGTGGCTTATCGAATGGTTTGAATAGACTTGCACTGATATGTTACCAGTCAAAGTCATATCAGTGATTGACTGCAGAAGTTGAGAAAATTCTAAGCTGGTACAAGTGATTCATAGTCTCTTAGAAATGTTTGGAGGAAAAAAAATACTTTGTAAAAGTTAAAAATCAACTAATGCTGGTCAGGATTTGGAGTGGGTCAAAATTTGCCTATTCGTTATATTCCCTCAAGGGTCAGGTTGTCAGCTCAGCCCTTGGTAACTTTCTGCGCTTCAGGACATTGATTGCCTAAATTTTCTCCCCACCAATCCTTTTTCCTACACACATTCCCATTTTTTTTTTCTCAATTTTGTGTCTTATGTAGTTAATGCCTGCACTTCTGTAGTGTCAAGTTTTGCAATTAATTTATTTGCTAGGCACATCTTTGCCATCAAAAATCAGGACAGGATAGAAGAATCCATACTATCTTCGAGGAAACTGCGTGATTCTCAAAAATAAACAGCTTTATAGGAGTTCTCGCTATGGCACAAGGGAATCTGTGACATCTCTGGAACCCTGAGACAGATGTTGGCTCAATTCCTGGCTGGCACAGTGGGTTAAGGATCCTGCTGTTGCCACAGCTGCTGGATAGGTGGCAACTGCAGGAACACCTATACATAGGCCTAAAAAGGAAAAAAAATAAAAAATAAAAACAAATTAAAAAAGAATGAGTTTTGTTAGATGGTATCCTGGTTGGGTTGAGCAATAACTTTGAGACTCAGTGGTAGGTGTAGTTTAATATTTATTTGTCACCTCTGGAGGCAGTACTTATTACAGGTAAAAACCTACTGCAGATTAAACCAATGAATTAATAAATAAATAAAAATCCAGCCATAGAAACAGACTATATTTGCCATGTGAGTGCATGTATAGAGAAGGCCATGGTACTGCTTTCAGGTATAAGGAAATAATATTTGTTTTATTAACTTATTGATTATGGAAAATATGTGTTACTAGAATATATTATTAACATGTGTTATGTCAAAAAATCCTATGTTTACAAACAGAGGCAGGAGAGATGAGTTTGAAGGCACTAGAGCGGTAGTGCTGCAAAATGAGACGTAATTATCCTTTCTGCTTAAAAACAAACTCTGGGGAGTTCCCGGTGCGGCACAAAGAGATCAGTCTCTGCAGCAGCAGGACTCAGGTTCCATCCCACCCGCACGTGGGTTAAAGGATCCAGCGTTGCCACAGTTGTCGTGAAGGTCAAAACTGTGGCTCAGGTCGCAACTGTGGCTCAAATTCGATGCCTGGCCCAAGAACTCCACATGCTGCAGGGCGGCCAAAAAAGAAAAGAAAACACAAAATGGAACAAAAACAAAACAAATGTTGCCTAGATTCTTCATATGTATCTGACATGATTTTTTTCCTCCTGGTACATCTTTATTTAAAGATGCTTTGTACCCATGTTCCTGACATATTTTGCTATATATTGTACACTATTTTGTGACAGTAGTAAGACTATTGCTATGCTTTCGTAGTACTTAAAGTTATTATCCACATGGCATTGATATTGCTACTGAAAAGCTACTTTGATTGTGCCCACGTTAATTGCAGAAAAAAAGAAACACGAGAATGTGAACCAGTAGGCTCTTTACTTTCATCTTAACAAATCATTAAATAATAGAATTTTATTTCAGTGTCTGAAACATAAGATATATACATAGTGTAGGGGCAATTTAATAGTATTTTTTGGCTGTGTTTTTTACTAATTCACAATATTTATTTAAATTTTAGTAAAATAGGAGTTCCCGTTGTGGCTTAGTGTTAAGGAACCAGACTAGTATCCTTAACTAGGATGTGGGTTCGATCCCTGGCCTTGCTCAGTGGGTTAAGGATCCGGTGTTGCCCTGATCTGTGGTGCAGTTTGCATATTCTGCTCAGATCCTACGTTGCTGTGGCTGTGGTGCAGGCCTGAAGCTGTAACTCAGATTCGACCCCTGGAAATTTTCATATGCTACAGATGCAGCCCTAAAAGTAAAAAGACAAAAAAAACACTATAGTAAAATAGTACATTCACCTAAAGTAGTAAAAACCATAAAAGCACACATTTCTGCCCGGAGTCCTCCCTCTCAGATGATGGAGGCTGTGTCTGTTTGGGATATTTTGATGGATTCGTAACTCAAGAAATTGTTTCTAAATAATACACAACTATCTGATTACTTTTCCACACTTTCAAGGAAGTAAATTATGTGCCCACAAAGCTCTGGAAAATTGAGAATGCTTTAGAACATCTTTGAAGATACATTCCCAAGCGGTTCTGAACAGAGATTCCGAATAAGTGAAAAAGCGTAATCTATACACTGCCCAGTGCTTTTCACGCTCATCCATAAAAGCAGACACGCGAGTCAGGATCGACATGTTGTCACTGGTTCTTTTACAGCCTGAAGAGTCCAGTTCTCTGCTCTCACCTATTTTATTCCACTGTGAAGCCTGAGAATGAGGAGCATAAATATATAAATACATAAGATCAATATGTAAAGGCAGTCGCATTAATAAAAGTTTTTTTTTTTTTGCTGACAGCGTTATTAAACTAAAAATCATCTGCATTCTACATATATAACTTCCAATAAAATTTACATGAAGGATTATTAGGGGGAATGAGTTAATATTTAAAGCCCCTAAAATTGAGTTCCTGCCAAAGTAAGAACTCATGTTAACAGAGAGAGAGAGAGAACCAGTTTCAAAATTAGCTAATTAGATATCAAATGTTAACTAGAGTTTCTGTTAGAGAAGGGGGGAGGATAAGAAAAAAAAAACCTCGTTCATCTATTTTAGAAAATACTTCGTTTTTAATGGAGGAATAGCAGTCATCTAGAGAGTTATGCGGCGCCTAGCTTGTCTTCTCTAATTTATTGGAAAGATGTCACCTACCCTACCTCTTTGCTCCCCCAGAATTCATTAACATCATCCATTTCCCTCTGTATTGTTCTTTGCTTCATTGTGAATTAGTTTTGTGAAGCAGACGGACTGGCTGTAAATTCCTGCCAGCACACTGGATGTTAAATACCATTCGTATTACTGTTGCTATTGTTTTGTTTCTCCATAGGCCTCACAACTGTGCTGGGCCACAGTCCTCAGCTGATGCTTATGTAACCAACAGGGATTTCCAGATTACTCTCTCTCTCTTTTGGAAGTTTTTGTAGGGTCACATGTTATCTGGTATCCCCTCGTTATAATATTTTCTCTTTGTAGTTATGTAAATCTCTAGACTTTATAATAATTCTAATGAACCATTCGTTTCATTTTCATATTCTATAAATATGAATTTTACCAGTTGCCAAAAAATGAAAGAAAAGATATCCACAGGAATATTTTGGAAGATTCTATTGACAACTAAGAAGAATGGATTTTAGAAAATATGTTATTTTAGTGCTCCAAAATATCTAATGTCACTTGTCATTTTTAAAAATAAAATGAAGATTTATTTATATTCGCACTCATAGGCTGAAACATCTGTATGTTTTGTGCACAACAGGTGTCCCCTAAATGTTTGGGGTGACTATCAGCGGTTACTCTTAATGACTTCATAATGAAGTAATTATTCAAGTGTCATGTTAAAACTGTTTCCTAAAAATTTCATAGTGACAATTTTCAGCTGACAGACACTATCACATATACTTTGGTAAAATTAAATAAATTAACATATTCTCTACTTGAACCAAATTCACTGATTTAGAAATGTTCGTAATACCAAAAAAAGGAAAATAATTTAAATATGCATACTTACAAAACAATAAAGACTTATCAAAAGTGTTCAAGTAAAAGATGACAATGAGATGAATGATTAGTTTTCAGAGGAGTGGCATCTGCTGTGTGAATAATGCAAGGAATGCTTTCCAATTTCCATGCACCGACTCCTTCATTCGAAGGAGAGAATTTCTCAAAAGAGACATATGGGACCAAACAAAATGTAGGGTCCTGTGAAATTCGGATTTTAAAATGCATCTATTTATACCCTGCTTACTTTTAAAATGATTTGAAGCATATCAAATGATATAGCCTTGAAAATATTCCCCCATTAATTTTTGGCAATGAAAGCTCCTGTTTTCTCCTTTGGTTTTACTTTGCCTTATTCTTCTCATAAATGTTTATACCTTCAATGTCCAAAAGATGTCAGAACCCTGTTCTTATTTACTCCAGAAAAAAGCATCAACCCCAATGTTCATGAATATAATTTTCTGTTAATTGTTTAAAAGTTGTATTTTCCATCATCGATGAAATAGTTGAATATGATTATTGAAATAGCCTTCATTTGAAAAACACATATAAATTAAAAGCTTTCAATATATATAGCATTAATGCAGTTTATCTTTTCCCATGTGAATGGCGTATTTTAAGAAAAGTTAGTGTTAACTTAGAGGTTTTGAAACATTGCAATAACGACAGTCTCTATAAGGAATTGGTATTGACATACCTCGTCCAAGTTCAGTTAAATAGTAACACCTATAACTGGCCATTTGAAAACCACTATTTTTGAATCGGATATTTCAAACTAAATGTTCATTTAAAACAACTGTTCGTAATATCATAGAATTTTAAATTTAAATGAGATTCTTATTATCCAAAACTTTCTGTCTCATTCACAAAGGAGGAAATTAAGGCACAGAGGGACTGAGGTTTAATGCGTGTGATACAACTTTTTCATGGGTAGAGTAATGACTAAAATGTGGTTTGTCTCACTTGTCAAATAATACATCTCCAGCCACTGAAAACACTTTCCAGATCGTATGTTTTGCCGGCGTATATGTGTAAAGGAAACCCTGCCATCTCCTCCATGGAAATGGGTACGACATGATATGCTAAACATAGTAAATCTTTTATGGAAATACTAAAATAAATTTAAAAGTTTATGGGGGTTTTGTTTTGTTTTTTGTTTTGGGGGGGTCTTTCTTTTTTTCTTTTTTTTTTTTAATTTCTTTTTAAGCTGCTCCTGTGGCACGTGGAAGTTCCTAGGCTAGGGGTTGCATTGGAGCTGCAGCTGCTGGCCTAAGTCACAGCCACAGCAACACCAGATCCAAGCCGAATCCTTGACCTACACCACAGATTGTGGCAACGTTGGATCCTTAACCCACTGAGCAAGGCCAGGGATCGAACCAGCATCTTCATGGATACTTGTCAAGGTTCTTAACTCACTGAGCTACAATAGGTGCTCCTGAAAGTTTATGTTTTGAGTACATGGTCATTATAATTGAGAAGAAAAGGAGAGATGGGGAGAAGGCTCTACTCTCTTATTTTTATTTTTTAATATTTTTATGTGGTAAAATAAAATAGCATAGAATTTGTCATTTTAAATGTGCAATTCAATGACATTAATTATACTTGCGGTGTTGTGCAGCCATAACCACTATCTTTATTCGAAAAAGTTTTTATTGCCCCAAACAGAAATTCTGTAGCAGTTATTCAAAAATTTCCCATTTCCTTCTTTCCCATCCCCAGGAAAATTCTAATCTATTTTCTGCCTTGATGAACTATTTTCTCTCTCGATGGTCATCTAGATATTTCCTATAAGTGCAAACATACAATATTTGTCCTTTTTTCATCTGGCTTATTTCACATAGCATATTTTCAAGGTTCATCCATGTTGTAGCATGCAAGTGATCATTCATTTTTATGGCTCACATTATATTCTGTTTAATGTATATATTTCACTTGGTAAATCCATTCATTTGTTGATGGACAGTTGGGTTGTTTCTATATTTTGGCTCTTGTAACAGCTGTCTTTGGTGTTAGGATAATTAATGGAACCTTTAGAAGATTATTTAATTATAGCATTAATTTTTGTTCCTACTGTTGTTTACTCTGACATTGGAAAAGAAGATTATTTTAGGCATGATTAATATTGACACACAAGAAAATCCAATATTGGAGCTTTCAATTACTTTTTTTTTCCTCTTTAGTATAGAGTTAGGTTTTAAATTATTATGTCTAAATAAATTGGAATATGGTTAGTTACTAAGGGGACAACCAATATTATACTTTCCACTGTAAAAACTTTCTATTTTTCTTTAAACAGCAGTCATTTAGTAATGATAATATATATTTTCTATACTGATTTAATGAGAATATCAGAAAATATTTATTTAATGAACAATACCTGGAATAGATTATCAATACCATTGCCGAAAAAATAAGCTAGATTAATGACCAGTACCTCTGGGAGAAACTTAAATGCCATCAAATTCAAATACCATCAAAATGAGAACAGAGAAAAATTAAGTTCAATATAAACTTTCTGCCCAAAATATTTGCTTTAGCACAATTATTTTAATTATCTTTTCCTGTGAATGTTCTATTTTAAAGGGAACAAAAGGAAAACTATCCTAAAGTATTACAGAAATTCCCATCTTACTATTAATTTGCTCCACACAAAATAATAGATCATATTTATTTTTAACATTAACATGTTAAATGTGTTTTGGAGAAAAGGGAAAATAAGTGTTTTATTCCTAAAGTGCTGAATTTTGACATTTTTTTCAGATGAATTCAAGTTCTTTATGAAAAGGCTACCCATGAATTATTTCCTCAACACATCTACCATAATGCATTTGTGGACAATGGATTCTAATTTTCAGCGCCGCTATGAACAACTGGAGAACAGCATGAAGCAACTTTTCCTAAAGGCACAGAAAATTGTACACAAGCTCTTTAGCCTTAGCAAGAGGTGTCATAAACAACCCCTCATCAGCCTGCCAAGACAAAGGTAAGACATAATTTTGACAGCTCTAGTTTCTGAATGTGGGGGGGGGGTAATACACATGGCACGGTATTATTTATACTATTGGAGATAACTTGAAAACAATATATTCTTTCAAGGTTTAAAATAATTAATTGCTATTTTCCAGTGTAATAGTACCATGGCAACACATCTACTAATCATTCCTTTTTTACTATCAGAAGCAAGAAATCATTCTATCTTGTTATGTCTGGTAATCAACTCATAATTATATCGCAGTGAACATAAAAACACAAAGCCGTACAGTTATATAGTAAGCATAGGAAGTAAGCAAGATCCATAAAAGTAAAGTTTTTGAATACGTAATTTTCAAATGACAGAATATAAATTTTATTTTATTTGCTCTGTGTTCAGAAAAACAAATGTGATTCTATAGGACACTGTGAAAATTGCTGGGGAAGTGTCTAACAATTTCTATGAATGATGACAGAATATTTAGATATTTTTATCTGAACTGATCTTGTGGAGGCCCAGGTTTTAGATTTGCAACTTTAAGACATATTGATCAGTGAGTGCTATAAAAAGTTGTGTTCATTTAATTAATGTCATGTTGAAACAACTCAAAATGAAAAGCTAAGGAAAAATTTAGCTCAATATCACAAAAAATACGCACTTGTGCAAGTATCTCTACTATAAAATATGAAAAGCTAAGGAAAAATTTAGCTCAATATCACAAAAAATACGCACTTGTGCAAGTATCTCTACTATAAAATACTGTAACTATAGACTTCTTTCACCAAGGAAAGCCCTGAAAGTCTATACATTTTAAAAATTTGGAGTTCCCCTCATGGTTCAGCAGAAAGGAATCTAACTTGTATCCATGAGGACGCAGGTTGGATCCCTGGCCTCACTCAGTGGGTTAAGGATCCAGCGTTGCCATAACTGTGGTGTAGGTCGCAGACCTGGCTCACATCTGAGGTTGCTGTGGCTGTGGTGTAAGCCAGCAACTACGGCTCCAATTAGACCCCTACCCTAGGAAACTACACATGCCACAGGTATGGCCCTAAAAAGACAAAAGAAATAGATAATTAAATAAAATTGATTTCAAAATAAATCATTGACATTTACAATTCCTTGGATTTTAGCATATTCAAAATGTATGCAACCATCATCACCACACTCTAAGCTGAAAACATCTTCATTCCCCCCCCAAAATCTCAGTCCTTCTCCATAGCCCCACATTCGTCCCTAGGCTATTTGTCCCTATAGATTTGTCTCATCTACTATTTGTCCTCATAGATTTGCCTACACAGGACATTTCATATGAATGGACTCATACAACATGTGGTCTTTTGTGACTGGCTTCTTTCACTGATCATCATGCTTTCAGGTTCACTGACATGGTAACACACATATCGGTAGCCTGGGTGAATCAGATTTTGCTTATCATTGAATCCTTTGATGGACGTGTGTACTGTTTCCACTTTTTGGCTAGTGTGAACAATGCTATGAATGTTCACCTGTGGTTTTATAATGTAAAGATATGTGTTCGGGTTTCCTGGGGATGTGTCTAAGGGTGGAAATGTCTAGTTAGAAGATAATCTGATATTTAGCATTTTGAGGACCCGTCACCCCGTTTTCCACAATAGCAGCACCATTTAATATTTCCACCAACCATGAGAGAGCTCCAGTTTCTCCCCATCTTCACCAACACTTGTTATGATTGCACCTTTGGATTATAGTCATCCTGGGGGGCGGGGGGGGAACGTGGTATCTTCTGGTGGTTTTAATTTAACACTTTCCCCAAAACTAATGATGCTAAACCTCTTTTCCTGTGCGTGGTGTTCATTGTGCATCTTCTTTGGAGAGAAATCTGTTCGAATTTTCTTCACTCATGTTTAAATTGGTTTTTATTTGCATTATTGAGTCGTAAGTTAGAAATTTGGACGCCAGAACTTAATTAGTTTTACAATATATAAATAACTCCTTCCAGACACGGGAGTATCTTTTCACTTTCTTGCCCATCACTTCTCCCCATATGTCTGTCTGTCTGGTCCTCTAGTTCTAAGTTTGTCAGTTTTGTTTCTTTTCAAAACACTGACTTTTAGCTTTCTTTATATACCTTTTTATTTTTGTCAGTTTAATTTGATTTTTCCACTAAATCATGATTATTTCCTGACTTCTATTTGCTTTGTTTTCACTGCAATTTTTTTCCCCTACTTTCACAGAGAGAAAATGTGGGTTATTGATTTGATCGCTTTCATCTTTTTTTCAATATAGACATTCCCTGATATAAATTTTTTCTAAGCACTGCTATTAAGTTTTGCTGTTTTATGCTTCTGGTAAGTTTTCTTATTCCTTCCACACATTAGATATTTTTAATATATATGTGTATGCATATTTCCAGAAAAAAATTCCCTAACAGAGACATATATTACTTAATTATAATGAACTTCATGCTCCAAGCATGTAGTTGTAAACAACTGAAAGAGATGTTTCTATCCGCAAACAACATAGGAAATGCCAGTGAATGAGATGGAAGCAAGTCAGAGAGTTTGCTTGTAAAGACGTTGACTTGAAGGGTTCTCTTAAACAAGCGAAGCTAGAGCTGGATGTCTTTGTCTGAAGCTCAGAGAAGATTTGGGAGGGTAAGGTGGCAGCCATGAGTGCCTTCGAAACCCTGGGATCTGAGGATGTCATGGAAACTACGTAGAGAAAGTCTCAGGATACATTTAAGGGATGAGTGGAGAAACAGAAACTGAAAATGAAACAAATAGTGGAGTAACATATATCAACACAGACACATTAATCTCTAGTACAAATAAATACAAATTAAACACTCAAATATGCCATTAGAGTGCAAGTTTTGGGATTTTGTTTTGTTTTTTTCAATGGCTGTACCCATAGCACATGGAAGTTCCTGGGCCAGGCACTGAATCCAGGCCACAGCTGTGACCTGCGCTGCAGCAGCTACAGCAATGCCAGATACTTTAACCCACTGCCCTGGGCTCAAAATCGAACCCATGCGTCTATAGTGACTCAAGACACTGCAGTCGTGTAGTCAGATTCTTAACCCCCTGTGCCATGGTGGCAACTCCAGAGTGCAAGATTTTTAAGAATATAAAATAATTCAAGTTGGATATGTACAGAATAAATGCATAGATAGCATAAAATAAAGATGGATCATTTGGAACAAAATTCAATAAACAATAGAAATAAATATTTTTCTCACAAACTTCTAAACTAAATAAATCAAAGATTACCAAAGGCACTTCTTGACTTTCTTTTTTTCAATTTAACTTAATTCCTATGTTGGCTCTTACTCATCATACACAATAAAAAAATACTTCTGGCTTGATGAAAGATTTTTATTGAATTTTTTTTCCCATCACTGTATTTCTTCTACCAGGAATTGTGAGATTTTATTTCTGTTTTGTTTTTATATTTCCTATTTTAATAGCATAATATAAAATTACATTAGGGAAAAAAATATATATATATGTACTAGAGTTTGTTAGTAGAATAGAGTGGGAAAGAGGTAGGATGTTTGTGGAATGTGTTTTCAGAAAGTTTTGAAAGAGGAAGTGGAGAGGCAATACCAGTGATTCACCTATATCAGAAATTCTATTTTTTTGTTCTGCACTAATAGAATTTTTTCTCTTGAATTCATCCCATCCTAAGAACTGGGTTTCAATATCTAATATTCTAAAATCTGGAGAAATAAGAAAAAGCAAATAAAATGAGACCTGCAAAATACATTTCCACAGCCATTATTTCTTGACACTTCCTGCATAAGGGCGAGTTAGTTGAGGCTTTTCTTTGTAACGTAGAGTGTAATTCTTTCCTTTTGAGCAAGTATGGCCCTCTGTCCTTGTGGCAATTCTGCACTGCTCTCACTACCCCTCTCGTGAATTCCATGACCTCAAAACACTTTTTCTTATTGAAGTAAATTCCAAAGCCTGTGATAATCTGATTTCTTAAAGGCGGTCCAATTTTGTGCTCGTCTCCTATCTTCCAGATAAATAAAAATAAATATTTGTTTCCTTTAAGGGCAGTAATTAGAGCAATTTTTGATAAGTATTCATGTATCAAAGTCGAAATCACCTCAACTACACTATTTTGTGCTGTAATATTGTCTTCACAGAATGGCCAAGTATCCATAGAAATATTATGTTTAAAGGTCGGTTGGTAAAGGCTTACCAACCAACTCTGTAGGGGGAAAAATACCTGATTTATACCATTTACTAATTCTTGTGGTAGCAGTACTTCCACTGCAGTCAATTTCAAGCTACCAGGATGCTGTCACGGCACGTAGAGTTGCATAGTCTTGCACAACTGGTCCTTCTGAGGCTGTGCATGCCAGCTGCAGCAGGCCACTAAACATTGATTAAAATACGTTTACAAAGTTATCTCTTCTTCATTAATGCTGGACAGTGAGAGGATGACATCGCTTCTCTAATGTCACAGAGAAGAATGAGATTAGGTCTATGTCAGTCTTTATCTGAGAGCTATGCCATGCACTTCCTATAAATGCTCTATAACAGGAGTTAGAAAATGGCATATGTGCCACATCCCACCCTCACCAGTTTTTGTATCAGCTTGTAAAGCAAGGCTCTTATTAACTTTTTAAATAGTTGAAAATGATCAAGAGGAGAAAATTTTTGATTGACAAAGATTGTATGGGATGCATATTCAAATGTGCATAAATAAAAATCCATACCCATTTTTCTACGTATTGCCTGTGGTCACTTTCACACTCTGGTGGCAGCTGCTTGTCACAGAGAAGCTCTGTAAGGTCCTGAGACCCTACAATATTTGCTGTCTGGCTCTTACAGAAAAGTTTTGCCAACCATGTTCTACTATAATATATACTCTGTCTTTAAAAATGTTATCAATTGTTTTAAAAATATTCACTTTGTATATCATTGAACTATTTCATTAGTATATGTTATATTAAAAAAGAATATTATTACTTTACACTCCATCATATGGACACCTTGTAAAAACCAGACTGAATCCTGAATCCTGAGTATTCAGGAAGTTAAACTGAATATTTTACGAGTAATAACTCAAATATGTAATTATATATTCATTAATAAATATGTATGTGTATATACATTATATATATTATGTAGATAATACACATACATTATGTGTTATATAAGTATATACATTTTATACAGATCTATACATTATATATAAACATTAATATATTGTATCTATACATATATGCATATGTATATATTTTAAATAATATAGCACCCATAGGAATAACATAAAACTCTATAATATCAAAGTGATTTTAATTGAAGTGTCATTGCAAGTTGATCTACCAATACAGATTTGGATTATTTTGTGGAGTCAGCCAGCTTTCCCGTCTTTCTCATCCATCTACCCAGATCCCCTTCAATTCTGGTCCAATTCAAAAAGATATTATGACTATGGACTAAGAAGAACAAACACAATGAAAATTTGAGGCAAATGAAGTTGCAAGACTGAGCAGTTATCTGTGGATGGAGGAGAATAAAATAAATCTGGGAATGCTGAAATAAACTATGTAACCCCTAACATGTTTGGGAAGGATTGTCCTGCACACTGGAACTCTGAAAAGATGAGATCCAGACAGGATTTTAAGAAATCCAAATGTTAAGTTATCTGCTGGAGTTCCTAGAGACAGATCTCAAATTCACAGACAGCAAGTGCTCAATAAATATTTCATGAGTGCTCTGTGATATTTTTCTTGATACTTTAGTTGAACCTCTGAACCCACACAACAATGAATTATTACTCTATATAAAATGTTTCCCTGTCTGCATAAATTGGATCACCTGTTACAAGGTGGATATATTATGTTCTGCTTTGCTTGGTTTCTCCATTAAGCAGGTGAATGTCCTCCCCTGTTCTTTCAAATGGACCTGAGACTGTGTCTTTGTCTGTTCTGGCTGCTATAAACAAAAAAATGCCACAGACTGGGCATCTCACAAACAACTCTCAAAGCCTGGAGACTGAGGTCCAAGATCTACATACCATCGTGATGGGGTTCTGGTGAAGGACACTAATCTCATTCACAAAGCCTCCGTCCTCTGACCAAAACACCTCCCAAAGTCCCCCGCCTTTTACTGGCCTTATTTTCAGGGGCTAGGATTCCAACACGTAAATTTTGAGGGGCCGCAGCATTCATATCCTAGCAGGCAGGGTTGGGCTCTGTCTTGAGAAGAGAGTGAGAAGACCCGGGAGTTGTGTCTTTTGTTCAGGAATCCTGTCCGTGGTGGTTGAGAATGAAGATCTCATGTAGACCCAATATGAGACACAGAAGTCAGGTCTCGTTCAAACTCCTGTTTTCCTTCGACTCCTAGATCCAGTGTACTTGTCTTCTGAGTTTTTGTTATTCACATTTTCCTTCTCCACCTCAAACGTGACCCTTTTTGTCCCATATGCATCAGGCAGTTACCACTCTATAAGCCATGCAAGACAAGTAGATATTTTAACATGTTCATGGGGAAAAAGCTTTGTGAATGACCTTTCCAGCATCTGAAATACAGGAATGATGTAGAACAATTCCTTTAAATTGCATTTCCCCCTTAGTTCTTTCTCAGCTCTTTTCAGCCTGCTTTCATTCTTCTCCTCCTCCTTTGCTGAATATCCAGACATTTTCCTTCTTTACTGATCCTCATTCTCCTCAGTATATATCCCCTCTTTACTGAAATCTTTCTACCCCTTTTTTTTTTTAAATTCAGGTGATTTTAGTGCTCTTGGAATCCCAACTTACAATTTCTCATTAATCCTCTCCTGCAAAAGAGTGCCTTCTCGCCTTAGCTAAATTTTCTTTTTTAATGCATTCGAAGGTTACAAATAACAGGTTATGTTTTCTCTTTTCAGAATCGTTTTCCTACTTTGGTGTAACATATGAGGTGCTACATCTGATTATTCTTCCAATAATTTCATCTTATAGCATGAATCCGAGTTGGTCTCCTTCTCTTGTAAAAAACATAATAGAAATAAATAGACATAAATGTAGAAGATAGAACATTTAATAAAATTCTGGATCCATTGTGAGTGTATACTGGAACTATTAAAAATGAAGTAGGGACTTGTGATTTGCCTGTGGTAATGAATTTCCTCAACATGGCATAAAACTTCAGACAGAGCAGGACCGTCAAAGTCCAATGCAGTAAATATGACGGCTTTTTTGTTTGTTTTGATAGTTAATTTTATCAAAGTCTGTGTATTAGAAGAGTGTATAGATCATAACCCAAGGCACCATTATTATACAATGTTGAGAGGGGCAATTTGGAAGAATATTGCCCTGGGAATGGGAGGAATGAAAAAGCATCGGTTGTTGCCAAGTCTTAATGGTTCATTATATACACTAATAAAGAAATATAAATACATAACATTAAAAGCAACACTATAAGGTCAATATAGCTATTAAATATTTGGAAAATCACCAAATAATATTATTTGGCACATAATAATATTATTATTTGCTTATTTGGCACATAAGCAAAATGGAAATCTGTGAAGCTAAATTATAATTTTATAATGTATAAACAAAAGAAATAAGAAATGGTAAGTATTTTAAATCATCATCAGGATTTTTTTTTCTCTTTTTATGGCCACACCCACAGCATATGGTGGTTCCCAGGCTAGGGGTACAATAGGATCTGTGGTCAAAGCAATGCCAGATCCAAGCCAGGTCTGCGACCTACAGCACAGTTTATAGCAATGCCAGATCCTTGACCCACTTAGCAGGGCCAGGGATCCAACCTGTGTCCTCATCTTCACTGAGCCACGATGGGGACTCCATCTCAGGATAGTTTTAAAGTAGTTTTTGACTACACAAAAAATTGATCAGGGTTAATATTTTTATCTTGTTTTAGTAAAATATATAATCTTGTCAAACAAAAAGTTCATTAATTTTTTAATAATGAAGAGATAAACTTTGGTTTTATTATATGTAATATTAGAGTATTTATTCTTAGAAAGTGTATATTAAACATGATTTCAAAATGCATTTATATATAAGGAGCATTTTTGAGGCTGCTTCTAACTTGGAGAATAATAATTATAGGGCTGTAGACCCTATTCCCTTAATAAAAAAAAGGAAAGATTGACATGGGAGTGTATTTATACACCCACTTTAATGACCTTTAATTTCGTAAGGGTCACTCTACACAGTGTGTTTTCTGTGTTATTTTAGTGGCAAATCCTTTAGCTGAAATTTTCCATGATGATTTTGATCAAAAATATCAAACTGTCTCAGGACCCTTTCAAATGCATAAAAATCATTGAGAAATCCAAAAAACTCTTCCCTGTGGAAGATTTGAATCTATGCATGTACGTGTGTGTGTGTGTGTGTTTACCACAGTAAAAATTAAAACTGACAATTTTTAATATATGTATTCATTACTACATTTTAAAGAACAATAAGCAAGTTCATTATATCCGGGCATATATGACATTTAAACTTTAATGATTTTTGCACATTTCCTTAATTACTATTTGGCTTTAGAGAAGGTACTGAATTCCCATAGCTGTTCATGCATGGAATCTGTTGCAAACTGTAGTTTTGGAGAGCCACACAGATGTATTGAAGAAATGAGGGTGGTTGTAGCATTTTCAAATAATTGTGGATATTATTCTTAGATCCTACACCAAAATTCAACAAGTAGTAGATTCTTAAAAGTCAGTTGTAATATAGAATCTGAAAGCATGCAGTGAACATACTGAAATCTATCACGTTAAATTATTTGATCTATTCTGTACCTTTGACGGATCTTCTACCCATGCACACAAAATCGTGTTAGTTATTTGAAAAATACTGGTTCACTCAGTCGTGAGCATCTCCTAACTGTTGGTGCATTTCCTTATATAATCACGAAAAATCCCCTTCCTGATTATCATCATTGGAATCGTAAGAAAAGTCAGTACATATTGGGAAGCTGTCAGTCTCTTGGTGGCAGATACACATCTTCCAAATTCCTAATTTTTACTTGAAAGCTAAAGTTTTCACATTGTCATTAAATACATCAGTTTACCATAAAGAGAGAGATTTATTTTTTTCGGTTTTGGTAACAGATATGCCAAATATTCAAGTCTGAGTAAGGCGGTCTGTCAGTCGCTCTCTCAAGTGAAAATGGTTGCCATGAAAAGCTTGCAACCAATACAACCGCACAAGGGCGGTCCAGCGAGCAGCACAAGTGCGTTATTCCTGTGCTCATCTGTTTTGACATAATGTGTCCTGAAAATTGAGATCCAGTAAATTTGTTTTTAATACCTCACTAAGAAAAATTTAAGGAGTTCCCGTTGTGGTTCAGTGGTTAACGAATCCGACTACGAACCATGAGGTTGCAGGTTCGATCCCTGGACTTGCTCAGTGGGTTAAGGATCTGGCGTTGCCGTGAGCTGTGGGGTAGTTCACAGACACGGCTCGGATCCCACGTTGCTGTGGCTCTGGCGTAGGCCTGGGAACCTCCATATACCACGGGAGTGGCCCTAGAAAAAGGCAAAAAAAGACAAAAAAAAAAAGAAAATTTTAAAATGAGTATACTTTCTGTTGTATAAGCGTGAATCAGAAAATAATATGTAACTACTAGTACATCCTTGATTTATGCCATGTTTCCAGCCATCATTTACCCACCATTGTTTTGGACACTCTCAGTGCAAAGTCCACAGAATACAAAGGAAAAATAATGTCTTTCTATGTCCATGAGAATCTTTTTTGTTTTCATTTGGCACACACTTTACAGGGTCTTGCTTCCCTTCCCCACTACCCGCTTCACCCACACCAAAGGGCTAGTGGACCACTGTTTAGAAAGTTGCTCTAGGTCAATTTCAACTCCTTATAAGGACCTGCTAGGCCGGAAGACAAATCGCGAGGCTGTCACACAGGGCACGTCCCTTCTTCCTCACCTTCTCTCTCTTGCCTCATGCAACCTCTGATTTCAGCGAAGCCCAGGCTGCACCACCCTCTTAGCCTCAAAAGGATGTAAGCGGAAGGAATGCATGACGCTTCTGAATTGAACCTAAAGAAAGAGGAACACCTGCCATCGACATTCTCCTCTTCTCCCTGGCTAGAATGCAAATGTGATGGCTACAACGGAAAAATTATGACAGGAAACGCCATATTAAACTTCGCAAAGCCCAATCCCTTTGAAATGAGCTCAAAAGTCCTTGATGGTTTGTTTGTACGTTTATTTGAGAGAAGATGAAATTGCAGTTTTTCTACGCCAATATTATTTGGCTTATGTTACTGCAGTCAAACTTGCATCCCAACTAATAAAAGGACCTTACTGTATGGCCTCCAAATCCTCTAATATTGCAGAATGTGTGACTTAATTAAAAATGGCATTTATATATTAATACAAGGGAATTTGCTGAGAGCGATTTTATATGAAACTGTATGGAAAAGTGAGGGTATTAATTTCCTTTCCATTTCTACATTACAAAAGAATTTGTATTATTTTTTATGTTTCACCCACTCTGTGATGACTCACAGGCACTTGCTAAGTAATAATGATCAGTAAATGTAACAGGTTTAATATTTAGACATCTTCAATGTGTTATTGAGAAATGTGAAAAATAGAGCAATCACAAAAGAACTCAGCATGTGGACGGTGCTTACATAACCCTTGTTTAACATGTACCAAACAAAAAAAACATTTTTATGTACAGATCAATTCTAATCTATTAGTGATAATCTTCAAATGCGTTTTCAAGTGCTTCAGAGTAAGAATAAAATGAATGCTGTAAGAAACACTTAGTTACTTGTATAGAATAACTCCTATTCGAATTTAACTGGATTCTGATTCCAGAAAGCCAGTGAGACGAATTTTCAAGAAGAAAAAAAAATTGCTAGGTGTGCCCCGTTATCCTTGGTACAGGGCCACTTCCAAACACATTTCAAAATAAGCAAATGTAGTTCTTCCTCCCATGCTACCACCTTTCACCTAACTCGAGTTGGCCTGTGTTTCAGCTCTCCTGGCTGGAAAATGTCCTTATCTTTTAACTATAATGTTCCTACTTCGACCTTCAGTGAAGGGCTCATTGCATGATTTTTCAGCTTATTCGATCTCAATAAACGTTAGCTGAAAATAATTCTTTAAAAGAATTCAAATTCATGCTTAGGTATGAAAAGCTCTTTGGATTTTAAAATCAATGGTGTGATAGCCGTAGAATGCTTCAATTTGAGGCATTTTAGGCAGAGTACAAAAAATAATAAAATAAAATTAAAATTTACAGGATTATTGAGCTGTACCTGTTCTTCTTAGCTTTTTTCTTCTTTTTTCTTTTTTCTTTTTTTCATGGATGAAAGGCCATGGGGAGCAATCAAAGAGCTTATCACCTTGAAATTTTGTCTGTTAAATGCTGTCAACAGCCCACAATCTATACAGGAAAGAGATCCACATTCAAACATAAACGCTCTCCTTTCAGATAACTGATTTAGATAATATTAACAGAATCAAAAGGCCCTGCTCCTTCTGGAAATTTTGTGGATGTATGCGTATGTGTTTATTTATTTATACATTTGTGAAATTGAGCAAAGTTATCAGTTCATTATAAGTTTAAAGTAAATATCTTGTAGTGTTATCTTATCCTTCCTTTCATTTTTTTTTTCTTTTAATTTTCTGCCCTGAGGAATAGGAAGCCAAGAACCAAGGGGAATAGTCTTGAGTATAACACATCTTCCAAGTAAGAGAGATGTGTTCCTTTTTTTTAATGTGTTTAACTATGCACATGTCCCTGCAGTACCCCCTACTCCATCTTCGTGGCATTAAAACAGTCTTGCAGGAAAGGGTTCATGTCGTTCCCAAATACTTTTGCTCCCGTACCTCAGTGGAGGTGCCGGCTTGAATCATCAGATTTGACAACAATATAGTAACAATATAGTAACAATATAGTAACAATATAGACAGCTCCAGAGAACTACCTTAACATTTAAGTTAACTGTCTTGAAAGAAAAGTCCTATTCATAGAATCTTGGAAATAATGTCTATAAAGTGGAAGGTTAAGCCCCTCCCTCCCACAACACTTTACAGCCCGATTTCAAGTGAATGTTACTTTGTAGCAACCATCAGAATCAGGTTCTCTTCTGTGTGTGTGTCTTTTTAGGGCTGCCCTTGCACCACAGCATATGGAAGTTCCCAGACCCGGGGTCCAATCCGAGATGGAGCTGCCGGGCTACACCACAGACACGGCCACACAACATGGGATCATTTAACCCACTGAGTGAGGCCAGGGATCAAACCTGCATCCTCATGATACGTATTGGTCGGGTTCGTTACTGCTGAGCCGCTAAGGGACCCCCCCAGAATCAGCTGCTTATTTGATGTTGTCCGCAGGTTTGTGCCACAGAAGTTACTTCAATGGTTCTGCTCTGAGTCTTCATTTTCTTCTAAGTTGATGATGGCCCTTCATTGTGTTCCACAAAATAACTTGCATCTTATCATAGATTAATATTTGTTTCTAAAATAAATACATCAGCCCACATTTCCTGAAAGAGCCATAGTCAAGCACATTTGGAGACTAGAGTTAATCTAAACTTTTGACAATGTACACATGCATACCAACTATTTGATAATGTCCTACCATTAGGAAAAAAGTAGATTTGTTAAAAATTAGGATTTTCCAGAGCACTTTTGCATCCTACAATGCCTGTTTACTTCTCCAAGTACACTCTTGGAAAAAACACTGTACCACCATTTTTCACCCCATCCTTAGAGCTTCTAGAATTGTCTACAGTTCTAATGTAATCGCCTCAGTCACCATAAAATATTTGATAATTACTTTGAGCTGAAAATGATTTTTAGAAGTTCTTTGCTTTCTCCTTAGATGGCTTCTGAGTGAGGTATCAATTCTTGGCAAATGATTATTTTAATTACTTTCTCAGAAAGACTTGGAGATTACTCATCTCATCTCTATACAAGAAAGAATAGCCTGAAATGGTCCTACAAATCAAATGCCAATTTCTTTCCTAAAACACATTTTTTGTCACATTTCTTTTTTTTTATAAACTTGAACATGGCAATTTTCATCCTAGCAGCCTGCATGAGATGGAGGGTTGTATTATATGCAGGCTTTCTTGTGACAGGTAATTGGCACACGAAGTTACATCTTGGAGGGAAATAAGTATTGTGGAGTGCAAGGAAATAAACTGATTATTTGCTGACATCATATTAGCCATCAGTTGTTAACCATGTGTGGAGCATAAAGTGGGAATCAATATAGATTTCAGGATACAGATGTTTCTCCAAATTTTATAATGTTATTGGCAATAGAACTCTTGGAATAGATGTACATACAAACTTTACGTATATTTAAATCAGGGTTGAGAATCAGTCTAATTTCTGTTTGAGTCACTTCTAAAAATTTTTACGTATTTTATGGAATAAATGGATGTATGTTTACTTTGCCAAAATAAATAGGAAGCAGAACATCATCCACTATCAGAATGCTGTGGTGGTTTTGTTATCTCAAATAAGAAACCCAACCTGTAAATCAGAAATATTATGTTATCCATGAAACTTTCCTCCTGAATGCTCCATTAAATGTTGTAGCCAGAAGTAAACATGATGTAGGCATGACATGATTTAGAGTAGAACAGAATTTTCAAATGTCTTACTCTATAAAAAATGTAATAGTGTATACATAAGAGAGGAATATCACTCAAAGTGTTTTCTTATGCGCAGTTCAGTTTTGTGTGAATAATACTGGAGGCTTCAATGTGTGGAGATGAAATAGGTTATATTAAAAGTGACACTCATAAATGTATTGATAAAATAGTATTTGTCCTAAACCCTTTACCCTTAATTTGGTAACACCTTGTAGAGGCAATGTACAATCTCGTTTTTTTTTTTTTTTAATTTTTGTTAGAGTATAGTTGATTTACAGTTTTGTGTCAATTTCTGCTGTACAGCATAGTGATCCGGTCATACTTACAAACACACACACACACACACATATATATATTCTTTTCTCATCTCATCTTCCATAATGTTCTATCCCAAAAGACTGGCTCTGGTTCCCTGTGCTGTACAAATGGACTTCATTGCTTATCCATTCTAAATGCGACACTTTGCATCTACCAGCCACAAACGCCCTAACCATCCCACTCCCTCCTTCTCCGCCATCAGCAGCCACAAGTCTGTTCTCTATATCCTTGAATCTGTTTCTATTTTGCAACCTTTAAACTCAGTTTATTTTATAATCTTCCTGCTGAGGACAGCAAAGCACCAAAGTAGCCTTCCTTGCCTCCTTTCATCAGTATTCTATTACATGTATTCCTCACATGTGTATGTATGTATGTATGTTTCCATGTTGACATATACACACATACAGGCACACATATAGAGCAAGTCATTAAATGGTATGTGACCAAAACCCAGAGTTCTTTTCCTTAAGCATTAAAGTAAAACATCACTTTCTAAAAGCAAATGGCTTTTTGAATCAAGGATTAAAAAAAAAAAACAACAACAACTAAATATTACGAAGATCTACACTAGTTTAAATCCCTTACACTGGAAAAGGAACAGGTAAACAAACTTTGAAGCCCTTCATCTGAGGCGGCCACGACAGGTTAAAAAGTGAGTGAATACATTTCAAAAATCAATGCCAGTTAAAATCAAAATCCCTATCTCACAATCCAGATGCACTTCAGACAGCAGCAAACAAAACAACACAAAAGAACACCGATGTGACAAAAGAACACAGGAGAAAATGAAGGTCAGTTTGTTGTGGTTGTTCTATTAAACCCAGCAGGAAGACTTCATGTAGCTTTCCAAAAGGAAACGAAAAAGATCAAGTCTCGGGTAGTATCTTGTATTGATCCGAAGTAAAATTAGTTCATACAAGCGAGAACGTCATTTGTAAACAATCTTGAAGCAAAATGGAATGTAAAGAAAAGCTACCAATTTTAAGGGATATATATATATATTTATATAATGGATGTGTGTGTGTGTGTGCGCGTGTGCGCGTAGCCTCATCCTAAATACACACACACAGAAACATCCTTGACCATATGTTAAAAACATAACAACAATACACGATTATGATTTAAATACATGATTTTCATTTCAAAAATCCCATTGAAATGAATGAAAAATCACTGCCTGAAGCTAGGGAAGCATTCAGTCAATATGCAAGAATGTGGAATTTGAAAGATATCCTGCAGGAAACAAACAGGAATGAGGGTAGAGCCGATCATTTCACAGTTTGCCACACTCGGGTGAAATAGCGACCTAGTCGCAAATAGAAGAGACATTGAGTGTCCTCCCTCCGTACCCCTTATTGCAGAGCCACAAAAATATGATAAAGGGGTATGATTTGGGGGTTGACATGCTAATGAGAAGCGTCGTGTATTAAGCACAAATTAGGAGTCAAACACATCTAAGAGCCTTACCTGTTTTTGTTCATGTAATGCAGTGTTACAAGGTAGTTAATGCTATTATTCAAAAAATCCAATTGCGGAAACTGAAGTCTAGTTAATCTAAACAATTGCCCAATATTATTCAATATTAGTATAACCAACAATATTATTAAACTAGTGATGGCAGAGCTAGTATCCAAACTCGGGTAGTTTGGCTAAACAGCTTGGATTCTTAATCCACAGCCCTGGTGCTTCCCAAATTTGTGGTGTTTGTTAAAACAGGGCTCCCAGCTCCTGCTCATCCATAGCTGCTAAGGCATTTGAGAGGCTACTGAATCCATGCAAAAGCATGGGGTCATGAAACGGAATCCTCAGAAAATAAGAAAGGTTTGGTGGGGATTCAAAATTCTGATTGTGAAATTTAAAACTAAAAGAAAGGCAGTGGACTGTTAGAGAAAACTGAATTGGTTTATTAGAAGAAACTCTTAAGAAACTGAGTCATAACAGTTAAAAAAAAAAGAATGGGAAGATGTAATTTATTGGGGGGGGGAGAAATGTACATGAAAATCATGGAAAGTGCATAATAGAATTTCCATAAAAAGACACCTGATAGCTATTTGAGGGAGAAGGGGAAGAAGGAGGGAGAGAGAGAGACAGAGAGAAGACACGGGCAGGGGTGGGGTGGGAAGGCACTTTTCTTATAAGACGTGAATTTGGATGAAATGAAGACCCAGCACCAAGCAGGATGTGTCAAGAAAGATGGTGCTGTGTAGAGGTTTCTGAATTCAGGTCAGTCGTTTTTAGCCAGTCCATGTCAGTTCTTCCTAGTGCTGCGGGGAGTTTTAAGATTTGTCTCCTTTAAGAGCCAACCTATTGTATGCACGGATGCAAAAGAAAAGGCAAAGCCGTGCACTCCGTCATCACGGTCCATCCCCCCTGCTGCCTCCCAGGATGACAACCACATCATTGGTTTATCGCAGATCAAGGCTTCTTCATCTCCAGATGTGGGTAACTGAAGGCAGACACAGCTAGAGGCTCTTTCTGGATCACAGTTTAGCTTATTTCCTTATTTTTTAAAATTTTTATTCATTTTTATATGTATATTTTTTTCTACTGTACAGCATGGTGACCCAGTTCCACTTACATGTATACATTCTTTTTTCTCACATTACGTGTTCCATCAGAATTGACTAGACAGAGTTCCCAGTGCTACTTTAGTGTCTATCATGCTTCCCCTGGAGAGAGCCAGAGGAACAGGGCACCTTGTCAGGATACCATAAACTGTACTTACGTAAAACCAAATGCAACAAGCCACTCTAACTACAAGAGGGAAGCCCACTTGCGGCTTTTCTTTTTTTCCAAGACTGCGACAGCAAAAGAGGTTTTTTTTATATATATTTCTTCACTGGCAATGTAACCTAGTGAGCATGGGGAAAAAAAATTAATGTGCAGTGCTAAAATACTAAAGCATGGAAGATCAATCAATGGCATTTTGAGAAGAAAAATAGTTACTCAAGAATTTGAGGCATAATCAGGTGGTTTCCTATATAACAGGAAATAAAAAAAATATGACTCCATGTAATGCCTCAGATATTGTAATCTCCAAATATTTTTTCATGAAAATATTACTTATTAAGTTGAGATTAATAGAATGATTAATTTAAGAAGGTATGTAAACATTTTCCTAAAATTAAAAAAAAAATTACCTTTCGATTTCAGACCAAGAAAAGAATGCCTGCTATTGCTTTTATTATTTACTCTTGTCTAGGAACTTCTGCTAGTAAAATAAAGCCTGAATATGGAATTAGCAAAAATAGAGATATTAATATTTAAAAGAATGTATGATTATTAGTTGTAGATGGTATGATTATTTTTCTAAAAATCTTCCAGAGAATCAACTAGAGTAGAACATAAAACCAAACGTACACAATGTTCAAACAAACGACTTAATCTGCTAGTTACAAGATAGTAAAATTAAAAATCATTAGCCTAATAATAAATGAGCAAAGTTAGTAAGAGAATATCATATTAGGATATGAAGGGAAGTTGTGAATAAATGAAGAGCTTAGCCATGTTTCTGAATGGAAAAAATCTTATAAAAATACTCTTTTCCCATAAAATAATGTTTAATGCATCATTACTGAAAATTTATCTGGAAGAAACAAGTTAAGCAAAAGTGGAAAATATTTTAACAAGGGACAATGATAGGAGACAAGCATCACTAAATATTAAAATATATTCTAAAGAAATAGGATACTGTTTTTAAAGTGTCCTGACTACGCTACTGAGTAGCCACAAGAAATCACTTTCTCTCCGATTGTCTCAGTTTTCTAACTATAATGTGTGGGTAATAAAAGAACCTACCTTATAAAAGTATTATGAGAATTAAACTGGCTTATATATGCAAAGTCTCAATATTTTATTAAACCCCTCAAAAACTATCCCTTTGATAATGGTACTGATGGTGAAGGTGAGGATGCTACAGGCATTCAGTAGAAAAGAAAATACCGTAAAGCATAGAAATAGTCTCAGGTATATGTAACAATTTGCTTTATGATTGTAGCAATGGGGGAGGGGAATGCATGCAAGCACACCCAGGGTAAAGTTACATTAATTTTCTGATCTTAACTTAAAAAGCAGAGACTTACTAGGCCATTTTTAAATTATGATTTAAAAATCATATCTAATAGGGTTAAATATTTTAAATAAAATTTCTGAAGAGAAGTTTTTTAAAGGAAACTGTTATCTGACAGGAAATTAAGAAATCCACCCCTCATAGTCCTTGGATCAAAGAAAATCCAAAGGGGAATTGCAAATTCTGGAATGCATTAAAAGAAAGAAAATTTCATAGCAATACCTATTAGAACATAACAAATTCTGGACTCAGAGTAAAAATTATTGGTTTAAATGCCTTACATATTAAAGAAAAAAATTAAAAACTAGCGTTACGTAGAACCTGTAACCGTTTATTTTGTTCATTCAACAAATAAATATTGAATGTCATTTGTAGGAGCCAGAGATGCATCAATCTGCAAAATAAAATGTATTTATTTATTTTTTTTCCTGGAAACTTGGACTTAATGTTTTAGTGGGGTCAGAAAGAAACTAAACGGATAAATTATATATCATTATAGAAGGTCATGAGGGTTGAGGAGAAAAATAAACCAGAAAGGGCGATAGTTTCAAAGACGGTGCTTGCTTGTGTGTGTGTGTGTGTGTGTGTTATTTTCCCTGGAGTTGTCAGCAAAGACTTGAAGGAGGTGAGAGAACGGTAAGTCAGGTAAATATCTGGGGGAGAGAAAACTACAGCTGGAGCGAATAGCAAGGACAGCACCCTGAGCTGCAGTGGAGTCCAGTGTGGAAGAAATTTTGGGGAACCCCAGGGGCTAGAAAGGATTGAGCCAGGAGATAATAAACAGGTAATGTGGTCAGAAGTAAGGGGTGGGGTCAGACAGCAGACATCAGGGAAAGGCGGTAAAATGGCCAGTTGGCAAAGCATCAAGATACACTATGTTCACAGGCAAGATTTCCCCAACCTTTAAAGACTAGAAAAGGTGTGTTATTTGTTTTTTCCAAACCACAGGCAACTCTGGAAGGCAACGTGTTTTATAAAGCCCACATAACTTTAATGTGAAAAAAAGTAATAGAACCTATAGATGAATGGAACCTATAGATGAATATGCTTCAATGTCTAATTTAATCATACAAAAGATAAAATATTTTTCTAGAAGTAAAATGACCACCTGGAGGAAAGGCTACTCAATATTGCATTGCAGTTCCCTTAGGATGCTAACGTCTCTGGTGTTATCACACGTGATGTCATTATGCTTTCATGGAACGCCGGACCCATCATCGCTTTCCATGCCCCAAACTTGGAATCACACTTAGAACCTTCTCCTCTCCAAGAGTCCTCACTTTGTTTTAGAATAGATGGACATTCACGATTGCAGTGTGGGTGCTGTGGATACCACTTTATTCTTTTATTTGTGCATTAAGTGTAGACACTACCTATGAGGCCCTTTAATACAGGGGGAAAAAACAAAACTTCCGTGTTTCAAAAGTTGTTGATTCATATGAAATTTCCTGGAATGTACCTGATGCATATTTATGGCTTCTATGACTATAAATTAATTGATATTTCTCTGCTATCTCTTGAAGAATCCTATGCAACAAGTGGTGATGCCATTTTGCCCCCTAAAAAGCTCCTATTTGTTTTTATGGACCATTGACACCCGAACAGACCAACTGGGCGTCATTCTTCTTGCTTAAATTTATAAGGCTTTAAGGCCCTTCGTTCATTCATAGTATCTTTAGCGAAGTTTTAAATGCTCACACCTATGTGATGTTCAGGCAATTAACTGTTTGTAATATACTCTTTAGGGACTGTTAATTCTAAAATTTTGTCGCCCAATTATCACTTCTTAAAGGGATATTCCTTGGCTATCACCTTGACTTTTGACTAAAAGGACTTAAAAGAGTCACAAGTACGCCTCAGTTGTGATGTTCAGCTGCAGTCAGGACACTCTGGCAGAGGGACCCATGTCCATTATTATCTGTTGGGGATTTATTCTGGTTCGCTGGTATCCATGCAGTGCTCTTCATTAAAGATGTCGAATTCAGCCCTAGAATATCTATAAAAGTGTGCATTTGTCGGGTGGAGGACTATCTCAGTGTTAGGGAGGTTCCTTGCTGAAGCACCACCCTCAGGATTTCTGCTGTTGTTCCTCTATCCACAAAGGCTGCTGGTCCAGCTTGTGTGCGCAGTCAGGAACGCTTCTTCAGGCTACCTTGGGAAAAAGATGTATTTGGTTTCTTACTTTCAGCTACAAGTCTTGACTAGCTCTCTTCCTTTCCTTTCTTCTTTCTTTCCTTCTTACCATTCTTCCTCCCTCCCTTTCTTCTTTTTTTTTAAGGTATAATTGACAAAACTGTAATATATATATATTTTTTTAAATAAAACTGTAATATATTTGAAGTATACAGTGTGAACATTTGGTAGACACTGGGAAAAACTCTCATCACCAAGTTAATTAACATATACACAACCTTATTATTAACATATACACAGCCTTATTATTGTATTTACTTTTTTTCTTTTTTGGTGAGAACACTTACATTCTAGTCTCTCAGCAAACTTCTATTATACAATACTGAAGTACCAACTATAGTCATCATGTTATATATTAAATCCTCAGACCTTATTCTTCTTGTAACTGAAAGTTTGTACCCTTTGTCTAACCTCTTTTCATTTCCCCCTTGCCCTAGTCCCTGGCAACAGCCATTCTATTCTTCAAATCTATGAGTTACATACATATGTGTACTCATAGATATATGTAAGACTTCACATAACAATGATACCATTTAGTAATTCTCTTTCTCTGTCTGGCTTATTTCACTTAGCATAATACCCTCCAGATTCATCCATGTTGCCAATGACTGAATCTATTTTCTCTTTTCAAGGCTAAATGGTATTCCATTGATTTCTGTGTATTAATTTTGTAGCCTTCAACTTTGATAAATTCATTGAGGCGTTTTAAAAGTTTTTTGGTACTGTCTTTAGGGTTTTCTAAGTGTAGTATCATGTCATCTGCAAACAGTGGTAGTTTTACTTCTTCTTTTCCAATTTGGATTCCTTTCATTTCTTTTCTTTGGATTCCTTTTATTTCTTTGCTGTGGCTAGGACTTCCAAAACTATGTTGAACAATAGTGGTGAAAATGGACATCTTTGTCTTGTTCCTGATCTTAGTGGAAATGTTTTCAATTTTCCACCATTGAGAATGATGTCAGCTGTTGAAATAAATGAAATAGAGACAAAGAAAACAATAGAGAAGATCAATGAAACCATTGGTTCTTTGAAAAGATGAACAAAATTGATACACCTTTACCCAGACTCATCCAGAAAAAAAAAGGAGAGGGCTCAAATCAATAAAATTAGAAATGAAGAAGGAGAAATTACACCTGACACCACAGAAGTACAAAGGATCATAAGAAACTACTATAAGCAACTATATGCTGATAAAATGCACAACCTAGAATAAATGGACAGATTCTTACAAAGGTACAGTGTACCAATACTGAACCAGGAAGAAAGTGAAAATATGAACAAACCAATCACAAGTGCTGAAACTGAACATGTGATTAAAAACCTTCCAAAAAACAAAAGTCCAGGACCTGATGGCTACACAGGTGAATTCTGTCAAACATTCAGAGAAGAAACTCTTTCAAAAAACAGCAGAGGAAGGAAGACTCCCAAGCTCATTTTATGAGGCTCCCATCATCCTGATATGAAAACCAGACAAAGATACCACAAAAAAAAAAGAAAATTACATTCTTTTCTAATAAAATTTATTCCTGAAGCAAAAAGTGAGCATTTTGATAGTTAAATTGTCTCAAGAATACTTCAATAACATATTATAAAAATTCCACTTGGAAGTTACATTTTTCCCCAGTACAAAAATATTTTTGAGAGGTTGTCCTCTCAGAAACTATTAAACTGTTAAATGTTATTAAAGTAAAAACAAAAACCCACTCAAATTTGTGTCTAAGGTCATTGCAGTTTTTCAGATGGTATCTTTCATGAAAAAAACCAAAAGGATGAATTCTGTAATTTCTTTCCCAAAGCCAACCATATAAAAATTAAAATATTTCTTAGCTCTGCCCTTAGTCCCAGCCAGATTTAAATTCTCAGTTTTCTCATTTCTTACTGGAATGCTACCAAATGTTTTATTTCCTCATAACAAATTAGGTTAAGTATCATTTCAGACGCTTATTGACTATTCATACAGCATATTTTGTGAAATGAATGCTCAAATGTTTTGTTCACTTTATCAAGTATTTCATTTTCTTATTATTGACTTCTAATAATTCTTTGTATGTTATAATACAAGTATTTTCTCCGACACAGGAATTTCAAATATATTCCCCCAGCATGTGTCCTGCTATTTCATTTTCTTAATGGTGTCCTTTGAAGAGGAGATTTTTAAAAATCTTGTTGAAATCGATTTATTGATGATTTTGTTCTATAGTTAGCACTTTCAAGTTGTAAGAAATCTTTGTCCAACAAAAAGGTTGAAAAGATTTTCTACAAAGTCTTCCTCTGGGAAAGAAGTCTTTTATATTTTATGCTTGATTTTCCCTTTTTATACTTGCTTTTTATATTTATTTCTTACATTTTTAAGCTTATATAGGCATATTTTTAATGACCGATATTATTTTCAATCCTCCCAAAAACTCTTTAAAATATACAAGTCATGTAAGGGAGGATTTATTATTCTGTTTTACAGATAGGGAAAATGAAGATTAAAATGTTAAAGAATATTCAAAAGATTACACAGTTAGAAAATGGTGATAAGTCTAGAATAGACTTAATGTCTCTGCAATTTTCTCTAACATTTGACAATCATCTCCAAATTCCAGTCTCAATCAAAATGGCGTGCATTTAAATGCAAGGCATAAAATCTTCTTTATTACTGGAAAATAACCAAGAGGTATATAGCAATTTAGTATAGATGAATAAATGGTTTTTTTTTAATGTAGGAAGCATCAAATCTATAAAAGATATTAATATCTTAATAGCAAAATTTGCACAGGAGACACAAACCAGTTGACATTGGATATTTTCATTAGTAAAATGAATTAGGTACAGTATGGAAGAATTGGTGCATTTAGATTAGGAGACCTGTGAAAAGCTGGCCTCATTTGAAGCAACATGGCATTAAAATGCTGAAGCGAAGAGACCCTTTCAAGAATATTTATAAGAGAGCCAGTGTATCATTCTGCACCTGTTGTTAAGAGGAGGTACAACTGCTCAAATTCCAGATTGAACTGGCTTCAAAGATTTTGAAAAATAGCCCCTCTGTAAGTTTCCCCTTCTTGTGAATAGAGATTTGTCCTTTATAAGGGAGTGGCAGACTATAGGGGCATTCTCTTCAGGAGACACCTGTGAAACTTGGCAAACTTAAATGTTTTAAGCTGCTGGTATGAATAGCTTTACAGTATGTGGGTAAAGAGGCAACCAGTACTGTCTGATGAATGAATCCACGGAATGCTAATTTTGTTATTCCCTGAATCGTGTGACTGACTCGACATGTAAGTGTTGTTTTGAAATACAGTTCACTTCTTCTCAGCCAGTTTGAAAACATACCCTTCAGCTTTGATTTCAGCATTTTAATTTAGAAAAGGCTTGTTGTGATGTTGAGAAAATATCAAAACTAAATTATGTCTGGCACTAAAATTTCTGATTTTAGTAAATAAAATTAACTTTTTTTTAATCTCAAATTAACTTTCAGGTATGTGGTAAAGTCAATAGTTAAGAATACGTTTATATGTGTGTATATACTCTTGTGTCTGGCACACTTTTATATGATGTGGGTATAAAAACACCCAGATAAATTACTTTTTCATGGCAGATGACCCCAAGAACAACAATAAACACATAATATCGATGATAGTATCAAACATAGGAGTAAATTTTACAATTTTAACCTACGTAAGTCTTCATTTTAGACTAATATAAGTACATTTTAAAATCCCAATCAATACGGTTTTTAAACATTAACGAAAATGTTTATATAGGGTTACAGCAATACAAACAACACTTGAAAAAAATAAAGTTTAAGTATAGAAATGCTTCTGCCATGTAGAACAAAATACAAAATACTTAAGTGAGCCCAACTTGGATATTCTTTTCCTAATGTTTTTACTCTGCTTCTTCTCCTTATTTGCTTGGTAAATTTCTACATAGCTATCGAGACTTTGTTGAAATATTGCCTCCTTTCCTGAAAATTTCTCTTAACCGCCTTTCTCTCCAGCATGTTAAGAATGGCCTTTCTGTGCTCTTCATTCCTCACTTAAGAGTTATGACATTTTTCTTATATTTATTTGCTTATGTGTCTGTCTTTCCAACAGATACTGAATCCCTCTGAGACAAGGATTGTGTCTTACCTATTGTGTAGCCCTTATAATGAACATTGAATACACAGTTACAATAGATGCAATATTGGATATAAAAAGAGATGGATAATGTTATACATTTATTGCCTGGAGAAAATCTTCACAGGGTGGGCTTATTTCACCTGCTGTAAGGTTGCAGATCTGGCTCAGATAGACTCTAGATATCACTTAACAATTAATTGGCATAGACCTCCCTCATTTTTTTACAGTAACTCAAAAATGTTTATTATTTTCCTTAAGTCCCCTACCCACCTTTCATTTTAGTGCTATTTCCTATGAGAAGATTTTGCATGGTTTGCTTCATATTAAAATATAAGTAAAATAAGGCATAGCATTACTTTGATAATCAGATCCTCAGATGTGAAAAAAAAAAGAGCACTTTTTTTCCTATGATGAAGTCTTTTGACGTTGATCCATCTCTTTTATTGAATGCAGAAGTTCCATGGTCAACTCTGGTCTGTATTTTCATCCCATTCAGTTTTAATATCATCTCTTTAGGATTTTTTTTTTTCCTTCTCCTTCACACTTGGGTAGATACCAAACTTAACATGGGTTTTCTAAGTCCCTCTCAGGTATAAATGGCCATTTGGTGGAACCCCAGCTTCATTTGTCTGTCCAAGGTGCTCCTTTGAGGGGTATGTGATTTAGACACCGGATCTGGTTGACTCATCTCCTGTTTTCACTGCATCTTCCTCATCTTTCCATTCAGGCCATGTAGATATTGTGTCCTTGCTCTGACCTTCTCAGTCCAAAGAAGGAATTGGGTGTTCTGCCAGACTTTGGGATTTCCATCTTTCTCTCTATGGCCTCTATTTTGCAAGACAGAGTTCTGCAGGTGGGCAAATGAACTGCTGGCTCCCTTTGCACTGATCCCTAAGCTTCACTAGGTTTCCATTACAAGCCCCCACCAATGTAGCTCTACACAGGGGACAGAGCATGGGAAGGGACCAACATCTGAGCTCTGGGTTTTCCTCCAATTTTCTCCTCTGGGATGGGGTTCCAAATCATTTTCTGTCTCACACATACATCTTGATAATGCTTGTTCAATGTCTGAACTGAAAAATCAATAATTTCATTCTTTGGTTCTTAATTTATGCAAGAACCTTTCGCCTCATTAGTCAGTAGTATGCTTAGCTGTCTTCATTGAGAGAAGGGTTCTCAAACACTAACTGGGGAAGAGTCAAATCTGCTCATCTAGATATCGTGAGGGTTTAGAATAATAGCTCAATTTTATCGAGTGTTTACTATATACCAATCATTTACAGGCACTTTATATAAATACACATTTTATTTGGAGTTGATCTAATTAAATTATTTTTTGAAAGTAAAGTGTTTAATAAATGTGTGATACAGAGCAAGTGTTCAGTAATTGGTGGCCATGATTATTCCGTGAACACTTCTTCCGTGGTTCTTCTGTTCTTAAATTTGCTTTCTACTAGTGTTTTGGACAGGTCTTTAAACATTTGTTTATCAGTAAAAATTGAGATAGGGATAATTATTCTCCTCAAATTATAGGACTCATGTAGATTATACGAAAAGGTACATGATATCTAAAAATGAATTTAGATGATGGAATAGAACAAAACTCGTAAATATATTGAAACTGTAAACTCATGCTAATTAAAATTTCAATGATGACAATAATGAATGAAGAATTATCTTATGAAGTTAAATATTTCAATAAATGAAATTATTCAAAAAGAGGAGATAGGAAGAAATGTTAAAAGTGTACTCTAGTAATGTGTTAGATAAAACCTACAACTAGTGCACTGCCAATGGGAATAGGAAAGAAAGAATCCATCTGACATTGACAGAATTGACAAGTTAGATGGCCAAATGTATGTCCAAAAGATGGTGATTTTTGCTAAACAATGCTTGTTGGACCTTTGACTACATTGCTGATTAAGTCATTGTTTTTGAAACTCCCTTTGAGTCTGGTAAATTGAGGTTATCAGACCTCAATAAAAACAAATTATATATTTTTTTAATTTAAATGAAAGCTAAAGGAAATGGAAAATGGTACAAACATCATATTTTGGATATTTCAGATTATAATATATATTATATATTATAATATTATTTTAATAAGATTGCATTATATTAGCATTATATTAGGATCTTCATCACAGAATATTCTCTTATCTTTAAAAAGACAGAAACATAAGGTATATGCCCCTTATTTAATTGAACGGATAGAAGATTTATATACACACAAACACACACACATACACACACACGCACACACACGTACATGTGTGCATATCTGTCTTGTCACTATTTCTGGGCTTAATTTTTAGTGCATTTGGTGGTAATTTTGTTCTGCAAGAAGCTAGCTATTATAGTAATGGGGATACTATTTTATTGTTTTATATGTTTATATACTGGTGTAGAGACACTAGAATTAGAGAAATATACAGACATTTTAACAAAATAGGCTGTAATGGCATATATTGAATCTTGTCTTACCATTTTCACTTATAAATATTCTAAAACATTCAAATCAAATGAAGAATACAGACTAAGGTAGAATCAATTAATCATTTATTTATAATTGATAATCTATTCTTTTCCATAATCACAATTTGTGGTGACTGCATTGACACTCTTGCTTATCTGGGAGCTATAATCTAAAATCAAAATGTGAGATGCAAATACCATTGGTCATTATATGAAATGCCAGCATTTTTGTAATCGGTATGGCAAGTGCTGTCTCCAGGGAATGCAAAGTATACAAATTTATAATTTCCAGTTACTCCTACAGTATGACCTTAATTTCCAAAAGTGGTTTCTGATGCCCCTTCATACGAATGCATACAACAATTAAGTACAACCACATTAAAAATAACAACACATTTCCAAAAAGTTTGGAAACAAAGTACCATCTTCATAGGACTAAAACTAAAGAACCCCAAGTTCTATGATGCGAAAAGCATCAAAGCATGATTGGAACATGGAGCATCACCAGAAGCTTTTCCATAAAAGTGCTTTATGAAGAACCTTAAACAAAATGCGTATCTTATTAAAGACATTTCATTTAAATATTCTATAATGGCAGCATTATCGATTCTCAATTTAAATTGAGAATTTTTCATGGCAGCTCTTATGGATTAAGTCACATAAGATGCATTTCTAATGACAAATACTATAATGCCTTATGGAGATTAATTCAAGAAAGACCATGTCAGTTCTTAGAAAGATTTAAATTTAAACAAGGCCAGAATTTTACCAAACTAAGCCTTGACAACCACATTTGATGCTAATTGAAATATCTTCATTTGCCACTCCAGATGTCGGCTCTTCCCTGAATTCCATGGGGATGAAAGCATGTGCTCCATGCCACTAAACTTGCAATAGGGAGTGCCTCCAACACTCCCCATGTCCAGCTTTTTTGTAGTTTCCTCCAGAGAACTGATGTCCTGCCCTAAAGTTCATGCTCCAGCTCTCCAGGACCAAGTTTTCCTAATTATTGGCACTTCATCATTGCTCGTTTATTTAATTTGTGAGCATTATGCAAATTAAATACCCTTCTCAAAAAGCATCAGCTAAAATATACATTATAATCTTATAAATCAGATCATGTAATTGCATTCCCACCCATTTGCTCCAGGATAAAGTTGAAATCTCTCCTCTGGCCCGCTTGGTTTGCATAACTCCCGCCTATGTCTGAAGCCTCCTCCTGATCACAACCAGCCCCAGCCAACCTTGGACACTCATGCTCAACGCTGAGTCTTTGCACATCCATTCCTTAGACCTGGCACCTTCACACCCATCTCCCTGCCCCGCCCTGCCCCCCTAGCACCATCTACCTGTACATTTTGCACCTGTCACAAATGTAATGTTATATTGATATTTATGTGATTATTCGAGTAACGTCTTTCTTGTTAGATAAGTGTCTAAATGGTGAGAACCATTCATTACTGGACTCAATATTTGTCCTCAACATTTAGCATGTTTTCTAGAACAGAGAAGATGAGCATTACAACAATTTCACCTAGGAAAATAGATCTTTTAGGAAAGGGAACATAATCTACTTAGGATTTATGCATTGTTTTTGAGAGGCACATGATGGAGGAGTTTCTCTGTACCGAGCACTGTGCCAAGTTCTCTTGCTGCCTTAGCTTGCCTACTCCTCAGGGAGGTACTATTATTATCCCCACTGACCGGTGAGGAAATGGAGTCAAATGGAGGTAATTGTCTTATCCGAGAGCCAAGAGCTAGTAAGAGACCGAGCTGACGAGAACCCAGGACTCGTCGTGTTCAAGCTTGTAATCCGAAATCCCACATATTGTAACCGTGGGAGGAGACTGGAGGGATGTCTAACTCCCGTAAATGTACTGAGAACTCTGTTCAGGTTCACAGAGGGACCTTTACGTTATATTCATTTTTGAATATATACAGTTTCACAGTTTACTTCTCAACTATGTTCATGCTTCAGTGTCTGATTTAAGGTAAGTGACCCAAAAGTCAAAGGATTCCTTGAACCCCACACTGACCTATGACACCTAGTCCTCATCTGGACTGCAATGTCCCCAGCCACTTAGCTGCTCAAATGAGAAACAGAGGAGTCACCCTTGTTTTCTCTCTTTCCTCCACACTACGCATGCCTTCCAGTAGCGAGTCTTGTGAGCTTTCTTCCAATCGTCCACGGCCCATTTATCAAGGTCCCTCTAGCCCTCCTTCTCCCACCACTGCCTAAGCGACCATCACATCTTCCAGAATTACTGCGATAGCAGCGGTATCGGAACTGCTCTGCCTTCATCTGTCTTTAAATTCACTCTCCACACAGCTGTCAGGATGCTTTTCTTTGTAAATATGTTTCCTTGCCTGCTTTCCATTTCACTCTAAGGCTGTAATGCAAATCTGCCTCCAAAGGCTAACACAATCCTATCTGGTCTGGCCCCTGTTTTGTCACTCCCCACGAACTCGTTACGTCGCAGCCACGCCCATCTTTGTCGCCCCTTTCGTGCCAAGCCAAAGCACCTGCACTCTGCCTGGAATACATCTCCTTTGCTCAGCTTTGCCAAGATAGTGAATGCTAAACATTCGGCTCTCCGTGCAAATATCACCTCCACAGAGAGGCTTCCGGCAAGGGTCCCTTCCCACAGTAGCCCTTGTGCCTTATATGCTAACACATCACACTGTTAATTTTTCATAGCATGTAGACTTATTTAATATTTCCTGTTTGTTTGCTGTTGCACTTATTTATTGAGAAGTAAACCCACAAGGAGACCGTGTTTCTTTTTCACTGTCGTATTCTTAATCCTCCAGTACACGAAAGAGTGTAGTTTTTGTTTATCTGTTCAGTTTGGTTTTTATGGGACTTAGGTACAGAGATTTGAGCTAATCATTCATACAGCTCATAGTTTAATTTTCTTTCTGTGCCAAGACCTGGTCTAAATTTATGTATACCTATATTACGTGGGGTTTTTTTATTCTTTATCCCCACTGCCATTCTCCTAGATACCCACTCTGTTGGGCTTGATATGTGTCATTCAAGGGGCTGTGTCATTATAAAATATGTAGTGATGATATTCGTGGATGCATATGTAATTTGCATTCACTGTATCATGCATTTTGTTTCTTACCTTTTTTCACAAAACGCATTTATAAATCCATGTGTTTTCCTGGACCTATATGTTGTGACTTCAAATTGTCGCAGAGTATTTTATAATGTGCATCCACTGTTTCCATACATTCCTGAGGGATTTGCACCCATACCGTCTCTAACTGCCACGACCACACTCTGTGCCACAGAGAACACACAACTTCATGTTGTGCCTTTCACTTATGGACAGTTGCTCTGATCAGGAAGAGAACTGCTGAGCCATCTATATTTTTTAATAAGACACAGTAGGTTTTTTCTTTTGGTAAACGCTTGTGGAATTAATTATTTTAGCACTGTGTGATACACTGTATTACATTATGTTTTTGTCATGTGAATAAAGATAAGCCCCCCACCTAAACTAACACAAGTTACTTGCAGAATACATTTATAGTTTTATTATAAACTATAAAATATTCATTATCCATGGCTGCATAACAAATAACTCTAAAGTTAGCAGCTTAAACAGTCAATATTTTCATAATTTCTACAAGTCATAATTTTGGAACTAGGAGTGTCATAGAATTATAGATATATTTCAAAATCACCACAAAACCCATACGTTATAATGGAGCCTTGTATCTTGAAATCTGTGAATAGGATATATGTTTATTATGTTTTTATTCTGTAAATAAAATTAAGTTCTCTACTTTGCGCTAAACATTTTGCTAAGGAAATGGGAAGGAATGAGTAATCAGGGTCTATGCTACAATTGTAAAAAAGAAAACATGATACAAAAAACTTAAAATACAATCTAACGCAGGTGTATTAAAACACATCCCATTACAGTATCAATGTCATGTAATTCAAATGTCTGAGGTCACACATCCCTGTATGATACAAAAGAATATATTGCGTAGTGGAAGCATATTATTAACAAAGGTAAAATTAACCTCATAAAATGTTCACAATGAAGTTATAATTTGAGTGAAGATGTAAAGAGCGATTGGTTAAGCACTTGCCAGATAAATCTCCTATCTTTAGGTGGTTCTAGTGAGAAAGAGCATCAGATGCAGTGTGCAGAAGCATGGACACTGCAAGGGTGTTCAGAAATCTGTGAGTATTAGCCACTGGAGAATTTAATACATAGGTCTGAGTACTTTATGAAGTTCACATTACAGAAGGCTACCAATTAGCATGGGCAGGTGACAGGCATTCTTTCTAGGTGGGAAATTTGCTTTAACACATTAGCTGCTGTTAATTTGATGTATATTTTGCATACTTTTTCAGTCATCCCCGCAATTACACCTATTACAAATGACTGGCACCTCCAAGGGCAGTTGTAAATAACCAGTACAGAATACACAACCCAATAATGTCCAGATATAGTGCAGGTTAGAGTTGCCGACTCATAAAATTAAAAGGAAGAAAGAGGGTAAGCAAAAATGAATTTGTAGATGGGGCAAGCTCATAGAGAGTTTTATAAGCCTACCATCTGGAGCAATTGATTCCTTGAGCCGGGGTATGGGACTACTAGATTGAATCGTTTGATAGCTCACTTTGGAAATAGTATGAAAGTTGGATAAAAGAGGCTGACATTAGAGTCGGGGGATATCCAGACAAAACATGACAAATATTGTCACGGAAAAGGGGGATAAATAGGAGACATTTTTAAGGAAGAGAATGGACCGACCTTGATGATGGAATGGTTCTTTGGGGAGGTGGGACAACAGAAGTAGTTAGAAAGATGCTGACTTCTAGCTGGGCATCGGGGTTGAAGATAGAGGGTTTACTGACCTAAAATAGTCATGGTAGTTGAAGTAGATGTTGTCTTCTGTTTCATTGTTACCATTTCAGGGAGTTTCAAAGAGAGGATACACGTCTAGCTAATCTCAAGATCCGACCTCATCAATCTCTAGTGCTGTTTAGAGTCAACGCATTTCCTATCCATTTCCCTGTGAGTGAAGACATTTTGCACCGCTTTTGGTGGCAAAATTCTGGATTTGGACAGCTTCTACATGTTTACTTTGTCATCTGAGGCAAGCATCCTAACAACTCTTGGTCTCAGGTTCATCTTTGATAAAGTGAGGATAGTAATATCTATCTATACTAGTTAGGACAAGGTGACTAAGAGAACAAAGAGGCACGAAATACGTAATCAGCAAATACAAGAGAGATTTGTCTTCCTTCACTGAAAGAACCCAAGGCAGTTCGACGTTGGTAGGGGATGGAAAAGAGGATTTTACTGGCATAGGAACATGTGAGTTAACGCCACCTAATTATTCAGGGATCCCGACTTAACGGAGTCTTTGCATTTTCCATGAGTAGCTCCCAGGGTTACTGGGAGTATCAATATCCAGCCCATAAAGGTGAGTGGGGTGTGTGAAGCATCCTTTTCTTCTTAAGATTCTAGATCAGTAGTTCTCTCTTCCATTCCTACTTCAGGAACCTGTTACAAGGTCACACCACACCTGGATGCAAACCTGCTTGGGAAGTAGCACCCTTCCCTGTACAGTTCCTTCCTGGTGGCCCCTCAAAAATGCCATGCTAACTAGAGTCGTTGAGAAAGTTAGGATAATACTTGTGGTTCTCCTAGAACAGTGTCTCGAATGTAGTAAGCGCTCAACAATACGAGGTCGAAGGGAAGTATTTTTGGCAGCAAAGGTCCTTTGCCTGCGATGCTCAGAACTCTCACAGCACATTTTTTTTCCCTCTCTTGAGGTGATTACAATAATGTTTAGGATAAATGAAAGCAGCTTCAAAGGGCTGAGGTCACTAAATCAAGTTAATTAACTCGTTCTTTCACAAGAAGGTGTCAAAAATATTCTGAAGACAGACATTAAGTGAAACAAACTAATACGCCAAAAAGGGGACATGGAGTTTGGCTGGTTTAGACTCCTGATTGCACAAAGGGTAGCTCAAAGACGGGGCAGCACAGCTGGGAAAAAGCACAGAGAGTTTTTTTTTTATTGTTTTTAAGGAAAAAAATCACACCTGCAGTCAAACAGCTAAAAGATCTGAGCCAACTCTTTTATTTGCTCAGACAAACCTGCACACTAGGAAGATTAAGTAACATGTCTAAACTCAGACAGAAACCTTGACAACAGAAGTGGAATCGGTGTCCGGACAGGCTTCCAGAACTCTTTGCTGAAGATCTGCTTTCTTACCGCACCATTTTCCCATGCTTGGCAACTCCCATGTGTGAGCACAGTCGCTCTGAGATCTGTACTCGGAAATCCAGAAGATAAATCGTGCCTCCCCAGTAGATAGGAAATGTGTAAGGGATTTTTCTCTAAAGAACAGAATTTTGTGCACCATGTTGTTTTAAAATTAGGACTGCCTGTCTGATTCACATGCTTACCCTCATTGTTTACCCGTCATTCGCTCTTGATTTTAGAAGTGTAATGGGCAAATAGAGTTCTCTGTGTTATTCATTCATGTCTGTGGAGTTAATGGAACCACGTCGCTATAAATCCTGTGTGACTTTGGGGAGAAAATGCTAGGGGGACTGAGAAGGAGTGCTAACGAGGCAGCGAAAAACCCTTTTGTTTGCTAACATTATCTACAGTTTAAAAGTCTTCATCATGTCAATTGCATTCTCATTCTTCACCTGAGGCTTGCTGCTCTAAACACAGATGAGCTTATTGTCCTGAGTGTTCAGAAGCTGCACCTGTTCTTTTTTAATGGTATTTAAAAGAACATAATGCTCTAATTATCTACTGCATGAATTACAAGTATCCCCAGAACTGGTAAATAATATAGCACTACAAACGAAAATTACTGTTCAATGCTTATTTGCATGGAGATGACCGAAACTGACTCTCCATGCACTCTTCATCCAGCAGACGATAAAATTACTATTGTTTCATTTCAGAAAGATACTTGTTTTTAATTATTGGCTGAGCTCGATACATCTTAGAATCGGGTTATATATTCTTATCAGTAAAAATAAAAACAAGGAACAAGTAGGGTTTGTGGTTCTTAGGCTCCTCACACTTCTGTCCCTTATCTGGATCCTTACCTAAAGGATAGTAATAGATTGGTTTGTGTAAATGAGTGTAGCAAATAAAATTGAATCTGATTTATTTTTGACAGAAATTGGAATATGTTAAATGAAAGCCTAGTAAAAATTATATTTGCTTGTCCTCTATAATCATGGTAGACCTATCCAATCAAATCAGAACTTTCAATTGTTTGTTCCTATGAAACAGTAATCAGACCCATTTAAAAGATTTTTTAAAATATTTCTATTATTGAACTTTTGATTGTGTAATTGGTATTGACATAAAAGCCTTCCTTGATCCAGTGGAAGTCTGGCCTTGATAAATAAAATGACTCAGCAAGGATTTGGCTGCATGTAAAAGTTTTATTCACTATCTCTCTGCCCAACATATATCAGAAAATTGGTTTGCATAGTTTGGTCTTTGTCCCAATTATCTGCTACCATAAGCACAGGTAAAGCCTTTCCAAAAATCATTTGTTAAACTGGTAAAGCCATGGCAAACATCAAATGAGAATTAACACTGGGAACCCGTTTTTTTTAACAAACAATGTGCATTGAGTGTGGCACTGTATCATGTTTTTGCAGATACAGGCAGAATTCTAAGACATTCAATTCTAGACCAAGTTGGTATTTAAGTTCTATGAAATCAGTACATGATGATAACCTTTATCCATCAGCCAACTCTTGTCCATTTGATATAGACAAATGGATTTATCTATTAGAAGCTTCCAAAAATAGTCTTTGGCAGACAGAATTGAATTATCAGTTATGCAACATGTACTAGTCCCTTGATATCTGTTTGCAGAATAAAGTTATTAAATTACAGAATAATAGGGTTAAAAGCCATTTTAAAGTCCAGGAAAGCAGGAAACAACTTTCTGGGGACTTGACCATATGATTATTCTTTACGTATTTCATCCCGTCTAGGTCACTTGATGGTTACTTCTATGTGTCAGCTTGGCTCTGCTATAGTGCCTCCTTATACCATCAAACAACTTTGAGAGAAACAAAAACAAAATTGTACAGTTTGGGGAGAGTGTGTGTGGCCAGTGTGTTAAAAAGGAAATAAGTCAGCATGTAAACCAAATGTGTATTGATAGAACGTGTGATTGTGTAACTTAGAAAAAGACTGGTATTAGATTTTATAAAAAAGTTTTAAATAACCCAATCTTTTGATACTTTGATACCTGAAATTGAATTATTGACCCCATGTATTTTCATTGGGTATTCTTTACTAAGGCACCTAAACATAACATGAAATAATGTTATCCTGTTTCAGTAACAAAATTCGAAATAGCTATTCAAATGTATCGCTGCCCTCTTTGTTGAGAAAAGGAAAATAAGTTCATGTAAAATGATTTTAAAAATATATCTGTTTAGATCAAAGTTTATTTGAAAACACTCGTCATGCTGCAAGTTACTGATTTATGCAGATTTGCAGTTTTATTCCATATTGTGTACAAGGCTGAGATTCAAAGAGTTATGACTCATACTTTTAAGAGATAAATGAGTTTCGTCTCTGATCATATTAAATACTTTGTTTTCTTAAAAGCTACATCACCCTCTCAGTGATTACCTTAGTAATTATTTGCTCAGTGTTTGTTTTATGCACTGTCTTCTAAATCCAGTGAAAGTAGATGTGTCTACACTTGAGTTTGCTGAATCCTAGCACCATCTCGCTTATGTGATATGCATTCTAAAAGCCTCAAAGGGGAAGACAGGTCATAAACAATCAACAAATAAATACATAAAATAATTTCGGATAAGATTAAAATTTATGGAGGAAATAAACAGGTGGATTTATATAATTGATTGTAGGGGAGAGTGTCATTTTTTTTATATCTGGGGATAGATAGGAGAGACCATTTTATTTTATTTACTTTTGCTTTTTTTTTAAGGCTGCACCCACAGCATATGGAAGTTCCCAGGCTAGGGGTCAAATCTGGGCTACAGCTGCCAGCCTACAGCACAGCCACAGCCACAGCAAGGCAGGATCTGAGCCACGTCTGGACCTGTAGTGCAGCTCATGGCAACGTTGGATCTTTAACCCACTGAGCAAGGCCAGGGATTGAACCAGCATCCTCATGGACACTAGTCCGGTTCATTACATCTGAACCACAACAGGAGCTCTGAGAGTGCCATTTTACATAGAAGAGGCTCTGAAGGGGTAAAATTTGAGCAAAGGTATGAAGGATGAGAGTTTGGCTGTAGAGATCTGGGGAAAATAATTAACAAATGCAAAGACCCTGAAAATCTTTTTCAAATTTGAGAACTAAATGATCTAATAATGATGTATCCTGTTTCTTTCAATGGAGAGTAAAGATAAATAAACGATGGTAAGGAGTTCCCTGGTGGCTCCTCAGCTTAAGGATCTGGTATTGTCACTGCTATGGCACGGGTTCTATTCCTGACCTGGGAACTTGCAGCCAAAAAAAAAATTGTTTTAAATAAAAAGAAATTAACAATGGTAATACCAGATTGTAACTCCTTCAGTAGAGACAGATGGACAGGATAAACCTCCAGTTTATCTAGAAGAGCACAGCAGAGGGCAGTCAGAGCACTCTAGGGTGGAAGGGTGAATGTGGAATTGATTCCCTTTATTATAGCAGCTAGTCCTCAAAATCCATGGCGAACTGATAGAATGTGCAGAAATACAACTTAATACACTCATTTTTTTAAAATCAGTGTTTCTGTGCAATGAATCGGTAAATGGATGATTGTATTTTCAAATTCTTCTTAGACCTATTGCAATCAGCATGAAGTCAGGCAACCATCCCCGTTTTAATCTATTTTTGTCTAATATTCAACAGTAAAATTGGCTGTTAATGTAAATTTTTAAATTTCCCAGTCAAAGCAATCGTATCCATGTTAGGTAGGCTATAAGGTAAGCTGCTGCGAAAAGGAAGCCTTGATTGATTGTTGACATGGGCTTAAAGTAGTTTTCCCTCTGACGTTGAGCAACTGCGTAGGATTTTCAGGGCTGGTGTGACGGCTTCACAATGTTAGAAACCCAGGTTCCTTCAGCTGTTGCTTTGCCATCTTCCACATACAGATCTAATCTTAGGGTACAGGAGGGCGACTTCAACCCTCACTGTAGTGACGCCACTGCAGCATCCCTGATGGAGAAGTGGAAAAGTGTCCACGCTTCTTTCCTTTGTAGGCATGACACCAAGTTGAATATATCATCCCAGTTACAACCCAGAGACCAAAGCTTCTTCTGAGATCACTTTAGCTGCAAGAAAGGTTGGGAAAGGTAGCCTTTGGCTGAGTGATTATGTGCTCAGCGGAAAAGCTGATTACTATGCAAAGCAAGACAGGATGAATATTAAGAAATAAGTTGTAGTGTCTGCCATCCCATCCCATTGTGATTTTAATTTCCAAGTGTTAGATTCATTTCTGGAAATGCAGCAAATTTCTTAAGATAGAATCAAGTGAGCTGCACAGAAAATCAATTACATATTCTGAATAGCTCTCTCATTCTCACGCTTTATTCCTTCATCATGAGCAACAAAGACCTCGTGTTAAAAATTGTTCACATGTAGTGTACAACATATTCTAAAGAGATGTTAAAACCTGTGTATATTTCTATATCGTGTTATGTACGTTTGGATATATATGTAGATGTTGCTTTTACTTTTTTAATGTACTTGACTGTGGAGCTCTTTATTCTATTTTATTTTTTAATGCTTTAGAACAGCGTGGCCTTTATTCATCCGAAAGGACCCTAGTTAGGAGTTGGAATACTTAGGTTTGAGGTCTTGTTCTGCTGCTAATTATCGGTGCGACCTTGGGAAATTATCCGTACCAATCCAGTTTCAGTTTCCTCATCTGCCAAGTGACGGTGCTGGACAAGGTGATCTCGAGCGCCTATCTGGCTCTAATTTCCGTGATTCTCTGACTCATGGTACACTGTGCATGCTGATCTAATTAATTTCCTTAGTCACCTTCACGACACTCAATAGAATATATTTTCTCATGATGTTCAATAGGTTGCTTCGTATTGCTGTAAAGATTTCAGTTAAATATAAACACAAATTTTGGCTTTCCTGAAAGGCACAGTGTTGAATTTATGATAAGGTACCCTAATTACCTGGGACTGCTACCTATTCTCTCTTTTATTTGTTCTTCTCACATCAGTTTTGCACATCTCTGCCTCCTCCGACATGCTATAGAACGGTGTCAAGTTAATTTTTATACCCACAGTGTTACAGGCAATGCGTCATGTTCCAAACCACTTCTTAAAGGCAGAGCAGAAACCAACGAGCCTTCTAAAATAGTTTTTAAACTGTTTAAATTGGAATGATTTCTTTAATCTCACCATGCATCCTTCTCATGTATCATGTTGATATTTTCGTTGTAAATAATTATTTCCAAAGAAGCTTCTCTAGGTTGTGCGTTTTGTCGGGCTCGAAGAACAAAAAAATATTGCAATCAGTCCTCAAAAGCTTAGCACCATTAGGGGCTCAGTAGGACAGAGACTGCATTTAAGTTTGGAGATCTTTTAAATAACTTCAGAAGGATCAAGGGGGTAGGGGAGCTGAAGAGAGCCTAGAGAATCTCTACCAGGTTTGTCTATAATATAAGAGTGGGGCTTTACACAGTTTGATGCAGCTAACTAAATAAGGTAATTTAAACAAAGATGTGGAAGTAAGCCTATTTAGCTAATAATTTGGAGGGAGTGTCTAGAGACGAAGAGTGAAATGCAAAACTCAGGCAGTGCATGTGAAGGGATGCAAGGGCAGGGAATGCTGCACTGGGAGCTTTGCACTGGGAACTCAGTTGTTTGTCTCTCCTGCTGAGTCTTATGGATGTTCATTTAGGAGTCGATTTTCTAAAGTTTTTTTAAACATAATTTAATTAATAGATGCAGTGGCATGATGGGTAGGGCTAAGAGATATTGACAAAGATGAAAGAATAAAATTTAGTCAGTAAGTGGATAGGGAGGCAAGTGTTGAGAAATGTGCAGGATTCTGAGATTTTACCCTACTTGCGAGCTCATTTGTGAGTCTGTTACCTTCCTTGGATGTTGACAAAAGACACCAGACTCCTGAGTCAGAGACAGAGGACCTTCTTATTCACTGCACAGCAAAGCAAGGGATACATTGGTGTATTTTGCATCAGTTCCCCTTGACTCCAGGGCCCACAGGGATAAAGTGATGGGTTCGGATAGATGTTTCACATATGGTGGGGTTGCCTCATAGCTAAGAAACCTGGTACCAAGGGCCTTTTAGGAAAAAGTATTAGAGTAATGAATAATCTAGTTCCCTCCCCTGGGAGCCGTACAGTCACCTCGGAGTCACCATCAGGCTGTGGTTGCCTGGACCTACTTGGCTGCCTATGTGATAAGCCACAGAAACTATTCAGTGTCAGGAGGCAGATAAAGCTTGCCATCTGACACACTCAGAAAAGATGTGCTGGGAATTTCTGGGTTCGTGGTGACTGTGTTCCAACAAAAGGAGAATTCAAAATTAATCTTCATATTTCCTGCACTAGACTCTTAGCTTCTGCAGGGCATGGGCTCAGGTCTACTCATCTTCCAAATCTCTGTGGCTGGCACACACAAAGCACTATCTATCTATATCTCTATCTCTATCTGTATTAGTTCCCTAAAGCTGCTGTAACAAATTACCACAAACTGGGTGGCAAAAAAAAAAAAAAAGGATTTATTCCTACAACCGTTTGGAGGCTAGAAATCCCAACTGAAGGTACCGACAAAGACAAGCTCCCTCTGAAAGCTCTCGGGGAAGAATCGCTCCTTGACCCTTGCTACCTTCTGACGGTTACCAACAATTCTGGATATTCCTTGGCCTGTAGCGGCAACACTCCAATCAGTGCCTCTATGATCACATGATCTTCTTCCCTCTGTGAGTCTGTGTCTGTGGCACCGCCGCTTCTATAAGGTCCCCAGAGTTTGGATACAGAGCCGACCCTAATCCAGCATGAACTCATCTGAGCTGAATTCATTATGTCTACAAAGACCTTATTTGCCAATAAGGTCACCTTCGGAGGTTTGCATGGACATGAATTTAGGGGGGAAATATGTAGCCCAAATATACATAGGAATGATATAACCTCTATATCAATATCTAGCTAGGGACTATATGACTGAATCCATACGTGAATTAACGAATAAGCGAATGAATGAATTCAAGACCATGTAATGTCTTCAGTGTATGAATGAACAATGGATCCAATGGCAGCAAAACAATATTTTTTAAAGATAGAAGAATTGCGGTTAGTAGATGCAAACTATGGCATTTAGAGTGAATAGGCAATGAGATCCTGCTGTGTAGCAAAGGGAAATAGATCCAGTCACTTGTTACAGAACATGATGGAAGATAATGTGAGAAAAAGAATGTATGTATGTATTGGGAATTACTGTCATGGCTCAGTGGTAATGAATGAAACTACTAGCCATGAGGACGTGGGTTTGATCCCTGGCCTCGCTCAGTGGGTTAAATGATCCCAATTTGCCATCAGCTGTGGTGTAGGCCACAGATGTGGCTTGGATCCCGTGTTGCTGTGGCTGTGGCCTAGGCCAGCAGCTGTAGCTACAATTCGATCCCTATCCTAGGAACTTCCATATGCCATGGACGTGGCCCTAAAAAGCAAAAAAAAAAAAAAAAAAAGTACGCATTTGTATAACTGGGTCACTTTGCTCTACAGCAGAAATTGACTGAACACTGTAAATCAACTATAATTTTAAAAAATTTAAAAAATTAAAAAATAAACAATGGAAAATTTCAATACTAGACATGAATTTAAGTTGATAGTGAGACGTAGGTGAAAAGAACCCATAGGGACTTGGAGAAAAGTTGGGCATTGACCTTCCATTGCTTACTGTGCTGTGTGTTATTCTTATAATAATATATTTTTCCCTCCACTTACCCATATTATATTCGTTCTGCAATCCTTGGCTCACATAAGATCTCTTTTGTGTTTGTCTTTTTTTCTGTCCACATAGTTTGTATTTTTATAACTTCTACCATACTTTTTAGCATAACCCATAATTTGCTTTTTTATTCACACTTATTAACATTCTACATTATGCATTATATATGTTTATGCATTTCTAGTGTAATAGGCACTTGGAATTCACAAAATATTCTATTTATTTTTTAATCCTCCCTTGCCCACTTTCCCTACATAATGTTATCTAAAATGATGCTAGACACATAATTAGAACTTAAGTACTTACTGGCTAAACTTTTACATTTATGCTTATGCAAGTTTTCCGTAAGTAAACCAATTCAGATTTGTCTGCATTTTAACATATTTTGAAGCAGGATAATAAGGTAATAAAATGTTAGCATTTATTTATAGAAATATTATTTCCTTTCATAAACACATGCATGCAAAGACACATTTCTATTGCATTATCTTTGCAAATTGGTTTGAAGTAGCATTGGATATTCATCCAACTTTGCTTGTTAATACTTCATGGTCTCTTTGCTTTTCAGTTCCCTTAATAAGTGCTTTATCCTTTTAATTGTACAAATTTCTTTGTGCTGTGCTTTTAGCTCTACCATGCTATAGTCTGTTTTATCTCAGTTTTTATCTCTACTATTAATATGCCATTCTCATTCTCTTCAGATCCTCAATAAACCAAAAATTTTATTGTATTCTAGAAGACTATACAGTCTGCCTTTAACAGAGGACATGGCAGCTCCATCCCCAAACAGTGTGTGTCAGATTCAGAAGGAGGTTGTCTCTCAAGACTTTTTCTTTTTCTTTTTTTTTTTTCTTAGGGCCACACCTATGGCATATGGGAGTTCCTAGGCTAGGGGTTGAATCAGAGCTATAGCTGCTGGCCTATACCACAGCCACAGCAACACGAAATCCAAGCTGCATCTGCGACCTACACCACCACTCACCATAATGTGGGGATCCCCAACCCACTGAGTGGGGCCAGGGATCGAACCCCCATTCTCTGGATACTAATCAGATTCGCTTCTGCTGCGCCACAATGGGAAACCCCAAAAACTTTTTTTTTTTCAGATTTGCAAATTTGCTTGCTCTCATAATTATGTAAATTTATTTCATGGCCTTTTCATCTTGGTTGACCACATCTTGTGTTAAATTAAATAGCCTATAGTTTGCATTTTCCCTAGTTTAATTTCAATTCTGTATAATAGGTCATAGTTTAGTGTTTTGTTTTGTTTTAGTTTTGGTCTGTAGACCTAGAAATGCACTATCTGTGGGCTCTGTAGGTACAAAATTCAAAAACGTTATTTTCAAAAGGTATTTTCATTTCTGTACAGTCATTTGTAGGCAAATTCTGCACTTAATAAAATCTAGGTTTGTAAAATTTTATTTATGTTTGCCATTATAAGGAAACATTAATTATAATGACAATACTTATATGTCCTAGTTGATAAACTTACCAAAAGTGTTTCCTTTTTTATATGCTTGTATTTTCTAATACACCTATCCCATGTAAAAAAATATTTTTGATTCTTTTTTATTCATTGGTAAAATTTTATTATCAAATACTTCATTGTGTATCACCACAATGCAATAAAGTTGAAGCAAAGGAAAAATAACACTGAAGGCGGATGAGGACGAACTGGGCTTTTCAGAATTCTGTATTGTTAGAATTCAGACTCACTAGCTTCTTATCACTAGGCCTTTGGGTTTTTTTTTTTAAATATACCTTTTGTAATGAGCAGGGAGAAAGCAGTTAACCTCCTTTCGCTAACGGATAAAACAAATTAAAAAAGAAAAATATCTCTAACAATTTGAAGGCAAGTGATAAGGACATGCAACCATGAAATGGTCACTTCCTGTATTCGAAGGCATATGAAATGGTCACTTCCTGTATTTGAAGGTGTACGAAATGGTCATTTCCTGTATTTGAAGGCGTATGAAATGGTCACTTCCTGTATTTGAAGGCATACGAAATGGTCACTTCCTGTATTCGAAGGCGTATGAAATGGTCACTTCCTGTATTCGAAGGCGTATGAAATGGTCACTTCCTGTATTCGAAGGCGTACGAAATGGTCACTTCCTGTATTCGAAGGCGTATGAAATGGTCACTTCCTGTATTTGAAGGCGTATGAAATGGTCACTTCCTGTATTTGAAGGTGTACGAAATGGTCACTTCCTGTATTCGAAGGCGTATGAAATGGTAACTTCCTGTATTTGAAGGCGTATGAAATGGTCACTTCCTGTATTCGAAGGTGTATGAAATGGTCACTTCCTGTATTCGAAGGCGTATGAAATGGTCACTTCCTGTATTCGAAGGCATACGAAATGGTCACTTCCTGTATTCGAAGGCGTATGAAATGGTCACTTCCTGTATTTGAAGGGGTAGGGAAGGAAGACACTTTCCTCTGCCTCTTCTGGTTCTTCTGGCTGGTCTGAGAATTAAACTGACATGAGACAGATGAGCAGGAGAAAATCAAATAAAAATGGAATAGCCTATATCCATGGGAGAGACCCGGGAAATGTGACTGACTTGCCAGAATGACCGAGACTGTCACCTTCAATATGTTCAGCTAAAGACCCAAGAGGATCACGGGGATGGTAGTTTGGCCCTTCAAAGGGGAGGAAGGCGATGGCCCCAAGGACAGGAAGCAGAAGGAGGGTAAATGAATGTTTGCTGGGCCACGAGGAGACAGTGGAAGCAGAGTAGACCCAGATCGCCAGGGCTGCTGGAGATCCCCCAGCAGACATAGGCCATATTCTTGGCACCTCCCTCTGGGTTACAGCTCTATTCTGGGAACGGGCCCATTATATGAATTCTTCTGGACAATACTGTGCAACAAAGTTTCTTTTGGCATCTTTTTCAGTCTTGTTTTCAGCTCAAAATAATCCCCATGCCCAAGAAAAATATTGGGATAGCAAATTTTGCTCCACGACAGTGGAGTCACAAATAGACTCATTGGTTTATTGAAAAATAATAAAGCAAAGGCAGCCACTCTCTGAGGATCAGTAGATACGGATGGCACTGGTCCTGACCACCCAGTACTGAGGAGTGGGCTACAGGGAGACACCAGGTGAGTGGTCCATCAGCAGTGCAACAGTTCTCCATCTTAAATGCTATGAACTCCAAACCCTTGAGCTTCCATTTAGAAATATTTATTACACAAAAAGAGGTTTGTAAGGCACTAAGCAACCAATAAGCCACAGTTAAATCTCATCTTTGATGCCCTCCAAGTCCTTCCCATAATTTTGCCGAATAACAGGTCTTAACAAAGCACGTGGCACTTACCTGAAATACAGACAACTGTATTCAGTGTCAGTGAACTTTTGGGATAATTAATGGTTAAAAAAAAATAGGGGAGATTAAAAAAAAAATATGTCATCCAGTGTAACATCTTAAAATTTAGAAAGTGTCAAGAAGTACTGACGTGTCTTAAAAGACGGAAACACTTATATTCACTCTTGTGATGGTGGCACAGACATGAACCTAACTGACATTTGACATTTTCTGTTTAGCTACCAGCCCGGAAATAGCGAGTATCCTCTGTTTCTCCTCTTATGTCAAACATGCTTTCACCAGATGCTAAGAGTGCAGATTTTCACTGCTGTTTTCCATGTAGAAACAGAGACAGGTGTAGAAACAAAGGCAAACAAAGGCCACGCAATGACCTGTTGTAAGCAGCTTTGGAATGATGACTGTGTCGGGGGTGGGGGGACCCTCAATGTAACAAGTGTTTCTTGAACGAACAAATGAGTGAATAATTTAGATTTTGTCTACTGAAAAAATGTCTTCAGTACTATCCTTACTCACCTCTTTTATATAGAGATAAGCCTTTTGAAATTGATGGATGTTTTAATTACTTGAAGAGAATGCCATTACCTTTTACTGTCTTTAGAAAGAAGATAGTTTTATGGAAATGTAGGATTAAGTAGTGCATAAGACTATCATACCGCCTGTTTAAATCCCAGTTTGGCCGTTTCCGTGTTCATGTTCAAAATTGCTCTGCTCCTTACTGTAATTCACGTTCCTCATCTGCAAAATAGAGAAGATATCAGTACCTCTCTCAGGCTCAGGTGGTGTCTTAAATGCGTTACTAATGGTGAAGTGTTTAGAAAAGCACCTGGAACATAGAAAGCGGTCAGTGTTAGCCACAGTGGCAAAATTAAGTCTTCGTAAAAGAGGCTTATTTATTACAAGATTAAAATATAAACACCCACTAACGATACTAATCAATAACCGTGTTTACACACAGAGTAATTATTTGAAGGCTAAACTTCAAGGAAAACTTAGAATTAGTTTGTAGTGAAGCTGGGACTATAACCCAGTATTTCCTATTCTAATAGGACCTTCTTGGGATGATATTTCCATGTTTAGCTCATTCGGATCACAGGCTGTTTTTTCCTGGATGCAAGGGACTATATTTATAACAAAAGGCTTATGAGCAGTGGAAGAGTCCATTTTGAACAGGGGTTCCTCCTGTAATTTTAGTCATCAATCTACTTCTAAGGTTGTGCTGTATGGAGTAGACACCCTGTGGCTCAATCCCCAATCTGCAGCTCACTCATTCCATGTGACCTTAGGAAACTCGCTCGGCCTCTCTGAGTCTCAGTTATCTGCTCTGTGAGAACCCTGTGCTAATAACACTGAGCTTGGAGCAGTGAGGCTTCTATGACTGTGTTAGGTAAAGTGCCTAAACAGCTGCTTGATAAATGTCACATCTCGGTCCCTTCCTGCTTAGAGGCCACATGAAGGCCGTCTGTGAAGGGCCGTGTCTATTGTAAACCCATTTCTTCACCTTGTCCCTGTTGTATTTTTTACTGTATAAAAATTTTATTTTTATTTGTACAAGAGGAAATAGCAGGCTGTGGTTAGACACAATGACTCGGTTTTTGGCTTAATTACACAGTACAGGCCATTTCTTTATGAATTTTTTTTTAGTAGACCACAGAGCTTGGGTTGAAATCTGAGCTTTCAATACCGTGTGTGTTTGTGTATGTCTGTGTGAATGTGTGAGTGTATGATGTGTGCTTAGGATTGGAGGGCAGAATATTAATTTAAATATAAAAATAGTGAATATTCAGCATTGTTTATGAAATTCATATCCTCTGCCCCAAAGCACAATGTACTTGATCTAATCATATTTTTTTGATGTCAACTTTTGTCCACAGGCAATTAATTAGGGGTAAAAGAAGTTAAATACCACCATGCAGAATTTATCACTCAAATCCATAATCCAGAGAGTAAAAAAAAAAACTTGGCCTTATTTCAAAAAACAACAACAACAACAAAAAACCTATGATATGGGAAGAAACAAAGAAACACTGAAAAAGACTGAAGGGACATAACTACCTAATGAAATAGCAGAACTTTTTTGGATCCTGATTTTTAAGGATTAAAAATAATTCTTTTCAGACTTTCAGGGAAATTGGAATGTGGTTTGAGTATGAGTCACCATCAGTGAATTATGATTAATTTTGTTATGAGACAATGGCAGTCGTGATTATGTAAGTTAACAGTCTTCTAACATTTTAATCTGGGGGATGCATATAGAATTGCACACAAAATATTTGCATGAAATAACATGTGGTCTGAGATTTGCTTTAAAACCTTCCAAACTACCCCCCAAAATTGGAAGGGAGTAGATAAAACATGTAAAACAAAATATTGGTAGCTGTCGATGCTGGCTAATGAATACCTGAAACCTCAGGGGAAATCTCTATTATCTGTGTGCATTTGAAAATATCATGCTGAAAAAGTTGTTAAAGATTAACAGACATTGAATGTAGGCTCCTTAATATTGGCTCTAATGTCCTTTCAGCCTTTCAGTGATTACTTGCAGAGGAGTAATTCAATACTCATTAAATTGCATGTATTGTGTGCACATTTTAGTGTATACTACCCAAGACTTTTGTCAAAATTTGTTAAGCAAAAATGTGTGAAGATTGATACTACATCTCTAAAACCTTTAACGAGGTGTTTCTTCCTAGAGTAATTTCTCCTGAATAACACTGAGTCAGTGGCCATGTGGAACAACTGCATTACAAAAGGATTTAGTCCTTTTAGTTTCCTGTTCTGCAAAAGCATTATGTTGAGAAGGTGAAGTATATTTTGCAAAGCGTAGTGGTTTAAAGACCAAAGAGTGGCAACTGCTACCTTCTCTTCGACTCTAACGTGATCTACAGAAGTAATCATCTTTTTAAGCTGGAGAAATGATTATGGTGTCCTTATACCCAAACCACTCTTTTTTACAGTCGTGTAGAAAAACCTGTACAGGAATCTGTAAAGAAAGGTCAAGAAACACAAGACATACAAATTCACTGAGCAAGGAGAGCATAACAGCATCAAAAGCATTTCATATGCAAGTAACCAAATATTTTATGGCTTCAACCCATCCCTTCAATGTCTCTTCAGGTAACCATTCCGTGAATAAATATACGTTTATCTCACTCAATTTTTGAATCAGAAAATCTATTAAGAAATGTAATGGAAATGTGTTCATGTACAGTTGGTTAGCCCCTTTAGGATGTTAAAACACCAACCACTGACATGGCAAGAAGCCTTGAGGACACCTACCCCACGGTGGGTATCCCATTCTCTGTAGTCATGCTTCTCTGAATTTAATTTGTCCTACAAATAGCAGAAAGGACAGCAGGTGTTTTTGTCTAACCCCATTGGTTATGATTAGAGATATTACAAAACTATGAAAATTAATGTTGACATACCACTTGGAAAGCTAATTTTCCTGTGTGTGCAACGCGCCACAGCATATCTGAAACTGTGTATTCTCACCTGCCAGAATAACACATCACTTGTTGGAGTTTCGGGTTCTGAAATCCGAAGTTGTCTACTTCAATCACTTTTCATCGATTAATGGTAGCTTGTAACTGTATTTGTGAAAGGCAGATACGTTCAATTAGTATGTGTTCGGAGCAACATGACATTTACTCTGAGGAGAAATTCCAGGCTGTCAGACTATTGTAACATAGCATCACATAGATACAAATTACCAGTAAAAGCAGTCCTGGATGCAGCTTTAGGAAACACCTTCATTTTCCCTCTGCTTTTGTACCACACAGGAGACAATGAGGGATGACTACCCTTTGTGGTAGGAATGAAAAGACTAAGAACAGAGTGAATGGATTAGCAAAGATGGACCACAAAACTCTCTAATGACTTTTCCTGTCAAGTTTGTGCTCTTTCTCAGAGGATTCCTTGGAAAAACATATCCATGGTTGAAATCTTATTTTCCTGCTGCTGTGTCTGAAAACCAAATGGAAAGCTACCTACGATACAGAAAATCAATTTCGTCCTTATATTTTATGTATAATCCGAGCTATTAAAATTGTTTTAGGAGTTCCCGTCGTGGCGTAGTGGTTAACGAATCTGACTAGGAACCATGAGGTTGTGGGTTCGATCCCTGGCCCTGCTCTATGGGTTGGGGATCCGGCATTGCTGTGAGCTGTGGTGTAGGTCACAGACGCGGCTCGGATCCCGTGTTGCTGTAGCTGTGGTGTAGGCCAGCAGCAACGGCTCCGATTAGACCCCTAGCCTGGGAACCTCCACATGCCGCGGGAGTGGCCCTAGAAAAAGGCAAAAAGACCAAAAAAAAAATAAATATATATATATATATTATTTTAAATTAAATGCTAAAGCTCGTATAAGAAATTATCCTTTCACTGGGACCATTCAGGGCTTCTCTCTTCGTCTCAGAGATTGTCCACATCTCTCTGTCCCCACATCACTGACCGTTAGGCGTGGGAAATCTTAACTCATCATTAATTGTTTAACCCTGATTTCTGTTGCTAATATCACGTAAGAGCATAGACATTTCTCTCCCACATTCTTCTTATCTTTAAGAAATTGTGGAAAATAATGAACTCCAATACGGACGATAGAGCAAGAGATTTTTCAGTATTGAATGTGAGTGATACTCATTTGCTTTTCATGGGAAGGGCGGCTGGATGCTGGCCAGACCATGTTAGGAGAAGCTGGGATCTAGAAATAGTTGCCAATTTGTGGGGGAGAAACATCTTCAAGGATGGCACAACTCTTTGCTCTTCACATTTGCTTTATTCTAAACTTTCCCCTAACTAAAATTTGTATTCCAAATACCCCAGTGCTTAACAGTAAATAAATAGATAAGGTGGAGCTTTGATCTTTGAAATACAAACCCTAGAGTGAGAAACGGTGGGAAATAATTTTCAAGAAAAAGTGTTTCTACTTTGCTGAGAGGTGGACTCTGGCTAAGAGAACTTTCTGTAAACTGAACACAGGCAAACTGAGCAGCTTGTACTCATTTGTGTCTACTAAATATCCCTCTCCCTTTATAAATTTCCTAAAAGAATTCCTTCATCCTTCAACGTAGTTTATTGCAGGCATACCACCAGCTAGAGAGTTTTTCTGGGAATATAACCATATACCAGGGAGATGAAAATTCTTAGCTTCACTGAAGTTAACATCCTGGTGAAGAGAAGCATTTAAATAAAAGAAATATGAGACAGATAAGAAAAAAAGAGGAGAGAAAGGTGATAGAGAAGGCTGGGAGGGGGGCAGTAATTTAAATAGATTGTCCATGAAAAGATCCAATGATGAAAATAATGCGTTAACAGATTAGAAGATCAGGAGGAAGCCGTGCACACATTTGATCAGGGGAGTTCCAGGAGAAGGAACCAGCACATGTAAATGCCAGAGAGAGAAGCAAAGGTGTGCAGTGTGAGACGAGAAGGGGAAAGGAGTCATGGAGGGAGAGGGAATAAATAATGGGGAGAGTGGTTGCCGACATCCTAGAGGTCCCTCTAAGGATCCCCATCCCCTGCTTAAGGAGAGGACTGGAAGGTCTTGATCTGAGAAACAATATGATCCTACATACACACACACAGTGTGGCAACCTTATTGCTAAAATATATGTAGAGGAGTTCTCACTGCGACACAGTGGGATCAGTGGTGTCTGAGCAGTTTCAGGAGACAGGCTCAATTCCCAGCCCCGCACAGTAGGGTAAAGGATCTGGCATTGCTGCGGCTGCAGCACAGGGCACAACTGAGTCTAGGATCAGATCCCTGGCCCAGGAACTCCATATGCTGTGAGGCAGCCAAAAACAAATTTTTGTGAAGAACGTAAGATGATCATTTCACTTTGGATGACACATACTACTCGGTGGTTACCAACAGACAGTTTATAGTTACTACAACCTAATGCATAAGTGCGAAATGTTTAGGGTATTATTTAAGTACTATTACTAAAAACAGAATTATTGAGTCTCTGGGTAGAAAGTAGAAAGTTCAAGCTGGAAGGAAACTTAAAAATAGTCTAGTAAACCTAGCTTGATTTTGTAAATGCCAAAAAGAAATTAAAAATGCACAGATTAGACAATGATATCCTCCAATCATGTTGCTTTTAGGTCCCCAAACCAGAGCCTGGACAAGTCCCATTCCACATTTCAAATCCAGCCATTGTTGTTCCATCATATTAGCAAAATAATAGGGAAATGCACCCAGTCATATATGCACCTTGTATATAAGGGAGAAAGCTGTTCTGCTTAATTCTGATTGGTTTTCACCCAACTCTATTTTTTCTGGAATTCCAGATGTCTGAAAATGAATTAATGTATAAAAACTTACTAAATGTGTATCCTTAAAAGTAAAATATCTAGTTGACTTAATTAGCAAAAAACTCTAAATTTGTTTCCTTTCCACATGTATTTTATTAATCTTTTCTACTCTTTTTCATTCTTTATTTTTTATTTATTTATTTTTTTTAGGGCCACAACCGTGGCATATTGAGTTCCCAGGCTAGAGGTCTGGGTTGAATCAGAACTGCAGCTGCAGTGCTGCACCACAGCCACAGCAACGCAGAATCTGAGCCACATCTGCAGCCTACACCACAGCTCACAGCAACAGCAACGTCAGATCCTTAACCCACTGAGTGAGGCCAGGGATGGAACCGGAGTCCTCATAGATGCTAGTCAGGCTCACTACCACTGAGCCATGATGGGAGCTCCTCCACATACATTTCAGATGGATTGACTTGTTGGCAATGAAACTGATCCACTGATTTAAAAATTTTTGTTCATAGGCACAGCCTGTGCAACCTCAACCTGTATCCTTCTTAGATAAAAATAAGGTAATCGAAGGCATTCTGATTAAGTATTTATAGGTGTTTCAGGAAGAAAAAGGGGGAGAAGAAAAGGATGAGTAGCAATGGGAGAAGTAGAAGGATTTGATACAGTTAATTCTTGTATGAAGAAAGCATACTCTGTTATTCTGATTTAACATGAAAAACCCTGCTTTGAATACTGAAATGGAAGTTGTAGGTGTCATTTCATCCTAGTTTCTTCCCTGGGAAATGTAATGCTTCAGCACAATTCTCACCAAAATAAGTTAAGGTGTTGATTTATGGTGACATGTCTCTTTCAATTCAGAGAAATAGGAAGAGGTTGCACTTCAGATCATTTACAGGAGTGATATATGTGGGAATAAACGGAAGTGAGAAATAAAACATTTCTTATAAGATTCCAAATACTTGTTAGGAAAACACAAAAAAAAGAGACCTTTGGTTTATTGGAAGAGGAAAAGCATGCCTGGGATTTAAAAACTCATTATGTATCTATTGGCTTACTGACTTTATTTCATAGGACTGTAAACAGATTTTCTAAAGTTTCAGTGCAAACCCCCAAAACATTGTGAAATATATAGATACAGTATTCTACTTGTATTATGTATACAGTATTCTCCAGTATTCTTCCTTGTATTATATTCAAGGAATTCATAATGTGCTAATACATAGAAACATTCAGTGATTTCAGTATCAGTTCAGCTAATGAGATATTATTTGAAATTCAAATAAACCCTCATCAGCTGAGACAACAGCATATGCTCTCAACATTAATTTGACTTTGTTTCAGAAACAAATGTATTGTAGGTATATGGCTGAGGCCTAAAACACACTTAACATTTTTAAAGGGTTTTATTTCAAATAAGCATGAAAATGCTTTCAGGTCTATCCAACAATGCTTGAAGATGCCACATCCTTTTCCAAGCTGCTCATACTTTTGTTAAGAGTTTTCACTCCTTGTTCAAGGACATAAAATCACCTGTCCAATGAGCCAATAGAGTCAATTTTCTGTGTCAGGTTGTCAGTTTTTATACATTTTTAATTCCACGAGAGTTCCAAGGATTTGACCTGTTTGGCTTTTTTTTTTTTTTTTTAAAGAGTTGCTGAAAAGAAGTTACTTGTTGAGGTATTTCCCTTTAAAACCCTGTCAGAGTTAGTATGCACATCATTCCTAGGTGCTCCGCCTAAGACAGCTGTGGCTTGATATCCAAGAACAGCAGGTTTCTTGATATCTCAGGAGCAGGATCAAGGGACTATTTATTTTCAAAGTTTGGACGTTTCTTAGAAACTTTTCATCTGGTTCCCACTAATCAATATTCTACTACAAGTAACAGAAAACTTGATTAAGTGAAGCCTAAACACATAAAGAGGTTTCTTTTTCAAGGAAAAGGAATTCCTTAGAAAGGAACTAAGGACAGTGGTTCTGCAGTGCGATGCTTTCACGACCATATCTTATCTGTTTTTTTGTTTGTTGGTTTTTGCCTTTCCCTCCACCTACTTTACATGCTTTGCTTGTTGGTTTTTTCTTGACATCACAAGCTTAAAATACCACAACCTTTTTCAGTGTAAGTAGCCATGGCTGTTGACTTCTTTCAGGAAGAAGAAGCCATCATAGACTCTCCCACATTAGACTTCTGCTTATATGAGAACCATGCCAGGTAGACATCTCTAACTTAAAATGAAACTGGGAAAAGTAGTTTTATTTTGGCACAACACAATGAACAAAATCAAGGTTCCATTAGTAGGAATAAAAGACCCGTTAATATCAAATAGGCAATTAATAGCAGATGAGACACCCACTCTCAATTGACAAAGCATACAGTTGTTTCTGCGTTACCTCCTCAGCTCCTGTTTGGTGCTCTCACAACCAAACCCTATAACACTCTGAAATGTGTTAAGACGACCTCATAAGTAAAAAGAGGATGAGAAGAAATCTTGAGTAAATGATTGCATTTAGATAAGTATGTGATTATCATAAAGTCCAAACAAATTCCCTTTTGTAGGTTAAACATTTCATGAAAACCATTTACTCTGATTCATGATTATTTTCTGGCAGGTCAGTCCGATGCTAGAAGAACTAGGAAACATGATTAAAAGGGCTTGTTGCCAAACTGAGATTCATGTGCCTGACCTACAGGGAGGCCAAGAGAAATGAAGCATCAGAGTCTAGAGTGGAGAAAGGCGTATTGCAGGGCCAAGCAAGGAAACAGGTGGCTTGTGCTCAAAACCCCCAAACTCCCTAATGGTTTTCAGGGAGAAATTTTACAGGCAACATTTGAGGTGAGGGCTGCTGAAGTGTGTGACTTTCCTCTAACTGGTTGGTGGTGACACAACAGGGTGTGTTCCAGGAGGCTCAAAAAGCCTTCTGGTTCCAACCAGTCTGGGGTCCACATGCTTGGTGCCACCTGGGTGGCGGCCTTAGTTTCTGTAGAAGACCTCAGAGACAGGGGTCAGCTTGCTATGCACACCCCCACCCCCCCACCTCCACCAGGACGAATCAGGACCCTGCTCATCACTGCACTCTTGTTCCTTTCTTTCCTTCTTTCTTTCTTTCTCTCTTTCTTCCTTCCTTTTTCTTTTTAGAACTGCACCTGCGGTATATGGAAGTTCCCAGGCTGTGGGTTGAATTGAAGCTATAGCTGTCAGCTTACACCACAGCCACAGCGATGCCAGATCCGAGCCACCTCTTTAACCTACACCACAGTTCATGGCGATGCCAGATCCTTACCCCACTGAGTGAGGCCAGGGATCAAACCTGTGTCCTTATGGATGCTAGCTGGGTTGTTACCACTGAGCCACAGCAGGAATTCCACTGCACTCTTGTTTCTTGACTACTTTTCCTCTGTTTCTGCTTTCCCTCCCCTCCCTAAGTAGGGAAGTAATTGTTTGAATCTAGCCTTTGTAACCCAGGGAAGGTGTGGGAGGCTGAAAGCCTTCTTCCTACAAACAAGAAATGAAGGACCCAGAAAGGATTTTGTGGAGGCCCCCGAAGGGTCTTGCTCAGCATCATGTTTACATAATAAAAGTTAAACTTTCAGAATCAAAGACAAGTTGACTTTAGTCCTGTAGCCACTTAGTGGTCGTTGCTGTTATTCCCTTTCACGGAAGATCCATGAGACCTAAAACTCTCTTATTGTAGCTGAAAACAGAATCTCAGGTGGCTTCAGTCCTTTGCTTACATGGACAGAATGGTTTTGGACCACTCCGATCCAAGGCACTTCAGAATTTTGTTTAGACTGCATGACTCTCATTATCTCCTGACTTTAACTGCCTGTGAAATATGGGTTTGGGTAGCTTGCCCTTGACTAAACATGGTAGAAAGACCATTGACGACCATGATGATAGCAAGAGGTCATCTCACTTCCTGTTGGTTGGTTAATCTAGAAACAAAGTGGTCCTTCCCAGTGCCTCCAGAGCTGATCTGGGCTGCCGAAGTATCTCAGGCAGCGCTCACCTCGGAAGGTAGACTGAAATTACAATTTCCTAGAAAAACGTCCTTTTCAACATTTACTCATGTAGTATGTTTTTCTTGGGCCAGTGGTATCCTAGCTAATCGAGTGGAGGGGAAAGAGCATGGGCTCTGGCTCATTTAGGGACAGTCTGTGCCATCACGTAAGGGGCTCCCTGGGCATCTGAGTTCCTCACCCGGGCATGTGGGTGAGGACAGTACTCAGCTCACTGTGTCGTTACAAGGACTAAGTGTCAATATATGGTTAAATGGTCCCTGGCACGTTGTAAGTGCCCTCGTGTAGTTGTAGTTATTACTTCACGGTGCTCCTGAAGGTGCCCGATTGCTCTGGTGGCCCTGAGGACTGCAGGGGATGTGGTTTTGACCTCTACCACCACATCCTGATGGGCCTGATGAATTAAGTCTGCAATGGCCTTTCTTAACTCTTGGCTTGCAAATGACTTATGACTTGATTACGTCAAAGCCACTTTGTTTGGGGGTCTGGTGGCGTTGTTTTCCTTTGAGATCCCCCAGGAATCGTTTTATTATTAAAAGATGATAAATAGCAAAGGTGATAAAATTCATTAAGTTATTAAAAAAATTACATTTAAAAAATTCTTTTAAACTATCTTTGTTTTTCTATTCATTTCTTCTGTTCATTTATTATAATTTAAAATAAATTTGGTTTTTTAATTTTATTTTTTTAATAACAATGAATTTTACTATTATATTCATAGTTGTAGTATAACCATCATCACAGCCTAATTTTAGGACATTTCATCCCAAATCCCCAGCCCAGACCACCCCTCCTCCCCCCATCTGTCCCCTTTGGAGACCATAAGGTTTTCAAAGACTGTGAGTCCATTTCTGTTGTGCACATAAGTTCATTTGTATCCTCTTTTTAGATTCCACATATATGTGATATCATATGATGTTTGTCTCTCACTGTCTAAAGTTAATTTGTAAGCAAAAAAATTAGTGATATCTCATTTTGAAATGATTTGGAAGTGGGTTTACTGTTCAAAATTAAATTAAGGCTTGACTGTTAACACTAAGGAATGGACTTATGGATTTTTCCCCTGACAAGAAAACAGATTAAGTTCTTGAAATGACACAAGTTTCTCCCTTTCTTCCAAAAGATAAGAGGCTCCCATTTGTATTGTTGTGGTTTTCCCTGAAAATAGAAGAGCAGAATACATTTTGAATACCCATTTGATTTGTGTCACTGCTGATATCATCCAGAGTGACTCATTTTTTTCCCCAATGAGATGATCCTGTGGCTAATGGAACATCTTGTGCACTGAAAAAAGAAATAAAAGGATGTTCTACATTATATGTCTGCCCAAGAATCCAAGAATTAAAGTGCTTGCTCTACTATCTATTTTCTGAATAGATGTGTAATCATCATTTAAGCTAATTCATCATTTATTATTTTCTCCTCTAGAAAATAATAAGGCCACAGAAGGCTAGACTTGCTAGATTGCTTTCATTTTCTAAACAGTCATTGCATACACTCTGCTTTTATTTTCCATAGACTTAAGTGTAATATTAAATTGGTAATGAATTAGAAGATGACACTTGTCTTAGAATGGGATGGTCTAACATAAATAGCACACTAAAGAGTGGCTCAAATCACATGCATTTATTTCCCATACTTCTGGAGGCTGGAAGACTGAGATCAAGGCACTGGAAGATTCGGCACACAGCGGAAAGAGAGATGGCTGACTAGGTCCTTTTTCAAAGGGCACTAATCTCATCCATGAGGGCTCCGCCCTAGGCACCTAAGTACGTCCCAAAGGCCTTATCTCCCAATACTCTCACTTTAGGATTAGGATTAGGATTTTATCATATGAATTTTGAGAGAATACAAACATCCCATCCCTTGAGATACCTCTTGTTCCTTTTCATCTCCATGAACAATGCTACATCACCTGAAATAGGTCAAAGGTTATTGCTTATATTCATATGCTAAGCAAGAAAACTTTTAGAGATGTAAATTGCTAGTCTTGAAATCTCTGTATAAATTTTCCAACATTTAACACATACACAAACCACAGTAATTGCTTATTTCCATAAAGGATCACATGCATTTTGGGTGATAGTGTGGTGTAACCATTAGTCACGATTTTAATTCAGAGCACATGTGGCCTTGTGCTGGCCATGCTGGCCTTGTCCCCAGTACAAACAAAAGCCACACCCTCAGTGCAACAGCTTTTAACATACGTATTTTTGTCTTTTTAGGGCCGCACCTGCAGCATATGGAGTTTGCCAGGCTAGGGGTGGAATCGGAGCTTTAGCTGCCAGCTTACCCCACAGCCACAGCAACACGGGATCCAAGCTGCATCTGTGACCTACGCTGTAGCTCAGGGCAGTGCTGGATCCTTGACCCCACTGAGGGAGGCCAGGGATCTAACACACATCCTCCTGAATACCAGTCTGGTTCTTTACCACTGAGCCACAATGGGAACTTCAACTCTTCATGTATTTTGATGAAGATTATCTAAGCAGAACCCCTGAAAGTTAGTATTTCCTTGGTGTTTTTTTCCAATGGTCCACTTTGTGAAACTCTAAAGCTCCAGGATCCCTACCCACATTCAGTCCTTAAAGATGACCAGTTTAGGAGTTTCTACTGTGGTGCAGTGGGTTAAGAATTCAACTGCAGTGGCTCAGGTCACTACAGAGGTGCAGGTTTGATCCCTGGCCTGGCACAGTGGGTTAAAAGGGTCCTGTGTTGATGCAGCTGTGGCATAGGCTGCAGCTGCTTCTTGGATTCAATCGCTGGCCTGGGAACTTCCATATGCCACGGGTGCAGCAATTAAAAAAAAAAAAAAAAAAGATCACCAGTTTAAGGATTATAGCCCAATGAATCAAATTCCTAAAGAATAATCTATAGTTTATATTATTATTTGATGACATAGATGTCACATGACTTATAAGACTTGTACAATTTGGCTAGTCAGAGTCCCTCTTACAGGAATCTTAAATGCAAAGCCCCTTTATTATCATAACATTTAGTTGTCATGGACTAAGAGCAAGAGAGTTTTAACTGACTCTCATTTCTTGGCGAAGAAGAAATTTTTCTCTACCTTTCTCTGTTCTTCTGGCTGATCTAGAAATTAAATTGACAGATTGTTCTCCTGTTAATCTGTCTCAATCAAACAAGAATTTAATAACATATACACACAAGAGAGACACAGGGAAACTAAGTAACTTGCCAAAATGGCCAAAAAACCTCACCTTAAATACCTTCCTCAGCTAAAGACAAAAGAGGATGTTGGAGGTGGCGGTTGGGGACTTCAAAAGGGAGGAAGACGGTTCTCACGGAGACGGAGACGGAGACGAAATATTGGAAAACAAACGTTTGCTGGGCCACGCGGAGACGGTGGGACACGGAGCGGCCTTGGATCTCTCTGGTGATAGCTCGGACCAGGGAACAGGCACTTTATCTAAGTTCCTTAGACAGCAAAGGGAGAAGCAAAAAGAAAAGCTTCTGGGGTCTTTCGCACCTTGATTATTTTCAGCACAAAATCATCTACATTCCAAAGAGATATTTTAGGGTGGCAAAATTTGCTCCCAACACACCCCTAATAACATTATATATGGATGTATTTATGGGCACAAATATTACCTGCCAGGAGGTCTGAGCCCACTCATCATTTTATACGGACAGCCTCATCCCTGGATAATGCTAGAAAAACACTGCCAATTAACACCTCACTGAGTCCCCATGTTTCTTTTTCTCATGTTTCCATTCCCTTTATTTATTTTTTAATTTTTTAAATTATAGTTGATTTACAACATTCTGTCAATTTCTGCTGTACAGCAAAGTGACACATATATATATACACATTCTTTTTCTCATATTATCTTCCATCATATTTTATCTCGAGACTGGATATAGTTCCTTGGGCTGTACAGCAGGACTTCATTGCTTATCCATTCTAAATGTAATAATTTTCATCTACAAATCCCTCCTTGCCTTTTATAATCAGCACTCTGAGTGTTCCTGTGCGCCACACAGTCATAGGTCACGATAAGTTCAACAAAACCTTCGCAATTTTGTGGTTAGTATACAACACTAACCGGTAATATGAGATAAAATAAATGTTATTTCTACATTACCCACAGTTGATCAATAATTTGAATGGCAAAATATTCTACATAATACTGATTCCTTGTAAGTTATACTTAGAGTGTTTTGCACGTTTTTAGATTTCCATGTGTGACACAGAAAAGCATGATGTTATCAGTCTTGTCATTTACTCTCAAGATTACTTTTTAAATATATATTTAATCCGTGCCAAGTGCTATACCAGGCACAAAACCTGTCTTAAAGCTCCTCTTCCTCCTGAAGGAAAGCATAAGGTAAGCAGATAGTTACAATAAATTATGTTCTATACAGAGCTCCTAGTAAGTACCCGGTACCATGTGTTGTGTGAAACACACACACACACACACACACGCTGCAAGAACTGTGTGTTGAGTTTTTTTCAGGATCTGATTGAGGACTACAGCCTGGGAAACAGTGTCTCAGACAGATCTGGGGCACTGCTATAGAGAGACAGTGGAGAAGCCAGCATCTTTAGGGATTTCGTATGAATTTAGGGGGAAATAAGCAGTCTGGCATACATCTCAAAAAAGGGTTACTGCTAGTTACAAGGATCACGGATCTCAGTTTATGTGTTTAGTGTTTATGTTTAGGAAGATGTACAGATCTGGGTTCATTATTATTATTTTTTGCTGTGATAGCTCTTAACTACTGAGAGGGGCCTGTTTTTCCAAAGCACAGAGCACCTTATCCTGTTTTTATCCTGCGTTCCTTTCAGGGGGTACTATTAGTCAACTGCAGTGGTTAATGACTGGATTCTCACAGAACCGGATGGTGGGCAACAGACCCCTTCTTTGGGTTATAAATCTGGCCAAGCTTTGGGAGATTTTTCATGACCAGTTTGTCTCACAGTGGTAGGAAGGCTCATTCCTAGGTCAGGAGAAGACTTCATTCATAGGCCACACAATATGCTATTACTGGACTAAGCCCTGCTAATAGCAGATGTTTAAGTCTCTAGGCCACCTGTCTTACTAGACTTACTAGACTCTGACAGTCTAGGAAATGATTCTCTTGTGACTTCTTCCCAAATGTAGTTACACTATTACAATCATTTTATATATTCATTATTTTATTTATATTTATTTTTTAATTATTTTGTCTTTTTAGGGCCATACCCATGGCATATAGATGTTCCCAGGCTAGGGGTCGAATCGGAGCTATAGCTGCTGGCCTACACCACAGCCACAGCAGTGGCAGATCTGAGCCTCCTCTGCAACCTACCCCACAGCTCATGGCAACACCAAATCCTTAACCCACTGAGTGAGGCCCAGGATCAAACCTGCGCCTTCATGGATACTAGGCAGATTTGTTTCTGCTAAGCCACAATAGGAACTCCTATTACAGTCATTTTAGTCTTGTATAAAACTATATGTTTGGTCAATCATTTCTGGCCACTTAGTCGTCATTAGGTTTTTGGATTTTTCAAGTTAATCTATTTTTACATCGTTTTATTAAAGTGTAGTCGATTTACAGCATTGTGTCAGTTTCTGCTCTACAGCACAGTGCCCCAGTCATATGCATACTTATGTTCTTTTTCTCATGTTATCTCTCATCATGTTCTAGCCCAAGAGACTGGACACAGTTTCCTGTGCTGTCCAGTAGGACCTCACTGCTTATCCATTCTAAATGGAATAGCTTGCATTATTGTGGTCAGAGGCTCAGTTACATAGTGGGTTATAAAGAAACCACGATTTTAGAGAACAGGCAGAACTTAAGTAATATAACTAGTAGCCTTAATAAGTCATAAATAAGAATTCAAGTCAGGAACTTCCATTAGGTGCAGCCCAGTGTATCTCTAGTCATCTGACCGAAACTATTTTATACTAATTGTTACTTTTAAGGGTAATGATATATTTACATTATTCATAAGGCACTCCAGGCCAATATCCTAGTATTATTATTCTGATTATTCTTAGTGTGATTTAATTGTTCATTATAAGGGGAACTTTAAACTAAAATGACTGAAGCCTGGAGTTACCCATTTAAATCTAGCCTGGAACTATTAAGAGTCCCTCTTAATAAAGGGGTGGTTATGGGTTTTGACTGAAATTTAGCCAACTGCTCTGATTGAGCTTGAGAACTTTTAAAGAAAATTTATACTTGTGGCCATAATCAAAGCAAGTAATAACCAGAATGGCTCAAACAGAAGAATAAATTCCTTCTTCTTGAATGAATTTCTTAAAGGCCATTCAATCAAAGCCTAGGAGAGGAGAAATTCACCGAGATAGGAGTTCCCACCATGGCACAGTGGATTAAGAATCCTACTGTAGCAGCTCAGGTTGCTACAGAGGTATGAGTTCCACGCCCTGCTTATTAGCACAGTGGGCTAAAGGATGTGACATTGCTATAGTTGTGGCAGAGGTCACAGATGTGGCTTGGATTCAGTCCTTGGCCCGGGAACTTCCATATGCCATAGGTGCAGCCATAAATTAAAAATAATACTAAATTCACCAAGTAACTAGAAGTGCTAGACATAGTTAACTGACCAAACCCAACCTACACCACAGCTGCATCAATGCTGGATCCTTAACCAACTGCCCTGGCAGGGGGTCGAACCCCCACCTCCGCAGTGACCTGAGCTGCTGCAGAGATGACACTGGGTCCTTAACCACAGTGGGGACTCCTGTCAATGGCTTTTTAAATGCTGTTTTCCCCTGTTTCTTTCTTCTGTTCTTCCATAATCCATAGTTCTTTCACTTCAGTTTCTTTTTCTCTCCCCCTTACTCCCTCCCGACCTCCTTTCTCCCTTTCTTTCCTACTTCCTCTGTTTAGTAAATATTTATTGATGTGCCACTAAGTAGATGTCAGGAACAAGGCCACATGTTTGATAAAAAGCAACAAAAGATCTGCCTGCCAGACATTCATTTTTCAACATTATATCCTCTTTCCTAGTCAGAGTTTATGTGAAGAGAAGATATACCTGAAAATTTAAAATGCGGCATTACTGTGTTTTACTATTTAGGTATACAGTTTAAAAAATACTTGCTACAGCAAAATGTGCATTTTAATGTTGACAACATTTCTCTTCCAAAAACATTGTTAAAAAAAAAATTTAAAGTGGTTACATTTTACTTTGTCAGAAAAAAACTATGTGATCTTTTAAGTGAAAAATCCATGTACACTCCTGAAATGTGTTCCATTTTCTACTTCTGACTGCTGCCTTCACCAATATTTTACAAGGAGTAAAGACTGATTCTTGCATTTTGTTCCTTTAAAAATCTAGTCTCTATTTGTGAAATGCGGTAAGACACTCAAAAGGTAGGTAATAGAGGAGCAAGGACAAGAAGCAGAAAGGAAGAAAATCCGCTAGCTCCTCTGTCCCAGAGAACGGGAGCTCGGCCAGCGTGCCCGGTTATCAATATCCATACGTGACGAGCTGAAACGCATGACGCTGGGAACGCGTTCCTTCAGTTACGCATCTGCGGGGATGTGAGAAGGCTTGGAAGAGCCTGAAAGCTGGAAAGGCCATTGCTTTTCTAAAGTGTCCAAATGAGTCTTTCCACAGTGCCCTCATTTTGGGAGCTCTGCCTTTAGCCTTAGGTCTATTTATTTCATTTTCTGTTTGTTCTTATGATTTGGAAACATGATGAGAGCGTAGAGTGAGAGATGAATTGACTCAGGGAATTTATGCTTTGGTTCTAGGGGAGAAAATACCGTTTTCAATCCAGATAGGATATTTATTTTATATTGTTATGTTAGATATAAACAGAACTACAGAAACGAAGAGAGGAAAAGAAGGGAGAAAGGGAAAGAGGATTATAAAAAAGCAAAAAAAAAAAAAAATGGGAAGGAAGGAAGGAAAGGGAAAGAGAAGGAAGGCAAGAGGGAGGGTGATTAGTTCATTGAGAACGAACTGATGAAATAAATATGTCAGTAACTACAGATAACAAATCATTAATAATTTCTATCTTCGGAGGCTGAATGCAGAAATAATGAATCAAGCTATTTTCTAAGCCAGAAAAGGGAGGAGGCTTTTTGCACATTTTTTCTGCAGCAAGGAAACAAAGAACCAGAGGAGAGGAGGAAAGATACTTATATAGAGATGATGGCTCAGGAAGTGCCAAACGGCTATTTCACAACCCTGGGCACCCTCATGGGAGAGCTTTCCTAAGCACTGATTTTTAAAGTATCTTGGGAAAGTTAGATATGAAGGTAGTAAGTGTTCCAGTCAGTGTTTTTCAGTGTGAGAAATAATTAAGAAGAAAAAGTTTCGTGTTTTGGTTGGCTTCGGCTTGGTTTTACATTTTCTTCTGGGTCTACAGAAAAGAGTTACATTTAGGGACCCGGGAAGAGAAATTTTTTTTTATATTTTATTTTAAATTTTATTCAGATTTTTATATAGATTTGTGCAAATGTCAAAATATATGTTATGTATCGCCACTTCCTGCAACATGTGATTTAGGTCTTCATAACTATATTAGGTATGTAGTCTAGGGCTCTAAATTTCAGTTAAAAATAGGCTTATGAGAAAATGTTCCTTTAATTCATCTATGCATTTGACCTAATATTCATTAAATATCAGAGGGCTGTGATTTCTCAGCATTCTGCAGGGCAGTAGGATATAAAGCTATAACCAAAGCATGCACGATTCTGCCAAGTTGGATATTATATTTAATGGGATAAATGGAGTATAAACAAGTAAGTACACAATATAACATTTTAAGTGGGAAAAGGCACTGTAAGGAGAAATAAGTAAGTGTTATGAGAGGAATAAAGGAGTCATTGAATTTATTTGGAAAAAAGGGAGGAGTTTTTTTTTTTTTTTTTTTTTTTGGTAAGTGTTACACTGCAAGGGGAGAATGAGCAAGGGCCAAAAATGAATATACAAAAATGAGTATATAGTGCAAATATTGCACTCAATACCATAATAAAATATTATTGTTTACAAGGATTAATACCTGTATTTACCAGTATTCAGCATATACAAATTCTTTAAAAGAGCAGCAGTGTAATAAACCTACAGGATTGAGTACAATACATATGATTTATAGAAAAGCTCGTATATGCTAAATAATGAACACTGGAAAGGATACCAAAAATAGATATGATTTTTGAGTGTCTACTGGGCACATGTTCTATACAAGACTGAAACCATGCATACCGTCTGAGCCTATTTCTCACAAGAACTCAATATGGAAGCTGTTACTGCCGTTCCCATTTCTCACATGAGAGAACTGCAAGCGAGAGAGGCCTTTCAACTTTTCCATGATCATGTCACTAGTATGAGAAAGCAGCATGATAAAAACAATTATCTGGGAGTTCCCGTCGTGGCTCAGTGGTTGGCGAATCCGACTAGGAACCATGAGGTTTCGGGTTCGATCCCTGGCCTTGCTCAGGGGGTTAAGGATCCAGCGTAGCCGTGAGCTGTGGTATAGGCCGGAAGCTACAGCTCCAATTGGACCCCTAGCCTGGGAACCTCCATATGCTGCGGGAATGGCCCAAGAAATGGCAAAAAGACAACAAACAAACAAACAAAACCAATTATCTGATCATGGGGCCACACGCTTTTCCTTCTTTATTTTCCTGAGATTTTTAAACAGGAAGGAATTTGAGTAATGTGGGAAAACAGGAAAAGTAGATCTTAAATTTGCATCACGATTAGCCTGATTTCCAGATATAAATAAGAAAAAATGTTAATGATTCAAATCAAACACATTCAACTAACGCACTTAACCCTTATTAAAACAACTTCTAGTTGGTTTTAATGAGATATTTTCAACAATTTTCTTGAGCAGCCTGGAAGGATAAAAATCAAGCATGTTTTAATAATATTTTCCTTCTCAGTGGGTACTTGTTCTTTCAGTGTTGATGAAACCCTAGAATTTAAATCCATTGACTGACAATTTAGAGTTGTTTATTTTTCTTTTATTTTTGTTTTACTTCCTATTTAGGCTTCCTGCAGCATTAGGGCTCCATGAAGCCAAGAGTGAATGAAGGAACAATCGTCATTTATACGCTCGAATTCTACTCTAGATATTTGATGATAAAAATCACTTTTAGTTGCTGTGGTGTGGCATCATTTCAAAACTATAACCAACCCATTTATATTCGCAAGCAGCTTCCAAGTACACTAGTAAGAGCCCATGTGGTCTCTTGAGAAAGTATTTCATGCAGTTTTTCAGTTCGAATCAAGTGTATCTATTCCCCCCCCACCCCCGGCTTTTTAGGGCCACACCCTTGGCATATGGAAGTTCCCAGGTTGAATCAAAGCTACAGCTGTTGACCTATGCCAAGGTCACAGCAATGCCAAATCCAAGCCACATCTGTGAGCTACACCACAGCTTACAGCAACACCTGATCCTCAACCCACTGAGCAAGGCCAGAGATTGAACCCGCAACCTCATGGTTCCTGGTCAGATTCATTTCCACCGGGCCCCATGGAAACTCCAAGTATATCTATCTTTATCTAAGCTTGTGCAGTGATGAATTAAAAAAATATATATAATATAAATACAGGCAATATATTTATACATGTTTTTTCAACTATGAACTATATGGATTTTTTATTTCAGTTAAATGAAGAACTGGAAAGAACGTAAAAAAGTGACAGTGAAGCTTTCAGACTTAAGGTTACTTGACTGCCGGGGACACACACACACACACACACACACACTGAATGTCTTTGTAGTTTACATAGATTCCTTTTGTTTTGCATTTCTAGAACCTCAACCTACTGGCTCACGCGCATCCAGTCTTTTCTCTACTGCAATGAGAACGGCCTCCTGGGCAGCTTTTCCGAGGAGACACACTCGTGCACGTGTCCCAACGACCAGGTGGTCTGCACCACCTTCCTGCCCTGCACCGTGGGCGACGCGGCCGCCTGCCTCACCTGCGCCCCCGACAACCGCACGCGCTGTGGCGCCTGCAACACGGGCTACATGCTGAGCCAGGGGCTCTGCAAGCCCGAGGTGGCCGAGTCTACCGATCACTACATCGGCTTCGAGACGGACCTGCAAGACCTCGAGATGAAGTACCTGCTACAGAAAACGGACAGACGAATAGAGGTCCACGCCATCTTCATCAGCAACGACATGCGCCTCAACAGCTGGTTCGACCCGTCCTGGCGGAAGCGGATGCTGCTCACTTTGAAGAGCAACAAGTACAAGTCCAGCCTGGTGCACATGATCTTGGGTCTCTCTCTGCAGATATGCTTAACGAAAAACAGCACCCTGGAGCCGGTGCTGGCCGTGTACGTCAACCCCTTCGGAGGCAGCCACTCTGAGAGCTGGTTTATGCCTGTGAATGAAAACAGCTTTCCCGACTGGGAGCGGACTAAGCTGGACCTGCCGCTGCAGTGTTACAACTGGTCACTGACTCTGGGGAACAAGTGGAAGACGTTTTTTGAGACGGTGCACATCTACCTGAGGAGTCGCATCAAGTCCAACGGCCCCAACGGCAATGAGAGCATTTACTACGAACCTCTGGAGTTTATCGACCCGTCCCGGAACCTGGGTTATATGAAAATCAATAACATCCAAGTGTTTGGCTACAGCATGCACTTTGACCCGGAAGCGATTCGGGACCTGATCCTGCAGCTGGACTACCCCTACACTCAGGGATCCCAGGACTCAGCACTTTTGCAGCTTCTGGAGATAAGAGACCGTGTAAATAAACTCTCCCCGCCCGGTCAGCGTCGTCTAGATCTTTTCTCTTGCTTGCTTCGTCACAGACTCAAGCTGTCTACGAGTGAGGTGGTGAGGATCCAAGCTGCCCTGCAGGCGTTTAATGCCAAATTGCCCAACACAGTGGATTATGACACGACCAAATTATGTAGTTAACCATAAATGTCAAGCACAACCCAAAACCTTGAAGGAGTTTTTACAGTGCTTTTGTGGAACACGTTATGTTTGGAAGAGTACATTTCAATTGTCTTTTCAATATCTGTCTTATATCAGTCAATAACATTGGATGGCAACTTACACACATGAACTTGCTGACAATGAATATATTATACTGCAGTTTTGGTTTATGAATGAAATAAATACTGACACCAGTCTAGAAGACATTCTACTTTTTACAATAAATTTCATTTGTAATTTTATATGTTCCGTGGCAATGCTTTTGTGCATTACATCCTCTAGAGGGAACATAAAAAGATACCAATAAAATTTTGTAGCTGAACAGTTATTAAAAAGAAGTGCTGTGGGATTCCTTTTTTCCACGAAATGAGTTCTATTTAGATATAGCTTGTTAGAACCTGGGGAAAAATTCACCAAGACTTTTTGATGGACACATTTGAAGATCCCTTTCAACAGCCTTTAAGGAAAACCCACCTAGGTAGAATGCTTAGGATTCAGTTGTATGTTTGTGCTGAACAGCAAAATGGCAGTGCTTTATTTACTACCTATACTCATAAACCATTCCTAGAGACATCATCATTATTATGAATAACAGATAAAAGTAATTCCCAGCTAAATATCAAAACATTCTGGCAAACATACAGAAGAGTCAATGTGACTATAAGAACATTATGGAGAAAGTAAACCCTTAATTAACTTCGCAACTTACTCTGTCATTCTTTTTCAACATTACAATAACCAGCCATCAGGGTACTCTGCACAATCATTTCCATTCTAAGTACTGAAACCCTAGTTCTTCCAACACTCGACCAATGTCAATAAAATAACATTTTTAGAATTCACAAATTGTAAGGTGTTGGTGTAAAAGAAATGATCAAAAAACGAATTCAAATATTTTTCATCTCAGAGAAACTACTCTTACCAAAATATATTTTAAAGAACAAACTTTCAATACAAACTAATTTTGGTTTGAAATTCCCATATTACTCCTGGTGTGATATTAGTTTAGTTATATAATTAGTACTTTTTAGCTATGAATTTCAATTGCATTTTTGTTTTAATATATGGATGATCTGTGAAGTATGGTTATGATATTTTCACTCAGCTCTTGTCTAAGTATTTCATAAACATATCTTATAAAGTAATCAAATGTACTGTCCAGCCCAGCTTCCCTGTTGAGGCTGTGAAGTCATTTCTCAGGGCGCAGAGAAGGGATCTCATAACTTGAATGAAAAGAATGAGACTGATCACAAAAACATCACACCCATATTCTGGATTCTCCAACTGTTTTTTAAGATTCCAAAGCATTTTAAGAACAGGTGGTTCAGACAACAGATATTTATTCAAAATAATGATAAGCATGGCATAATTTTTCCCTCAGTATCTGGGTAGCTGATTTTCTTCCTTCATGCACCTGATTTTTTGTTTTGTTTTGGCTATTGTAGGTAATTCAGTTGAAAATATACACAAGGCATTAAACACTACCCTTCTGGTATCATAGCAAATATTCTTTTCATTTAATTCTGACAACACTAGGTTATAGATTATTATTCTCATTTTCTTGGTGGGAAAAAAAAAACAAAAACAAAACAGAGGCTCAAGGTAGTTTTTCAAATTCCCTAAGATCACAAACCCAAAAGTTAAAAGACCAAGATTCTAACACAAATTTTCTGCAGTGAATCTATCTTCTTTTCACTGTGTCACTGAGCTTTAAATGAACCATTCTATTTCTATATTTAATTTAATTCTATGAAAAGGTTTATGGAGAAGAAAGAATCACTTATGAAAACGAGGTCTAAATAATAATAAAACGCATACCTTCACAGTACACCTGAGTAGTTAAATGAAACCAGAATTCATCATCTACTGCATGACCAAGCTGATCAAATACAGACAATACACTGAAAAAGACATTTGCTGTAAAAGTCAGAATTGCCACTGCCACTTTTCCAGAAGCATCCTGAAGGCTCAGCTATCCAGAGCTGCTGAGACCCAGAAACCACCTGAGCATCATGCATGGTCACCAGGGAATTCTGAACGGCCATCACTCCCTGTAATTTAAGGAAAATGCCAGCAATGCTACTTCTTTTATTACTCAGCTTGCTCTGCCCTAGCTGCTTTATGAGAGAGAAGCTCCTACAGCCACAGGTAAAGTACATGACTGGGGGCTGATCCTGGGACTTCTTGTGGCTGGCATGTGTTGGCACAAAAGTCCCAATGGATAGGATCGAATCATCTTCATTCCAACTGTCTTGGTAACAGTATCATTGAGTCCTTTGTGTCTCTGACTCTGTTTTTTTCCTGAAAGTGGAAAACTAAACTGAAGGTGTTTCTCTGAATGTTGTGTCTAAAAGAACACGAATACAAGTAAACCTACCAAGCAATTCTAAAGTGTGATACATAATTAAAGAATAAGATCAACATCTCTTTTTATATTTTGATTTGTCATATGTTACCAGCTATTAATCAGTGACAAACAAGCACAGATGATATAACCTAGTTTAATACATTTGTTGTTCAATGTATGAGGGAAAAATGCGGTCCATGAACATTTCATTATTCCTGAATTTGCCTATATGCAAACACTTTTGTTCATTACAGCTTTAGGAATTTGAGGATTTTAATAAAAATAATTGAACTTCCAAAATCTTATTCAGAGCAAAAGGCTTTTGAAAACTACATATGTAAAATCATATTTCAGAAAACAGGGTATTTGATTTCTTCTTTTATATTTCTAATGCAGGTCTCTAAATTAGGGGTTACTGAACTTAATTCAACGGCACTTGAAATTCTGAAAATTGAAAAATTTATTAAGAATATGTTTTTTCCAGGAACATCTTTTACTGCTCTAGTTTGTTATAGTTATTGTTTTAAACTGAAGTATACTTGATTTACAATGTTATGTTAGTTTGGGGTGTACACAAAAGGGATTCTTTTATACATACATACTTATCTATTTTTTTAGATACTTTCTTCTCCCTTTTGTTGAACAAAGTTCCCCATGCTCTATAGTAGATCCTTGTTGGTTATCTATTTTACACAGAGTAGTGTATGTTAATCCCAAACTCCTAATTTATCCCTCCTCCTCCCACCTTTGTTTCTATGTCTGTGGGTCTATTTCTATTTGTATGTAAATCCATTCGTATCATTCGTATCTTTTTTTTTTTTCAGATTCCATACATAAGCAATATCATATAATGTTTGTCTTCATCTGGCTTATTTTGCTTAGTATGATGATCTCTAGATCCATCCACGTTGCTGCAAATGGCAATATTTCATTCTTTTTTCTGGCTGAGTAATATTCCTTTGTGTTAGAATCTTGGTCTTTTAACTTTTGGGTTTGTGATCTTAGGGAATTTGAAAAATGGAAAATACAACTGCTACATAATAAACTTGGGTTAAGATTTTAAGAAGCTGCATATAGGTCTCCCAAATCAATGTATCACTTGAAAAGAACATATTAAATACATCAACCTTAGAAAAACGATCATTTGATAAAACTTCTTTTTGATTTTGGTTCCTAGATCATTTAATTGGAATAATAATCCTTTAGGAAAGATGCATCTTCCCTCTGGCCACAAATAAGGTATTTATGATTTGAAAAAACAGAGTCACCGATGTTAAGCATGTAGTATTCTTTGGCAATAATAGTGCCATTATCTGAATTTCTAAAACCCAAGAGTTTATTTTGTCATCATTCATTGGACTACTTTTCTACAGCTGTGGACATTCTACTTTCCTGTTCTCCATCTGTGTCATCAGAGTTATATTTCTATCTCCAGGCTTTCCTAGAAATAGAAATATAAATTATAATTCAATCACCCCAGCATATTTTAATATTTGGAAAATGTGTCTTAGCTGAAAAATTTTACAAACATCTCCATTTCTTTTACATGAAGGCAACATCAACTATTTCAATGAACTATGAACAGCTGATAAATTAGAATATGCATGTCAAATAATTTGATATTGAGGACATGCAGCCAAGTGTGGTAAATTAATACATATAAATGAAATTCAATCCAAAGCAAAAATTCCACACTTGAAATTATATCATATGCTGGCCATCAGACTAACCACTTAATGACTGAAATACTGTTTTATTCTACGATTATACAGTATAACTATCACATAACCATACCATATAATATTTGATTAATTAAATGTCTATGCAATACTTACAATAAGAAAAGCACTGTTCTGAGAGTATAGTGATTTTGAGGGGACATAGTGACCTAACTGCAGTGTCTACCTCTCCTCTCTCCCTCCAAACAGCATTAGTATGAGCATAAAGCAGGGCTGAAAGGGTCTGCAAAAGTGCAAGAGTAAATACGTAGGAAAAAATGATCCCCTGAAAATGATTTATAGCAAAAACGCAGTCTATAACACTCAAAATGTCAGCGATAATTAGCTATCTGCTACAGAAAACCAAAGTCCATTTAATCGTTTCATACAGAAACTTTCAAAGAGGTATTTCTGACATTGTTGATTTTGAAATATAGATTTTGCTCTTTTATAACATCTTGGATAGATTCTTTAAAAATACACTCATTCAAAATCATTAAAATGAGAAGTAAAATAAGTAAAAATTTCTACATAGAGTGATAATACTCTACACTTATTAGGTTATGTACTTAGTATTTAATAGAGCCAGGGTAATTAACATATAAACTACTATAAAAATAAGAATAATACATATTTAAAAGTGCTTCTACATAAATCACCAATGATGAGTTTGTAATGAAAACCAAAAAAACCCTCAATTTTTAAAGCAAAAACAAGCTATTAAACTCTTATTTCTAACATAGTTGCATATTTCTCTTACCCTAAGTTGAAAAAAAGGCTGTAATGAAGAAATTATAATGTTAAACTCAGGCACTTAACTACTGGATAAACATAAGAAATAAAATTATCGCAAAGAAAAATACAAAAGTGAACTGACAGTTTGGAAAATATACTATACTATACTATACTATACTATAATGCTTTTGATTAGATTAGATCAACAGCATACATGATGTAAACTCTACGTCAAAGTAATTTTTAAGTTTACTTCTAATTAAATAAGATCTTCATAGGATCTTTTTTAATATCAACATAATGAAATAATTTAAAATGTGTTTGGAGAAAAAATGATTGTGAACAAACCAATCAATTTGAAAACAAGATAAATTAATGAGAACTTCTGTTGACAGACATTAAAATATACAAATGGTGGAAAAACAAAATAGTGTAGTGGTTGTGGAAACGGCATTTATGATAAAATTGTCATTTTAAATGTAAGTGGAACGTAATTCATCCAGCTGTAGCATTTGATTTTCTACCTGGAAAGGAGGACACACTAATTAAATTTATATCTTAAAGCAAAAGTAAAGAAGAAATTACACCCTAGTGGCTTAGGGATTTAACACTATCAACAAAAAAATAATCCAGTTGCTAGTTGGGGAGATCCCTAGAGTCAAAAGATTGTTCCCCAGAACAGAGCAATCTAATAGAAAGATAATTTAAGCCACAAATTCAGGCATATATGTAATTTAAAATTTTCCTATAGTCCTAGTTTTTAAAAAGTAGAAGAAAAAGGGAGAAATAAATTTGGCGTATTTTAATTAAATCAGTCTATATAAAATATTATGATTTCAAATGTCATCAGCGACAAACATTATTGATAGTGGGACATCGTGTGTTACTTTTTAGTACCAATTCTTGGACATCTGGTTTGTATTTTACATTCACACCCATCTCAATTGGGGACCAGCCACATTACTAGGACTCAAAAGTCACATGTTGCCAGTGGATCCTGTTTTGATGGGGCGGCTCTGATTACCAGCCTCTTCCTCTTCTAGTTTGACCTGAGCGGCTTCAATCTAAAGTGGCATTTTCCGGAGAATTGTTCACCCGTCTCCATCAGGGCCCTGATGGTCTCTTACTTTCCAAATTATTTCGCTCTACTTCTTTTTTCTTGCATTTAAATCATCCCATTGTTATCGGCATTTATTAAATCACTTATCAACTTATCAAATAAACATTTGCTAATATGTGTCAGAGACTATGTTCAGTGTTAAGCATTTAAAGAATTTTTAATATGATAATTGCTCTAAGGGTTTCAGTATGTTTAAAAAAATTGAAAAGGGTGGGGTACAGGGAGATTTTACTCTTTTAATTTTATATTTGTATAATAAAAGGGTGAGTGGAAGTATACAAATAAAATTTGACTATAATTTATAAATTTTATTTCCTATTATTTGCCTCCAACCTGTTTATGTAATTAAACATTGGCTATAATAAACATCTGATTTCATGCAGAAAGCTGATGGAATCTTCCAACCTCTTAAAAATTAAATCATGCAATATCCTCCCAATCAAATTTGACATTTTATTTTATATGCCAAATTATAACAAAATGATATGCAATAAAGCATGTTAAATATATAATACAAAACCTCATACTTTGACTTTCAGTTTCGACATTAACATATAAAGAGCTTACAATTCCTCAGTTCTCTCCATAGAGTAAGAAAACACTGATCTAACTTACAATCAGTAGTTTTCATTGAATCTATTACAGAACTGAATTTGCAGAACAAAGCACAATCTCCAAATCTAGAGAAACAAAGAAATGCAAAGAATAAAAGTCAAGACAGGAGTTCCTGCTGTGGCTCAGCGGTAAGGAACCCAACTAATATCTGTGAGGACACAAGTTCAATCCCTGACCCCACTCAGTGGGTTAAAGAGCCAGCATTGCTGTGAACTGCAGTGTGAGGTAGCAGAGACTGCTCGGTTTTGGCTTTGCTGTGGCTGTGGCTTTTGGCCAGCAGCTGCAGTTCCGATTCGACCCCTAGCCTGGGAACTTCCATGGGTGTAAAAAGATTAAAAAAAAAAAAAAAGCCAAGTCATGCTTATCTGGACTAGAAACTGCTGGAGATATAAACCCATGCGAAGACCTAAATGGTAATTCTGATGAATTGCTAGGAGCCGAGTCTGGGTCCAGAACAATGCTGAGGATCTCCTGGGGGCATTCTGAGCCCTGGCTTTCCACTTTTGTGAACTTCACCTTTCGGAACCCCAGCAGGCTCTTAAGGTGAAGATCAAAAAGGATGACCTCTGGAGTCTGACAGAAGATGGGGAAGAGAAGTTATTACGCAATATGCCCAGAGCTTTCTCCATAAGGAAGGACTACTCTCCTGGTGAATGAAGTCCTTAGCAGAGCTTATCCCCTTGCTGGAAGGGCATTCTGCTTATTCTAGTCCTCACTAGCCTTCTTATCTTGTGTAGGGGCGACAAGAAAGCTGTACCACTAGAGAAAAACACTTGTTCACAACCAGAGCCAGAGATCCACTAAAAGACCCATGTTTCATCAAAAGAGTATAGAATACGTCCTCTTTTTCTCCCATACTTTTACCATTATGCCCACAGGGTTCTGATATAATTAACCATAGATCACAGCTGGAACAATTGCAAGTTGCAGACTCTTCTGAGTGCTAAAGGAACAAAGTGAAAAGTGGAGACAAAAACAAGGAAAACAGAGAAATTTGAAGCCTCTGGCATCTATAGCTACAGCAAACATTAAATTCAACTCAACTGGCAGACTGAAATTACCAGTTCTCACTACAGCATATTTATCTCAGTATCTATTACCTAATACAACAAGTCTACAATTTAACAAAAATTATAAGGCATGCCAAAGAGAGAAAAAAATATATATATATTATAATGTTATGACTGAGAATTTTAAATAACTCTGATTAATATGTTAAAGGCTCTGCTGGAAGAAGCAGATGACACCCAAAATCAATGACAGAACTCAAACCACAGATCCGGGAAGTTTAGAAAACAACAAATAGAATAAACACAAAAAATTCTACATTTGGACATATCATATTTGACCTGACAAAAACAGAAAATCTTGAAAGCAGATGGAAGAAAAATACCTTCACTGGAAAGAAGCAAGGATGAGAATTAATTAGATTTCCAGTCTAAAACCATGCAAGCAAAAAGAAAGAGGACTAAAATATTTAAAGCTTTGAAAGAAAAAAAAATCAGAATTTTACGCCCAGTTAATTTATTTAAATGTTTTAGAACGGAAAATGGCATTCTTAGGCAAAAACAAACAAAGCAAAACCAAACGAAACAGATAAAAAACACTTGATAGAATTTGCTCTTGCCATTCCTTTCCTTACATAAATCAAACTTCTTGTCCTCTTTGGAAAGAAGTCACTGCATTTACCCCACACACTTAAGGTGTGGTGGGTAGTTACGCTTTATCTCCCTGAGAGCATAGGAGATACAAAAACCAAATGAAATTCTTTCATGGGCTCTTATCTCTCTTCTCCAAGTCTTTATATCAGTATGGAATCATAGATGTTTGTTTTATATTTTGGGTTACAACCCAATGCAATGTCATTTACTTTGTGCTTAAGTTTTCCAGCTTTTGCTGTTGAAACTTTTTTTTTTTTTTTTTTTTTTGTCTTTTGTCTTTTTGTCTTTTGTTGTTGTTGTTGTTGTTGCTATCTCTTGGGCCGCTCCCTACGGCATATGGAGGTTCCCAGGCTAGGGGTTGAATCGGAGCTGTAGCCACCGGCCTACGCCAGAGCCACAGCAACGCGGGATCCGAGCCTCGTCTGCAACCTACACCACAGCTCACGGCAACGCCAGATGGTTAACCCACTAAGCAAGGGCAGGGACCGAACCCGCGACCTCATGGTTCCTAGTCGGATTCGTTAACCACTGCGCCACGACGGGAACTCCATGTTGAAACTTTTTAAGCTGACTTCTGCGACCCTCTGACATATTACTATCATAATGGTTTGGGAGGGGAGGAGTTATTTATTCTTTAGCACCTCCTTACTCTCTGTCTTTACAAGATGTTTCCAGCTCATGTATACTTTTGATCCGAGTCCTAGAATCAGCCGTTTCAAGGGGCTCTGATTCCTTTTATTGACAGTGACATTCGAAATCAGTATCGGGGCACTAGGTATGACCATTGCCACAGAGCTTTCACTGCTCTATCAACTAACAAGCAATATAACCAGGAAAATATTTAAGAGTCAATTATTTGTTATGAAGCAGCAATGGAAAAGGTCACTGGGTTGAAAAACTAAGGAAAACTGAATAGAGACTTCAGTTAATAATAATGTTCCAATACTAATATAAGACGTTAATGACAGGGAAAACAGTGGGACACTGCTCTAGCTTCCTAATTTTTCTGCAAATTGGAATCTGCTCCAAATAAAAGTTGTTTGAGAAATCATAATCCAATAGGATATTTAGTGTATTACTAGCCTATTTCATAAGCATAAATCATTTTCAGACAAAAACCTCCACTCTGAAGTAACATATCCTGGGACGTATTCTTACAACACTTGTTCATTCCCTCAAATGTATCCTCTCCGTCCCCCCTACGTGCAAAGCTTTCCAGCTAGGTTACATTTCTTGGCCTCGTTTGTAAGTAAGTGTGGCGATGTGTCTAAATTCTCACCAAGGATATGTGAACTGACGTATTGACAATTCCTTCCCACTTGCCTAAAAGACTTGACCCGGGCTCACACTTACTTTCCTTCCTGCCTGTGGGTGGCCATAAATGGAAAGGCCTGGAAAATCATGTTTCAAGGATGACAGAGGCACTAAGTATTCCTGAAATGAATATAATCTAAACAGATCCTAGGCAGTCACCCTATACATTACATAAAAGAAATAAAGGTATCTTTATTCTTAAGTCATCCTTAAGTCTTTTTAAACTTTTGTTCAGCTTTTACTCTAATACAGTAATGTACTCTATGCATTATTTTCCCTCCCATGCATCCTCTAATTGAATATCGAACTATTCTAATGTATTTTTACAATAATGGGCACAAAATTTATAATTTACAAAAAAATCTTCATTCTTAAATAACTTAGCATGAACTAAATCTTTTTTTATATGAAATGCAATTTATATATCTCTTTTACACCCTCACTGTTTTGTTGTAATTGTTTTGATGAAGCTTTTCTAAATTTCAAATGCAAGTATACTAAGTAATCAAAATAATAATCAAAACGACTGTTTGCCATTGTAATACACCTTTGCTATAGCATACACCTTATGCTACTGTAATAGCATATAAAACATACTAATTATTTTGACACAAGTTTGTTTTGCTCTATAGTTACTGACTCTATATTGCTATAACTTTTTTTTTTTTTTTTGCTTTTTAGGGCCGTACCCGAGGCATATGGAGGTTCCCAGGCTCTGGGGTCGAATCGAAGGTACATCTGCCAGTCTATGCCACAGCCACAGCAGCCCAAGATCTGAGCCACCTCTGCGACCTACACCACAGCTCAGGGCAACAACAGATCCTAACCCACTGAACGAGGCCAGGGATCGAACCCACAACCTCATGGTTCCTAGTTGGATTCCTTTCTGCTGTGCCACGACAGGAACGCCAATATTGCTATAATTTTTGTGCTTATGTCACTTTCACAAACAGCCTATTATTTGGGTACCTAGCAAAACCTCACAATTGTATTACTCTTAGTTAAAGTGGTGACAGAAAGGAAGTTAGGACACCAACATGCGTCTGAATTGAGACTTCTTTTTCTGGGAGTAATAGAACGTATCAAGTGATTAAAGAACATGAGGCTATAAACCTCTGCAACATATGGTTTGATCAGATATGATTTATACTTTTGAAAACAGAGGTCCACAGGACTTCTATTCATCTGCTTTTGCTTATAATGAGCCCAAGCTTTAGAGGTATTGTCTAATGTTTGGAAATGTTTATCTAATATCAGTATTACTAGATCGAGCTAGTTTCATTTGCTTAATGGCCTTGACGGCATGCGTTCACCCAAAATTGAAAAGTTTAAGTTTCATCAGTTGATTCAGTTATTGATCCACATATTCATTTATTCAGCAACAACAAAAACAGCAATCGCGTGCCTGTCCTATTGCTCGGTTCTAGAAGGGTGACAGGAAAATTCCGTGTGGCTGAATTCACTAGATATAGGTAATATTCATTCCATCTTTTTAAATTGAAATATGGTTGATTTAGAATATTCTGTTGGTTTCAGATGTACGGCAAGTGATTCACTTTTATATGTGTGTCTTATTTTCCATTATAGTTCATTATAAAATATTAAATATAATTTCCCGTGCTGTACAGTTAGTCCTTGCTTATTTTATATACAGTAGTGTACATCTGTTAACCCCATACTCCCAATTTATCCCGCTCCTTTCCCCTTTGGGAACCATAAGTTTATTTTTTATCTCTGTGAATCCGTTCCTATTTGGTAAATAGGTTTGTTTGTGATATTTTTTATTTTTTAATTTTTTTTCTTTTCTTTTTAGGGCTGCACCTGAAGCATATGGAAGTTCCTAGGCAGGTCCCGGCCTACACCACAGCCACAGCAATGCCAGATTGTTTCACATCTGTGACCTATGCCACAGCGTGCAGCAATGCCAGTTCCTTAACCCACTGAGCAAGGCCAGGGATCAAACCCTCAGCCTCATGGACACTATGCTAGGTTCTTAACCCACTGAGACATAATGGGAACTCCTGTACTATTTTTTAGATTTCACATATAAGTGATATCCTGTAGTATCTGTCTTGTCTGCTTACTTTACTTAGTATGATAACTTACCCAGAAAAGATGAAAGCTCTAATAGTAAAAGACACATGTACCCCAATGTTCCCTGCAGCACTATTTACCACAGCTAAGACATGAACATTGGGGTAGCCATCAAAAGATGAATGGATAAAGATATAGTATATACTATGTCTTAGTTACATACGTGCAATTTCAAAAGACAACCTTATAAATTTGACTCTATGTTGTTTTAATACTCACACTGTCAGTTTTTCATTATGATTATGCTTCATTTCTAGAGTTTTAAATTAAAACTGAAGAGGTGGAATGCTGGTGGAATGTTATTTATTTAATTGATCCTGAATTGCCTTTAATATGGTTAAACACAAGCTCATTGTACCCTGCTTTATAAAGACACATTTCTCTGATATTTGATTTCATGTAACAAATCATTAATTTCATTAATTAATGTTGATGTCAGTTATGTCAAACTGTTGATACATATAAAATTTACATACTGTTTCCACTTCAGTTGACTTCATTACTCTCATTATCATCAATATCAGAAATTATACTGAATTCATAGTTTATTCTAGGCAGCTGCAAATAAAGTGGGTAGGTGGGAGATGATATAGGTCTTGTCATGCCCTTTCAAGACAGTAAAATCAAAATTCCATGCCAGGAAACATACATTCCTTATCTACTCACATAGAGAGATGAATGGAGGAATGGATACAGAGATGATATACAGACAACAACACATGGAAAAAGTACAAGGAAATGAGCGAAATTTTAATGTATTACTTTGTTTTATTTATTTTAATGAGATCTCTTCTTCTAACTGAAACCTATTAAACAATACAAATTAAAAGGATCCCTGTACTCTAGGGGAAATCAGGTTGAAGTATCCTTGTTTATTCAACAGCACCACTGACTTCTTTGGTGGCATCTGACTGATTTCCATGGACCCCGAAGAACACAAACAAACCATATAAAAACTACTATTTTAATAATAAATTACAATCGGGAAATCTGGGTGTTTGTCGCAGTGGGGAAGCCACTTAACTCCTCTGGGACCCGGATTTTTCCCATAAAAGGTTATATCTACTTGTGCTTTAAGTTCTTTCTCAATGTTAAAATTTCTATGATTTCATTTGCAAAATGATTCAAATACTAAGCGTTCTATGTGGGTGAAAGTTGTGGGAAAATATTGATGGTGGCTGTGGCTGCTAGCTGACCCCTGAAATAAGGGTAGGATCTTAATAAATTAAGAGGGTATGAGAGGATATTCCAGGTGAAGCAAATGCCCTATAATTTAAGAGTACAAATGCATGTCATAGTAGCAAGAAACATATTATGTTTATCGTTGCTTGAAAGTTTGATTTTCACCTTTGATCCAAACACTTTACTTTGGAAGAGTAAATATTTTGTTTAAACACTGCTGAACACAATGATATACTCAGTTGTTCAGAGATTTAAAAATTAATGCCACTTTCCACTGGCAGGACTTCCTGTGCACAATTAGACATACTTGGCATTTGCCATAACAAACCCATAGTTGCCAATACAGCATTTGCTATAATCATAATGTCTATTATCCCAGGATGAGTGAAGGGTGAGATGGAATAAAAAGAAAATACAATGAATGATTCATCAAGAAAACTCACTTTATAAAATAAACTCCTGAGAATATATGTTTGTTATATTGAACATAGGGGTTATAGAAAACTACACCTAAAATTTAGAGATAGGCTACCTTTCAAAAAGATGAATTGTTAAAATCAACACATAACAGACTGACCTGCCTTTTCAGAAAGTTTAATTTAAAAAAAAAAACAAAGCTTCAAACTAGATCAATGTGAAAAAAGGTTGTAAACCTTTCAGGTATATTGGCACTTACAAAGGAAGAATGTCTCAACAAAAGAAAAGCTGCCTACACAGACTCTAAAGAAAAGGGAATCCAAGAGATGAAATTCATCAATAGTTCTCCAACACCATCCTGAGACATGCATGCCCTCATCAGGCTAGTTCCTCTCTTCAATGTTAGTTTTAAGTTTTTCTGAAAACATGTTACTCCTAATAGGTAACATTAATATGGTAGTAGTTATTTTTTAGTTGTCCAAAATTAGTAGTTTTTTTTTTTAATTGCTATTGACAGAATGTTGTGTTCCTCCAGATTCACCTGTTGAAAGCTAACCCATAAGTGATGATATTTAGAGGTGTGGCCTTTAAGAGGTGGCTAGGTCTTAATCACCCTCATGAGGGGATAAGTGTCTTTATAAAAAGGCCCCAAAGGGCTCCCTCGCCACCTGAGGGCACAGGAGGAAGACGTCTCCTGGGCATCAGTAGGCAGACTCATAAGACTGACCTTAAATGTCTCAGCCTCCAAATCTGTGAGAAATGAGTCTGTTCTTTAAGCCATGCCATCTGTGAGATTTATAAAACTGGTAAACCTTCTTAAAATCACTGGTGTCCTAAAAATCATAAATGTTGGGAGTTTCCATCATGGCTCAGCGGAAACAAATCCGACTAGGAACCATGAGGATGCAGGTTCCATCCATGGCCTCGCTCTGTGGGTTAAGGATCCGGCATTGCCGTGAGCTGTGGTGTAGGTTGCAGATTTGGGTCGAATCTGCTTTGCTGTGGTTGTGGTGTAGGCCAATGGCTACAGCTCCAATTCAACCCCTTGCCTGGGAACTTCCGTATGCCACAAGTGTAGCTCTACAAAACAAACAACAACAACAACAAAATCATAAATGTTGTTTATGCCCTGGGTGAGAGTGGAATTCGTTAGTCTCTCTTACTTACTTATGAAGAGTCATTTTAAAAGTACTAAATGCCTGGCATAGTTCTAAGTATTATACACACATTGACCCATTTAATTCACAGAAAAACCCAATGAAGTCTGTTTATCACTAGCTGAACAAGGCACAGAAAGGTGAAACAATTTTGTTCACACAGCTGGTAAATGATAGAACTAGGATTTAAACAGAAGCATTTTAGTTCCAGATGCTATGCTCTTAAGTAATATTAATCTCTTTTAAAAACTGCAACATGATACAGCATATGCATTTATATATGTGTGTATATATATAATGTATATGTGAATTTGCTGAAAATTATATATATATCCTTTTTCAGCAAATTCATTCATGATCTCTATTTCAAGAAAATCTTAGAAACCCTAAGTGACTCATGTTGTTAGGTTCACTGCAATAATTTTAGCAAATTTTGAAAGTATATTAATAATTATCCATTCACTTCAATTATTTCATTTGTTGCACTTAGTTTTTTTTAAATAATAATTGAGTGTTTACGCATGATAGTTTGAAAACCTTGAAAATTAATTTTCCTTCAGCCATATGCAAATTTATGCATACTTAATACTATAGGCAAATTACTTTCTCAGATCCTAACCAAATCCCTTGGGTCCTTAGTTCTTAATTTCTTTCTTTCCCAGCTCTTTTTTATTTAGTCAGAATCATTTATCCCATGGCTTTTACTTGTTTGTTGGCATTCAAAGCACAACTCATATGCATATGAAGTTAGTAACGGGATTATTCTCTTGTAGCTTCTGCAACAAATTACCACACATTGGGTAGCTTAAAACAATTTAAATTTATTCTCTCACATTTCTGGAGCCCAGAGCTAAGAACTCAGTATTAGTGGGTTAATATCAAGATGCCAGCAGGGGCCACTCTCCCTGCAGGGGCTCTTAGGGAGAATTCACTCCTTCTCTCTTGAGTTTTCAGCGGCTGCTGGCAATTTTAGTTCCTGGAAACAACAACCAACTCTCTGCCTCTGATTTCACATTGTCTTCTCCTCTGTATGTGTGGTTGGTGGAATCTTTGAATCTCCTTCTGACCCCCCCCCCACCCAAGGACACACTTGATTCCATTTTGGGTTCATCAGGCTCAACAAACATCATCCCATCATCTCAAACTTCTTAATGTAATCACACATGAGAAATCCCATTTTCAAAGCAAGGCATCATTTCTAGGAATTGGAAGTGACATTTTGTAAGCTATTATTTAGCCTAACAAGAGTCACCAGGGGGGAGCTGCTAGAAAATTCACCTATAGTTTTCTTACAAACTGAAATGGAGCTATGAACACAGGCTTGGTGCCGAAACATCTCTTAACACCTATCCAAAATTATTCAAATAAGGTCAGGATTATGTTGCTGGACTGACTTCTCAAAGTAGGACAGATAAAATACATGTGTAAATATGAGTATCTACTATTTTTAATCATTTACTTCTAAATTATCTAGCTATTCATTTATTCAATTTTTTTATTGTGGTAAAAAATATGTAATATTAACTTTACCTTCTTAACTATTTTTAAGTGGACAATTCACTAGTGTTAAGTATATACACATTGCTGTGTAACAGATCTCTGGAACTTTTTCGCCTTCCAAAACCAAAACCACTATACTTGTTAAACATCAGTTCCCCTCCCCACCTCCCGGCCAGCCTTTTCTGTTTCTATGATTTGGTTATATCGGATTCTTCATAGGAGTGGAATTACACAGTACCTGTCCTTTTGTAACTGACTTATTTCACTTCGTGTGATGCCCATGGCTTTCTGATCAAAAGTGGTATGTATCATCAACGGGACAGACAATATGGCAGTAGAAACAAATTTGGCAGAAATGATAAGGAGTTAATTTATTTTTTATTTTTATTTTTTTTTGCCTTTTTGCCATTTCTTGGGCCGCTCCCTTGGCATAGGGAGGTTCCCAGGCTAGGGGTCCAATAGGAGCTGTAGCCACGGGCCTACGCCAGAGCCACAGCAACGTGGGATCCAAGCTGCGTCTGCAACCTACACCACAGCTCACGGCAACGCCGGATCCTTTACCCCCTGAGCGAGGCCAGGGATCAAACCCACAACATCATGGTTCCTAGTCGGATTCGTTAACCACTGCGCCACGACGGGAACTCCAGGAGTTTTGTTTGATGCTATCTATACCTTGAGGAAACTTTCAAGTGACATTACCTAAGGTGTATCTTGATGTAGAGATCTTCAGCTCAACCTGCGTTGGAAATGGATATCATATATGAATAGTACAGAACCATGGGCATGGACAAAATATTACAGAAAATATGACTCACTGGAAATCTGTCATGGATGGAACACTGCACAAATGTATTTAAGAAGAGAAGCTGACAGAGGGAACAAAGAAGGGGTAACAATTTTTCAAAAAATAAAGAAACCAGGAGTTCCCATCGTGGCTCAGTGGTTAACAAACCCGACTAGTATCTTTGAGGATGCAGGTTCGATCCTTGGTCTCGCTCAGTGGATTAAGGATCCGGCGTTACTGTGAGCTGTGGCTGTGGTGTAGGTCGCAGACACAGGCTCGGATCCCGAGTTGCTTTGGCTTCAGCTGCAGCTCCGATCTGACCCCTGGCCTGGGAATCTCCATAAGGCTTGAGTGCAGCCCTAAAAAAAAAAAGAGAGAGAGAGAGAAACCAGGATTCTTCTTATAAACCAAGAGGTTAAAGGACAGGATGCTGGGAAGAGTCATGTTCCATGGACAGCAGCTGGCACAGACTGTCATTCTTAACAATCTTAGCTATACAGAGTCCACGGCATAATCTGATGAAATTCTTAGTTGTTTAAGGAGAGGATGGATGATGAGAAAGCAAGAGTCAGAAAGCACTGCATCTATTTAAAGAAGCGTGTCTAAGTTATCTGGGCTAGGGAATCTATCCTAATATCTTTACATGTACTGTCAGAGGTGTTCAATGAAGTCTGCAAATGCTTTGAAATACATTCCTGAGAAATGCAGAACCCAAGCAGGACCTAAAATAAAACATGAAGGTATCTGCACATCTTCCAATGTAAGTCGACTCTTAATACTGCTCCCTCCACTTGGCGCCAATGTGAATATTTTCCCTGGTCTCTGGCTTTCTTGGTAGAACCCCTTTGCCTCTCAGCCTTTTGGAAAACACTGAAAATAGAGCACAAAGGGGAAAGCTTCACTCTTAAAGACTCCTGAGGAAGGACTGCCATGGATCCCATGTGTAGAAGAGGGGTCGTGGTAACATTGCTTTTGTAAAGTTGGACTTTAGGATGGAAGACACACCGCCATGTGTGCATATATCCTGCTATAAGGAACCAGTGGGAAGGAGGGTCCGTGAAGGAGAGAAAGGAAATCAAGAGATTTGTGGTGGTGAGACTGTCAACACAAACACTGCTAGTTAATTACATACAATAACAAAAACTTTGACATGAAAAATAATAAAATTAGGACTCTCGAGGAAATCATTAAAATACGAGGGGACACATATCGTCCTCAGGTGGCTGGGGGGTGAGAGCGCTGAACCTTGACCACTAGACCTCAAGGGCCAGCAGGCTTAACGGAGGTCCCCAGTCCTTGTGCCTTTGGAGAAATAATTTGGCAAAGTGACTGCGAGTGCTGAGGCAAGTAAAGTGTTCATGAAGAGAGAAGAATCATGTGCTGAAAGCATGGGGAGGCTGGGTGTGGGGAGGCAAAGAGAGAGACAGAGACGGAGAGAGAGCGAGAGCGAGAGTGAGAAGAGAGCAGCACGAGGTTTGGAGGTGGTTTAAGTCACTTGTGCAGAGGCGGTCCTGTGGGCTTCCTCTGGTCAAGCATCTGGCTTGGTCCAGCCTGGAGTCCACCTTCAGCCTGACTCAGGGCCCTCCCCGGCATGCTCCCACCTTGTGGCTGAGAAGGATTCGACCACCAGGGTTTCTGAGAAGAGGACAGGATGTGCTGTGGTCTGGGTTCCCCTCCCTTCTCTGACTCCTGAGGAATCCTTCTGCAAATGTCTACTTCAGGAGGTCTCTTTGACCCCAAGAATGAGAAATATGTGGTCTCTATCTTTTATCCAAGAAGGGCACAGCTCCTCCTTGTGCCTGCCATGATACTTATCTTGCAGTATCTATCCACAGGGGCACAGATCCCAGTTGCTTAGCCTGGCACCCGTCTACCTCCTGCCTCAATATGATACATGGTGAGTGATCCTGAGGATGGGAAAGTCGATCCAGAATCAATGTTGTTAAAAGACAGGGCTGGATTTGGAAAACCATGTTATTATTAATAAAGTGTATTTTAGGTGAGTCTTGACTTGGTTATGAATATAGCAATATATATGAATATATATGAATATGAACATAGCCACCATTTCTCATTGACATGAACAGAACTGAGTGTAAGAGAGAAAAGCTACAAGGAAACAAAAAGAATTTAAAAAGGGCTAGAATCAGATTTCTCTCTAGTCAAATCTTTATATGATACACATCAATAATTTGGTGCAATATTAAATGTGCAAGAATTTCTAAATGAATAAAACTTTCATTATGGTATATTTTTCCAAGAATTCCGTTTGCACCAAAAAGGTTGAATTTGTTTTCCCAGAGGCATTATATATACAAAATCTAGTGAAAACTCAAAACTCTCCATGAGGATTGTATGTCTTATTTAAACGAGATGTGGAAATAAAAAATATTTTTATGTCACTTCATTAGGAAATTTTCAGTTACCTAAGTTCCCTTTTTCCCCCCAAATCCCTATTTAACAACTTGACCGTAACAGGGAACCAAAGTATTTTGTCCATTTTCCTTTGATACATATTGCTTATAATTTCCTAAGCCAAGCAAAATGTTATGCCATCAAGTGGGTGGACATCTATTGACTTTGAATTGATTTTTAAATAAACCCATAGGACCAAAACATTCATAACTCTAACTACTAACATATAAGACTACATACTATAATTAATATAAAAGAATTCCTCCTTTTATCTGTTTTACCTTCTAATAACTGCTTATAAAAGCTTGAGCTATCCTGTGAGGAAGCTACTTTTGATCATGTTGAGTTTAAATCTATTTAAAGGTTCAGCATAGAGAGTGATTTTATTTTATTTGCAGATTTTTAGCAGCTACTGAATGTTCAAAGTTGCCAGAGGGCAAGCTAAATAAATCACCTTTTTCAAGCTAATGAAACTTTGATGTTTCACAGCCTGTTGTATTGACATCTGAATCACTATCGGCTACACTGAGGCCAAAACCTGGGGCTGCATTTCAATGACCGAGAAAGAAATAAGAGGAAAACAGAGTTAGGGTAAATTAAATGGCGATTGATACTGGTTGAGATAATGAAACAATCAAGGGGAACTAAAATCTAAATTGTAGATAGATAATTGTGGTGACTTTAACATTCTTGGTTTGGTGTCTTTAAACGCACTTTAAGAAATGATGCTTTTTAAAATATTTTTAAAATAATTTGTAGAGGATGTAAAGGTGATACTTTTTAAATATTTTTGAAATAATTTGTAGAGGATTAAAGGTAATACTTTTTGCTCATGCATATTATAATTTAATGTGGCGGTACATTTATAATTGTAAAAATAAGTGACAAGAAGGATATAGATTTTACTTGAGTGAGAAGTGCCATTACTAGTAAAATATTTTTGCTACTTAACATACCCATAAAAGCATCTACCAGAACTGCAAACATAGAGTCTGGAAAATATGGATTCAAAATTTAGCATATTGTAGTAACAGATACTATTTCATATGTCTGCAGTAAGTTTATTTTTTTAAACCTAAGCCATTTTTTAAAAAAATATGTCTCGAAGAAATATTAAAACCTTGATAAGGAATAGAGTAGTTATGCCAATGCTATCATAATATCAGCAATAATTTCCATTCAAGAAAGTTTAATTTTTGCTCATGAAACAATGCCATTTGGATAATCCTGGTGTCGACTTAAAAAAAATACGCACATCCTAAAAGTTGAGAGTTAAGTTTTACTTGCGGCAAAATGAGGACTGCGGCCTGGGAAGGAGCATTTCAGAGGGTGCTGAAAAACTGCTCCCAAGAGGAGGGGGAAGATGAGTCTACACGTGATTTTGGGGAGGTAGGTGAAATCAAAAACATATTTTTGCAGAAGGTTGCCGCTCATCTCATGAAGGTTCCTACTAGTCACAAGAAGCAGACATTGCCATGAAGGATTTTAGTGCTTTCTAGATTCAAACACATGCAAGCGGGTCTCATAAAATCTTCTGAAAATATCTAACAATCTGAAGACCTGTTCTGCTAGTTTTCCCAGAGCACAGAGCACCTCACTCCTGGTCTCCACCCTGAGCTCCTGGCAGCAGGTGTCGAGGGTCGGCAGCTGCCGTGGCTCATGATTCAATCTTTGTAGAGGCAGATGGCAAGTGCCCATCTCCAGTTCACACTGGTCAGTGGGCAGCATTCTCACATGCTGTCCAGAGCCTGGTTTGTAGACTAGACGCCTTTCATATTAAAGATCTATCCACGGTTAGGGTCTTGGAATGATTTGGATCAAGCTTGTGAAGAGGCTCTAAGCTTAGAGGTACACACACAAACACACACACACACACCTTATACTCCTGCCAGAAACTGACTGTGAAGTTAGGGAATAGTCCACTAAATCACCCTCCCTTCTGACAACACCCGATGAGTTTGCTGGTCCTCAGAACCCTCAGATTCAGTAAGTTGCTAGAAGGAGTCATAGACCTCACTTTTACATTCACAGCTATGGTTTATTAGAGGGAAAAGATACAGATTAAATACAGTCAAGGGAAGACGCTAGAGGCAGGGTCTATGTGTGCAGCTTCTTTCTGTCCTCTTCCAGTGGCTTCATGGACAGGGCTAACTTTCCCACAAGAATGTGTGACAATTTGGCACCACGGTAGCTCACCCAAGCCTTAGAGCCTCGAGTTGTTACTGCGGCCCTGTCACAAGTGCTGATTACTGCTTACACGATGATCTCAATCCCAACCCACCTTCCCGTCTACCACGGTCAAGCTCACGCAACGTGCACCAAAGACCCCACGTTAAATCATACGGTTAGACTATGTGGCATGGCCCAGAGCCCCCAGGTAAACAAAGGCACGTCTACAAGGCAGAGTATTCCAAGCATCTTGAAATGATCTCCGAGGAGCCAAGGGTAAAGACGAGATTTCCCTTTGAGCAAAGTTAAATTCTTCACTACACAGTAACATCATTTCCACTAATATTTCCTTGGTGAGAAACAACAGCATCTAATCATAAGGGCACTTAGAAATTGGTGGCATGGCTTATTTCCCGCAATAACAATACACAATGGAAAAGGAAGCGCAAGTCTATGTGGACAGCTAATTCGGGAACAAGGTAACTTTTCATATGTCAGTATTTCTCAAATTCAAATATGCACAAATTTGTGGTAGGTTCACTGAAGTATACTTAAAAATACATAATTTCCTTATAAAATAGATTTTAATAATTATCTTCCTTTTTAATGCTAGTCTTAAAACCGAACATACTCTCAATCCCAGTGACAAAAACAGCTAACACTTACTGAGTGCATACTACATGGCGAGGAATGCGCTAAGCACTTCACTAATATTATCACTTCCTCCTCAGAATACCCATAAAAGAACAAAACCAAGATTAAAAAGTTAATCTGGGTTGTAACCAGGGCACTTGTTCCATAAACTCATGTTATTAAACATAACATGTTTTGGTCTGAAAAGTTATGTTTTGACAAAGACCTGAAAGATTATTTTAGTTCCCAGGTTTATTTACGTTCACCCTCATATATAATTTAATAAAACCAGAAGGAATAATATTTTGAAATATTAAAGTCAGTTTTGATTCCTGGCTATCATATCACAACAGATGCCCGGCTTCATCTGTTGGGACCATTTTAAGTACAAGTAACAGAAATCAACACAAACTATTTTAAATAGTAAGTCAATATTCTGGTTTGCTTAGAAATTAGAGTGCTAATATGAACTTAAGAAACATCTTTTTTCCAGGTTTATTGAGGTATAAACAAATAGAAACTGGATATATGTAAGGTGTATAACATGAAGTTCGACATACATATACACTGTGAAATGATTACCACAATCGTAACATACCCACCATCTCACACTGTACTCTGTGCGTGTGCGTGTGTGTGTGTGTGTGTGTGTGTGTGTGTGTGGTGAGAGGACTTCAGAACTGCTGTCTCAGCAAATCTGGAGTATATAATACTGTATATCAAATGATAATCCCTATGCAGAATACTGTTTCTCCAGAACTTATTCATTTTGCAAAGCTGACACTTTGTACCCTTTGACAACACCTCTCATTTTGCCCCACCTCAGCCTCCTGGAACCAACTCTCTACTCTGCCTTTATGAATTCAACTTTAAAAGATTTCATATGGTCACATCAAGCATTTGCCTTTCTGTTTTCAGATTTGTTTTACTTAGTATAAGGTCTTCCAAATTCTTCTGCATCGTTACAAATGGCAGCCTTCTTTTTTAAAGGCTGAATAAATAATCCATTGGATATATACATTACATTTTCTTAATCAATTTGTCCACTGATGGACACATAGGCTCATACTTTGATATTGGGAATAACGCTTTAATGAACACAGGAGAGCGGATATCTCTTCAAGATATGGACTTCATTCTTTTGCACATATGCCCAGAAGTAAGACTCTTAGATAATATGGTAGTTCTATTTTTAATTTTTTGAGAAATCACCATATTTCTTTCCATAATGGCTATACCAATATACATTCTCACCAACAGTATACAAGGCTCCCTTTTTCCCAACATTTGTTAATTTTTGCCTTTTTTTTTTTTTTTTTGCTTTTTATGCGGCACCTGCGGCATATGGAAGTTCCCAGGCTAGGGGTTGAAGTCTGAACTACAGCTGCTGGCCTACACCACAGCCACAGCAACGTAAGATCTGAGCTGTGTCTGCAACCTACACCACAGCTCAGGGCAACACGGGATCCTGAACCCAGTGAGCGAAGCTAGGGATTGAACCTGCATCCTCATGGATCCTAGCTGGGTTTGTCAACCACTGAGGCACAAAGGGAACTCCAATTTTTGTCTTTTTGGTAAGAGTGATTTCACCAGGTGTGCAGCAGTATCTTGGGGTTTTCATGTGTGTCTCTGTGATGATTACTGATGCTGAACACATTTTCATACAATTGCTGGCCATTTGTATGTCTTATTTTGAGAAATGTCTATATTCAGGTCTATATTCCATTTTTTAAAATGGGTTAATTGGGAGTTTTGCTTATCAGATTTATGGTTTGCAAATATTTTCCTCCATTCCAGAGGTTGCATCTTCATCAGCCTGATTATTTACTTAGTTGTGCAAAAGCTTTTTAGATTGATGTATTCACACTTATTTTTATTGTTTATGCTTTAGATGAAAAAAAAAAAATTTCCTGCCAACATCAATATCAAGGTGCTTTTTCTCTTTCTTTTCTTCTAATAGGTTTTTACTTGCAGGTCTGATGTTTGTCCTTCATTCATTTTGAATAGATTTTTGTATAGGGTGTGAGATAAAGTTCCCTTCTCATTTTTCTGCATGTGGATATCCCAGTTTTCCCAACACCATTTATTGGAGAGACTATCTTTCCCAACTGAATGTTCTTAGAACCTTATCAAAGGCCAGTTGAATGCAGATATGCAGAGTTATTCCTAAGCTTTCTATTCCAGTCTCTATTTCTATGGCATTGTCATACTGATTACTATATCTTTTTGATTTATTTGAAAACAAATGTCATGCTTCCATCTTTGTTCTTCTTTCTCAAGATTGTTTTGCCTACTAAGGATCATTTGTGGCTTCATAAGAAATTTGTAACTTTTTTATTTCTGTGAAAAATGCAATTGGAATTTTGATAGGTGAGCACTGAATCTGTAGATCATTTTGGGCACCAGAGACATTTTAACAATTCTAATTCTTCAGATCCATAAACAAGGGATATCTTTCCATTTATTTGTGGTTTCTCTAATTTCTTTCATCACAGTGTTAAATAGTTTTCAGTGTATAAATCTTTCACCGCTTTGATTTTTTTTCTAAGTATTTTACTATTTTTCATGCTATTGTAAATGGAATTGTTTTATATTTTATTTTTTGCAAAGTTCAGTGTTAGTGTACAGAAATGCAATTATTATTTTTTTTTTTTACTTTTTGTCTTTTTTTTGAGGGCTACACCCGTGGCTGGCTGCTGGCCTATGCCACAGTCACAGCCACGCCATTCCAAGCTGCATCTGTGACCTACACCACAGCTCACAGAAACACCGGATCCTTAACCCACTGAGCAAGGCCAGGGACTGAACCCCCAACCTCATGGTTCCTAGTCAGATTCATTTCTGCTGCACCACGACAGGAACTCTGCAATTACTTTTTATATGCTGATTTTGTATACTGAAACTTTGCTGACTTGGATTTTTTGACAGTTATTTTTTTTTAATGGAGTCCTTAGAGTTGTCTATATACAGTATTGTTTCATCTGCAGAGACAAGTGGAATCTGCATCATGAAAGGATGCTGAATTTGTCAAATGCTCTTTCAGCATTTATTGAGATAATGACACGACATTTATCCTTTATCCTATTAATGCGTTGTGTCACATTTATTAATTTGCATATTTTAAAACATCTTTGCATGCTAGGGATAAATCCCAACTGATCGCAGTGTATGATCATTTTAATGTGTAGTTGAATCTGGCTATTTTGTAAAGTAATTTTACATCTATGTTCATTAGGTCTATAATTCTATTTTCTTATAGTCTTGTCTTGTTTTATATCAGTATAATGATGGACTCATAAATTATGTTTGGAAGAGTTCTCGCCTTTTTAATTTTTTGGAAGAATTTAAGAATTAGCATCAATTCTTCAGTAAATATTTGGTTAAATTTCTTTGTGAAGCTAGCTGGCCTTTGACTTTTCTTCCTTGGGAGGTTTCGATTACTGCTTCAATCTCTTTACTTGTTATTGATCTGTCATGATTCAGTCTTGGTAAGTTTAATGTTTCTAGGAATTTGTCCGTTATTACTAGTTTATTCAATTTGTTGTATATTTGTATAATTTCTTGTAGTAGTTTCTTAACTTTTTTTTGTATTTCTGTGTATCAGTGATAAATCTTCTTTCATTTATAATTTTATTTGAGTCCTCTCTCTTTTTCTGTTTGGTCAAATATGTTTATTTTTCTAGTCTCTATTTCCTTCTGCTCTAATCTTTATTATTTCTTTTCTTATGCTAACTTAGAGCTTAATTAATTCTTTAATCTAGTTACCTGAAGTTCAGTCAAATGCTCCACCCCTGAGCTATTCCCCTAAATCTAGTTCCTTAAAACGCACAGTTGTTTATTGATATATATTTTTCCTTAGTGTAAATTTTCACTATTATAAATTTTTCTGCTAGAATTGTTTTGCTTCATCCTATAAGTTTATTTGTTTCAAGGTACTTTTTAATTAAAAAAATTTTTTTTTAGGGCCACATCTATGGCATATGGAAGTTCTTGGGCCAGGGATTGAATCAGAGCTGCAGCTGTCAGCCTATGTCACAGCCACAGGAACAAGGGATTTGAGTCACATCTGTGACCTATGCCACAGATTGTAGCAATACTGAATTCTTAACCCACTGAGCAAGACCAGGGATTGAACCCATGTCCTCCGGGATACTGTGAAGGGTTCCTAACCTGCTGAGCCACAGTGGAAACTCCTGTCTCAAGGTATTTTTTTAAATGTTACTTTTGATTTCCTTTTTGCTTCATTGGTTGCTTAGTAGTGTGTTATTAAATTTCCACATATTGGGGATTTTCTAATTTTCCTTCATTTATTTCTAATTTTTTACTGTTGTGATTAGAAAAAAATATATGACATGATTTCAATCTTCTTCAGCTTGTTACAGTCTGTGTTGTGGCCTAATATCTGGTCTATCCTGAGAATGTTTTGTGTGCACTTGAGAAGAATGTATATTCTGTTGCTGTTGGATGGACTCTTATGTATATGTCTCTTGGTTCCACTTGATTAAAGTGTTATTCAAGTCTGCTGTTTCCTATTGATTTTCTGTTGGGATGATTCAGTGTTGAGAATGGAATATTGAAGTTCCAACCACTATTATATGCTATCTATTTTACCCTTCAGTTTTGTTACTATTTGCTTTATATATTTAGGTGCTTCAATGTTGGTGCATATATTTTTATAACTGTTATATGTTCTTGATGAATTGACCCTTTTTTCATTATGTGTTGTCCCTTGCGAAAGTTATTCACTTAGGGTCTATTTTGTTTGATATAAATACAGCTATCCATGCTGTCTTTTGGTTAATATTTGTATGGAATTTCTCTTGATTGTTTTACTTTCAGCTTCATGCGTTCTTCAGCTAAAGAGAGTCCTCTCATAAGCAGCATATTTTAGATATTGTTTTTAATCCTTTTAACCACTCTGTATTTCTGGAGTGTAAATTGACTAATTTCTTAATTTTGAATTCTAATTTCCGTCTTTGTCTAAAGAGACAATAGGAAGAACAATAAAGCTTGGTTATCATCCATATTTTATATTTATTCTCCTGATATTTTGGTGCCTCTAAATATTTATCATCTTAGGTATTATGGATCATCTAGGAGTTTCCATCATGGCACAGTAAAACGAATCCGACGAGGAACCATGAGGTTGCAGGTTCAAAACCTGGCCTTGCTCGGTGGGTTAAGGATTTGGCATTGCCATGAACTGTGGTGTAGGTTGCAGAGGCAGCTTGGATCCTGCACTGCTATGGCTGTGATATAGACTGGCAGCTGGAGTTCCCATTCGACCCATAGCTTGGGAACCTCCCTATGCCACGGGTGCAGCCCTAAAAAATAAAACAAAAATAAAATGAAATGAAGATATTATGGATCATCTAAATCCCTTGTTTTAGGAAAGAGTGATAATATGATTATTTTCAACCAACCAGACCTAATGCTTGCCATTGAATTGGTACAGGGCCAAGGAGGCCCCAAATGTCAGAATTAAGGTTTTAGTTACTGAGGCATGGAGTACCCAGGTAACTCCAAAGAAGGGTTTGGACAGCTGGAGCATTTATTATTTTCACAAGCTTACAGAAGCTGCTATTCATTAAGGAAGGTCTGAGGCAGGTCACTGGCTGCACCCACTGGCATTTTCAAAATATCTGAATAGCTTTCACTAATTGAGAACATTGGAACTTATAGACTAAATTTGCCCTCCCACCCCAAACTCACATGTGTAAGCCTTTACCTCTGATAAAAACTTTAAAAAGGTGAAGAAGATAAAAAAAAAAATTTTTTAAGGATACAGCAGCAATTCAGTACAATGGTGTCTTATAAGAAGGGGACGAGGCGCCAGTAATGCGTGTTCACAAAGAAAAGGTCAAGTGAGGACACAGCAAGAAGTTAGCCAACTGCAAATGCGGACTTTGGTCCAGGACGTCCACCTTTTAGAACAAGGAAACATTAAAATTCTGCTTTTTAAGCTGCCCAGTCTGCGGTATCTTTTTATGACATTCTGAGCAAACTTTTACTTCGTATCTTGACCTACCTCTCTGAAGGTTCCGTGTTTCTCAGAGAAGCCCTAGGTCAACACCGTCCTAGCCAGATGAAGTTAGAAATAACTACGTAGTGTGGGAGGCAGAGATCCAATTTAACCCAACACCCTTCTCGTTCCCCATGGTCCATATCGGTTTGAAAATACATTAACTCTCAAATCGCCCCTTGAGAAAGAATCACAGTAACTGAAGAATACATTTCATGTGCCTGCCAGGGTTCTTTGAAGCATGAGGTGTGATGACAGTGCAGAGGGGGTGTCAAATGCTTCTCTGATGTTCAGCAGCACCAGCTAGAAGAGAGATGGGAAGAACACCAGCGAGGCAAGATGGTTAAACAGCCACTGTGAATGTCTTGTCCCAAGAGAATAGGCCACCAGTTATACCAGCCAACACACAAAGCCCAATGAAGATAATCTATATGCCCTAGGCTAGCAAAGTGTTTCAGGCACTGACACAGCAGAAGAATAAATATAAAACATAACAGAGAATAACCAAGGACTCCACAAAGTATTTCCCACATAGCCAGAATAATACAGGTTAGTCTTACTCCTGCACACACAGGCACAGACTTAAACTAGGATTTAAAATTAATGAATTTTAACAAACCAGAAATGCTCCTTGCTTCAGTGGACATAACCACCAATAAATCAATGCAGAACAAATATTTTAAAATGTTTATCTTGATGCCAAATATTAAATCATCTCTGGTTTTACTTTAAATTTGATGATATCTAAGAGTTTTGCATTATAGGACTTTGTAAAGATCACCAAATGATTTATAAAAGTTAATGAAATCACACTATCTAATAATGATAATTGGTTTCAAAACAGTTAAAGATACATATGCACATACAAACATGCTCACACATAGACCCCCCCAAAACCCTCAATTACTGTGTCATGTATTTCTATTACTATTTCTCTAGTAATTTGTGTCCTGAAGTTCTGCTTCACAGCTACAAGTGTTGCTGACCCCTGGCTTTGTACACCATACTGGTTTGTTCAAGAATGAATTCCATCATGTCGATTTATATCGAATGTGAAAAATTCTGCATCTGCACTTATTTGATCAAAGTCGAATTTTTTTCCTGAGGAAATTTATATCAATAAATTGTATACTTTTATTATCAAACTTGATTTTACAGGATTGATGGGGTTCCCCTAAGCTTAGATTTGGGGGATATTCTCTTTCTTTTTTGCTCTCTTCTCACTTGCACATCTTTAGTATTTTGAAATTTCACAGCACTTTTTCTTCCTTGATGTGCTTTGAACTTGAAAATCTTTTACAATGTCCAGATATTCAGATGCATGACATTCAGGTTTGGGAATTTACTTCTTTGGGGGATGACACTGTCTTCTCTGATTTCCCTCATTTTCTCTCCTTCATCAATTTTTATTTAGCAATTGCTTCACCTAGTAACTGGGTGAAATTAGTTTGAGTTAGGGGTAGGGGGAGGTCGACTACTGACTGTGTTTCCATTACATATCTTTAATGTAATGATGATAGATCTTTGTGGAACAGAATGGGTGTGGGAACAGGGTCATGTTTTGCAGAAGTTAAAATTTCTGTGATTTTGAAAATTTTCATATAATAAAAGTTGTATGTAACAGCTTCTGAGTGGATGACAGAAACTGTGTTGTGCCTAATTTGCAATGTTATGGAATTTCCTAGCATAGAAGTACGTAAAGGGGGTTGTTAGGTTAAGAGGTTGTTAGGTTAAGGGTTGTTAGGTTAAGTCCAAGTTAGTGTAGACGGCAGATAGAAAAGCTCGTGGCATGTGATCTGAGCATTATGTACTGGAAATAAATTGGGGGGGAGTGTGCAAGTTATTATTAGAAAATCAACTTTAAAAACGATTGCTAAAAAATAAATAAAATAAACAAAAACAACTTCTAAATGTTTCATAAGGTAACTGTTTTAATATCATCCCTCCCACATAGCATATTTCATTATTTACCCAATTTCTTCCACATTCCCTTCTTTTTTTTTTTTTTTTTTATCTTTTTGCCATTTCTTGGGCTGCTCCTGCAGCATATGGAGGTTCCCAGGCTAGGGGTCTAATCGGAGCTGTAGCCACTGATCTACGCCAGAGCCACAGCAACGCGGGATCTGAGCTGCATCTGCGACCTACACCACAGCTCATGGCAATGCCAGATCCCCAACCCACTGGGCAAGGCCAGGGATCAAACAAACCCACAACCTCATGGTTCCTAGTCAGATTCGTTAACCACTGAGCCACAACGGGAACTCCTACATTTCCTCACTTTTGGATACTTAGTATATTTATTATACTTCTTTCAAGCTAATGATTATATTTAATGTTTGAATTTAGAGATCTTTCACCCAAAATGGGAAAAAAAGTATATTATTTGTTTTAAATAAAATTTTCAAATACAAGTTTATTCTGTTTCCTGACTTAACATTCTGTAAAGTGACTGCATGATATACTACCCCTTAAATGCCATATATTAATCTCGCTTTTTATATGACAGTAAATATATCGTGGTAAAAACTTTTGCTGAGACACCTTTCCATGCATTTCTAATGATTTCCTTAGAATTAATTTCTAAATATAGAATAGCTAGATCAAAAACCATGAATATATTGACTTTTCAGATATATGGAAAAATTGGTCCAGATATACAGTATCAATTTATTTCTCACACTCAGTGAAATTTACACAAAAACTTTTACAATGTTGGCTATTGTTTTATAATTGAAAATTTGAAATTCAATAAAAGCATAAATGTTGAAGAAATTATAACTTTATAGAGCTAGAAGCTAATGAATAATTGAATGTGAGCAATTAATTTTGTTGATGTAGTGAGTGGGTTCAAAACCAGGTAATGGAAATGCCTAGTTACACGTTACAGAGGAAACAGAAGCATATCTAAAGTCTAGGTTTTCTGATAAACTCTAAGTTCTTGTATTTCCTTGATATAAATTTTTATAGCATTTCAAATGCCAAGTTATATCGTGCGGATATCTCGGAATTAGAAATGAAGTAAGTTATATCCTAGACCACTGCCAAGATGAAACTGTAATTTCACAGCTAAAATTGATTTCTTATTATATCTATCCTAGCTGACAACTTGAATGAACATCTTTATCAGTTTGAGAAAACAATTGAGCTATTTTCCCAAAGTGACTAATAGTTGGAATTGGGCTGCAATTTTATAGCTATATTTAACAGACCTTTTTTTTTTAACAAGATGTTTGAATATGTGCTATATGCATAAGCAATGTGACTTTTTTAAAGTGATAGTTTATTGCAGACATTATATTAAGATATGATAGTACAAGACCAGCTTTGTCTAGACCAAATCAGACATTTTTATCTCAATTTCTAATCCCTGCCATATACATATTCAATGTGGATGTATTACTTAAGAATAGTTTGACATTGGCCTTCCCTTGTGGCTCAGCAGGTTAAGGATCCAGCATTGTCACTGTAGTGGCTCTTGTTATTGCAGTGGTGTTGGTTCCATCCCTGGTCTGAGAACTTCTGCATGCTGCAGGTATGACCAAAAAACAAAGCAAAACAAAACAAAACACAGTTTGATGATGTTTTCCATTAAAAATTAATCCAGCTTCTATAGATGAAAATCGTGTCATCTGTAAATGAGATGGTTTTACTTCTTCCTTTCCAATCCTGACACCCTTTTTCTTGTTCTCCTTTGCCAATTTTCTTCCTTTCTATCTTTTATTGGTCTAAAGGAGCAATACCCTTCATGTGCATAAACACATACACACATGTATGTGCACACACATATGCAAATAAGGTTTTGTTCCCTTTCCTATTATATAAATATTGGACCATTCCACATTGAGTTAAATTTTTCTCAGTAAACAACATAACTTAAAATTTCTGGAGCTTATATTAACTGTTTCAAAAAAGGAAAAGGGAGTTCCCATTGCGGCTCAGCTAAAACAAACCCAACTAGTATCCATGAGGATAAGAGTTCAATCCCTGGCCCCACTCATTGGGTTAAAGATCTGGAGTTGCTGTGGCAGTGGTGTAGGGTGGCTCTGATTCAACCCCTAACCTGGGAACTTCCATATGCCACACCTGTGAACCTAAAGAGAAAAAAGGAAAATTAATCTGCTCTTTTTTTATGGGTTCAGTTCTTTGAAAAACATATGGATATGGAATGGGTAATAAGTTTTTTCCTACTTTTTTTAAGTTTTAAGAATTTAAAAATAGGATAAACTATTGTATCTAATTGGAAGCTAGAAACTTACATCTAAAATTTATTAAAAATTTAAGGGAAGATAAACATATGTTATATTGTGACAATACTTTATGGGATGTATAGCTAATGGAACATTGAAAACATCTAATTTTGTTATCTGCTACCTCCTGAGTTGTTTTTTTTTTTTTTTTAGATACTTGCAAACAAAATGATCAAACTCAAACTTTGTTTCAGGTTTTCCTATTACAATATATCCTTTTTTGAAACAAGTTCTCTTGCCAGATTACTGCATTTCCCTAGAATCTACTGGGATGTCAAAAGAGTCTGAGGTCAGAATTAGGGCAGAATCCCAGAGGCACTCCAAAGTCTGATGATCCAAGACTGAACAAGAACATCTAGGGTTCTCTTGCTCTGAAGAAAATGGATTCTCTGATCAACATTGGACAGATATGCCATTCATGTCAATTTACCGTAACAAGATCGTTAAAATACTTAATCTGGCCCATTTCTGACCTCATGTATCTCATGGATAATTTTAATCCCAATATTAAGACACAGAGGAATAACTACCACTGTTTAAAATAAAAAAGATTGAAAAAGACAAAGTCAGGTTAATTTTTATACCTAATCCACAGGTAAATGTCTTTGATTCAGTTAGGAAAAAAATAGGAAGAATAACTTCAGTGAATTCAGAGAAGATACTGGGAGAAATTGACAGGATAAGGAGGAGAATACACAATATTTACGTAGTTTCAGTAGATGAATGAGTACTGGAAAATGGGAATATTACAGAGGAAAAGTATCACTGCCTGTTTATTTCCCCGAATTTTAAATTTACCAAGAAATGGAAGTACCCCATACACACACACACACACACACACACACACATGAACACACACACATATATAATACCTTCATATTACTTATGGTAGAATTCAAGTCAAAAATCAATACTCAATGAATATTTCATATTGATTAATATTTTCTTGCAACTTGATAGTTTTTTTTACAACATTCCTTGTATTCTAGCAAGTAATATTTTAAGTCACAAAGAGCATGAAAGATTAATGGTTTTTGTGAAAGAGTTGCTTTCTCAATGACTAAAGTATATTTCTTATCAATTTACATGTTTTACTGTATTAAGTAAAGTTGAACAGAACAAAGACCAAGATACATCAATATATCTGAGGTTTCTTCATATATATTTCATTAATGTATTAACTGCCAAATCATGATTAGATTCTAACTCAGGATTGACCTGCTGAGGTATAGATAAAAATGAATACCAGTCCTCATAGTTCCTGACCTCTTCTCATTATACCCTAGTTCATAAAATATGTACCTTTCTATCACAGGCTCTTGCTTGTTGTTTCAATACTCCCAATGCCAAATTTACTCAACTAAGTATCATAAATCTTTAAGAAATGTCTAGAGTAAGGGATTCTGGAAAATTATGCTGTTGTGTGATTTCCTCCAGAGAGTTAGAACTCCTGCCTGAAGGATTTTATTTTACCTACCAAGGTGCTCCTATAAAACATGAGTTAGGCTATGTCATTAGTTTAGCATTTTACATGCTGATTTGTAGAAAGTAAGGGGCCAATAATTTTCTTTTCTGTTTTTAAATATAATTCCAGCATGCGTTCTCCAATGGAAAAGTTATATTACATCATACATTACTTTAGCTCATGAAGATGGATTTAATCCTTCAAAAAGATGAACTGAACCAAATCATATGTCAAAAGAGGACCATCTGTGTAAGGTAAGATGTAAGAAAAATTTTTTTCACACCTACAATGTCAAAGATTACAAACTGACTGTACTTACAATATCTAGAAATTGTGATGGCTGGGAAAACTATTATGTTCAAAGACATAAAATAAAATTGAAAATTATTTTAAAATATCTCAATGAAATACATATATATGTATACGTATAAAGATGTTGCAGAAAGGCTCCAACTTGTTCCCCCATGGAAACATTCCAAATATATGTGTGCTTGGCCCAAGTGATGAAACAAAACACTTAGACGGACTATTTAGTAGACTCTGCATTTCTGATTTTAATATCTGTTTTGCTATAAAAAGAAATTGAAAACTATTATATGGACAGTAAGGATGATAGGCTTTTTAGTCTCTCAGTGAGGTACCTGTGAGTCTATTGTTCTTTTTTCTTTAAATTAAAAATAAAATTTAAATAAATTAAATAGTATTAAAAAATAAATAAAAAAATAAAGTGACACTCTCTTAGCTTAATGAGTTTAATAAAGCTTAGTGGGAAATCTTCAGACCTAAGGCAGTACTTTCAAATGCAAAACACAGAAAAATAAAAATTGGACTACAGCTATAGACAACCCCCCCATCACACACACACACACAAAAGAGGAGGCAGGTTAGAGCTTAAATTTATCACAGTGGACATTTAGAAGAAAATAGAAGTTCATTTGATGAAATATGTAGTGTTCATTCACTAAGAGAAAAAAAACTATCCTGTAATATAATTTGAATTACATGTACACAGACGCGTAGATAAGTATTTATGTTGTATTTCACAAACCCTGCGTATATTTAAAAACTTCTGCCTCACAAAGCTTCGCTGAATAAATTACTGTTTTGTGATGCATTATGACCCAAAAGAGGGTTCAAGTTCAAGACGCTTGTGTGGGCCACAATGCCATGGAGTCCAGGAGACTGCAGAAGGTAAGGCGAAGCTAAAAGCAATTACTACTACAGCGTTTTGCATCCACTTGCATGGACTTTTCTGAAGTTCAAATTTTCACATAATTTCTGTTCATGAAAGCATCTCTGCTAGATTTCTTTCACAAAGAGATTTAATGCCACATTAAAAGAAAGAAATAGAGTGAACAGTGACAATGAAAAACTAAATTAAGGTACAATGCACACGAAAGTTATCTGACATAAAATGCTAATAAATCAGCATAAGGTCAGTTAAAAAATGATGATGTAGTCAGAATTTTACAGGTTTTTAAAAGGAATACTAAATTCTACACGCAACCAACCAGATCATCAAAGTGTCCTGTTAAATATACTGTTTGAATATAAGACAAAAGTTTTCATTAGTGACATGGTGCTGTATTTTTAACATTAATTTTTCAGATGGGTAGTTGAGTCCCAGGTTTGCAAGGTTCTGGTAAAGAACTTAACCTCTGGACTCTGAGTATCTTCACTGGAAAAAGGAGGACTATTGTGAGGTTTCTTATCTACTCTGTTGTTTGAAGCATCCTGTGAAGTGAGGGCCATACAATCTTTTAAAACTGCAAACTCATGCAAAATTTAGTTGCTATTCGTATTATTCTTTTTCTCCAGTTCTTTATAGTAACAAAATATATGTGATGCCTTTCAAGATACTGTGGTGCAATTATAAACATGTTTTATGTACTGGCTTTGTGAACATATTATCTCTATGAACAGAAGGAGACTGAAATATTACTGCCTTGCCTTTTAATATATTAGTCTGAGCATGACTGACCCTTAAATCAGGCTGTCAGCGAGTGCTATCAACCTTTGTCTGAATATTTCTATTTTTTGCCATGGATATTCAACAGACGAAAAGTCAAATCGTAGTCACTGACATTCAGAAAATAGTTTAGAAACATCAGGACTGATTGGAGTATTGTTCGACAAATAGCTTCTCAACTTCTTCTCCCCTTTGGAGAAGAGTATATTTTCCTGTCCAAAATATACTCGCCGTGGGGCATGCTTTGGATAATGGAATAAAAATCAAAGAATCAAAGGGATTTGGCTATCAGCTGGATTCTAGCCATCAGTTATAAGACAAACATCCTCATACCAATTGCTGCTGCTTCAGCACAGGATTCCGACTGACACACATGGAACAGAACTTAACAAAAACCTGGCAAAACCAAAGCCAGCAAGCTCAGCTGACTCAATAGCCTAGAGCAGAGCTTTGCTGCCAAGCCAGCCTAGATCAGTCAAAGTGCAGCAGCACAGGAACAAGAAGCACATGCTTCTTGCTTTTTTAAAACATTGACATTTTAAGACATTGAGTTTCAAATGATCATTCTTGCATACCACTGCAGCAGTAGCTGATTGTTACAAATAACTAGTCAAATGCCCTAAATAAATAAGTGGGTTAAACTTTAGCATATAAAAGACGAAGGCTGCAGGTTGGAATATAATTCTTTATGGTTCTAACATTTTTGTACAACCTGGGGGAAGAGCCTCATAGCTTTTGTTTTAAACTCCCAAGTATGTTTATATAGCAAACAGCCAGGGAAGAGAGCTAGACTAACTTGTTAGCTTTGCAAGGAAACAAAATGCCCTTCATAGTCTTGACAACATGACCAAGATCCAATCGTTAGAGAAGGAGGTCTGTTTTACACAGTAGATCTTATAAACCTACCCACTCCGAAAAAATGCGTAATTGTCACAGTTCTATTCAATTAATCAAGGTATCCATAATAACTAAAAGACAAATACAGTGCCACAAATTAAATCTGAAATGAGTATTATATTTTATACTATATGTTATAGTATATATTATATATACTATAACATACGTAATTATATATAATTATAATATATAGTAATATATATAATGTATATAATGTAAAAAAGTGCTTTCCACTTTTTCCCTGTATATGCTAAAGAGCTCCTTCCAGTAGCAATTTGGAACTAAACCTGAATCATTTTCTTTTCAAGTGCCTATTTTTTAAGGAGAGTCCAAAAGTAAACTGACTCAATCACCTAACACTTCATATTAGTAAATTATACAAGAATAAGAATTTACTGCAGTTTCAAAGTTAATTAAAGACAACGAATTTGCCACTTTGTGTATATCTGCTGCAATTTGGGAATGAGAGAGCGAATATTTAAATATAGAATACCAATTCGAATAGCGACTTACAAATTATTCAGTGTGGTGTTATACAGAAACAGCCTCCAAGACTTCAAACAAGGAACATGCACAAAGGAAACAAATGAAAATACGTCTGTGTATATTTACTAACCGAAGCATGTACGTTGTAGAGTTGGTGTAATGAGCTAAAGATTCCCTCTTGTACGTAATTTAATTCTACGTTTTAAGCTTATATTTTTGGCCTGTGCTTTCTGCTGGAACATGCCTTTTCTGTACATGGGCTGCCATACATGACAAGAGATCTGCTGAGGCAGGTGCTCCATATTTTGTGTTTGACACACCAGTGCCATTTCTCCACGTGACAAATGACTGTTGCCACAAACGCCATCGAGGAAAACACATGGATGGTGTGTGTATGCTCAGAGAGCTATATTTTGGAGATAAAAAATATAATGGTGTGTTTGATGCATTGCTTATAAAAATAACGAAATGCTTTCACTGATTAGGGCTATACCAAGACAGACGTATGGTTTGACTGATTCATCACTCCTCTGTCTAAGTCCCTCAGTCAGTCCCCAGTCCATCAGTTACTAACCAGAATTTTTTTTTTTTTTTTTTTTTTTACTTTTTTGGCCGCCCAACAGCACATGGACCTCCCAGGCCAGGGATCAGATCCAAACTACAGTTGCCACTACTCTGCAGCTGTGGCAACACCAGATCCGTTAACCTACTATACAGGGCCAGGGATCTATTCTGCATCCAGAGACACCACCACTCCCATTGTGCCACAGCAGGAACTCCAGGTGCTAACCAGAATGTAAGCATGTATTTTGTTAAGATACTGGAAACATGTATATTAAATATAATAGTATTTAAGATTAAGCAGTACCATGTACTGCCTTAATTTAAAAACATGCTTAAGAAAGAATATTACATAGAACTTTTCATTCCTTTCTTCCTTCATGTATTCATGCACTTATTTATGCATTTATAAATTCATTCATCGAAAAATTGCATATTTGTCGGTTCCTATACTTTTCTTTAAACTTCCAGATAGAAAGATATTGAAGAACAGTCTTGATTTAGTTCTGTGTAGTTAGTGTTTTCTGCGAGGAATGGTTCTGAGAGTCCCAAGTGCAAAATTTGCTGAGTTAGAAAGTGAGGAAAATGTTGGCAGTATCTTTCATATCTCACAGCCTGGAAATTTATAGACACTCAATATTTTTTAAGTAGCGAATTAATATATCAAAGGACAAATGGACGAAAGCACAGATTAAAAATAGCTAGCTTTAGAATATTGCTTTGTAGTGAACAGAGCCCTCTGATGTGTTTTCTACGCTTCGGTACAAAACAATACACGGAAGGGCTGATTCATTTATGAATATACTGAAGAATAAATGCTTATTCATAAATGCTTTTAACTATTCACCGTCTGTTCTTCATTTGCATGTTTATTCTGAGGTCGGCAAAGGCTAAACTAAAGAGACTCTAGAGAAAAGAGAAGCTACATGTATGCATGAACAGGTAGACTCCCAGTGACCTATTTATTCATATTCTCTAGATGGCTCTCAAGACGTATCTGCTCCATGTTAATAAAACAGATTACCTTCCTCTTATTCTCCGGTCTTGCCGGCCCCAACTATTCAATACGTTATTTTAACATTTCACAAAAGGAGTGAAAGCAAGATTCGGCCGATGTTTTCACTGGTAAATACAGTCATTAAGGAACCGAATCGTCTTTATTGGCACTCAGACTACGCTGGTGCCATTATCGTCACCATCAGCAGAACAACAGCGGGCTGTGGAGACCAGCAGTGACCAGCCCTCACTTACACGTGAGAACAGCTGGGCTCAGAGAATTCAGTAACTTTCCAAGGCCCCACAGTTAGCAAGTGGTAATCCTCATCTTATTATTGAGACCTAGTATTATTTCCACTTATTCCATTGTGTTATTTACTGCCTGCGTTAAAATACCTTTAGAATAAAAATAAATTTTTAAAGTACATTATCTTTTTAAAAACACTTTTTATTAAAGCATAGTTGCTTTACAATTTGTAGCCCAATTTTTGCTGTATAGCAAAGCGACCCAGTCATATATATACAAACACACATACATATTCTTTCTCCAATATTATCTTCGTTCATGTTCTATCACAAAATGATTGGATAGTTTCCTATGCTATACAGCAGGACCGCACTGCTTATTCATTTTAATGTAATTGTTGGTATCTATTTATTTCAAACTCCCAGTCCATTCCACTCCCTCTCCCTCCTCTTTGGCAACCGCAAGACTGTTCTCTATGTCTGTGAGTCTGTTTCTGTTCTGCAGATAGGTTCATCTGTGCCTCATCTTAGATTCTGCATATAAGTGATATTATATGGTATCTTTCTCTTTCCAACTTACTTCACTTAGTATGAGAATCTCTACTTGCATCCATGTTGCCAAAAATGGCATTATTTTGTTCTTTTTTATGGCTGAGTACTATTCCATGGTGTATATGTACCACAGCTTCTGAATCCATTCATCTGTCAGTAGACATTTAGGTTGGTTCTATGTCTTGGCTATTGTGAATAGGAATGCAATGAACATAGGGCTGCAAGTACCTCTTTGAATGAGGGCTTTGTCTTTTAAAGCGTGACATCAAGATGGAAACACAGGTCCATCCTGACTTCAGTGTCTCTCACAAGATGACCAATTAGCGGCCATCTATAAAGAAAACACTGATGTGAAAATTCTAGAATTCAGAGGTGAGTCTGAAGCACTCCTCTGCCCTCAGAGACCAAGGAGGATTGCATTGGCAGGATAAGGAAAGTGGCCATCCTTTGGTCACACTGCCTCCAGGCCACCACAGTCACACCAAGAGAGCCCATCTGGGCCTATTTTTTCCTCCAGTGGGAATAAAAGAGCTCTGGCTAGAGAGCCAGTTCTCCCAACATTGTGGGTCACTTCCCAGGGGTCCAGCTCAGGCCTTGCCACACAGAGCTCATGGCGGATGTCGGGGGGCGGATCTGCAAGCCTTAAATACTGGAGATCAAATAGTGATGGAGAAAGGGGGTGGGTATGCAGCAACCAGCACTGAGATCTTGGCAGACTGAGTTTCTACCCACAGCCTAACTCAGGCAGACACCCCATCCAGTGACGCTGCACATCTGCAGAGCCAAGACTGCGTCCCCAGCTGACCAGGAAACTCAGTGCATAATTCTGTCTGATTCCGGACTCCAAACAACAAGCCTTGCTAGCCTTGGAGCCTGCTCTGCTGCTTCACCCAGGACGGGAAGTTAATTAACATCCTCACCTACCCCTGAATTTAGCCCTCAGCCCTGTCCGACCAGGAAGTCAGGCCATATTACCCAGAGGCTATGTGGCCCTGAAACACCAGAGCAGAAGGCTCAGCCCACTGGTTCTGCCCTTGTGCAGAACTAAGCCAGTGGCCCTGGCTGGCCAGGGAAATTTGAGCATAGATCTGCCGATTTGGTCCCCAAGAAGGAACCTTTTCAGTCTGGGGATCTGTTTTGTACCCACATTCAGGTAAGGAAGCTAACCTGTATCCTGAACGCAGCCTTCAGCTCCGCCTGACCAGGAAACCTAAGCAGAGCATGTGTCCAAGGCTATGCAGCTCGTCCTGCAGCCCTACTTACAGAGGCACAAGTGGAAAGCCCAGCCCTTGACTCTACCTGTCTACATAGCAAAGTTGGTGGCACTGTCTGGGGAGGGAAATCAGTGCCTAGTTCTTCCAGATTTGAATTCCGAAACAGCCATGTCAGCCTTGGGGTCCATTCTGCTGCCCAGTAAGCAGTGAAGTTAACTCATAGCCCTGTCTACTGATGAGTATTGTACCTAGTTCCGTCCAATAGGAATCCTGACCAGAGAACCCAGGCAAATGCACAGCTTGTCCTACAGCTGTGACTGGGTAGGAAAACAAGCCAGCTATCCTATCCAACTACTTCCATCCAACAGAGCGCTCCCCCTTAACCTCAGAACTTGGGCAGTGGCCTTGTCAAAAAAAAAAAAAAAAAAAAAGGAAAAAAAGAAAAACAGACCCTGATAGAAAGACCTACATGCCCAAGGATTCTACCAGCCAACCCATCCAGAACCCCAAATAAGTTGAACCCCAAAAGGACTATATACCAAGACACATTACAATTAAATGTTAAAACCATAGCGAAATTTTTGAAAGTAGCAAAGTGGCATGTCACATACAAGGGAACTCTCATGAGACTAGAGGAGAATTTCTTAATAGAAGCCAGTCAGACCAGGAGAAAATGGGATGACATATTCAAAATTTTGAAAGAGAGAAAAAAATAAAAGGTTAATCAAGAACACCCTGGCACAGCTCTTCTTCAGAAAGAAAGTAAAATAAAGTAGAGATAAAGACTTTTCTAAAAAAATAAAAGCTGAAGGAATTCATCACCACCTGACCCGCCTTACGAGAAATGCAAAAGTGCCTTACTCAAGCCGAAATAAAAAGATGCTAACTGATGTTATAAAGGCATGAACGTAGGTGTAAAACCCATTGTAAAGAGTAAATATGTAGTCCAAGTCAGATCCTCTAATACTGCAATGGTGGTACATACTTTACTTACAAATCTAGTTTAAAAGTTAGAGAAGTAAATACATTAAAAATAACCATCGCTACAGTAGTTGCACTGTTGGATACACAATATAAAAAATATGTAAACTGTAACATCAATAACCTATAATGTGAATGGGGTGAAAGTAAGTGTAAAGTTTAGAAATGCTGTCACAGTTAAATGATCAGCTTAAAACGTTACACATATAAAATAGCTGATATATTCATCATGAAAACCACAGAAGAAAACCCTGTAGTAGTCACACAAAGTAGTATTATCTCTGGTTCTTTCCACCGAAAGAGACTGTAGAGAATTGGTATAATTTCTTCCTTAATGTTTGGTAGAATTCACCAGAAGATCCTCTGGGCCTAGTGCTTTCTGTTTTGGAAGGTTATTCTTTACTGATTCAAAATTGCTATTAGCTACAGGCCTACACATTGTCGACTTCTTCCTCTGTGAGTTTGGCAAATTGCATCTTTCCAGGAGTTGGTCCATTTTATCTAAGTTATAAAATTTGTAGACAAAGTTGTTCAAAGTGTTCTTTCATTATCCTTTTAATGTTCATGGCATCTTTAGCAATGTCCCCTCTTTCATTTCTGGTATCAATAATTAGTGGTTTTTTCTTTTCTCTTTTTCTCTTAGTCTGGCTAGATAGAGGCTTAGTGTTTTTATATATCTTTTCAAAGAAACAATCTTTGGTTTTACTGATTTTCTCTATTGATCTATTTTCAATTTTATTGATTTCTATTCCAAATCTTATTATTTCTTCTCTTCTATTTACTTTACATTTAATCTGTTCTTCTCTCTCTAGTTCCTTACGGTGAAAATTTAGATTTTGATTTTAGATATTTCTTGCTTTCTAATATGCTATATGCTAATATGCTATAAATTTTCCTCTAAAAACCGCTTTTGCTGAAACCCACAAATTTTCATAAGTTGTGTTTAACTTTTAGTTCAAAATATTATTTAATTTCGTTCAAGATTTCTTTGATACATGTCAGTTTTGTGTTATCTAGTTTTATGTTTTCTGATTTAATTCTTCCTATTAGTTTCCATTCTTTTTTTTTTTTTTTTAATCTTTTTAGGGCTGCACCTGCGGCCTATGGAGGTCCCCAGGTTAGGTGTCTAATTGGAGCTGTTGCTGCTGGCCGATGCCAGAGCCACAGCAACGCCAGATCTGAGCCACGTTTGCGACCTACACCACAGCTCACCACAACGCCAGATCCTTAACCCACTGAGCGAGGCCAGGATTGAACCCGCAACCTCATGGTTCCTAGCTGGATTCATTTCTGCTGCAAAACGACAGGAACTCCAGTTTCCATTCTTATATATCTCCTAATTTAACAACTATTCTTATCTATCTTTCACTATTATTGAGATTCAGTAAATATTGATCTACTGAATGCCTAAGAGTAAATGCAAAAAAGACATTCAACTAACGTAAGGTTAAATAGGTATAATTATAGCAGATTTTAACATGCTGATGTGTAGTAAATGTTCAACAGAGGACTTTATTATTAAATATTTCACAATATTATTTGAACAAGTTCTACTAATGACACTTTAACCCCCTGAGCTAAAGTAGTTTGGTGACTATTTGGATCACCAATAATTGCTAATGACAACTCCAGAAAATTTTCAGTGAAACCAGTAAAACATTAAAACCAGTGAATGTAATAATTACCTTTCATACATAACTTTAGAATAAACAACACAATAATTGTTATAGTGATCTTTCGCATCATTCCTTAATGTATAATTGCAGGGTTTTCTCTGTCTTCAGAACTTTATCTGTGCTTTCTGATTCAGAGCGATTTCTTTCTTTTCACCAGTATCCAATTTTAAAGGATATTTTATGTCTTGGATTTTAAATTTTGCTACTTTTAGTTCACTGCACTTCATAGTCATGGCATGATTTTGTATCATTTTTTTTCCCTTCAGGTGTGAACTGATTTCTTATTCCAATTTATGTGGAAACATATTTGCTACCATATCTGTAGCAAAACTTAGCTTTTTAGAGAGTAGCCTGGCATTGTTAAACATTTTATTAAGTTAGCTTAGGAGTATGAAAAGGGACATAAAACATGAGCTTTACAGCTATGAGTGCATTCTTCCTAACCAACATTTCACCCTCAAAGTTAGCCATCTTGGGCTGTTCCACTCTGAGTGACGGTTTAGTTTCAGAATAATTCTGATATTTGTGGCCTAGGCAGTGCTATCAACAAAATGTGAAAATGTCTGCTTTGTGCCAGTTTCAGCCTATCAATAACCAGGGTTCGTGATGGACTAACCCTTGTGGTTCTTATCGAGACCACAAAATGCCTTCAGTAATAACTATCAGGAAAGTTTGAAAGAGATGAGCTTTATAACTTATAAGTCCTGGAAATTACATGGCACACCTGAGGTCATACAGTGAGACTGTGGGGCAGGGAGCTGGGTGAGAGGGAGAGAGAGAAAAAGAGAGAGAGGGTCTAAGCCAGAGCCTGGGGTTCTGCTTTTATTGAGGTCAAATGTGGGAGCATAGAGTTTTTCCAGCTCACTCTAACTGGATAAATCTGAAACACAAGAGTGGAAAATCAAAGCAGGAGAAGAGAAAAGTAAGCAGCCCAAATGGTCCGTTATCTAAATCAACCATGATCTCTAAAAATAGGAGCCTTAGGAGTTCTCGTTGTGGCACAGAGGAAAAGAATCTGACTAGTGTCCATGAGGACACACGTTCAATCCATGGATTTGCTCAGTGGATTAGGGATACGGCCTTGCCGTGAGCTGTGGTGTTGGTCACAGAAGCGGCTTACATGCCCTGTTGCTGTGACTTTGGTGCAGGCCAGCAGCTATAGCTCTGATTCGATCCCTAGCTGGGAACCTCCATATGCCATGGGTGTAGCCCTAAAAAAAAAGCTAAATAAATAAATAAACAAATATAGGAGTCTCAGATGAGGCGTGGCCTGGCTCTTTATCCCTGTGGATGGTAATGCGATTACTCCAGATAGGCGTCTTTGAAGTGAATGCGTTGACCAACCAACACTTAAATCAGGCACTTGCACTACTAAAAGAAATAGACAACACACACACCCACACCCACACCCACCAGGACTTATACTACAGTGGTGTTATGTGTGTGTGTGTGTTGGACTATTGATCTTTCTTGGTAGAGAGTATTTCATTCACACAACATAGTATTTCTTCAGCTCAGGATTCTTTTTCTATGGTGTTTAAACTTCTTTACTTCCATTTTCTACGGTCTTTCTGTTTAATCAATAAATAACATAAATAATGGTTTGCTACACCTCCATTCCTGTCACAGGAATGTCTTTTAACCTATTTTTCCCCTAAATGCTGGGCACTGATTGCATCTTTTACATCACAATCATTTTTTCTGCAGGGTCGTTTCTGACCCAAACTTCTAATGATACCAGTATTTACTTCAAAAGCATTTTTGGTTTTTAAAATAATATAACCTTACCTTGTTTTGTTTTTATTGTTTTCCCTGCATCTCAGATTCCCTTTAAATTAAGCTGTTTTCTTATTACCTCTTTTCCTCTCTTGATTCATAGAATCCACTCTCTCAAATTTCACAATGCGAAAAGCAGATGCCTTCTAATATTTATTCGATGTTAAATATTAAGTCTATTTCAAAATACAGCAGCTGTGCATTCAGAGTATGAAAGGTACACTATCCTTTCTTTCTGTTGTAGGTTCGTACCGTAACACTCACTGATTTTTTTTTTTCTTTCATTTTTCCTGTTTATACATCTGTGAATGATGACGGAACTATTTGGGTCTGCTGTTTTCCATAAAGAGGCCTATGGATTACCTTACCCTCACTTCTTGAACATGTGTCTTCTTTAAAAATCCTCCTTACTGATGATATATTGTAGGCTGGCATATATGCACAGCAAACTCTCTGATACTGTGGCAGATGTGTATTGAATATCTGGACCACCTCCCCTAAAGATTGATTTCTTTTGTCTTTAGAAATGTTCAGGATTAGATTTCATTTCTGAATACTATGAAGTAGTCTGTAGTTTTGGTTGTGTCTCTTGATTTTAAAAAGTAAATAAAAACTTAATCTCCGAGAGTATATTTTTACTAAAATGGGTTCCGTCCCAGTCTCTTCTCACTGTAACAATCCAGATAGGAAGCACCTTGTCTTGCTATGCAAACCCTAGCTGTATTGCTAGGAATCTATTTCCTAGGAAGTTACTCCTGGAGAATAAAAGGAGCCAATGGTCCTGGATATCTCAGGGAAACAACTAAGTATAAATGATGCAGCAGGGAACACAAAGGCACACTTATCTTTTAGAATTAGTGTTTTCCTATTTTTATAAATAAATACCCAGAAGTGGGATAGCTATATCATATGGTAATATAAAAAAAAAAAAAAAACCACAAAAAAACTCTCATTATATACCAGTGGAAGATAAAGCAGAAGGAGCCATGGGGGCTAATGAAGTTAAATATCTGTAAGAAAAAGAGATATAAAGCAACTGGAAGAATAGAATAAATACCATATTCCATTCCATTCTTCTTGTTGTACTATTTTCCTCAGGGTGCCTCTAGTGCCCGGCAAATTGGTACAGTGGACTTTGGGACAGATAGCCTGGGTCTGCATCAAAGCCTTGTCACTTTTTAGTAGTAGGACCTAGAATAAGTTGTTTTACCTTCTTCTCTGACACAATAAGCTTGGTCTGTTAAATAAAGTTGAAAATTGTATCTACCTTATGAAAGGTGTAAAGTCTCCTATGAAGATTAAATGAGCTAATATTTTTCAAATTTTAGAGTGGCACTGTCACACAATAAGTTTTAAATTATTTGATGTTTGTTCAATATATATAAAAATGGATTATCTGTCATATTTATTTCACTCAACTTTGTCAGTCATAGGTCAAAAGGTTGAATCAGATTTTTCAGAGTGGTATTTAAAATCAAATATCTAACCAGCAATTATTGATAACATCTATTTAATAATGCATCGGTTTCTAACATATACTATTTATATTGGATCTATCTGCATCTTTCAGACATTTACCTGATTATTTTCCAAGAAGGGTTTGTGAAACATCAACCCTTTAAAATTGTTTGTATTCCTTTATGAGTTATAACCCATTTAAAACAGCCATGGTAGCACCTAAGGTGGTGACTTTTTTTTCTTTCTACTTTCTGCGGCACATTTTTCCAAGCAGAAAATTATTTCAAATAAAGCTAACACATGATGGGGCTACATGTAGAGAACTGTGAATAGAATATATGGGATCTAAAGATGTTGTACAGAGATATTCAGGTAAATATTTAAAATAAAGAGGTTCTCCAGGGAGTTCATAATATCAACCAAAAATCACTTGGGAGAGTGAAATATTATTTGGCTCTCTCTTTTCAAAAATTAAGCATGCCATCTATTCATCATTGGTACCAAATGCCTCATATATCCAGTTATCTTTTCTATGCCACGTAAATGTATGTATTCAAACATATGCATGTATTACAACCCTTTTGCTTAATTGGTCTAGAAAAATATCTCGAAGTATTATTTCCTGAACCTGACATGAGATAACTGTTCTGCCCAATGGAGTTTTTCACTTTCTCTCTCAAGGTCTTGGAAGCAAACTTTTCAAAATTGTTTTTTGTTTGTTTCTTAATGAAACTGCTAATGAGAGTTTTCTCTTAATTGTTGTGTAAATCCTGTTGAACGCATATAATGTCTACTCTGTTTATTCAGATGAGTCCTGTTCAATTTATTTTAAAAATCTAAAGACATTCAATTATTGATGGTGTCTATATACGCAAATCAGTTTAACAGTCTTGATAGAATTTACTAGACATTAACCTGTTACTAAATATGTGCTTGACTAAATTGCTCGCTGAATTTCTTTTATGGGAAGCAAAATCAGGAGAGTTTTCCCTCACTTGTGTACATGACCAATTTCTTTGGTAAGATCTAGTATCACTTTAATTTTCTATCTTCTTTCTTTTTAAAAATGGATTAAATCTTTTAATATATAAACTGATCAAATAAATTGATTTACTAAGCAAAGTCACTACTTAATCCAGAAGCTGGTAGTAGAAATAGCTTATAGGAGTTCCTGTCGTGGCTAAGTGGTTAGCAAATCTGACCAGCATCCATGAGGACAGGGGTTTGATTCCTGATCTCCCTCAGTGGGTTAAAGATTCCACGTTGTCATAAGCTGTGGTGCAGGCTGCAGATGCGGCTCGGATTCTATGTTGCTGTGGCTACGGCATAGGCCTGCAGCTACAGCTGTGATTTGACCCCTAGCCTGCGAACCTCCATATGCCACAGGTGCAGCCCTAAAAGACAAAAAGACAAAAAAAAAAAAAAAAGAAAAGAAAACCTAAAAAAAGCTTAAAAAAAAAAACCTTTTCAACACTTTTCAAACCACATAATTACTCCCCCTCCTTTTTTGCTTTTTAGGGCTGCACCCAAGGCATATGGAGGTTCCCAGGGTAGGGGTCAAATCATTGGAGCAGCAGCTGACAGCCTATGCCACAGCCATAGCCACAGCAACGTGGGAGCTAAGCCATGTCTGTGACCTACACCACAACTCACGGCAATGCCAGATCCCTAAACGACTGAGCGGGGCCAGGGATGGATCCTGCTTTGGTAAGTAGTTCCTAGTAGGTTTTGATATAGCATTCTGTATATATGCAGAATTGTTTTAAGTTGCTGGTCTCTTGATTTCAAAGGCTTTTTTCAATATCTTGCATGTGTACCTTCCTCTTCTAACAATTTCTGATTTTGATATCATATTTGTATATGGATGATTTCCTTCCTTCACTCTATGTTCACCTTTACTGGTGAGCTTTCCCATTGGTAATCTTCTTGTTTCCAATTGTGGTCTTTCTTTTCAACTTAGATAAGCTCCATTAGCATTTGTTGTAAATCTGGTTTGGTGGTGCTGAATTCTTTTAGCTTTTGCTTGTCTGTAAAGCTTTTGATCTCTCCATCAAATCTGAAGGAGCGATTTCCTGGCTAGAGTAGTCTTGATTCCAGGTTCCTCTTCTTCATCTCCCTTCTAGCTTGCAAGGTTTCTGCTGAAAAATCAGCTCTTATCCTCGTACGTTATTTACTGCTTTTCCCTTGTTGCTTTTATTATTTTTTTTCTTCATGTTTAGTTTTTGTCAGTTTGATTGGGCTGTGTCTCACTGTGTTTCTCCTCTGGTTTATCCTATATGGATAAACCTACATAAAACCTGTATGTGCTTCTTGGACTTGAGTGATCATTTCCTTTTCCACATTAGGGAAGTTTTCAGCTATAATCCTTTCAAATATTTACTCTGGCCCATTCTCTCTCTTTTCCTTCAGGGGCCTCTACGACGCAATGTCGGTATATTTAATATTGTCCCAGAGGTCTTAGACTGTCGTCAGTTCTTTTCATTCTTTTTTCTTTATTTGCTGTGGCAGTGATTTCCACCACTCTGTCTTCACCTCACTTATTCTTTCTTCTGCCTCAGTCATCCTATTACTGATTCCTTCTAGTGGATTTTTCATTCAGATATTATACTAATCATCTTAGCTTGCTTGTTCTTTAAATCTTTTAGCTCGTTGTTAAATATTTCTTGTAACTTCTCAACCTGTGCCTCTATTCTTTTTCTGAGGTTTTGGTTCATCTTTATGATCATCACTTTGAATTTTTTTTTTTTAGGTAGAATGCCTATATCATCTTCATACAGTTGTTTTTGTGTGCTTTGATCTTGTTTCTTTGGCTGAAACATGTATCTTTGTTGCCTCATATTGTCTAACTTTCTATGTTTGTGGTCCCCTTGACAGCAGGTGTGTAGAGGTGGCAGCTGTTGCTCAGTCCTAGAGGTCTTGAGGGTGGCAGTGGGCTCATATATACCCAGAGCACCTGATGGGAGCAGTGGTATCATCCTCATAGGTTGCTATGGCTGAGTTCCATGAGGGAGGTGCCAGTGGTTTACAGTTCATGGGAATGATCCTGGATCAGAGGGTTGGGGTGGCAATGGCTCCAGGAAGATGCTACTCCTGTATCCCCTCCCTTTGGCAGGCAGCTCCGATGAATCCTCTCTGTAGTTGTGATGGGGTGGCAGCTGCCCCCCACATTGCTAGACAGCAAATGCTCATGTATGGCTCCTGAAGTTGGAGCAAGTGGGGTCCTGCTGCCTCAGAGTGCACAGGGAACAAGGCTGTAGTGGTGGATTCCCAACAGCACTCTCAAACAATGGTCCCTGGCCTCTGAACCCAGCATGGTTTCCTCAACTGGCAAGTGCGACTGTCCTAGACTCTAGTCCCTCCAGGATGTTTCCGCATGGCTCACTCCAGTTTTTTTTCCCATGTAGACAGCCCCAGTTCTCTCCCTGAATCTGATCTCCAAAGTCCAAGTTTTAGTTCTCAACCCCGGCCTGCATCAATGGTCATCTCAGGAAAGTGTAGGGCAGTAGTGCTGATGGTTTGTTTGTGCAGGACTGTTTCGGTTGTAACTGCTAAAAACCAACTGTGGTGTTCTCCTCCAAATCTGAAGCTCCTCCTCTGTCCTGACTGATCTCACCAGTGGGAGCACTTCCCTGGGTGCAGGATTTTCTTCTTTCTCAGTTTCCTCCTAGGGGTACTAGGGCTCTTTCCTGTTTCTGTTCTCATTCTCTCTCTCTCCCTCTTCTTTCTTTTGTCCTACCCAGTTATGTGGAGATTTTCTTGCTGTCTCAGAATCCTGAGGTATTTTGCCAGAAATCAGTAAATTTTCTATGCAAATTGTTCCACATGTAGATGTATTTTTGATGTCTTTGTGGGAGTAGGTGAGCTTCACTTCCTATTATCCCCCCTTCAGTTTCATTTTACATAATTTTTTTATTTTTTTTTATTTTTTGGAGTTCCAGTATGGCTCAGTGGGTTAAGGATCCAGCATTGTCACTGCAGGGGCTCTGGTCACTGCTGTGGTGCAGTTTGAATCCTTGGCCTGGGAACTTCCACATGCCACAGAAGTGGGCAAAACAAACAAACTTTCTTTGGCTAAAAAATATATATATACCCTGCAATCCATATAATGCTTCGATTTTACATATCATTCTGCTATATTACTGATAATATAACTGCTCTTTTCAAATATATTGACTCTATGGGACAATTTCAAATGACATTTATTCTTTTCTCCTCCCTGAAAGAAGCAAGCAGGGCAGGGCTAAGCATGACATCCACTTTAGTGATCCCACAAGGCTTCACTGCAGCCAACACGCCTATGTTGTCCTTCCAGATCTGATCCTACCTACAGATCTACTCAGCACTGGACCCCTCTGTATGTTTACTTGACTTCATTTATTTATACACTCGTGCACACATGCATGAATCCGCCTTGGTGTCCCTGAAGTTATTTCACGCAAGTGGTTGTCCAACCTGACTATGCAAGTGATGAACTTGATTTCCTTATTCAGAGAATACTGACAGAACGGAAACTGCTGTCTGTGGACAAAACTCATCTTCGTGGTATAACTCTGCAAAGTCTACCAGCTGCTGGTAAAAAAAATACGCAATGCCTTTTTGTAAAAAAAAAAAAAAAAAAAAAAAAAAAAAAAAAAAAAAAAAATTTTTTTTTTTTTAGGGCTGCACCCAGGGCGTATGGAGTTTTCCAGGGTAAGGGTTAAATTGGAGCTGTAGCTGCTGGCCTATACAGGATCCAAGCCATGTCTGTAGCCTACACCACAGCTCAGGGCGACGCCAGATCCATAACCCTCCGAGTGAGGCCAGGGATTGAATCTGCATACTCATGGATGCTAGTCAGATCTGTTAACCACTGAGCCATGATGGGAACTCCCTCAATGCCTTTTTTATAGTCGATCCAGTAAATACGCAAACTTTATAGATAAAACTTTTTATAGCAGCATCATTTACAGTGGTGAAAAATTGGAAACGACTTCCTCTGAAACTTGTGATTTAATTTTCACATAGCTGCAACTTTATTGTTACCATGTAAATTACTAAGGCATAATGTGTAGTCCAACACATTTCAATTATGTTTTTCCCCCATAAGAAATAAACTCAGTAGCTTTACTTTCCATCTATTGCAATAAATATAATTAGTCTTAAATAATATCATTACAAAGCTTTCTTTTCAACCAGTCTTTTATAAACTTGTACCAAAAAGTGTTTGTATTCTGTGTACAATATCTAAACAAGTGTCATTATGACCTAAAAGCTTTGTGCCTTTTATGTACTTTAGTCTGAAACATTTACTGCTACTGTTACATTTTGCAATTACAGTGAAGTGAGGCAGAAAATAGCAGTTCAAAAAATGTATTCAAGTAATGAAGTTTGAACCATTAGTTTCAAGGCTGTTGTTATTTTAGTAAATATTTAATCTTCCTAGCAGCATGGGTTCCTAATTGATCTTTAAGTATTATTGTTCCTGGACATTTCTAATCGACTCCTAATTGCTACATTAAGGCAGTTAGCGAATAAAGTGTAATGGATGATGGAGACTTTACAGTACACTAAATCAACAGAGTATAGTAAAATTTACCATTTATTTTTGTCACTGAAATTTGAAACAGAATACACTAATGTCCCCATATATGCTCATCTCACTTATTTTGAAGGGTTTTACCGATTGAAAGAAAAATATAGATAATATATTTGATGTCAAGCTAGCTGTCACATATCCTGTAAATGTTAAGTTGATTTCAAATCTCTTTATAGAATAGTTCTTTTTGGTAGTTTAGAGGAGGTACATGTGTTTCATCTTACATTTTTATTTGGGTCATTTTAAATAACTATTTGATAGCAGGTGAAATGCTTTCATTAATTTATTAAAAATTTATTGAGCAACTACATAATACACATGATACTGTGAACTAGAAAAATGGAACATAAGTCTTTCATGTACTGAGAATAAGTTACACAGACACGTGGGGACAACTCATATCTTACAGAAGATCCATTTCTACCTTTCCTTATAACTTTTCATCTGTTACCCTTTAGTGTATGCAGTTGTTACAGTTCCTAACACTCTTCAAACCCCAGATGTTTCTAACTATCACTGTATTATATCATCCTTTATTTGGTTTATTCTGGATAAAGAACTTGAAGCAATACAATCTTTTAAAATCGTTACCTTTTCTTTTCTGAAAGTAAAGCATCTGTTTGGAGAAACTCTATTTCCCTACACTCAGCCAGGAAAAAAACCTCATGGGCACAGAGGTTTTTTTCCCAGAGACAAGCACCTTAATGAACTAATGACAGATATAGCCATGCCTCTGCCTTCTTACGCAGCTATGAGAAAGACTTTTTGTTTTGTTCTTCCCGGGGTTACAATTTGTAAAGCTAGAGTGGATGGAACCTATTTTTCCCCTACATATAAAAAATGTAAGTGAAAACAAATGGAATACAGAAGAGACCCAAGAACAAACCAGAAAAATCAGGTTCTACTGATTCTGGTCAGCTCTGGTATTCGGCTCTGCAAGAAGCTTATGACACACTCAACTTCTCAATTCCGTTAGTGAATCCATGAATTCACATTTTTGGACATTTTTGGTTAGATTTTTGTCATAGAAGATTATTTTATTTTAAAGAATGCTAATGGTGAAAATGCTGCTGACAGTGATCAATGCGATGGCATAAAGTACCTCAGGTTCAGAACAGGATGGTGCAGGAAGGCAGCAAGTCAGAAAAATCCCAATCAAACAATAACAAAATATCTGACTGCTGCAATCTTTGTAGTTTCTTGTTGCTTAGATCACAGACTTCTTGATGATAAAGGCTTTGATGATATCAGAGAATATATCAAAATGTCATGAGGGATTCAACATGAACCCATAAAAAAGACAAACAATTGTACCTGATACCTCTGAATCGAGAGCTATAGCCTGCTCTCCTAAAGAAGACATGTGTGAAGTTAGTGAACCACATGTGTGAGAGAGCATTTCATGTACTTTGTAGAGTTTAAAGTGAAATTCTTTTTCTAAAACTCCAGTCGACGTAAGAAAAGGCAGGGAAGCTCAGGAGTTCCTGCTGTGGTGCAGTGGGTTAGGGATCCAGCACTGTCTCTGAAGCTGTTTTGGTTGCTGCTGGGCATGGTTTAGAGATCATATTCAATCTTGGCCCAGAAACTTCCATATATCCTCTGTGTAGCCAAAGGGGGGGGGGGAAGGCAGGAAAAGCTGGAAAGAGTAGGCAATGCGACTGAGACAATTTGAGCTTAGTTTCCTCAGCCAACATGAAACTTCACTGTAATGAGTAAGCCGCCAACCTCTACTCTGTGTCTATGAGCTCATCTTTGTTTTTTTGACCCTGCCCATGGCATGGGCACGTGGAAGTTCCTGGGCCAGGAAGTGAGCCTGCATCACAGCAGCAACTCGAGCCGCTTCAGTGACAATGCCTGCCTGAGTTCATTTTTTAAAGACTGCACATATGAGTGAGATCAGAGAGTAGAGCAGATGGATTCCACATTCGCAGATTCAATCAGACATTGAAATATTTACAAAAAAATCCAGGAAGTTCCAACAAGCAAAACTTAAATTTACCATACATGGGCAACTATTTCCATAGTGTCTGCATTGTACTAGATATTCTAAGCAATCTAGAGACAATTTAAAGTATATGGCAGGGTATATACAGGTTATATGCAAATACTATACCATTTTATATAAGGAACTTGAGCACTTGCGGAGTTTGGTATCCATGGGGTCCTGAAACCAATCTTCTGTGGCTATGAAGGGATGCCTGTATTTATCTTTCTCTGATGAAATGCGTAAAGGTTATCCAAAGGTACCAGCTTCCATTTCTGAGATAAATGCGTTTTGGGGACGTGACGCACAGCATGCTGACTACGGTTAATGCTATACTGTGTGTGTGGATGTTGCTACAAGAGTATATCCTCGAAGTTCTCGTCACAAGAAAACACAGTGTGTGGCGGTGGATGTTAATTATAACTACTGTGGTCATTATTTCATGTTATATACATATCAAATCATTATTGCTGTATACATAAAACTATACCATATTATACGTTAATCATATATCATTAAAACTGAACAAAAAAAAAAAGGGTAAGCTATTAGCATGCAGCAAAGAGGAGGAAGGAAACTATTCCCATTCATTTAATACGATGACCAAAATGACAGTGGCCAAGATACTGGTCACTTGGCCTCAGGAAGAAAAGTGAGTGGCACACTAGTACCTGTTATATAAAGACAAAAATTTTAAAGACAGATCTTACTTAAAGATGAAGAATCTAAACCTTTGGCTATTAGAAAAACATGTATTAGGAAAAAATTAACCAGAGAACTATTGTAGTATTTTAGGGAGTCACAATCTGTCAAATACTGGCCGGCATGACGGGTGACTGTCTGAAAGCAACACAGACGAAAAAGAGAAGAGATGGAATGAAAGAAAAAGAGTGTGAGTCATCCTCAGAGACCTGGGAACCAGCTCTGCAACTGGAGTCCTATTTAGAGAAACAACAATTCAGCCCTGGCCTTCTCCTTCCCTACCACACTGAGTTCACTTCATAATACTTGAAACAAAATAACCTCATAAATGTTTTTTCAATCAACTATCTAAACTTCTCTTTATGTTTCTTTCTTTTCTCTTTCTTCCTTCTTTCCTTCCCTTGCTTTCTCCCTCATTCCTTTCTCTTTCTTTCCTTCCTTTCTCTCTCTCTTTCTTTCTTTCTTTCCTTTTTCTTTCTCTCTCTCTCTCTCTCCTCTTCTCCTTACTCTGTCTAAATTATCCCTTCCTTTCTTTCCTCCCTTCCTTTCTTCCTTCATTTGTTTGTTCATTCCTTCCTTCCCTCCCTCAAGTCCTCCATCCTTACATGCTTGAAAATTAGAAGATGATTAAGATCTAAACATGAATGAATTATAGAAATTTAAAGATAACCTATTTGATTGACATTGAGCCTAGAAGGAATGCACATAATTTAGAAATTGTTTTCACAAAAATAAATCAATGGGACCTAATCCAACTAACAGGCTTTTGCACATCAAAGGAAACCGTAAAGAAAAAAGAGACAACCTACAGAATGGGAGAACATAGATTCAAACGATGCAACTGACAAGAGCTTAAGCTAAAATACACAAACAACTTCTACAACTCAACAACAACAGCAAAAAAAAAAAAAAAAAAATCCAATTGAAAAATGGGCAAAAGACCTGAATAGACATTTCTACAAAGAAAATATACAGATGGCCAATGAGCACATAAAAAAAAATGCTCAACATCACTGATTATTAGAGAAATGCACATCAAAAATACTATGAGGTATCACCTCACACCAGTCAGAATGGCCATCATTAATAAGTCCACAAATAACAAATGCCGGAGAGGGTGTGGAGAATAGGGAACCCACCTGCACTGTTGGCGGGAGTGTAAATTGGTATAACCACTATGGAACACAGTATGGAGGTACCTCAGAAAACTAAATACAGAACTACCATATGACCCAATAATCCCATTCCTGGGCACATATGCACACAAAAATCTCACTGTAAAAGATATATGCACCTGTATGTTCATTGAAGCACTGTTCACAATAGCCAAGACATGGAAACAACCTAAATGCCCATCAACAGATGAATGGATTCAGAAGATGTGGTATATACACATAATGGAATACTACTCAGCCATAAAAAGAAAAAAATAATGCCATTTGCAGCAACATGGCTAGAACTAGAGACTCTCATACTAAGTGAAGTAAATCAGAAAGAGAAAGACAAATACCATATGATGGAACATATCTGGAATAAATATGCGGCACCAACCTTTCCACAGAAAAGAAAATCATGAACTTGGAGAACAGACTTGTGGTTGCCAAGGGGGCGGAGGTGGGTGTGGGATAGACTGGGAATCTGGGGTTAACTTATGCAAACTATTGTATTTGGAGAGGATAAGCAATGAGATCCTGCTGTATAGCACTGGGAACTATATCTAGTCACTTGTGATAGAGCATGATGAAGGATAATATAAGAAAAAGAATATATATGTATGTGTAATTGGGCCACTTTGCTGTACAGTAGAAAACTGACAGAACAGTGTAAACCAACTATAATGGAAAAAATAAAAATCACTAATAAAAAAATTAAAAATTTCTAAAAAATAAAACAATTCTAGTCAAATCATGAATAGAATTTGAAAAAAAAAAGAAATTGTTTTCATTGCAACCTGAAGTAAAGAGGTTAAAGTGTAAATACATATCTCTAATTGTAATAACTCTGCTTAAACTAAGATAATATTTTTGTAAATTAGAGATTCAGAAGATAATTTAGGTATGTTTAAGTATATAAGATCACTTCCTCCTCTATGGCTTTATTTGGTTATAATTATATTTCATAAATTCGAAATGTGTTAAAATATTATTTATTACATTGTTTTTATTTTATTATCACTTACCAAATAATTTTTTTCTGCCATAACTCGATACTAATAATACATGTAATATATATAAGGCACATGACACTTTTAGAAAAATATTTTAGTGTCTGATTTCTTGAAATTAACCTTCACAATTTTAATACGCATATATAAAATTCTTGTAAAAATACTGAATTATTCTGTTTAAGTTAAGCATCAATTTTGCTTTTACACTTGAATGACTATTTTTATTAATTTTACTTGCCTTAATAATTATGAGTATATGATTTGATTAAAGCTATGAATATTCATTTAAAAGAACAGACAGAAATTAGTTAATAGATTTTTTCTCATTTTATTTGAGGTTACTGAATCTCTAATTTTGATTATATCCCACTTTTTTCCTCTCTGAAATTATAAATAGTTGTTAAATATTAATGTCCTCTTCAATTTATATTTATATTTGTTTCATAAAAAATGATCAAATTCATTTGCAGAGAAACAAACTGAGCTTAAGGCAATAAAGAGCAGAATGAACAATGCAGAGGAATGAATTAGTGACGTGGAAGACACAATAATAGAAATCACCCAATCAGGACAGCAGACAGAAAACCAAATGAAAAAACATGAAAACAATATAAGAAACCTATGGGAGAATATAAAGTGGGCCAATCTACGCATAATAAGAATTCCAGAAGGAGTAGAAAAAGATAAGGTGATGGAAAATATATTTGAAGAAATTAGGGCTGAAAACTTTCCAAAACTAAAGAATACTGATATCAAGATACAGGAAGCACAGAGGGCCCCAAACAAGCTGAACTCAATCAGGCCCACACCAAGACATATTATAATAAAAATGGCAAAAGTTAAACAGAGGATTCTAAAGGAAGCAAGAGAAAAGAAAAGAATTAATTATAAGGGAACCCCCATAAGGCTATCAGCTGGTTTCTCTACAGAAACACTACAGGCTAGAAGGGAGAGGCAAGAAATATTTAAAGTGCTAAAAGGAAAAAATTTGCAACCCAGATACTCTATCCAGCAAGAATATCACTTAAATTAGAAGGGGAAATAAAGAATTTATCCAACAAACAAAAGCTAAAGGAGTACAGGAATACTAAACCCATTCTAAAAGAAATACTGAAAGGCCTTCTCTAAATTAAAAAAAAAAGAGAAGGAGAGAAAAAGAGAAAAAGAAGAATTAGGATGGAGGAAACCACAACTGGAAAGCAATCACTTAAATAAGCCAGCATACAGATCTAAACATGAAGATGTTAAAAAAAAAAAAAAAAAAAGACATCAAAATCATACAATGTGGGGAGGGAAAGTAAGAAAATATAGATTCCTTTTTTTTATTTTAATGATGTGTATGAGCCTATATGACTATCTGGCAAAAGCAAGCAGGTATAGGAAGGGCTTAACGTGCTTAAAAAACAGGGCAACCACAAATCAAAACCAAACATTACATTCACAAAAACTGAAAAGGAAAGTACTGAAGTATAAAATAAATGGAAACCATCCAACCCAAAAAAAGAAAAGAGAAATATAGAATCAACTGTAAAACAAGGTTTAAAATGGCAATAAATATGTATCTGTCAGTAATCACCTTAAATGTCAATGGACTGAATTCTCCAATCAAAAGACAGAGTGGCAGATTGGCTAAAAAAGCAAAAACCTTCAATCTGCTGCCTACAAGAAACTCACCTTAGGACAAAGGACACATACAGATTGAAAGTGAGGGGATGGGAAAAGATATATCATGGCAATGGACAAGTCAGGAAAGCAGGAGTTCCAATAGTCATATTAGACAAAATAAACTTTAAAACTAAGGCCATAAAGAAAGACAAAGAAGGACACTATTTAATGATTAAAGGATCCATTCAAGAAGAGGATATTACAATCGTCAATATATATGCCACTAATACAGGAGCACCCAGATACATACAACAAACACTAACAGACATAAAAGGAGAAATCGATGGGAATACAATCATAGTAGGAGACATTAACACCCTACTCACGACAATGGACAGATCCTCTAGACAGAAAATCAGTAAGGCAACAGAGATCCTAAAGGACACAATAGAATAGTTAGACTTAATTGACATTTTCAAGAAATTACATTCAAAAAAATCAGAATATACATTCTTCTCAAGTGCCCATGGAACATTCTCAAGAATTGATCACATACTGGGACACAAAGCTAACCTCAACAAATTTAAGAAAACAAATTATTTCAGGTATCTTCACTGACCACAATGGCATGAAACTAGAATTCAACCACAGGAAAAGAAATGAGAAAAAACTGACTACATGGAGAATAAACAACATGCTATGAAAAAACCAATGAGTCAGAGGAAATCAAGAAAGAAATTAAAAAACACCTCGAGACAAATGATAATGAAGACACATCCAATTGAAATCTACGGGATGCCGAAAAAGCAGTGCTCAGAGGGACTTTCACAGCAATACAGGCCTTTCTCAAAAAAGAATAAAAATCTCAAATCAACGACTTAACCCACCACCTAAATAAATTAGAAAAAGAGAAACAAGCAAAACCTTACGTCAGCAGAAGGAAGGAAATCATAAAGATCAAAGGGTAAATCAATAAAACAGAGATTCAAAAAACAGTTGAAGAAATCAATAAAACCAAGAGCTGGTTCTTTGAAAAGGTAAACAAAATTGACAAACCTCTGGCTAGACTCACCAGGAAGAGGAGAGAAAAAACCCAAATAAGCAAAATCTGAAATGAAAAAGAAGTCACAATGGATACTACAGAAATACAAAAAACCATAAGAGAACACTATCAACAATTATATGCCAACAAATTTGACAACCTAGAAGTGGACAACTTTCTAGAGACTGACAGCCTGCCAAAGTGAATCAAGAAGAAATAGATCAACTGAACAGACAAGTCATTAGAAATGAAATTGAATATGTCATAAAAACACTCCCTACAAGTAAAAGTCCAGGACCAGATGGCTTCACAGGTGAATTCTACCAAACATACAAAGACGAATAAATCTTCCTTCCCCTTAAACTTTTTCAAAAGGTTAAAGAAGAAGAAACACTCCCAAAGACATGCTATGAGGCCACCATCAACCTATTTCCAAAACCAGACAAAGATTCCACCAAAAAAAAAAAAAAAGCTAAAGGCCAATATCTTTGATGAATATAGACACAAAAATTCTCAACAAAATTTTAGCCATCTGAATCCAACAATATATCAAAAAGATCACAGACCACGACCAGGTGGGATTCATTCCAGGGGCACAAGGATAGTTCAGCATATGCAAAACAATTAATGCCATAGACCACATTCACAAAAGAAAAATAAAAAACCACATGATCATCTCAATAGATGCAGAAAAAGCATTTGACAAAGTCCAACATCCATTCATGATCAAGACCCTTGCCAAAGTGGGTACAGAGGAACATTCCTGAACATAATCAAAGCCATTTATGATAAACCCACAGCAAATATAATCCTCAATGGAGAAAAACTGAAAGCCTTTCCACCAAAATCTGGAACAAGGCATGGATGTCCTCTCTCACCACTGCTATTCAATATAGTACTGGCATCCAAATAGGAAGAAAAGAGGTAAAACTGTCACTGTATGCAGATGACATGGTACTATATATAGAAAACCCTAAGGACTCAACCCCAAAACTACTTGACCTGATCAACAAATTCTGCAACGTAGCAGGATATAAGATTAACATTCAGAAATCAGTCGCATTTCTGTATACTAACAGCGAACTATTAGAAAATAAATACAGAAATACAGTACCTTTTAAAATTGCACCCCCCCAAAATTCAAATACCTGGGAATACACCTGACCAAGGAGGTAAAGGACTTATATGCTGAGAAGTATAAAACATTAATCAAGGAAATTAAAGAAGATGGAAAGAAATGGAAAGATATTCCATGCTCCTGGGTGGGAAAAATTAATACTGTAAAAACTGCCATACTACCCAAAGCAATCTACAGAGTCAATACAATCCCTATCCAATTACCCAGGAAATTTTTCACAGAACTACAACAAAGAATCCAAAAATTTATATGGAACCACAAAAGACCCAGAAATGCCAAAGCAATTCTGAGGAACAAAAACCAAGTAGGAGGCATCACTCTCCCAGACTACAGGCAATATTACAAAGCCACAGTCATCAAGACAGTGTGGTACTGGTACCAAAACAAACAGACAGACCAATGGAACAGAATAGAGAACCCAGAAATAAACCCAGACACCTATGGTCAATTAATCTTTGACAAGGGAGGCAAGAACACAAAATGAGAAAAAGGAAGTCTTTTCAGCAAGTATTGCTTGGAAACCTGGACAGCTGCATGCAAATAAGTGAAACTGGAACACACCCTCACGCCATGCATGAAAATAAACTCAATATGGCTGAAGGACTTAAATATAAGACATCATCAAACTGATGGAAGAGAACATAGGCAAAACATTCTGACATCAACCTTATGAATATTTTCTCAGGTCAGACTCCCAAAGCAACAGAAATAAGAGCAAAAATAAAGCAATGGGACCTAGTCAAACTGACAAGCTTTTGCACAGCAAAGGAAACCAAACAGAAAACAAAAAGACATCTTACACAATGGGAGAAAATAGTTTCCAATGATGCAACTGGCAAGGGCTTAATCTCTAGAATATACAAGCAACTTATACACCTCAACAGCTAAAACGCCAACAACCCAAATGGAAAAATGGGCAAAAGACCTGAATAGACCATTCTCCAAGGAAGATGTACAGATGGCCAGCAAGCACATGAAAAAATGCTCAACATCCCTGAATATTAGAGAAATGCAAATCAAAACTACCACAAGATACCACCTCAAACCAGTCAGAATGGCCATCATTCTTAAGTCCACAAATAACAAGTGCTGCAGTGGGTGTGGGGAAAAGGGAACCTTCCTGCAATGTTGTTTGAGAATGTAAGCTGGTACAACCACTATGGAGAACAGTATGGAGGTACCTTAGAAAACTATACATACAACTACCATATGACCCAGCAATCCCACTCTTGGGCCTATATCTGGACAAACTCTCCTTAAAAAAGACACATGCACCCGCATGTTCATTGCAGCTCTATTTGCAATAGCCAAGACATGGAAACAACCCAAATGTCCATCAACAGATGATTGGATTAGGAAGATGTGGTATATATACACAATGGAATACCACTTAGCCGTAAAAAAGAACAAAATAATGCCATCTGCAGCAACATGGATGGAACTAGAGACTCTCATACTGAGTGAAGTAAGTCAGAAAGAGAAAGACAAATACTATATGATATCACTTATATCTGGAATCTAATAAAAGGCACAAATGAGCCTTTCCACAGAAAAGAAACTCATGGACTTGGAGAATATACTTGTGGTTGCCGAGGGGGAGGGGGCGGGAGTGTGGTGGTTGGGGAGCTTGGGGTTAATAGATACAAACTATTGCTTTTGGAATGGATTAGCACTAAGATCCTGCTGTGTAGTAGCACTGGGAACTATGTCTAGTCACTTATGATGGAACATGATAATGTGCAAAAAAAGAATGTGTACATGTATGTGTAACTGGGTCACCATCTGTACAGTAAAAAAAAAATGTATTGGGGAAATAACTATTAAAAATAATAATAATAAAAATATGATCCATGAGGGGGAAAATGAGAATTGAATACCAAAAAAAAAAAAAAGATCAAAAGTTTCTGGAAATGTGATAGTATATTATTTGAATAAAAATTCCTATTTGTAACATATATATATATAGTAAAATATATTATTCTATGTATTTTACTAAACTTCAATTCAGACTCATTACCAGATTAGAAATTCATTATTATATATGGTTAAAGTAGTTTATGTTCAATTTAGGAAAGCACTGAAAACCATAAATCTGAAAGGATGAGCTGGTCATACCCACTGACTACTGGAGTCAAGATAAACCTAGTTTTCTTTGAAATTGCTTATTAAATCTGGTCGATTTCTAAAAGGTAATTTATTTCCTCATTATAGTTGTGATGAGAGTAGTAGCTACAGAACTGTTTAATTATGAAAAAAATATATGCTGAATAACTGGCTAATTAAAGTCACTAAACTTCTTGATGTTTTTCCTAATTAAGCCTGTGGGAAATGGAGGGGGTATTTCCAATTACCATAAACCATGTAAATACACTGATTGCTGCAATCTGAAGTTTATCCTTACATTTAAAGGCTTGGAAGTCATAATGCACCCTGAGAGAAATGACACAATCTTATAATTTATTTTCATTAAAAAAGCTATTAAATTGCCAACAAAATATGAAATTTTGAACGAAAAAATTAAAGGAAGAAGGAAAGGATAGTTTCAGATCATGAGACCATTAATATAAAAAAATACTCTATCCTTATTTTGTTAACACTCTTTAAATTTGCAATATCTAAAATCAGTATGGTAAGCATTTTTTTCCTATTTCATAGAGGAAGAAACTTATATTCAATTCCTAAAAATAATCAAAATACGCTAAATTTTCCAATGCAGAAAGAAAATAAAATCATGTGCTTAATGAGAATATACATTGATTATGTTTTAGAATTAATTAAAAAGTGACAGGTGAGTTTGGAAATTTTAACAGTTTTTAAAAGTTACTAAAAGTGTGAACATTTTCCATAGTGAAAAGTTTCTTAATGGAAATATATGAGATGATACTTTAAATATTTAATCAATTACTTCATTAATTCATACCTATATAATACTCTGTATATAATAATATCAGAAAGGCTGTCAGCAGAGCAAAATTAGGAGTTCCCACTGTGACACAATGGGACTGGCAGCATCACGGGAGCTGGTCTGGCACAGTGTGTTAAGGATCCGGTGTTACAGCAGCCTCTGCTGAGGTCAGGACTGTGGCTCGGATCTGATCCCTGGCCTGGGAACTCCATAGGCTGCCAGCTGGTCAAAAAAAGAACAGCAAGAAAGAAGTAGAGAACAAAATTAAATTTACAGCAGTAAATGAGAAAAGTATCTTGTCACATTCTCAGCATTCTCTCAGAAAGGAAGTCAAAAGTGGGGTATGCATAGAACTTCACGGTCTGGGGTCAAGCAGTTTAAGACGGGCTTTGCAAGGTGGGGAACTGCTTGGCATTTGGTAAAATAAGTGATGCTATCTGTGACATTATTAGGATGGGCAGATAGAGGAAAGAGTCTTGAAATGAATCCTGATGAAAAAACAGAAGGTGTTTAAGAACTGAACTGTTTGCTATTGTCTTTGAAATTTACAGGTGAGAATTTCCTCAACTAAATAGTCAAGTTATTTACAGGTCGATGGTTTAATCTATCTTGGGCATAGATTTTTTGAAAGAAACAACTAAGTCATGTTGATATGGGTAATCTACAGTCCTATCTTAGTCCTGTCGACAAACCATGGTGATTATCCATACTTACCATATGCCTCGTCTTGTCCTAAATGCTTTATAATTACCTAATCACCATTGCAAACTGAGAGGTTATGTTCTGTTCTTATCCTCATTTTACAGATGAGTAAATTAAGAATCAGAAAGGTAAAACAGGAGTCCCTGTCGTGGTTCAGCAGAAAACGAAACTGCCTAGTAACCACGGGAAGCAGGTTCGATCCATGGTCTTGCTCAGTGGATTAAGGATCCGGCGTTGCCGTGAGCTGTGGTGTGGGTCACAGACTGGACTCGGACCTGGCATTGCTGTGGCTGTGGCGTAGGCTGGTAGCTATAGCTCCGACTGGACCTCTAGCCTGGGAACCTCCATATGCCCTGGGTGTGGCCCTAAAAAGACCAAAAAAAAGGAAGAAGAAGAAGAAAAAAAAAGGTAAAATAACTTGCTCAGGGTCAAACCACTACATTAACGTTTTTTTACATTTATTTGTTGATAGTGTTTATTTTTGAAGTGGAGGAAGGAGGAAGAAATGGGGAGGTGGAAGGAAGGTATTACATTTGTTTTCTGTTAGTTTTAAAGTATATAAAACACTAAAACGAATGAACTGAGACATGGTATTGAGATTTTTTTTCCAATTTTTACCTCAGATATTAGTAAAAATTATAATGATCAAAATTGTTTCTTTTTTATTCCAGATTCAGTAATATGGCTTAAAGAGGACTTTGCTAATATAGAAACCTGTACCCTTTATGGACATTTTATTTTGAAAGTAACTGGAAAAAATATATACGTAAATGATGTTTTTGTTTACTGAATAGCAAAGGGGTTTATTCCTATATATTGGTGTATATGTGAAACATGTTTGATAGGATGTGTTTAAGAACTGGTTTTTGCAACTATGTTGATTATTAGAACTAAGATATAAACCTTATATTCCAAGAACTTAAAAATGGAATAACAATATAATGAATATATCTACATATAATAGCAAAAGATTAATAGGAAATACAACACCATATTGTTGGAAAAGTGCTCAATTACATATAAATTTGAAAATAAAAGAAATATAGTAGAATTTTGCTTTCTAATTACGACGGATATGTTCTTAGAAAAGTCTCCAATGCTTAATTTCTCTGTGTCTAAATGAAATTTATGACAAACATATCTTAGAGCTACAACTCTTTGGTATAATTATATTGAAACAGAATTTTCTGACCATATTAAGAGAAAGAGTTCTTAATCTATACAGAGTAGTAAGGCAATTTCAAGAAAAGCAAAGAGATTGATCAGAAGCAATTAAAAATATCCTGGGGGTTTTCAAGGAGTTACAAGAAATCTAGGTGACTATAGAAAGACTGTGAGCAAGAGAAGAAACTGATCTGTCTAAAGCTAGGTCAAAATAAGCCTGGAAATATGGAGTTTAGACTTACACTGCTTAGAAAGAACTATGAATACGTTTGAGCAAGAGAGTATAATTGTATTAGCCTTTTAGATAGATCTAAATATTAGCAAAATCTGATAGTGTGGAGAATTGATTGTAGCATGGGAAGTTTCATGGAGCTCAATTAGAGAACAATTGAATCATTCTCACGAAGAAAAGTCAGTCTTGAACAAGATTTGAAATCAAACTGAACAGAATTCCAATTATACCTCTGCCACCCAGCAGCTATAAAGGACTTAAATACACCCACACCACCACTGATATAGGACTGCATGAAATAATGCTTGAAAACTCAGCATGCACACACACACATGCTGGATTGAAATGCGATGAGTCAAGTCGGTTCGCAGCTATGGTCACCAGTGATGGCTGTGAGGAAGGAAGGATGGGTGGCTTTGAACACTATAAAGAAAGTCAAATGGGTTAGTAGGTGGGATACCGCAATGTCTTTAGGTTAGGGAGACATAAAAAGGCATAGGTTTGAGAAAAGTGTATGTTGAATCAGATGAGTTAGCAGGAAAGCTCTGTACCCTCATGGTGGGCCAAGAACCCCACGACGGAACAGCAGTGAGGAAAAGGCCAAGGCAATGGCGCAGATACGGGACGAGTAGGAAGCAGCATGTTAATTACAGGAAAATGGTGTTCCAAGTTCTAGAAGAGAGAAGGCAGGTGCTCAAAGAGCTTTAACTAGTAGCTGCTTTTAAAAATGCATTTGTAATAATACTGAAGTAAAGTGGGTAAATGAATCAAGCAGAAAATTTGTCAATAATCAATTCGACACACCTAAATAGAAAAATACAAGACTATATTCATAGCATGTTATTTTCACTAATGGTAAGGCAACAATTGCTAAATTTTATTCTATTTGTGGTGTACTTATTACTCATTTATGATAAAATGTTTCTTGATAGGTAAATTAGTACATATTTAATGAAAATAAATCATAAGTAAAATAATTTTAGTGATATGAAATTTAATCCAATTAATCAATCCAGTGAGTAGGTATTATAATAGGACCTAAATTATGATTTAAAATAATCTAAGAGACAAACAATGAAAAACAAAAACAAAAACATGGCTCTATTGACAAAGAGCTCACAGTAAGACAATGGAAGTAAACTAACTGTTGAAACTAAGGCACTCATTGATTACTCAATTAGGTCTAATCATAGACATAGATACTTACTCAAATATAAAAGTGATCTGTTCTTTACTCAACATTTTAAAGACTGAAGCAAATTGGAATAAGGGGTAAGACACTGGCATTCATGATTTTTTTGCTTCTAAAATGTTTAAACAGGAAGAGACTTTGGTAATTTCTACATCACTGAAATACTAGGGATTGCAAAATATTTCCATAAACACTGTTTAAAAAGCAGAATCCACAAGTCCTAATGCAGTTTTGTGGTATAAAAGGTATTTCGAAGGCAATTAGTAATATGCAGAGTAAAAAGAAAATTGGAACTTAAATACTACTTCACATTTTGCACATCTAAAATATATGAATAGCCAATATTTCCACTCATTAACTTCATTTATAGAAATCACTAGCATTCTAGAGATTGCATTTGTGCTACAAAGAATGTGTTCCTTGTTTTGTTCAGTATATGTCAAGACAATATTTCAGCTCAGCTTATCGTTTTATCACTTTATTAACATGCTCTTATTACTGTTTGCTAAAGTTTCACTTTTTAAATATTATATTGCATCAGAACTCCAATTCATAAAAATAAACCTATGGTTCATAAATGGTGTATTAAGGTATCACAGCTGTGATGAACATGAAAACATAGCCACTATAGTGTAGAACTTAACGGTAAAGGTAAACTGTGAAGAGAACATTTCACAAGGAAAGGGTACACTGAGTCACCTTGTATTTGTCTTCTGACAGGTCCCCTCTATTTTCTTGCCCCTCTTGCAGGAGCCCACTCAGAACATACCCATTCTCATGCCTGCCTCATTTTTGGCTATGGAACGAGACATGTATGGCATATGTGGAGACCTGAGTCCTTACAAGTAGTTACTGATCCTAATATAACCCCCATAAACCACCCCAGTACCCTTTAAAACCTGAGCAATAGTAATTATTAATAAATTTTATTAAATTTGGTATATATTAATGTATTTAAACAAAATATATTTATAATGGTATTAATAATTATTAATAGTGATACTATTGTTATTACGTCTATGGATTATTTAAGGCGTCCTTGACAAGGCGGCTTCTTATTCCCCCAGCCAGGGTCTGGAGCCCACATTTTACTTAGAAGCAGGGAAACTAATGGAAGGCATTGCTAACTGGCCCAAGGTTTGCAGGCTGTGAATAAAACTGTAAAACCCAGATTCCTCTGAGTCCCAAAACTCAATACCATCCCAACTTCCCTAGCCTCCAGGGCCACTCATTTTGCCATACCGCTTCACCCTAACTTCCAATACCCATCCTCCTTTACATGGAAAATCAAGAGTATACTGGGAGAATCATGCCCCAGGGGGTTGCAGGAAGACCCAACTGATTTTGCTGGAATAGTAAATGCATATTGAAGGGATCTGGTTCTCTCTCACAACTCAACCATTACATAATATGTGGATGGCTTCCGTCTTTGTTCTACAGCATCCAACAAGGCCCTCAGTACTTATACAAGGTATCAAGAGATACCATCCTCAGTCACTGAGAATGACAGAGTTAATGGACTATTAAAAGTAAAGATTGCTAAACTGATAAGAGAATTTTCATGGCCTTCGATTTTACCCTTAGGCAGATTGCCTTCCAGTCCTCTTCTACTAGGTCACACCAGTCGTCCCCGTATAAAATAGTAAGTTGATGTATGAAAAGTCTCTACCCTGCCTGGACTCCTGAATTCTAACAATTAAGTAATACACTGTGAAATACTTCAAGGGGTTTATTAATTATCTTCACACTTGTCATCAGCGGGCTGAGGCTCCCTTACCCTAGTCCTTTTATTCACAACACGCTCCAATCTACCAATTATGAATCTCTGGAGGGGAATCACCAGAAAACTCCTTTAAATCATCCTCCGTACCACTGACATTTCTGCCAGACTCCAGGAGGGCCAACCCAAACTCATGTCTCTCAACCAACACTTTCAAAAGCTACTCTGAATTGTGGTGACCTCAGTGGAATACTTTAAACCATGGTATTCTCTTGAGATCCCTCAGAAGAATATGGCAACACAGGGTAGGCAGTTTTCTGAAGAACTCTGGGCCATCAGACGATGATGTGAGTTATTTAGCTCCCCCTAGGGAACATGTTGGAACAAGGTCCCCTAGGACACATTGTTTACTTCTTATCTTCACCATTTTTGTTGTCCTCCTTTGTTGTATCCTCCTCCTTCTCCTTTAACTTCACCTTGGCTTTCTACATAATTTTCCAATTCCACTGCAAATTCAACTTTGATAATGAGCCTTCCTCCTCTTATCTCCTTCTCCCCTTCACCCCAAATCTTCCCTCATTAAAATTCTCACCATCCTTGCAAGGAAACTATGGCGTTCCTTCACTCACCTCAACAGTACAACTAGTCTTGATTGCCAGTTATACATACTTTTTCCTTCAGATGCCTCCAGATTCCCCACAATTTTGTACCTATTTCAGGTCTAAGGACATTTACACTATCACTCAAGGGACCTTTAGGGTATCTCTCTAGATTTCAAAATTAAGTTTCTTCAATTTCAATGGGATTCCAAAAGGGTGACCTATGCTTTCATTCTAATAGTACTAGGGTCCTTTCATGGGCCTAAGTATTTGATATTATATAAATTCTGCTACCAATAATGATGACTATTAATGAAGATTTCTATTACGGAAGGCAAGAGTATACATTCCTTGCCTTATTATAAATGTTCTGAGAGACCTAGGTGATCCTAAGTATAATTTTAACTGGTATGCTTGGGCTTGATCTTCTTTTAAACAAAAACCCAAGAACTTTCCACCCCCCAATTTAATGGGACAACATTGTCATCGAAAGGGCCAATATAAAGCCCAACATACAAATCCATGGGACAGGTATTTCTGTCATACCAAGACGGCTCTTAGACACACTTTATTTAGGATAACCATGCCTACTGGTATGTGCACGCTAATTGTTAACAAGGTAACTATATTAGTTCTTATTAAATCTTCCACCAGACTATCTTTTCTCATCTTAATACCTGTTACCTTGATTTGACTTTTTGAGGTACTAGATGATCCAAAAGGTATACAAAAATATATCACACCTGTAGATGTAAGTGTAAAATCTTAGTCTCAGAAAGAGGTTGTGACTTTCCTTTTTCACCAAATTCTCCAATTGATTTTGAGTATTTTGTCAATTCTAATGTTGGGAACTTACTCATATTTCAATAGTCTTTCCTAATAAAATCTCTCAAACTAAGTTTGAATTAGTTCTTCTTTGATCATGTCTATAGCATAGTTTCTTTTTTTACTTTTTTTATTACTCAAATGAATTTATCACATCTGTAGATGTATAATGATCATAACAATCTGATTTCACAGGATTTCCATCCCACAGCCCAAGCACATCCCCCTACCCACCAAACTGGCACCCCCAGAGACCATATGTTTTTCAATGTCTGTGAGTCAGCATCTGTTCTGCAAAGAAGTTCAGTCTGTCCTGTTTTCAGATTCCACATGTCAGTGAAAGCATTTGATGTTGGTGTCTCATTGCATGGCTGACTTCACTTAGCATGATAGTTTCTAGGTCCATCCATGTTGCTAAAAATGCTGGTATTTCATTCTTTTTAATGGCTGAGTAATATTCCATTGTGTATATGTACCACACCTTCTGGATCCACTCCTCTCTCGATGGACATTTAGGTTGTTTCCATGTTTTGGCTATTGTAAATGGTGCTGTAATGAACACTGGAGTACACGTGTCTTTGCGAGTTGTGGTTTTCTCTGGATAGATGCCCAGGAGTGGGATTGCTGGATCAGCTGGTAATTCTATATTTAGTTTTCTGAGGAATCTCCATACTGCTTTCCACAGTGGTTGAACCCATTTACAATCCCACCAACAGTGTAATAGGGTTCCTTTTTCTCCACACCCTCTCCAGCACTTATTGTTTGTACACTTTTGGATGATGGCTTTTCTGGCTGATATAAGGTGGTAACTCACAGTGGTTTTGATTTGCACATCTCTAATAATGAGTGATGTTGAACATCTTTTCATGTGTTTCTGGGCCATCTGTATGTCTTCTTTGGAGAACTGTCTGTTTAGATCTTGTGCCCATTTTTAGATGGGGTTGTTTGTATTATTGGTATGGAGCTGCAGAAGGTGTTTATAAATTTTGGAGATTAATCCCTTGTCAGTTGATTCACTTGCAATGATTTTCTCCCATTCTGTGGGTTGTCTTTTCGTTTTGTTTAGAGTTGCCTTTGCTTTGCAGAAACTTTTAAGTTTGATTAGGTCCCATTTGTTTATTTTTGTTTTTATTGTCAATAGTCTAAGGGGTGGATCTGAGAAGATGTTGCTGTCATTTATGTCAGAGAGTGTTTGGCCTATGTTTTCCTCTGGGAGTTTGATAGTGTCTGGTCTCATATATAGGTCTTTAATCCATTTGGAGTTTATTTTTGTGAATGGTGTTAGGGAGTGTTCTCATCTCATTCTCTTCCATGTGGCTGTCCAGTTTTCCCAACACCACTTATTGAACAAGCTGTCCTTTCTCCAATGTATATTCTTGCCTCCTTTGTCATAGATTAGTAGGCTGTAGGTGCATGGGTTTACTTCTGGGCTTTCTATCCTGTTCCACTGATCTATAGTTCTGCCTTTGTGCCAGTACCATGCAGTTTTGATGACTGTTGCTTTGTAGTATAGTTTGAGTCCGGGAACCTGATTCCTCCAGCTCCATTTTTCCTTTTCATGATGTCTTTGGCTATTCTGGGTCTTTTGTGCTTCCAAACAAACTTTAAAATATTTTGTTCAAGTTCTGTGAAAAATGTCTTTGGTAATTTGATAGGGATTGCATTGAATCTGTAGATTGCCTTAGGTAGTATAGTCATTTCAATAATATTAACTATTCCAATCCAGGAGCGTGGTATATCTTTCCATCTATTTGTGTCATCTTTGATTTCTTTCATCAGTGTCTTATAGTTTTCAGAGTACAGGTCTTTTGTCACTTTAGGTAGGTTTACTCCTAGGTATTTTATTCTTTTGGATGGGACTGCTTCCCTAATTTCTTTTGCTGCTCTTTCATTGTTAGTGTACAGAAATGCCATTGATTTCTGTGTATTAATTTGGTATCCTATGACTTTGCCAAATTCGTGGATGAGCTCTAACAGTTTTCTGGTAGAGTCTTTAGGTTTCTCTAGTTATAGTGTCATGTCACCTGCAAATAGGGATAGTTTTACTTCTTCCTTTCCAATTTTGATTCTTATTTCTTTTACGTCCCTGATTGCTATGGCTAGGACTTCCAGAACCTTGTTGAAGAGCAGTGGCGAGAGTGGACATCCTTGTCTTGTTCCTGATCTCAGCGGGAATTCTTTCAGCTTTTCTCCATTTGAGAATGATGTTTGCTGTCAGTTTGTCATGTATGGCCTTTATCATGTTGAGGTAGGTTCCCGTTATACCCACTTTCTGAAGGGTTTTTATCAGAAATGGGTGTTGGATTTTGTCAAAGGCTTTTTCAGCATCTATTGAGAGGATTATATGGTTTTCATCCTTCAGTTTGCTAATGTGGTGTATCACACTGATGGATTTGCGGATATTGAAGAACCCTTGCATCCCTGGGATAAATCCCACTGGATCATGATGTACAATCCCTTTAATGTATTTTTGGATGCGGTTTGCTAGTATTTTGTGGAGGATTTTTGCATCAATGTTCATCAGTGAAATTGGCCTGTAGTTTTCTTTTTGTGTGGTATCTTTGTCTAGTTTTGGTATCAGGGTGATGGTGGCCTCATAGAATGAGTTTGGGAGTATCCCTCTGCAATTTTTTGGAATAGTTTCAGAAGGAGAGGTGTTAGCTCTTCTCTAAATGTTTGATAGAATTCACTTCTGAAGCCATCTGGTCCTGGACTTTTGTTTGTTGGAAGTTTTTTAATCACAGTTTCAATTTCAGTTCTTGTGATGGGTCCACTCATCTTTTCTATTTCATCTTGGTTTAGTCTTGGAAGATTGTACTTTTCTAAGAATTTGTCCATTTCTTCTAGCTTTTCCATTTTATGGGCATATAGTTGCATATAGTAGTCTCTTATGATCCTTTGTGTTTCTGTGATGTCCGTTGTTACTTTCTCCTTTTTCATTTCTAATTTTATGGATTTGAGTCCTCTCTCTTTTTTTCTTGATAAGTCTGGCTAGGGGTTTATCAATTTTGTTGATCTTTTTAAAGAACCAGCTTTTCGTTTCATTGATCTTTTCTATGGTTTTCTTTGTTTCTATTTCATTGATTTCTGCTCTGATCTTTTTGATTTCTTTCCTTCTTCTAATTTTAGGTCTTGTCTGTTCTTCTCTCTTGAGCTGCTTTAGATGTAAAGTTAGCTTGTTTATTTGGGCTTTTTCTTGTTTCCTGAGGTGGGCTTGTATTGCTCTAAACTTTCCTCTTAGAATGGCTTTTGTTGCATCCCATAGGTTTTGGAGTGTTGTATCTTAATTGTCATTTGCTGCTAGGTATTTTTTAATTTCCTCTTTGATTTCTTCAGTGATCCATTGGTTGTTTAGTAGCATGTTGTTTAGTCTCCATGTGTTTGTGTTTTTTGCAGTTTTTTTCTTGTTGTTGGTTTCCAGTCATATAGTGTTGTGGTCGGAAAAGATGCTCGATATGATTTCAACTTTCTTAAAGTTACCAAGGTTGGATTTATAGCCCAGGATATGATCAACCTTAGAGAATGTTCCATGTGCACTTGAGAAGAATGTGTATTCTGTTGCTTTGGGATGGAATGTCCTATAAGTATCTATTAAGTCCATCTGGATTAATGCATCATTCAGGGCCTGTGTTTCCTTACTGATTTTCAGTCTGGATGATCTATCCACTGCTGTAAGTGGGGTGTTAAAGTCCCCCACTATGATTGTGTTATTGTCAATTTTTCCTTTTAAGGTTGTTAGCAATTGCCTTATATATGGTGGTGAACCTGTGTTGGGTGCATAGATATTTAAAATTGTTATATCATCTTCTTGGACTGATCCTTTGATCAGTATGTAATGTCCTTTCTTGTCTCTTAAAATATTCTTCATTTTAAAGTCTATTTTGTCTGATATGAGATTGCTACTCCAGCTTTCTTTTGATCCCCGTTTGTGTGAAATATTTTCTTCCATCCTCTCACTTTCAATTTGTATGTGTCCCTAGAAGTGAAGTGGGTCTCTTGAATACAGCATATATGTGGGTCTTGTTTTTGTATCCATTCAGCAAGTCTATGTCTTTTGGTTAGGGCGTTTAGTCCATTAACATTTAAGGTAATTATTGATATGTATGTTCTTATTGCCATTTTATTAATTGCTTTGGATTTGTTTTTGCTGCTCTTTTTCCTTTCCTTCTTCTCTAATTCTTTTCTGCCTATAGAAGTTCCTTTAGTATTTGTTGTAAGGCTGGTTTAGTGTTACTGAATTCTCTCAGCTTTTGCTTATCTGTAAAGTTTTTGATTTCTCCTTCAAATCTAAATGACAGCCTTGCTAGGTAGAGTAATCTTGGTTGGGGTTTTTTTCCTTTCATCACATTAAGTATAGCATGCCACTCCCTTCTGGCCTGCAGAGTTTCTGCTGAAAAATCTGCTGATAACCTTTTGGGGTTCTCTTGTATGTTACTTGTTTCTTTTCCCTAGCTGCTTTCAAGATTTTTGCTTTGTCTTTAATCTTCGTTAGTTTGGTTAATATGTGTCTCGGTGTATTCCTCCTTGAGCTTATTTTATATGGTACTTGTTGTGCTTCCTGGATTTGAGTAAGTGATTCCTTCCCCATCTTAGGGAAGTTTTAGGCTATTATCTCTTGGAATATTTTTTCTGTCTCCTTCTCTCTCTCTTCTCCTTCTGGCACCCCTATAACATGGATTTTGGTGCATTTCACTTTGTCCCAGAGTTCTCTGAGACTCTCCATTTCTTTTCAATCTTTTTTCTCTTTTCTGTTCTGCATCCGTAATTTCCACTAATCTGTCCTCCACCTCGCTTATTCGTTCTTCTGCCTCCTGTATTCTGCTGTTAGCTGCTTCTAGTGAATTTTTTATTTCAATTATTGTATTTTGCATTTCTTCTAGTTTAAGTTTTATATCTTGTATCTCTTTGCTCAGTGTTTCCTGTAAGATATCCATCTTTGCCTCCAGTTTATTTCCAATGTCTTGCATCATCTTCAGCATCAACAGTCTAAAGTCTTTTTCCTGGAGGCTGAGAATCTCCTCCTTGTTTAGCTGGTTTTCTGGGGTTTTTCCTTTCTCCCTCATCTGAGTTATAGTTCTCTGTCTTTTCATTTTTATAGGTTTTTGGTGTGGTAACCTTTTTACAGAGAGTAGAATTTTAGCCTCTCTTACTTATGTTGTCTTTCCCCCTGTGGCTGAAATCAGTATGGGGGGGCTTGCTGTAGCCTTTCTGATGGGAGGGACTGATGCCTGCCCATTGGTAAGTGGGGCTGATTCTAATCTCTCAGGTGGGTGGGGCTTAGTCTCTGGATGGGATTAGAGGTAGCTGTGTGCCTGAGGGGTCTTTAGGTAGCCTGTTTACTGAGGTGTGGGGCTGTGATCCCACCTGGATTGTTGTTTGCCCTGGGGCTTCTTGGCAGCTGACTGATGTTTGGGACCTGATTTTCCCCAAATGGCCACTTCCAGAGAAAGGCACAGTTGCTGAATATTCCTGATAGCTTTGCTTTTGATGTCCTTCCCTCACAACAAGCCATGTTCACCCCTGTTTTCTCAAGATGTCCTCTAAGAACTGCAGTCAGGTTTGACTCAGATTCCTATGGAGACTTTGTTTTGCCCTGGGACCCAGTGCACGTGAAAGTCTGTGCGTTCCTTTTAAGAATGGGGTCTCCTTTTCCCCTAGTCCTGTGGAGCTCCTGCACACAAGCCCCACTGGCCTTCAATTCCAGATGCTCTGGCGCTCTTTCTCCCCGTGCCAGATCCCAACACATGAGAGTTTGATGTGGGGCTCAAAACTCTCACTCCTGTAGGTGAGTCTCTGTGGACCAGTTAGTTTCCAGTCTGTGGAACTTCCCACCTGGGAGGTATGGGGTTGTTTACATTGTGAAATCACCCCTCCTACCTCTTGATGTGTCTTCCTCTTTTTCTTCTGGAGTATGGTATCTTTTTTATGGTTTCCAGTCCATTTTTGTGGAGACTGCTCAGTCTTTAGTTGTGAATTTTGTTGTTCTTAGGAGAGAAATTGAGCTCCAGTCCTTCTATTCTGCCATCTTAATCCTGTCTCTATAGCATAGTTTTATAATAATTTAGTGACGAAGTTTGTAGCTGAGTGCCAGCATTTTCTGTTTTCCAGAGAGTTAATATTTGTGCAAAAGCTCTATCTTTGGAAAAATGATTTTTGACCTCGAGGCTGGTACTGTTCCCATGAAGAGTAACCTTTTGTCTCCCAGGGCCATACCCCTATTGTCACAACTTCTACTTTTGCTACCATTGCCCATATCATCAAAATTTTCAGTCCATGTCCTGCTTATACCAGCCCTTTGAGCCCCAAAGCTCTGACTGCCCAGGCAAGCATGTGTATGCCTGGAAGCCAGGCGTACTCAGGGCACCCATGTCCCACCTTTCCTCAATGCCCCTTCACCCCCGCCCCCCAGCATGCCCACACCATGAATCTGAGGAGTCTCTGTGTGCTTGATGTTCCCCAGGATATCTCCTTGCTCATGTGCATGATCCACTGTGCAATTAAACTTCACTTTTGAAATGTAAGTTCAAAGATACAATTATTAAGAATTTCAAAGAATGGCAGAAAAATTAATCAAGGTTGGGGACATTCCTGAAAGTAGGGTTCTATTTGATTACACCTGCTTCACACTCATGAAGCCAGTTCTTTCAGGGCAGTTTTTTAAAGGATTGGAATTAGGGTCTCAACAAGACAAAGCCCCCATCCCAGTGCTGGAGCCTCTACCACAATCTCAGCGCAGTAAGACTTAACAAAAGCTACAAACAAGTGGCTGTATGACTATTTTTTCCCAGATTATTACAGGGATGCTTATTTTAGTTATTCCATCTCCATTCAATGATTTAATACAAGGCAGCAAGAGAAAATATTTTTTAATTTAGATGTTTGAATCAAGAAATATCACATCTGGCCTTTGAACCGGAGGCTATTATTAAATAAAACTTTTGAGTTTTCTCTCCTGAGAAAGATGACAGTTATATTTTGTGGACAGAAAGAACTTTTTCTTAGTAGTCCCCTCCCCACCTCTTAACCACAGGTGATATGTTCCAAGACCTCCAGTGGATGTTAAAACCCTAGATAGTACTGAACCCGATATATTACACACACACACACACACACACACACACTGTTTTTTTTTTTCCTATACATACCTAGGAAGATGTTTAATTTATAAATTAGGCACAGTAAGAGATTAATAATAGTAACTAATAATAAAAGAGAACAATTGTAACAATAGCCTGCGATGAGGTATGTGAATGTGGTCAATGTGTTCTCTCTGTCTAAATAAATATTTTACTTGTATTGTATCCACACTTCTTGTGATGATGGAAGACAGTAAATGGTCACACGGTGAGATGAAGGAAGGTGAAAGACTAGGTACTGGGATGCAGCATTAGACTGGCCTTCTGACAATACATCACTAGGAAGTTCATCTTCTTCTGGTGACCTTGGACCACGGAGCCATGATGATGTCCAAGGCTGGATGTCAGAAGCGGAGGATGTTAACAGTTGAAGATCTCAGGCAGGATGGAACAGAACAGTTTGCAATTTAAAACTTACGAATTGGTTGTTTCTGGAATTTTCGGTTGGATATTTTCAAATCACATTTGACTGGGGACCACTGATATGGCAGCAAACAAAGCTGTGGATGGGGGGGAAGGGCGACTGTAATTTTAAGATGAATATTTTTGGCCTTAAATGTGATCACCATTAAGGCTATTCACAAACACCTTGTTCTCTCCTGCTGGAGACAATTTGCGATCACTTTTGCTGTTCACTGGAACTTGGACGTTGCTCTGAAGAAGTTATATGTGAAGTATTTGGGAACCAAGTCAAAACCGGTCACCATGTTCTCTTTTTTTTTCCGCCTCTGATATCATGAAAACATGTGCCATTGAAGCCTCTTTTAGCCAAGGTTTCTGGGAGACAATGATGATCAAGTCCCCATGCCAAGCCACATGCACGGAACACAAATGCAATTTTGATGCTACAAGCAATTGAAAACTTAGTTTTGTTTCTACAGGCAATCTGGAATGATGCCAGTAATACATTACATAGCATAATGGAAAGATAGCAACTATTTGAAAAAGTAAAGTAAGGGCCACATTGAATTTTAAATTGGGACTAGGTGTCAGGGAAGGACTCACATCAAAGATTTTTGGGTCATCTTTAAATAAAAATCAGTGCAGTCAATGAGGAGAAAACCCACCAATGTTAGTTAGTTCATCATACCATTAAGAAAATACAAAGCAAGAATTAAAGCTGGTGGGAAATACACTTAGGAAAAAGCAGAATGAGTTGTTGGCAATTTACTTTTTCTCATATCACATGTCTGATCTGTGTATAATATCACTGAGATACACCTGATTCAAGTACTTACAAACAACACATTATTTTTCTAACAAATAATTTGTTGAGAATGGCACAAAACCATTATTACACACATATATTAGGGAGAAGGGCTTAATGACTTTTTTTATATGTTTACTGAGGAAAATGCATCACATAGGAAGGATATTTCCCTTCTAGTTAAAGACAATTTTAAAGACATGATCTAGAATGGAAAGTGGTATTTTATTATAAATGCCAATGGACTATCAACTATGCAGCAACAAGGAAGAATTTCCTCCAAAATTAAAGATACTGCACCTGAATTCTAAGTCACTGTATAATGTATTCATGGAGAAAATATAGAAGCTAAAAAATGTTTCCATATACTTTTTCCATGTTGAAAAACATTCTAAAAATGTGATCACTATTTAATATACCCATTGGTGTATATCTCTTCAAGTGTCAGTTGTTTTAAAGTAGAATAAGTACAGAGTGTGATGACTTTAGAAGAAAAGATATTTTAGACTTTAAAAAATAAAAATGATTTAAATATTGTTTATAAAATAATTATATTCAGCAAAAGCAAGTCCTGTGATATAAAGTAACTACTCTTTGTTTATACCTCAGTGATATGATCAATACCTTGTGTAACTTAAACTGACCTATTCAGGACTTTTTAGCTTTCTGAAGTTTTCATTTAAGAAAAATTATTTATTCATAGTCATTTAAACTTCAATATGCACGTTCAGGATTTACATATCATCCACTTTAATTATGCATATCTGACCTTTACATTCACTTGATTCCTAATAAATTTTCATCAGAGACATAATACTTACCCAAGCTTTATTTATTTCAGCAATTTAGCTGTATGGAACAAAGCATAATCAAAGATGAATTCTGAGCATCTTAAAAATAGCAGAGTCGAAATAAGGCTGACTAGCACATACTGAACTTTGTGCCAAAGACAATGCTAAGAGCATCCCATAAATTACTTTGTACAAGCATCACAAATATTGCTATTTTTCCATCTTTAGAGGTCTGTGAACTTTGGTTGGGTTAGGTTAGATAATGTCTGTAGGACCATGGTGCTAATCAGTTCAATCTCAAGAGTCTTTCTCCAAAGTTTATATTCTTAACACTGTGCTCTAATTGTATCTTACTGATTCACCTTATATCTTACATTTGGGCCTTTTATTCAACATGCATTGAAAACACTTATTTTCAAAAGTTATTACAACCAAGTGGACTCTTGTAATATAATTAGTACCAATTTCCTTGCCTTCCCTCTTCCTCTACTGACATAAAATTGCACAGGATTATATCTTCCTTTACTCACGATCTTAAATTGTTTCTCACTGCTTATTAAGATTACTAAATATTCTGGCATTAGATCCTTCACAATATAGTAATAATTTTATTTTCAAATTTAATTCCATATTCTCCCTGCATAAAATCTTTCACATTTCATATCCACTACTACTACGGAGGGAGGGTAATTTCTTTCAAATACTGTCACATCTCACCGTCTACCAAGCTCATCTACTGGAATGTGCTTCATTCTTCAAACACTAGCTCAAAATAGGAATCTTTCTTTTCCAACTAGGAATAAGTTATTTTTTGTTTGACAAGTGTGAGTTAACTGTTATTTTGAAAGTATATCACTTTAAACTTATTATTTAGATGAAATTCAACAAAGATTTTCTACATATCTACTTAACTGGAGGACTAGGTTAGAAGGTAAAAATATAAAAGCTTATCAATGTCAGTGTCAAGTCTCAACAATACTTAAATGTCATTTCAATTTCAGAGAAAAAAAGATAGCAGTTACGAATTTGGGAAAAGGTATGAGACGTGCGTGTCGATTATTTTAATATTACAAAATAATATTTCACATTGTGTTAAATATTATTATTGAAAGTCTCAATGGCTCCAGGTATTTGAAATCACATCCCTTATTTATATTTCATGAGAAGTAAGATACACCAAAACTTGGCTGAAAAAGACAGCCAGACAAAGTGAGATTAAACACAATAGATGGTTATGTAGCTTCCTGATGGTCCCTTTCTCCACTCTTCCTAAAAGGGTCTCAGTGTTTACTGATGTGTCAACACACAGTTATTTTGTTCTAGAAGATAAATTTTATGCTTCATCACAATTATTTTATACTTATAGCATATGCCGCCATTCTGTAAGAACCTTTATTAAATGACTCATACGCTTAATCTTTCAAGGGAGATAGGAAAACAGCTTATGAATTAAAAGCTAATTTTTTCTATATGTATCTTTTTTAATTAGAGTAGAAACATGGATTAAGAAGATGTGATACATACATACAATAGAATACTACTGAGCCATAAAAAGAATGAAATCATGCCATTTTGCAGCAACATGAATGCAACCAGAAATTCTTAACTAAGTGAAGTAAGTCAGAAAGAGAAAGACCATATGATATCATTTATATGTGGAATCTAAAATATGGCACAAATGATCCTACCTACAAAACAGAACGAGCAGACTTGTGGTTGCCAGTGGGGAGGGAGTGGGGAAGAAGTGGGATGGAAAGGGGAGCTGGGGTTGGCAGATGCAAACTGTTATATTTAGAATGGATAAACAGCGAGGTACTGCTGTATAGCACAGGGAACTATGTTAGAATCTTTTTATAAATGAGGAAATCTTTCCAAGAATCCTCAACAACCTTACCCCAAAAAAGGTATCCAATCACTTCAGGGTTAACTATTATTCAGGGGTACACTATATCAAGATTTGCCCAATTAGGGTTTAGCTTGTGATGGTGTCATAGTCCTTGCTCAACCGAAGAAGCAGAAACGAATAGACACCTTATCACAAAAATACTAAAAAAAATACTAAAAAAACCCCACAAAGACATGAATAAATAAATAGCTCTGTACCTAAAAAGCAGGGAAATGGTACAGAATATATATTGCTCTTTTTCCATTTATATATTTGGGAAATACCCCTCACTAAGATGCATGGAGATCTACCTCTCTATGGAGGGTAAAAATGACTAATAATCACTTTCCCATCTCACTTTTCAGTTAGGTGATTAGCATGAAACCTTGTCTTCATCATTTGGACACACCTAAGTACAGATTTTGAATAGGAAATAAGTATTATGAATGAGAAGGGACATTAATTACGTATAATGAGATAGAAATCTTAAAATGTGAACCTTACAATATTACCTCTAGTCACATTAAGAAAATTATACCCACTATAGTGATAAAATATGTACAATAGATTATTATTATTATTCTTTTGGTAATCATATGACTGTAAAAATCAATCTCCAAGTTCAGCGCTATGTTCTAAAATCTTATCATGTCAGTTGGAGTCACATTTATCTCAAACCAGTGCTATAGCTTGGATTAGGCAAAAGTATTTATATAAAAATTATAATCTGGACATAGAAGAAATTTTATATATTTGATAATACCCAAAACCATAACCTGCATCGGTTTACCTTGTCATCAGAAATAATCGCCTCTCCTCCATAATGTAATGAAAATGCGTGTATCTTTAAAAATCTTATTAAAACATCAAACAGCATTTCCATTGGAAAGTAATTTCTAGCTTTGTAGTATTTTTTTTTTTTTTTTGTCTTTTTTTGCTATTTCTTTGGGCTGCTCCTGCGGCATATGGAGGTTCCCAGGCTAGGGGTCGAATTGAAGCTGTAGCCACTGGCCTACGCCAGAGCCACAGCAAGCGGGATCCGAGCCGCGTCTGCAACCTACACCACAGCTCACGGCAACGCCGGATGGTTAACCCACTGAGCAAGGGCAGGGACCGAACCTGCAACCTCATGGTTCCTAGTCGGATTCATTAACCACTGCGCCACGACGAGAACTCCTAGCTTTGTAGTATTTAATATTGCCTGCCTGTTTGAAAGTAATTGTTTATCTTAAAATATCTGGTTTTGAACAAGTAGTTTTTTGTTCACGTTAAGAACAATGGTAGATAATGTATTGTTTTTAGATTTATGTTATCTCTGTATATTCATGTGTATTTTGTGTTTATAAATATATATATTTATTATTTATGAATAGCTGAAAAATAAGTGTTATGGATATAAAGATAATTTGATCCTGGGTATGACATCTACATAGGAAATCAAGTTGTAATTCCGAATAAGAAGTCCTGGAATTACTGTATACAAATTATCCTCAGTAGTGAGAATAGACTGGTCGCTTGGGGCTGATGATTAAACGAACAAACAAATACTAAACACTTGTGCTTCTGCTTTTCCTAGATGGTGGCCAGATTGTTTTTTTTTTAAGTTCAGCTCTACACAGCTTTATATTTTTATGTAAGCCCACACTGCCGATGGTTAAAATATAGCACAACTTCTTGTGAAAGTGCAACACAGACTATCTGTAAACACTGATTTCTATTCTCTGACTTAGACTAGGTAGAAAATATGGTAATTTGCACTTATTCTAGGTGACCCATGGAAATAGTCTGAAATAACATCTCATAAATGTTCCATGAAACACCAGTTCCCAATTTTTTAATATGCCTTTTAAAAACAAATATTTAATGATTAGTTTTTAGAGAACTAAGTTGAGGAATTCCCAGGTTAAGCAAAGTCAAATACTTTTCCTTACTGTGTACATCCTCAGTTCCTTTAATATACTAAACCTATTTCATGGAGGGGAACACATGGGTGGCATTTTCCAAACTTCTTTTCCATTAGAAAGCATGTCTCATTAACAATTTGTTATATCCATGTTCTGTAGAACTCATTTTTAAAGATATTACTTTATTAATGGCCACGTAATAAAAATGATTTTCTCTTTTCCACAGAACTTATCTGCCAGTAGGTGCTGGATCAAGGTTAAACAACTGTTCAAAATCATTTCATAGAATTAAGCTAGTTGGTAGGAGCAGTATATTATTTTTGAATGTTAAGTATAAGTGACAATTACCAAGGGGGAATGACTCAGTGAATTCATGTGACAAGTAGGTAGCTGATAATTATGTCACATGACCATTGCCTAATTTATACTGCCAGTGTAGGAAAATGAGCATTTGAAGGGAATGAAGATTCTTTTACAGAAACCATGCATTTTATTTGAGACTGATGTTGGTTTCTCAACCACATTCAAATAGCTGATCTCCTGGTAAGACTATTTAGGACACTAATTAAAGTTTTGTGTGGTCAAAAACTGTGCCTAAACCAATTTTATTTGTGATATGTAAAAGATAAAGTTTTGAGCACTTTAAGGAGAATTATGATAAAAATGGAAGGGAAATAACTGAAAGAAAATGAGATTACCTATAAAAGTTAAAATGTCAGGTCTTAATGGCAGTACATTTCTGACTCAAGGCTAATGAAAGTATGCATTATAAGGTCAGGGAAATTTAGCAGAACAGGAAGTGTAAAAGAGGTCAGCAGTTGGAAGACTAGTTGCTCCATTAAACTAGTGACTGGATCACCTTGGTGACCTTCCCAAATGGAGAATGAGAGCAAGAGTCTTTAGAAAATTACAGAGCAAAACAGACTTCTGTTCTCTCTTGAAACTTTTTATTATCATAAAAAGATGGATAAAGAATATCCAATTGCAAGCAAAATTTTTTTAAAATAAATCTAAAGATAAGAGATAAACAGTAATTACATGGAGGCAGAAGAACTCCCTATTAAAGACTAAAATGGGATTAGATAAAATACTTTAAGAATAAGTGTTCTATGGACAAAAAACATAGATGAAGGAATTCTAATCTCAATAGACTTTAAAAAATGATATCTGACTACACACCAGCTTCAAGGCCAGCTGATTTTATATCAACACAGTGTATAAGAACCAAGTATAAAAGGCTTTTCACCATTGGAAGAGAACTTATTAAACTTTTGCTTAGCCGTAAGGGTATATCAAGGGAAATTCAGAAGACACTAACACCCCTCTGAGCCTATTTGATTCATCCTTTTCCATGCTATCTACCACCTGTCATCTCACCAGGAATCATCAACTGAAAAATGATATAAAATTCTCCAATAGCTTCATCGTCATTGTCTAGGAATCACATAACCCAATTCTCAGTAAATACTGTGAATGTGTAAAGTACAACAATTATAAGACAATTTGGGATGTCTAGAAGCAGTAGGGAATGTTAGAAAATTAAACAACACATGTTTGATTAAGGTCATTCTGATTCTCTGCCTTTTTCTTCTCAAGTTAATTTTGTGTTAACTGGAAAAAGTATCCTCTACTTACCAATCATCTTTTCTCGACTGTGTCACTTATTTTATAATGGAGAGGAACTTGTTATAATCAGTTAAGTGCAAGTTACTTCCAGCCATGTGTTCAGGGGACATAACTGAGGATAGGTGTGCTTCACATTTGAGATAAAGTTGAAATTAAAATACTACAAACAGGAATTCCCATCGTGGCCCAGGGGTTAACGAATCAGACTAGGAACCATGAAGTTGCAGGTTTGATCCCTGGCCTTGCTCAGTTGGTTAAGGATCCGGCGTTGCCATGAGCTGCGGTGTAGGTCGCAGATGCGGCTCGGATTCTGCATTGCTTCAGCTGTGGCGTATGCCGGCAGCTGTAGCTCCGATTAGACCCCTAGCCTGGGAACCTACATATGCTGCAGGAAGTGGCCCTAGAAAAGGCAAAAAGACAAACAAACAAACAAACAAAAAAACTACAAACAAAGAAAACATATTACTAAATGTATCAAGCTGGAATTAAAAACTTGTGTTCATCAAAAGACACAAGTGAGTGTAAAGCAAGGCTAATATAAAAGAAAATGGAACATACATTTAAAAGTACCTTCATTTCCATATTATATAAAGGACATATTAATCAGTAAGCAAAAGTCAAATTATGCAACAGAAAAATAGACAAAAAGACTTAGATATATCTGGACTTCATAAAGGAAGCAATTCAAATGCTAAAAGTATATGAAAACATACATTTCTTTTAAATAAAAGTCAAGAAAATATGTTAAAATCTCACTGAGATATAATTTTTCATCAAAATGCCTAAAAATTACAATGCCAATAATAATGGGAGTACAAATTGGTAACACCTCTTTGGACAATCTTTTTCTATAATGTTTAAGAGTATCTACATCTTTAGCTATGAGTCTGCAATGTCATAACCAGGTATAACCCAAGAAATTTGAGGGCCATAGCAAAACTATATAATATATGCATATACATATATGTATGCATATATAAAATCTGGAATATTTATTTCCCATTGTTATTGCTAAATATATAATGTATATATCCATTATGTGCACGTGTGCTTAAAATCTTTTTTCAAGAATATTCATGGCAGCGTTACTTTTAATAATGCAAAAAATGGGAGGAAATACCCATTGAGAATTATAGTGATTTGGTCACTCATATATTCACACATACTTGGCCATATCTATATTATGTTTTAAAATTTTTGCCATTCTTTTTTGGCTTGTATCAAATGGCAAATACTTATTATTTGTCTCATGTCTTATTATCTAGTATACATTCCTTGAGAGAAGAAAATACATTTTTGTCACCTTACCTTCCCTACAATTCTCACCTTAGTATTTTACAGAGTGAATGCAGATTGTTGAACTACTAAATGGCTTTAAAAGTCACTGAATTAATTCATTTTGAGTTATAAGTTCTTTATAGATATTATCCTTCTAAAATTAGAACTCATAAGGTCATAGTTTAATTTTTCATAAATGTTTTCGGAAATCCAGTAACATTATAGCAGTTGATATCCTTGTCATAAACAGACCCAAGAACAAACAGAAATTTAGATCTCATTATCAGACAAATTCAAATTTTTTCAAAGTGATGGTCTAGAACAATCTGTGCATTAGCAAGTATAGGTCCTAGTCATTTCATGTAAATTTAAATTGAACATTAACGTCACAATACTGGAAAGATTCAGTGCATCGCTTACTGAGTGAAAGTATGTTCTTGCTTTTAAGCATACAAACTAAGGCAGGAAAACCAAGAAACTAAACACATTTTAAATATGCCATAATTAAACACATTTTAAATACACCAACACAAAAACTGCCTCATATTGTGCTATTTTAATTGGAATTAATTCATCTCCTCCAAAATGAAACTTTCCCCAGCATTACTGTTTTTTAATCACACTTGCTATGGGTGCTTCACTGGCCCTTTGGTTATGGTTTCTTGAAATCAAGTTTTTCAGGGCAATGCACTTTCAAAATGTTTACTCATGAGAATTTTTAATGAAAAAATAAGCTTTGTATTTGTAGTACATGAATCACAGTAGTTCCCGAATATCTGAAACTACTCCTTTCTCATACAGAAAAGCAATGTGAGATTTTTAAATAATGCTGTCCCGTACTACTGATTGCTTACATAACTTCTTTCCAATTCGTATTCATTCAGAATAAACCAAATACATACACATGCACACACACTACTGTCTTCATTCCTTTATCTTAGTGGCAAAGCTTAACATATTAGTAATCGCTCAAAAAAATCTTGTAAATTTCTTAGCAGAAGTACAAAGCTCCATAATTCTAAAAATGAACGGTAAACTTGCTAAAAGTCTAAAAATGAATGGTAAACAAGCAGAAGTCCAAAATTCTAAAATTGTAATCCTACTTCTTACATTACAATCTATAAACTCTCCCAAATGATCCATGTCAGTCATTTATGCAATTGACAGTTTTCACGCCTTACTATATACCAATACTCTGCTTGTCTAAGCTTATCAAACCACTTCAGCATTACAAAACTTCACTGCTTCTCATTGCTGAATGGATAAAATTAGGATTCTTTAGTGTGACGTATCTGCCCTTTAATCTCTATCCCTAATTTAACAGGCTGGTTTCTTTTCCTACTACTTCATTGCAAGATGTCCTGTGTTCTATACGTATTGGCATGTCACCTCAGCCATAACAATAACGACTCCTCATATTTGATTACAAGAGCAAAAAGAGATTATGGGAGATTGTAAGCAAAAAAGCAGGCAAAAGCAAAAATAAAATTATATCAAAGCAAAAAATAGAATAATGCAACAGGATAATTCTAGGGAAAACAGATCATGCAGATGTGTATGCTATAAATTATAACTTACGTAGAGATTGGAACAACATGTACTCTAGCTTAGCTTTGATCACAGGAAATAAATATATATACCAGATAACTTAAGAAAACTAAAGCTGTTCTGGGCATTCGAATCTAAGTAAATTCTAAAGAATTCACAGAAAGTCTGAAGAAATATGCAGTCCTTATCAACACAGTTTGACATTTGTAGATTTCACACATATTAGGGACATTTTGCTAATGGAAACTTCTCCTTTTATGGCAATATTTATTTGAATTACATTTTGGAAGTTTTTCAAGTATTAAGTCTGGTCCATGAAACTGAATAACCTAAGTTTTGACTGTCTCTAGGTGAGGAACCTCTATTTCATTTCTCTGTCTTTCTATATGCATCTATTGGGAAAAATACTAATTTTCTAAAATGTTCCCAACTTCTCATATCATACCATATTCTCTACCATTGACCTAGTAATGTTTTACATTGCAACAAAAGTATTTTAAAATGCAGATACAAGGAAGGAAAATTAGATGTGTGTTCCAAATAAATTTATCCTAAGGATCAAATATATGTCTTGATCACCAGATAAAATACTTAACATGAAAAGAGAGTATGTTTCAGTTCATCTTCTACAAATACAAAGAGAGTTAATATTTATTGTTTAATAATTATGTTTTTGCTTCATTTCTTTATATTTGATACCTCGGTAGTGATTTAATATTCAGCCCAGGTTATGAAATGGTAAAAAATAATACTTGGATGGAATCAAGGATGAACATGAAGGGAAATACTGGGTAACTCTAAAGCTGGCAGACTGCACAGTAAGGACTCAATAAATGCCAGTTACCTATTTTTATCATCGCTATCATCATCATCATTAATAACTTTATTTGGCGCCAAACCTGAAAATTTTATTAACTAATTAATTAATTTATTTTTAGAGTCACTCCTGCGGCATGTGGAAGTTTCCAGGCTAGGGGTATAATCAAGCTATAGCTGCTGGCCTACACAACAGCCCCAGCAAGGCCAGATTTGAGCCACGTCTATGACCTAAACCACAGCTCACGGCAACACCGCATCCTTAACCCTCTGAGTGAGGCCATGGATGGAACCCACATCCTGATGGATACTAGTCGGGTTCATTTCTACTGAGCCACAGTGGGAGCTCCTGAAAAATTTTTTTAAGCACTCTTTATTATGGGACATTTAGAGCAGCAAATCTCAATCATCCTCTCCAGTATTAAGAATAACTTATTTCTAGCACCAAGCAAAGCAGTTTAAAATATTCAATACTTACAAAGCATTGTGGGCTAATTACTAACCTTTTACCAATTGTAAAGGGGGATGCTTATCTTAGAGTCTTGTTTTTCTAGGTATAATAACTGTGAACACCATCAAGTCTATCTATGGTATAGATTTACTACGTATCAGCTACTGTCCTAAGTATTTTATGCAAATAGACTAATTTGTTCCTCCTAACACGCTAGTGAAGTAGTTTCGTTTATTAATTTCATTTTACTTATGAAGATATCCAGGTCAAAAGAACACAAACTATTTTCTAAAGTCACACATGGAAAAATGAAAAAAAAAATTGGAGGAAATCCATCTATCAAATTTAGGTTAAAGAGAATGACTGTTTTTGAATAATTTTGACCTTTAATACCTATAAAATAAAGTATGCAAAACACAGGTGAAGTAAAGTCTAGTGCCAATAATTATTATATATAACTCTAGATATGATGGTGTGATTTTTTTAATAACAATGTTTCAAAATAAACACATCATGTTTTGAAAAGCACTGGAAAATACCCAAAGTTTGGCAAAATGAAAATAGGAAAGAAACATGCTACTGTAAATAACGGCAAGTTATTACCAGTTCCAGAAAGTTTTTTTCATGCAAGGTTTCTGCAGAGGTTATACTGGGACCTGCCGGTATTCAATGCTACTTACTTTTCATGGACATGCTGTATCAGGGTGGCCTGCCCTTGGAAATGAAACAGAAGTTGAATATAAATGCCCACTGGGTAGTCCTGGTGCAATAGCTTGTTTAGTTAATGCAACAATTCTTCCCATAAATATATTTATAACTTTGGTCTGTCAACATCAGTATAGTCTCAGTGATATGTCTGTTTTTACAGAAAATCAAAATATAACTAAAAACTTTGCAGGCCCTGACTATGAAATAGGTTAAAACTTTTACAACCAACCTCCCACTTTCTGTTTGCCTCACTTGAGTTCTTGTGGTAATCAAATCACAAAAAATAGTCTCCGTAACTTTTAAAAATTAAGTGGCAATATTAAAGATATATTCAAGGTATCTTACGTGTTCTCTTATCTTGACATTTTCCATAAGATGTCAGCTAAGTTACCCTGGAAGTTGTCATCTAAGAATGTTAAATGAACTTTTTTTTCTTGATGTCTTATTGGTAACTGAGAAAGAGCAATCAATTATATAAAAACTCTTGCTGAAATGAAAATGATTAAATATTATTTTGCCTTTTTATTCAATCTTGAAAACTATTATATCAATTGATTTTGTTTCTGAAATTTTTATTAAATATTTAGTTTATATTCATAAGTTCTCTGTATGAAGATTTTTTTTTAGTAAAAATAATCAGTTAACTCATTTATTCAATAAGATCTCCATAATTAATCTATATTGCATGTGCTGGTGATACAGCCTTCATAGAGCCTAGCTCCTAGTGGTGAGAGGCGGAACAACACCTCTAATACATTCAGAAAATACATTCTAGCCTCACCTTTAATTTTTAGCTTTCCACACTTCTTTTTTCCTATACCTTTTGAGCACTGGCCTAGGTTACTGACAGTTCTGTATTACTAAATACAAACTACTGATAGCCGTTTTGGTATCATGATAAATCTGAGCAGCTCTTCTGAAACTCTCACTTTTCTTCACGCCTAGCTATCTCTGCTTTTTAAAGACAAATGACTCGTTTATCTTCTATCTTGGTCACCCCTTCCTCTCTGGCTTCCCAAGAGCACTGCATGCTTCCTTGCTACTGTTCTCCATGTATGGGATCTTTTTTCTCCTCACTCTACGTTCATATGTGGGTGACTTCATCGGCTCTCACGCCTCATTTACAGTCCATGTGTTCCCTAAGGGATACATGCAAATGCCTCTCCCAAGGCCAGAGATGTATACCAACTGGTCTTCCGCACCGGATTTTGCACGGGCACCTCGCGTTTAGTTTATTTAAAGCCTTATCTCATTTCTCCCTCCAAAGCTCTTTCCCGTTCTAGCTCCCACATGCAAATTAGGCTCCTCCCCTTCCGCAGCCTCACCCCTTCCACAGATTCACTGAGCACCATCTTTCCTACTTTGTTTCCATCATTCACTGACTTCCTGCTATTCCAGTGTGACTGTCTCAGATTAGGCCACCAGCATCTCACAGCCGGCTTGTATCAGCTTAATACGCAGCTTCTTTGTGCTGGTCTCTCTGCCTCTAGGCTTTTTCCACTCCAGTCTTTTCTGTATTCCAGCAGGGTGAGCTTTCAATGTAAATCTCTCTCCCATCATCTCTCAGCCTAAATTCCTTGGCTATAGCCCAGATTCATTAAAACAGTTCATTAGCTGACCCCTGGTTATTTCTCTAGCTTCATCTCTTTTCATTTCTCTGATTTATACACTAATGTCCAGATGTACATTTCTATGTGTTATCTCTTATATCTGCGTCTTTTTACTAGCTCTTTTCTTTTCTCGGGAATACATTCTCCAACTCTTTCCATGACTCTAATTTCTACTTAATGAGGTGTATGGCTGAAGAGCACAGAATTTCATGCCAGCCTGATGTGAGTGCAAATATTAACTGTGTCACTTATACTGCCATGTGATTGGGAAAGTGTCTGAGATTCTCTAAGGCTTTAAAATGGGAATAATTGTAGTATTTATTTGATAGATTTGCTGAAACGGCTAAGTGTCATGATGGTCTAAGTACCTTGGGAAGGGGGACAGAATATGGCACCACAAATATGCCACTTTGACATGAGGACTATTTTGAGCTGAAGATATGTGCAAAGCAACAGACGCTGGAAGAGTCCTCTGCCATCTCCTTCTCCACCCAGAAGAAGTGCATAGTTTCCCTTTGTGAAGATGTGCCCCCTGTGTCAGGATGAAGAACACCACTCCTTTCACCGGATACTGAGAGGAGCTGGTACAAACAAGACTTTCCTGAAACAGAGCTAAAATAACCTTGATCTTCCGTGAGTTCCCATGGGTATTCCTTAGTCCCTTCCCCATGGTTTCTTACCCTCTGAAGCTCAATATCCCTCTCTTGTGTTAAACTGATATATAAGACCTCAGATCTACTTGTTTCTTTAAATTTCATGTCTCTGAACTTCTGTGCACAAAAATATTAATAACATTGAGTGATTTCTTTGTCCTTTTAATCTGTCTAGTTAGTTTAAATTGCAGGCTCCCGTTTTCAAACCTAAGAAGGTAAAGAAAAAAAAGGTTTCTTCCTCGACACTGGCTTAGAAGGCAGGAATCAGATCTAACTCATAATTCTTAATGCTTGCTGTGCAAAAGTTAATACAAAAGCATGTTTTATTATATATCAATTTTTAAAATTTTAACCATTATTTGATGAAGATTATCTGATGTTAATAATCCCCAGACTATTTTATTCCTGAAATTTTCAGCTTTCATTTTTAGTTTGCTTGCACACACTAGAAATGAACACATCATAAAAACAATTCCACTTAAAAATCTAAAGTCCTGATATGTAGTATGCTCTGAATTATTTGAGATATAGAAATTATTTAATAGATTTAAATTTTTGACAGTCAACTTCTTCTCCTGATTATTCCACCTTTGAGGGATAAGAGTTCTCCGAAAATTAAGTGGTCCTTGAAATTAATGTACCTGGGATGGTTTCTATGAATACTTAAAAACAGATAATGGTATCTTTATGTCCTTTCCTCCTGGCTCATTGTCGCTGAAAAAGGGCTTGTAGTAGTTACCTGACCACAATGTAAACAGAACAGATCAGCAAGTTAATATCATCATTCATGGGCAGGAATAAACAGCCATTAATGTAATTACGGTACCTATTATCATACAAAATGTGAGAAGATGATTCTGCCCCTTGACAGGATGTACCTTTAAATCGTATTTTCTCCCACCACACATAATCAAAAAGTGGGCACTGAAGAGATAGGGTCAAAATAATGGAATACATATCTCATCCTAATTCCTCCATAACAATCAAAAGCATACAACACGCTTCATGCAAACACCATGCAGAAATTTCACATTTAGCAGCATTTCCAGGTGGCAGTTCATTTGGTAGTGCTACAGTAGCTGCTACAAACAAGATGAGAACTATGGTCTGACACATTAATGAAATTCAATTAAATATAAAGGTTTCATATATACATTCCATCTTTTATTAATTTACAATTGCCTGGGTGATTTATTTGGTTTCACTAATAAAACATTCTACAAGTTTCGCCCCAAATGATCCCCATTCTTGAGGTAATTGTAATGTACAGAGGGATATCTTATTTCTAGCAAAATAAGTGATGCTATTCAAATGCATTTCAAAGACTTATAGATGGTTTTCAGAATTCATGAAAGGTTACTTTAAAAGTGGGTATATTTTTGATATGATATGCATATCTCTAGGTTTCTACAGTAGTAAGAATGTGTATATTCTCTATTGCTGCTGTAACAAATTACCAAAAACTTTGTGGCTTAAAACAATACAAATTTTTATTTTTACAATTGTGTAGGTCAGAGATCCAACACAAGTTTCATTGGGCTACAGTCTAAGTGTTGGCAGGAATTTTGTCCTTTTCTGGTGGCCGTACAGGAGAATCTGTTTCTTTTTTTCTTTTCTTTTTTTTTTCTTCCCACTGTACAGCATGGGGATCAAGTTGCTCTTACATGTATACATTTTTTTTTTCCCACCCTTTGTTCTGTTGCAATACGAGTATCTAGACATAGTTCTCAATGCTACTCAGCAGGATCTCCTTGTAAATCTATTCTAAGTTGTATCTGATAAGCCCAAGCTCCCGATCCCTCCCACTCCCTCCCTCTCCCATTGGGCAGCCACAAGTCTCTTCTCCAAGTCCATGATTTCCTTTTCTGTGGAGATGTTCATTTGTGCTGGATATTAGATTGCAGTTATAAGTGACATCATATGGTATTTGTCTTTGTCTTTCTAGCTCATTTCACTCAGTATGAGATTCTCTAGTTCCATCCGTATTGCTGCAAATGGCATTATGTCATTCTTTTTTATGGCTGAGTAGTATTCCATTTTGTATATATACCACCTCTTCCGAATCCAATCATCTGTCGATGGACATTTGGGTTGTTTCCATGTCTTGGCTATTGTGAATAATGCTGCTGCAATGAACATGCGGGTACATGTGTCTTTTTCAAGGAATGTTTTCTCCGGATGTATGCCCAAGAGTGGGATTACTGGGTCATACGGTACTTCTATGTATAGATTTTGAAGATAATCTGCACACTGTTCTCCAAAACGGTTGTACCAGTTTACATTCCCACCAACAGTGCAGGAGGGTTCCCTTTCCTCCACAACCCTTCCAGCATTTGTTATTTGTGGACTTATGAATGATGGCCATTCTGACTGGAGTGAGGTGGTATCTCATGGTAGGTTTGATTTGCATTGCTCTAATGATCAGGGATGTTGAGCATTTTTTCATGTGCTTGCTGGCCATCTGTACATCTTCCTTGGAGAATGGTCTATTCAGGTCTTTTGCCCATTTTTCCATTTGGGTTGTTGGCTTTTTAGCTGTTGAGGTGTATAAGTTGCTTGTATATTCTAGAGATTAAGCCCTTGCCAGTTGCATCATTGGAAACTATTTTCTCCCATTGTGTACGATGTCTTTTTGTTTTCTGTTTGGTTTCCTTTGCTGTGCAAAAGCTTGTCACTTTGACTAGGTCCCATTGCTTTATCTTTGCTCTTATTTCTGTTACTTTGGGAGACTGACCTGAGAAAATATTCACAAGGTTGATGTCAGAGAATGTTTTGCCTATGTTCTCTTCCAGCAGTGTGATGGTGTCTTGTCTTATATTTAAGTCTTTCAGCCATTTTGAGTTTATTTTGGTGCATGGTGTGAGGGTGTGTTCTAGATTCATTGCTGTGCATGCAGCTGTCCAGGTTTCCCAGCAATGCTTGCGGAATAGACTTTCTTTTTCCCATTTTATGTTCTTGCCTCCCTTGTCAAAGATTAATTGACCATAGGTGTCAGGGTTTATTTCTGGGTTCTCTATTCTGTTCCGTTGGTCTGTCTGTCTGTTTTGGTACCAGTACCACACTGTCTTGATGACTGTGGCTTTGTAATATTGCCTGTAGTCTGGGAGAGTGATGCCCCCTACTTGGTTTTTGTTTCTCAGGAATGCTTTGGCAATTCTGGGTCTTTTGTGGTTCCATATAAGTTTTTGGATTGTTTGTTGTAGTTCTGTGAGAAAAGTTATGGGTGATTGGATAGGGATTGTATTGACTCTGTAGATTGCTTTGGGTAGTATGGCAGTTTTTACAATGTTGATTTTTCCAACCCAGGAGCATGGAATATCTTTCCATTTCTTTCCATCTTCTTTAATTTCCTTGATTAATGTTTTATGGTTCTCGGCATATAAGTCCTTTAACTCCTTGGTCAGGTGTATTCCCAGGTATTTGAATTTTGGAGGGTGCAATTTTAAAAGGTATTGTATTTCTGTATTTATTTTCTAATAGTTCGCTGTTAGTATACAGAAATGTGACTGATTTCTGAATGTTAATCTTATATCCTGCTACGTTGCTGATTTTGTTGATCAGGTAAAGTAGTTTTGGGGTTGAGTCTTAGGGATTTCTATGTATAGTATCATGTCATCTGCATACAGTGACAGTTTTACCTCTTTTCTTCCTATTTGGATGCCTTTTATTTCTTTTGTTTGTCTGATTAGGTTAGGCTAGTACTTCCAGTACTATATTGAATAGCAGTGGTGAGAGTGGGCATCCTTGTCTTGTTCCAGATTTTGGTGGAAAGGCTTTCAGCTTTTCTCCATTGAGTATTGTATTTGCTGTGGGTTTGTCATATATGGCCTTGATAATGAAGCCAAGAACAGGTTCTTTGAAAAGGTAAACAAAATAGACAAATCTCTGTCTAGACTCACCAGGAAGAGGAGATAAAAAACCCAAATAAACAAAATCATTAATGAAAAAGAAGTCACAATGGATACTGAAGAAATACAAAAAAACCATAAGAGAATACTACCAACAGTTATATACCAACAAATTCGACAACCTAGAAGAAATGGACAACTTTCTAGAGACTTACAGCCTGACAAAACTGAATCAAGAAGAAATAGATCAACTGAACAGACCAATCACTAGAAGTGAAATTGAATATGTCGTAAAAACACACCCCCTACAAATAAAAGTCTAGGACCAGACGGCTTCACAGGTGAATTCTACCAAACATACAAAGAAATTTACATCCATCCTCCTTAAACTTTTTCAAAAGGTGGAAGAAGAAGGAACACTCCCAAAGACATGCCATGACACCACCATCACCCTAGTTCCAAAACCAGAAAAAGATACCACCAAAAAAGAAAACTAGAGGCCACTATCTTTGATGAATAAAAATTCTCAACAAAAAAATTCTCAACAAAATTTTAGCCATCTGAATCCAACAACATATCACAAAGATCATAGACCACGATCAAGTGGGTTTCATCAGGAACACAAGGATGGTTCGACATACGCAAATCAGTCAACGTCATACACCACATTAACAAAAGAAGAGTCAAAAACCACATGATCATCTCAATAGATGCAGAAAAAGCATTTGACAAAGTCCAACATCCCTTCATGATAAAAACTCTTACCAAAGTGGGTATAGAGTGGATATTTTAAAATATTTTAAAGAAAAGTTTTATTCTACATGAGAATTAAAGGCTGAAAAATATTAGAAGTCAGAGAAAAAGAAGTCCCTTTAAAGTAGAACAAGAAGTAGATTTTTAAAATGCCAGTAGAGTTTATGGCTTCCTTATTTCATTTGACAAACATTTAATTTAGCGTGGGACGTGTGCCAGTCGGGGGAGACTCTGAAGGAAATTAAGAACAAGCGTAAATCATACTTCTTTTTCATAGGCAGTGAGGAGGTGTTGCGAGTTTTTCAACAGAGCATTGACATATCAAATATGTTTTGAGGAAAAATGAGTGGCCTGTGAGATGACCACAAGGAAAGAAAGATTGGAGGTGGCAGGGTTCAGACAGTTTGGGATACTTGTGATTTATTGCTTCAAAGGGTGTTACCTCTGAATATAGAAAGATAAGACGAAAAATTGAGTAAGAGGAAGAAAAACAACATTTATTGATAGTCTAGGATACATGTATTTCATATGTGAATCTCCTTAATCCTCATAAAATATTTTATCGCATTTTAAACATGTAAATAAACTGAACAAGACAGAGACAGAGGTGAAATTCAAATCTAGATTTATATGACTAAAACATTCATGAGTAGGCATGGTGTATAAAGCTTATGGAAAGGTGCTTAATCAGGAAAATAAAAGTTAAATCCACTGTGAGGTACCATGACATATCCAGGAGAATGGCAGATGGGAAAGAAAGGAAGGAATGACGGCAAGATAGAGAAAAGGAGGAAAGAAAAGAAGAAAACAAAGGCAAAGAGAAAAGAAACTGTAAATATTAATTTTTAGAGACCTTTTTAAGCATCTGACATCGATGAAAAAATGAACATCCTCTTTGCAACGTAGTTTGGCATTTTCTTGTAAAGTAAGCATACTTTAATTATATGGTCTAGCTATCCAATATTCCTGAATATTTCCATGTATATAGTAGAATACTACTCATCAATGAAAATGAATAAAATGCTGACACATTAAAAAATACAAAAACTATATGTGGTAGACATCTCAAAAGTATCATGCTAATAAGTTAAGGAAACCAGTCATACAGGATTTTCAATGATTGCATTGATACGACAGTCTGCCAAAGGCAGAGTGTAGGGACAGAAAACACTTCAGTGGTGGGCAAAGGCTGGGAGTGGGAAAAGGGATTTGTTTAGAAAAATGTGAGGTTATTTGGTGGGGATGATGAGACTATTCTCTGTCTTGATTCTGAGGGAGTTTACATGACTTTGTACAGTTCCCAGGCTTCTTAGAAGTGTACACATAAAAAAGGAAATGTACTGTACCTACGTTATCGCTTGACGAGAAGCAACAGAAAGTCCAGGAGCATATGCCTTGCGAGTGGCAGGTAATGAAAAGAACAGCTCTAGGGAAAGACCTGCAGCTATTACTATCTATAGGCCTTTGGGATTGAAAAGGTTTAGGGGTGCCTTTTGACTACTTTTTACAGCTTCAAGTAGTTAAATCCTATGTGTTTTAGTTTCCTCATCTCTGAAATAAGAATTTAAGCATTCCTTTATTCATTTAATATTTATTGAGCTCTTTGTATTATGAGATACGTATTTTCAAACTGGAAACAAACCAGTGAGAAAATTATTCAATCCCAAATTGTTGGCCCTCTTGAAAGTTTCATTGTATTGAAGGCCAGTAGAAAATAAAATAAAAGTAAGAGCATCTAGTCCGAAGCATCTAATAATTGCTACGTATTTCACACCACACACACACACACGTATATATAGATACATATCACATTTTGAGTGCAATTATATATATTGTTATTCCATAAGTTGCTTTATTATTTGTTCAGTGACAAATGTTCTAACATCATGCCAAAGTAGAATACCTGGCTGTCATCATTCTGTGAGAAAAGTGATAGAAGAGGCTGGGAAGGAGGGGATGCTGAGTGAAGGCAATCTCACTTAACAGAAAGTGACTGTCTTCTCCTGTCTTCAGCTTTCTTAATGCCTTGTTTCTGAATACAAACTTTGGTGCAGTGACCCAAAGCCCTCCTCTAGTGTGAAGTGATACCGTGATGTGGACGTGGAGGTGAGGGTGGCATCTAAAGGTGCTACAGCTTCTAACACGGGTTTTGAATCTGCCTCCTATTTTCAGCCCACCCACCTTCCCACTTTCCCACCAGTTCTTGAACCATTCTGCATCCCTTAAATAAATCCCCCTTAATCATGGTGTAGGATCTTTTCAATGCATTGTTGAATTCGGTTTGCTAAAATTTGTTGAATTTTGCATCTGTTCATCAGTGATATTAACCTATAATTTTCTATTTTTTGGTCTCTTTGTCTGAATCAGAAGGATTTATATAATGTATATATAATCAACTGACAAAACAAAGATAAATATTTTGTAATTTTAAAAAGTAATGCATGTATATAGTTTTGTTCTCAAAGCTGTTTTCTTAATGGGAATGTAGTTATGTTAAAACAAATAAACAAAACCTATCTGCACTCTTCCTTCTGGTTTATGACATTACTGTACATGAAATCATATTTCCTAGATTTTCTTTTTTCCTAAGGTCATGGAGAAAGTTAAGTAAAATAAAACCTTCCCCTACAATAAGTATAAATACTAGGTAAAATGCCAAGCATCCATTTAACTCTCATTTAAGTTGAAGTATCCTTGGCAATGACGAAAGGTTTTACTCCATCTACATTTTTAATTTCATTTTCAAGCAGTTTTCTTTGAGATAACTAACCTCCAGGGAGAATATTATATTAATTTCTTGGCTCTGGAACTATATAACATCCTCATTATGATACTTTAGGTGTGCTCAAGAAATTGGTTGAGTTCCACTAAAAAGAGACAATTTCACAAATTACTCATAAAAATGCAGATTGTAGGTTTGTATCACTCTGGATGGAGTTGTGAGACACAGATAATAAAGTATCTGTATCGGTTTCTGAGACAGTTGACCTTAGGCTAGGTTTAACTCCAAGTTCAGTCTCTTTCCTTGTCTCCTCTGTAACCTTAAATCAGGTCTAGGTATCATGGACAGAAGGAACTTTTTTACTGCCAAATTCAGTGCCTGGATGGGCTTGGATGCCTTGGAACAAAGCTAAGCTTAATGGCAATGTTTTTGACAATATTTGATAGCTTAAAGGAAAGAAAACTTCCTTTTTGGCAAAAACTGCAGGACTCATGTTTTTTGTTGTTGAGCAAGTTGACAGTTTTGAGATTGCTTATCAGATGAGTCAGCACATTGAGGCATAAGGCATCTGGAGCCAATGGGCAGAAAGTTTCTACCTGATATCATCTCTTAAGGAGTCATTTTAAAGCTGAATTTTGGAAAAAAAAAATCTGTCATGGATAAAATTCAAGAAGAGAGGAAATTTTTATAAGGCGTTTTCACTCACTCCAGAGGTTATTGAACAGTGTGGTCTTCAGATTTTACAGCTGTCTTCTGGATGCTCTCACGATATGTTTCCTTAAACCTGTGCGTTTAGGGTACACGTGAACTGGAACAAATCGCTTTCTCCCTTTCGCTCCCAGCAAAAACGTGGTAAAGGTAATAATATCTGTTATTAGATATGAGCACCTTGTTGCACCTAAGGGTTAATATCACTAATGCTTTTCATAAATAAACGTTGAACTCTCGTAAAGACGGATAAAGAAGCACAACCCAGATAAACCAGTTGTTGTACAGAAAAGATCCGAAAACAGTTATGGAGACAAAAACAGGTAAAACAGATAAACAACTTCTGTAAGAAGTAGCCAGTACATTTCAAATAATATAGTATCTGCTATAATCATTACTTCACAAGATGGAACTGTGGTGTATGATGTTAATTCTAGTTAAGATTTTAGGATACTTTCTCTGTTGCTGAACTGAGAAGAAAAATGAAATAACCAGCTGTTACTCATTTGAACAAGTCATATGTTAAGGCCTATTCTTTTTTTTAAAAAAAGCGTAATCCTATTTTCTCTGGAATCATACCATCGTTTGATGACACAACATTGAAAAGATATTTCTTCCCATAAAAAATAAATATATAATAGAAGTAACAAAATTATTTTATTAGCTTATCTTAAACTGTCATTCATCCAATGTCTTTTCTTTGTCTTTAAATATTATAGCAACCATATTTGTGTTGTGAACAATATATTACTCAAAGGCAGCACAAGGAAATTTATCTTGCAATTCCACAGAATTTTCTGTCTTTAACTCTCAATATTTGTGTGAAACTCTTATATCTAGAAAAATAGACCTAGCTTTAAAAATAATAGTAGAAATATTAACACTGTTTTACTGAGAACTAACTTGCGTTGAACACATTATATGTGTGTGTGTGCTATTCTTAAAATTTCATTTGGTAATATTTCCCTCATATTATAGATTAGGAAAGCTTATTCACAGGGTTTACATGATTGCTTTAGTTTACAATTTGCAAATCCAAGACTCATGAGTGCGCTGCCCCACCTGCGTGTGTGCTTGTAACTGTCGTGGAACACTGTCTTCCAGAAAGTTGGTTTACACAAAAAGAATAAAAGCAAAAGATTTAACAATATAAGTATAAAGTGTTCTGAATGACCATTAAATATTTGCAACTTGAGTGTTTTAATTATTATTAAAACAACCTTTGTTTAAAATAATTTGTCACTAAACATTCAATATTTTTAATAATAAGTTTAAAATACTGTTTAAAGAAAAAAAAAAATATCCCTCTGGGCAACAGTAAACCTCAACATCAGTGGCACTCCAGGTGTGCGAAGTGTGATGTTCTTTTGCTTTGCCCCATGAATGTGCCCAACTTTTGCAGCTCTGTTGCCAAAATACGAGCTGGCATCTAACCATATCCAATACAGAATGCCACACTAATAGGAAACATATTGTTCTTAATCTTCTATAGTGGTAATTTAAGAGATGCTTTTACATTAGGCATATGGTTAGCTTATAATTTTTTTTTGTATTGTGCATAGTAACAGGTAAATTACTTCTTTTAATTTTTTAAGAGTACTGCTGCCAGGCACACGAACCCTGCAGGAAAAGTCTAAAAGGACCTTTTAACCCGTTCCCTCCTTCATGGCTTAAGAAAAGCAGCTTTGCTTTTCCTGGGATTCGAAGTCAAAGACCTGTCAGAGTTAATCAGAGAGGATGTGCATAAAGAAAGTGAACGTTGGTTCCCCAAGGGGTTATGTCACCTTAAGGGATGAGGTTGCCTCAATTACTGCTCCAGGGACAAGGCAAGAACGTAATCATTCCTTGGATTGACTGTTTCAGCCCGACGTTGAACTCAGGAGTACCTCTGGAGCCTGATTCCTGCACGCTGTGTGTTTTTAAGAAGTGCCAAGCACATTATTGTGAAGCAGTGAGTGGAGACCTGCAGTCCCAGTGCGGGGTGTCCCTGTGGCTTTGGTTGGGCAGGGTCAGTAAGGGCATTGCTACATCTGTGCAGAAGCATTCCTTGTTCTATGTAGTTTTGTCCTTAATATAAACTTGTGGCAGCAGCACATGTAAAACTGCAGATTTCTGAATTTGGAAGGATTTGGTGGGAAGTAAGGTCCAGATGATGTCAAGAAAAAAAAGATTACGTGATCTACTGTTGAGGCAGTTGGAAACCTGGAAATTAGAGAGTTAGTATTGATTTACATTTTATAGTAAATAAAGATGTCAAGCATTTTTTAAAAATTAAAACCAGTATCTAAGTATAATTTCCTATTGTTAAACTATATTTCCAAGTAAAATCAAAGTAATTTTGTTAATTTTTATATAATGAAAAACAGGAAAATGTCCATCTTATACACATCTTTTGTTAATTCTGAATAAAACTATAGGAGTTCCCGTTGTGGTACAGCGTAAATGAATCCGACTAGGAACCATGAGGTTGCGGGTTTGATTCCTGGCCTCACTCAGTGGCTTAAGGATCCGGCATTGCTGTGGCTGTGGCGTAGGTGGCAGCATAGCTCTGATTTGACCCCTAGCCTGGGAACCTCCATATGCCATGGGGTTTTTTTGCGGCCCTAAAAAGAAAAAAAAGAAAAAATGAGTGAAACTATAATGTAATCACAACACTGACCATTCTGACCATTTCTAGCATAGTAAAGCAAATAAAATAGAAGAATGCTAATTAAAACAGTGTCCTTTTATGACCAAACACTACATAACGATATGTACTTTAATTCACTTTCACACTTTTTGCTGTATTAAGGTTTCCATATTGAGGAATTCTAGTAGTACTCATCACCAAACTGCTGTATTTTCTCCTCCAGAGATAAAAGTTCTGCTTCCCAGTATTTACAATTTGGTAAACTGCGTAAGTGATTAATAAAAGCATTGTCAAATTTGAAACTGTTTACAATACAAATAATTTCATAAGTATCAAGAATTTGTACTACTCCTATCAGCACGTATGTCGGTTTGATAGAACTCTTTGATGAGTCCTCTGGTCTCAGGAGGAGGTAGGTGGTTGATATTTGGTAATAAGTTCGAAGCTCAGCACTTACAAGGTATTTCTTAAGTCTTTCTTACACTTTCTGTTGAGTCAATTGCCAAAAAAAAAAAAAAAAAAAAAAAATCTGTCCTTAGAATAATTGAAAACTGCTCTGGATTGTCATTGAGTGATATATGGCAATACACTTTGATTATAGTAACAGACATTTTTATTTTTTTACCATCCCATTGAACTGTGAAAATAAATGATTTGTCAACTGTTGACAAGCAGATAATTGGTTACTTTGTTCAACTAAAATTATATCTGTTTTTTTAGATCTTCTACAAGGTTAAAAATATTAAACGCCATAAGTCATATTTCAATGAAAACTTAATAGCCTTACAAGATCATCTAAATTCTAGTAAATTACTTGTATTGCTTCACTGCTATGCATTTTTTGTTAAAAGAAAAAAAAAATATACATCCAAACAGTATTGCCAGGATAACATCATTTATTCAACCAGTGGCTCAGGAATCATTTGATAGGTACACTCTATATTTAGTTATTTTAGCTTTAAAGATGTAGGTAGTAGTCTGACAAGTATAATTTAAATAAAGCCCAGTGCATTACCTAAATGCTTGTACCCTGGAAAGTGTCTACTGTTTCAGATGAACATGTTTGGGTTCTTCAAAACATTACTAAAAAGGACATTAGTGAAACCAGGCTCCAAAGCTAATATAATGTTGCTAATATAATACCACAAAATACAAATGTAGTAATATAAAAAGTTATTTTTGAGTCCTACAAGCTATTGCAAATTTCTAAACTTCTACACCTTATTTACCCAACTTTCCTAGTTGTCAGGAGAAATCTTAACAGTGGATAATGCTAGCTTCTGCAAATTCTGACAAGCAATTACAAATCAGATTTCAAAAAATTCATTTTATTCCTTGTGTTACATAGGCTACATATATATACATGTGTGTGTGTGTGTATATATATATATAAGGATAGATGTTTATAAAATATTTATTAAGCACACATAAACATCCATATATAATCATTTTTTATTGGACCAGAATAGATGAGAATGTTAATGCATCTATTTGGTATTTTTATGCATTTCAAAATCACAACTTGATCTGTCAAGGTGATATGAAGTGGAAAATATCAGCTTGCATACATCAAAAGAGTTTAAAGAAAATATATTTTATACTAACACACTTTTCTTCAGTCACAAGGATTGCAAGTAACCTCTTTTGAGAACCTGCTCAAAGCTGAGATAGTAATAAATGGCAAAACAGTATAATGAAAAAATCAATGATTATTATTGACAAGGGATTTCATTTTGATTTCATTTATATATGCCATATCAAGATTAGAAGCATATCTCAGAGATATTGTAAGTTCTGTCTCAAACCACCAGTGAAGTAAGTTTCCTGATAAGAAAGTCACACAATTTTTTTGTTTCCCAGTTCATATAAAACTTATGTTTACAGTATGCTGGTCTGTTACATGTATAGTGGCATTATGCAAAAATAAATGTACATACCTTAATTAAAAAGAAAAATTTTTTAAAAAATGGAGTTCTGTCATGGCTCAGCAGTTAATGAACCTAACTAGCATCCATGAGATTGAGGGTTCTCTCCCTGGCCTTGCTCAGTGGGTTAAGGATTTGGTGTTGCCATGAGCTGTGGTATAGGGTGGTAACTACAGCTCTGATACGCCCCCTAGCCTGGGAACTTCCATATGCCGTGGGTGTGCCCCCTCCCCAATAAAGACAAAAAATAATACTCTTGGGAAAATAGCATCAGTAGACTCCTTCCACGTAGGGTTGATGCAAACCTTCAACTTGTAAAAAATGGAATATATGCAAAGTGCAATAAATAGAAGTGCAATAAAATGAAGTATGCCTGTATTGGAAGTGTATATCTATTGTAAATTACCAGTTTTCACCTATTTCTGAAATGGGCATATAATATACATCAGTAGACATAGCATGGCTATGTTCATATAGATTTACATGAAGTCATAATTATAAGTAGTAACATAAAAGTACATATACAGTAATTTGAATGCATTTGCAAATTATTATATAATTGGTGATAATCAGCATAGAGAATTTAAGTGGTTTACTGCAAATAAGAGTCTCAATCTATGTTTAATATATTATTGAATTCAAACAAATAACTTGATACAGATTTTTCTTTAATTTTCACTTAATTGGATGTAAATTTTTATTAAATCCAAGCTATGGTTGTTCTCTGCAAGAAATCCCCTTACATCTTTGTTAGCTGCTGTATGTTCTATATGTTTTAGTAAAGTTTGTTCTGTTCTTACATTCTGATTATGTAAAGAAAAGGAAAAGGAAAAGGCTGCCATGGCCCATAAAAGAGGGGACTCTGCCCTAGGCTGCTTTCAGCCTTGAACTACAATCCCAGCCCTTCTCTGGGTCTCCATGTTGCAGGCTTTGCCACAGATTTTGGACTTGGCAGCTGCTAAAATATCATGAGCCAGTTCTTTAAAATAAATCTCTCTCTACATAAATGTGTCCATAGCCTATTTGTTCTGTTTCTCTGGAGAACTCTAAAACACTGACCACCTCATGTTAAAATAAGGCACAGACACCCTCAGAAAGGAACGAGAAAATATAAGGAGGAGCCAAGAAAAACTAGAACATTAATTTGCAGAGATGCAAACTGAACTAAGAGCAGTAAAAACCAGAATGAATAATGCAGAAGAACGAATCAGTGATATGGAAGATAGAATAATGGAAATCACCCAATCAGGACAGCAGACAGAAAACCAAGTGAAAAAACAGGAAAGCAATATAAGAGACCTATGGGATAATATAAAGCGGGCCAACATATGCATAATAGGAATTCCAGAAGGAGTAGAAAAAGATAAGGGAATGGAAAATATATTTGAAGAAATTATCGCTGGAAACTTTCCAAATCTAAAGGATACTGAGTTCAAGATACAGGAAGCACAGACGGCCCCAAACAAACTGAACCCAAATAGACCCACACCAAGAAACATCATAATAAAAATGGCAAAAGTTAATGATAAAGAGAGGATCTTAAAGGCAGCAAGAGAAAAGCAGAATGTTACCTACAAGGGAACCTCCATAAGGTTGTCAGCTGATTTCTCTACAGAAACACTACAGGCCAGGAGGGAATGGCAAGAGATATTTAAAGTGCTAAAAGGAAAAAATATGCAACCTAGAATACTCTATACAGCAAAAATATCATTTAAAATAGAAGGAGAAATAAAAATTTTTTCCAATAAACAAAAGCTAAAAGAATGCAGCAACGCAAAACCCAGGTTAAAAGAAATATTGAAAGGGCCTCTCTAAACCAAAAAGAAAGGAAGGAAGGAAAGGGAGGAAAAAGGAGAAAAAAAAAAAGCAGAGGAAGAATTAGGATTGAGGAAACCACAATCAGAGAGCAGTCACTCAAATAAGCCAGCATACAGATTTAATCATGAACATGTTTCAAACCAAAATAAAATTAAAAAGAAAAAAAAAGAGTCATCAAAACCATAAAATGTGGGCAAGGGATGTTAGGAAATAAATAGACCCTTGTTTTGATTGTTTGCTTCTCTTCTTAATTTTAATATAGTAATGAAGTGTTTGAACCTACACATCAGGCTAAAACACACAATTATAGGAAGGGGTTAGCATATTTAAAAAACAGGGCAACCACAAGCCAAAACCAAACATTGCATTTGCAAAAAATGAAAAAAAAAAACAAAACAAAAAAAAAACCACTCAAGCAGATAATAACTGGAGACCTTCCAACCAAAAAAAGAAAGGAAGAATGGAGAACCATAGAATCAACTGGAACACGAGGTTTAAAATGGCAATAAATAATCATCTATCAATTATCACCTTAACTTTCAAAGGACTGAATGCTCCGATCAAAAGACACAGAGTGGCTGAGTGGATAAAAAGGCAAAAACCTTCAATATGCTGCCTACAAGAAACTCACCTTAGGACAAGTGAAAGTGAAGAGGTGGAAAAAAATATTTCATGCCAACAGACATGACAGGAAAGTAGGAGTTTGCAATACTCATCAGACAAAATAGACTTTAAAACAAAAGACATAAAGAAAGGCAAAGCAGGACACTATTTAATGACTAAGGGATCCATCCAAGTAGAGGATGTTACTGTCGTCAACATATATGCTCCAAATTCAGGAGCACCCAGATACATACAACAAATATTAACAGACATAAAGGGAGAAATTGATGGGAATACAATCATAGTAGGAGACTTTAATACCCCCCTCACACCAATGGACAGATCGTCTTTACAGAAAACCAATAAAACAACAGAGATCCTAAAGGAAACAATAAAAAAGTTAGACTTCATTGATATCTTCAGGACACTACATCCAAAAACATCAGAATACACATTCTTCTCAAGTGCAATGGAACTTTCTCAAGAATCGACCACATATTGGGACACAAAGCTAACCTCAACAAATTTAGGAGCATAGAAATTATCTTAAGTATCTTCTCTGACCACAATGCCATGAAACTAGAAATCAACCATGGGAAAGAAATGAGAAAAAACCTACTACAGGAGACTAAACAGCATGCTACTAAAAACCCAATGGGTCAATGAGGAAATCAAGAAGGAAATTAAAAAATACCTTGAAACAAATGATAATGAAGACACAACCTCTCAAAATCTATGGGATGCTGCAAAAGCAGTGCTCAGAGGGAAATTTATAGCGATACAGGCCTTTCTCAAAAAAGAAGAAAGATCCCAAATCGAACACTTAACCCTCCACCTAAATGAATTAGAAAAAGAAGAACAAAAAAGACCTTAAGTCGGCAAAAGGAAGGAAATTATAAAGATCAAAGAGGAAATCAATAAAATAGAGATTCAAAAAGCAATAGAGAAAATTAATAAAACCAAGAGCTGGTTCTTTGAAAAGGTAAACAAAATTGACAAACCCCTGGCCAGACTCACTAAAAAGAGGAGAGAAAGAACTCAAATAAACAGAATTATAAATGAAAATGGAGAAATCACAACGAATACTGCAGAAATACAAAAAACCACAAGAGAACACTATCAACAATTATATGCCAACAAACTTGACAATCTGGAAGAAATGGACAATTTTCTAGAATCTTATAGCATGCCAAAACTGAATCAAGAGGAAAGAGACCAAAAAAACAGACTAATCACTAGAAATGAAATTGAATATGTCATAAAAACACTCCCTACAAGTAAAAGTCCAGGACCAAATGGCTTCACAGGTGAATTCTACCAAACATAAAAAGATGAATTTATCTTCCTTCCCCTTAAAATTTTTCAAAAGGTTAAAGAAGAAGGAACACTCCCAAAGACATGCTATGAGGCCACCATCAACCTAATTCCAAAAACAAACAAAGATTCCACCACCAAAAAAAAAAAAAAGCTATAGCCCAATATCTTTGATGAATATAGACACAAAAATTCTCAACAAAATTTTAGCCATCTGAATCCAACAATACATCAAAAAAATCATAGACCACGACCAGGTGGGATTCATTCCAGGGGCACAAGGATAGTTCAGCATATGCAAAACAATTAATGCCATAGACCACATTAACAAAAGAACAATAAAAAACTACATGATCATCTCAATAGATGCAGAAAAAGCATTTGACAAAGTCCATTCATGATCAAGACCCTCACCAAAGTGGGTATAGAGGGAACATTCCTGAACATAATCAAAGCCATTTATGACAAACCCACAGCAAATATAATATTCAACGGAGAAAAACTGAAAGCCTTTCCACCAAAATCTGGAACAAGGCACGGATGTCCTCTCTTACCACTGCTATTCAATATAGTATTGGAAGTACTAGCCTAGCCTAATCAGACAAACAAAAGAAATAAATGGCATCCAAATAGGAAGAAAAGAGGTAAAACTGTCACTGTATGCAGATGACATGATACTATACATAGAAATCCCTAAGGACTCAACCCCAAAACTACTTGACCTGATCAACAAATTCTGCAATGAAGCAGGATATAAAATTAACATTCAGAAATCAGTCACATTTCTGTATACTAACAGCGAACTATTAGAAAATAAATACAGAAATACAATACCTTTTAAAATTGCACCCTCCAAAATTCAAATACCTGGGAATACACCTGACCAAGGAGTTAAAGGACTTATATGCCGAGAACCATAAAACATTAATCAAGGAAATTAAAGAAGATGGAAAGAAATGGAAAGATATTCCATGCTCCTGGGTTGGAAAAATCAACATTGTAAAAACTGCCATACTACCCAAAGCAATCTACAGAGTCAATACAATCCCTATCCAATCACCCATAACTTTTCTCACAGAACTACAACAAACAATCCAAAAACTTATATGGAACCACAAAAGACCCAGAATTGCCAAAGCATTCCTGAGAAACAAAAACCAAGTAGGGGGCATCACTCTCCCAGACTACAGGCAATATTACAAAGCCACAGTCATCAAGACAGTGTGGTACTGGTACCAAAACAGACAGACAGACCAACGGAACAGAATAGAGAACCCAGAAATAAACCCTGACACCTATGGTCAATTAATCTTTGACAAGGGAGGCAAGAACATAAAATGGGAAAAAGAAAGTCTATTCCGCAAGCATTGCTGGGAAACCTGGACAGCTGCATGCACAGCAATGAATCTAGAACACACCCTCACACCATGCACCAAAATAAACTCAAAATGGCTGAAAGACTTAAATATAAGACAAGACACCATCACACTGCTGGAAGAGAACATAGGCAAAACATTCTCTGACATCAACCTTGTGAATATTTTCTCAGGTCAGTCTCCCAAAGTAACAGAAATAAGAGCAAAGATAAAGCAATGGGACCTAGTCAAAGTGACAAGCTTTTGCACAGCAAAGGAAACCAAACAGAAAACAAAAAGACATCGTACACAATGGGAGAAAATAGTTTCCAATGATGCAACTGGCAAGGGCTTAATCTCTAGAATATACAAGCAACTTATACACCTCAACAGCTAAAAAGCCAACAACCCAAATGGAAAAATGGGCAAAAGACCTGAATAGACCATTCTCCAAGGAAGATGTACAGATGGCCAGCAAGCACATGAAAAAATGCTCAACATCCCTGATCATTAGAGCAATGCAAATCAAACCTACCATGAGATACCACCTCACTCCAGTCAGAATGGCCATCATTCATAAGTCCACAAATAACAAATGCTGGAAGGGTTGTGGAGGAAAGGGAACCCTCCTGCACTGTTGGTGGGAATGTAAACTGGTACAACCGTTTTGGAGAACAGTGTGCAGATTATCTTCAAAATCTATACATAGAAGTACCGTATGACCCAGTAATCCCACTCTTGGGCATACATCCGGAGAAAACATTCCTTGAAAAGGACACATGTACCCGCATGTTCATTGCAGCATTATTCACAATAGCCAAGACATGGAAACAACCCAAATGTCCACTGGCAGATGATTAGATTAAGATGTGTTATATACACACAATGGAATACTACTCAGCCATAAAAAAGAACGAAATAATGCCATTTGCAGCAACATGAATGGAACTAGAGACTCTCATACTGAATGAGAGTCAGATAGAGAAAGTCAGATAGAGAAAGACAAATACCATATGATGTCACTTATAACTGCAATCTAATATCCAGCACAAATGAACATCTCCACAGAAAAGGAAATCATGGACTTGGAGAAGAGACTTGTGGTTACCAAGGGGGAAGGGGAGGGAGTGGGGGGGACTGGGAGCTTGGGGTAAATAGTTGCAGAATGATGTCTTCAGGATGGATTAGCATTGGAATACTGTTGTGTAGCATTGGGAATGTTGTCTAGTCCCTTATGATGGAACATGTAACATGAGAAAAAAGAATGTATACATGTATGTGTAACTGAGTCACTATGCTGTACAGGAGTAAAAAAATATACACATAAATAAATGATAAAAAATAAATTTTTTAAAATAACAAGAAGCTTTTAAAAATTAATGGATCACTACTAATATGCCACCAGTACATATGTTCATGTTCTATTTCCTCAGCTTGACTAACATTGAGAATAAGAACAATTTATTTCTCCATATATCATGTGCTACTGGGGAAAATAAGATGCAACCAATGAAACGGATTTGTTTCTTTGCGAAATAATAAGATTAAGCAAGGACTATGGACTGACCTACTGGTTATAACACATTATTGATGTCTAAGCAAAAGGAAAATAACAGGGGTATGGTCGTTAAATAGAAAACTTTTACTCCTCTTACTGGACCAAGAAGATATTCGAAGAAGAAAATGTTGGAAAAACTAAACATTTCAGTAAGGATTTACATGGTCTGGAAACTGATTTTCTTGGTATTTTTCTTCTTCATGCTGGTAGACTCCCTTTTCTTAAAAAAACAAAAACAAAAACACAACACCTGACTGATAGCCATATTCAGATTAAACTACGCAATACTTTTAAAATAGATTTCAAGTAGTTGTTTAATACATGGCATAGGTTAATCCCCTTCCTTCCTACTCCACGTACATTCTGGTTTCTTGCCCTTCATAGTGTTAATGTGTGAGAGATGCCTTTTTAATGAGCTAACCAGAGGAAGTAACTTGTAAAATTCCTTTATCCAACAGGCTGTACAAAGAGCAGTAGCTGATCTGGGATATATGCTGCCCAGGGATCACACTTAATTCATTTCTACTTGAGCGTGCTTTAAAAACGACTTCCCTGCTGTGCACCCCTGCCAAACCTAAGAGAGATCTGCCTGTTCCAGAAATCCCTCCGACCGGCGTCCTTGCTGTCTCCAGGTTCCTCTCACTGTTTTGTTAAAAGTGCATCGCCGGAGAGCTTACTTTGATTGAGTCTGTCACAACGTATAGGACCTTCAATGATTTTTAAATTATGAAAGGTATTTTATATAACTGTGAACATTATGCCTGACCCTGGGATTATAGAAAATTTCTGATGTGTAGTTCAACCATTATCCGTTTTCAAAAAAGTTCAATTATTTTTTAGCTCTCAAACTTGCAGAGCATGCTTTCAAGGACAAATGCTGAACAAACTCGCTTTGAATTGCTTTCGTTTTATGCATTCTATCATGTTTATGTAGCTGAAATATTCCACAGAATGCTATGGTCAGATAATTCAACCTACTTTGAAACCCATCCAGTTTACAAAGCAGGGCACGCTTATGAAACGAGAGGTGGAGACAATGTGCATCGGGACAGACACTGTCTGATCTGCGACCACACTCCCTGGCCTCATTCTGACGCTGAGGGTCCAAAAACGAGAGGCTGGTGCAAACCAGCCTCTGGTGTCCATGGGATGGTATGACAGCTCTTCAACTTTCAGGCTGTGCAATCCCAATCAAATAGGGCTGAAGTTGTGAATATATTAAATTAGATTATCTATGTAAAGTGCCTGCATATAACAAACACTGCCTTCAAGTTTATTAGTTATATTAATTGTAACACTCCACTAGCTACAGACAACACACCATAAGGGGAAGACAAATGGATTCAAATTGAAATGCAGTAATCCATAAATCGAACTCTGCTTTTCATTATTTTTTCAGAGATTCTTTGAGAAAGGAAAGGAAGTTTCCTATACTGTTTATGTACATGTTTAAAGTATAAGCTGCTGTCATTTAGGTTAAACTGCAATTTTCTCTTCACATCTCCCCCTCCTTCTAGCGACCTTTTACCCTTGGTGGGGGCTGTATCTCATTCTTCGGTTCTCATAGTTACAGCCCGAGACTTGAACTGCTTTTCTCAGAGGAAAGCAGTTTAATTATTGGGCATATATATATTTGTGTTTCTATTTCTACTGCTTTATTTCTCTTTATGATTGGAATAGCAGAAAGGCTTACTTTATCACAGAGACAGGAGACACCCATTAAACCTTATCTTTTTAAAGGATTTTGGTGTTATCTGGAAAAGGTATGTGGAAGCATGTGAACTCTTAGACTTGCCTATTTATGAAAACAAGTCTTGTGATTTCAGTTTTCATGAAAAAAGACCTCAGCATCCGGAAATGAAGAGGGCTCAGTGACAGCATTCACGTGCCCTACTCAAAACTCAGTCTCTATTGCTGTGTACGCACTGCAGAAAACTGCACAGTTCAGTAGCTGTTTTTTTTGTGTTTTCTATGCATTTCTGTCCTTCAAAACATTTACTTATATTCCCTTTATTTGAATAAGGTCCTAACCAAAATAATTATGTAGGTAGCTTTTTATCAGAAAAGATTAAAAAGGCAAAAAAATACCCTGAGTGCATAATGATTCCTGGTACCATTTTGTTCTATATCTGCAAACTACTATTTAAATATCAACTTTTTTTTAATCTTTTATTTTTAGGCCCACCCCCACGACATATGGAGGTTCCCAGGATAGGGGTCGAATTGAAGCTGTAGCTGCTGGCCTACTCCACAGCCACAGTAATGCCAGATCCAAGCCATGTCTGTGACCTACACCACGGCCCATGGCAACACCAGATCCTAACCCAGGGATCAAACCTGCATCCTCATGGATGCCAGTTAGTTCGTTTCCACTGAGCCACAATGGGAACCCCTAAATATTGACTTTTCTTAGACTTCTCTGCTAATGAGCATTCTTTTCTTTTTTTTTTTGGTCTTTTTGCCTTTTCATGTGCTTCCCATGGCACATGGAGGTTTCCAGGCTAGGGGTCAAATCAGAGCTGTAGCCACTGTTGTAGGCCAGAGCCACAGCAACACAGGATCCGAACCACGTCTGCGACCTACACCACAGCTGAGGGCAACGCCAGATCCTTAACCCACTGAGCAAGGCCAGGGATGGAACCCGCAACCTCATGGCTCCTAGTCGGATTCGCTGACCATTGCGCCATGATGGGAACTCCAGCATTAGCATTCTTAAATAATTAAACAAAACTTTAAACATATTAAGCCACTATATATGTATCACATATCTGTATCTATATTTATATATTATCACAAGTAATGTTGCAATATACTTATGAAGCTCCACATAGTAAATCTGCCTCGTGTGCCTGAGGGCATAGGCAGGAGTGAAGAAAACCTTGCAGAGCTCATTACAGTCCCAGCAATATTTTTCCGTCTCTAAAACATCAGCAGCAGGAACAAGGACCAGACTCCTGAACTTTATGTGTTCCTTGCTACACTGCCCCTCCTGAGGCCAGACTGAAGATCGGAACACAGAGAGCTACTACAGGTCCCTCGTGACTAGCAGAAAAATACCCTCAGCCACAACCACACGAAGAAACGATCAGAACAGCCCTCACTACTTTGATCTCTGTTCTATCAGTGAACATGAGAAATCCCAAACTCCCAGGCTGTCGCTCATTACCTCTCACTTCCATTGCGACATAGTTCTGTGCATTTCATAATCTAACCCCACACGTGCCCTTACCCAACTCCAAAACCTTCATTGCCAAGGTATCTAAAATATGCTTTATCTTGAACCTCTTCTATTTCCTCTAGTTTCTACTTCTGAATGAAACAGGCATCTCCCTTGAGAACACTGCATTTGCTTTTAAGATAACCTCAAGCGGCTGCTCTTTTGTTTGTTTCTTCCACAGCACTCTTAAATTGGGTTTGTGAGGCTACAGTCCTTAAATCATCATCACCAAGTCCAAAGCAATGTCTTATCCACACAGATCCCTCAGAACCAGCAGCGCTGAAGTACATACCATTAGACCATACCGGCTGCCTTCAATAAGTTAAATTATTTCAAAGGGTGTGATCCTTATGACACTATAAATGCAGCGAACTGTCCACCTACATTCTTTAAGCGGAATTTTCTTCTTCTGGTTGAAAACACGAATCTCAATTCAGCTTTCACTAGAATGAAGTCCATGGACAAGAAGTTTCCAAAGACAAATGCCAGTCCATGTTATCATTTGTCTATGGTATAATATATAATGTAACATAATGAACATAAAACGTACTTAGTGTCGGGGAATTAAGCTAGCACTGTGCCCCAATCTAACAAAAGTTGACTGCACAAGCTGATAGAAAGACGCCACACCCCTGGGTAATGAACTATAAAACAAATGGCCATGGATAGACCAGGACAGCCAAGAGAAAATGTTCTGTTGCTACTGAACTATTTACAAGGGCACTTGCACTGGAAATAAAACACAGTATACTCTACTATTTTAAATGTTTTAAAATTAAGATAAAATGACACATAGTAACAGCAAACCAGTAATTCTGCAATTAGGAGATTAGGAGAAAATACTCATTTGTGTAGACCTGTCTGTCCCCCCAAATATATATGCATTTATCTGTACATATAATAAAATACAATATATTTCACCATATATTATATGATTAAAATTATTTTGAACCATTTAAAACTTTTTTTTTTTTTCTTTTTAGGGCCATACCTGTGGAATATGGACGTTTCCAGGCTAGGAATCAAATCAAAGTTACAGCTACTGGCCTATGCCAGAGCCTTAGCAATGCAGGATCTGAGCCACGTCTGTGATCTCCATCACAGCTCTTGGCAATGCTGGATCCACTGAGGGAGGCCAGGGATCAAACCCGCAGCCTCAAACCATAAATCTCAGGTTCGTTACCACTGAGCCACAACCGGAACTTCCTTAAACCTTCTAAAAAAGTGATTTCTTTTTCCAAATTCAGACTTATATGAAAAGAGAATATTATACCTTTAAGCCAATGTAACATATACATAGTTTACTTATTTTAAAATCCTAACTTGTGTCATTCCAGAGAAGTATGATAATATTTGAGAAGTCCTTTCCGAAGATCCAACCAAATTAGGAAAATAAAAACATCACTTTTTCAGTTTAGGATTTCATGGATGCCAAATTATTATATGAGAAGTACTACTGTGGTTTGGAAAGTCCATTTTTTCTCTGGAGATGCAGAATTATCGATCTTATTGAGAATGTTTCTATGAGGTTATTGATAGTGTATAACTTCATTCATGTATTAACTCTGTTAATGAATACATGAGCGTTTATTACGTGCCCATTAATGTTCTAGAAACTAGTGTTAGAACAATAAACAAAATTCTTCTGCACAGAAAAATTAAAGCAAAGAAGAAGATAGAAACCATTGAGACAGTTCCAAAGGTTAATCATCAAGAAGTTAGGAGAGCTGACTTTTAGTAGAGGACTGAAAAGCAGAGTAGACAAGCATGTGGATATCTGGGGAAAGAGCATCTCAAGGGCAGAGAATAGCAAGTATAAATGCCCAGAAGTAGAAATGTCGTATACGAACAGCATGGAGGCCAGTGTGACCGTAACGGAGAGGACAAGGGAGAAATGGCAGCATATGCAGTCAAAGAAGGGGTGGCCGGTCACATGGGGCTTTGCAGGTCTTTTCTATGAGGAGATGAATGGCTGTTTCAGACTCAGAAGTGACACAATCCGAATTCTGACTTTTAAAGAACACTAAACCTGTTTTACTGTTTTCAGTGGCAGCTGTGAGACTGTCATCGATAGTCAAATCTGGATGACTTTCAATGGAAAGGATGGTGGGTACACGCAGATGGGACTGACTTCAACACTGAGCAGCGAGGTAATGACTTCATCGTCTGCTGCACAAGGACCAGGTTTTTGACGGAAGAGAGGTCAGGACCTCGGTTTTATACACTGAATCGAACAAATTTTGATTGTGAACATCATACACCGACCTTTTAAATGGGCTTCTGACACCAAGTTGCAGTTGACACTACTGAGTGACACACTGAAATCAGGCACGATGGGATGACGCCAGGCCAACAGTTCAACTTCACTAGCATTTCTAACCTGTGTCAATGGAGCAATGCTGGTTTGTATAATAATTTAAATAAATGTAATAGAAAAACGCAACAGAGTAAGAAATAGGTGCCATGAAAGTGGAAACTTCATTAATTTCATACCATTTAGACAACATGGAAATCCCTAAGCATGTCAAAAGCTGTAGCAAACCTTCCCCTTTTAACAGACAATATTTGAGTTTAAATAAAATAAAATAATGTTTATGAGCTTGTAGAAAATGTTGGAAATATATTTTTAATGATGGTGCCTGAAGCTGTTCTAGAGTTTTATGATATTCAAATTCCCTGAGAAAAGAATTTCCTTATACCCAATTAATGTAAACTCCATGTTGCTTTTGCGCTTGAAATTCAAGTACATATTTTGTTAGTATTTTTATGCAAAAAGTAAGGTATCACTTGCCTAGTCTTGATTTGGAAAGAAACTGCCATCATTAAGTCATTTAAAACCAATTTAGTGTAATAACCTATAATGGAAAAGAATCTGAAAAAAAATATATATCTGAATCACTTTGCTGAACACTTAAAATTAACTCTGAAAAAAACAATTTATCTTATACAATAAAATTAGATGCATTGTGTCTTGAGCTCCTATTATTTTCTGGTATAGCTTTGCTTTCAAAAGGAACACAATTGAAGGAACAAAGCCATTAAGAAGATATTACGTTTGATGGGAAAGTAATAGATTTTTGTAATATGTTTATCAGAGAGTCAGAGGTAAAGATTTCTCATGCCCTGATTCTCAAGTATAGTGATAATTATTTTATAACTTATCTTGGGGACTCTTGTTGGGAGGCTCTGATAATAGGCTTATTCATTCAATTTAAATATTAATTCATGGTGAAATTCCTGCTTTTCATCTACTTCTGTTGCCATTTAATCTATAAGCACATTAGGTTCATAGGCAGATTACAGTGAAGGAAGGTTCTAACTTCTAGATGTGCTATTGGAACATACAAGCAGAACTGCCGCTATCTTGGGGAAAGGTGACGTTAATGACCAGGTGCACTAGATTATTTTCCTAGTGGATTCAGACTCAAGAAATAAGGAATGAAAACTTCAGAGAAGATGCGAATTGTCAGAAAGCTAACTAGAGGAGGGAAAACATGAAAGATGCAGATATGTGTATATCTTAGCTTACAAAAAAGAGAAAAATAAACTCAATTAATAGGGGTATATAAAATTAATGGAAAAGAATAAAAGAAAATGAAAATTTAATTTATACTGACAGGAGACAAAGGTCAAAGTACATTTCAAAGTTAGGAAAACATTATATAAATCATCATTACATGAAATGAGCAATGGTTCTCCTTCCTCTGCCTGAGGTGAAATCTACTACTGAGCTAGGACCAACGGATAAGATTTCTCTATATTGTTTTCCCTGGGCTGTGATATGTGGTTGTGCATTAAGTTTGGGGATCAGATATTTTTAAAACTTGAACAGCACATTTTGCAACTTTATAATCATTTCAATATTTATACTCTGTCAACAACAGTAAGTATAGTACAATAAAATATTTTGTTTCTTTTATACCAAATTAAAACAAAATAGCTATTGACAACCTACAGAATGAGAGAAAATACTTGCCAACAGAGGGATCAATCACCAAAATATACGAACATTTCATGGAGCTTTATATCAAAACAAACAGACAAACAAACAACCCAATCAAAAAATGGACAGAAGATCTAAATAGACTTTTCTCCAAAGAAGACATACAGATGGCCAAGAGGCACAAAAAAGATGCTCACCATCATAAATTATTAGAGAATTGCAAATTGAAACTACAATGACGCATCACCTCACACCAGTCAGAATGGCCATGATCAAAAAGTCTACCAACAATAAAGGCTGCAGAGGATGTGGAGAAAAGGGAACCCTCCCACACTGTTGGTGGGAATGTAAATCAGTATGACCGCTATGGAGAACAGTATGGAGGGTCCTTGAAACACTAAATACAGAACTACCATCTGATCCAGCAACCCCACTCCTGGGCATTTATCTGGAGAAAACCATGATCTGAAAAGAATCATGCACCCCGATGCTCACTTCAGCACTCTGTACAACAGCCGAGACGTGCACACAACCTACATGTCCATTCTCAGGGAATGGACAGAGAAGCTATGTTGTATACATACAACGGAATATTTAGCCAGACTATAGAATGAAATAATGCCATTTGCAGCAACATGGATGGACCAAGAGATTGTCATATTAAGTAAAGTAAGTCAGACAGAGGAAGACAAATATCATATGCTATCACTTATAAGAGGAATCTAAAAAAAAAAAATGATATAAGCAAACTTATTTACAAAACAGAAACAGACTCACAGACTTAGAAAACAAATTTATGGTTATCAAAACGGAAAGGTGGGGGAGGAGGGATAAATTAGGGGTTTGGGATTTATATATTCATACTACTACATACGAAATAGATAATGAACAAGGACCTCCTGTATAGCACAGGGAACTCTACTCAGTTTTCTGTAATAACCTATATGGGGAAAGAATCTAAAGAAGAATGGGTACATGTACATGTATAACTGAATCATTTTATGTACACCTGAAACTCACACAGCATTGTAAGACAAGTTATACTTCAATAAAAAATAAAAAATAAAAATTTTTAAAAACAGCTGTTAACAATGGTTTCGACATGTCCATGGTAAAACTGCTACTGTGTTGTCCCTGCTTGGATTTCAGCCTTAGATAAGCCTAAGAGAACAAATGAACCCAAACTCTTGATCACTCAGGTGAGAAATGTCTCTCTAGGAATGCATATTGTTCACAAGTGTGCTTGCAAATAAAGGTGTTTAATTGTATCATAAATGGCAATTCTAAAACTGCAAGGATGACAGCAATCTTACCCAAATGTAAAACACTTTTTTATAGTTCTTACAAGAGGGAAGACGTAGATTATATTTCAAACCTGGTCCAGAGACAGGATTTTCGCTTGTTTAAGCCTTTTTTCAGACATCTCCTTTATCATAATGTTCCCTCTGAAAATGCACTTCACTTGTTTGCCTAATTAATTATGCTTCCAAAAATTTACTATGAGTTTTTTTTTCACCCAAAAGAAAACTTCACTGGATATAAAGGACTTTACATAAACGCTTCTCCATTAAGAAATGAGCACTAAAATGAATGCGTTTCACAGCTAAACAGAAGTTCGAAGACATGGCTTTAAGTTTGCTTATTCATATAGTTTTATTTTTACTCCTGGGAAAGTTGGAAATTTGAATAAACGTAGTAATCAAAGATGATTCGTCTAGGAGAGCAAAATGTTTTTAAGATTATTTTTTTAAACCCTGATCTTACAAATTGGCTCTAAATTCAAGTCTTCCATTTATTCAACCCCAAATCTTGGAATCACTCATCACCCATCTTTTTGTGCTTATCTTATCCAGTTCACGTTCAACTGTAGATGTCCCCACCTTTGTTTTATGCAGAATCTGAATACTTACCACTACCTCATCTCCAGGCAGCCTCATCTCTCAGGTAAACTATTTCTGTATCCTCTAAATGAGAACATTTACATGCTGCTTTTACGTTTGCCTCAAACAGATAATTTCCAAAATGGTCTTCCTGAAATATGGCAATTCCACCGCTCTTGACTCAAATCCCTCCAAAAGTTTCCCATTTCACTCAAAAAAACAAACAAAAACCTACTCTCCTTATCACACCCCTTCCCAGTCACCTCTGTGACACCCTCTTCTACTGACCTCCCTCCGTCTGACCGGCTCCGACTGTACCTCTGCCTTGTACGTCCTCAGTTCCACCACACACACTCCTCCAGTCATTCACAGTGTTAGTCTCCAGGCCTGGACTGTTTATCTTCAAAAACTACAAGCTCTGCCTTTCCTTGTTATTTGGGCATCTGCTCAAACACTCAAATATCAAATGAGGATCCTTTAAAAAAAAGCACCGCCTACTCTCCATTCACTCATTCTACTCTGTTTATCCCACACGCAACCAGATGCAGTCAACATTTTGTGTTGTATTTTTTCTGTCTTCTTCCAATCTAAGTCTCTTGAAGGCTTATGTTATCTCATAGCGAGGTATAGTGAAATAACTCAAATTAATAATAAAAAAATTATTTTCTCTTGTAATCATATTACCAAATATAGAAATGTAAATCGGGAAAAAAAATTGCCGACATCAAATACCATATACATCAATTGAGGTATGCATTCCAATATTCTCTCTGTTTTGATGTTGGGTTTATTTCACATTTTTCAAGATTTGACAAAACTTTTGTGATGCACATGAGCAAAGGGGGAAGGTTCAAGTTTGTGGAGTTTAGCAGACCTTATCTTGAGTTCTGAAGTTTATCAGTTAACAGCTGTATGACTGCCCACAGCACAACTGCAAAAATCTCACTTCCCCATCTTCCAAATGGAGCTGGTAATAAATTCTAAAATCTGTGCAGTCTAGGGTTCTGAGCAGTGAGGATCAGTTGGGACAATCCACACCGACTGTTTATTAGCATTTTCTCTGGCACAAAGGAGTACCAAAATACGTTAATTTCGTCGTTGCATTAAATAAATAAATATAGATTATGCGTGGAACATGTAAAAACTCGACTAAGAAAGAAAAAATATTAATCGTCTCTCGATAGGAAATTTGAAAAATATATCATAGTGTAATATATAAAACACTTGCAAAGTTAATCATAAAGTTTAGCTTGTGCTTGGTCTATCATCTTAATATTAGGTCTATTATCATTCTCAATGTTAATTTCATAACTTACCATGAATTACCTCACGAAAGTGTGGCTTTCCCACACAAATCTGTTGCTTGCTCATTACAACCCAGCCCCTGGCCCAGGGTGAGATAAAATACCCCTCATCACTTAATCACAAGTATGAGAGTGTTATCACAATATATTCATACACGGCGAGAAATATTTACAAAGAGAATTAGTACAAATGTTCAGAACAATCTACAAGTAATCCTCATTCAGGAAGACATGCTTTTCTAAATGCAACAAATGTAAACTTGATCTTCTATTCAGAATAGTTACAGCTCAGAATAACTTGACATCATCACAATTCCTTCTCTAGCATAATAAAAATGTGTGTGTGTTTGTACAAAAACTCAGCTCCAACAAAATACCATTTCTATGAAGAAAACTGGAAATTCTTAATAGTCACATTTATTGGACTTGGTAGAAGTTCTGAAGTTCAAATTTGCGTCTATCATGGATCAGGTAAAATTCTGGGCATGGCTGCCTTCCCCAGTCATTTCTGCTAGTTATGGACAGAGCCTGGGCTTTCTATTTCCCTGTCTTCTGTATCTACTCCAAGAACTAAGGAGACAAGTGCACAGTGTTTTGTCATTTTATTAGCAAATCTGCGGGGAGGTGTTTGAAATGTGCAGGCTTTCAGTTCTTCCTAGGCGACTGATGTTGACCACACTTGAGAGCAAATGGACCACGGAGAAAGTTACGAGTGAAAGTAGAAAGTGCCCTCGGCCTCACCTAAGGACCTTCAAGATTCATTTACAGCGGAAGATTTTAGGACAAAAGTTAGGGTAGACTGGTAAAGCGTGAAAAATAACTGTGAGGAACTAACGCAAAGAGCATTGCAAAAACCAGAGGTCAGTTAAATATCTGGAATGTTGCTAAAGAATCCAAGTAAAGGAAAAACTGAAAAAGATAAATTTGATTTAATGATCTAAGCCGGGTCATTTCAGAGACATGGTGGAGAAAAAAGCAAAAAAAAAAAAAAAAAAAAAAAAAAAATCATTTTAAAAGGGGAGTGGGGGCAATGAAGAGAAAATATTATTTATTCACACAATAGTTATTGAATAAAAGTAAAACTTATATGCAAAAACATTTCTTTGAAGACCTAACTTTCTAGACCAAAATACCTCTATTTTTTCAAATGTTCCTCCAACTTCAAAATATTTTCTATCACTTGCCTAAAGCTTCTCATACATATCAATAACATAATTTGTTAACATAAGAAAATTGTTATTATGTCCTAAGCATAACAGTTGTAGATGTAGGTGAGAGATGACAGCAAACGCCTATTGTAGCCTATTATAAATTACTTCAAAAAATTGGAATCTGTTTTACATAGCTAAAATGTTTCATGAAATATCCATCAATTTTTTTTCTCTACCAACCATTTCACTGAAAGCAAAGAGTAAAACATATTATGATATTCTAAAAGCCAGTCAAAGGACTATGAACTGGAGTGATGAAGAGTTTATGAACATCATACACGCAAACAGCAAAGCCTAGAAAAAGACAGTCAAAACATTTTTAATTTTTACCAAATATTATGTCAACCTTTTCTTTAAAATATAACTCTGCCACAACTTTGATATCAAGAAAGTTAAAACAAGGATATTCAAAGTAAAAATTTAGTTGCTAAATTCAGGTTAAAATCGAAATAAAGCATATCCACAGATACATATTTTTAAACATAACCACTTGAAATACATATTCATCAGAACTAATTCATCTAACTCCAATCACATCTTATTTTAAGTTCAGAAGCACTGGTAATTTTTGCCTTTATTATAAGGAAAGAACAATCACATTAGAAAGCCTTGTCATTCTCCCAGTAATGAGTTTAATACGACATTTGGGAAAGTGCTTTGCTGTGACTAGAATAGCAATGTTGATTTTACATTTTAAAATAAGCTTCAAAACACATACAGTGAGAACAGTTTCAGACAGGGATTTATTTTTCCTCTCATTTCAATTTGAATGTGAGTTAAGTTCTAAATTACCGTAATTGTGAACTGTTTTCATGTTACTATAAAGTTTCAAATTGTGGGCTAAGTCTAATTCTGGAAGCAGAATCTCATCAATAGAAAATGATTTTCAAAACTGCTATTATTGATTTTTAGTCCAAGGTATTTTCTTTATATGCAGGGCAAATTCTAATGATTACACATTAAATTGGAAGTGTTAAAGTGAACAAAACTTCCATACTCGAATCACAATGTGGTAAAGAAGAATTTTTGTTAGTCCAACCTTTTAAAGCTATTACATCTGGTTTTGGACTTGAAACTTGTACAGATCTGTGCCTAAGGACATTTTGAAGAAAACAAAAGGGATGACTATTGAAATACAGTTTATTTCTAATCAGTATTATTCATCCGTATTTTCCACCTCAAAATCTTTCTTGAAAGTGTCATTTCATAACACTAAGTATTGTTAAAATGAAACCTGGAGAGTTAAACAGGTGAGGAAGATTTTCTTGGAGGCTCTTGCAAAAGACAAGGGAAAACGTAATAACACAGTCTGAACCTAACACCTTAAAAATAAAAGGACAGAATTTTTTTTTTTTTTTTTTTTTTTTTTTGTCTTTTGTCTTTTTTGTTGTTGTTGTTGTTGTTATTGTTGCTATTTCTTGGGCTGCTCCCCGCGGCATATGGAGGTTTCCAGGCTAGGGGTTGAATCGGAGCTGTAGCCACCGGCCTGCGCCAGAGCCACAGCAATACGGGATCCGAGCCGCGTCTGCAACCTACACCACAGCTCACGGCAACGCCGGACCGTTAACCCACTGAGCAAGGGCAGGGATCGAACCCGCAACCTCATGGTTCCTAGTTGGATTCGTTAACCACTGCGCCATGACGGGAACTCCAGGACAGAATTTTTAAGAGTAGAGTTTGAGGAATCTCAGGTCATGGGTGTGTGCTAATCAGCCTACCTTCATGACAGGAGGTGGTTTCATACCTGAGAAAGATGCACACTGCAGTTAGGCTCCTTCACGTCCACAGGGGCTGGGATGCAGAGATGCCAGCATCTTTGATGATGACAGTTCCAGGTCCTAGAGAAAGGCAGTCCTGGGTTGTAAAATCGGTAAGATATTCTTTAAAAAGATTTACATGTTAAAGAGGCAAAGAAGTTTTCAAGTTTTCTAAAGCAAATGGTCCAAGAAAAGAGATGTGGGGGTGGTGGGGAGGGCTCTGTAGTTAAGCTAGATGGAATCTGTAAGGGGCAGAGTAGGAGGGAAGTCATGGGCCTAGAGGCAGAAAGAAGTCTGTCTGAAGGTTGGTCAGGTTTAGAGAAATATCCACACTATGTTGGTCAGCAGTTTTTATTTTATTTTTAAGACTATTCTTTTTCAAGTAATTTTAGGATCACAGCAAAACTGAGAGGACAGGGATTTCTCATAAACCCTCCGCCCCTCACACACGTGTGCCTCCCTCACTGTCAATATCCCCCACCAGAATGTGACAATTGAGCCTACACCCATACATCAAAATCACCTAAGGTTGATGGTTTACCTGAGTGTTCAGAGTGGATGTGGACAAACCTAGAGTGGCGTGACTTCATCACTATGATATCACACAGCATACTTTCACTGCCGTAAAAATTCTCTGTCCTCTGCCTATTCAGCCTTCCCCCTACCCTGACGCTTGGGAACCACTGGTCTTTTTACTGTCACCATGATTTTGTCTTCTCAGAATATCATAGAGTTGGAATCTTAAAGTATATAGCTTTTTCAGACTTGCTGCTTCATTTTAGCTGCACCTGCAGCTTGCAGAAGTTCCAGAGCCAGGGATCTAACTGGCACCGCAAAAGTGACAATGCCAGATCCCTAACATGATGAGCCACAAGGGAATGCCTCAGATTGGTTTCTTTCATCTAGTATCATGCATTTACGTTTCCCTCCTGTCTTTTCATGGCTTGATAACGTATTTCTTTTTAGTGCTGAGTAATATTCCACTGCATCTAGACGTATCACAGTTTATTAACCCATTCACCTGCTGAAGGGAGTCTAGTCTAGTTTCAGCAATGGTTAATAAAGCTGCTATTAATAACATCATCAATGTGCAGGTTTTTGTATGGACATGTTTTCTACGCCTTTAGGTAAAATCTAAGGAGCATGACTGCTGGATCGGAGAGTAAATGTTGAGTTTTGTTAAGAAACTGTCAAAGTGCCTGGCAAAGTGGCTGTATTGTTTTGTCAGCAATAAGTGAGAGCTCCTGCTGTTCCACATGGTTGCCAGAATTTGGTGTTGTCACTCCAGATTTAGGCCATTCTAAAAAACAGTAGTTTGTTCTTTAAATTTGCATTTCCCTGATGACATTTGATATAGAGCCTCCTTTCATATGATTATTTACCATCTGAATATCTTTTTGGTGAGATGTATATTAATGTCTTTGGACAATTTTTAAATTATGTTGCTTGTTTTCTTATTGTTGAATTCTGAGTTCCTCATATATTTTGGATAACAGTCGATTAATACACAGGTCTTCTGCAAATATTCTTTCTTAAGTCTACAGCTTGTCTTTTAATTCTCTTGAAGTTGTCTTTTAAAGCATTGAAGTTTTCAATTTTAATACAGTCCAGCTTATCCATTACTTCTTAAATAGACTGTATCTAAAAGAGTCATAAACCAGGAAAGAGTCCCCATCATGGCTCAGTGGAAATGAATTTGACTAGTATACATGAGGAGGCAGGTTTGATCCCTAGTCTTGCTCAGTATGTTAAGGATCCTGTGTTGCTGCGAGCTGCGGTATAGGCCAGTGGCTACAGCTTCAGTTCTACCCCTAGCCTGGCAACCTCCATATGCCGTGGGAGCAGCCCTAAAAAGCCAAAAAAAAAAAAAAGTCAAAAACTATAACCAAGGTCATCTAGGGTTTCTCCTATGTTCTCTTTAGGATTTTTATAGTGTTGTGTTTTATATTTTAGGTCTGGAATTCATTTTGAGTTAATTAATTTTTGTAAAGTCTACATTAGATTTTCTTTTTTTGCATTTCGATGTTCAATTATTCCAGCACCATTTGTTGAAAAGGTTATCTTTGCTCCATCTTATTACTTTTGCTCCTTTGTCAAAAATCAGTTGACTTTATTTATTTGGGTCTATTTCTCTATTTTCCTGCACATCAGATTGCATTAGAAACACCATCTATACTCACTATGTTGAATTCCTCTGATTCAATTCTCTCTTAGCCTTACTCTAACCAAGTTTTCAACTCCACCACTTTAACAAGTATGTACTTTAAGTCAGAAGTACTTTCCATGGTACTCAACTCAACCTCATGGTCAGTTGAACATCCTCATTTTACACCTGCTTAATCAGAAGAATGTGTTACAGGTTTTCAAAAACCTTCTTCGCTGGCCTTCAGGACATCATCATCACCTAATTCTCCTCCTGCCCAGCTTGCCAGCATTTCTTCTTATTCTCTTGAGGCAACTCCTCCTTTCCTTCTCTACTTATGACAAAAACTTATGACTATGTGTGGTGATGGATGTTAACTAGACTCAGTGATTGTGCTGATAATTTTGCAATATATACAAATACTGAATCATTATACTGTACACCTGAAACTAATATAAAGTTTATTACACCTGTCAATTACACCTCAATAAAAGAAAAAAGAATAGAATACAGCTCCGGTTATACAACAGTAAAACTATAATCCCAAATGGTGTCATGTGACAGTGGATACTTTATGCAAAGTTCTCTGTGAGACACAATGATACAGGGAGTCATTTTTCATGTGGTAATTCAATGATGCAAGTTGTTTACACCAGTTCAAAAAAAATTATTTTTCTGCCACTCTTTTGTTGCATCTGCATTTCAAGATCATTTAACCAAAACACTTCATGGTCAAAGGAAATGCAATAAATTGTCCTCTAAATTTCCGAAATAACATATGTATAACATATCTGCTACCATTAATATTTACTAACATTAAAAACAATAATCAAAATGCAAAGGTCATATGTTCAGTATATTAAAAAAAAAAGTTCCTTCGCTTAACTGAAGTCATTAACATTTGTAAAAAGCCCACTTTATTGTCTTCCACTATGAACTGCGTTACAAACTGGCACTGTTCCAAACAACTGTTCTTAGGGACACCGACTAGATGACTGGCACTGAGAAACTGACCAGTACTCTCATGCTAATACTAAAGTACCAGAGTGAGGATGAAAGGATAAATGAATGTTGGCTAGGTGAAAAAGGGTGGGGAAATATTTTGAAAAACCGTCTATATATGACTATTCTTGTTTGAAACATTCAAAAGGTGGAAATGTTCAGACATTCAATCATGTTATTTGGTATATATTAGCATTTGTGTGTGAATACTCAATATATCAGAGAAATCTAACAAATATGAATTGTATTATTTTCATTTTAATTCACTCATCAAGACTAGTTAACTATAATTGTACCAAGGAAATGCAGCCCAAAGACTGATGGCCTTTTTTCTTCATAATAGGGTGAAACAATGCTCACAGAAAAATGATTGGAGTTGAAGCATTTTTCTTCTCAAATAGGTAAGGTTAATGTTAATTTGTCTGTATTTACTGCTATAATTGCACATATTGATTCAAAAAATTTTAAATAACTAGTACTCAACACTAACAAACCCTAAGACTGAAAATGTGGTTCATAAAAACACTTAGCAATTTTAGGTAAAACATAAAAAATTCTTTCTTACTTAAATGCACTCTTTCATCATTCCTAGCTACTTCATTATATAAGAAAATCTATCTTCCATGTCAGGGGGCATTAAACATTCTATAGTATTCCACAGTGTGGAATTGGATATTTTCTTCTAATTTCTGAAAATGGGTGCTTGAGTGACACCAAAAAAGAAAAATTGCATATATTTGCATCCTATACCAATATACCAACCTTGCAAAAGTGCATATTTTTTATCTCTAAATTTCTGAGCATTACTGTTATTTTAATACTGAATATAGCAGGATAATATAAATGTATCAAGTAGTAAAGGAAATAGGGAGAATTTAATAAATGATACACTACATTATACAAAAGAGAGAAAATTTTAGTAAAGGCGTCAGCAAGTTAAAAAAGATAAACATAATTACATGATACTTGAGGAAACATACTTTTCTGCTCAGTTATTAACACAGTCAGTATCCCTGGAACATCCTGCACTTCACTCAGGCAAAGGCTAGATAGGTAGGTAGATAGATTGATAGAGACATGGATATAGATATATTTCAAAATGGGTACAGCAATATTACATATGGCATAAGAGAATAAAAATGTATTCAGAGTATTTAAAAAATGGGACTCTAGGACCCAAATTTAGAAGAATGCTTTCCTCCGAGAGAAAGATTTAGGAAACAGGTTGATATTGGCCTTCAATTTTCTATGCTTATTTCTTACCCAAAAAGATCTGAGATAACTGACATGATTTCATATAATTGAGGGATGGATACATGATTTTCTTTATATTTTCATTTTATTTTTTGGTGGATAGGCAATAGCAAAACTTTTACAGATAATATGGACCAGAAATTAAGAGGCTTATTTACAATAGTTTAACATTCAAATCTGAGACGACAAACCATGGAGCTGGCACACATTTTCCATCATAGTACTGTTCTGATTTGTGTCATCTTGGGAAAGTACAAAGGCCAAAATACATCACTCTTCCATTCCCAATAAACAAACATATTTGCCTAAATAAAGTAGGGCATTTCATTCAATATTAAATGAATCCTTAGAAAAACTGAATCTTAGAGCAACAGAAATGTACGGAAGATGGTCCTTTCACTCCCAAAGTTATAGGTTTCAAAATCAAAAATCCTATGGATATTGTTAAAGATTTAAAATATGAGTGTAATTTCCTGTTTATATCCCAAAGCAATCACTATATTCACTTTATTAAAAGGGTAATGAACGTGATCATTTTATATGTGTATTCTTCTGTAATATTAAAGAGATGGCAAAAACTCTCTGTAATAGATGAGAGAGAGCAAAATTTTTCATCTCAAGTAAGGGTAAGCTAAATGTAAGGAAAGTTAGAAGAGTTTTAACTTAGGTTTCATAATATAGCTTTTACTTTTTCCCTAAAATACATCAAACTTTCTCAAACACTATTCAAAGAAATTCCTTGTATGGCAAGACAAAAGACACAATTTGTTACCATGGCTAAATGTTTAAAAAGGGGCTAAAATGAAAGCCAAAACCCCCCTCAATCTACTAAACTTCAAAGTCTCCCCAACCAAAGATCCTTCAATAATATTTTTCAGACGATCTTTTTTTCCATAGGAGATTTACATTTTTTTTTTTTTTTCAGATTCCAGACACACATTCATTTGCTCCCAAATGTGAACCCTCTTCTTGGAAAGTGAATGTTTATGATAAAATCAATTCCTTCCTTTCTCAATGAATTTTATCAAAGACTGATTTAAGGTAGTACTACTGACTGACTGGTCTTATATACATCAATAAGAAAATCTACTTAAATCAAATGGGAAAAACTACTACTAATTAGGGTCAAATAATCCAAGAGTAGGATTGCTGAGTTACAATCCCAAAGCTTTGATTTGCAGATGGTCTGCCTAACACTGCTCTCCATCCACTTCTCTCTGCAGCCTTTTCTCAGTGTCCAACTCTTCCCTTCATCCAGAATTTCCTGTTCCCCTTTCCTGATCTCATAAAGCCATGCTGGATAGTGTCATAGATTCCAGTACATAATGTACATAGCCTATAAAAACAGAGATACATCTTACTCCTTTTTTTATGTATTATCTGATTTTTTTTCTCTTCTCTAATTATATTCACCAATACCTCTAAATCAATAACAGGTTGCAATGGACACTTTTGACTTAGTAATACTACCTGTAATTTCTTTCCTTTTAAATAGGACAATGTGTTTTGGACATATGTACCCACATTTTCATATTCCTAAATTAAATTTCAATTTCTAATTTAATCATGGATGGTTTTAAACAAAGTATGTGCTTAATTTTGACCTCATTTTAACATTAATGGTGTTACTCATGTGATTCTTTTTCTCCCCTAACCATATTAATATAGTGGTTATATTAACTGATGGTCTAATATTGAGCCATTTTGCATTTCTGGAGTAATTCACACTTGGATAATATGCATACTTTTGTATATGTTCTGCATTGTTTGCTAATACAAAGCTAGCACTCATATGATTATGCATGTGTGTGTTAGGTTTTAGTTTTTCTGTTCAAAGATTATACTCATTAAATGTCAATATTATACTTGTTACATAAAAAGAATTTGGAACATTTTAATTATCATTATATCTCTGGTCTTTGAAATTGTGTTGCACAGTGTTGTGATCTTTTTCGGGAATAAGAGTTTGGTGGGTAATTATTGTCTATATAAGAGAACTATAAAATTGGCCCATAATGAGGAGAGAAACTAATTAAGCTCATACATGGTGAAGCTGATGGCTCAGTCTGTGGCCAGGAATGGGTGCCAATTTCTAAGGTATCTGATGCACAAAGAGCAGAGAAGCTACGAGTTTGACTTCCTACTCTCACAGCATAACCTCTCTATGTAGCATTTCTGGTGTATTTACAACCATTTCAATAGCACTCGCATTGTACTAAGTATTATAAATAACGTAGAGGCAATTTAAAGTATACAGGAGGATGTGCATAGGTTATAGCTATTAATATGCTGTTTTATACGAGAGACTACAGCACTCCGACCTGTGCAGGTTCTGAAACGAATCCCCTTTAGCTACCAAGAGATGACTGTACCTTGATCTTTATCCCACCCAAAGGTTTATTTAGAAAGCTCAAAAAAGAGGCTGAGAAGCCCCAAGAAGTTTTGTACCAGGTACGTTACCGAGTAGGCCAACTTCCAAGAAGAAGGAAGAAAAGAAGGAGGAGTGGTGGCTAACGTGAGATCAACTGGCATGATTTTGTGGTGGTGGGAATGGTGGGCTTCCTGCCTCAAGAGAAGCGAGCGGACTGCCCGTCCCACACACCAGTGCCTGGGGCCAGAATCTATGTTCACAAGCGCTACTGACGAGGTAGACCAGTCTGATGAGAAGGATGAGAAACGGCAGAAGGAAGAGGAGACTCCTTCCCAGCTGGACAGGATTTCCAAGTGTAAGACACAGATGAGGATTCAGCAGATGAAGAAGAAAGGCAGAAAGTGCCCCCACCCACAGAGAGAGCCCTGCTTCCGCCTCTCCCCTGACTCGAGCCTGAGTCACTAACTATACGGAAAAACCATGATCCCAAAGCTCTGCTCTGTGTCAGGGTCTTGGATCGAGGAAATCCATCCTCTGGGCACCCCCAGAGGAAACGTGAGTCCAGGGATGTCTTTCAGGAGAGCGTCATAGCGACAAGTGGCATGTGGCTGATAGACTATAGCTGTTCGCATCATTAATCATTTTTTATCTTGTCAGGGGCTGTCTAATGAGCCTCGCAGACCCTTACTGTGAAACGACAACAACAAAATGAAAACAGCTCAATGCCTGGAACTGTAGCAGAGTAGCTATTTTTGCAACCAGAGCTGGGTGACTATCCCAGTAAATGAAATGGCCTTCTCAGCTAAGTTGGGTCCAAAAAAAAAAAGAGAGCCCCTATATCTAGAACCCAAGATACGGTAACGAGTACACAGTGCACAGCTGGTCCTAGGTCACCTTGGGCTCCCTATCCAAACACTGCTCTTGAAAAAGAGTGAGGCCTTTAGTCAAATAAGTGCACTTCACACAGAAGGTAGAGGGGAGTTCCCGTCGTGGCGCAGTGATTAACGAATCCGACTAGGAACCATGAGGTTGCGGGTTCGGTCCCTGCCCTTGCTCAGTGGGTTAACGATCCGGCGTTGCCGTGAGCTGTGGTGTAGGTTGCAGACGCGGCTCGGATCCTGAGTTGCTGTGGCTCTGGCGTAGGCCGGTGGCTACAGCTCCGATTAGACCCCTAGCCTGGGAACCTCCATATGCCGCGGGAGTGGCCCAAGAAATAGCAACAACAACAACAACAACAACAACAACAACAAAAAGACAAAAAGACAAAAAAAAAAAAAAAAAGAAGGTAGAGGGGAAAAAAGGTAATCCACACATGCAAACACACACGCACAGTCACATGCATGTGAAAAAACGCAGGCTCTCGTGCACATCCCAGCGGCCATTTGTGCCTCTTGGCAGCAGAAGGTGTCTGCTCCTTATCCCAGGAGTCCATTGTTCTCTGTTCCACCTCGAGCCTTTTCCCTGAAGAGTAGACTCAGAGTGCTGCCCTAAGATCTGCCAGCCCAGATCTGCCCAGTCCAACTGTCAACACCTGGCTCAGGGGTGCGGGCCCCTCCCCTGGGCCCTTCCAGCAAGAAATGGTCTGTTCAGAATACTGTGGTAGACTCTGGAGGCCAGACTTGGGCCTGGCCCAGGTGTGTGGAGTGTGGGGTTTGCCTGCAAGGCAGATACGATGCAGTGGGAGCCCACAGGTTATGCTCTGTGGCTTGCGATGCGTGGGGGTAGTGAGCGTGGGACCAGATGAAGGGTCAGGGAGAAGATGGGCTGAATGCACTGAGGGATGGGGTGGCTGCAGAGGACCAAGAGCTCACAAACACACCACATACAGAGTTACAAAGACAAAAAACTTTCTCATTCTCATTGAAATTTCTTACTGAATACAATCTAATTCAGGAGGCCGAGAAGCAACATCTTAAAGTACTGAAAGGCAAAGCAACAGAAGACCCTGCCAATTTAAGGGTTCTCTCTCCAGTAATAACTGCCTTTCAAAAATGAGGGAAAAATAATTACTTTTTTCACACATACAAACGCTGAAAGAAATAATAATCAATTGACCTGTACCAGGAAAAATATTAAATGAAAACTCTCAAGAAGAAGGGAAAAAGATACCAAGTGGAAGGGAAAACACAGAGTAACTCTGGGAAACATAAACTACTTCTAAATTACAAATCTCTATACAATATAATGGACTGAATAAAACAAATACAAAACAATACACTTGGAGATTTACAATATACCGATTTTTAAAAAAGCTTGCAACATAAGCACCAAGGCCAAGGAAAGTACAAATGGTATACTGCTGGGAGATCCTTACGATTTCTGTGATATAGCATAGCACTTGAAGAGACTGTAACACAGTGAAGTGCCATGAGTAACCCTTACACAACCACTAAAAGAACACAAAGATAATAGACAAGAGGTAAACAAAAGAGATAAAGTAAAATCACAAAAATTAGTTTATTCAAAAGAAGGTAGAAAAAAAGGAAAAATGAATAAAAAAGGTTAGATAAATAGAAAATTGTGATTGGGCTTATTAAACCCAAAGATGTCAAAATTATACAATATAAATTATCTAAATACTCTAATTAAAAGGCAAAGATGGCAATGGTAATTTTACAAGTATATTAACTGACCTAAATTTCAATTAGAAAAAAATAATTACATTTCAAAAGAACACTGTTGGTGGCCGGAATCCTGCCTTTGGACCCTCTGCTGCTGCAGGTTGGGCAATTTTCCAAAGACAGGAAGCAGAGTTTGCCAAGATAATTTCAGTGATCAGAGGGCACTAAAGGTGGAGCAAAAAGTAAGGGAACCTCTATGGGGACATTAATCGAATGAACAAATAAAAGACAAAGGACTAGGAAAGGTGACCGCCCCACGAAAGAAAGCGAAGTAACTGTCAAAGAAAATGAATTGCTTCTGAAGAAATCAGTTGACAAGAGCGAAAGAAAAAAATGCAGCTGTTGGGTACTTTTCTCTTAATTATCTTAGAGTTGGCAAAAGAGGTTCAATAACACCCACTGTGAGGAAATACCTTTTTCCTTCGATTTATAAATCTCTTCGAAATGCAGCTCTATTTAATGAGGTAGTGAGGTGCAGACCACACAGGAGAGCAGTAGTGGTTTTCCACTGGCATCTTCATCCTAACGTTTATGATAGCTGTTATACTCCAGTAATTTGTTGGGCTTCCAGAAGTTCTGGAAACCTTTACACAGGATGTTACATATGGAATTAAGATAAATCATAGGCTTTTCAGGCACACAGAAGATTTCTTTCAGTTGATTCAGAGTTGTGAGGCTAACTTCCCAGGAGCAATGCTTCCAATTTTTGCCAAGAAGTCCTTACAGAAGTAAATCTTTGTTGGCAGCCAAGACTTAAAAGCCATCAAAAAAATCCAGTGCCTTGGCGAGATTCTAGGAAATGGTTAGCTAACTGACAAGGATTTGTACAGCAGCTGCAGCTAGCCCAGTGCGGTTCTGGCATATGAGAAAAGAGAAAGGCATGAAAGAAATAACAATCTTTGGACCAGCTGAAAACTACTGAAATGCTGTTGTCCAAATACTTGAAACTGCTACTGGATCCCTCTTATTTCTTTGCCTTTGTTCTCCTTATTTGCTCTGCTGGCAGCTTCCCCAAAATCTTCAAGTGGCTTATTTTCTCAAATTGTGTCTCCAAATTATCATCTCAGAAAACACTTTTGTGAACTCTAATGAAATTTGCATGACTTAACTCTGTTTTACTTTTCATCATAGTTATTATTGCTACTGGAATTTTGTTAGATTATTATTTTTTTTTTTATCTTGGCTACTGCTCGTATCATCCAGTAGGCTGAAAGCTTCAAGAAGGCAAGAAAGTTATCTTTGAAGGTTATCTTACATTCTGCTGCAAAGCTTCACACTGAATAGTTAACCAGCCACAGACTTTCTCAACAGAGATGTTGAGGAAATGCTTAGGACTTAAAAGCTTTTATATTTGCATTAATTTTGGTCTAGTCATTAAAGGGCTCTAAAGTCAGAACTGAATGCTTGAAACTAAAGTAATACCACTTGGTTTGCCCTTAGTAGCTCTTAGTGAAAATTGTGGCGTTTCCATATGGGTATAACAAATAAAAAGTTTGCGTCTTGACAGATATTAATAAGATATAGGGATAGTAAGACGAATTCCTAAATTCTGATTTTTGTCTCACAGCATGACTGTTTCTTAGTTATTCTGATACGACATAAAGTTTCACAACATATTTCACACCACTTGAGTGACATTTTTCATCTTTACATGAGGAAGACTACACTGTTGACACTGGAAGCCACTGATGAAATGCATAACCCCTGGTAATCATCACTGGGTGTGACCTGAGATTTGCTTGAATTAATCCAATGTAGCAGAAATAACACCATGCCCTTCTAGTTCTCAGCCTTTATAACCATCATGGCTTCCGCTCTGGGCCCGTGGGCGTCCTGAGCATGCATGCAAAAGTCCACCTGGAGAAACCATGCAGAGAGATACGGTGGTAAAGCCACATGAAAGGGAGGGATGCTGAACCACAGCAAGAGAGACATGGGCAGGGGAACTAACTGTATCGATTTCCTCGAGCTGCAGCAACAGGTTACCACAAATTGCGTGGCTTAAAACACTTACTCTCCCTCAGTTCTGAGGTTAGACACTTGCCGCCGAGTGTCAGCAGAGTTGCTTCCTTCTCTGGGCCTGGACAGGGGATCTGCCCCATGCCTCTCTCCTAGTTCACGGCGGTTACCAGCAATGCCTCTCTCCCAGATCACGTCAGGCTCTGCCTCCATCTTCACAAGGTGCTCTTCCCTGCGTGAGTTTCCTCTGGGTCTCTGGATATGAACCTCTCTCCCTGCTCTTAAAAAGATACCAGTTTTCGGATTTAGGAACCACCCTAATCTGGCATGGTAATGACCCAATTTTCAAATAAGGTCCTATTCTCAGCAAGCCAGCTGATGCTGGTCTCTACTGTCCTGCAGCCACACCATAAACAGCAGCCTGGCTGGGCTCACTCCATGCTAAGGAATCACAGAAGAAAATTAAAATAACTCCATGAGGTACAACCTCACACCAGTCAGAAAGGCCATCATTAATAAGTCCACAAAAAACAAATGCTGGAAAGGGTGTGGAGAAAAGGGATCCCTCCTACACTGTTGGTGGGAATGTAAACTGGTACAACCCCTATGGAAGAGTATGGAGGTACCTCAGAAAACTAAATATAGAACTACCATATGACCCAGCAATCCCATTCTTGGGCATCTATCGGGACAAAACTTTCCTTGAAAAAGATACATGCACCTATGTGTTCACTGCAGCACTATTTACAATAGCCAAGGCATGGAAACAACCTAAAGGTCCATCAAGAAATGAATGGATTCAGAAGATGTAGTATATATACACAATGGAACACTACTCAGCCACAAAAAAGAATAAAAGAATGCCATTTGCAGCAACATGGATGAAACTAGAGATTCTCATACTAAGTGAAGTAAATCAGAAAGAGAAAGACAAATACCATACATCACTGATATCTGGAATCTAATATACGTCACAAACAAACCCTTCCACAGAAAAGAAAATCATGGACTTGGAGAACAGACTTATATTCCCAAGAGGGAGGGAGACAAAGTGAGACCGACTGAGAATCTGGGGTTAACAGATGCAAACTATTGCATTTGGAGTGGATAAGCAATGAGATCCTGCTGTATAGCACTGGGAACTATATCTAGTCACTTGTGATGGCGCATGATGGAGGATAATGGGAGAAAAAGAACGTATACATGTATGTGTGGCTGGGTCACTTTGCCGTACAGTAGAAAACTGACAGAACCCTGCGAACCAACTATAGTGGGAAAAATAAAAATCACTTAAAAAAAGAAAATTAAAGTAACTGTTGTGTCACGCCACTACATTTTGGAGTTATACAGCAACGTAAGAGACGAGCTAAAATTCTACCTCTCGAACAATTATGGACTTACGCTGGAAGTATACAAATATATGAATAAATAGATGAACGATTAAGTGAAAGTAAGACTGGACAGTGTCTTGGCATCTGTTTTTTATATACTGACAGTTAAGTAGAGATATCCTTAACTAAAGCATCCCCGAAAAGCACTCTTCGAAATTGGGGATGAGCTACACAATCAGAGTCATTTATTCATTAATAAATACAGCCAAGTTTTCAGAGTTACTGTTGTGGCTCAGCAGTTAACCATCCCAACTAGGATCCATTAGGATGAGGGTTCGATCCCTGGCCTCACTCAGCGTTACCATGAGCCGTGGCATAGGTCACAGATGTGGCTTGGATCTGGAGTTGCTATGGCTGTGGTGCAGGCTGGCAGCTGTAGCTCCAATTTGACCCCTAGCATGGGAACCTCCATATGCTGCGAGTGTGGCCCTAAAAAGCAATAATAATAATAAATAAATAAATACAGCCAAGTTGTAAAGTCACCTGTTTTACAATCAAGAATTACATCTCATTGAAAGTATCCTTAAAATTGACATGTAGTATATATAAGCCAACTTGAACTTCCACTTATAAATCAACTGTGCCAGCACTAGCTGGTATTTATTTAATGTTGCTTTATAAAGTATGTCAGGTATCTTCGTTACTTTCTTTTTTTTGCTTTTCAGGGCCACACTTGCAGCATGCAGAAGTTCCCAGGCAAGGGGCTGAATGAGAGCTACAGCTGCCAGCATACATCACAACCAAAGCAATGCCAGATCTGAGCCACGTCTGCAACCTACACCACAGCTCACGGCAACGAGGTATCCTTAACCCACTGAGTGAGGTCAGGGATAGAACCTGCAACCTCATGGTTCCTCAGACTCGTTTTTGTTGTGCCATGATGGGAACTCCCATATTACTTACTTTTAATCACAACAGTTTCAATATTCCCTTCTGATATGGATATCAATTAGAAATAATTCCTACCTTGTCGCCTCCTCTCTAATTTATGAACATGGTAACTTTACAAAAGTAATACTGGATCTATTTTTTTTTTTTTTTTGGTAGGGGAGAGTCATGTTTTTGAAATACATGTTCCCTGATTTTATTTCCTTTTTAATTGGCTTTATATTTTTAAGAACTTGAATATTCTAAAATTTCATGATTAAAAAAGAATAACCTATATTTATTATTGTACAACTTCAAGGATTAGTTCTGGGGATTGGGGTTTTTTTGGTTGTTTGTTTATTAAAGTATAGTTGATTTACAATGATGTGTCAATTTCCGCTGTACAGTAAAGTGACTCAGTCATATATCATACACACACACAATCTTTTTCTTTTTTTTTTTTTTTTTTGGCTTTTTGCCATTTCTTGGGCTGCTCCTGCGGCATATGGAGGTTTCCAGGCTAGGGGTCGAATCGGAGCTGTAGCCACTAGCCTACGCCAGAGCCACAGCAACATGGGTTCCAAGCAGCGTCTGCGACCTACACCACAGATCACGGCAATGCTGGATCATTAACCCACTGAGCAAGGGCAGGGACCGAACCCGCAACCTCAGGGTTCCTGGTCGGATTCGTTAACCACTGTGCCACGACGGGAACTCCTACAATCTTTTTTTTGATATTCTTTTCCATCATGACCTATCCCAGGAGACAGGATATAGTTCCCTAAGCCATAGCGTAGGACCTTATTGTCTATCCGCTCTAAATGTAACAGTTTGCATATACTAGCCCCAAACTCCCAGTCCATCCCTCTCCCTCTCCCTGCCCCTTGGCCACCATAAGTCTGTTCTCCATGTCTGAGAGTCTATTCTATTTTGTACATGGGTTCATTTGTGCCATATTTTATATTCCACATATAAGTGATATTTAATTTGTCTTCCTCTTTCTGCCTTACCTCACTCCATATGAGAATCTTTAGTTGAATCCATGGTGCTGCAAATGGCATTATTTTGTTCTTTTTATGGCTGAGTAGTATTCCATTATACGTATGTACCACACTTTCTTAACCCATTCATTTGTCAGTGGACATTTAGGTTGTTTCTACATCTCAGCTACTGTGAATAGTGCTACCATAAACATTAGGGTGCATGTAACTTTTTGACTTATAGTTTTGTCCAGATATACACCCAGGAATGGGACTGCTGTCATACAGCAGTTCTGTTTTCAGTCAAGGATTAGTTTTTACTCTATTTTCTCCTTCCTTCCTTTTTTCCCTCTTTTTTTTATCTTCCTTTTTTTTTTCTTTGAACAGATCTCATTTTTCTAAGCCAGAGTTGTTCTTTTTTCAATATAAAAATCCATGAACTTTTCCACATTTCATTTTTCCTGTAAAAAATATCTGGCATTAAAAGTTTTATTTTTTTTATTTTGTCTTTTTGCCTTTTCTAGGGTCACTCCTGTGGCATATGGAGGTTCCCAGGCCAGGGGTCTAATCGGAGCTGTAGCCGCCGGCCTACATCAGAGCCACAGCAATGTGGGATCTGAGCCGCGTCTGCGACCTACACCACAGCTCATGGCAACGCCAGATCCTTAACCCACTGAGCAAGGCCAGGGATCAAACCTACAACCTCATGGTTCCTAGTCAGATTCATTAACCACTGCGCCACAACGGGAACTTCAAATTTTTATTAATGTTACTAAAAGTTACCTTCTTATTTTCAAAAATTTTGTGGAGATATAAAGGTATGATACAGAATTTAAATTTCTCAAAAACATACATGCCTAATTCAGTGTACTGACTAATTCAAGTAGGTTTACCAAAGTGGATCCCAGTCCTTATCCTTCATGTCAAACAACACATTTTCCAAGACTACTGAAAGAGTAAGTTTTATCTGTACTCTTTCCAAGATGTGGTTAAAATTTCTTCATTTAAACATATTTAGGCCATAAATCTTTTTTGGATGGTAGATTTACATATGAGAAAGAATAGAAAGTGACCATATTTTTTTCTCTAGGGAATACACATGGACATGTTCTGCCCTCCCAGGAAAAGACCAATTATATGAAAACAACTGATTTAAATCTCCACCTTGATTCTTTAAATGCGGGAAGAAATAACCCTCCTTCTTGGTTACAAGGCTCAGTTCTTTCTCATCTTTAATCTGCAAAATCAAGTGGATTTTATTTTAAATAAATTTCAACGATTATGTGTAGATATAGATCTGAAATTTCACTAATGCGTTTTAACTTTCTTTACTCAGGCGGAAGTGGCATTTCTTTTATTATTCTTTGGAATCTCATAAAATCACCAAACACAACTATTAAATGTAATAGCTGCACACATTAGAAATTCAAGGTTGAAGGAACTAGAATGAAACAGCAGATTTTAAAGGAACAAGACTGTCACTTCGTGTCAATGTTACAATTCCATTTATCAGCTCCATTAACTTAATGGTCAAAGAAAAAAAAAATTCTCCATCCTGTCCTCTCCCTGGTGCATATTCGCTCGCGTACACATCTAAACTAATGCTAATAGAGAGTAAAGTGATGCTATCAGCATTCTTTTATGTAGCTTTTATTGTTTTCCATAAAATTCTGTCACTGGGATAAAACTAATGATTTTATACATCTGGCCCAGCCACACAAACTCCAATTTTTACTTTTCTAGTTTTCATTCAACCCTTTCTTTCCCCTCCTTTAACAAAGAGTGCTTTTGTCTTGTGAAAGTTGCCATATCAAAAAGTCAGAAACCTCATCAAGGAAAAGCGTGTGCTTTACCACTTTTGCGTCTCCATCTTTGTCTGAACCATTTGAGATGTCTGTTTACCTCTCTCCTCCCAGCCCTCATTTATATTGCAGGCAGCCACACAATAGACTTGCTGGTATTTAATGCTGAAAAGCCCAATTGGTGATGTGTGTAGTAAAATTTTACTGCTTCTCTCAGGAAAAAAAGGAGCAATTCCTATACCTACTTTGCAGTTGAAAAGTTCAACCTTTATCTGTTTAGCCAGCTTTAATTCGAGAATAGGTCTCTTTCCACAGAGAGAACTGCTGAGGCAATCAGCCCTTTATAGCAATCCCCTGTGCAAGCTGATTTGCTTGCTGATGCTTAAGCGTTTTTTTCCCCTACTCCCAGGAATTTTACATTGTTTCATTTATAAAGAACCCTTACTCATGATGAATGTGTCCATCAGTCACCATTTTCTGGCTTTATCCATTTTTTTTGTGTACATTAGTGTAAAAATATTAAGTATGCCATTTTATTCCTCAGTTATACATGTTTAAAGTTACATAAGGTCTCTTGAGAGTCCTGTGTTATATCTAGAACATTTAAATTAAATGTGTAAATTAATTTTGACATGTAGTTTGCTGCCACAAATCAATATGCTACAGATATGGTGCTTGATTATAAAGATAATTATCTCACCTAATTTCTCTAATGCTCAGCTTGTATATTGAAAATATACAAACATATTTTGGAAACATTTAACTAAAGCTATGCCCCCTGAATTTGTTTTTGCCTTATAGGATATTTATATAAAATGTGCTAAGAATATAAATGATAGTTTAAGAAGACACTCATATCTTCCTTGGCTTTATTCTTAAAACTAAATTTTTTTTTTTTTTTTAACAGAACTCAGTTCTTCTTTCTTGTCTCAAGTGTTTGCCAAGAAAAACATAAGACTAGCAGCCAGAAAACAACTTTTATGTCTGCCTTCCACTGCTTCCAAGTTCTTTAACTTTAGTTCAGTCATATAAAACTTTTTTTGGTTAAAATTATTTTGACTGTTCCAAGGGGATAATACTACCTGCTCACTTCATGGGCTTGTGTGAAAATAATGAGAGATGGAATATAATTGCTTTTCTGAAAATCATACAATATCATAACTAAAATGTAAAAATCCCAACACTAAAATTTATACTAAATTAATTGAAAGACATTTTCTCTTAAACACCAAAGGTTTATATTATTTAAAAGTAAAATGAATACACATCCTACATTTGGACAGCTGACAGTGAAATGGAGCTGTTAGACACAAGTAAGTACATTCTTATGTCTTTTTGAGGACTAGTCTTTTTCATGAGTGAAATACTTACTTATAAATATTTATAGATATTACTGGACTAGTAGGTAAGTTTTGCAAATGTTCTTTCATGAGGAACTGAGATGGTAGATTTTTGTGATGGAAAATGATGGAGGATAATGCGAGAAAATGAATGTATGTATACACGTATGAATGGGTCACTTTGCTGTACAGTAGAAATTGACAGAACACTGTACATCAACTATAATGGAAAAAATAAAAATCATAAATAAATAAATTAAATGGTATAGAAAAAGGAAGTTCTTTTTCCATATGATACAGTTTCTGAGTTTCTATAAGATGTAGGGTAAGCTTTAAAAATAATGCGTCAAACCTGTCCATTTTCCATACATGGAGACCCTGAATTTAATCTGAAGTACACTGCATCTCTGGAGGTTCTGCCTTTATATTTTTACTTATCCTCTGCATAGCAAGCAGATATGTGATATTTCTACTTTATTTCTACATTTTACTCAAATGTACTTTATCAAATTGAGATAGAAAGTGTAAACTGTGTCTAGTTTCCATTTTTAGCATTCTTCACCAGGTGCTTTTGAAACTTGCCAAGTGAAATTTTAATCACCTGGCAAAGTATCTGAAATTTAGCACTCACCTGAGAGTTATTTAAGATTTATGCTTGCATATTGATCATGCTTTCTTACATGCATAGTCTTTACTATTCAAATATATTCAACAATATTTGATAAAATTTTCTGATTTAATAATTCTGAGATCAGTTATAACATTTAGGATTTATCTTCTCCATCTTTGTGACTGAAAAAATTAATTTATGTACAAGTTTGCGGTTCAACACAGAATTTATAGTTGCACTATTTGGAAAAAATCCTGACTATCCCACAAACAAGTATATTTAACTAGATATTGTATAAACAAACACAGATAAGAATAGATAATAACATATAACATAAATAGTATTTAATTAAGAGAAATATAAGTAAAATAAAGAGTATATATTATATGTCCCAAAGTTAATTTTGTATATATGTCTACAGATGTAAGCATAAATTTAATTACTAGAAGGAGATATGTTTACACATTCATATGTTAATGGTATATATTTCACTAGGTGCTATGGTGAGAAGAATTAAAAAAATTTAATTTTGTATGTGAGTATCAATATTGCTGCCATACACATGTATAAGTTTTAAGATTTTAGTATAAAATATATTTTTGAATTATTGGTAAATCAAGTGATATGATCTACAACGTAGACTCACATGAACAAAGGTATTGGAATTTTGTCAAACACTTCCTTAATGTACTATGAAATGACCAGTGTCTACTGTAGATTTGGGAATATTTTTATTCCCAGGTCATTTAGTTAAAATATAAGCAATGTCTTTGGGGTAGTAGTCTAAGTATGTGTTGTGTGTGATGCAATTTCATGTAATTAAGAATGAGTACCATGTAGTCCTTTGAGGTTTTCTTTTTGCATCACACCAGGATTAATATTAATGTTGTGTGTGATCTGCGGTGACCAAATTCTCAAGTCTTCTCTGGAGTCCTGAAGTGGGTACTTCAGTTTGATAGGACGTTACCATACATACACTGCCTTGGTTCAAGCCCCAAGCTCACTATACTCTAAAGCCAGGGGACCTAAAAGTAAGTTAACTTCATAGGGTCTATGCCTTTACTTGCTAAATTGGAATAATGATATACAGGTACTTAATAACTGCATAAGCTAAAGTCCCTCTCATGTGTAAACCTGGCCTGTTATTAAGCCAAAGAAAGAAGTCCAAGGTCAATAAGGGTTGTGTGAGTAGCCTGGGCTCTGTCTCAAACCATCATCAGAAAATAAAAACAATTTAAACTGATTTGTAGGTATTTCTTTTACCCTGTCATCACCTGAAGAATCATGGCGTAAGTGAGCTCCTCTCTGTTTATGACGGATGATATTTTGTGCTCTGTGAGGCTCATTATACTCTTGACTGGATGTTTAAAAATAGTAATTGACTTTCTGTTTTGGTTTCTCATTATTTCCAGTTTTCAGAGTATATACACTATTTCTATATTACTTGGTTTCTGGTTTTTCTTTTTCTTTTTCCCCAAACAGGTATGGGAAAAAGCCCTTTCTCTGCATATGAATTCTGGCTTCAGGTCTGTCAATAAAGAAATTAAAAGGCTCTTTCTATGACTGTAGAGACTTATAATAGAATAAGGCCTATTCAGCTTCAGGACGTACAAGAGCCAGTAGGCAAAGCCTTCTTGAAGATGTTGAAAGATGTTGAAAGAGAGTGATAAAAAGTGAATTACCTTTTTAAGAGAATTCAATTTAAGAAATTTGCATCAAACATTATTCATGGTATAATTTACGTATTTATATTTAGCAAAACAATTTTTCTCCTTAATGCCTCAAGGTACTGTATGTTTAAATACATTTAAATCTCATAGCTCAATGTAAAATTTATAATGAATAAATCATTTTACTAAGTTCAAGTGTGATTTCCCTCAATGTGTGAAAAAAAAAGAATGTAAATTTTACAAAGTAAGGAATGCCCCTTAATTTACCAATAATAAATTGTTTTTACTATTTAAATACTGATGAATCCAAAAGAAAAATCTTTTCCCTTTTAAAAATAATTTACAGTTACCAACTGCTTATAAAATTGATTAGTGTAACTTAAAACCAAAATGCATGAATAGCAACTTAAGAAGCAATAAAACTATTTTAAGTAAAACATTTTAATTAAATAAAGGAAATACTAACTACAGTAAAATAAGATTAAAATCATGATTACTATTTTACAGACAAGAAATGGTACTATAGTATTTCAAAAAGCAGCAAAAATATGAACTGTTTAATTCATATGTTTTGTTTCCAAAAAGACAAATATAGAGAGATTTTAAAAAGAGTAGATACTCTGAAATTGTGTAAATTACGTACATATTATATGTCATTCAGTTACACTGGCACTGTATATGTAAAAATGTAAACTATGTGATGTTTACTAAGATTTTGACACTTGACCCAAAGCATTTTCACATCTTTAAATATTTTAGTCACGATGGGAAAGACAATTCAGATGGTAGTGTATGGCTTTTGATGTTAAAATTGTATCTCATTCCTGCAGAGGAATAATACAAGATTAGGACAGTTTAAACTGAGAAATTGTAAAACAGAAACATAATATTCTTTCAAAATATTATGTGTATTTTCAGGTTTATATAAGCTCTTTTTCAGAGGTGACAAGACATAATTCATTTTATTGATAACAATAGTTTGATAAAAATATACACGGTTGGTCTTACACAACTTAACTGGGAAAGATCTTCCTATCTTCAAAAAAGTCTACAACAGTTATTTATAATGATCAATCTGGTTCTTAATTTACAATAATGTTTTTATTAAATATCCCCAACACTTGTGGTAAAACAGCTATATCAGATAGACATGCACAGTGAATAAAGAAAAATAAAGAGACTAAAGTACACATGGAATATAGAAGATGCCAAAAGAAACAGATAACTTAGAGAACAGAGAAAACATTAAAATTATTACAATTAGAAATTACTATAAAACTTAAAACTTGATGTGACAATTATAATTAACTGACAGATAACTATCAGTTAAAGCAATCCATACCACAGACAATTCTTGGCATTTAAGACTAGTATTATGATCTTCTTGAAAATAAAGGGTGAAATATAAAATTCCTAATCTGATAACCAACTATATGATCAGGTAGGAAATAACTCGAGAACATGTCAAATTAACATTTACTAAGCAGAACTCACGGTTCCAGAAGGTGAGCCAAGGTTCAGCCACGGACAATGGGAGGAAATGAAAGAGAGAAGTACCTCCCTTACCTCCAGGGGATGCACTGGAAGGGCAAGGCAGCCTGCAGACCTGAGGCATAACTTGATTAGTGCTGTGGATGGAGTGCTTGGGAGTTCCTGGCCAGACTGGTCAATTCAAACCAAAGGAGCAGGGCTTTGGGAAGCTACACGGGGGTCTTATCTAAGGCGTACAGAAAGGGAAGGCCCTGGGAAGCCAGAGAGTCTGCTGATGGTGAGGACTGTCAGGGAGGGCATATCGTTTGCTTGTGACTCTGCAGACTAGGTAACGTGCCAGAATAAGATCAGAATAAGATCTCTGCAGGCCGCTTTGCCAAACAAAAGTGTCAGAATAAGATCTCTGCAGGCCACTTTGCCAAACAAAAGTGTCAGAATAAGATCTCTGCAGGCCACTTTGCCAAACAAAACGGATACCAAGGCAGCTACCAAGGAAGAGTTTAGCTAAACTCTCCAAGTGCAGTTTGAAATCAGGTGTGATGTCTCCAGCTTTGTTTTTCCTTCTCAAGATGGCTTGGCTTGAGTGCTTACATACAAACTTTAGGACCATTTTCCTATTTCTGTGAAAAATGCTGTTGGAATTTTAATAGGGATTGAATTGAATCTGTGGATTGCTTTGGGTAGTATGAGCATTTTCACACTATTGAGTCTTCTGATCCATGAACATGGGATATCTTTGCATTTTTGTGTGACTTCAATTTCTCGCAAAGTCTTGTTGCTTTCAGCATACAGATGTTTCACCTATTTGGTTAAATATATTCCTAAGTATTTTATTCTTTGTGATGTTATTACAAAGACCTTGTTTCATAATTTCTCTTTTGATAGCTTATTGTTGGTACAGAGAAATGCAGCTGATGTTTTGTATGTAGTATGCAATTTTACCAAATTCATTTAGGAGTTCTATCAGTTCGTATGTGTGCACGTGTGTGTGTGCACGTGTGTGTGTGTGTGTGGTTTTCAGAGTATTTAAGATGCATAATGTATACACAGAGACCATTTAGCTTCTTTCCAATTTGGAATACACAAGGAGAAAAGGATGGTCTTTTCAATAAATGTGTTGGAGATACTAAATATTCATAGAAAAAAATAACTTATCTTAAAACATACACAAAACTAAACTAAAAAAGACTAAAATGTAAAACCTGAAATCATAAAACTCTTAAAAGAGAACATGTAGAAAAAGCTCCTTGATTTTGTCTTGGCAATGATTTTTGGATATGACATTAAAAACACAGGCAGCAAAAGCAAAAATTAATAAGTGAGACTACGTCACTCTAAGAAGCTTCTGTACAACAAAGGAAACAATCCACAAAAATGAAAAAGCAACCTATGTATTGGGAGAAAGTATCTGCAAACCAGGTGTCTTATAAAAGGTTAACAGTCAAAATACATAAGGAACTCATACAGCTCAACAGCAAAAACACAAATAATCTGATTTTAAAAAGGGCCTACATTTTCCCAAAGCTGATATAATAGACATTTTCCAAAGAAGACATAAAAATGGCCAACAGGTATATATGTAAAGGTGCTCATCATCACTAATCATTAGGGAAATGCAAGTCAAAACACAATCAGATTACCTCCAACCTGTCACGATAGCTATTATCAAAAAGACAAGATACAACAAGCACCAGTGAGGGTATGGAGGAGATAAGAGAAGCCTGCACTTTGCTGATAGGAATATAAATTGGTGCAGCCACTACAGAGAACAGTATGGAGGTTTCTTAAAAAGTAAAAAGGAAACTACTATATGATCAGCAATCCCATTCCTGAGTTTATATCCGAAAGAAGAAATGATTTCTGGATCTCCCAGCTATATCATGACTCCCATATTCACAGCTGCATTAATCATAATAGCCAAGATATGGAAACAATCTAAGTGTCTAACAACAGATGACTGGATAAAAAATGTGATACACACACACACACACACAATGGAATATAATTAGGCCATAAAAGGAAAATACTCTGCCACTTACAACATGGATGAACCTGGAGGACATTATGCTAAGTGAAATAAGGAAAACAGAGACAGAGAAATATTACATGATCTCATTTATGTATAGAATCTAAAAAAGCTGAAATCATACAGGAGTAGTTGCCAGGGACTGGTGGTTGGAGGAAATGTGGACATGTGGGTCAAAGGCACAGACTCTGTTACGAGATGAGTTAAGCTCAGGGGATCTAATGCACAGCAAGGTGACTAGAGTTAACGACTCGCTACTGTACGTTTGAAATTTGCCACAAGGAGCAGATCTCGAGTATTCACACCACACACACAAACACAGAGGATGGTAACTATGACGTGAAAGATGTGGTAATCATTTCACAACGAATGCATAGTAAATCATGTTATTCACCTAAAATGCATAAGGGTTTTACTATCAATTTTATGTCAATAAAGCCAGAAAAAAAAAATCTACTAATAGAAATCCAGGCTATGACATACAGGCAATTTATTTAAATGATGTACACGCATGTATTTGTGTGTGTGTGTGTGTATGTATGTACATATGTGTTTGTTTCTGTGAATCTACATGTAAAGGCAACCTCTAAACATCTTTATTTCCTAACTCTCTATTGTTCTCTTCATTTTCCTCCTTATCATTTTTAATTACCTTTATTTTATCCCAACCCTTTCTCTCTGCATGTATTCATATTACTTATTATGTGTTTATATAATAAAATTAATACCTTAAGCATATATGTGTACGCTTGTGTGTGTGACAGATTAGAAAACAAAACTATAAAATGGTTTCACTAAAAATGAAACATCGATATTTCACAAAGTAAAATTTATAATGTATCATTCTAAGGTAAACCATCCGTATATCAGAAAAATTCAAAAGAAAGTATTCCTGTTAAAATTACCCTGAATCTTTGAATACGAACATGTATAACGTCAGATTTCAGAAAGTTCACTTTTTATGAATATGATAATTGTGATTCACTGTACAGGCAAAGAGACAACTATGTATTAATTGTATAAAAACAGGGCACTTCTAAATTTGCTTTAGTCATTAATTTAAATTTGCATTAAGCAATTTACACGTATGCCATTTTCACCCTTGCTATTTCCATGCTTTAATTAGCTTAATTTAACTGAAATCTCTAGATAGGTCACAGCTCTCAAGTTTAATAAGACAGAGTAAAATGGGTCTAATATAAATTCATAAATTATCAATGTTCTTTGGAGTAATACATACATAATTTATTTCTTGTCGATACCCAGCACATTTTGTAACATTCAAGTAAATACAGGAACTGGGAATGTTATATGTAGTATCCTTCTTAGCAGGATAATGGCACTACTCCATAAGAAATAAAAATCTGAGAATTTAGAGATATGCCGTGTCTTACTCGAACACTATGTAACAAGTACGGCCGTCTGGATCACACTAATTAGAGTCAATCCTCTTTATTATCAGTTCTCCCTCCTGCCCCCTCCTCCTCGTTTATAGGAGGACGCATCACCATTGGACAGAGTACATTCTAATTGTGTATATGTTTGTTTATCTACCCTTCTCCTCTCACACCTGCTGCTTTCACCCTTGTTCACCACTGTATCCTTGGGATTAAAAACTACACTGGAAACAAACAGCACTCAAAGGTATCTGCTGAAAAGTGAAACGTGTCCACTAGTTGGTTTCAGCTTGTTGCGTTTTTCCCCTGAAACAGACACAGCAGGTCGCAATGAGAAATGTGAATCTAGGGTCGTATCACTCACCGCAGCCGCGAGGCACAGCCAACTCACCTGCCTGCTTCGGGTTCCAAGCGACGCGCCTTCCTTCCTCAGTGGTGAGCGGGTTAAAGGGGAGAAGGACGTCTCTCGGGGGATGCTCACGGCACTTTCCCAGCGCAGCTCGCCCCCCAGATGAGCAGGACCCGGAGTGGTCCAGGGTCGGCGGCTCAGAGACCCCCCGGGCCCAGGGAACTCAGCCCTACGGCGGACCGCGAGCAAGGAACGGCGGAGCTGGCCCAGCAGAGCTGGGAGCTGAGCCGGCTCGGAGTCCACTTCGAGGTTCGGCTGTGATGCAGAGGCCGACCGGGGCGCCCCGGCGAGCGTGCCTCCCTCCAGGGAGCTGCCACCCCGGGGAGACCTCAGGTTGGAGGAACAGGCCCCCTGGGCCTGGCCCCGCCTGGCCCCTGCGCGGGCGCCACGAGCAGCTTCACCGCCAAAGCGTCAAACTCACGCACCTGAGCACACCCCGGGCGGAAGGCGGCTCAGGTCCACAAGCCTCCGTGAGAACGTATGGCCGCGCGTGAGCTTGGACGGGGACGTCAGAGGTCATGACCTATGACGCCAGCGAGCGTGGCCAGTGACGCCCGGGGTTGAACTTCTGACGTCAGGACGTGACCTTGGACGTTGCAGGTCACACGTGGACGCGAAGCCTCCCACCTTCCCGACGTCTGTGGGGAGGAAGCTGCCGGGAAGGCCGTGCAGTGCAGCGAGAAGTGGCCGGTCTGCCTTGGAGCTCAGGCCGCCGCTGTCGAAGGATGTCGGCACCCCGGGTCCTCATCGGTTCCAGGCCCGCAGGGATTCCATCTTGCGGCCCAGGCAAGGTCAGTGTGACAGCAGTGAAGGTGGTGGGATGCCATAGACAACAGGGCTTGGAGTCGAGGGGAGGGCAGAGGAGACCCACCGGGGCGCAGCCCCCTCGTGTCCTCACTATGGATTCGCCTAAAATGACATCATCAGCCGACTTCTTTGCAACCCTCAAGTCCCCGAAGGCAGTGCTCAGCCCTCCCCGCTCTTCTGTTTTCAGCTATTAAGAAACATTTTATGTTGAAAATTTCTTATTGTGACAACACATACGTAACAGGAACTTTAGTATTTTCCAATTAATATAAATTGAAGTCATAGCCGCTGTTACCCCATGTCTTAAAAACCTAAAGTTACTGAAGTAGGAAAAAACTTGTATTGTGAAAGCCTTTAAATTATCTTCAGCAAATGGAAACCGGTATAAAGGGGTTTATGTTTGTTCTATTCATTCTTAAAACCATTGCTTTTGCGTTCTAACTAAATCAAAGGCCTGCATCTGCTGTTGAATTAATATTTATTGACCCCCAAAACAATATTTAGCTTCCATGGGCTAAAAGTCACTTGCTGAGGTCCGGTGGGAAGAGAATATTTCACTCCTGAAACCACAGTGAGGAGAGTGAAAAGAATTTTCTCTTCCAGATTCCCACTAAACAGCTCCACACTTAGCCATGGCTGAATTGGGTTATATGACAGTCCTGGAGGCCAAGTGTTTGAGACCTTGGCATTGGGTCTGAGATAGGATGAATGTCACTGAAATAGCTTTGTTTCAAACAACAGAGGAAAGATACCTCAAGAGATGTTCCCAAGGTACAGTTAGCCTGGTAGATGTGGGATGAATGCCGGGCACCAAAATCTTGTGCCTGCTACAAAGGTTTGGTCTCTTTTGGGTACTTTGACTTGTAAGTCTTTATTTGTTGCCATTCATAGGTGAAATTGTAACCACTCATAATTTTGAGGGGATATAAAGAGAAAAGGTCACTGAGAATTTAGGCATTTTAGTTTTACTGGATTTCTCTTCTAGAATGTAATAAAAGGGGGCTAGAGAACTCCTGAGAAGTTTCCAGAAAGTGATGGGACAAAAATACTCAATGATTAGAAAATAAGACCTGTGAGAAAGAATTAGAAGAAATTTAATCTCTATAAGGTAGACATTATGGCTAATTTTGTCATTTTTAAGTAATGGAAACCTGAGCTCTGCTAGCCCTGTTTATCCTTATTCTTACACCGAAATTTCTGCTCACATTTTACTTGATACCTACAGGCTGAGTTCTAGTGTAATACACGTATCAAGTAATAATTACAATAATAAAAAGTTCAGTGTTTGAGCACTCATGCATCATTGATTTTGCTAGGAATCCTATGTCAATTAACTCGTTTTCTCGTTGGAACAACTTTAGTTTGTGTTACATAAAAATGAGTTTGAAGAGTGTTAATACTTGCACAGATTCTGAGAGCTGGTGCATCTGCAGGAGCATAATTTGATGCCAAATCTTCCAGGCTGCAATAAGTATGATGCCTCTCGTAATTCTTAGATGCTGCTATTTGCATAGAATACTTATCACATTTCTCAGATTCCCTGTTGCTTTATTCTCAACTATCGTAGTCCACTGGTCTTCAATTGACATTTTAATCAATATCATGGAGAGCTGTTCCAGTGTGTACATAGAGTTGCAGGATGTTGGGTATCTAAGATGGATAAAGTAAAGCCACCGCCCTTAGGAAACACACAATTTGTTGTGGAACACAAGAAGGTAAACAGACACATAAATATTATATGAGCACTGAAATTCTATTAATTGTAGATTAGGTAACTGTACTGTGTTCTTCTCACTGAGAACTAGAAAAGCTGAAAAATATAAAATTTGTTCTTAACAACATCAGTGTGCTAAATAGATAACAGAAGAAAAGTAAAATATCTCTGAGGGAAGATAATACTATTTTGATTTCAAGTTATTTCTGTTCATTTTCTCATACCAGATGTGGCACTCAACAATTAGGCACACAACAATTAGAGAGCAAAACTATTATTAATGAAACAATCCCATTTGCAGCAACATGGATGCACATAGAGATTAACATACTAAGTGAAGTCAGTCCGACAGTGAAAGACAAACATCGTATGATATCACTTATGTATGGAATCTAAAAAAAAAGGTTACCAATATACTTATTTGCAGAATAGAAATAGACTCACAGACATTGAAAGCAAACTTTTGGTTTCCAAAGGGGACAAGTGAGAGGGAGGGATGGACTGGGGTTTTGGGATTGGCATGTGCACACTGTGGTATGTGGAATGATTGGCAAGTGGGGACCTGCCATGTAACACAGGGAACTCTAACTAATATTCTGTGATCATCTATGTGGGAAAAGAATCTGAAAAAGAATAGATGTGTGCATATGTACAACTGAATCACTTCGTTGTACAGCAGAATTATCACAACATTGTAGATCAATTATATGAAAAAAGTAAAAATGAAATAATAAAAAAATAAAAACACAAACTCATAAGGTCCAGAAAATGAGAAAATGGACAACAGATGAGTTTCTTGAAATACCTGAGTAAAACCAGATGTTTTCGCTAGAATTCAGCCTGTAGGTATCAAATAGCATATCAGCAGTAATTTGAGATGGAAGAGTCAGGATGAACAAGGCCAGCAGAGGTAGTATTTCCTTTACCTAAAATGACTTAATTAGCCATAATATCTATCTTCTATAGATTAAATCTCTTCTAATTCATTTTCTCAGAATGAAATCAGGTTTCTGTGTGTAATAAAATGAAAGATTAATAATGAACACTTCAAAAAGAGAATATGTCAAAGAAATGAAAAGCAATATATCTAAAAATCCAGCTAAGCTTAAGTACTAAGTGTATGAATTTGGTAGTAGACTTGAAACAGCTGAAGAGGACGTTAGATACTTGTGACACAGGTCAGGAAAACATCACTGGGGAAAGCAGGGACTAAGGGTATAGTTTCAGTCAAGTCCAGCCTGACCCAGAGGGAGCTCTGGGAAATAGGCTTTCATATTTATGCATCAGTTAGTCATGAACTAAGACATGTCTGGGCAAAAACAGTGGTAGGTGATGGATGAAATGTGGAGAAACACAGCTCCAGAAGCCTGGCGGCTGTCCTCTGCTGAAAGTCCCAGTTTCAGGTAATTGAAAACAAAAGCCCCCCGGAGCTTGGTGAGAGGAGCCTGAACATAACGTAAGAAGAGCCAAAGGCAATTAGCAGAAATATCAACAATGCTTGCTAAAAATAGGTGTCATCTTAAGGGAAAAAAAGAAGAACATTGTAGAGATGGTCCAAATAGAGAGAAGGAAATACTATCCATTAAATCTGAATGACAAAGTATTTGACCAGATGAGTGCAAAGGTTTAAAGGAGAAGGTAAATAGCAGACAATGGGAACGCTCACAGTTTCAGAAATGACAGGTAAAAACTTTTGATAGTTTCCGTAATTCTTGAATACCCAGACATTTAGGTGCCAAAGAAATTCTCTTCATCAGTGAATTTCAAGAACATATTTTGCTTTCAACACACCCCTTTTTATTCTGTTACTTTATACTCTATGCCTATAACTGTTGAGACCTTGAACTATACATATATATATATCTCCATGAGGTAATAAGAAGGTATCAATTACAAGTAAAATGTAGATCAGTAAACGGAATCAACTAATCAAAATTGAACTGTATTAAGACACGTGTAGTTGCAGAAAATAGTTCTTGCCCTCAAGTGAGTCATAGCACTATAATTTACATTATAATAAAAAATAATATTTCAGATATCAAATGGTGCAATAAAAACATACATAATTAAGAGTGGGATAAACAGTAACTAAGGGAGAGTGGTGATTAGCAGCAGGGCTTGTAACTTTGCCCTAACAGGCTCTTCTCTTGTGTAGCCCTCTCCCCACCTTGGTTCCTGCTCATCTCTGTGCTTTGATCTTTAACCTTTTAGGTGAGTTTGTGAACTTTCCAATATGTTTCCAATAAATTCCATTCCTAGTTAAAGGTTTTCCAAGATACCTTAAATAATCTTGACGAAAGGGGAAACCAAACCGAAAAAAAAGAAAAGAAAACCAATGAAATAGTAAAAAAGCTGTGGTATAGGTCTCAGATGTGGCTCAGATCCCACTTTGCTGTGGCTGAGGTGTAGACTGGCAGCTGCAGCTCTGATTCAGCCCCTAGCCTGGGAACCTCCACATGCTGCAGGTGCAGCCTTAGAAAGACTAAATAAATAGATAAATAAGTAAAACTATAATATTCAATTCAAGCAGTTCCAAAAGAAAATGTAATCTGTGTGTTTGTTGGTTATGAATTAAATAAATTGTGCTTCCCAGGCATAATGAAACACAAGGAACAATTTTTAAAAACAATATAAATGGTATGTAGAAATCAGTAAATTAGAAAATAATAAAAAAAACTAGAAAAGTAATGGCTGAAAGAGATGGTTGGGAAAATTTATATAGCCTAATACAGTATGTAATAATAGAAGTGGTAATAACAAGATTAACTCCGTACCGAAAAAGTTCACGGAAATGTAAGAGAGGACTTTCCGATCATATGGCAGGCGAATCAGCAAAAAATGGTGGAGGAAGCCCTGAAGATTATCTTCTCCATTAAAAAAAAAAAAGAAAAAATATTGGAAACAACTTCTCCAGGATTCTGAAAAATAACCACCATGGGCAGCAGTCCTGAAAAGTGTTTATTCAAGAAAAAATGTGGACTGTCTGAGAACAGTGGGCTTTATGGCATTTTAATTTGCCCCATTTCCAGCAATCCCTCCTCAACTCTGTAGGATTCTTGAAAACCAGAAGCCTGAACCCCAGTGGAAACTAGCAGCCTAGGAGCCCCTACTCTAGGGCCACATTAGGGTTGGAGCTTTTTCAGGTCCCCATTCCTTGAGAATTTTCATTATGCAGGTCTGTGTTTCCCTGAAAAACTCTACTTGCAACCCTGCCTGCATTTAACAGACTCAGCTTCCCAGGTGCATCTTTTTTTTTTTTTTTTTGAGGAGGGGGGAATCATTTGTCAAAAACAATCAAGGGAATCTTGAACATTTCAGCTGTGTGAGGTAGTGGAAAACAGTTGAGACAAACTATAGGCTAACTGAAAAGCTTAAAAGGGAAAATCTGGAGAGTAAGATGTCCGGAGAGGGCTTTGAAAAGCTACAACATATTTGTGAGATTCTAGAAGGCTGTGTGTTTGGCTGTGCGTGCCCAAGTGGATATATTCAGAAGACTTGAAAAGGCCCTGTGCTTTCACCTTGGCTAACCCCAAGGCTCTGCACAGTCAGGAAGTGAAGGCTTTGTTGGAATATTAAACTGCTCCAGTGATTGTTAAAGGTGAGTTTTAATAATCAGACAAATACCCTTGGTAATAAATTGAAGAGTTATTGATTCTAGGCATCGAAGAAAGTCTTTGTCCACTCATTAACAAACAACTGAGCTAATTTGATAGACTCTAATGGCCACAAAAGCAGAGAATATAGACTTTACATGATTACTTCGGAAAAATTATTAAACAACACCAAGTAGAACCCAAAACAAATCCTGGGCAGGTGGGAGAAACTGATTAACGAAGTTGCCACACTGTTACTTAAAACATCCAATTTTTAACAAAATTTAACAAGACCACCAAAGACAAAAAATGAGGCATTTAGACAGAAAAAAATATATGTAAAAAATGAAAGAGTACATAAGAATTGTCTTAGAGGAAACTCAGATGTGGACTTAGGAAACAGATTTTATTTTATTTTATTTTATTTTTTTTTGTCTTTTTTTGTCTTTTTTGTCTGTTGTTGTTGTTGTTGTTGTTGCTGCTATTTCTTGGGCCGCTCCCGCGGCATATGGAGATTCCCAGGCTAGGGGTTGAATCGGAGCTGTAGCCACCGGCCTACGCCAGAGCCACAGCAACGCGGGATCTGAGCCGCGTCTGCAACCTACACCACAGCTCACGGCAATGCCGGATCGTTAACCCACTGAGCGAGGGCAGGGACCGAACCCGCAACCTCATGGTTCCTAGTTGGATTCGTTAACCACTGCGCCACGACGGGAACTCCCAGGAAACAGATTTTAAATCAGTGATATTAAATATGTTCAGAGAAAAACATAACTAAAAACTAAAGAAAAATATGAGAACCATGTCTCGCCAAACATAGACTTTCATGTAGAAATTATTATTTTAAAGAATAGTCTGGAATTGATAAATTCATTAAAGGGGCTCAACAGAAGACTTAAATGAATCAGCAAAGTTTAAGAAAGATCAATTGAAATTACTCAGGCTAAGGAACAGAAGGAAAAAAGAATGAAGTAAAGTGAACAAAACCTCAGAGATACCAAAACACTAAGAAGTATGCCAACATAGGCAGAATAGGAGTCCCAGAAAGAGAGGAAAGATAAAAAAAAAGATACACGAAAAGTAATGGCCAAAACCTTCTCAAATGTGATGAAAAACTATTCTATGAATTCAGGTACCTCAACATTCAAGTACCACAACAAACTCCAAATAGAATAAATTAAAAAAATCACAGCTAGACACATCTTTATTCATTTATCCAAAACTGAAAGGTAGAGAACCATGAAAGCAACAAGAGAGAAGTGACATGACATACAAGAGATTCTCAGGAAGATTAACAGCTGTTTTAAGAAACCACAGAAGCTGGAAAGCGGTGGATTGACATATTCAAAGTGCTAAAAGACTGTAAGTTAAGAATTTTAGATCCAACGAAACTGTCTTCCAAAAATAATGGGAAGTTTGAGACATTCTCAGATAATCAAAGAACTGAAAGAATTATGTCACCTGCAGACATGATGAACTAGAAATAAAAGGGGTCCTTTATGTCGAAATGAAATGACGCCAGATAGCAGCTTGAATCAATAGGCCAGAGTATTCAGTCACACTTAGGTCTTTTTGAGAAGACTACACCTATGATTCAGAAATCTCCTCAGCCATTGAAGATGAAGTTGGTAAATGCAATATGCTTATCCACAAAATATCTATGGAGGAGACAGTTTTTTAAAGAGCGAATCCCATGTTATGCACAGAAGACAGATCAGGATCTTGAAAAATTGATGCCAGCAGAAGAACTGACAGCTTGAGATGAAAGGTATAAGGCTGAACGTATGAAATGAAAAATGTCAATTGGATCCGCCAAATTCTGCAGGTCAGAAAAAAACTGGTAAACTCCTCAGCTTGAAATGTATATACTTTCTTTTAAGAAAAAGAAATGGTGGCTTAGAGAGAGGGGCAATGAGTCTAAAGGGCAGAGCTGCAAGCCGCAGAAGATTATCCTGTTATTCTTAAAATATATTGGAGTTTGGTTGGAAATTGTGACTGGTGATTCTTCTTTTTCTGTCATTTTCTTTCTTTGAGTAGAGATCTCTGTAATTGCTATACTATGCCTGCCCCACCACAGTAGTTTGGGAACAAATAACTTATTTTCTAGTTTTATAAGTGAACAGATAAAAAGGAATTCTGCTTCTGGATGGATTACACCGAGACCTTCACCTCTGGATAATTAGATCATTTAGATGGAGAGAATAGGAATTTTTGATCTAGCGAAATTTAGATGAAGTTTTCCGTTTGTGTTGATAGTGCAATGGGATAACATTTTTGTTGATTCTGGGGTGAGGAGCCATTTTGCGTGGGGAGTTGAATGTGAATCTTTGAGGCTTGGAGGGTAGACTATGGCAGGTTGAATAATAGTCCCCTCCACCCCCAATGGCATCTATTTCCTAATCTCCCAAATTTGTGAAATACTAACTTACATGGTAAAAGGTAATTTAGTCATGTGATTAGGTTTAGGATGTTGACATGGGAGATCATCATGGATATCTAGATGGGCCCAATGTAATCACAGCTAACTTTCCTTGAAATAGGGAAATGCAGAGGTCAGAATCAGAAAAAAATGATGTGACAATGGAAATAGAAAAAGATTGGAAGATGCTCTGTTGCTGGTTTTGACATGGAGAATAGATTTTAACCACTAATTTTATGATAATGTGTTACAGTAGAAGTGGGAAACTAATACAGCTGACAATGAAAAGTTCAAAAACAGAATTAAGAGAATAATTTCATTTATAATAGCATCAAAAAGAATAACCTATGGAGGTATATGTTTAACAGAAAAACTTTAAGACTTCTACATAGGAATCTACAGAATACATTTGAAAGAAATTAAAGGAGATATAAATAGGTGGAAAGTACAACCAGGGGTTTATAGATTGGAAAACTTAGTATTGTTAAGATGGCAGTACTCTTCAAGTTGATCTGTAGATTTAACACAATTGCTGTTAAAATCCCAGCTGCCCTTTTTTGAAAAATATATTAAAAATATTTCTAAAATTCATATAAAAATGCAAGGTACCAGGGATAACCCAACCAACCTGAAAAATAATAAAGTTGAAGGACTCACACTTGCAAATTTCAAAACTTAAATCTACGGTAGGGAAGAATGTGTGATGCTGGCGTAAAGAGACAGATCACTGAAATAAAATTGATGTCCCCCAATTAAATCCACAAATTCATGGCAGTATGATTTTTTATGAGCGCTAATATAATTAAAATTGAAGAAAGACTAGCCTTTCAACAGATTGTACTGAGGCAACTGGATACTTACCTACAAAAGAATGAAGTTGTTTTCTACCTCACAAAACATATATAAAACCAACTTAAAATGTAGCACTTAAATGTAAGACATAAAATTATAAAACTCTTAGAATAATTCATAGGTCAATTTCATCACCTAATAATTCTCAATGGTTTATTAGATATGATACCAAAAGCATACCAACCAAAAAAGAAGTAAATTTATTCTTTATTAAAATCAAAAACTCTTATACTGAAAATCACTATATCCATTAAGTGAAATGACACCTATAGAATGGGGGAAAATGGTAAATCAAATATCTGACAAAGTTCTAGTATGCAGAGTATATAAATAACTTTTACAGATCAAAACAACAGCAATAGAAACAAATACCCCAATTTAAAAAGTGGGCAAAATGTTTACATGGAAAACTTTTCAAGGAAGAAGTAATATATGAAAAACTGCTCAAAATCATGAAGGCAAAGCAAATCTATGATAGATTGCCATTTCACACCCACTAAGATGACTGTAATCATGAAGACAGGTAACTGTAGGTGCTGACAAGGTTGTGGGGAAATTGAAACCCTTATATATTTCTGGTTGTATGCAAAATGGTACAGCTATTTTACAGAAAGTTTGCTTGTTTCTCAAAGAGTTAAAGTCTAGTCTGGCATGTAAAGAGCTTAGAAATTATCACTTGCATACTGAGAAGAAAAAAGCTGAACTAATTGAAAACTAACAACTCTTCTTAGATCATCAGAGAATTGAGGTTATAGGACAAACCACTGCTTCCAGATTGGAGAGACAGATAGGGGGATACACAGTACATACAGGAGGAGAATTCCAGGCACAGACACCACTGATGGAGCCAGACCCAGAGTAGGAAAACTTAAACTGCACTTGAAAAATTGCTGTAGTCTCAGTGTGGGCAAATTTAATTAAAAACTCCAGGCAGTCCATTCTTAGGGGAATCCCCACACTTCTGTGTATTTCACCTCCAAGTGCTGTTCTAGGGTCTCACAGTTTAGATCAGGAAAAACAAATTAAGCAAACAAACAATCAAAACCCACCTATGCCTCCAGGAGGGAGAGGGAAGTTTTGATATTTTGAAATATGACAGAGCATTCTGTTCTTAACAAGGTCTGCCCTCAAGGAAAACTGAGTTACTGGAGCCTAACCAACTGAGGTTACCAACATCTGACTGGCATAAAGAACGGAAGTATCCAACTCCATGTCCTTGTAGCCTTCCTTTCTCTCTGGGGGAGAAATTATATCCAAAAAAACACACGTTTGTGAAGGCCACAGCCTAGCGACACAGGCTCATTAAAATATCCAATTTGAGGACTTCAGAATGTTCCCCTCCCTCCCCCTACACACACACACACACATCTTACCACCATATCAGTAGGACTCTATATAGTAACAGAGGGTTATAACTGAAAGATCTACATGTACCATGTTTTATTTAAGAATGAGTCTCCAGGGAAACCCAAGACAAAAGGGAAGGAAAAAACAAGGACACTAAGGCAAATTTTAACCTAGATGCCTACAGCTATTGCTAACAATAAATATGACCTAACTTCTAGCCAGATAACACCTCCCACTAAAGATCTCTTTACTTCAGTTCCTCATGTCCAGCTTTCAACAAAAAATTACAAGGAATAATAACAGACGAAAAGTATGATAGGAAGAGACAGAGCAGGCAGCAGAATTAGACTCGCATACAGCAGTTATTTTGCAAAAGTTACATATAAAGTTAAAATATGACTCAGCAATACCACTGCCAGGTATATACCAAGAAAATTAAAAACATATTCACAGAAATACTTACATACGAATTCTCATAGTAGCATAATTCATAGTCCAGAACTGGAAAGAATCCAAATGTCCATCAGTTGGTGGACCAATAAACAAAATTCTGAAAGTCCGTATTACGGAATATTATTATGCTATAAAGAAAAAATACTAAATGGTGCTACAGCATGGTATACTGTGAAGATATTATCCTTAGTAAAAAAGGCTAGCCATGAAAGGCCGCATATTATATGTTTATGCTTCAGTTAATAAGATATGTCCAGATGAGACAAATTCATAGAGGTAAAAAGTGAATTAGTGGTTGCTAGGGGTAGTGAGCACATGGAGTTTCTTTTTGGGGTTATCAAAATGTTTTGAAATTTGATGGTGAAAGTTGCATAGTTTTGTTAAGTCTAAAAACCTCTTAAGGAGTTCCCATCGTGGCTCAGTGGTTAATGAATCCAACTAGGAACCATGAGGTTGCGAGTTTGATCCCTGGCTTCACTCAGTGGGTTAAGGATCCTGTGTTGCCATGAGCTGTGGTGTAGGTTGCAGATGCGGCTTGGAACCTGCATTGCTATGGCTGTGGCGTAGGCCAGCGGCTACAGCTCAGATTCAACCCCTAGCCTGGGAACCTCCATATGCTGTGGGTACGGCCCTAGAAAAGGCAAAAAAACAAAAATTGAAATAAAATTTTAAAAAAACCACTTAAATTTATACTTTAAAATGATATATATTATGAATTATATCTGTTAAAATGTTACAAATAAAATGTGATTTCTATATATAAAAATTATAGAAAGCTGAAAAATATACATATTTATTGATTATAAAATATCCGAGGTGGTATATATACACAATGGAATATTACTCAGCCATTAAAAGGAATGAAATACCAGCATTTTTAGCAACATGGATGGACCTAGAAATTATCATGCTAAGTGAAGTCAGCCATACAATGAGACACCAACATCAAATGCTTTCACTGACGTGGAATCTGAAAAAAGGACAGACTGAGCTTCTTTGCAGAATAGATGCTGATTCACAGACATTGAAAAACTTTTGGTCTCTGGAGCAGACAGTTTGGGGGTTGGGGGGATGTGCTTGGGTTGTGGGATGGAAATCCTGTGAAAATGGATTGTGATGATCATTGTACAATTACAGGTGTGATAAATTCATTGAGTAATAAAAAAAGAAAAAATAAAATATCTGAATATATATAAGAAATAGCCTATTATAATATGAATCTCGAAGGCAAAAGTTTATATTCTTTTTGATTAAATGTTCCTTAATACCAACTAGATAATGACATCAATAATGTTCTTAGAGTGAATGATTTAATATATCTGAATATATTTCTTTCCAAAATAATCACTGAAATTTACAATGCTACTATGAAAATAAAAACTAGAACACTTTTTTAAAAAAATTGACTGACTATTGTCAAATGTATGTGTGATAGGACAGAATGATATATAGCTTGTCAATTTCTGTGTTTTGAAAGTTGACATAAAATACAGAGTAAAATGAAACCAAATGCTTTGATTCCAAACCTGTAAGTGTACAATAGTTGGAATAAAGACCTGAGTGTAAAAGAAAAAAGTATGATTCTAAAAGAAGACATATTGTAAGCTATTTTTGTTCATCAGAGGTTGGGAAATATTCTTAGACTTTTTAAAAATTTCAAACCAGATGAAGAAGGATAGTAAATTTCATTATACTAATCTTAAGAATTTCCAAACCGAAGGCATGGTTTTTAAAATTGGTCTTTGGTAGACTTTGAGTTGATACTTTTCAATGACATGACCACCTAAATATTTAGAATATTCATAATCATTTTGTGTATATTCATACATATGATATGTATCTTAGATGTTTGTATATGAGTTCCATACTTTAATAATCAGTCATCGTTTAATCATTCTAAAATTGATATTAAAATAATCATTATGTATGAGGAAAAAAAACTACAGATTAACTCCAGAAAGGCAAGAGATGCAGTGTGAAAGTGGACAAAATTGCAGAGAACAAGAGTATGTTGAGAAACTCAAATTCACTAGAAATCAGATGAATGTAAATTAAAATATTATGAAAAACTGCTTTTTGCTCCTCAGACTAGCCAAATTTAGGAATCTGAAACAGTCCAAGTCCCAATGAGCATAAGTAAACCAGAGCTCACGTGTGTGGTGAGTGGGAGCTATAATACTTAGATTTCACTTGGTGAAGCCATTCCTTCAATGTATAAGCCATTTCACTTAGTAACATTTGTTTGTACCTTGTGACCCAGCCAGTCATCACACACCGAGCCATTTATCACTGAATACATTTTATGCTTTCTGGAGACAAGCTACCTAAGCATCAGGAGGATAATTGGTGAGTAAAATGGGTGGATACCTATTTATTATGCAGCAGGTAGAGCAGTAATTTGGATGTATCTTATGCACTTTAATCTCCAGAAATTTTGCAAATATCTTATTAAATTGTATGAAGAACACTGGCATTTTTGAAGATTTCAATGAATTTTTAGAATCATTTTGGAACAATTGGGCATTTTAATGTGCTGATATTTACATAGGTTTTCATTTTCCCTAATCTTGTTGATGGTGTTTACCTAAGTTTTATAATTTCTACTGTTTATTAATTTTATTACTCTGCATTTGATGGAGTGCTTTACTATTGTGAATCAGATTTTTTTTCTGTTACATTTTCAATTGTTTTACATTTTGATTGTTTTTCAAGTGTCAGTTTGAAGGATGTGCATATTATCTGCTCCTGGAAATCTTGGAATAAACTGTCTGAAACTGCTCCTGAAATACTTTAAGGGCTGTATTTTCCCTGTCTCTCTACCATAGCCGTCTCTTTGGATTTTTACATTCCCTTAATTAATTTTGATACATTAATTTTCACTCTACAAATGATTCTAGAAAATCATAGGAAATTATCTCTTTCAATTAGAATTTATGTGCTTTTGTTTATGACATGTTCTCTCTTTTTAGGACTGATACACAGGAGAACAGATATTTTTCAACTTGGAATTAAACCACGTAAAATACAAATATTTTTCACTTAGGGTTCTTTACTGGTATTCACTAGAAACACCAGAATCCTTTCTGAATGACCTGAGAACTTCATCTTCTGGCACTTATCAAGGGTTGGTCCCTGTGTGACCTGGCAGCATCTGGCTGCTAAACCAGCTGGCACTTACTGGGACTTGACTAATGCCACTTCCAGTGCCTTGGCAATCAGTTTTTGCCTTTCCCTGCTGTCACTCATGACAATTTGAGTCCTTCTTGAGTTTACCAGATGAGGAAATGACTCCTGATAATACAGTGAGAGTAATCTCAATATAGTATCCCCTGTCAGTTGCCTAAAGTGCTCGAACTGAAGGTAGAGAGCCTTTTCGACTGCAAGTTTCTGGGCTCTCTAACCTGAGTGAAAAGGGCCAACTGCAGAAATCCAGAATGTGCTAGACTGTTACTCAGAATGAGAATGTGTACTCATCTGTCAGAGGAGACCTGGGCTGCTGAATGAAGATGTTTTTGGGGTCGTTTGTATTTAATATGGATACAGAGACTTGAGGCCACAGATAAGAATAAAGCCCTCTTGGACCCCATGAATTCCATTAGCGTCAGAATGACACAGCAGGAGTACTTGAGAAGTGTAAATAATCCTTCTCTATGGGAAATTTGGAAGCAGAGTTTTATCACCCTTGAACACCACAGAAGAGACATCTTCAGGTTAAACCTAAAATTGTCCGGTCAGATTTTTTTTTTTTTTTTTTTTTTTTTTTTTTTTTTTTGCATTTTAGGGCTGCATATGGAAGTTCCCAGGCTAGGGGTCAAATTGGAGCTGCAGCTGCCATCCTACACCAGAGCCACAGCAATACCACATCCAAGCCTGCCTGTGGACTATGCCACAGCTCCCGGCAACGTGGAATCCTTAACCCACAGAGGGAGGCCAGGGATCAAACCCACCTCCTCATGGATACTAGTCAGGTTTGTAACCTGCTGAGACACAATGGGAACTATGAAAAAAATTGTTTTAATTAATAATACCACCTACCATATTAAATTAATAGAATGGGGAGTTCCCTGGTGGCCTTGTGGTTGAGGATCCAGTGTTGTCATTGCTATGACTCGGGTCCCTGCTGTGGTGCGAGTTCAGTCCCTGGCCCAGGAACTTTTTGTATGTTGTGGGTGCAGCAAAAAAATAATAATAAATAAATAAATCGAGTGCGTGACAATCCTTTCAATATAGACCACTTTTTTCATGAATAGCTAAAATAGGAAATTTTTGTCTAGCTGGTTGGCTCATTAATTGTTTTTTCCAAGAACTTGTTTGTTCTAAGTCTCTATAGATATTTAGCAGGTTGTGATTTCTTACTATAACTCTCTATACTTCTGTACCCTTAGAGGTAACCATGGGTAATTTTATATTTGAAAACTGAACTGCATCTAATCAAAACAGTTAAAATTATAGAGAAATTCTCCAGGCCAGTAAAAAGCACCCCATTTGATTTTTTTTTTTTCCTTTGTAAGGAAGAGCAGTCTGTGACTAGTCTATTCCTAGTTCAAAAGAGTAAGCAGAAAAGTCTTGATTTTTTTTTTTTCCAGAGGTTCCAATTATTTTTCTCAAATGTGTTTACTCCTTTGTATACTTCCTCACAATTTTGAGTATTCAGTTAGCAACAATAATCATATATTTTTAGTTGTTTTTTTTAAACTATATATAATGTACATATTTTTCTGTGGTTGAGTTTTCACTCAATGTTTTATTCTAATTTAGCATAGCTAAGTAGAACTATTCATTTTTGCTTTTTAGAACTTGTGGATAGTATTCCATCTTATGAGCATAATGCAATTTATTTATCCACTTTAACAATTCCTGAAAGTATCTGTTTTTATCATATTTTCATCAAAGTGGATATTTAAAATTTTCCTCTCAAAGTAATAGGAAAAAGAGTTTCTTGTTACCATAGTTTTTATTCATGTGGTTATCAGTGAGTTCATCACTCATGTTTGTTGAAGTGTGTATTTCTGATTCTTTGCTTAAATTATCTCTATACTATATATTCTATTGAATATAGTTTAATACATAGAGATTAATAAATGATCAGTATGCACTTACCTTCATGATTCTAGTCACATTATTCTAGTCACAACTTTTCCATACTTTTATCTAGAACCGCAGTAAATTTCTTTATTATTATGCTGTTCCTCAGTTTCCCTTGCTTCATTAGTGTATTTTTTTTAGTACTCATCTTGTTTTCCTTCGCTCTGATCCCTTGTATGGGAAGATCTCTCTGGCTCATGTCTTAATAGGTAAGGTCAGGAAATTGACCTTGAATTCACTTCTTGTTAACTGGCACCATTTCCAGATTCTATTTTCAAATCTGTAACAGAAGGGAAGGTTGATGTGCGCAGTTCCCAGTCCAATTCCCCTCCCTGGCAGTTCTTCCTCGTCTGGGCCCGCTCTGCTTTGATTAAGTGTGTTTCTGAACATTGTTTCCAGGTTTTCTGGTGTGGAGCCAAACACTGAGCCAATGCTGTACCGCGAGGACTGCGCTCCTCAGCCAGCGCTGCGACCAGGGTATGTTTTCTTTGCTCTCCTTAAAGCAGTTTCCCCCGTGGGAGGCACCACTCGCCTCACAATGCCCTTTGCTGTCACCTCTTTTCTCTTGTGTTCTTCCAGTTATTAGCGGTGACTTAAAATTTCTGTTTCAGGGATCAGCTCCAAAGCAGTGTTTTCAAGAGAGTCTCTGCTTGTCAGAGATGCTGTGCCTCAGTTAGGTGATCAGCAACAGTAGAATAACGAAACACCTTAACACTTCTAAAATTGGCTTTTAGAAGACGAGAGATACAGCCATCGTGTGGAAGGCTGGCTCTCTATCTTTCCACTTTTCCTCCATCTAACTCTATCTCCTATCAGTGTCAATTCATCCAAGATACCAATATTAGGTTATCTGTCAGAATTACTGTAGAAGGCTGCTACAGTTTTAAAAATATTTCACTGTGTCTCCATCAGTATTTAATGAATACTTGCGGAAGATTCCCTTGGGGCCTGCAAACCAGCTGTCATTTCGAACCAGAAATCTCTGATCATAAAATTTCAGAAATAATATCTTTTACTGTAGCTGACAGTAAATAATGATAAAGCTAGCATTGAGCTATTCTGTGAGGCAGATATTCATTTTAAAGTGAATTTGGTATGTCAGAATTCTTCTTCAATTACGTAAGTCAAGGGATTGTATGTTAATTTCAAGGATTCCTGTTTTAAAAAAAGCAATGTGAGAGAATTCCTTAGATAAAAAGTATGTTTCTAAGAACATCTCTTTGAAGAAAATAAGTGAATATATTGGGACATGCATATAGTCTATACATGCTCTTTACATTTGTTCAAATAAAATAGTTTAAATAGAATGTCTCATTATTATCTGCAAATAGTAATATTTTATGTTACCAAAATTGTTTATCATTTGATGGCTCATTTTCACACTATGTTTCTCTACTTGCCAAAGTATGTCTGTCTGTGTTTAAGGAACTCAACATAAACAGAAGTCATGGGTTTTGTTGCCCTGTAGAATATATTTTAAAATTTCCCAAGCGTGTTGTACAAATCTGCCTTTCAAAAATAATTTTAACAGTAAGCAAAGTGCGTTGTTTTGAGAAGAAAAAGAACATACCTCTCTGCTTCAGACTGAACATGGGTTATGAAGGCTTCTTTCTCCATAAAAATAGTATCAGTCTTTTTCTCTTGAGCGGAAAATGTCTAGATATTGCAGTAGTGAAAAAAATCAAGAGTACAACTTTCCTGATGGAGAGTACTCATTCTGTTTCTCACTGCAGTGGCAATGGTAAATGACCAAGGGAATCTCTTAGAATCAAACTGTTCTTTCATATTTTTTGTACTCAGGGTTTGATATGTTTATAATTCATCCTTAATTGTGCATTAAGGAATCTGGTAGCAGTATATAAAATTAACATGTGGTAGAAAATAATAATCGCTCTCATATATTTTACCATGTTGTCTGTGCCAGAAACTGTAGGAAGAAATCTTAATAAATTATCTCATATATTTCTCTCAAACATCCTGCAGAGGGAGAGATTTATGGCCTGGGTTTTACTTTTTCTTTTCTTTTTTTGGATATGGTAGCTTTGAGTCAGATAATTCATAGGTGACTTGTAAGGACCACAGAATAAATATCAAAATACATTCCATAAGCTTAGTCCTGAAAAGACCGTGGCTGTTTGAATCCCTGTAATTAAGTGCCTTCAAAACGTATAAAAACACTGTAAAAAAGTGTATGAAATACTGTTAAAAATAAAAATCCAGTTCATTGTGAGGTACCCTATATCAAACATTTTTCACAGAAAGTTTTGCAGTTTTATCTTTCAACTTACACGAATTTTCAAAGTTCCCTTTTCCTTACACTTAGAATTAGATGCTTATGTATGCAATTTGATCGTTTATCTTCTAGCTATACATGTCTTCTAGAAGAAATAAGTATAGAAAATTTCTGGAGTCAGTAGTGAAATTGTGGCATTAGTCTGTATAAAATAATTATTTCTAATTTGGGTTAATAATTACGTGGGCCAGCTCTGGTGATACGTAAACCTGTTAAAATAAAGTGATGTCTAAGAAATAAACAGTTCAGGATATCTTTAGGGTTTGTAGTCCAATAGGGACATTCAGAATTATGACTCCAAATCAGACATCAACTTGTCAAAAGTAGATTATCTTTAAATAGTTATGTTTCAACACCTTTCCTATCATGTGGTCTTCAATAAAATGATACTTACAGACTTTTTCAAAACAGATTTACTCCAAATAATTATCTCCATTTATTCAGTTTTTGGTTTTAGGTCCTATTCAAATTTTTCTAGTTAAACACCTGTATACACAATTTTATTCCAGTGACGAGACGTAGGAAGTACTTGCTGCAACTGGAGCTCCTCCTGGGTACTAATCTGGAAATCTCAGTGTGTTAACATAAGAAATGCTGTTTATTCCTAGCATGTGTTGCGCCGTGATAATTTCTTTTCCTTCCCTTAATTAAATCCACATTTTTTTTAAACCGTGAGGTGTACTTTCTGACTCTCCATGGACTCCTTTTGCACATTCTTCCTTATTTCAGTTCCACTTTCAGTGTGCAGTTACACATTTTCTTCTAGCCCATTAGCAGGTAGTACCCCAAACCTGGATCAGTGCAATTTTCTGCCTTTACATGCACACGCGTGCGCGCACACACACACACACACACACACACACACACTCAGGTTAATGATTCTGAAGAAAAGACTGCTGTAACACAGCAGCACAGTTCGTAGTCATCATATATTCCTGGTACTGCATGAACCGGGTCCTTAATGCTTTCTGACACTGCTGTTGCTCACTAATTATTTCTTTACAATATTCCCCATGAGAGCTGTTTCAAATTCTCAATTCCCCTCAAATTTTCAAACTGGTTACCTACTCCCTAGTTTCGGAATTGGCACTGACTTAAAAAAAACTTAAATCTCAGGACATAGATGCAACTTAAATATCACTTTCAAAAAATGTTTTAAAGAAACGTGTCTTTGATCTTTTTTTCCTATTCGCCGTCTCAATGAAAAGAAAATCTTTTATCTGTAAAATTGTAATCTGGGTTCCATTCCCTACCCTTTTCAGAGACCTTATTTTATTGATCTAAAATAATTTTATCTCTCCTTTATCAATCTTTCTGCACATAAACATTCTGAAATTTCAGTGGAAATGAACAAAACAGCAGTCACCTTTAGCACACTTCACTTCTGCTGTAACTATTAGTATTACACTCTTATATTGAGAAAATAAATATTAAAAGATATATCAACATAAACTTTATCCCCTGCCATTCCCATTTTTGCCTCTACCTGTCATAAAAACTAACTTTGTAATATCCCAGAGATTCTAGCTATAGCCAGACTCCTGCAATATTATTTTCTTTACTATTCCTTTTGTTTCTCAAGTTATCAGTCTAGTGAATTTATTCTTTCTGGTTATGCCAGTTCCTGTGTCCTTTGCTGTCCAGACCAGGGGAGTAAGAAGCATAATGAGCACAGACTAGCCATTGTTTTCATTCAGGTAGATTAATTAATATAAATGTGGGTGAAGGAGGGTGATATGTATCTTTATATATATATATACCTATATATAAGATATACATAAGCATCTTAATTTAATTTTAAAATCTTAAAAACTTATTGCTTAAAATCCTTTAGTAAATGCAAAAGATGATGACAGCTATTTTATGGTAAAGCCTTTTATTACCTAACCTTATATAATTATAATGTTGATTATGTCAACTTTAATTGCTCAGTATAGCCAAACCTTGTAAAAACAAAGAACATGAAACTCTATGTCAATATTTATTGGGGAGGAATTCCTCACTAGGTATTGTTGTAGATACAGTAAGTTTATTAATGAATATAGTACTTACAAAAGTATTTTGAAATAAATGCTGTTATGACATGCCTTTGATCAGTTTGGAAATGCAGATAAGAATGTGTATGTTGATCAGGAAGTGGTGACAGAGATTCAAATCTCATCCTAGAAATCAAACTCTTAACTACTCTACAAAGAGATTTTTCTTATCTTTTGGCTCTCCTGTCTTTGTTTTCTGACTCTATAGTGTCTGATGCTCTTTTCTGAAATTAAACATTAATGCTTAAGAAAATATGCATTTTGGAGTTCCCGTTGTGGCGCAGTGGTTAACGAATCCGACTAGGAACCATGAAGTTGCGGGTTCGATCCCTGGCCTTGCTCAGTGAATTGGGGATCCAGAGTTGCTGTGAGCTGTGGTGTAGGTCGCAGACACGGCTCGGATCCCATGTTGCTGTGGCTGTAGCGTAGGCTATAGCTACAGCTCCAATTCGACCCCTAACCCGGGAACCCACCATATGCCGCGGGAATAGCCCTAAAAAAAAGCAAAAAGACAAAAAAAAAAAAAAAACAAAAAAAATAAAGAAAATATGCATTTCAGTTACTTTTAAGTGTGTTGAGGAATACATAGCTGAAATGGTTAAAAAGGGAGATAAATAAGCATGGCCTTATGTTGGAATGTGGCTAATATAAGGCATATCTTTAAATTTTAACAACGCCTTTAAAGACCATACTGGTTTGAGCTTTTCTAATAAAAAAAATATTTATTACCCTTCCATTGACATCAGGTTCTCTTTCCACAACCCGAGGTTTTTTTTTTCTATTTCATTATTTTATTATTTAATTATTTTCTGTTTTTAAAATTTTGTTTATTATTTGCTTTTTAGGGCTGCACCTGCCCCTCACCCCAGCCTATGAAAGTTCCCAGGCTAGGGGTCAAATTAGAGGAGCACCTGCCAGCCTACCCCACAGCCACAGCAACATGGAATCCGAGCCGTATCTGCAACCTACACCACAGGTCATGGGAACACGGATCCTTAACCTACTGAGGAAGGCCAGGGATTGAACCCATGTCCTCGTGGATACTAGTGGAGTTTGTTACTGATGAGCCATGACAAGAACTCCTGTTTTTTTTATTTTTGGCACATCATACAGTTAACATTTCTCAAGCTCATAATCACTTCTCAGCCTGAATATCTTAATTTGTGTTCTCCTGTGTCACAGAACGCCCTTTGTATATCTAAATCCAGCTTTACTGCTAGATTGAATATGACCTCCTTTATGAAATATTATGCATCTCTTCATCTTTTCTCTGTCTTGTCCTTCAAACATCAAGGTACTTTACGTCAGTCCCCTTCAGATTAATACTCCTCTCATCAGTTATTTTGGCATTTTCATATTTCAAATTAAAAAGTACTTAGCTCAATTCATATTCTTATATCTCAGTTACCTACCTCAACATGTATGCCTGTTCAGTACATTAATTTTACCTTTTTAACTTCTGTGCAGCATATATCATGTGAACATGTCAGAAGTAAGAGAATGGTTTCTATGCAAATTCAGTATACCATATGTAAATCAGCATCGTATTAGTGTTAAGTAAATACATTCATTGACTGTTACATTTAACTATATTGTATATATACAAATATGTGTATATATATGTATATGATATATACATTAGCTTACAGTATTTCTAAAGAAGTCTGTTTAATATATAATGAGACTTTCAGAATATTGATGTAATCATCGATCCTTCTGTGTAGTTTACAAATTATGAACATTTCTTTGTTTTTCATTTCTTTTCAGTCTTTACCTTTACATCCAGCTTGCACCATGCTGAGAAATTCAACTGACATTAATGTTGAGTTGTTTTTCAAGAGCGAGAGAAATAATAGCTTTCATTATCTATGGTAATCCTATAAATGCATTAAAGCCCAGGAAGAACACAAAAACAAATTTCTTTTAAATGTCTTTTCTTATTAAAAGCTTAGAATATTAAAAAAAAATAAGGCTCTGAATTAGTGGAAGTCAGTGAAACTCTACCCCGTGATTTTACCACTGTTAAGCTACTTTTAGTCACATATATAAGCCAGCTATAAAAATGACAAAAGATGAAAGGCTTTGTTTAGAAATCTGGTGACATGTTTCCATTATTGAGGTCATATAGAAGAAGTGTTCTGGCCACCTGCCAATGCCATGTGGGTACTTAATTCCATTTTTATTTGGGACTCCGTGACCTAATCTTCATAGCTACATCAGTGATAAACGAACATTTCATTTTCGTAACATACACTATATAGTAACTGGTATCTGCAGTTTGGCACGTTGCTAATTAAATATTGATTTGTTGAATGAACTCTAAGCCTTCAGTATTTTTCTAATTAGAATAATGACTTTTCCATACACTGGCAGTTATGTTTCTCTTTAGAAAGTAAGACGCATAGAACTAGTTCAAAAGTATAAATTATTAAGCATATTGTACTTCAAGGTATGGTTAATAAATTAGACATATTGTAATAGGCCCAGGCAAATTGCTTTTATTGCTTACAGTAAAAAAAGATTTCATGCTTCTAATTCAGTTTGGTAATGGCAAAATGCAGTACTTAATAGTAGTGGGATGGCCTTAGGATAATACACTTACTCTGGATGTTTTAGTCCATTCTGAGTGAGCAGCTGTCCGATTGGATTATTGTAGGCCATATTAAAATTTAAGACCCTTAAATGTCTAAAAACAAAATTATTTTTTTCATTTTAAATGTCACAAATAAATATCAATGGAATTATCCCTATTAAAACATAAACAAAATATAAACAGAATTCTTTATTTAATGGAATTTGTTTAATTCTCTTCAGTGTGGAAGGTAATTAAACATGAAGTCTATCATATATTAGAATACATTAAAAAGGCATCAAACATGGTAGCTTTGTAAGACTTTTTTTTTTTTTTTTTAGCAGTAAGGGAATTCCAGGACATAGAGTCCCATGGACAGTGTTAGGTCTTAACCATGAATTGCCCTTTGAAGAACAAGATGAAGCTTAGGAAGCAAATGCTGATGTTGGAAAAAGTGATGATTGTGCTTTAAAAGGATTTCCCAAAGTTAATCATTTTTAGTCCACAAAATTATATGAAGTAATCTGTTCTACTTTCTCTATTCTTCCTTCTTTTCGAACTCTCTCTGCATAACTATTTTCTTGTTAATATCTTAGTTTTGTTGCAGATGTTTCTTAAATGTAGATTCGCATATATTTATGGATGATGTGGGTGTAGAGAACAGAAATGCAAAGACACCACCTTAAATGTAACCATTGTCTTTGAAATAGCACCTGTGTCTCCCTTCCTGCCCTCATCACTTTCCCAGCCCCACAGTGGGAAACCTTATTCAGATTTTGTCTTGATAATCACATTGCTTTTCTTTATTTTTCCCCAAGTATGTTGGTTTCCATAGTCATGTATTTTTTTTAGTTGGTGTTTTTTAAACTGTGTAATGTAGATACTTTTTTGTGATTGACTTTTCACTTATGTTTTATTCCAATTTATCATAGCTAAACAGAACTATTCATTTTTGCTTTTTTTAAACTTCTAGATAGTATTCCATCATATGAACATAATGCAATTTATTTTTACATTTTATTTATTTATTTATTTTTTGTCTTTTTTGCCCTTTTCTAGGGCTGTATCTGCAGTGTATGGAGGTTCCCAGGCTAGGGGTCGAATTGGAGCTGTAGCTGCCAGCCTACACTACAGCCACAGCAATGCCAGATCTGAGCCGCATCTGTGACCTACACCACAGCTCACGACAATGCTGGATCCTTTACCCACTGAGCGAGGCCAGGGATCGAACCCGCAACCTCAGGGTTCCTAGTCGGATTCGTTAACCACTGAGCCACGACAGGAAGTCCTATATGTTTTATTCTTGAATAACACTTATCTTTCCTTTAGTTGGGGCCACAAGAAGCAAAAACCACAATAAGTGTTTATTTTACAATGATTTTTTTTTTTTTTTTGCATGCTACATGATTGAGTGGGTTAAAAAACTAGTATTTTTGGATCATAAATATTGAAGAAGAAAATCCCCTTTATTAAAAACACTGCAAAGTAAAAACAACTTGAGAATACTGTTGTGTCAGACAGCAAGTGTCCTGGAGATTTTATTGGTTAGACAAACTAAGGTCAGAATCAGGTTGATTCTATGGCTTGATCAGTCTTCAGATTCTTGCAGAGTATAGGAAACACGCTGTATTTGTCATGAGATAGAATGATGGGCCTTTAAGACTGAAAATAAGGTTCTACCAGGTGTTAGTTTCTCGGATTCGTAGGAGGGGTTAAGAGTAACAGTTGTGTAACAGTGATTAACTGTAACTGAGATCAATTTAAAAAATCAGTCCTTCAGCATTCCTCATATAACTTTGGCTTAGTGTTTCTGAAAAATCATAAATTACTTCTAGAAATTATTATTCCAATTAAATTCGAATAAAAATATATGTGCTCCTATTTCCACACTGTTATCAATACTTGACCCTTTCTAGTTTTGTTTGCATTTCCCTGACTGTTAGTCGACTTGTTCATTTCCTCAAATATTTGTGAGCCTCTTTTTCTGTTCTTTTTTGAAGAGACTATTTTAGTAATTTTCTTATTTTGCTTTTGCATGGTCAGTGTTTCTTATTGCTCTGAAGGACTGATGTATTCTTATTCGTTCTCTTTATCCTCTTGTCAGGATATCTGTGTCTATATTTATGTCTAGGGCTATTGTCTGTTTGTTGTCTATTTATCTAATCTGTCTCATCTGTCTATATAATGTTATCTTACATTTTAGTCTTTCAATCCTTAGTTTCCTTTATTGCATCTTTATATGAACAGGGGTTAATTATTTAGCTGTGATCAAATGCTGTCAGTTTTATCACCCATAATAAATATTTTTATATCGTATGTAAGAAATATTTCACTGTCTTGGTCCATAATTATATTAGTCTATATTACCTTTTTTAATTTTATTATACTTTTATTGTTTCACATTAATGATTTAGTTATTTTGCATTAAAATTTTATGAGTAGGGAGAGGATAGGGTAGAATTCCATGTGTTTTTTTTTTTTTTAATAGGTTTAAGCCCTTGACATTAAAGTATTCGTTAAGAGGCATTTCCTCTATTCAGGTTGCCAGTTTGTCATAAAACAATGTTCCATATAGGTTAAGTTGTTTCACTTCTGATATCATTCATTGGTCTGTTGACTATACAGCGTTTAATTTCTAATCTTTGACATCTAGTTTGGCAAGTAATTTCACCCTGCATGTGCTAAAATCCATGGTTATCAGCTAAGAATGATTCCCTCCCCCTAACCTCAGGACATTTGGCAACATACGGAGGTATTTGCTTGTCACCCCGGGGAGGGTGTGCTGCTGGCGTCTAATGCATACAGGCCAGGGTGCTGCTGAAAACACCCAGCATTGCACAGGATTACCACACTTACCCCCCAACAAAGAATTATCTAGTCCAAAATGTCAGTACACCCAAGGTCGTAAGCCTAAACTAAATATCTGACACAGTGGTATGTCTTTCGCAGAAGGGATTGTATGTTCCATGTGTGGCAGCAGGATTCAGTATAGACGCGTTTACTTCCTTCTTTATCTCATTTTTATTCTTCTAGTTGTCTTCTTGCTCTTCTTCAGTGGCCTTTATTAAATTTTAATTAGAGTCTGTTCTGTCTTGCAATTTAATCTTTATTAGTGACAGTTTTGTATTTCCTTTCCTGAGTGCCTTGAGAAGTAAAGCAGACTCTGGAATGCAATGATCACATTCTCTTTTCCTTTCACTTCTTTTCTTGAATTTAATCAATTTTATTTTCCTTTCATCCTGGTTTTGTTCACTTTTTTTTTCTCTAATTCAAGGTGATTTTCCCTACCCTGAATATTTATATTTAATTATGTGGTATTGTATATAAGTATACTGAGTAAGGCTAATTCAGTTTCAGTAGTCTTAGAGTTTTCTCTTGCTTTATGGTGATTTTATTCAGAGAGAATGGTTTGTTCCTTGAGGTATATTGCATTTTATCTTCTAATATTTAAAATCATTGTTCATGGAATTACCTCTTGTTCATTTTGGACAATTTTGGGTAGTATACAAAATTCCTAGTTTAGAGAAATTTCCTTCTTACACTGCAGCAAAGTACAGATTCTTTAGTGAATGTGATTTTTTTCCCCAATGGCAGGAAAATAAAGTGTATGTTCTCTGATTTATTGCTCCTTATTGTCATGAGAGACCTTGCATTTGCCCCTTTTAATTATTCATTCCTCAGCCATTCAATTGTTAAAAAGTACCATTTCATCCATTTTCCCCTTTATTCTGTCATAGAAACTATGCTTTTAAAGACCCACACTTCAAGTTCATGGACTTTAATTTCTTTCCATTTATAACAGTGGTTCTCAGTTGGGGAGTGAAGGGACAGTTTTGTCTCAAAAGAGGCATTGTGCAAGACCCGGAAACATTTTTAATTGTAAAAACTAGAAACATATTTTTCGTTGTAAAAATGCTTGGTTTCCAGAACGGGGGGAGCAGAATTTTGTTACTAGTGTCTACTACCTAGAGGCCAGGAATGCTACCAAACATCCTACATTGCACAGGACAGCCCCTCTCCATCCCAAGAAGAGTCATCTCCAAATGTCAAACATGTCAGACTTGACTAGCCCTGCCTTGTGGAGTATACTTGTGGTACTTTCACTCTGCCATGGAAAGAGTTAAAGTATGTTTTCTCACTCATTTATACATCATTGATATTAAGTCCTTATTTATTCCACTTTTTTCACCTTCTCTTTTTTTACTCTTACTTAAGAATCTCTTGCAAACATCATTTCTTTGTAACAACCAGATCTTTCTCATGTTTGAACTACGCTAAGAAAGCTAGTGTTTCTTTATTGTACAATTTACAGATAATTTACAAGCTTTAAATCTTGGAAACTGTCACCAGCATTTTCATCATCATAGTAACATCATTATGGATCTTTTGTAAGTAATGATTTTGAGTGATAAAGAATATGTTACAATGACTCAGGATTTTAAAAAATTAATCAACAATTTATTAAATATTGAAAAATAACAGTCACATAAATTATAGGACAACAATTAAGATATTATTCCTCTCATATTTGTCTATCTTGGTTTATTATTGAATATTATCTATTACAGAGGAGAATCCTTTTCACACTTCATTATATGTAAATGCATATACAATATATTGCCAATAGATTTATAGCATTGTTTTCATGAGATTGTGTTTACATTATTATGACTATATTATATTTTAATTACAACTAGGCCTGTAATATATGCATGCCCGCATTTTCGTTTTTACACTAGTTATTGAAAATTGCTTCATTTTTGTTGTTTTGTTCTCTGTGCTAATTGAATCCTAAACTACCACCCATAGGATACATGTTTCCAAACTGTGAAAATATAAATGTCCTGACTCCCTTAACACTCCCTCTGTAATGGGTTCCAGTGTATAGAATTTACATTGTCCTTCTTTATTTGGTCCCATATTTTAGTGATATGCTTCATCAGCAGCTTCCCCTATAGAGGCATATTGCTTGGGGTTATGTCAGTTGTCTAAATTTGCATTTCATAGGTGATATTTTTGCTTGTCAAATCTGGGGGGGAAGCAGTTGCCACTCCAAATTTTGAAAATATTTGTACTGGCTACTGAATTCTAGTGACATTGACAAGAAGTCTGATGTTGTTCTTATTGTCAATGCAAGTTTGTGTGCCTGACACACCAGGAAGCCAAAGAAATGGAAACATTGGAGTTTAGAGCAGAGAAAGGTTTAGTGCAGGGCTGTGCAAGGAGACCAGTGGCTCATGCCTAAAAAACCTGGAACTCCCCAACAGCTTTATAGTTAGTTGTTGGAGACTTCTTGGTGTTGGAATCCTTTGTTCTTGCAGCTATCCTCAAAGGTCGGGTTACTATGTTCCCGTAAACCTGCAACATGGCAAATGTTACTTTCTGTTCTGCAATTCTGTATGAATAGACTGAAAGGTCAGATCCCTGAGAAAAGGCTATCCTCTGTATTTCAGCCTATGCACAGCGTTCTTTTACAAAAGGTGCAGAGCCAGCATGACTAAGCACAGGCAACAAAGGGACAGTTCTAATGTGGAATCAGATTTGTTCTCTACTACATCGTAATTTCTGTTCTTTTTATGTAGACTTTTATCCCTCCTTTCTGAAAGCTTTTGCTATCTTTTCTTTGCCCCACAATGGATTGCAGCAGTGTACATATTTTTTTAATGAAATATTTGAAATAGTGGTATTTTTAATATGGAGACACTTAACCTTTGTTTCTAATAAATATTTATTGTAAAAATTTCTTTCCTCTATTTTTACTCTTCTTCCTTTCTGAAATCATGGTTTATGATGAACTTCATGAACTGATTAAAACTCTTATCTATCCTGTCTCATATGTCTGTTTGTGTGTTTTAATTTCTGATCTTGGTATTTTGAATTTGTTTCATCTTGTGTGTGCCATTCATTTCTTTTTATTTTATTTTATTTTATTTTATTTTATTTTATTTTCCCACTGTACAGCAAGGGGGTCAGGTTATCCTTACATGTATACATTACATTTTTTCCCCCACCCTTTGTTCTGTTGCGACATGAGTATCTAGACATAGTTCTCAATGCTATTCAGCAGGATCTCCTTGTAAATCTATTCTAAGTTGTGTCTGATAAGCCCAAGCTCCCGATCCCTCCCACTCCCTCCCCCTCCCATCAGGCAGCCACAAGTCTCTTCTCCAAGTCCATGATTTTCTTTTCTGAGGAGATGTTCATTTGTGCTGGATATTAGATTCCAGTTATAAGTGATATCATATGGTATTTGTCTTTGTCTTTCTGGCTCATTTCACTCAGGATGAGATTCTCTGGTTCCATCCATGTTGCTGCAAATGGCATTATGTCATTCTTTTTTATGGCTGAGTAGCATTCCATTGTGTATATATACCACATCTTCCAAATCCAATCATCTGTTGATGGACGTTTGGGTTGTACATGGAAACAACCCAAATGTCCATTTCTTTTTTTTTGATGGATCTAATAACATTTTTTCTCAATAGACATCCTTTCCTAAGGACGTTGCCTAAGCTTCCGCCAGGTCCTGTTAAATCCTCTCAATCTCTCCTCTTCTGGATGTTCCTCAAATTCTTGGTAATCTGTTGATCATGATTCAGGATTTCTTTGTGTCTGTTGATTTGGCTTCATGACTGATGGGCTTTCCCGCTTTACCACAGGTCAGTCCAATGAAGTATTTCTTTGGTTGACTAACCTTTTAAGTGTTTTTAACTTTGTTCTCAGACTGCTTGGAGTAACCATAGAAAAACATTTCATTTTCCTGTGCCTAGAATGAGACAAGCTATCACTGTCATCACATCCAGTGATGGGAAGGACCATGCAACTTTCAGTTGCTTTATTTTCCAGAAAGTACAAAAGCTTCTGTCGTGGTGAAGAAGGGACTATGAAGCATTGGGATCTAAGCATTATATCAAAAGACTTTCAGCTGCTTCTGTTTTAGCCCCACATCAACATTACTTTTGGAAATCGCTGATATTGTCCATTCTTTAGCCCTGTATATTTCCAGCTCTTCCAAAACAGTTTTGTTTTACATATTTTGAGTTTGTTAATTGCAGTTAGCATGCATTCTTCTGCCTTTCAGCTTTGAAAATGGTAATTCTCTCATGTTTTCTCCCCGTTTCTTGGTTCTTGTGAGATTGCACCAGAAAAAAAAAAATCTTTTTACATTTATTTGCCAGTATTTGAGGAAAGAACAGGGAAAATTACTCTGTTTGGTTGTGAATGTTAATCAGAAGTGCTGTGTTATTGCTTAAAAAAAGGTGTGTAGCATGATATGAACAACTTTCCAAACTGGAATATTTATTGTTTATTCTTTGGATGCATTTTTTCTTATTTACGTGTTATTCCCATTTATTTATTTCTGCAGTAAAATTCATACATATTTATATGATCTACATGTATTACTGTTAATATCTGAAAATCTTACATGTGTTTGTTTTAGCATAGAATAATTCTTTAGGATACTCTCCATAAATTACATGTATGAGCTAAAAGCTTATTTTTAAAGTAAACTTACCATATATCAGTACTTAGAATTTTCCATATTTCGGCTAATTTTTATTCTTTTTTTTTTTTTTTTTTTTTTTTTGCCATTTCTTAGGCTGCTCCCGGGGCATATGGAGGTTCCCAGGCTAGGGGTCGAATTGGAACTGTAGCCACCGGCCTACACCAGAGCCACAGCAACGCGGGATCCGAGCCGCGTCTGTGACCTACACCACAGCTCACGGCAATGCCAGATCCTTAACCCACTGAACAAAGCCAGGGATTGAACTTGCAACCTAATGGTTCCTAGTCAGATTCGTTAACCGCTGTGCCACAACGGGAACTCCTAATTTTTATTATATTCTTAAGGGAAGATATGTGTAAGTTTTTCTAGCAGCCTGGCCATTTGAGAAGCATTTATCACAAAAACTGTTTTGTCATTTTATCATTTGTTTACTAAATAATCATAGAGCAACATATGTAATTATACCATTGAATTTTAAAGTTTTTCATAAACAATGCCCCAAAGTATCACTAATTAAAGCTTTTCTACTGTAATTCAGTAAGGTTTGTGGATATGGCTTATTTTGGTGCCCAATATTTTACAGGAAGATTGCAACTATAAAGCTCTTTGTGTAGTAAAGCATTTCTATAGAAGAATTTCTCATACAAGGTGCTTACTCAGATACAAAATTGGTTCATTCACAGATGTAACAATTCAGTCCTGATTACAAGTGGGCTTTTTTCTTAACTATCGCGTCATGCCCCTACCTATTAAGTAAAGGTCCTTGAAATAAAGGGGGAAAAGAGACTACTTCTACCTGTTTTTGGATATATTTGTTATGTAATAATCTCGACTTGAGAATTCTTCGTCCTCATATTTTTCTACACTCCCAGATCCTCTCCATGGATTCTTTGTGTCAAAACACAACTGGAGTGCTAACTTCCAGCTCAAAAGCTCCCACTGACACCTAGTCTTCCCTGAATAATTCAGATGAATGCCATCCTTTCACTTTTGATAACACATAACAAGCTACTGTATTCCTTTCATGGCATTCATTACTAACGCATGTCCTTTAAAAGCACAGACAGAATGATACCATGTTGTAGGGTATTTTATGAATAGGTATAAGAAAGAGGAAAAAAATGACACACATGTATGACTACTTCTCCTCAATCTTATGTCTTATAGTAAATTACATAATTTCTGTGGTTGCAAGTTCCCCTTCCTTGGGCTCTTTGAATTATACCACCATTGATTTTTGTTGGATTAATCTGTTAGGTTATTATTATTTTTCTTCTACTCAAATACTGTTATAATGATAAATTACCTGAAGTATTAATAATTAGTATTTTGAACACTTGCCATGTGAACGACACTGCTTTACAAAAAGATCTTTTATTATGTCACTTTATAGAATCCTAGTAACACTGTATGGGGGTATTGATGCACATAATGAATAGATTTAATATCACAACATTACTGTACAGTGAAACCGAGTTAATTTCCCTAAATAATACAATTTGCAAACCTGGAATTTGAACCCAGATTTTACTGCTTCTGAGTCTTTCACTTTGATGATTGTTATCCTGCTTCTTTAGCTTAAATATATCAAATTATATCTTCCAAGTTGAGAGAGAGCAGACCTTGTTACATGTGTGGGTGTGTGTTTTTCCTCTAAGGTTCAGGAATCTAAAGTTCGTGAGATAATAAGCCATGGGATTCAGATGCACTCTGAGAGGGATTTTTGATATGATGCTACAGTTGGCACTGAAATTACTTTTATTTATAAGTGACCTACTTCCAAAAGAGACTCAGGATGTGAAATTTAAAAAAAAAAAAATGTTTTCAAGATGAAGGAAACGTCTTGAAGAGAGAAGTTTATCAAAAACTGAAAATTGTGGGATTTCTTCACTTGCGGCGGTTTCAGAAAGGCAGGTAGAATACAAGAGGGTCCTGAATGAGAGACGTAGGACGGTATTGCTCTGGACAAGAAGAGTGGCGTGCTCCCATCAGTTCCCCTTGTCCCCGAGGATCCGTGGACATGATGAGTAGGGGCCCAGCAGGAAGGATGCTTTCCCTGGAGTGGATCTTGTCTTAGGAAAGCGGTCTAGAGCTCAGGAAAGCCGCAGCTTATACAAAGGCTGCTGGAAAACCTGCACAGCCTTTGCTCTGGAGAAAGACATTCTTTTTATTATTCTGATCAGGAAAAAAAAAAAAAAAAAAAGGTATGTCCTTTGCCCAAGAGGAAGTCACTATATCTTTTCCAAGGTTCTTATCTCTACAGACATTTTTGAAAAGACATCCCAAGAAAAAGTTGTCGCACAACACGTGGTGACACCGTAGAGCATCGTCCCCTGAAAAAAATCAGCGTAGTGTACAACAGAACTTCCTTCTGAGCTCCGCATATGTATAAATCAGAAACCTCCCTGAAGTTTCTGTAGACCTAACGAAAGGAGGCCCAGCTGTTTGTAAAAAGAAACTTTGTCCTGAATTTGATTTGTGAAAGTACTTTGCTGTCTGAACGTTATGTATGTAATGGACAGTTAAGCAAAGGATTTAATCACGTATTTATTTCACATTAATAAAATGGGCCATATGTAGGTATTTTCCATGTCTTTCCTCCATAAATTCAAAGGTGTCATAACAAAGAATAGTTTCATGAACTATTTTTGGTAAGTGCAGAAGCTGATGAAGGATTTATTGGTGATTCATAAGTTATTTGACTGAGCCTTATAACTTTTTTACATCTTTTGAAAACATCTTTTTCCTTAGCTTTGAAGCAGTACATTTATTCTGTTGGTAATGGTCTTCCAAATTAGTTAAAATCAATTATTCCCCCCTATTGTTATGCCTTGAAGTTGAGTCCTCCTTTTTAACTTTTACTTGACTTTGTTTCATTTTTTCACTTCCCTGGTTTAATGTACTGTTCCGAATCAGTCCATCTTTGAAATCATAAACATAATGATTTGGATTGCACCCAAATCTTGTCCTGATAAGATAATATCTTTATGGTCTTTGTGAGAAATTTCATAAAGTTTTATTAGAAAAGCAACATTTGGGGAGAAAAAATAATAACAGCAAAAAAATTAAGTTCAGAAAAATTTCTCTAAGATATTTTGTTTTGCAAGTTAGACTTCTCATTTCTGTACATGAAGAATCCAGCTATGACAATGAATATAATATTCTGACAAAAGATGGAAGCAGCTGTTACATCAACATGCAAAATTTAAACTCTCTAACATGTTAAAATGCTTGAAATTAGAATTTCAGAGTTCCTAGATGCTGCAATGATATCCTGTTTTCTTTCTGTATAGGTGAACCATCTTCACAAGATCAGAATTTGGGATTAATCCAGTTGAGTAAAAAGGAAATTCATATTTAAGAGCCATTTAAGTTATCATCCATCATTGTCTTACAGCACATTTAACATGATTTTATTCTTTTCTAATTCCATTTAATTAAAAATGTTTGGAAGTACAACATTTCATGATCCATGAGTACAGGAGAAAACAGCTCTGTAGCCAAAACAGATTTATCAAAATTTGAGTTGACTTATAGGACACATTCAAGCAAAATCACAATTAATTTACAATTCCATAGCCAGTAAAAATTTTGTAAATAAACATGTTTACACACAAAGGTCTCATTTTAGCGGCCTAGCGCAGTATAAAAATAAAATTTTCATACACATTTTATCAGATAATATACGTGAAAATATGCCCATCATAAGCAAATAGCTCTAAAATAGTTTTTTCTAAGCAAAGAAACAAACAGTGGTCTGGAAAATAGGTATTGCGAAGACCTCAGGTCATCTGCTCTAAGGGAAGCCAGACCTACGCAGGTCATTAGGGTCTGATGATAAAACTATAACACAATCAAGTTCAATAGCCCAGTTTTTAATGTTTCTAAATAATTGACGTTAAAAGAAGTGGAGAGAAACTATAGAAGCTAACTCTCTGGCACACTGTATGTGATAAATGTTTTCATAGATACCTCCTTAGGCCGTCCTGGCAGTCATCCTTTGATGTACGTATTGTAATATCTCCGTTTCGAAGAAGAGGAATTGGAAACATTTCAGCGGAGTGATTACACATACGACTGCCAGGGCTGGAATACCAGGTTCAAGATCAGCCCTCACAAGTTTGTCACTACTTGATAAGGGCAAAATCTGTAGTTTCTGTTTTCTGTAGCTGGAGATGATAATACAATGAAACCCATGGAATTGGGGGGTGGAGTTTCAGTTTTCTTAAAAAATGTGTATGCTGCTTAAGAGATGGCCATTTGCACAGAAAGAATTCACTAATTTTTACTAATTGATTTTATTATGCTGCTGCTATAGTTGCTGTTTTTGCCTTCACTATTATTCATTAAGGATTAAGCACATTAACCACAATTAGAAGCAGAACATAAACTAAAGTTTATCTTTTTGAGGTTAATTTTTTTCTACAGACCTTGCCGCTCATATTTCACACATGATTTTTTCTACTGGTGTCTGTCTCTCTCTCCCCTCCCCTCCCTCACCCTCTTTCTCATTTTAGGGCAACGGTAGATTGAGCAATTCTTTGTACGATGGTACAAAGAATCTCCATTTACCTTCTGCCCCTACGCATACATGGCCTCCCTGGTTATCAGCAGTCCTACCAGAGGGGTGCATTGTCATGAGTGACGGACCTTCATTGACACAGCATTGTCACCCCGAATTCATAGTCTGCGTTAGGATCACTCTTGGTGTTGTACATTCGATGAATGTACGGACGTGTGGCCATCATTACAATACCACACAGAGTGTTTCCACTGCCCCAGAAATCCTGTGTTCTGCCTGTACGTCTCTTATTGCTGTCCGCCCCAATCCCTGGAAGCCGCTGATCTTTTTACTGTCGCCTTAGTTTTGCTTTTCTAGAAGGATACCTAGTTGGAATCATACAATAAGTAGCCCTTTCAAACAGCTTGTTTTTCAAGGTAATACAAATTTCAGTTTCCTCACTATCAATGTTACGTAATTATCTGTTACTGCTTTTAGGGAAAGTCCATGACAAAATGTTCATAAACTGAAAAAGATGTAAAATCATATAAATATACTACAATAAATTCAATATAGAATGTAAAATAAAAATGTTAGTTAATTAACTCTCTGCCCCCTGAAGAAGCCAAAACTAGAGGTACTGGCAGCAGAACTCTCTAGCACTAATTATTCTTTTAAGAGGGAGTTCCTGCTGTGGTGTACTGCGTTAAGAATCCGACTGCAGCAGCTTGGGTTGCTGAGGAGGCGTGACTTCAGTTCCTCATCCAGCACAGTGGCTTAAAGGGTCTTGCGTTGCCACAGTTGTGGCGTAGGTCACAGGTGTAGCTCAGATTCATCCCTGGCCCAAGAATTTCCATATGCTGCTGGTGTGGCCATAAATATATACATGGAAATTGATAAATTGCAGATATGAAAAAACTACAAATTCAAACCCAGTATAAAAATGTAATACCAATGATGGGAATGTGTGAGACAGATAAAATCAAACTCAGGAAAAAGTTTGAAGGAAAATATAAAATCATCTTAGCAATGAAGAAAAATAGCAAAAACCCCAAAGGAGAATGAATGCAACCACATGTATACTAGGAAGAGAAGAAAAATAAAATTAAATAGTTAAATAATGCAGAAGCTGTAAAGGTACAAATTAAAATAATCTGAAAGAACCACCAATGTTATGATGTTTTAAACCATTTTTCTCAGTTGAAGCAAGATAAGTGGACAAAAATAGGCAATTATAGAGGAATCAAACCAGAATAAGGAAGTTCTTCTCCAGAGTTCCCATCATGGCTCAGTGGCTAACGAACCTGACTGGAATCCATGAGGACACAGGTTTGATCCCTGGCCTTGCTCAGTGGGTTAAGGATCCGGCGTTGCTGTGAGCTGTGGTGTAGGTCACATATGCGGCTCAGATCCCAGCAGCTACAGCTCTGATTTGACCCCTAGCCTAGGAACCTTCATGTGCCACAGTGTGGCCCTAAAATGAAAGACAAAAAAAAAAAAAAAAAAAAAAAAAGTTCTTCTGTATATAAAGCCATTTGTAGATAAGCACCAATAATTCATTCTTTTTTTCATGAATTAATTTTTTTGGTAATTCTTTTTTAAATTACCTAATGAATTTAATTACATTTATAGGTGAACAACAATCATCACAACCAAATTTTACAGCATTTCCATCCCAAACCCTCAGTGCATCCCCCTACCCCCCAACCTGACTCCTTTGGAATTCATTCTTGAAAGTAGCAATGTTTTGTAAAATGATTTAAAAAAAAAAAGGCTTCTTTTTACAATAGGAAAAAAATATAGACAACACATCTAACTAAATCCCCCAACCAATTATCAAAAACATTACTAAAGACAGTAAAATATAAGCAAAAGATGATACTATTAAAAGTAAAAATATTACTTTATGATTACCAAACAACTAACATACTCTTTAGAAATAATTACATTCAGCATACAGGTTATGTACACTTTGTATGCCATACTAGAGATTTTACAATTGTGTTATGTCCTGCCAAATAACTCACAGCATTAAGTGAAAACTAGCAGTCATTTAAAGTTATAATTTAAAATTAACTTCCTCATGCCTTCTTTAAATTATTTTAAATGATCATTAAAAATAAGATCTATTTTTGAAAATAGTTATGTCTTCTCAGATTGCGTTCTCCAGAATACAGACTCTAAAATGAAAATTTGCCCACAAGTAGTTTATTGGGGAGAGCTTCCAGAGTTGAAGTCTATGGAAAACTCACAGAAGCAGGTTTGGGCAGAAGGAGCAATTGAATGGTGATGCAGTCCACAAGTTGTGTACACATTCTGTGGCGCTCCGAGGTTGGGGTGGCTTAGCATCCATTGGCAGTGTCCACAAGCTCCTTGTGGATGTCACTTCACCTACTTTAGGGGCCATGTCTCATTAGAGTTTATCATCGGACATTATATCTTCAACTTACAAAAATACACTGTTACTAGTTCATAAATATTTAATGCCCGGTAAATAACCAGCTCTGTTTAAATACAGCAGAATGAACTAAAGAAATGTAATGCCGTTATCCTTTCTCATCCAGTAGTGTGAGCGCAAATGATTAGCAATCTCCTGGTGACTGCCTACTTTACACACATTTTTTTTAAATGATGTTTCTAAAAAAAGCATTGGGGATTTATTTTCTTTACAATGATATTTTTTCTTAAATGAAGTTTTGAATACATTTTCCATATAGGAGAGACCATTATTCCAAATGTGTTATATTTTAAACTGCTTCATCTTATGCATTTTAATGAGGCATCTATTACAATATAAATTAATTGGAGTAGATCCAGCAATGTTTACGAGCACAATAGATACCCTGTATAGCAGTGGTGGCAGAAGTACCATAAAGGGGCCAGTTAAAAGTCAATATTTATAATTGTTTAGGAAAATTTTACTTATATAAAACTAAAAATTTCACTTATATGAATAAACATATTCTAGGGAAATGATAATTCTTTTAACTATATTTTCTATTAGATGTAAAGTTTTCCTTTCTGCATTCTGAGGCTTCTCCAATACTTCACTTCTGTGTTGAGCATTTCAGTGCTTGGCTGCAGAACATAGGTAGTTACGCCCAAGTGCATGGCCTTTCTTTTAATTGCATGCGGAAATTAATTTAGGTGTTTGAATGTCATTGTTAGTCTACCTTGAAAAGTTCCATTTTAATAAACACTATGAAAAATATCCACAGGAAGATTCAAAAATACAATTGTCGTTGTTATACTTTCTCTCTTTTGAGTTCTTCTCATTATTACTATAAATTCCAGCATAAAAGTAATTATGCATCTCACTGTGGTATCAGGACTAAACCTTGTAATGAGTATGGGATAACTAAGTCATATACTTATCTTTGCAAAGGTATAATTAAAGTAGTTTAAAAAAATTCTTTCCCCTTATTCTTTTACACATCACTGTTCGATTCAATAGTATTTATTATCATTGGAAAACAAATACAATTTTAATGATTGTTTGACCACATGAGAAACTGTTCAGTATTAAAATTATGAAATCAACATTTTTATTAAAACTGACACATACCTTTGCATGTTTTTTGTTTTAACCTAAACCTAAGTAAAAATGCTGTTTTAGATATTATGAAAGATTGATGCTATACATATATCTTTTTCCACAGAGCTACTCCTAAAATAACTTGCCAATTGGAAGACTTAAGACATTTTAACAGTGATATCTTTAGATGACCATATGTGATATATTTAAATGGGCCATCTATTTAAAAAAAAAAATTACTGCTAAGAGTCAGCCTAACATTTTTTACTTGAATAGTAGAAAAATATTGCAGTAATTAGCAAACTAACTCTTCCTTATGGCATTGGTGTGTTATTTTTCCCAGTAAGTTCTCAAGTCCTCCAGTTGTCTTTATTGTTTTCAGACAGAATTCCTGATAAGCAATCCACAAAGGAATGTCAGTTTGACCCAGCAAAGAAATATCTTTAAAAGTTTATAAAAACAGGAAATCCTTGTGGAGTATATCCACTATATGTTAAGGGCTGGGCTAGTTTTAGGATTTTCTGAAGCTAAGTGTTTCTGTTTCATGGATAAGTAAATTAAGACTTGGAGATTTGTATTTAATATGCCTTATAAGTAACACCTTTGACATACAGATTCATACATGATGGACTTCATAGATGCTTTGTAATCACTTTACTAAACTGACTCTTCAAAAGTGGCCACTACCTTGGAGAAAGCTAATTGTTTGATGTTAGCGTTTATGTTCCCTGTAATTCCATCCTGAGAAGCTTTGATGTGTCTTGGATTCTAGTTTGAAGGCTAGTGGTAGTCTCTTTGGTGGGTTTTTGTTTGTGATGTTTCCGCATCCTTTACTGCCTTCATTTATCTAGCCGTGGTGAATGTAATAAACATGCAGGATTCCTGAAATAGATGCTTCAGTCGTGAACACCACAGAAGCCATGCTGCCTGCCTTGCAGAACTGCCTTTGACATCAGTGCTGAAATTTGAGAGTGTCAATGATTGTCTTGCACACAGTGGTCATTTTTAGCACTCCCAGCAGTTTCTTTTGATTGTGTAAATCGGTGTTCATGGAGGCCTTTTCAGCTAGGATCTGCCGTCACGTGTTCCTGAAAGGACTAGCTTCCATCAGGGCAGACACTGAAGATGGCTTGTTCTCCAGAATAAGGAAAACAGAAATTGCTCTGCCAGTTCCGACACGCCACTCATCTCTGAAATGATGGAGACTCACACCTGCATGCTGCTTGGGCAGTGATAGAACAGCATCTAATCACTGGCTACCACCTACGGATTAGGCAGCATACCAAGTGCTCTTTACCTGCATAATCTTTATGTAATCTGTGCAGTCATCCTCTGGTGTAGGGAATATTATCCCGGGTTTATAGAAGAATAGCAGAGACTTAGAAAGATTACGTGGTTTTTTTTTCTTTCAAGAACCGCAGGGCTAGCAGATTGTATATTTGGAATCAGAGCCACTGGACATTTGTCTCTGACATCCACAAATAAGAGACTCATGTTATGAATATGTGACATTAGCAGGTATCCGAGAGAAAGGTTTTAGTTCATAATAAAACTTATGTGGCATAAAACTAACTATTTACATACTGGTGAAAAGCAATACTGGGTTAGGTCTAAGTGCCTCAGACTGCCGAGTTTCTTATACTATGAATAAATGAACCTCCAGATCCATCTTTTATCCTTTTGCTTAATACGTGCTCTCCTTTTACCTGTTCTAACCTCTCTCTTGGTGCGGTCTTTTTCTTCTGCTCCGTGACCTCCCTAAGTGGGCATATCTAGGCCAATATGTTATCTTACACATTTGAATCCCCAGCACAGAGTTAGCTTCTAAGGCCTCATTCGTGCATTAAATTTCAAAAAAAAACCCAAAACAAAAAACTGCTCATGTAGGTATCCTAGTCTTATCATCTGACAGTAGTTTGGATTTATCATTGGCACTGGTTCCATCCCTGGCCCAGCATAGTGGGTTAAAGGTTCGGCTTGCCAAAGCAACATGATGTAACTGACTAGGAGTTCCCTCTCTGGCTCAGTGGGTTAAGAATCCAACTACAGCAGCCTGGGATGTGGAAGTTCTCAGACCAGGGACTGAACCTGCACCAAGGAAGGGACCCGCACCGCAGCAGTGAGAACACCAAGCGCCTGCTGCGCTTCAAGAGAATGGCTGACATGATTGTTTTGTTTGATGGTTAAAAAAGAGCTGATAATGTGTACAGGATACTTGGTTTGGAGGATCAGGTGAATATAGGTTTCGTGTGAGAGGGTCAAAACTGACCATCCCTGGCCCAGCACAGTGGGCTAAAGGATTTGGCATTGCCAGAGCTGTGGCATAGGTCACGGCTGTGGCTGATATTCAGTCTCTAGCCCGGACACTTCCATATGCCGTGGGTGTGTCCATGAAAATAATAATAATTGACATAAATAAAACGTGAGTGACTATTTATGTCACTTTGTGTAATTACTTTGCTAGTAATTTCAATTCTAAAACTTAAAAGTAGATGAGACTTGGTTGGACTAAAAGAATGCTCCGTAAGGTCCAAATTGTCAGCAACTATCTACATTGTCAGCAACTAACAAAACAAGCAGAAGAAAGTGTTAAGAAAAGATCCACTCTTTGTACTGGAGAATCTCCCCCCCCATTATTCTTCAAGGTCTGCTCTGAATTTAGGATCTTTAATCCAAAATTGTTGCTTCCCCTGCATTTTTCTAGTGTATCAGGGAACCCTGTTTTACATATTTTGGGGTGTCAGATCATTTTTATGGTAGTATGTGGTCAATAAAACAATCTTGGCAAAAGATGACAAAAATTATATTCTCAGATTTTGAGACACGACTAGTTACAAAATCTTTCATTTAAGCTACCAAATCATGTTGCTTTATGAATATAGGTTTTTTTTCAATCTCTAATAGAACTATGCCAGTAACAAATCAAGATCCTCCTTCACATTTCTCTGAGAATACCTAGATTCAATAATTTTCCATTCACTTGTTCATTGATCCTTTTCACAAATATTTTTTGAGTCCACTTATGGGCTAGATGCTACTCTAAGACTCAATATAATGATAAAATAGCCAAAATGCTGTTCTCTCATGGATTGCATTTTTGTGTAAAAAAATAAATGAGCAAAATTTATAGTTTTTAAATCATGCTTAATGCTATGGAGAAAAAGAACCCAAAGGAGAGAACTGGGAAATATTAGCACGGCATTGGCTTTTTAAAAAGCATGGCCAGACTAGCTCATTTGAATCTTATAAACCATTGGGAGATCTTACAGAAATACTGTTGTGATCAAAATAAATATATTAAATGATCATTATATAGTGCTGCATCAGTAAGTAATAAAAATTAATATAAAATAACACATTTATGTAAAAAAAGTCCATAACTAACAAAATACGTGCATGCCCATTGGAATAACTTATTGAACTTTCTGAAGAACGTAAAAAAAATGCAAAATAGATGGCAATAATAATATATGTTGGATTTTGAAGACTCAACAACTTAAAAATATAGTTATTTTTTACTAATCTGCATTTTCAAACCAAATTCCAATGGTATTTTCATAGAACTAGAAAATATTATTAGTGTATAAATATATGCAATCTTAAAGTGCTGAATCGATTTTGAACGTAAGAAGAGGTAATTTCTCTGCCAGATGTTAAGTGATCATGTCTGTGAACACATAAACAAAATATGTATGGGAAACTGGTAAATGGCTACAGAAAACGCTGTACGTCAGTGACCAAGGCACAGACTCTCACAAAGTAGTGCTCAAATATTTCTTCATACCGCAAAAGCAAATGGGTCATTGCTTATGCTATACTTATGCTTATAAATGTCATGGATTTGGAAAATAGACTTGTGCTTGCCAAGGGAGAGGGGAAGGGAGTGGGATGGGTTGGGAGTTTGGGGTTAATAGATGCAGACTGTTGCCTTTGGAATGGATTAGCAATGAGATCCTGTTGTGTAGCACGGGGAACTATGTCTGGTCACTTATGATGGAGCCTGATAATGTGAGAAAAAAGAATGTATACATGTATGTGCAACTGGGTCACCATGCTGTACAGTAGAAAAAAAATAATATATTGGGGATAAAAAAAATAAATGGCCTAGAGATCGTTCTGTGAGAAGCAAAGCTTTAAAATATTTTTTAATGTTGGATAATAGTAGTCTTATATGAGACTGAGGAAGATGAGAAAAAAGACATGAAAACACAAACAAAGCAAAGATCAATAAATTTGACTTCTTGCATAGGGCAGAGGGCTAGTAAATGGAGATAAAAGGCAACCTCCAGACTAGGATAGGATTTTTTTTCAGAACATTTAGCAAACAGTTAGCAATTATCCAGAAAGTATTAGGACTTCCTGCAGATCAATAAGTTAAAAAAATAGAAAGTTGGCAAAGGATATGAACACCTATTCACAGAAGAGAAAATTTGAGCTATCAATAAACCTAAGTAAATATTTTTTAAAAAATTTTAATGGAAAAATGTTAATGAAAGACAAAGTGGAGTAATGGCTTTAAATTTGTGCAGAAGTGATACATACTTTTTATGAAAGCACATTTGGATAGTGGCAGTGCAGAAAGGTGGCCATGAAGGGTACAGACCTAGTGCAGAATGTTAGGTCTCTCCAGGGAAGGAGAGGCAGGATGGCATGGAATCATCCCATAGGCTGAGATGTTAATCTTCTAAGTGTATTTAAAGTGTCAGAAGTATAATTGGTAATTGTGTATCTGGTAGATACAGGCTTTTATTTTACACGTATTTGTACTTGAAATAACTTTCTGTTTTCTGGAAAATGACTAATTTAATATGTAAGAGGTAAATATTATATATTATATACATTCCAAACTTATGCATAGGTACCTGTTTAGAATGAATTTTTTAATAGCTCTGAAGAATAAAATGTGGAGAAAAAATATTCCCCATGGCCCCACCTGTGATCCAGAGTCAAGTGCATTTCCTCAGTTTACCCACTTTTAACATTTCTGTTCTTAGTTCTTCAGGCAACTCTTATCAAAACCATAAATATTTAACAATAAAATTGCTCAACTATTTTGTCCCTCATCTGACTTTATTTATTTATTTATTTATTTTTATTTATTTATTTTTTTGGTCTTTTTGCTATTTCTTGGGCCCCTCCCGCGGCATATGGAGGTTCCCAGGCTAGGGGTCAAATCGGAGCTGCAGCCACCAACCTACGCCAGAGCCACAGCAACGCGGGATCCGAGCCGCGTCTGCAACCTACACCACAGCTCACGGCAACGCCGGATCGTTAACCCACTGAGCAAGGGCAGGGACCGAACCCGCAACCTCATGGTTCCTAGTTGGATTCGTTAACCACTGCACAATGACGGGAACTCCCCCTCATCTGACTTTAGTCTTTCCTAATAGCCTACTAATTTACCTGTATCCATGTGTACAGATATTCTGGTTCTCAGCTTCTGGAAGGATTTATTCTTCTCAGGAAATCTTTACCAGTTCTCAATGGATTTGGGTGAGGAAAGAGATACAAATCGTCATTCCCAAACTATTATAGTCAATGGCTGCAGTAGTTTGCAAAGTTCTTGTAACCTTTTATCCTAAACTAGAACTTCAAACTTTGAAGTAGCCACTGGAAAATTCTATGAAGCTTCTGTCTTTTGCATTTTTTTTCTGAGTAAGGTTGACCAAAAAATGGGTAGTTAAACACCGCATTTTGAGTTCCACCTTGGAAAAGCACCTTCCTAATCACCAGGATTTCTGGTCCAGAGACTGACCACGCAGCTCCAGAGGTTGTCACGTGTGCGTCTTTCAGTCCTCAGGTGCGTGGTGAGGATGAAAGGAAGCTGCCCTTGGCTGTGACCGTCTTCAAGTGGGCTGCTCAAGGAGCCCGGCCAGAGCACTTTTCCAGACTTTGCACATCTGTAACGGGATTATGGTTATAGTCTGAAGGAATTGGAATGAAGAAATGGATGGCACACGTTATGAAGCTCCAAAACTTGGCAAATGATTCACTTCAGAGAAAGGCACAGGTTTAAGAAGATTGTATTTTCAGGTCCTCATGATAGAATGAGACGCCGCTGAAGAGCAAGATTTCTGTCTTAAGTGAAGATATTACAGGGGGAAATTTTGCTAAGCCCTATTGTGAGAAATAAATGCAAAAGGTAAAGGGATCATAGGATTTCCCAGCACAGACCTAAAAGAAAATTAGAAATTATAGTCTAGGGATAAGAGCTGTAAGAACTTTGCAACTACTGTAACCTTTGCATCTTTCCCATGTGTGTTATTTTTCTGTTCCTTGTCTTTATCTTAGTACTGATTTATAGAAAATACTTTTTTTAAAGGATTATGTTAGCTATGGGATTTAGCTATGGATCAAAGTTAGTGTTTGGGGCACTTTTTATTTCTGTTTACGTTCTTTAGTTAAAATATTTTACAGTAAAACTGTGTTTTTAAAGGTTTTCCCTTTTATGTGCTGTATGATGCCTTTCCTGAGGGCTTCTAAAGACTTTGACACTAGTAGTATGAAATCCGTGTAAAATGAGTTAAATTTCATGCAAATTGGAATTATGCAAGATTGAAATCACTTAATAACAAGTACTAATAAATACACTATATTTGAAAATAGACATAATTTGAAGATCTTAAGAATTATAAATTATTGCACATTTTCAAAGATGGGAAGCTCAATGAAATGTAAATCATGTTTATACAATTGTCACATGATGGTGAAAATAAAACTGGTAAGGAGAAACAGCTGATATTATTTTTCAGAGTAGTTTTAAACATCACTGAGTTTTTATATATATCAGAACCTCTTGAGTAATGTTGGTGACAAGTGTACTAGACTTTTAATATTCACTGTTTCTATGATCAGTTGATTTGCTCTTTACGCTCTGAGGCAGGAAGAGGTGGTGGTTCTCTTGTTGAAAAAGTGCTAAAACCTAATACATTGTTTACAGAATGTAGAAGTGAAAAAGCTCTGAAAATGGCTGAGTGGCTGAAACCCTAAATCAGAAAACTATTGCAGAAAAACCTTAAAAAAAAAAAAACCCATGGTAAATTGGCATACTGTTAAATAAAACATGTAATTTAATTTTTTTTAAGTTGTGATGACTAGGAAGAGAACATATAACAAGTTAATCTTGAATTACTTGGTAATATGATTCTGTGAATTCTTTATGGATGTATCCCTCACATTGATAGAAATATCCCGCACTAAGTAATATTTTATGTATTTTAAAATAACTGGGCTGATGCAAATATCTTATTTGACACATATTCCAAAGCGGACGTTGTATTCAAATGATCAAAATCAGTGTTTCAAGTAAGCATGCAGTTCTACTTGTTGTTTACCTATCCCTTTTTTCTTTTTTCTAATTCTTTTCTTTTACCTTTCAACACATATTTTTCCAGTTTTTATATTAGCATGAATTTTTTTTTTTTTTTTTTTCCTGGTCGCACTCACAGCGTGCAGAAGCTCTTGCGCCAGAGATTGAACCCAGGCCACACAGTGACAATACCAGATCCTTCACTGCTAGACCACCAAGGAACTCTGTAGCATGGGTCCTTAAACAAACCCTTCTGTATTTCTGCAAGGGATTAAATCCCCTTGAAATTATTGTTCCGTGTGCTTACTGACAAAAAACAAGGGCTCTTCTATGTTGAAATAGAGGTATTTCTGTGAAAAACTAGACAGCTTTCAGCAAACCATAGGATTGTATGTGGGAATCTCAGGTAACTTATTTCCAAAATATGATTCACCCCCTAACTTGTAAGATTTCTGAATTTAGAAAAAGCACTGTTGGACTTGTTTTGTTGCTCATCGTCACATAGTCTCAGTCCTATCTACTTTTCATGCTTTTACATCCTCGATTTCGGGAGTTCCTGTCATGGCTCAGCGAAACGAATCTGACCAGGATCAATGAGGATGCAGGTTCGATCCCTGGCCTTGCTCAGTGAGTTAAGGATCCAGCATTACCATGAGCTGTGGTGTGGGTCACAGATGCAGCTCAGATCTGGCATTGCTGTGTCCGTGGTGTAGGCCAGTGGCTATAGCTTTGATTCTACCCCCTGGCCTGGGAACCTCCATATGCTTCGGGTGTGGCCCTAAAAAGCAAGTAAATATAAATACATAAATCCTTGATTTCAGCCTAGTTTACTCTTCATAAAAAAGGACCTCATATTTATAGGTGACTACTTAAAACTGTTACATAACGTTTTATCTCATAGCACACTGTTTTAACTCTTAAATAGAAACGTAAGCATTTGCTGCTCATTTTTCTTGCCTGTGTTCTTAAACTAATAGTTTTACACATAATACACTATAAAATATAATATATCCCAGGATTTTTTTCTCCGTATTGCAATTTATCTAATTGTTTACATGAGAGAAACCTTACTCTCATTCTCAAAGAATGGATCATCCTTTTCTTCATATGTTGCTTTTTAACCTGTGAAAACTATTCCTGAAAACTGTCTTTTAGATTAGTCCCAGTATGTAGTTTTCATTAACACTTCTTATTTATGCTTCATGTTTTATTTATTTTTCTAATTAGAAACTCAGCCAGGTTCACATGCTGAAAGCAGCAAGCTGACTGAAGGGACGCACATTTTGTCTTCCAGAGTCTTAGGTGTGCAGAATCAGTGCCCCTTGTAGAAATGCACAGCGTGAGCTAATTTTTGTAAAACTGGAACAAGCCTCTCATATAATTTTATGCTACCATAAAACCTAATGTTATGTTAAATTATTTTTTTATATTCAACAAGGACATTAGGAGGAGACACAGCAGTGAAAGGTACAGTCTTTTCAGCCTTCTTTGCATTTCATTCTACAGTGGCTACCCTTTAATTTTCTAAATTTATTACCAGCTAATTACAATGATTTAAATTATTTCAACAAACAGTATCTTAAACATTTAAACACATGTGGTTTACAACTTTTCAAATTATTTCAAACGCAGGTGTGTATTTTAGAGTTGATGCATTTCCTGTGTTAGCGATGTGCCTTGGCAACCCAAAATGTTTCATTCCTTTACAAAAAAGAGTTCTTTTGTTAAGTCTCCTCTTCCAGCCCCTTAAACATTAACAAGCTCTTTATAACTTGGGAGTGAGTTCATAAATAAATTATAATTTTATCCGCTCTTTCTGTTTTACTTTAAGATAATTTTTTAAGGAGTATGAAACCATAGCAATTGTAGGAACAGCAACTTTGAACAAGTAAAAACTTAAAAGAGATTAAAACTCAACAAGTAAAAACTTAAAAGAGATTTCTTAACATTCTGAATTATTTTTTTTGCATGATAGAAAACAAAATAAGACCCAAAACTAAAATCATGCTTATAGAGGCTGTTATTCTAGCTTGAAGTTTTGAGAAATGATGTGGTTTACTCAAGGTCATGAAGACAGAAGGAAGCAAATGTATAAAAAGCTACACTAGATATCTTGAACCTGCTTGTATTTTTCTCCTATTAAAAGTCTATTAAATACCAAAAAGACTACACTCATTCTTACCATAATTTGGTTTAACTGGCATTTTAGAAAACTCTTACTATAGTTATTATCATATACTCCCTTATCTCTCTTCGTGATTATTTGGGATACTTACATAGAAATGCAGTGGTTATTATTGTCTTCATACACATTTACATCTTCTACATCGATTGCCTCAAAGGTTATTTCAGATTGTTCACAGATTTTGCATTATTTTCCATTCTTACTTTCACTGTCCTAGTCTAAGCAGTTCCTCAGCTAGTTATCAAATTGTTGAAGTTGTTTCGTTTCTGCTCACATCCTCTCTAGTCTCAGCTCCGCTGTTACTGGTGAACACTTTCTGCGGGAGGACCACTATCACCCTGTCAGTCCCTTGGCTGGGGCCCTATTAAATGTTTTTTGTTTCCTGAATAGCATCCCTTTCCACATCCCCAAATTTTATTTTAAACATTGAACTTGGATGAGGTTAGCGGTTTCCTCAAAGCCCTGGTACATCTTCCTTACACCTTCCTCTGTGTCTAATTGTTACCGTCGTTCACCCTGCAAAGCCTTTTCTATTACTCAGTATATCTAACTTTCAAACAGTAAGTAACGCAAAAGCAAAAAATGTTCAGCTTTCTCAAAGAAGTTTAATCTTGCTGTGGCTTTCTCCACTCCAGGAAAATTGGCTCCCATACTCTCATACTAATAACTCCTATTCCAAGCCCTTTTGCCTTCATCAAATAAAAAGTAATAATTTTGATCTCAGAAGACATTACATCACCCATGTTCCATATAACCCAAAATGCCTCTTTAAAAATGTATGTATATATTTTAATATATTTTTTCCTAAAACTAAAATAATAGTCTCCAGAAGAAGTCATTTCAAAACAGCTTTGAATCTTTTCCTGAAAAAATAATTTGAGTATCTGAAAGCACAGATATGTCAAGGTTGTTTGTTCACTCTGTTCCTGGCACCCATAGTAGAGTCAGGACAAGAGAGAGTGTGTGTGGAGGCTAAGGTTTAGGAGTGTTGGGATGACCTTTGTCTAGGAAGTGACAACAAAAGCTTGCTCAAGAATTAAATAGAGAAAGCATGTGGAGAGACTAGAAATTAGAAGGGAATTCAGGTGTGCTGAGGTAAGAAGAAAAAGACGCTGATGTTGCTGGAGCCCAGAGAGGAAGGATGGAAGTGGAATGAGAAAAGGCAAAGTTCGAATAATATAGGACTTTGTAAAGTATATTAAGGATTCTTGAAATGTATATTAAAAGGCAATGGGAAATCATGGAAGGAATTTAAGCTAAAAGTGATGGAACTTGACTTTTAAACTGCCATAGTGTTTGAAAAGTATAGTGTTTAGTTTTACTTTTTAAAAGCATTCAAAGGGTAAGGGATAAAAGTAGAAACAGAAAAGGCGGATAGTTGAAATTGATGCAAGGCAGGTAAGATTGGATACAGGGATCTCAGTTAAGAGGCTACAGTCACGCTTGAGGAGAAAAAAAAATGGAATTTAGATTATGACTCGTGTTCAAATTTTGAAACCTGAAATAATTTCACTTGGGCATCTGTTCATTGAACAGATATTGAGTACCTACTGTACAAATGCTGGGAAATACAAAAGCTAACAGAATAGATAGATAAAAATTCATCTGCTAATGAAACCTGACTTCTTCTGAGATAAGAGAGGAAATAATCATATATTAAGTTATTTTAGTGCAATGGAAAAAAGCAAGAGAAGCTGGCAATAAGGATGCTGAAGGAGAAAGTAAATATTCCATTTAATACAGCTTATACAGTGACAAATTGAAGTTTTCAACACTGTATAATGAAAATTAAAAAATCTTTTTCCTGTGGTTCCCATTGTGGCTCAGTGATAATGAACCCAACTAGTATCCATGAGGATGCAAGTTTGATACCTTGCCTTGCTCAGTGGGTTAAGGATCTGGTGTTGCCTTGAGCTCTGGTGTAGGTCGCAGATGTGGCTGGATCCAGTGTTGCTGTGGCTGTGGTGTAGGGTAGCAGCTGCAGGTCCGATTCCACCCCTAGCCTGGGAACTTCCATATGCAGCAGGTGCAGCCCTAAAAAAAAATAAATAAATAAAAGAAAGAAAAGAATATTTCTTCCTGCATTAAATACAGTTTGACAACACAATAAAACTAAGCAAAGTATAAGCACATATTCACAATATATGTATCATGTTATAAGAATTGCTTTATCTTCTGAATGTTATACAAGATTAAAGATGACACCATTGAGTGTGGTTTGGGATCTTTTCAAAGGAGTTTTAATTTAATAGCATAGGCATTGTTTACACTTCTTTTTTCCTTTCTAGTTATCAAAGAAATGGATTTCATTTATTTATTACAGTAGCAGCACATTTTAACATCAGTGAATTTCATACTTGCTTAGAGGAAACAAATCTATATTTACATACAGAGTTGTCATGAATAATTCCCTTTCTTTCTTCATGTTGTATATTAAATTCATTTGGTCAGGCGTGATATTTTAAATATTAAGTTAGTAAATCAACCCTGGGACTCACAGTATTCATCTTAACATGTTATTTTTTCTAAATAAGTTAAACATACACTCATGTTATTTCCAGTATTAGGCCATTTTGAGAGCATTAAAATCATTAATATTCAGACGTTGAAAAGGTACACAAAATTGTTTAAATAACTGTCTATGCATTTAGATAATATGTTTTGTAATGTAAATTTGTTTTCTCTAAGGCAAATCTAGTGATATGTTATTTTAGTCTCTGAATTGCATTTCACCAACTTTGAGGTTGATTTTGCTTTAATATATTTGTAAGATGGCTTTTTATGTGGCTACTTTGAATAGTCTTTTCATTCTCCTCCTTGAGTCGAAGTTCTTTTTATGGTTCTCACATAGAGCCATTTATTGTTTTGCTTTTGAAATGTTAAATGAGACACATCTTATCTCCGGTTTCTAGCTCTAACTCTCCTTGTCCACAAACTGACTTAAAGTGTAATGTCACAGGTAGAAGGAAAGAGTAGGGTAAAAAGAGTAGAGGAGCAAAGAAGTCATCAGCTTTTCCTGCCCGTTCATGTGAGTTAAATGATATCTAAATTATTAAGAAAGAAAGAAAACAATAGATGTTATGCTATCGTATAGCCATTACTGGGAAAAAGTAAGTTATGAAAAGTTTGGTTAACACATTTCGTAGACATAGATCTTTAATGAAATATCATAAAAGTCCATCTCTGCACATGCAGATCTAATTTTTGTGTCTGTCTACTCTTCATGTGCATTGGTCCTTAAGAGATTTAAGCACTATTTTTAAAGTATATTAACTCTGCTGATCCAAATCAGTGAGAAATTATATATAAATTGAAAATAGTTGGGAATTCAGAAACCTATGATTGAAGTAGTTAGACACGGCTGCAATCTTTACCAAGCTGTGAGAACTTCTGTAAATAATAATCTAGTGAGTTTCCCAGGATTGTTAAAATAAGTTCTTCAGAATGCAACCAAATGATTCTAGATGGAAACTATAAGCTTTAAAAATAAATGAAGAGGAAGAGATATGGTGAATATGTGATTAAGCATAAAACTATGTTTCATTTTTTTAATTTAGTTAATAAACATATGATCATTTAAAGGAGAATCTAATACATTTTGTTGTAGGGTTTCTAGCATTTGTAGATACAATACTGATGGCAACTAGCTTAAAAATAGAAATTATTGATAAAATTATATCGTTGCAAAACTCACATTTTATTTGTATTTTACTTACACAATAAATTATTAAAATATATTTATATTATAATTTATAAAATAAATAGTAAAATGTCAAAGACCAATAGATTAAAATGGATTCTAAATAAATATATATAGGTGGATGTTATGCGTTTGTGTGTATGTTTTATGTTCCTTAAAAAAGGTGGTGAGGGAAAAAAAAGTCACTGAGAGGAATGAAAGGGGAAAAAAAAAATGTAGCCAAAAAATGAATAGATGGAAGATAGTATGGAAAATAAAGGATGTATATATATTTATGACTGGGTCATTGCTGTACAGCAAAAATTTAAGGAACATTGTAAATCAACTATAATAAAAATTTAAAAAATAGTAACATTTTAGACTTAAATACAATTGCATAGTAATTACATCAACTATTAATGGACTTAAACATCAATTAAAGAGCAAAGGTTATTGAATAGATTAAAGAAGAACAGTGCAGCTCTTTGGAAAGATTTGAAATAAATACACCTTCAGTATGAGTTTAATGGGTAGAAAAAGATATACCATGCAAAAAGAATAAGAAGGCTAGATAAGATATAATAGTATCAGATAAATTAGACTTATGGACAAAGGTAGAGAGCAATTTATGATATAGACATAAATGTAAAATGCAAACCATGAAACTCCTAGAAGATAACATAGACAATCTGGATGACCTTGAATTTGCTGAAGATTTTCTGGGTATAAGAGGAAGGCAGCAGTCCATGAAAGAAGGAATTGATAAGCTGAACCTCATTTATTTTTAATTTTATTTTTTTCCTTTGCCCATGGCATGTGGAATTCCCAGGTTAGCAATCAAACCAGTGCCCTAGCAGCGACCTGAGCTGCAGTAGTGACCATGCTGGATGCTTAACCCACTGCACAACCAGGAAACTCCTTTAATAAAGCTGAACTTTATTAAAATTAAAAACTTCTGCTCTGCAAAAGTCATTATCAAAAGAATGTAAAAATAATTCAGAAATTAGAAAATATTTTCAAAAGACATTATCTTATAAAGGACTGTTACACAAAAGATACAAAGAATTCTTAAAGTCAACTACAAGAAAACAAACAAACAACCTGATTAAAAAATAGGCCGGAGACCTTAAAATAAACCTCACTAAAGAAGATATACGGAGTGGCTCAGTGGCTAGCAAATCTGCCTAGGAACCATGAGGTTGTGGGTTCGATCCCTGGCCTTGCTCAGTGGGTTAAGGATCTGGTGTTGCCATGATCTGTGGTGTAGGTTGCAGACTTGGCTCAGATCTGGCATTACTGTTGCTCTGGTGTAGTACTGCCCTAAAAAGACAAAAAAAAAAAAAAAAAAAAAAAAAAGATATGCAGATGGCAAATAGCATGTAAAACGATACTCCTAAGAAGAAGATTTGTAACTTGTAGTTTGTGTGTGTCTTCAGATGTAGGAATTACAAAATAATCTATAGTAGCAAAACACATACATGTCATTTGAAGTTATCCAAACCATTGTTGATTTCGTTTGATAAAGAAAACTGACATTTAGTATATTGATTATCTTAATCTAAAATATTGTTTTATGTCTTATGCAGATGTGATCATTAATGATTAGTATAAATTTTCTTGGAATTTCTGAAATTAAGTGGTAATTACACTGCCAGAATGATGTTTTTGAGAGTTATTATAATTATAGATAATTGTCTTTGAAGTTTGGATTTAATGTAGATTTATTAATCAGTGGAAATTCAATTCCTGTTATAGCATTAATAATTAAATTGTCATCCAAAAAAAAAAAATAAGGTCTCTCAACCATTGGCTCTCATTTGTGTTCAATATATTGATCTTACTCATACCCTTTGAAAAGCAGTTAGTGGCAAGATTCTCATTATCATGGTTCTAAGAAGTACGAGGAGGCTCATTCTAACATGATGTGAATTTTGTTTTGGCTTAATGCATAATTATGTAAGTTTAAACGTATATGTATTTAGTAAGTGTAGATTCTTAAAGGGAAATTAAAAGATACAAAATACATTTTATAGGAGGAACCATGCATAATTTCCAAAGTGAAAAATAGATGTATAACATGCATATATATATTATTATATCTATTATACAACTTGCATGTGTATGCTGTTTGAATGTACAGACATACGTTTTATCTGGTATCTTTAGTAGGTATCTACTGTTTTCCTGTATACACAGTGTCCTATTTATTCTTGGAACAGGACCCCACAGAGTAACCTGAGGAGAGAACCTTCCTCTTTTCAAAAACGGTCCTTTTAGCAGTCTCAGTGTCAGTTTCCTGCTTCGATGTTGACTATAGTTATACAAGGTATCACTGCGGAGGAAACGCAATGAAGGGTACATGACCTGGATCCTCCAGGTGTTCTTTTTTCTTTTGACCACATGCTGTGAATTTATAATTAGATGAAAACGGGAATTTTATACACATAATATTGAAGTTGAATATATAACCCTGACTTGGTCGTCGTAGTTGTTTTATCCAACAGTAACTACCTAACCAGAGACAAATTAGTTCTTTCTTTTTTCATAGATGCTGGAAAAAAGAGGTTTTTACTAATTAGAGAAAATGTTGGACGTGGGTTTTGGAGGCTGTTATAGACTGGCTAACTCTTTCTAAGTTAAATCACTATCACTCATATCCATTAAATAATATTTTTCTTAAATCAACGCAAGTTTGAAATACTGTCAATTTCAGTCCGTAATTATGACTAACATGCCTGTTAAGTTTAGTTTGCTAATTAACCTCAAACAAATAGTTGACCTAAAACTAGAACATCAACTTATATTAAGACAATTTGAAAGCTCTTCACTAATGTACCACATAATTAGGACTTATTTTGAAAGTTAATTGAGCTTAGCTGTGTACATTTTTATAGAAATATTGAATTTTTTAAATTAAGTAAATCTTTAGTATTACTATAATACACTCAGAAGAGTTTATAAATGTTAGCATATTTTGAAAGATATTTTGAAGTTTTTCGCTTTTATGGAAATATATACAAAAATTCCAAGTGCTAGATTTAAAGCATTTCTAAGGATATAGAGAGATAAGTAGATTATTAATTATAAATATATTTTTTATTTGCAAAACATATATTTGACAAAGGGCTCATGCATATTATTTACATAAATAACTTCCTCAAATCTGTAAGAAAAAGACATTTCAGCAGATGAATATGCAAAACATTTAAATGGGGACTTTACAAAATGAGCTGTACAATTGGATATATTGATCAACAAATTTTTGTAAACTGAAAATACTCCTGACACCACCATTCGTATCAATAGAAAAGATGTCAGCAGCATTTTGGAGGTCCCCTCTGTACTCCCTGCAGTTACTGCCACCTGACAGTAACCATCACAATTTCCGTTACCACCAGGAAGGAGCTTGTCCTTTTTCTAGAAATAGAATTAGACAGCATGCACTCTTCAGCGTCTCCTTTCTTGCATTTCGCATTATGTTTGTGAGATTCATTTGTGTTTTTGCTTATGTAACTTGTGTGTGATTTTTTTCTTTTCTGTGTGGAATTCCATTGTTTGGCTGCCTTCTAATTTACTCATCCATTTGACAGTTGCTGGCATTTGGGTCACTAGCAGGTATGGCTCTTGTGAGTGATGTTGCTTGTGTATACTCTTTGGCACAGGGATGTGTGCATGTCTCCCAGGTAAGCTCCAAGGAGGGAGATTGCAGCATCATTGCAGATACAGCAGATATGAAAAGGCTTAGTAGATACTGCCAAAAGTTTGCCTAAAGCTGCTGTACCAAGTTAGTTTTTTCACCTGAAATGTGTGAATGTTACAGATGTTCCATCATCACCAATATTTGATTTTGTTCAGCTTTTCCGTTCTCGTGTTCTATCAGATATGGTTTCATCTTACATTATTCTGATAACTGATCAAGTTGAACACTTTTCTTATGTTTATGGCCAATAGGATATCTTCTTTTGTTTAGTGGCTGTTGCAGTATTTTGTTCTTTTTACCAATGAATTATCTCTTTCTTATAGAGGTGGAGATGATTTTTCTCTAAGTGCTGTATGTGAATCGTGTCAAATATATGTTTTACAAATACCTTCTCTCAATCTGTTGCTTGCTTTTCTATGCTCTTAATAGACTTTTAAATCTACTACCTATAAATGTCATATGCATTTAAAATTTATTAAATAAAGATTCACATAAGTCATAACACTTAGAGATACTGCAAAGGTGCCATTTTAATTAACTTTAATATTTTATTTAAAATTTAAAACAATTGTAGTACAAATAAAATACTCTATACAATTGTGAAAAACATGATGGAAATTTTCACTTATCTACTAATTATTTTGCTAATAATTTATTTTTTTAACAACTTTGTTGCCTTGGTACTTTCTCAAGCAATAATTTTTTATTTAGAGAAAAGATAGTTCCCATAGTTTTTTGTTTTGTTTTGTTTTGTTTTTGCTTTTTAGAGCTGCACCCACGGCATATGGAAGTTCCCAAAGTTCCCAGGCTGGAGGTCAAGTCTGAGCTGCAGCTGCCGGCCTACAGCAGAGCCTGAAGCAACGCCAGATCCGAGCCATGTCTGCGACCTACCCCACAGCTCACAGCAACTCTGGATCCTTAACCCACTGAGCGAGGCACACATCCTCGTGGATCCTAATTGGGTTCCTTTACCGCTGAACCATGACGGGATAGTTCCTATAGTCTCACTACATTTTCCCCAGGGTGCTTTTTTGTTTTTTAACTGAACACATTAAGAAGGGTTATATGTGTTTAAAAGTCCATTTTTATGATGCACATGAGGAAAGAAAAGAGTCTCTTGGCAAAGGCAGGACATTACTACTTAACCCTGGGAGAGCCATTAAGTTAAGGATAGTATAAGTTAAACTGATTTCTGTTGCTTTCCTTTTTCTAGTAAATACCACAGTACATATAGGGACATATTTCAACCTTGAATTTAATTTTTTATATGGAAATCCTGAACATTGTACCTATCTCCATATACTAAGGAAATAAATCATATTTCTGAAGCATCTTAATTGTGAAGTTTTCAGAGCATTTGGCTACTAGTCATAAGTTACAGGTTTAGTCTCATATTAAATTAATTCCCTAGTATGACTGCTGAAGGTGTATCAGTTTACCCAATCTAATCAATCCTTCTATGGGTAACTGAAAAATTTTGGTAACACTTGCCAGTAGTCTAACTCAGTGATATGGTACCAAACAAAAAATAATAATCTATGACAAAATGAAAAAAAAAAAAAAACTAGAATCTTATGATCAGTAAATTTAGGGTGCTTTTTAATTTCATCACTTCAATTTTATATTATGTTGAAAAATGCCATTTGGCCTTGTATTATATATTGTTTGTACCATTTAGTCATACATAGGTAAGCAGACTAACAGACTGCACTGGCTCTTGTTTCACTATTCCAACTGCAACCCTGAAAAAAATATTTGACTGATTAAGTTAAACTATTTTATTGGATTAGATGTGCATTTCACTGTTGGTCAAATAGATGTGATTCTTTCCTAAATATCAGACATCTAGCAATGACATCTTTAAACAACCCAGAGTAAACTCAGGGTTAGAAACTTCACAGTATTGTTTCCAGATGATTAAACCACTTGCAACAAGTTTTTTTAAGGTGTTAGTAGAAAGCTGTCAATATATCGAAAAGTTCCTTTTCTCTTACAGTTCTTGAGTACAGCTTATTTTTAATGCAATTTTTATTTTCGTTATGATTAAGGAAATAGCACATGGACCCTTGTGTGATTAAATTATTAAAAGGTAATTATATTGTAAGGTTTTTTTTTTTTTACCTAATTTGGTGATATTCTAATTAACAAAAATGACATATTATTAGAGCATCTTTAAGACCACTCTCACATTTGCCTGACTTTTTTCTACCCTTTTTTTAAACTGCTTCCAACTTTAATGGGGCATAATAAAGACGCAATGTATTTAACATATTTAGAGTGTACAAACTGGTACATCTAAGCATGTATATGTACACCTGTGAAAACATTACCAATTGTGTACACGTACGAGATTGTGATATTCTCTTTCGTTATTATGAAATGACTTTCAGTATCCCTGGAGACATTCTTTTCTGTTTCTTCTTTGTCTTTTATCAGTAAAACCATTACAACATTCTTTTGATTAACTCTAGGTTGGTATATATTTATCCATGAGTTTTCCTTTAAGCTACTTATGTGTTAATATTTAATGTGGTTAGAGCTTATAGTTGAGGTTTTTTGTCTTATTCTGTTTCATTTGGTGCAGCTGTCAATGACAGCTGTTTTGGCTGTCCAGATGGGCAAAATCTTTATTTTGTTTCTCGTTTCCTGCCTTTTTTTGCAAGTGAGTGTTTTCATGATTTTGTTTGTAATTCATCAGATGCTACCCTTCTTTTTGCTTTTGGTTCCTTTGTACGTCATAGTATATAACTTATTATTACCTTATTGTACCATTTCACATACATACAGGGATCGTGCACTGGTGTACATTCATTTCCCTTCTTAGTGTTTAGAAATTACTCTCCTTCCTTTTGCTCTGACATGTCTTATAGTACCCCATAATGCATACCGATTGTTTTATAAACGTATATGTTAATAATTTTTTTTAATTAGGGAAATATTGTTACCTTTACTCATATATTTACATATGTTATGATTTTTGATTAAATCTAGTTTTATTTTTGGTGTCATTTTTCCTCTTCCTGAAGGTATTTCTTTAAGATTTCTTGCAATGGGGTCCTGCTGATGACTTTTTTCAACTTTGGTACATCGGTAAAAGTCTTTATTTTGCCATCATTTAATAGTAATTCTTATGTAATAATTTTTTACTTAAGACTTTCCATTAATGTCTAATCTTTCCATCAATGTCATTTCACTGCTTCAAGATCCAGTTCAGCTTCCCACATGTTACATGATTTTTTCTCTCTAGGCTCTTCCAATCTATATAACAGTACCTCATCTCTTTATTTTGACATTTTAAAGGGTATTCATCTATAATTTTGTAGAATATCTCTCAATTTGAGTTTGTCTGATATTTTTACATGACTAATAATTATGTATTTTGGGCGATAGCACCATCAAGTACCCATTATCTCTGTGTTTCTCTTTTCAGAGAAACAGATTTTAGTCTGCACAGTTTTTTGTTTTCAAGCTCATGTGTATTTGAAATAATCTATGTTATTTCCTTCTTTATGATTGCTTTAGATTTAATTTGTTCTTTTCTAGTTTCTTACTGATTTGATATTTTCTTTTCTTGTTTAATGCTAAAGTTTCTCTATATGTGCTGTATTATTTGTAAACGAGTTTTGATGGGTTGCAAATTCATTTTTGTTCAATTCAAAATGATTTATTTTTGTTTTTAAATTTCCCTTGAGATTTTCTCTTTAACCCACGGGTTACTTAGAAGTGTTTTAATTTGCAAATGTTTGGAGATGCTTTTCTGTTACTGATTAGTAGATTAATCTCATTATGATCTGAGAGTATTCTTTGTAGGATTTATGATCTTCTAAGTTTTAAACTCTGTTTTATGGCCCAGAAAATAGTCTCTCTTTGGGCATTCCATGTGGACTTGAAAGACATATCTGTTCTACTATTCTCGAAGTGTTGTAAATATGAATTAGGCTGTGTAGTTGGTAGTTTTGTTTAACTGATTTATATCTTTACTGAATTTACATTTGTTCTATCAGTTTTGACAGCAGTATTACACCTCTGAATTGCATCTGTAGATTTATGCATTTCTTCTTGCAGCTGTTCCAGTTTTTGCTTCAAGTATTTTGTATTCTTTGGATGGTTGTATGCCAGTTTAGGGTGGTTATGTCATCTTGGAAAAGATCTCTTTCTAACTGAAATTTTATCTCCATTGCTAGTCTTTGTTCTGACGTCTACCCTATGTGAGGTTAATATAGTTGTTCCTGCTTTCTTTTGCTTGTTTTTTTTTTTTTTTGCCTTGATAATTTTATTTACATAATTTTATTTTTTAGCATATCTCTTTATATTTAAAGCAGATATCTTTTAGTTAGTATATAGTTAGGTCTTGCTTCTTTGTCTAATCTGATGATCTCCATATTTTAATGTTTTTAGGTCGTTCACATTTACTGTTATTTCTGATTTGATTGGATTAAAATTTATTATTTTGGAAACTGTTAACTATTTTATCTGGTCTATTTTATTTTTCTGACCTTTCTTGTGTTAATTATGTTTTAAGTGATTCAAGTGTATTTTCTTTTTCTTTTTTCTTTTTTTTTTTGCCTTTTCATATGGAGGTTCCCAGGCTAGGGGTCCAGTCCAAGCCGCAGCCGCCAGCCTACTCCAGAGCCACAGCAACAGGGGATCCGAGCCACATCTGCGACCTACACCACAAGTCACGGCAATGCCGGATCCTTAACCCACTGAGCAAGGGCAGGGATGGAACCTGCAACCTCATGACTCCTAGTCGTATTCGTTAACCACTGTGCCATGACGGGAACTCCAATTGTATTTTCTTTATTAACTTTATTTGTATAATTTTAATTTATTACTGACTTTATAGGGTTTACAGTATCTCACTTTAATTAGTCAGTCTTTTCCACATGTTAGAGCATCAGATATTGTCCCACAAGTCATAGATGATGTGTTCTTTATTTTCCACTATGTTTAAAAAAAAGCAAACCTTTTTACTTGTCAGTTCAAATTGTTAATACTGACTTACCTTAAAATTCACTGACTTTCTTTAGCTGTTTTAAGTGTGGTCATGTGCTTGCAGAAGCTATCTTCATTTGCACTGTTGTGTTTTTCACGTCTAGTATATTTGTTTAATTCTTACTCTTGTTTTCTTTTGCTCTACTGAAATTATTCATCTGTTCTTGAATGTTGTCCATCTTTTCTTTTCTTTTTTTCTTTTTTTTTTTTTTGTCTTTTTGCCATTTCTTGGGCCGCTTCCGCGGCATATGGAGGTTCCCAGGCTAGGGGTCTAATCGGAGCTGTAGCTTCCAGCCTACGCCAGAGCCACAGCAACGCTGGATCCGAGCCGAGTCTGCAACCTACACCACAGCTCACGGCAACGCCGGATCGTTAACCCACTGAGCAAGGCCAGGGACTGAACCCACAACCTCATGGTTCCTCGTCGGATTTGTTAAACCACTGCGCCACAACGGGAACTCCTTGTCCATCTTTTCTGTTAGAGATTTCAACGTGCTAGTCAAAGTTATTTTAAATATCCTGTAAGGTAGTTGCAGTGTTTATGCCATCTCTCTTTTTTATTCTTTTGATCATTAATTTGCTAGAGGGTTTCTCTCAGTGTCTGCTCTACTTTCCGTGTCCTCCATTACGGTTGTGTCTCAGAGAGGCTCTCGCAGGGATTTGCAGCTCTCCTGTCAGTATTGCACTGTTCCTTGCTGGTTGATGCTTGTTAGTTTAAGAGAGGTGGAAGGTGCTGTTCCCTATTGTAGGCACCCTGTCCTTGGATCCCATGGGTGTGGTCTTTTCAATGCTCCTGTGTCTCTGACAATTTTAGGTCTGAGTTAAGCACGTCAGGGCATATTACTGCCCCTTTCCCAAAGTTAGAAGTTTCCTGTTTGTTTGTAATCATTTTCCCTTATTCCCTTTCTCAGCAGCAGTCAGTTTTTACATTAATCCAAAGGTCAACAAGGTTTATATCTCTTTGCCCACCTTATGCATTAGTCCTATAGGTGAGATAAGCCAGGGCTGACTCTCTTGTACCTTGCATGGTACTGGCTCCAGTGCCACAGACAAATCTTAAAGCAAGCCTTGAAAGGATCAGTCTGTTTCAGATTAGCTTAACTGCAACACCAAAAACAAAGCTTAATAATTCTTATAGGGTTGTCAAGGTATCTAGCATTAAACAAGGTAAATTTCACAAACTCCAGCATCCAATAAGATTACCAGACATGGAAAGAAACAGGGAAGCAATGAAGAAATCAATCAATTGAAACAGATCAAAAACTTAATACATAATAGAATTAGTAGACAGGGACATAAACAGTTTCTAAGTCTTTATTCCATATATTCAAGAAGATAGAAGAAAGATTAAATACAATAAGCAGAGAATTGAAAATAGAATAAAGACCCAAATCAAATTTCTAGAGATGAAAACTATAATGTCTGAAATGAAAATTAACTGGATAAGATTAAAGGTAGATTAGATATTTCAGAGAATATAATTAGCAAGCTTAAATAGGTATTAATACAAACTATTCAAAATAACAGAGACAGAAAAGATACTGGACATAAACTCTAGAGTATCTGTGTACAATAGAACAATATCCACTGGCCAAATATGTGTGTATTTAGTATCACAGAAGAAGAGGAGAGACCGAGTAGGGAGGAGGAAAAATATTTGACCATATGATTGCCAGATACTTTCCAAATTTGAGTAAAAGTGTAAGTTCACAGATTTAAGAGTATCATCAAAATTAAAAAGAAAATGAAAGTACAAGAAACATCAAATAGACGATACAAAGTGTATGACAATCAAATTTGGAATAAGTGATGAACAGAACACTGTAAAAGCATCTGGGAGCAAAAGGGACATAATATGCGGAGTTGTAAAAACATCTTCTGTTTTCAATATGATTTTGAGAGATTTTGAGTGAAGTCATGTATTTATGAAGCAAAATTTTAAATGTTTTCAAAATGGAAAGCTACATTTTTAGAAAAAAAAGGCTAACACATGATATATCCTACTTTGTGGGAAAGAGGTTAATTCTTGAGTTTCCTGAACAAAAGCAAATGAAAACAATTGGACCAACTTTTTTGGGTTTATGATTTCTTTTTTTTTATTTGATTATCATATCACATAAGAATAATGGAGAAATAACCAATGAACTTTTTTTTTCTTACAATCTACCTTTATCGATTGATAATACCTTTACGGTACAAGAGGCCTATCTAGTTAGTGGCACAAGTATCTGGATTATTTGACACTGCAAATGCTGGAACCACATGCAGTAGATTTTCTTGTGTATATTCTAGGTATGTAACTTGCAATAAAATGTATAATCATATAGGGAACAAGGGCATGATGAAAAGCCATCAGAAGAACAAATAGAGCTATACATTTTCTCTGCCCAACAAAAGAATACCAAGAGACTGAAATCTAGATACTCTGACTTTGAGTTTTCTTCAAGTAGTAAGAAAATATGAAGACACTCGTCTGTTCCTTTAGGGAAGGGTCCGGTCTCCCTCCATGCACAAACCACCTCTGTTTATCAGCTTTAATTCGTATGTGATTTAATTTAAACTCACCATAAAACTGCAGTAATGTTAACATAAAATCTGAAATAAGGGCACAGATATTTTAAAATGTTATTAAACACTATGTTAGACTACTGTGCTATTTTATGGGTCAGTGTACATTTACAGAAAGATACATACTAATGCAAATTCTTATTGTATTTTGTAATCCTCTAAGCAGGTATATACGTGTATCTGTAGGAGTCAATATGTTGATTAAAACAATTGTATGGAAATATTTATTATGTTGATTTGTAGAATCCATCAGTAATAATATTTATGTCTCTCAGTGAAATCTGTATGCAATTTGAAATTTTACAACTTGAAATGAAACATATATAACTGCTATTTAATAGCTATGTTTCTATTCCTCCTAATAGAATAATAAAAATAATTGGAGACTTTTCCTTCCCCATTTAAATACCATTTGCCGTACTTTCCATTTTGAAGGGCTTAAAAATATTGTAGGATTTAATAGAAAACTAACGAACTCTAAAAATTAGTGTTAATTTTACTTGCGATGTTTCCAATTAGGTTTACAGGAATCTTTTATTAGCAGTTCTAAATCCCTATGACCAAGGACATGTAATGGTTGGTAAATTTACTGAGTTAGATTTCTAATCTAAACAGTCTATTTGATTGTATCATCGTATTATCTTACAACCCTACGAAGCCTTCTTTCTCTCAAACCCAGAATGAATCGATGTGGCAAGCATTTTAAAGTAGTTCATATGCAGAGTCAGCTCTAAGTAAAATTATGCAGCAGTCTAAGTTTTGTTTCAGCTTATTCAGTCTTTGTTTTTATGGCCATCTCTCCTTCTGTGGGACACTCTCGCTTTTTCTGCCTGAAGTTGTTTTTTGTTTTTTTTTTTCTCCCATTTCCTCTCTGTCAGTAATGGATATCATAAACTCCAAGAAAATAGCATTAGCCCTGAATACATCTTTGGGCGCAGTAAATAAGAATAGATAAAAGAAAGAAATCCAGGAGTGAAGAAAGAAGGGAAGAAAAAACTTTTCCTTATTTAAAGTCATTTTGGTATTCAAGCAAAATGAAATGGCACTTTTGGTAAAAGACTAGGATATCGGAACATTAGCAGAGGAGTTGGTGTTTGTGATGTTGTGTAAGTTCCTGTCTAGTTGATTTAGCCAGGAATTCCTTTTCTTATATATTGCATTTTTAAAATAATTCAGTATATGTTCTTGAGCATATTCCATGAGCATATCAATTCTATGGCTTTGTTGGAATGCTTTACAAACTATATTCTTGCTAAAATCCCAAGTGAAATAGTAATTTAATTAACATCATATTTTTTAAATTGTTCCGCTTACTTTTTATTTTTATCTTTAATCATTACCTCTTATTGTTGCCCGAAAAAAACAAAAATGCTGCTGTTCCTTGGCTTTTCTACTGGAATAGAGATGATAATGTTGACATTAAAAACAAAACGCATCACTTATGCTACGCCACATTTTTACCCTTGTGTACAGTTTTCACAGATTCCTTGTTAAATACACGTTTGTCATAGTGAAGCCAACTTTATTTTTATATTTCCATTTTAAACAATTTTTAAGTAATATCAAATATGGTACTTACGATAAGAAAATATTATTCGTATGCAAATAAAATCCACCAACATGTAACACGTAAAAGAGTATTGTGTCAAGGCTAAGTGGTGTTAAATTCAGGAATACAAATCTAGTTCAATATTCAAGTATCCATTTAATTTAATTTGCCAAAGCATCAAACTAAAAATACAACTTTCACTGAGGCAGAAAAGGCGTTTGACAATATTCATCATCTTTTCATGATAAAAACTCTCCGCAAAGGAGACAGTGGTCTTCCTCAGTCTGTGCACAGAAAGACTAACCCTAGACGTAACTGGGCTTATCACTACGTGTAGTAGTTGCTTGTCAGTTGGTGAGGTGTCTCAGTTATCTCTGGCCCAGTTGTTACTTGGTGAGGTGTCTCAGTTATCTCTGGCCCAGTTGTTAGTCAGGTCCTGTGCTTACCTAGTTTTGAGTTTTAAGTGTTCTTTGTATATTTTGGATAACAGTCCTTTATCAGATGTGTCTCTAAAAAATTCCTCTCCTGGTACATAGCTTGTCTTTTCATCTCCTCCACAGAGTAGACATTTGTAATTTTTAATGAAGCGCAGCTTATTACTTCTGTCATGATACGCGTCTTTGATGGTGTGTCTAAAAGGGCATCACCATACATACCCAAGGTCATCTGTGTCTTCTCTTGTGTTATCTTCTAAGAGTTGTAGAGTTTTGCTTTTCATGTTTAAGATTGTGATTGAATTAATTTTGTGAAAAAGTGTAATGTTTCTAAGTACACTTTTTTGGTTGTGGATGTTCAGTTGCTCCAGTACTGAAAAAATTATCTTTGCTCCATTGTACTGGTTTTTGCTTTTTGTTTTTTGGGTTTTTTGTCTTTTCTAGGGCCACACCCAGAGTATATGGAGGTTCCAAGGCTAGGGGTCTAACTGGAGCTGTAGCCGCCAGCCTACCCAGGGACACAGCAATGCTGGATTCGAGTTGCATCTGCGACCTACACCACAGCTCACGGCAATGCCGGATCCTTAACTCACTGAGCGAGGCCAGGGATCGAACCTGCAACCTCATGGTTCCTAGTCGGATTTGTTAACCACTGAGCCATGATAGGAACTCTACCATTGTATCATTTTTGCTCCTTTGTCAAGTATCACTCGGGTGTATTTATGTTGGTTTGTCTCTGGGTCTCAATTCTGTTCCATTGATCTATTTTCTATCCTTTTGCCAAAATTAAACTGTCTTGATTACTGCAGCTTTATACCAAGTCTTAAAATCAGAAACAAAATTGAAGTTTGTTCTTCTTCAATATTGTGTTGGCTATGTGAGGGTCTTTCACTTCTTTTTATAAACTGTAGAATCAGTTTGGTTGATATTTACAAAATAACTTACCGGGATTTTGGTTGGGAAGGCATTGAATCTTCCTCAAGTGGGAAAGAACTGACATCTTGACATTTTGACTCGAACATAAACATGGAGTTCTCACCAGTTATTTAATTCTTTGTTTTGATTCATCAGAGTTTTGTAGTTTTCCTCCATGTAGACCTTATACATACTTTATTAGATTTATAGCTAAGTATTTCACTTCGGGGAGTGTTATTGTAAATGATATTTTGTTTTTAATTTTAAATGTCATGTGCTCACTATTGCTCTGTGGAAAAGCAGTTGACTTTTTAATCCCAACTCTTCTCCATCCCAAGTCTGTATGTCTTTTAATTCCTTTTGCCTTACTGCACTATAATTACTTCTGGTATGATGTTGAGAGGGAGTAAGGAGAGGGGACATCCTTACCTTGTACCTGATCTTATGGGAAAGATTTGTGTTTTTAACTATTAAGTGTGATAAACTGTAAGTATTTTGTAGATAGTCTTTATGCTGTTGGAAATGTTCCACACGATTCTTAGTATACTGAGCGTTTTTAGTTGGGAATGAGTGTTGGGATTTGTCAAATACTTTCTTCTGCATCTATCGATATGATCATGTGATTTTCTGTTGCTGTGATGGATTACATTACTTGATTTTTAAACGTTTAATCAGCTCTACATACCTGGGATAAATCCTGTTTGTCATGGTTTATAATTCTTTTGCACTTTTTTGGGAAGTTCCATTTTTTTGACAGTTACAGGCATCAATTATGACGACATGGACCATAATTAATTTCCATTATCATCTCTTCTTTTATCAGTTTTTGCCACAGGTATTTTGACTCTCCGTTGTTAGGTGCTTCCATGTTAAGGGTTAAATCTGGAAAGCAGAGCCATATAACATTAAGTAATGCTTTCCTTTATCCTTAATGATTTTCCTTGTTCTGAAGTTTGCTTCATTTGAAATAAATTTAGCTACTCCATGTTTCTTTAATTAATGTCATCATGCTATATCTTTCTCCATGCCTTTACTTCTACCCTATCCATGTCTTTGTATTTAAACCATCTTTTTTAGATAGCATAGATTTGGGTATTGCCTTAGTTAAAAAATAGACTCTAAGAATCTCTGTATTTTAATTTGTGTATTTAGAGCATTCATATTTAAAATGGTTATTGGTGTAGTGGGATTAATATCTATTGCAGTGGTTTTCTCTTTGTTGTACTTGTTCTTTGCTTGTTTTTTTTCCTTATCCCCCTCTTTTTCTTCTTTAGTTTTAGTTGAGCATTTTATAAAATTCAGTTTTCTCTTCCTTCTAAGCATATCAATTATACTTCTTTATTTATACATACATACATGTGTGTATGTATGTATGTATTTGCTGGTTTGTTTCAGGGACTATTCCAGTGTTTACAGTTTACATTTATAAAAATCTAAGTACTTCTTCACTTTTTCTTCCATCCACCAGAGCTACTAGGGAATCTTTCCTGGCTCCTTATTATGGAAAGCTGGTGGGTTTCCTGAAGGTAAAGCCCACAGATATGTGAAGACCCACCTGAAACTGGAGCCCCATTGTTTATAATTATTTCTCTAGTCCACAACAGATTCTGTACTTATCAAAATTACCATTGTAGTATTTTCACCAATATATGACTGCAGCAGCTTCTGCTCCATGTCTTCAGATTTAGCCTGTGAGTCTCTGGATTCACCTATCTTTCTAGATTTGGGAGTGACTGCTTACCATGCAAGATCAGTTCTTTGAATGGTCCAGATAAATCATTGATTTTTAGTTTGTTCATATTGCTCCTTGTTGTAAGGATGGAAGTGAGTACTTTCTGGAACTGAAACCAGAAGTCACCTTCATCTTTTAATGTTTAGCTGACAGTAGTGTGCCAGATATTACAATGACTAATATAATCACTAAAAACTTTCTTGGACCTTCATCATTTATAAATAAATATATATATTTTTTGTCTTTTTAGGTGTTGTGTAGGTCGCACCTGCGGCATTTGGAGGTTCCCAGGCTAGGTACGGGTGGAGTCAGAGTAATAGTCGCTGGCCTGTACCACAGCCACAGCAACGGGAGATCCGAGGCATGTCTGCGACCTACACTACAGCTCACAGCAACTCTGGATCCTTAACCCACTGAGCGATGCTGGGGATCGAACCTGCAACGTCATGGTTCCTAGTTGAATTCATTTCTGCTATGTCATTTATGTCTGGAACTCCCAAAACAAATATTTTAAAATTTTAATCATAATTAATAAATAAAGACCTTTTTCAGATAATAAGTTTCTTAGCATCAAGAAATAATATGATATGCTTAATAATACACTATTTATATCGAACTAATGATAAAATAATTTGTAACAGGAGGAAGCAAAATTAGGTCACAATTTTCCATATAATACAAAATTCTACATTAGTTCAAACTTACAAGTTCTGAAAGTATAAAATTATAAGAGAACATGCAGGAGAATAATAATTAAAAGAAAAATGCTTTCATTCATCCTACATATGTCTTGTGAGCAGTGATTCAGTTTCAGCATGCAAAACAAATCTGTTATGATAAATTATGTTGTAAATATTAATTTAATGCCTTTACATTGTCTTTAAGTTGGAAATGTTTTTGGGTCATAAAGTTATATATGATCATAAAATGCGAATGTCTATTAATGGTAAACATAAAGACAATTTATGTCAAAATTAGTAGTCCACAAAATTTTATGTACCTTTTAAAGGGGTGTAATACATAACTTAATTTTTGAGACACTTTAATCCAGATGATGTAAATTTTCAGTAGGCAGCCATTAATATTCTAGGCAGTAAGTAGACGAACACTTCAGTCTTTGGCCTATTCACCCCAATACTTTTTCCGTGTCAGTTGATAGGATTATATAATTTTTCTCCCCTAGCTTTTTAATATGGTAGATTACATTAATTGATTTGCTGGTTTTGAACCCATGTTGCAGCCTTCAAATTAAGTCCATGATGTACAGTTCTTTTTTTCATACAGAGTTACAGTCTGTGAATAATATGTTGAAGGTTTTTTAAATCTTCATATAAAAGATATGCATAGCTTCCTTTTTTTCTTTCTTTTTCTGCTTTTGTCTGGTTTTGGTATCAGACTAATACAAGGCTTCAGAAAATGAATTAGGGGATGTTTACTCCTGTTTCTGGAAGAGTTATATAAAACTAGTGTGAAACATTCTTAACTATTTATTAGAATTCTTAAGTAATTGATTAGAATTCCCAAGTGTCTGCGGATGTCGTTCTTGGGGATCTGCTTTACTTGAAACTCATGTTTTAATGACTGTACAACTACTAAGAACACATATTTATATACATGACTTATAAAAGTAATGAGGAGATAATATTATTTTATGTACCCATATTTTGACTCTTTCTGTTGTTTATCTTCCTTATACTTCAAAATTGTTATTTTTATCATATTATTTCTATTTGATGCTCTTCCTTCCACCTGTCCTTAGAGTAACAAGTTTTTTCAGTTATATTTTTTTCTAAGAATGTGTTTACTTCTTCCTAATTTCTGAAAGATAGTTTCACTATTGATATCACAGCTGGCATTTCATTTCTTTCAGAACTTAAAAATTATGCTGCCAGATTTGTGTTGTTGTTTTTGCTTTCATGATTTCAGATGAGGTATCACTAGCTGTTCAAATGTTTTTCTCTATAGACAGTGTTTTGTTTCTGTCTAGTTATTTTGATTTTTTGTACTATTTAATTTCTTATATTTGGCAATCATGTCATGTCTTGGTATGGATGTCTTTTAGGTTCATCCTTTTTTAGAATTTGCTCAGCAACATGAATCTTTAGATTTGTAGGTTTTTGTTTTTTGTTTTTTTCCTACCAAACTGGGGAGGTTTTCATCCATTATTTGTTTCCATACTTTTCTAGCTTTACTCTGTTTCCTCCTGGAAGTCAGATGATAAGAATTTTGTAAATTTTGTTTTTGTCCGTTGGTCCTGGAGGCTTTTCATATGTTGTCAGTCTGTTTTTTTCTCTATTGTTTGTATTGGATAAATTCTGTTGCTCTGCCCTCAGCTTAATTTGTTCTCTTTCATCTGCACCCTACTATTCCGTTTATCCATTAAAAATTAGTTATTATGTTTTTGAGGTCTCTAATTTTCATTTAATTCATTTGTATAGCTTCTGTAGCACTGATTAGATTTCATATTTTTTCTTTCAACAGAATTTGTAGTTTTTTGTAGAAACAATTTTATGATGACTCCTGTACAATTCTTGTCAGATTACTACAGTATCTGATTTTATATCAGAGTCAGAATCTCTTGGTTGCCTTTTCTCAAGTTGTGGGGTTTTTCTTGTTTGTTTCTTTGCATATGGATGATTTGAATTATGTTTTGGATAGTTCATGTTGGACAACTCTTTGTCTTAATATAATGTATTATTTCAGTTGGAAGTCATATTGTTTGGGTTAGCACTAAGAACTAGCCTAAATTTTCTGAGCTTTGATTCCTAAACCAGTTCAGTTTTGAGAACCTTTGTAGTATCATTTTGTTGTGTCTTATCTAATGCCATGTTAGGGGGCTCATGTTTCCTGGAGACAAAGAGGATTCCTGGGCAAGTGAGAGAAAAACCTGTTTCCTCTAATTTTCTCTCAGTTCTTCTGGCCACAAAATGTGTGGGCAATTTTCCAACACCAAGCAATTCTACAGTTCTCTGTGGATACCAAATAGACATCATAATTTAGTAATTCAGTTCTGACACTAACGACCTGCAGTTAGCATCAGATCACACAAGTTACAGTTTCACTCACTCACGATTGTTCCTCTCCCTCCACCATTTCGGAGAGAATCATTTGTGATAAGAAGTCACTTGGATATGTGACAGACTGGCTATGAATCAGAGGTTCCCACACCCTCTCTGGGGTTCTTAATTTGCTAGAATAACCCACAGAACTCAGAAACAGTTTACTTACTAGTTCACTGGTTTAGTACACAAGGGAGCAACTCAGGAACAGCCAGATGGGAGACTTGCACAGGGTCAGGTTTTGAGGATGGGACATGGACCATCCAACTGGCTTCAAGTGGTTTAAATTCCAGCAGCTCGATGTGTTTACAAACCTAGGGGCTCTTAACCTTGTACAGTAGGGATTTTCATGGAGGCTTCCTTGTGCAGGCATAATTAATTTTAACTCAGTCTGTATTCCCTCTCTCCTCACTGGAGGATGAGAGCCAGGGCTGAGTGTTTCAAGCTTCTGATGATGGAGTGGTCTTTCTGACAACCAGCCCCATCCTGAAGCTATATAAGAGTCCACCAAGAGTTGTCTCATTTGAACAAAAGATGTTTCTTTTACCCAGGAAGTCCCCAGAGATTTAGGAGGTTTGTCGGGAACCAGGGTCAGAGATCAACTATTAGAACAAAAGAGGCACTAAGACCTCTATAAATCAGGGGAGTTACAAAAAGTAGGGAATGAGGATCTCTGGGTAGAAATGAAGACTGCAACATGTATTGTTATATCACAGTAGCCTATCTAGTGACTTTTTTGAGTCCAACCACCCTCCTCGGCCCCCCTCGCCACTTTGGGAGACATAACAAGCATCCGTTGTGGCACACATACCTCTCCCTTCACTGCTTGGGACTCTCTGGGTGAAGGAGAAGTGTCTTCAGCTTTGTGGGCTAGGAGGTCACTTCCTCTGGCTATTTGTTGTTAGCAGAAAAGGTCTGCCTCTCTGGTGATTTGGGCTCAACTGGGACTTTTGGATGGACCCCTGTCAGATCCAGAATTACAGTGAGCCTACCTGAATCATGATTGCTCGGGCAGTGGCTGGCAAATGATGGGTCTTGGTTGCCTCCTTTTCTCAGATGGGAAAATGGATGCCTGGCTGCTGTGTTTTCTCTGTTCTTCCTCATGTCCCAAACCAATTCTCCTTTGGCTTACACTCCTTTAGAGTTTTCCTTGGTTGCCTCTTGCATTTTTTCCTGGACTTACAGTTGTACTTAATTTGGAGGAACAAGAAGAAACCTGCCCACAATATCTTGTTAGGAGCAAAAATGTTTATTTTGGAAACCAGTATCACCTTCAGATTTAGCTTTATTCCACTTGACACGCTAACTATATCTTGACGCTGAGGGTAGTGCCTCGAATAATGAACATTTTGTTTCAGTGGGAAAGGAGTGGTCATGCAAGTTCTTTGGTCTGTCAAATACACATAAGGCATTCCACACTGAATTTATCGTAAACAGGAGGACTTTACTCCCTTAATGTCACCAATAACAAAAATTAACAGTAAATTTTAGACAGGTTTGTTTCTGTAATTTTTTGAAAATATTGCTAGCACAACTTTTTTTTTTTGTCTTAATTACCAGCTATGCTATAGCTGTAGAAAAATTATAATTTAAAAAAGATTTTCCATTTATTTCTATAGGTATAAAACTAGTTCAACCTATGTGTACTTTTTTGGGTCATCTCCAACTTGATTACTTTCTGATGTCAAACTTTGAACGTGCTCTTTCTTCTACCTCAAAAACTCTCTCTGCCCCGTCAGTTTTCATTTGAAATGTCCCTCCTCCTTAAGTTCCTAGGTGAGCTGTCATTGTCATACAAAAATCTCACCTTACAACCTATAAAAGTAACTTTCTACAGCACTCTCAGGCATGTAACATCTTATATTCAGGTTTATTATCTAAAATCATCATATGTTTGCCTATGTTTCACTCTTTTTTCCTAGTATCATTTATGTGTCATGAGGATACAGAACTTGTCTTCTTTACCTACGCACCCATACCATCTTGAATAGTGCCCAGTGTAAACACTTCACTAAGAATATTTTAAGGGAGCAAATGAATGCATAAACAGTCAAATACAGTTTTTAAAAACTTTCTATTTTCCTTGGCAAGTTAGTTCCTCTAAGCTTTTGTCATAGCCTCTGGCACAAAATATATACACACACACATATATGGTAAATTAAGATCTCTTTAAAAAAAAAAGATACCTCAATGCTACTCATGCAATATCACAAATCTGGTGAATATTTTATATTTTTTTCAGGGCATCTTTTCAAGACACATGTACACATGCTTGTACATGTGTCTATATCAAAATGTCTAGTCAGCAGCTTTTGCAAATTTCATTATAGTGAGTCATTCATAGGCCAGTTGTTCATACACTGTGCCCACCTAATGACAATTAGTTAACAATAAGGCACTTATTTTTCTATTTCGAAAATGTCTGCATGGACAAACCAAAATAGACATGACAGCTCTCCATTGTCAACAAAAAGAGCCGCCCCTACCTTTTCTCCGCCACTCTTAATATATGCTTCATATTTTGCTTCAATATGGCTGCTTTAACTTCTACCAACATTTTCTTTATTTTATACTTTATAACATTATCACAACACAGCCATTTCAAAATTTAAAACATTATTTGAATCTAATCACCTACTTTTAAAGAAGACAGATGAGAAAACAAAGCTTAGTGAGCTTAAGGAACTGTGTTTAAGCCATGAAGGATATAACATACTTAGATGCTCAAGATATTTTAGATGCTAATGTTATTTTTTGTATGTAATCACTAACTTCAATGGCTTTGACTTTTTAAAAAATACTTGAACCAGATAGTTATTGTAAAATGCCTAAATTTGCATTCAGGGAAAAATAACTCAGCTCGTTAGATGTCTGCATTTTTCCCCAGACTACAGAGTAAGGAGATCGGAAAGATAATGAATCTTTTCCTAACTTGACATGAAAAATATTATCATTCACAGACTATCTTACATTCACACAATAAACACTTTACATATTAAAAGCCTGATTTACCTTTAAACTCTTGGATACCTTAACTGATAGAAAAACGGATTCTAAAATTTAGCAAAGCATGTTAGGATGAATTAACTAGGACACGTATTTATAAACTAGATGACTTAATGCCCTAAATAATACTAACTTAACATTTTACATTTCACAGTGTACTTTTACATATATTGTAACATTCATTTGCAACTAGTATAAATGTGTTGACTTAAATAGGGCAAACTGTTTCATCATCATCCTTCAACAGAGTTGGCATTTACACCCTTATTTTTTATTAGAAATGCTAGTATCTTTTCTATAAGTTGCCAGTGTTGAGGAATATTGAAGTCGTTTGAAAAAAAATGTCAAGTAAGGCAATCTCATAGGCAAACACAGGGCCCTAAATAATAAGCATAATGAAGAGATGAAAACAAACAAATGGTTATTTTCTCAACAGAGAGCAGAGCCTCAATCATAGGACCAGTCTTTTATGTAGGATTAAATTTTCCAGATGTAAGTAAGAGTCCTTAGGCTTCAGTTATATACTCAGTGTCAGAAAAGAGACTTGGAGTCAAATAAAACCAGGCATTAGAACTTTAGGATCAAAAGAAAAAGTAGTCATTAAATGTGAACTTTGACTGTTGGCAACATTTATTTGCACAAAGAAAATACCAGCCCTTAGGCATCTTTAAGTCCGACAAAGTCAAAGTACGGGGCTTGGCAACATCGCATCTACATGACAGGGAGACAACAAAGTCAAACACTGGTCCTCACAAAACTGCTGAGAGAACGAACTAGAGCCAGAAGTGGAAAATCCCTTTTCTGTCTTTGGCATCCATTATATTCACATATTAACTTATTTTATCAGTCTGCTTGTGTGTGACTAATTCTCATCTCTATACCTCCTCCCCTACCGTGCTCATTAGGTGTATCCGATCATTTCAGAGGACAGAGGTTGGAAACCTATTTATGTATTTTTCTATGTTTGGGGCATGTAGATATTTATATAAACATAAATATATCCATATACCCAATATCAATGCAATATACATTGTTCACTCTAGTAACTTTAGCTATCATTATTTGTAATTTTATTCTTTAATTATGAGGATACTGGCTCCTACCATCATAACATATTTATTTTATCCATAACTATTTCATTCTATGTATTTCATTATTTGGTTATATTATTAATAACACACTTTATTGAAAATTCTAATTGTTCATTGCTAGTGTGCAGAAACGTGATAGATTTTGTGTATTGACATTGTATTACCCTCAATGTTTGTATCTCTGTTTTAAAATGGACTTCATTTTGAGAGCTGTTTCAGGTTCACAGCAAAAGTGAACGTGAAGTACAGAGAGTTCTCATGTGCCCACTGCCAGCCTCCACGCAGGGTGGCTCATAGCAGCTTCCCACACCTGAGCGATATGTGTGTTCCAGTGGATGGGTGGGTGTTACTGACTGATCACCCTTGCTCATAATTGGAGACCGTGCTCTGCATTGGGCTCTACTCTCGGTGTTGTGCATTCTGTGTGTTTGGACGAGTTTATAATGTATGTGTACCCATTTTAGTATCAGACAGAACAGAGTCCTGTTCCCTCTCCATCCTTCTCTTTACCTCAACCTGTGAAATTTTCGTTGTCCCCATAGTCTGTCTTTTCCAGAATGTCCTATAGTTGGAATCATACAGTGTATGATCCTCCGCAGTGGTTTTCAATCATTAATACGCAGCTGTTTCTCCATTTCTTTCATGGCTTAACAGCTCATTTTTTAGCAATGAATAACATTCCATTGTCTTGATTATTAGTCCTTTACCAACTTAAGGGCATCTTGGCTGCTTCTAACATTTGGCAGTTATGAAGAAAGCTGATGTAAACATCAATGAGCAGGTCTTTATATGGAAATACTTTTCAATTTAAACTAAGTAGTATTCTTGCTAGACCATATGGTAATTATATGGTTAGTTTTATAAGAAACCACCAAACTGTCTTCTAAAGTTGCTGTACATTTTTATTCTCACCAGCAGTGCCTGAGAGTTCCTCTTACTCCACATTCTTACCAGTGTTTACTTGTCAGTGTTTTTGAGTATTCAGTATTCTAACAGATGTGTAGTGATATCTCATTTTTTTCACTTGTAATTCCTTGGTAACATATAATGTTGAACACCTGTTCATATGCTTGTCATCTGTATATCTTCTCTGGTGAAATATATGTTCATCTAATGATCATTTATTAATCAAGTTGTTCCTATTCTTATTGTTGACTTAGAAGAGTTATTTCTATATTTAGGATAAAAGATACCTCAAATATATCTTCTGCAAATATTTTCTCCCGGGTTCTAGCTTGTTTTCTTATTCTGTGTATTTTTAATAGTGAATCAAAAGAGACTAAAAGGCGTAAAGGTACAGCTATTTCATAATCATAGACATGATGAAATAAGAAATCATTGTTTTGTTTGAATTATGGTTGCTGTTTAAGAAATAAAAGGTATTTCCTGATATTTTTCAGTGACAGAGAATGAATGGGGATGACAGGGAATGATTTAAAGCTGTAGTAAGTGGGTAGAAGAGTGAAAATGACGTGAAGTAGGGAGAGGCAGTACATAGTTCTCCCTGAGAGTTATGGTGAGGCGGGGAGAACAAAACAAAGAAGAAAAAGATAATTTGAAAACATTAGTTGAGTGAGTTCAAAATTTGGAAAAGGTTTGAATTATAAGAGTTTAGAAGAGGTCAGTAAATACTCAGTAAATGATATAAAGGCAACTGGAAGTAATTGGAAAAGCAAGTGAATACCTGCCTCATAATTTATATTAAAAATTACATGTATCAGAGAATAAAACTTAAATTCCATTATATTACTACAAAATTTTATATCTTTGAAATATTCCAGTCAGTGAAATTTTCCAAAGTATTATTCGTGATTCAGAAACTGTAAATGGGGGTTTCCATTGTGGCTCACCAGGTTAAGAACCTGATATAGTCTCTGTGAGCATGTGGGTTCCATTCATGGCCTTGTTTGGTGGATAGCCACAAGCTGCATCATAGGTCTCAGATATGGCTCAGATTTGTTGTGGCTGTGGCGTAGGCCTGCAGCTGCAGCTCCAATTTGACCCCTAGCCTGGGAATTTCCATATGCTGCAGGTGTGGCCATTAAAAGAAAAAAAAAAGAAGCTATAAATGACTATTGATTTTAATCCATAAGATTTATTTTGAAGTTCTGCACAATAATAAAGGAATAACCAGTGCAAAAACACAGTAATACTTATGGAGGGATACTCAGTATTTTCAACATGGCAGTCTACTATGTATACACATTTCATACCATCCTAATACTGATTTTTCATTTTCTTTTCAAGAAGTCTGCTAGGCTCTAGAGTTTTTATTTTATATTTTAATTTTTTTGTATGGCTGTACCTGCAGCATATGAAAGTTCTGGGGCTGGGGATTGAATCGGAGCTTCAGCTGTGGAAATGCCAGATCCTTTAACCCATTGCGCTGGGCTGGAGATTGAACCTGTACCTCCTACAGTGACCCAAGCTGTTTTAGTTGGATTCTTAACCCTCTGGGCCACAGTGGTAATTCCTAGACTTTTTATTTTTAAAAAATAAGATAGTCATAAAGAGTAAGAACAGGGAGCTCTATTCAATATTTTGTAATATATGAAAAATTATATATATATAAAAGTATATATATTATTGTGTATAACTGAATCACTTTGCTATATACCAGAAACTTAAACAATGTTATAAAACAACTATACTTCAATAATTTTTAATTAAAATATTTATAAAAAATATGTAAAGTACGTGAAATGATATGACCTAGCACTACCAGATTTTAAAAGATAAGTAAATAAGCTTTAATTACTATGAGCTCTTTTGCAAGAGGCATAGATTATTTTAAATGGAATGAAATGAAAAATTCTTTAATCAGACCCAAATAATTAGAGGAGTTAGTAGCAAAATGTAGTGATGCAAACCAGTTAGAAATTTCAGTATTTAAACATGGTGTTAGGACAACAGGTTAGACATTAAGGGAAAAACTGATTTGGATCCATACCTCTTACCATAATCAAGAAAAGTTCCAGTTGATCAAACATCAAAAGATGAAGCAATAATAAACAATAAACACTCTAGAATATAAGATGGAAGTTTTCTGTTGTTTTTAACTCAGTGAGTCTTATTACATTTGCAGTTGTGCAGTGATCTTCACCACCCAGTTGTATCCACTCCCGTCCCAGCCCCCAGCCCGTCCTCCCACTTCCACTCCATCTCCTTTGGAAGGAAATCTGTGAGTCAGTATCTGTTCTGCAAAGTTCATTGCGTCCTTTTTTCAGATTCCACATGTAAGTGATAGCATTTGATGTTGGTGTCTCACTGTCTGACTGACTTCACTTAGCATGAAAATTTATAGGTCCATCCATGTTGCCGCAAATGCCTTAATATGTCTTTCTTTATAATGGCTGGGTAACATTCCATTGTGTCTGTGTCCCACATCTTCTTGATCTACTCCTCTGTCTGTGGACATTTAGGTTGTTTCCATGTCTTTGGAATTGTATATAGTGCTGCAATGAACATTGGAGCACTATTGTATATAGTGCTGCAATGAACATCGGAGTACATGTATCTTTGCGAGTCATGGTTTTCTCTGGATAGATGCCCAGGAGTGGGATTGCTGGATCAAATGGTAGTTCTATTTTTGGTTTTCTGAGGAATCTCCATACTGTTTCCCACAGTGGTTGCACCCATTTACATTCCCACCAACAGTGTACTAGGGTTCCCTTTTCTCCACACCCTCTCCAGTATTTATTGTCTGTAGTCTTTTTGATGAAGGCCATTCTGGCCAGTGAAATTTTCTATTATTAATTCAGATAAGGATGACAGTTCTAACTGTCACTTAAAATCCAGGCGTCATGAAGAAAATAATAGCTTCAACATAGAAGATAAGCACTTCCAACACTTCTGCACGTGGGTGTCAGAAAGAAGGAGAGAAAAATACAACTGAAAAGACAAAATGATAAATGAAAAAAATGGGCAAAAACTAATCTTGCAATCCAGGCTTCTATAAAAAGCCTTCATTCCTCAATATATAAAATTCCTGAAAGTCAATAAAGGAAAAACAAACAACCAAACAGAAAACAGTCAGTTGAACACACAGTTGATAGTAAATGTGAAGACTAAACATGTGAAAAGATACACGATTTTACTTGTAAAAAAGAATTTCAAGTTATATTTCACTAAGAATTCCAGTTATGTATCATCTGCGTAGTAGTTTATATTGGACTAACTCTCCCACAGAGTATGTCTTTAAAGTCTGAATTAAATTAAGACAAACAAACAAGAAACAAAGCTGGTACTTGCAGATAGAGATGAGCAGTCAAGGCATCCTGGACCCATGTGGCAGGATCTTGGAAAGAGGAAAGCCTCTTGGGACTGGGATGAGCAGCCCTCTCAGCCAGATTCCCCTCTCAGAGGTTTTTATAAATTGGCCACTCTGGGTTGCAAGACAAAAGCAGCAAGCTATAGTCTAATACATCTGAATTGATGGAAATTGGATTTTTTTATTACTTATTTTTACCTGGATTTTGGAAAACTCTATTTTTAAGAAGGTGCTCTCAGTATACCAAATGACATCTGCTTCTAAAACCAGTTTGGCTTTTCAGCTTGATATAGGCATGGGCTGTCTTTGTTAGGATGAGAACTCATTCTTGCAGCATGTCTGGAATAATTACCCTTCGTGCTCATGCTTCTAACTCTCAGACTGTCTTAGAGAAAGCTCTGGACTGTCAATATAGCAACCATGAGCAATAGCACTGAAGGTGACTTGTGCTTGTGAGATCTTCCCTTCCAAAAATAATCGGAGCATGTTGTGGTATAGCCGCTTTTAAATGTCCTGTCTCCTCAAGAATTCTGGGTTCCTTCAGTAATAAGGAGCTCACATTTGTCCATGCTACCCTCTCACTCTTCATGTCCGCATTGCTGAACTCCTACGGGACATACGCCTCAGGCCAGTTGTGGGCTATTGTGCTTAATGAAATAAGTCAGAGAAAGATAAATACTATATATCATCACTTACATGAGAATTCTAAAAAGTAAAACAAGCACACGTATATAACGAAACAGAGACAAACTCACAGATATAGAGAACAGACTAGTGAAGGGAGGGGAAAATAGAGGTATGGGATTAAGAGATAAAACTACAAACTGTTGATGTGTATGGAACAAATAAGATACAAGGATGTACACAGGGAATACAATCACTATTTTATAATTACTTTAAATGAAGTATACTCTATAAAAATGTTGAGTCAGTATGTTGTACACCTGAAACTAATATTGTAAATCAACTATATTTTCATTTTAAAAATATAATTTTTACTAAATAGAGATCAGAAGGTTCTCTTTTACTATGGAAAACCAAACCTTTGTTTGAATTATATATTTTCCCTTTCAGTTAATTATTCTCACACTGGCCTTAGTAATTGCTGTGACCAAGATGAGATAAATATTGAGCTGGTTTAGGAGTTCCCATTGCGGCTGGATTTCCCATTGTGGCACAATGGGTTAAGAACCAGATGTAGTCTTCTTGAAGATGCAGATTTGATCCCTGGCCTCACTCAGTGGTTTAAGGATGTGGCGTTGCCACAAGCTGCAGCATAGGTCACCAGTGTAGCTCAGATTTGGCTTTGCTATGGCTATGGTGTAGCTCTTCCATTGCAGCTCCTGTTTGACCCCTAGCCTGGGAACTTCCATGTGCTGCAGGTGCAGCCTTAAAAAGAAAAGAAAAAATATATATATGGACACATATATATGAGAGAGAGGTAGAAAGAGAGTGAGCACGCTGGTTTAAATACCAAGAGTGGTAATTTTAGCTAGTTAAGACTTGAAGAATGATGTTCGTGTCTTTTCCTTGCCTAGGCTATGACCAAACTAATTTGGCCTGCTGAAAGAAGTTAAAACTCTTAGTATGACATTATAATCTAAATAAATTGAGCTCTGTTCCTCTTGTTAAAGTCCTGAAAATATACCTGGGTTAATTTCTGATTTTTTTCATCGTGTATGTGCATGAACAGGAGGTTACCAACACGCTGGAGTACTTTTACTTCGTGCAGTCTTTAAGGATACCTGGTTTCTTGAATGCAGTTCTGTAAGTGCCAGCTTAGAGTTGAAATGATAGTGTATTCACTAGTTAATATCAGGGTTACAAAGAGTTGTGTCCAAGGCCCCACCTTAGTCTTTTTTTGGGGGCGGGGGCTGCCTAACAGCGCTTAGAATTCTCAGGCCAGTGATCAGATCCCAGCCCCAGTTTCAGCCTTCACCACAGTTGTGGCAATGCTGGAACTGTGCAGGGCCAAGGATTGAACCTGCATTCCAGTGCTCCAGTGATGCCTCCAGTAGTTCCTCTTACACCACAGTGGGAACTCGAAGGCACCATCCTTGGTATATAATCTCAGGGTCACCGCAGGGGTAATTGTGGGATGGATTGGGAGCTTGGGGTTAATAGATGCAGACTCTTGCCTTTGGAATGAATAGGCAATGAGATCCTGCTGTGTAGCACTGGGAACTATGTCTGGTCACTTATGGAGGAGCATGATAATGCAAGAAAAAAGAATGTAAAGAATGTGCACATGTATGTGAAACTGGGTCATCATGCTGTACAGTAGAAAAAAATAATGTATTGGGGAACTAAAAAAAAGAAACGCTGAACTCTCAAAAGTCTCTTTTAAGCCTCCAAGTCACAACTATGTTTGAAACAGTCGGAACTGGAACATCACAGTCTCACATATAGTGCGTGTAAATACCTGTTCTGACAAAACCGAGCTTCCTGTTTATATCCATCACTGCTCTATTAGGTATATGTCACATTTTGCAGTTTGGTAGAGGTCCTCCAGCAGGTCTGTCTGTGTGGGATCCAACCCACAGTGTCAGTTCTCTCTCAGGCTCAGAATCCCTCTCTCTTACATTCGCAAACATGCACGACCCTGCCAGACATGTTTTGAGTCGTGAGTGCTATCAATCATTTGTTACATTGGCCAGTTGGCTCCATGTTTACACCTGTTAGAATTTCATTGGCTCTTAGTTTAAAAGGATCTCACAGACCCAGCCAGTTGTCTTCTTCCTCTGTCTCATGTTAAAATGAGCTTCTGGAAACTAGATATGTATGTTTATTTGATGTTGTCTTTTCAGTTTTTATTACCTCAGTGTTTATGTTCATATCTACTGTATACTTATTCATGCTAATTAATTTTCTGGCTTTCATAGTGAAATTCCAAGGATTCTAACAGCCAGTGTTTGGACTGTAAACTGTCCCAGACTGGCGAAGAGGGCTTGCTTTATTTTGCTTCCTTATTTCAATCATGAAATGTGAATCAGCATCATGAAGTGTGAATCAGTCCACTACCAAGCTTGTCTGCTGTTAAACTATGTGTCTTTTTTTAAAATTACTCAATGAATTTTACTGCGTGTATAGTTATACAACAATCATCACAACCAAATTTTATAGCATTTTTAAACCCTCAGTGCATCCCCCCCACCCCCCCAGCGTGTCTCATTTGGAAACCACAAGTTTTTCAAAGTCTGTGATTCAGTATCTGTTCTGCAAAGAAGTTTATTGTGTGCTTTTTTTAGATTCCCCATGTAAGTTATAGCATTTGGTGTTGGTGTCTCATTGTCTGACTGACTTCACTTAGCATGATAATTTCTAGGTCCATCCATGTTGCTGCAAATGCCATTATTTCTTTCCTTTTAATAGCTGAGTAATATTCCATTGTGGATATGATAACATTTAATTCTGCTGGTAAAAATATGGTTGCTCTGCTTAGCAAAATTCCTGGCTTTTCTTTTTCTTAGCAAAAAAATTTTTCTTAGCAAAATTCCTGGTAAAACTCATGGCCTTTTAGTTTCTGATAGTCCTATCTGACATCACTCATCCATGCCTCATTGGCCTCAGTTTCCTTTGCTTCTAAAGTGTTATCAGCATCCTTCCTTCTAGCTTATGGATGTGTACTTTTACTGTCTTTGTGGCTCTCAAATATAACATCTATTTATTTTCCAGATATTCAGACATTGATTTCCCTAACTTTCTCTAAGTTTTCTAAGACATATACCTTCTTCTTTATAATGCTCTTCCAAATGTACTTTAGCTATTAGTGTTAACAAGAGAGTTCATGAAGTATCTCCATGTTGCTTCTATTATAGCAATGGAATCTCTTAACATTGCCATTTAATTTAACTGTGAAACATGAGGTATAGTGAACTTCATCCCTGGTGATAATTTCCAAAGGGGAAAATGAGAAAATCTTCAGCCTTGGGCATTGTGTAGCTTTGAAATTATTATTATTTTTGTCTTCTGGCCACACCCATGGCATGCAGAATTCCAGGGCCAGAGATCAAACCCGTGCCACAGCAGAGATCTAAGCCACAGCACTGACAACTCCAAATCCTTAACTCTCTGGGCCATCAGAGAATTCCTGAAGTTATTGTTACTCGAATACCCATTGGGCCCTTTCTGAAACCTTTTTGTGGCAAATAATACACTGCTTTCCAGCAGTAGCAGGAATATAAATAAAGGAGAAGTAGATGTTAGTATAGATTTTGAAAGTTATACAGCAGTGGGCACACTCATGATCACAATTTAGCTTAATGATTAGTTCCCATAGCAACAGAGAAGGAAACAAAGGAGAATGTAAGGCATGATGTTTTTCCCACTTTTCCTTTTTAATATGAAAGTATCTCTACTAAAGACAAAATTTCAGTGCCATCTTTTGTTCTCATCTTCATCTTCTACCAAAAAAAGAGGAATATATCTGATTGGTGTGTAATTCAACTGGGTAGACCTAATATATTAATAATTCATAAACATAAGCTGGCCTGAAAAGGATCAGTGCATCCCATCTCTCCTTTTGCAGTGCTTTAAAATAGCCAAATGGGATCTAGGGGCCTCACGTTGATTGGATAAAATGGAATCAGTTCTCTCTCTCTCTCTCTCTCTCTCTCTCTTTTATTTCTCAAATGAATTTGTCACATCTGTAGTGGAATCAGTTCTCAATCCCAGTTATTCCAACGCTAGTCTCATGCTCAGAGGTATTGGATAAAGCGAAGACTTGAGCAGACTTCTTTCTTTTCTTTTTGGCTGTTCCTGAATAGGTGTTTTGGCTCTTCTGACACCATTTTCCACATAGGATGTGTAACCCAAGATCTAGAGGGTGTGGAAATAAGGGGAGCAGTAAGGGGGCACAAAACATTAGCAAGCCCATTTGGCCCTCATGTTGAACCAGACATTTTCAAGTAGTATTCTCAAAACTATCAGTTTCCATTCAAATGCTGGGGATCTGATGAGTAAGTTATCAAAGTATTCCTTAAACTTTGTATCCATGCACAGAGTAGTACATTGCCACTTTACTTATTACTAGAGTCTACTAAAGTTCTTATTTAGACACAATCCAAAGAAAGTGTTGCCATGTATCGCTAACCTCTTGCACATCTCTTGCACTTGGTGTGTCTCAGCATGTATTTGAAATTTCTAAAACTTTCGTGAGTGACATTTTGTTTTAGTGCATAAAGAATGCTACTACTTTGAGTTGATTATGTGAATTTATTTTCTTTTTTTTGTCTTTTGTCTTTTGTCTTTTTGTTGTTGTTGCTGCTATCTCTTGGGCCGCTCCCGCGGCATATGGAGGTTCCCAGGCTAGGGGTTGAATCGGAGCTGTAGCCACCGGCCTACACCAGAGCCACAGCAACGCGGGATCCGAGCCGCGTCTGCAACCTACACCACAGCTCACGGCAACGCCGGATCATTAACCCACTGAGCAAGGGCAGGGACCGAACCCGCGACCTCATGGTTCCTAGTCGGATTTGTTAACCACTGCGCCACGGCGGAAACTCCTGAATTTATTTTCAATCTCACTTGTTTTATATTGTCTTAAGTATACACTTATGCTTTTAAGTGTATGGTTTATAGGACAGTAATTTGTCCTGTAAACTTTTTAGAATTATAGGATATTAAGTCATGTGTAGCCTTTCAAAGATAACTTATACTTCTATTTTAAAAAGTATGTATTTACATAAAATGCATGTATATTGATGTGTATGTGTGTGCGCATGCTGAAAAGTGAAATGACAATGCATGGAATAGATATAGCAACTAAATGGCCCACAATCAAATAATCTTAAAAAATACAGACCTCAATCAAATATCCAGGCAGAAGAGCTCACTCAGCTCTCTTTTCTTCTCTGGAAATTATAAATTATGTTGACACTCAGAGTTCACGAATTTCAGCTCACGCTTTATAAAGCATGAGTGAGCCTTTGTGTGTATGTATGAGCATGTGTGTGTGTTTTGACCCTTATTCCTATGTAGAATACATGAAGGCAGATACGGGGAATGTTTAGTAGAGTTTAGCCTGGAAATTTTCATTCAGTACTTAGATCATTGGGGAGGTAAAAAACTGTGTTATTGTTGCAATGCCTTGTTTTTCTGAAGACTCACTTAACTTTAAGGTCTAACTTTATAGGGGTTCAGTTGATAGTTTCTGTGATTCAGGCACACATTGCAGTTCTCTTCATGTTTTCCTAGCTGCCACACTGAGTGACAAAGTCAACGAAGTTTATAATGAAAATGACATCATTTTATTTTTTAATGTTAAAGGATACGAAACCCGAAGAGTGTGATTTTGCCTCATTCCTGATCCTCACATAGCATGGTGTTAGAAGGTTGTTGTCAGGAAGACGGCATGGCGGGGCGGGGTGTGTGACATTTTTCTTTCCCTTATCCCTATGAAGGAATTAAAACTGTTTACATGTTATTAAAGAGTGAAATACTTTGAGTATGAAAGCATACCATCAAAACTACAGCTCCATGTTTATTAAGGATATGTATTTATGTAATGTCTGCATTTTATTTTGTCAAAGAAACTCATTCATGGAAAAACAACTCTCAGCATTGAAAGGCTATGTTAATGAAGAAGACGACCACCGCGAAGCTGGTGTAACATTTGATTGTCCTTCATAGGTGTCGGTCTTAACCGCGCTTTATGAAATGAGCAGTGGTTGAAGGCATCCTTGATAACCTGACAGAATTTCATTCCCATAGCGGTGCTTCCCCAACCTGCAGAGTCTCCTTAGTGTGGTGTTCTGGTGAAGTTCTAATTTGTATAATTAAATTCTACCTGCATATCTGACTTCTTACAGTTTTCAGCCCTTTTTGCAATCTTCTGTTATTTTCTGTTTTGAATTGGTGACTGCTGTGCCCCGTGGAACCGAGCCTGAATAATGCACAGGAAATTATTCACCCAGCTGCTGTTACAGTTGTGGTAGCATAACAGTTTCTAGTTCCATTTTTCATTTCATTGAAACATTTTTGAAATAAAAATCACTTTTCCCTGTTTCTGGCCTGCTAGGAAAAGTAAATTCAAGGAAATCTATACCCATTCAATTTCTATTAAAATATGTACTTATCTAACTGGAAGTTAAAAGATAGCTTTTCTTTAAAAATATGTACATAGAATATATAACGTACTTTTAAAGAGCTAATGACTTAAACGTTACATTAGATCCTTTAATATATGTAATGATGTATATGTAGCAAGCCTGTGTCCCCAGCCTAAGAACAAAGCCCGCTGAATCAGACAGAACACACATCTAAAGTCCCATCTCACATTTAAACACTCAGAGCCTCAGTTTTCTTACACGTTAAAATTAGATAACAGTGTCTAACTCAAAATACTCTGGCAAGATAACATATCTAAACTATTTGATATAATAAATGGACATGGAAAAAAAATCAGTAAATCTGGAACAGAAGCCGTAGTGTGACATAATGAAAACTCCTTAAGTATATGGAATTAAAACCAAAAGAAAAAAAAGCTAGTTATCTTTAAGATACTGGCTGAATTTCTTCACTAAGTTCTTGCAGGACATTGAAAATTGTTTACAGAAATGGAGCACTGCTATAATCTCTTGAGATTTCTTTTGAGTATGCCAAATCATACAGTGAGGTCATCTGTCTAGAGCACTCAAAAATGTGTCTATTGTAAATATTTAAAATAATTACATTTATTATCAAGGTGGACCTGCTCTAAGATTCATGGTAAAATGTATGCAGTTCTTATGCTATAACATGGGTTCAGTGCTTCAGTTAAATCCTTTTATCATCGTAATATCGGCAACATTGGCAGTTTAAGAACTAGTCTAGTTATTTTTATGTAGGTCCCCCATTAAATCAGTTATACGTGACTGGTTGTATCAAGACAACCATTTTCAGAGAGGGCAAAAACGAGTAAGAAGTCCCTGCACTTGATTACAGCTTTTAAAAAAATTAAGTCCATCTGGATGTAGGGATTAAAGATAGACCATTGTGGAGATGACAGCTTGTAACTATGACAGAAGAACTTGCGTTTATGTCCACATACATGGAATAAATGAGAAGCCTTGAAAACGTAATTACTATACATTGCAAACATCGAAATGTAGGTATATCTATTGCTTGCCTTAATATTTTTCCTTTTTAAAACCTCCTCAGATATCTCCTAAGGTCTGTGCCTGTGTCTTTGCAGCTCTAAAATAATTGTCACTATCACTCTTTCCAAAGCATGTGTAAACAAATAAACCTGCCTTTATTTCTTTACTAGGATAATGTATTTGCATATCCTAATTCTCAGGAGAGTAGACTTGGTACCATAAATAAGTAATTTAGTTCTTAGTCTGAAATATCAATAGCTGATTTTTCCTGCAACACATATGTTCCCTTAGGTCACGTAAGCATTTCCATTTTTCGTTCTAAGCAGGCAAAAATCAGATACATATTTTGATACTAGAATACTATAAAAATCTTTTCTATTAACTTTATAATCACATGGCTTTAGGCAGTGCATAGATTAATGTATATAATATATAATTTTACCAGTGGCTGTTTTTTTAAAAGATATGTTTAATAATTTGCTCTGTTTTAAAATTGATTTTTTTTTCTGCTTTTGAGAAAATTGAAATGATGCACATCATTTGGATTTTAAAACATGTACATGTAGCACATCGAATACTATCCATCAGGATCAGCAAAACAAATCGTAGGGGCACTTGCTCAAAAATTACGGAGAATTTCAAGACAGTGACAACCAAACTTCAACGCAAGTGGGGGGCCCTTCTGACAACAGGGTCTCATGCACCTGCCCAGGTCACACATTGTAAAGCGGGCTCTGTTTTCACCATAAACTTGGGAAAATAGTTTTCTTTTTGATGACAAAGTCAGGAGTTTCCATCTTGAGATGAGCTGGTATAAGATGGATGTTTTACACAGATAACTGGTTCTTACCAATACAAATGTGATACCAGGACAAAAAAAAAAATCATTTTTCTTAAAAAGCTAAAGATCATACTGAGAAAAATCTTACTGTCCTCAGTTTCCTAAAGTGAATTCAGTAATTCAACAAGTGTTCCTTTACATGCTTAATTCTCTTTAAAATTTAATTTACATATTTAAAAAGTAATTTATCCATTTTTGTATCCAGCAAATATTCTTAATTGAAATATTTGTGTGATATATTAATATATTTAATGTATACTTTGAAAGTATCTATTTTTCATAATGTATTTCATAATGTATTAATGTATTAATGTATTTAATGTGTTAATGTATTTAATGTATACTTTGAAAGTATCTATTTTTCATAATGCACTATGCATTTTTAAATTAAATATGACAGAATTTAAAAATTTTAAGTGTGTGTGTATATATATATATATATATATATGTATATACCTTAGGTAGATATATAGATACAATGTTTTAAGAAATTCCAAAAACTCTTTTCTGGGGTTTTGAAAATCTAGATAAATAGTGTCAAAGCCTGGTATAGCACTGTGTATGCATATACAATGTATGAAACATACAAAAGTTTCAAACATTATCTTTAATTTTTTTCTTATTTGTGATATACAGGGACCCCAAGGAAATCCCTCAAAAATTTAAATCTATAATTTTTTCTCAACATTATTGAAAAAATAAAGCAGATGCATGAAAAAGATCCAGCCACTCAGTGGGTTAAGGATCCAGCTTTACCATGAGCTGTGGGGTAGGTCGCAGACATGGCTTGGATCTGGCATTGCTATGGCTGTGCTGTGTAGACTGACAGCTACAGATCAGATTAGATCCCTAGCCTGGGAACTTCCATCTGCCGCATGTCCAGCCCTAGAAACACACACACATACACACACACACAAAAAAAAAAAAAAAAAAAAAAGAAAAAAAGAGAGAGAGAAAGAGAAAAAAAACCCTTTAAGATAAAATGGTGAGATAACTTCAGATTATATAATGATTCTATAATATGTAATAAAAAGTAAATTATAGGTAGTAGAATAGAATCCTACTTCTTTAAAATAATGGGTAGACCTCCCATTTTGCAGAATATGGGATATGAGCAGGCAAGAGTGAAATCCCCAGAATCCCTTTGAACCACTCTTCGCTGCTTGTATGATAATCATCATGACGTAAGTCATGGCTCGTGTTTACTGAGTGTCTCTACGCACTGTGTGCTACGCTTTGGAATTACCACGCCATTCAGTCTGTGCCTCGCACTGAGATACTCATCTTCATTTCAGTATTCCAGATGAGGACATCCAGACCCAGAAAGTCCAATTAAATTTCCCCAACTTGTGGGAGTTACTGTCAGGATAGATACCTATGCTTATCCCATTTTGAATTCTTTGCATTGTCCGGTGTACCATAGGCAATGATCGAGTTCGCTGACTTATGATCTATTTCAGTTCTTTTTATCAATGTCATATTGGAAAGGAAACTTTATTGTTAAAACCTTAACCATTTCAAAAGCTGTCTTGGGAATGTAATAATAGTGCAACTGTAAAAAATGATTTGGATTTGCTAGTTGCAGTAGAGGAAACATTAGTATTAATTTTTAAATAAAATATTAATTTGAATCCGTATTGGTATTCTGGTTTAAGCAAGTAGATTTAGTTCTCCAAGTTCAAATATTCAGGGTTGAATAGGTTAATGATCTTGGCTACACAAGTACATGCTCTGTACTAGTTCATAAGATTATCGACTCAAAGTCATAAAAAAAACGAAAACAGCTTCTCTGGCCTTGATCCTCTTCTTTATTATCCACTATGACTATTGTTACTATCATTATTGTACAGTAATACATATTATTACTATTCTTAATTGAATTCAGGATTAATAGTTACTTTTATAAGCTGTATTTGTATTTCTAAAATATGTGAATTTTTCTTTTAAGGGACATTGGAGATCACTGTAGATTACCATACTAGAAAATGATTAGTGAAATTGTCAAATTGCACTTCCGGATAGAGTTTCATCTTTATGTTGAACTTAGTGGAAATACTTTGAAGAAGGGCCTTCCTTTACTCATTTGTACAAAATAGGATTTAGGTCAAGTCATTTCATTCAGATTGAACAGATTTTCAACATGAATTCCATTACTTCCTAGCTAAGTAATCAAAAGAAAATTAACTCCTTTGAACTTAAGATCACTATTCACAAAAAGGGCAGAGTAACCCTGTCTCATAGAATTTCAGTGAAGACTGCATGAAAAAAGCATATTAAAAGATTTGTGTTGTGTTTAACATATATTTAGAATTGTTAAAATAGGTGTTATAAATGATTCTCTATGGCCTCCTACCAGTTTGAACTTTCCCAGTTAATTTTCCAAATTGTGAAAAATAATATATTATCTGATAATTAAACTGTTTAACAATACTTTGTTACTCTGTGTGTAAGTCTGTACCTCTGGTGGTTTTTCCAGAAATCTTAGATTTATCAGTCTGTAGTGTTAGCCCATTCAACACAGCAGGTTATCTTAAATTACTATTGTAAAGTTTATTATCATATTGTTTATATTCATATATGTTCTTTATTTATGTTGTATTCTTATTTATGTCTATGCAGTAACCTTTTCTAATTCTTTTTGTTAGGAGTATCCCTAATTTGCTTTTGTGCAATGACCTCCTATTTGTTACTGTCTTGATGAAACTGTCCATCAAAATGACAGGCAAATCCCTACGCCTCACACTGTCCTCAGGTATGTGAATCAACTGAGACATTCAAAGGCTCTCTCCCTGGGCGGGGACCACCTTAAAAAAGGAAAAAAAATGTCAGATTGGTAATTTTCTTCCCAAGGGCGTACAAGGAGTAGGTTTCCACTGAATCCTTGATAACTTTGTCACTGGTTCTTTGTTTCTAATCTCAATCTCTCTCTCTCTCTCTCTCTCTCTCTCTATATATATATATATATATGTATGTATGTATGTATAATAGATGTAATTATGTATTCTTTTCCATGAGGTTATCAGTATTTTAAAAGAAATTTATTAAGGCATACGGCATGATAGTTTCACTCATCAGTATTGTGAAATGATTACCACAGTAGTTTCAGGTAACGTCGCTCTTTTCCTATATGTATAATAAAAACAAAAGACAGAAAAACTGGAAAAAGGAAAAAAGTCTCCTCGTGATGAGACCTCACAGGATTTACCCTCTTAGCCACTTTACTGTTTATGATGCAGCAGCATTACTTGTCATGATGATGATGTACATTACGCTGAGTGTGTATTTTTCTTGTAACACGAAGTTTGTGCCTTGGACCGCCTTCCTCCAGCTCACCCTCTCCCACCCTCTGCCTCTGATAACCACAAGTCTGATCTCTTTTTCTGTGGGTTTGGGATTTTTTGTTTTTGTTTTTGTTTTAGATTAAACGTATATAAATGAGGTCATACAGTGTTTGTCCTTCTCTCTCTGACTTGTGATTTCACGTAGCATGATGCCTTCAGGTTTCGCCCTTGTTTTCCCAAATGGTTGGATTTCCTTTTTTAAAAAATGACCATTAATGTACATACACACCAGAACATTTTTTCCCATCCAACTATTGATGGACCTTTAGGCTGTTTCCATGTCTTGGCTGTTATAAATAATTTTATCAACATGAGGGTGGAGATATTTTTTCACATTAGTGTTTTCAGTTCTTTGGATATATTCCCAGAAATGGTATTGCAGGATCATGTGGTAGCTTTATAATTTCTTGAGGATCTTCCATACTGTTTTCCATAGTGGCTATTCCAATATATAATCCAACTAATAAACGCATAAGGGTTCCCTTTTCTTCATCCATGCCAGAATTTATTGTTTCTTGGGTTTTTTTTTTTTTTTTTTTTTTGATGATGGCCATTCTAACATGCGACACCTTGTTGTGGTTTTAATTTGCATTTCCCTAATGATAAGTGACATCAAGCATATTTTCAGGTACCTTTTGGTTTTTCATTTATTTTCCTTAGAGAAATGTCACTTCAGGTCCTTTGCCCATTTTTGATTTGGGTTATTTGAGGTTTCTTTGCTAGTCAGTTTTATGGGTTCTTTCCATATTTTGCATATTAACTCCTTAAGATATATGGTTTGTGAATATTTTTCCCTTTCAGTAGGTTGTCTTTTCCCATTGTTAATGTTTTCTTTTGCTGAACTTTTAAAATTTAATGTAGTAAAAATGAAAAATATCAATAACCAGACCCATGGCAGGGAGCTTTATTCCTGTGTTTTCTTCTAGAAGTTCCATTATTTATTTTTCTTGTCTGATTGCTGTAAGTAAAACTTCTTGTATTGTGTTGAATAGTTGTGGTCAATGTGGGCATTCTTGTTTTGTTCTGCATCTTAGAAGAAAAACTTTCTGCTGCTCACCAGTAAGCATGAAGGCATGTCATATATGGTCTTTAATGAGTTGAGGTAGGTTACTTCTGTGCCTCTTTTGTTAAAAGTTTTTATCAGGTAAAGATGTTCAATTTTGTCAAATGTTTTTTATGCCTCTCTTGAGATGATCATGTGATCATTTTCTTTCATTCTATTGATGTGATACAGTACATTAATTGATTTGTGTATCTTGAACCTTTCTTGTATCCAAGAGATAAATACCACTTGATTTGTATGAGCCTTGTAATGTGCTGTTGAATTCAGTTTGCTAGAATTTTATTGAGATTTTTGTCATCTATATTTGTCAAGGATATTGACCTGTAGTTTTTTCCTAGTAGTTTTGTTCCCCCCCCCCCCCTAGTTTTGGTGTCATGATTATACTGGCCTCAGAAACTAAGTTTGGAAATGTTCTTCTTACTTGAATTTTTCAGAATATGAGAAGAGTTGGTGTTAACTCTTTAAATGTTTGGTAAAATTCAGAGTTCATGTCATGGCTCAGTGGTTAATGAATCTGACTAGGAACCATGAGGTTGTGGGTTCCATCCTTGGCCTTGCTCAGTAGGTTAAGGATACGGCGTTGCCATGAGCTGTGACGTAGGTTGCAGACATGGCTCGGATCCCAGGTTGCTGTGGCTCTGGCATAGGCCAGCAGCAACATCTCCAATTAGATCCCTAGCCTTGGGAACTTCATATGCCGTGGGAGCAGTCCTAGAAAAGGCAAAAATACAAAAAAAATAATAAAAAAATAAAAATAAATAAATGTTCGGTAAAATTCATTGGAGCTGTCTGGTCCTGGGCTTCTCTTTATTGGGATATGTCAGTCTTTTTACTAGCTATTGGTCTATTCAGATTTTCTGTTCTTCGTGATTCAGTTTTGTTAAATTATGTTTCTAAGAATTTTAGCATTTCATCTAGCTTTTTTCAGTTATATTGGCATATGGTTGTTAATAGTAGCCTCTTGCAATGCTTCAGATTTCTGTGGTAGCCATTGTAATGTCTCCTTTTTCTCTTTTTTCCTTTGTTAGTCTAGCTAAGGGTTTGTCAATTTTGTTTATCTTTTCAAAGAAACAGCTCTTCATTTGCTCATCTTTTCAGTTTTCTTTCTGCTTTCTGTTCTCTATTTCATTTGTTTCTTCTCTAGTATTCATTATTTCCTTTTTTTTTTTTTTACTTTGGGTTCAGTGTGTTCTTTTTCTAGTTCCTTAAGCCATAGAATGAATCATTTATTTGGGATCTTTCTGGTTCCTTAATCTAGGCTATTAATTGCTATGAACTTCCATCTTTCAACTGCTTTTGCCACATTCCACAAATTTTGTTATGTCATGTTTCCATTTTCACTTGTCTCAAGAGCTATTTTATTTCTCCTTCTGCTTTGATCTATTGGTTCTTCAGGAGTTGTTTAATTTGCAAGTGTTCATAAATTTTGCAGTTTCTCTCTGGTTACTGATTTCAAGTTTCATGTATTTGTGGTCAGAGAAGATACGTGGTATAATATAATTTCAGTATTCTTGAGTTTGCTAGGACTTGTTTTGTGGCCTAACATATATCTATCATAGAAAATTTTCCATGTGTGCTCAAGAAAAAAATGTGGATACTGCTATTACGTGGATAGAATATTCTGTGTATACCTGTTTGATCCACTTGGTATAGTTATTGTTAAAATATACTCATTTCTTATTGATCATTTTCTGTACCATAAATTCAATGTTAAGAGTGGAGAAATTAAAGCTCTGGCACTAGCTGTATTACAGTGTATTTCTCCTTTTAGATCTGTTAATTTTGATGTTCTCTATAGTAAGTGTCTAAATACACATTATATATATTTTTTTTGGGGGGGGTCTTTTTGTCTTTTTAGGGCCACACCCACAGCATGTGGAGGTTCCAAGGTTAGGGGTCTAATCGGAGATGCTGCTGCTGGCCTGCGCCAGAGCCACAGCAACACCAGATCTGAGCCATGTCTGCAGCCTTCACCACAGCTCATGGCAATGCCACATCCTTAACCTACTGAGCAAGACCAGGTATCAAACCTGCAACCTCATAGTTCCTAGTCAGGTTTGTTTCTGTTATGCCACAACGGGGACTCCAAGTGCCTAAATATTTATAATTGTTGTATTATCTTGATGTATTGATCCCTTTACTATCAAATGATGACCTTCCTTATCTCTTTTCATCATTCACTCTAAAGTCTATTTTGTATGATGTAAGTACAGCTGGCCCTGTGTTTTTTCTTTCTTCTTCTATTTTTATGTTTTATTTTTTGATTACCAATTCTTAGAAATATCTTTTTCCATCCCTTCATTCTCAGTCTATGTGTGTCTTTAACACTGAAGTTAGTAAACAGGTATTATTGGATTTTTGTTTTGGTATCTATCCAGCCATTCCTTGTCTCCTAACTGGAGAATTTAATCCATTTATGTTTAACATAATTTTTAATAGGCAAGAACTTATTTTTTATGCATGGTCAAGTCTGCATTTGAAACTCTTTATTGGATTATTAACCTTAGGTCAGTTATTGTAGTTTCATTGGTTTTTGTTTTTTGTTTGTTTGTTTTTTTAAGTGGTGTCATATTTACCTGATTTTTGTGACCTTTGATTTCTTATGTTGCTATATGCACACCGGAGTAATCAGACTCCTCTTTCAGACCTTACAAGTTTACTTCTGCAGATAGTTCTTCACTAGTCAGCTCAATTTGGGCTTCTGAGTGTGTCTGCTGGTAATAGGTGAGGCCTGCTATTATAGTCTGTTTTGGGATGAGGCAACTTTTCTAATTCTGAGCATAAGAGAGAGTGCCACTGGGTGGGAACAATTGGATAGGACTGCTGGTTTGGTCTCCCCAGATGAGGCTGTTGAAGAGGCTACACAGTCACTTATATTCTCTGGTCAGCCTTTCTAGATGGTTGGAACTAGGTGCTCTATTCAGAAGTAGATGGGTCTACGAATTAGCTTCCCTGCTCTGGCAAGGCAGCAGGATGGTACCCAGGATTTATAAAGTTCACTGTTTGGGGACCCAAATCAGTTCAGAGTTTGAACTGAACTCCTTGGACAAATGAGGCCACTGGTTTTATTCTGCAGATGGATGAACCCGCAGGCCACTGTGCTCCCTGTTCAAGTGCTTCTGTAATTAGGGTTGTTGAATAGCCTATGAAGCATCCTCTGTGCTCTGGGTGGGTTTCCTGATCAGATAGGCTAAAGGCTGTACTAATCAATGACTGCGGCTACAGAGTAGATCCCCAACCTGGGCAGGAAGAAGCAGCTTTAAGCAGGTAAATTTTTTTGCTTCTGTTATTCAAACCAACCCACACCCCAAGTTTCCTGACTAAACAGGGAAACTGGCTTTGTTGTGCAAACTGTCAGCTCTGTTTTCCCACCTATCAGCTCAATTACTGCTGGGTTGCATGGCTTCCAGGAATTGTCTCCAGCCCTTGTGACACTCTCCACAGTGAGTGAGACTGAGTCTCAGCTTCCTTGCCTAGGTAAGCAGAAGAGAGGCTGCTCTGTGCTATTCTACATTTCCCATACAGGCTTTCCATTGGGAGGGGCTGAGAAATATGATTATGGGAGCTTTGCCTATGAATCAGTCTCTCTGATGTGAGTAGCAGGGGAGTACTCCATGCCCTGTACTGGCTTAGGTCTGTCCATTCGCCTCTTTGCTCAAATGTCTCCAGGAATTATTGCCAGTTCTTCTGGTCAGATGGGCCAGAATACACTTTGAACCACAAGTGGGGCTGTGATTCAGCTCCTTGCCTGGGTGTGGGCAAACAAGGGCCATCACAATTCCTCCTCTGAGGATCCAAATGAGGCAGATCTGTATCCCTCAGCGTTCCCTAGTCCCAGAGAACCCCTGGTTTGATTTTGCAGGTGAGCAAAATCACTGATTGGGATTAGTACTTGGGCACCGCACGTATGAACACTGCTTGCCAAGATTCATGTATTTGTTGTTGCAGACCCATCTCCCTTCTTTGCCACATTCATATTCCCAGGGGTTAAGCCCTATAGAATTCCCTGAAATTGCCATAGGACGAGATCGGAGCAGGGGATCCTGTAAAGCAACCCACCGGGCTGGGGGTGTTAGTTGTCCTCTTTGTTCTCATTTCTCACTGGAGAAACCAGAGGTTCAGGGGAGACCTCTCTGCATGGTGCTGTCCTGGCCTGGGAGAGGGGGCAAAGAAGTTACATTGTGGCTGCTCCTCATACCTTTTTTATGCTGTCTGCCTTGGTGCTTCAGTCACCCCCATGATCTAGGATTCTCTCAGTTGTGTCTTATTCTTGAATCCTTATTAGTTGTTGTTCTTGTGATGGGGAGCAGTCAGGAATGACTTGCATTGTCATTCTGGTGATAGCTCTCCTTGCTTAGGTTTTTCAGAAAATTTTTTTAGTTCTTTTCTACAATCATATGCAATAATTATGCAAAATTTTTAAAAAATTTATGCATTTTTAATTTCTCTTTTTTTGTCTCAAGTTTAAGATTGTATCTGATTTTGTACTCATAAATAATTCTGTACCACAAATATTGTTTAGAAATTTTCTATACTTTCTATACACACACATATGGCTGTAATAGATTACATGTTGTTATATTTTATGTAGAAGTATAATCATCGTGTTATCTAGGATGCAGACAATAGATAATGAAGTGGGTAAAGCGTGGTTGGAATTGAAATGTTTTGTAAATAATCATGAAGTCCTGGAAGAATTTAGGCAGTGGTATAGGCAATTAAGAATCACTGTAACATCTTCAGAAAGAAAATATTTAGAAGAAAAGGAATTTAATATTTTTGTATGATAGGCTAGTGTTATGAAATAATGAATTGAAAGTCATCATTGCAGTTAAGTTTGTAGTTGTTGATAAATAAGGAAGAAGAAAGAAAATAATGTTTTAGCTACAAAGATGAAAACAAAAAGCATTTTCTCTGTACCTAATAGATCTGATGTGAAAAGTGGCAATATCTTGACTATTCATTGTATGTATGATCATAATCCTGTCACTTTGCAATGATCATTTTATTTATTTTTTCAAATAATAGTGCAATGGGATGCATAAGAGAAAAAAATCACGTAAGCTTTTGTAAGTATGTTTTCTAGAATGTCTTACTTTCTAACAAATATACCATAATTACCAGTGAATTATAATCTAGTATTAGTGTCTAAATGTGTGTGTATATGTAATATCTTTCATGATTAAGTATAAAAATCTGTCTATACAAGGTAAATTAAAATTGCTGTACTAATCAACAGGCATTTAGACATTCCTGCTTCTAAATATTATAATTATTGTGTTTTCCTTTTATTTAAATCCTATTTCCAGCAATAGTTCATGTTGCCCATATGCCCTAAGAAGACATTTTAATTTTCATTCAGACCACCTTTCACATTTGCTTTCTGTCAGAAAAACACATGCCCTGTCATCATAAATTCTCCCTGGCAACCCTGTTTCTTTACTGCACTCATCCCATTCAGAGCCATGCTGCTCATCACTTGACAGGATGCAAAATGTAATGGTCATAAAAGTAAAGTCTGCTAACTGTCACTCCTGACAGTTTGTCAAAAGGCACATTAAAAAATAATTGGAGAGAAACTGCACAGATTTTTTAAATGTATTGAGTCGTTTTTCTTCAGTGCTTGACTGGTCAGCTTGCAAGATACCATTCTCTCCATTATTAACAAGCCAAGACTCCTGCTTTAACAAAAGGAATGACACTATATTGCCGTCATCTTGCTCCTGGGGTTTGTTGCTGCAGACCTCTGATTTATCTAGAAAGTCAACAAGTAAAACAGTCTTTTAATACATGACTAGTTTGTTTCCAATTTACCCTCTGTTAAAATTGTCGGGGTTTTCCCCCCCAAGCCTACAAGGTATATCAGAAATAGCACCTGAAGTGGAAGCAGTAAACCTTTCTGTATTGTTTTATTAACAGTTTAATATCTTAATAAAATTTTAGAGAATTAAACTGTTTTATATGTGTTATATTCTTAGTCTGTCGTACACAAACCATGCCAACCGCAGTAGATATCAGTGACTTTTGTTACTTGGTCATGTGCTTCTCATGAGAGCCAAAGCAAAATAGAACAAAGGGCACGCATTGGTGAGTTGCAGGAAGAGGGAAATTTAATATCTTTGGACTTTCAAGAGAGGAAGACCAAAACTTCTACTTTAGGAAACTGAGTATCTAGAAATAAAAGGTAAGGATCCATAAAAACAGGAAATTCAATCTGAATTAATGTGTTGGCCAAAAAAAGAGGAATCTGAAACAGGTGTTATTTTTTTTAAAAAAGAGTATTATTGCAGAATAGAAATAATTTTTGTATTACAGTGATTAAACTCTCTAGATATAATATAATTTTGTCATGAAATATTGAAGAGTTAAAGAATAACTCCAGGAGTCCCCCACTGTGGCACAGCAGGTTAAAGATCCAGTGTAGCAGCAGCTATGGCTCGAATTCAGTCCCTGGCCCAGAAACTTCCATACATATAAAAACAAAAACAAAACAAAAACAAAAACTCTAGTAACATGTATCATTGATGAAAATGTACTGTTTCCTGTCAAGTATTAATATTCACGGTAAAAGTCCTTTTTACCTTTCATTTCATGAATCCTTCCTACTGTAATTCACTAAATAAATTAAATCCACACACTTCTAAAATGCTTTTTAGCAGGTCCAGTCTGTCTTTAAAGACCATTTCGGGAAAACAACACATTCTCAATTGAGATGATTATTAGGGATTAAAGTCCTATGTTAAGAGAATATTGTGCATGTATGAGGAAGATTCCATTATCTTGTCCACACTCAAATTAATTGAAAATTTAATTTATAAAGTATTAAGGAAAACAAAATAAAAACTCCCAGAATCAAGGATCCATCAAAAGGGCTTTTCTGCAAAATCACTTTATTTTCTTTTTAAGAAATATCAGGTAATGACCAGTTATTAAACACATTGCTTTCATAAGCCACCCACATACAAAATAAAGAAGCATCATCACATGATAAATGCAGCATATTACCTAATCCACTTCAGGCAGGATTTCCAAAGTCCTCAAATATTGCACTCCGTTTGTTTTTTGATGTATTAACTATTTATAAGTTGCCTTGGTTTTATTCAACTCACCACATTTGCCTTTAGGTTGTAGTAAACATACATGGGAAAAAACAGTTTAAAAATTGTTGGTGGTTTCTTACCAATCTGCACATACTCCTACCATATGATCCAGCATTTGCACTTTTTGGTACTCACCCGAAGGAACTAAAAGCTTTGTTCCACGTAAAACCTGTGCATGTGTGTTTATTGTAGCTTTATTCGTAAGAGCCCAAATGTAGAAGCAACCAAGATGTCCTTCAGCAGGTGAATGAATAAACAAAGTGTCGTAATCCAGACAATGAAATATTGTTCAGCACTAAAAGAAATGAACTCTCAAGCCACGAAAGCACATGAAGTAACCTTAAATGCACTAAGTAAAAGAAGCCAACCTAAAAAGGCTGTATACTGTGTCTTTCTAACTGTGTGGCATCCTGGAAAATGCAAAATAATGGATAGTTAAAAAAAAAAAATCAGTGTTTAACGGTGTAAGAATAGGTGGATCACAGAGAAATTTTAGGTCAGTGAAAAGGCTCTGCATGAAGTTATGATGGTACACACGTCATTTTACTCTTAACCAAATCCATAGAATGTGAACCCTGAATGAAACAGTGGACTTTGGGTGGTTATGATGTTTCAGTGCAGGTTCATCAGTTGTATCCAATGTTACAACCTGGGGGTTAATTCTGTTTAGTGAAGGAAGCTGTGGTTGTGTATGTGGAGGGGCGGGGCTCTATGGGACATTTCTATAACCTTATTAATTTTGCTCAACCTAAAACTACTCTAAGGAAATTAAGTCCTTTAAAAATCTTTAAAAATAAGTTGTTATAGTAAGAAGAAAATAGTATATCAGAATTTAAGTTCTCCTTAAAAAACATGTTTGATAGACATTTAAGCTGTTTTATAAAGTCTTACACTTTTATATTTCTCATGCCCTTAATTTTAGTTATTTGATTGGATCCAAGTTATAGTCTATATTTAATAATTGTAGATAGGTCAGGATGTGGAAAATATACAATAAATTATTAATGATGAGGATGAGTTCAAATAAATCAAAGATTACTGAACAATTTTTTTTTTCTATCCCAGGGGTGGGGAGGGAGTGGGGTAGACAACTGGGAATTTGGGGTTAGTAGATGCAAACTGCTAATTTTGGAGTGAATAAGCAATGAGATCCTGCTGTATAGGACAGGGGGCTGTGTCCAATCACTTATGATGGAACATGATGGAGGATAATGTGAAAAAAATAAGATATATATATATATATATATATATATAACTGGATCACTTTGCTGTACTGCAGAGATTGACAGAACATAGTAAATCACCTATAAAAAATGAAAAAATAGAGAAAAAAATTAAAAAATTGTTTTCATCTCATTTCCTTTTTAACAGAAATATGTTTTTTCTGTAATTTTTAAATGATAATTTCTAGGGCTTTTAGAAAAGTTTACTGAGAACTTTTGCCTTGATGTCTCATGAGTGACGTTCGTACTATGACATAACTAGATAGTAAAGTAGTGTCATATATTGTTAAAATAGCTGTAATATGACACTTTAGAAAAAAATGTCTTCCATGTTATTAAAGTAACAGAATGTGTTTCTAAAGATATTAGATATCTCTTCATGAAATTGTACACACATTTCAGAATAATACAAAATGCTCTTTCTTTGTAGTGGTAGTGTTATGAAAAATCACTCTGTAAACACTTTTGTCATTTTAGCTTGAGACATGTATCTGAAATAAATCTTAGAAATGGGGCTTGTGAGAATGGCAGAATGGAAAGGTTTGATTGAGAAAGTCAGTTTGGATATATAAATAGAAATAGCTTCCTTGAATCTGTGGTACATTGCAGAGTTTCATTTTTGCTGGTGTAGAATTCTCTTTCTGACGCTCATTGGTCTCTTGCACCTGTCACTGTGGGGTAGTAATTTCTCACAAGGTAGTTCTCGAAGATGGGAATAATAGGTATTCGCCATGTATGCCTGCATTATGTAACACACAGGCAATTCTACTTTAATCCAGTTTAATCTCAACTTAGAATTTAATGTAAGATTAATGCTTTTAGGATTTGGATATGATCGTTGAGTTTTTTCTTGCTTCCTACCTCTTAGTAAAGAGGAAGAGGTAGGTACCTCTTTCTAACTCGTTCATATTAAACCTAAGTAGTATTTGTCATGTGCCAAATTGAGTGAAAAGCAAACATAAAAATATAAACTATCACCTCATGTCGTACAGATTCTTAATCTTTGTTATTGTCCCTGAAAATTAGTATCTACATTTCGTGAAATAAAGGATCATAATTGTAGAAAAGTCTATACTTGATTTTTCGTTTTCTCTCTGTTAGTCTGTGATGTCTTGATGTGATGCATGTATATACACCTGTACGCATACATGTATATGGTGCTCATAAACAGTAAAGCAGGAAGGAGCCCTTGGTGGCATGGTCTCCGTCCCATCACGCATAAAATAAGGTCTTGACTAGAGACTGACCCCCTGCCTTAGGAAGTTTCACTCTTAGTCATTGCTGCAACCCAGCCAAGATTGATCTGCACATGCTGATAAGAAGAGACAGATATTTGGGGGTAATCCCCCAAGATAACCTTAAATGACATCTATAAAGTGAACGTTAGCACTAAAAATATTTCCCTCCAAAAACAGACATTTTGGGGATGTCCTGCCAAGCTGGCCTGCAGAGACATTAGAAACCATCCCTCTCCCAAACGGAACATCTGGTATTGGGCATGGATATTGGGCTCCTGGGACAATGTAGATCTGGGACTGTCTGTTTGAAACACATCTTGCTGTGACTCCATCTCCTTGTGACAGTTCAGTCACCAAGGCATCAACCGCGAGGCTCTACACACGTGGGCAACCTTCGCCTCATCCTTGGTGACTCGTAGTAATCTGGACTTGCCTGGGTGCCTGCTTGAGGAAGCTGGTCTCCCAGACCAACTAGATTTTCCAGCTGTAGACACAGGGATTCAGTTCATTACTAGCGTTTTGTGCTCAAGTGGTTTACTTCCATTCTGCATTTTTACATTTTCCTTTGCTTTCTAATTCTCTGCTCACTTCTCACTTCTGTGAAAGTTTCAATGAACCACTTCATTCCTGAACTATGCTTTGTTTGACCTGACCTGTCCTTTGACCAAGGTAATATAATATAACCTGTTCCTCTCTTCGAGAGGTCACTTGTCACCAGTATTAGGGAGCAGATCACCCTTGGCAGGTCCAGCACAACACTGTCAAAGCACCATATCAAAGAATATCTAGTTTAAAGTTCAAACACACTTGTTAATTAGGCTTTATTTTTCAAGGGAATTGTTTCTTTTCTTAACAGATATTTTGAAGAACTTCATTTTGTGTCTAGCCATCCTTTTACAACCTAGTACTTTCTGTCCACATCTGATTTCTAATAGCTAAGTGCATAATTTGGATCTGTTCTATAAGTACACGCTATATTAATTAATCTCCAAACCAGTTACAGTTGCTTGAATTATGATACACATTAAAAGATGGACTTGCTTACAACACCTCTCTCCTTTAGCATTAAAAAAAAACCCAGAAACACCATCCATTAAGGGAAAAAATAATTAATTTGCCAGTGACAAGAGTAGAAAAAGAGTTTACTCTGAGCACAACATCTGATATAATACAAAAGTTTCATGTTCACAGGTACTTCAAAATATTTTGGGTAAGGTTTTTCATATTTAAAATTTCCTATGGAAAGAAACTAGTGTTTATTCTTGTATCTCTGTGTGGCTTTGTATTCCAATGCTAAAGTATAGAAAATTTGGGAAAAGACAAAAACCTTTATAACTCAAGAAATTAGTTTCTGCTTGTATCTACCTCCTCTCTTAGATCCAGATGAATTTCTTGTATCACAGCTCTGGTTTAATTTTTATTTATTTATGGTGATTTATTAAGTTAAGCATATGCAAAGGATGATATCATTTCAGATTTCTTGTATTTCCAAATATTTTCACATTGTTCTGGCATTTAGACAGTTTTCCCTAAGTTTAGGATACTTGGCTCATAGCTCTTTCTTTTTAATAAATGATACATATTATTTCATTGTCTTCTATCTTTCAGTGTTGCAGTTAAGTACACACTCCTTTGATTTCCATTCTTTTTAACAACTTTATTTTTTCTTAAAACTTAGAGAACTTGAGAAACTTTATATAACTTTAGCTTATGGGACTACCATTTCTGTTAATTTGGCTAAGTTCTTGATGCTCTTACATATGTACATTTAAGCTAACCCTAACTCTGAGAAATTTTCCCGCTTATAACCTGTGTAAATCTCCAATTTCAAAAATGTCAATATTTTCAATGCTGTCAGCACACATTAACCTATGAAATATTCTCTCCCACTAGAGAATCAAATCTCAGCTTCCAAGATGATTTTTATATTCACCCATTTTGAGGGCCATTGGAATATTTTAGATGATAGCATTCCTTGGTTTGGTTGCTACCATATTTGATATTTTGTAGATGTGTGAATTTGACATACTGTTTTTCCAATAAATCTGAATGAAATCCACTCAAGATGGTGCAGTGACTCCAGAAATAGAAATGGCAGAAAGTATTGTTCACTTAGTGTGGTGTAGGACTCCCAGAACATGCATGTCCTTCTTATGGGCCAGTTGTGGTTCCCTGTTGCTTTGCCATGTGACTTGCTTTGTCCAGAAAGACATGAATGAACATAATGAATGCAAATTAGATCCATCCGTGTTCTTTTTTTTTTTGTTTGTTTTTGTTTTTGTCTTTTTGTCTTTTGAGGGCCACACCCGCAGCATATGGAGGTTCCCAGGCTAGGGGTCCAATCAGAGCTGTAGCCACCGGCCTACGCCAAAGCCACAGCAATGCCAGATCCGAGCCGTGTCTGCGACCTACACCACAGCTCATGGCAACGCCGGATCTTTAACCCACTGAATGAGGCCAGGGACCGAACCCAGAACCTCATGATTCCTAGTTGGATTCGTTAACCACTGAGTCACGACGGGAACTCCAAGATCCACCCATGTTCTTGATTTTAGAATGCGCCCCCAAGATGTTACTTGTCACACTCCTCTCTTCTTTGATTTCTTATAATGGATTTTAGGTTTGGAGATTGGACCAGATGTGGGTCCAGTTTTTCAGCAAGACCACTTCCTAGAAGATGGTGTATGTTTCTTGTTATTGTTTTGCTGTTTGTGCGAAAGTAACTTTTTTGTGTGTGACGTTAGCACTTGGTGATGAATCGTTGTCCAGATCTAGCATTTTATTCGGTGTTGCACATCTTACTCCATGATTCTTTTTTCTCAGCTGAAATACGTTCAGAATTAGGAATATCATGCCATCCAGTGTTTAACTTTTCAGAATACAGTTTACACATGAAAAGCATACTGAACAGTTATTTTTTTTTAATGTACTCGTCAGTGTTCCCTAGTATTCGCCAGTGGAGAGCAATAGGATTTGTATTACTTTAAAGTTTTAATTTTATTATTATGTTATTAAGAAAATACTTGATGCTTTTTTTTTTTCATGGAGTTCCCGTCGTGGCGCAGTGGTTAACGAATCCGACTAGGAACCATGAGGTTGCGGGTTCGGTCCCTGCCCTTGCTCAGTGGGTTAACGATCCGGCGTTGCCGTGAGCTGTGGTGTAGGTTGCAGACGCGGCTCGGATCCCGTGTTGCTGTGGCTCTGGCGTAGGCTGGTGGCTACAGCTCCGCTTTGACCCCTAGCCTGGGAACCTCCATATGCCGCGGGAGCGGCCCAAGAAATAGCAACAACAACAACAAAAGACAAAAAAAAAAAAAAAAAGAAAAGAAAATACTTGATGCTTTTCAGTCCACGTCGGTTATATTACTTACTGGTGCTCAAATTATCTAATTTTGGTCTGTGGAAACTTTTTCAAATTGGCTTACATTAGCCCTTACTTAACTTTAATGTGCATCTCTAGTTCTCTATATCCAAAGCCTTGGATGACTTTACTGTGACAGCGTGTTCCAGTCTCAGTTTGTACTTCTACCTCCGTTCTGAAATTAGTAATCACAAAAAATATGTCCCTAGTGGGAAATTATGGTTTGTGACCACAGTATGAGGTGCTTGTTCTACTATTCTATTTTATTATGTGTAGCTTCTACATATTTTAGTGGATGAAACCAGAAATCATGTGTGTGTATTACTACACTATATAGTGAATTTAAATGATATTTGAAATTCATATAAGAATTCAGGATTTTTGTTTGTATTTTACTTAAATTGTTTATTTCATATTTGCATCTATTTTACCATAAGGTAAAGCTCTTAGTTTCTAATGACACCATCACAGTGAATCCTTGGTTTCATATTACTGATATGTGCCTATATGTATGTTAATCATTTAAAAAAAAACACTATTGCTAATACTAATTACTTTACAATCAGGCTTAATAGTATCAATCTTTTTTTTTTTTTTTTTTTTTTTGTCAGGGTCCTTTGGTCCTTATGGAAATATCTCATGAGGAAAGTACTACCAAATTATTTAAAGTCAATTTATGTAATTCTTCATTGTGTAGAATGTCTGCAGAAAGAGGCTCAGAAAAGTTGGGTGTATTCCTTTTATTTAGCTTTTGATTTTTAGGAATTACCTTATAAATTTTAAAGTGATTATTATGTAAAGTACTTATCTGCTTATAAAATAAATCAACAAAACGTGATACATTCAGAGTTTAGTTTCTATTCATGTCCTCCCCACCCTGTTGCCTCCTGTCCCTCACAGAAAATTGTGCGTTTAATTTTCTCTCTTCCGTTTTGCAAAAGCACATATATTGTAAGTGGATTTTCTTTTATTTCTTAAATATATACTTTTTGATTGTCAGAATTTATAAGCACACAATTATAAGTTTACAGGGTAATAATAACAGCACTAATGCTACACTAGTTATATTTAAATAGGCAGTGTCTTTAAACGAATATGTTAATGTTCACAAACCCAGTGAATCTCAGACTTCAGGAGAGCTGGCATTTCATCATATTAACTTTATGCAGATGTGGCGTCTTTGGTTAATTCATTTTTGCCAATATTCTGTTGATTTCAGTTGTGAAATTTAGTTATTGCAATGATTGAGTTTTGCAATATTCAGTCTGTTCATTTGGCATTTCTTACAATTATAAATTTAATACTGCATATTGATACACAAGAATGTGTTAAAAACATAATATAAAACATGTTTTTAGTTGTATTTATCCAACATTAGACATTTTGGAAAGCATGTAGGATATGTAAAAACAGAATACCGTATTTTTGAATGATATCCTGACTAGTGTTAGTTAGCAGTTACATTGCTTGAAATTTCCACAAGTGAGCAATACTAACACTTTGTAGTTGTCATATATGCTTAAAGATAAGTAAATCTTTATTTATTATTCTATTATAACTGGTATCATAATATGACCATTTCTTTGTTAATTTTAAAAAAGCTTGAAAAATAATTAAATTATTTCCATTGTTCTGTCATTATAGATCTTTTCAGGAAAGTACAGATGCCAAAGCTATCCTGCAATTGTTAGTTAACGTTTTCTTTGTTCCTTTGGAGTTGTCAAAGCCTGTTGATAAAACAGAAACAGATCATAAGGGCATTTCTGTCTTTCCTTGTTGCTCTTCCTCCACCTCTGTCTTCATTCCTCGCACTTAACTATGTAAGCTCCACTAAAGGAAATTAACTTTTTTTTAATTAAAAAATTATTCTCTCTTTCAAAAAACCTGCTTAAAAAACCCCGTGGACTAAAGATCAAGCAAGGGTATCATTTTGTTGAGACTTCATGGAGACTGGTTGTCTCTGACTGGGGCTTTTCAGATCTCAGTGTTCTATTCTTGTGTGAAATTCAGGGAGGACATTTAATAGTTCAATCATCGTTTCTTTTATTATTGCACCATCCTGAACTTAAGTACTTCAACATTTTCACACTAAGGATGATTTTGTTAATGGAATAAGTAATCAAATATGTGAATCTTGTATTCACATACAGCAAGAAGATGCAGCTTAAGCAACAGAATGCATTATTAGAAGGGTAGCAGTGTACAGACATTCTCTTTTCTTACCTCCCTGTTTTTTTGTCTAAGTAAACAAGGTTTGTGTTGTATTTAGTTCATTACAAACTTTTTTAATGTATTTATAGGGTTATATCTAAGAAAGAATGGAACAGCCAATTCATGTTTGTAAACCTGTAGTCAGTGTTTTACAATAAAGGGGAAAACTTCCTGGTTGGAATACAGTCAGTAGCCAACATAGAGGTCAGGATTAAAGCGTGGGTCCCTATTCTGATAGATACTCAGGTGTATTTGGGCTAAATGGAAGATTAGCAAAATCAAAGGGAGGAAGATGGGACATCTTATGATGGAGCATTACCAGGCCTTCTTGATACCAGTGCTTTAGCTAGAGTGTTTCTTGAATTCATCACTTGTTTGCCTTCTCACTTATTACCCTCCTCCTATTTCCAGTGCAAGAGTAACAAAACCAACTCTAGACTTTTTGCACAGGAGAGATGAAGAATCCTAACAATGTCATTTTGTCAGAATGTACTCACTCACATTTAATGTGTATCATACTTAACCTGCTGAGTGGAGTTGTGTCTGTAACCTGGTGGGGCTGAGAAAGAAGTCGTACTATTGTTAATAGTGATAGTATTGATGTTTTAAACAAAGAACACATTACATTTACCTACTTGCTCACTAATTTATTACTCATTCTGAGACAATAAGATAAATTAAGTGCAGATTGCAAATCTTAACATCAAGATCAACAGTGAAATATTTGTCCTTAGTCATAAAGAACAGTGGTTCTTTTTTCCACTGTTTTTCACATCCTATAATTACATCGAGTTGAAATAAACATAGAAACATTCCACAAAAAATACAGCAAAGTAATAATTTTCTAATTTTATATCAAAACTAAGTATAATGTGGCTTAAAATAAAGGGAATATAGAACCACATTGTTTCAATTACAGTTGGATGAAATTTGAGATTATTTGGTTGACACAACCCAAGAGGGATAAAGTTATTCATTTAAAAACACTGAAATGGAGGAGTTCCCTTCATGGTGCAGCGAAAACAAATCTGACTAGGAGCTATGAGGTTGTGGGTTCGATCCCTGGCCTTACTCAGTGGGATTTGGCATTGCTATGGCTGTGGTGTAGGCCACCAGGTGTAGCTCCAATTCAGCCCCTAGCCTGGGAACCTCCATATGCCCCAAAAGCGGCCCTAAAAAGCCAAAAACAAAAAACAAAAAAAAAACAAAAAACAACCCACTGAAATGGAGAAAAACAGAGTATGTTAAGTTTGGGTCTACTTTGTGTCTGAAAGAAGAGAAGAAATCACTAGAGAATTGTTGGCACGGTGTTGATATTGTACGTTTGCTCGGGTATTTCACATCATTCAGTCAAACTTTATCTCCAAGTTACACATGCAGTGGCTCCCTTTCCAAGCAATTGTAAGCCCCAATGTAGTTTCTAAAATGTGCTGCCTTTCTGGGCAATGTAATCATGAAATGCCTTAATGGTTTTAAGTTGGTTTTCTTTATGTGGCCTTAAAGTAATATTAAAATATTATTTTGAAATAAAGTTTGCATAGCATTAATGTGCTAAAGATATAAACCCACTGCTCTCAATACGACATCTTATTGAAGAAGACAATTTTTGTTAGAACATAGAGTTGATAATCCAAGAGTATTTTTTTTCAGTTAACTAAAACAGTGGAGCTAAACTGAAGATACATATTAATACATTTATTACTACTATATATTCAAATACTAATATTAACGGCGAGTAATTGTGCACTTTATGCAAGGAATACAGTTTATTCTCTTTGAAAAAAATAAATTCCGTATGTACATGAATTATGTGATGTTTATGTGTGAATCGTGTGTGTGTGTGTGTGAATCTTATATTCTTTTTTTGTTTGTTTGTTTGTTTGTTTGTTTGTTTGTTTTTGTCTTTTTTGCTATTTCTTGGGCCGCCCCTGCGGCGTATGGAGGTTCCCAGGCTAGGGGTTGAATCAGAGCTGTAGCCCCCCGCCTACGCCAGAGCCACAGCAACACAGGATCCAAGCCGCGTCTGCAACCTACACCACAGCTCACGGCAACGCCGGATCGTTAACCCACTGAGCAAGGGCAGGGACGGAACCCACAACCTCATGGTTCCTAGTCGGATTCGTTAACCACTGCGCCACGACGGGAACTCCCCTGAATCTTATATTCTTTAAGGCCTAAGTTTTATTCACATAGCTTTTGATATCTTGCAAAAATGTACATGTTATGTCCTCTGTGTAGACCATTTTATCCATGATATTTGGATCAAAAATTCTACGTTAGCTTATTCAAATAATATTATTGGTAGTTCTTTGCATTTTATTGGTCATAGAATCAGTGGGAAATCCAGGCTATTATCAGGAAAATGTGTTCTCAGGGTAAAGATGAATGCAGATTAAATAAAATTCCTTTTAAAAACTTACGTGTATTTAAGGTGACATTTCAAAAATATTTTCTGGTCATGTCTGTAGCATTTAGAAGTTCCCAGGCAGGGGACTGAACCTTCACTGCAGCAGCAACCCATGCCGTTGAAGTGACAATCCCAGATCCTTGACCTGCTGTGCTACAAGGGAACTCCTCAAAATATTTTTATATAGACAAAAGATCTTCGGTAAATCTTGTCGTGCTTTTTAAATACACTTTGCTTAACAAGAGAGCTTCTACAAATCTTAAGGGCTGTGTTGTAGAGAAGCTTCAAAGCAGGTGAAGATGGAGAAGGGACTGTCTCAAAGATTTGTATGAGTGATTTTTGTCTATTGGAGTCTAACTAATACGTAAGAAACACAAACTATTTTTAATAAGAATTTTATCAACTTGGACTAAAGGAAGATATTTTGTAAAATTAAGTCTTCGTGCTTCTTTGCAGAAAGCAGGCTTATCCATTTCAATCCCTTTATTCTGAATTCCAGTTAGTGATGATATTATCAGAATAAGGAATGTAACCATTTGAAGTCTTGGGGAGGGAAAATGCATTTTTCATTTGGGAAGATTATAAAATCATTTCTGGCCAGAAAATGTACTTTGATAGTTTTAAAACTTGATAGACATTCTTTGACACTCCTAATGAAGAGGTAGGACTTATGGCCATTTCTGTTAAATCTAGTGAGATTGTGTCTCCTTTTACCGATATAGTGGAAATGAGTGTATGAGACTGCCATAACTAGGTCGTAAATGGTTGTGCATTTCCCTTGGCCACCGGGAACATGCCTCTTGGAGCTTTTAGTTACCGTGTCAGAAGTGTGAGTGCCTGACACCCTTCTACTGGTTCATCCTTCCACCGTCCTTACTTAGGCACCAGAGATGTGTGTGAGATACCTATCACAAAAAAGAATGGTGCAGACCTACTTGTTCTAGTCTACAGCTGTGGAGACTGCCTGTAGCTCTTTCAGTCACCCCAAGTGAAGGTCCAGATAGCATAAAGAATCTCAGAAGTATTTGTACTATGCACCTTTTAAATGTCTGAACTAAGAATTTCTGACCATAAAAAAAGGGTGGCTATTTTATACCACTGTGTGGTTGGATGATTTGTTTTGCAGAAATAGATGACTAGAACAGAAATGTGTGGAAGATTTTTAAATAATCAGAGAGTAGTATGACCTTTTCTTTTTAGAAAAGATCATTCTGTCTGCCTGACGGAGAGATGTTTGAAAAGAGGATAAGTGGAAATGATATCGCTAAATAGTTTCAGTAAAATTAGATCAAGTAGGGTGTGATGACATTTTCTCAGAGAAAGTTTTGGCATGATAATGGAGAGAAACAAGTGGATATAAAGTCCGTTTTGCAGGTGGAGCCATGATCATTAATTACTATTTGGTTGCCACATTTGTAGAACTGCAGGTCAGCCTAGGTCTGTCCTCCCTGATTTTGTTATGCCGACAGACCACTGTCTCCCCGACTAAAATGCACTTTGTGATTTAATACCGCGAGCTAAGGCCTGCAATACTGCATTGCTAACCAGTTCTCTAATGCTGCTGCTCTTGCTCCTCTGTGGTTTATGTGTTGAGTGGTATGTTTCCAAGCTACTGTTGCCTTGGATCAGATGTGGTCGTTCTTTTGAGGGTTACAGATATATGCATAAATATATATATATAGATATACAGAGAGAGAGAGGATAGTTGTATCTAGAAGTAAAATCAGGCTCAGATCCTATACGGTGTGTGCCAGTAGGCAAATCTGACATGCGTCTTTTAAGCAAATCAGAATTTGCTAAACTTCTGAATGCTTTTTATCTCTGTCTTCTTACATTTAAATTGAAAAGTGCCAAAGCCCAGGTTGATTAGGTTTGTCTCTCTGTACACCAGCGCATGCGCACACATACACAAGCACTTTAATACTGAACATTTAGAAAGTTGTCTGACACTTCATAAATTTTCAATAATTATTTTTATCTCAATAATATTTCAATTATGATCCTTTTTGTGTTTTTCTTCTTTTTCACTGATTAAAAAAAAAAATTGGACACATTCATAGCATGCAGGAGTTCCTGGGCCAGAGATCAAATTTGTTTTCTGACCCGAACAGTGATCCAAGCCACAGCAGTGACAATGCTGCCTCCTTAACCTGGCGTGCCACCAGGGAATTCCTGATTTCCGTTTCTTTTCTTCTTTGTTTCTTTTTCTTTTCTTTTTTTCTTTCTTTCTTTCTTTTTTTTTTTTTTTCTTTTTTTTTATTGCTGCACCTGAAGCCTATGGAAGATCCCAGGCTAGGAACTGAATTCAAGCCACAACTGCAACTTATACCTCAGCTGCTGCAACGCCAGATCCTTCAACCCACTGTGCCAGGCCAGGGATCAAATCACACCTCTACATCAGCTCTAACCATTGCGGTCATATCCTTGACCTACTGTACCATGGTGGGAACTCTGAGAATTCCTGATTTTTACATTTTTATGTTTCTATTTATTGACATAAAAATGAATGATCTATGGGTTCCCGCTGTGGCACAGTGGATTAAGGATGCTGTGTGGTCTCTGGGGCAGTGTGGGTTTGATCTCTAGCCTGGAACAGTGTGTTAAGGACCCAGTGTTGATACAGCTGTGGTGTAGGTTGCATCTGTGGCTCGGATTCTGTACTTATTTCGGAGAACTTCCATATGTTGTGGGTGTGGCCAAAAAAAAAAAGTGAATGGCCTAAATTAAAGTAAATATAGTGAAGAAATTATACAGCATTTTATTATTTATTGAAATTATTCTGCATCTTAAATTTATATTTTTGCCTTAATTTCCATAGAACGTAATACATGTATAAATTTGTGTAACACACACATAATCAGGATATAGAAGAATTCCATCACTAAAAAATTCTCTTGTACTTTCCTTTTAAGGGCACGTTTTCTCTCCAGACCTAACCACCGGCAACCATTGATATAATCTCCATCAGTATATTTTTGTCACTCTGAGAATGTAATATTAAAAGAATGCTTCAGTATGTTATATTTTTATTCAACGTAATAATAATTTAATGTTCATTGACTATAAAATATATATTGATACCATTCTTTTAAATATTTTAATAATAATGATTTTAGGACCACACAGAGTTTTTTTAATCTTTGGCCAGTTTTATTAAGTTATATTATCTAGATGTATTGATAGTATTTTTAGGACACTTTTAGAAGTATGAGACAAAATTCTGTCAACAGGAAACACAACTGAAGGATATAATAATGAGAATAAAAATATCTCAACTAAAATTAACTTAAAAGGGCTTCAGCAGACTCTAGTCCATACCTATCAGTTCAATAATTATCAAAGGAAGAGAGCTAGAATACATAAGAACCATATCAAAATGTACACATAAAATGGCGTTTATAGCGATATAGCCATTTGATTATATATTTCTTTGTGTATGTGTAAAATAGTTATTCTGAAAATATTTCATCCAATTTTTGTGTTTATCCACTCTAAGTCATGTAGTTCTGGGCCTCTCCCACGTTGTATCAGATAGATGGGGCTTCAAGAAAGGATACTCTGGTGACTAGAATAACTAGCATACTGTTGTGCATTAAGAGTCAAATTATTATTTGTATGATATAATTTGAAAGTTAGGTTTTGAAATGAATGCAAGAGGTAATTCTGTATCTAGACTATTTCTGCATATCTAATCATCTCAGATCACAGAGTGTTTCTGACTCACAGAAGAAGAAAATGAAGGTGCGTCCTAAGAGGAGTCCCAGTAGGTGTATGCAGTGGACTTCCCCCTGGCGGAGGACGTGGTATAGTAGTCAGGCCTAAAGTAGAAGAAAGAAGTGGGGCAGGGATGAAGATAGAGAGGTTTTTAATATAACTATTTTTCCAGAAATTGCCCATTTTCCCTCCATTTATTTACATCTAAATCTTGTTTTCAAAAAAAACCAGCTTAGCAAAACTGAGCATTACTTTCAGGTCTTTATTTTAAGGCTTTTTTTGTGTGTGTGTGTGTGTGTCTTTTTCCTTTTTTAGGGCCCCTCCTTCAGCATATGGAGGTTCCCAGGCTAGGGGTCTAATCTGAGCTGTAGCCACCGGCCTACACCAGAGACCCAGCAACACGGGGTCCAAGCCTCATCTGCGACCTACACCACAGCTCATGGCAATGCCAGATCCTTAACCCACTGAGCAAGGCCAGGGATCGAACCTGCATCCTCATGGTTCCTAGTCGGATTCGTTAACCACTGAGCCACGACGGGAGCTCCAAGGCATGTTATTTTGAATTTATCCGAGAAGCAAATCACACACCAGTGATACAGAGGAGAAACAAAAAAATCGTTAATGAACAATTATATCAACTGATGCAGGAAATAAGCAATTAGAACTTGCATAAAGAAAAATCAATACCCACATGTAACTTTTTCCAACAGCAAATTTAAAAGCCATACAAATTGGGCTTACTTTGCTAATGAAAGCTAGATAACCAAAGCTGAAATGCTAAATAGATCAAGATAAGGGCAATTCCTGGCTATTAAACAATAATTAGAAAATTTAGGTAGCTCTATGCAGACTTTAAGATATTCATTATTGAATTTATTTTATTTAATCTATATAAAATGTACAGTCAATTATAATTCTTTGACTATTTTTATCATTTTTCACATGATAATGTTCAAGTAAATTAAATATTATTCCTTAAAATTAGTACTTTTTGATCATTGCAATTAAATTTTCTTTATCAAAAATTATTTATGGAATGAGAGAAAATAGTTGAAAACAAAGCAATTGACAAGGGCTTAATCTCCAGAATATACCAACAGCTCATACAACTCAACAACAAAAAAACAAACACCCCAATCAAAAAATGGGTAGAAGACCTAAATAGACATTTCTCCAATGAAGACAAACTGATGGCCAGCAGGCTCATGAAAAAATATCCAGTGTCACTGATTATTAGAGAAATGCAAATCAGAACTACCATGAGGTACCACCTCATACTGGTCAGAATGCCTATCACTAATAAGTCCACAACTAGCAAATGCCGGAGAGAGGTGGAGAAAAGGGAACCCTCCTACCCTGTTGGTGGGGATGTAAAATGGTGCAACCACTATGGAAAACAGAATGGAGCTACCTCGGAAAACTAAATAGAGATCTACCCTAAAATCCAGAAATCCCACTCCTGAGCAGTATCTGGACAAAACTTTGATTCAAAAAGATACATTCAAAAAGATACATCAAAAGATACTTTCATTCAAAAAGTACCCTTGTGTTCATTGCAGCACTATTCCCAATAGCCAAGACATGGTAACAACCTAATTGTCCATGGACAGATGAGTGGATTAAGATGTGATACAAATACATAATGAAATTCTACTCATCCATAGAAAAGAACAGAATCATGCCATTTGCAGCAACATGGATGCAACTAGAGATTTTCATACTAAGTGAAGTAAACCAGAAAGAGAAAGATAAATAGCATGATATCATTTGTGTGTGGAATCTAACACATGGCACAAATGAACCTATCTGCAAATCAGAAACAGACTCACAGACATGGAGAACAGACTTGTGGTTGCCAGCAGAGAAGGGGGAAGACTGGGAGTTTGGGGTTAGTAGATGCAAACTATTATATTTAGAATGGATAAGCAATGAGGCCCTACTGTACAGCACAGGAAACTATATCCAATCTCTTGGGACAGAATATTGTGTGGAAGATGGTATGAGAAAAAGGATGTGTGTGTGTGTGTGTGTACACAGATATTTGACTGGGTCACTATACTGTAAATCAACTATACTTTAATAAAAATCAAATAAATTATTAAAAAGAATGGAAATAAATGGAAATAAAAGAAGAGAAGAAATAAGAAAGGTAAAGTACTATAGACCAAAGGTGAAATATATCAGGAAGAAACAGATCTATATAAAGAAATGAAGATCAATATAAATTATAACTAAATGGGTAAGTGTAAAATACTTTTATCAGGTTTTAAGTGTAGTAGACGATTGACTAAAAAAAAACAATAGCAATGTATTGTGGAATTTGATAAATATTTTGAAGTAAATTTTATGCCAGCAAGAGCACAAATTGTTATTAGAAGAGAGTGAGAGATGGAAACTATTAGGTGCAGGGTGAGCTACCGAGATATCTTGTGCATCGCAGGGAATATAGCTAATATTTTATGATACCTAAGAATGGAGTATAACTTTTACAAATTGTGAATCACTCTGCTGTACACCTGTAACTTATACACTGCACAGCACCTAGACTTTAATTTTAAAAAAAATTAAAAGATTTATTTAGCACTTTTTACATGCAAAGCAATGTGCACTCTACTTAAGCTACTTAATTTCATGCAATTCAAAAGAAAGTTAATTGATACACTTAATGCCATAGTAAAGTGATAATGAATCCAGATGTGTATTAATTTAGGAACAGTATAAAAATAAATGAAGGAAAAAAATGAAATGATAAATAAAGGTAGATAAAGACAAAACATTATACTAGATAGAGATTTTATTTTATTATCTTTTAATCTTTTATTTAGTTATTTTTCTACTGTACAGCATGGTGACCCAATTACACAACATGTGTACATTCTTTTTTCTCACATTTTCATGCTCCATCATAAGTGACTAGACATAGTTCCCAGTGCTACACAGCAGGATCTCATTGCTAATCCATTCCAAAGGCAATAGTCTACATCTATTAACCCCAAGCTCCCAATCCATCCCACTCCTTCCCCCTTTCCCTTGGCAACCACAAGTGTATTCTCCAAGTCCATGACTTTCTTTTCTGTGGGAGGATTCATTTGTGCCGTATGTTAGATCCCAGATACAGGTGATAGCATATGGTATTGGTCTTTCTTTTTTTGACTTACTTCATTCAGTAGGAGAGTTTCCAGCTCCATCCATGTTGCTGCAAATGGCATTATTTTGTTCTTTTTTATTCTGAGTAGTACTCCATCATGTATATATACCAAATCGTCCGAATCCAATCATCTGTCCATGGACATTTGGGTTGTTTCCATGTCTTGGCCATTGTGAATAGAGCTGCAATGAACATGCGGGTGCATATGTCTTTTTCAAGGAATGTTTTGTCCGGATATATGCCTAAGAGTGGGATTGCTGGGTCCTATGGTAGTTCCATGTATAGATTTCTAAGGCACCGCCATACTGTTCTCCATAGTGGTTGGACCAGCTTACATTCCCACCAACAGTGCAGGAGGGTTCTCTTTTTTCTACACCCCCTCCAGCATTTGTTATTTGTGGACTTATTAATGATGGCCATTCTCATTGGTGTGAGGTGGTATCTCATGGTAGTTTTGATTTGCATTTCTCTAATAATCAGGGATATTGAGCATTTTTTCATGTGCTTGCTGGCCATCTGTATATCTTCCTTAGAAAAATGTCTATTCAGGTCTTTTGCGCATTTTTCCATTTGGGTTGTTGGCTTTTTTTGCTATTGAGTTGTGTAAGTTGTTTGTATATTTTAGAGATTAAGCCCTTGTCAGTTGCATTATTTGAAACTATTTTCTCCCATTCTATAAGATGTCTTTTTGTTTTCTTTTTGGTTTCCTTTGCTGTGCAAAAGCTTGTGAGTTTGCTTAGGTCCCATTGGTTTATTTCTGCTTTTATTTCTGTTGATTTGGGAGACTGACCTGAGAAAATATTCATAAGGTTGATGTCAGAATGTTTTGCCTATATTCTCTTCCAGGACTTTGATGGTGTCCTGTCTTATATTTAAGTCTTTCAGCCATTTTCAGTTTATTTTGGTGCATGGTGTGAGGTTGTGTTCTAGTTTCCTTGATGTGCATGCAGCTGTCCAAGTTTCCCAGCAAGATAGAGATTTTAAAGTTTTCTCTCAAAAATTGATCGAAAATTAAACAAAAATCATATTAATTATTTAGAAAACCATACTAACAACCACTTTACTCCGATATATGTGCAATATAACCCTTCAGCAACTGAAAAATATATAGTATTTCAAGTGCATGAAGAATATTTACTATATACAGAATCATAAAAGCCTGAATAAACTTTAAATTACTGAAATAGTTTGAAATACTAAAAATTATTCAAATTAGAAATCAATAAAAATATCTGAAAAAACAAATATATGTAAATTAAATAGCTCATATCCATGGGTAATAAAAACTGTATCATTATTATTTTTGGACAATGATAATACAGTGTGTCACAAATTGTTGGATAGTGTTAAAAGTGTGTTAAAAGCAGAAAGTTCCCTTGTGGTGCAGGAGATTAAGGACCTGCGTTTCTCACTGCTGTGGCCCTGGTTACTCTTGTGACAAGGGTTTGATCCCTGGCCCAGAAACTTCCACGTGGCGCAAGGGTGACCAAAAGCAAACAACAAAAAAAGTGTGTTAGAGGCAAATGTATAAAATCAAAAATTTACGTTAGAATGAAGAAAATTAAGTTATTTGTCTTCTCCTTAAGAAGATAAAAAACAAAGAGCAAATTAAACCCAAATTATTTAGTAGATAATGCATAATAAGGTAAATATGAGGAAATCAAGTAACTAGAAAGGAAAAAAGCAACAGGACAGATCAATGAAAGAAAGGTTATTATTTGAAAAAAAACGTTATGCAAAAATAAACTCCTGGAATTCCCGTCGTGGCGCAGTGGTTAACGAATCCGACTAGGAACCATGAGGTTGCGGGTTCGGTCCCTGCCCTTGCTCAGTGGGTTAACGATCCGGCGTTGCCGTGAGCTGTGGTGTAGGTTGCAGACGCGACTCGGATCCAGCATTGCTGTGGCTCTGGCGTAGGCCAGTGGCTCCAGCTCCGATTCGACCCCTAGCCTGGGAACCTCCGTATGCCACGGGAGTGGCTCAAGAAATGGCAAAAAGACAAAAAATAAATAAATAAATAAACTTCTTCTCAAGGAGAGGAGAAATATAAATTACCAATATCGGGATAAAATAGAAGATATCCTGTATTATGCAATAAAATAAATATCAGAGACTCTCACAAACTGCTGCATACCAATAAATTGGGCATCATAATGAAAGGGAAAGAATTCCTTTAAAGATTATTATAAGTGACCAAATAGTCCTCAGAGATAATATTACATCTGAATAGCCCTAGAGCTGTGAAGAAAATAATAACTATCCTGCCCCAAGTGGAATCGCAAGTACTTCTCTCATAGAATCTTTTTTAGAAAATAAAGGAGAAAAGAACACTTTTGTATGAATTTTATTACACATTGAGCAAATCGTGGAAGTGAAAATATTAAGGGGTGTTACCAAAAAAAGAAGATTACTGTATATCTTGGGGAAATATAATTAAAATTCTGAACAAACCTGTTAGCAAATTCTTTCCAGCAATATATAAAAAGGAATGAAACGACAGATAACTGCAGATGTTGATGAGGACGTGAAGAAAGAAGGGCTCTTATGCATTGTTAGGGGTAGTGTAAGATGGCGCAGTCACTTTGCAAAACATTTTGGACGTTTCTTAAAATGTTAAGCATAATTTTTCAATATATGACCTAGAAATAAAACACTACCAGGGCTTGTCTGTCCAAGAGAAATGGGTGTATGTTTCCACATAGAGCCTTAGACATGGATGTGTCTTTGCAGCATTATTCACAACAATGATTGGAAACCATCTCAATGACATTCACCTTGTGACTTGTTAGACGAAATATGCTGTATCCATAGAGTGGAGCGACACTGAGCAATAAAGAGGCATTGATACATGCTATGGTGTGGCTCAACCTTAAAAGTATTGAGATCAGTTAAAAAAAAAAAAAAAAAAGAAGGATGTAAGTGACCGTATGTTGTACTTTATATATATATAAAATGTTTAGGAGGAGTTCCCTGGTGGCTCAGTGGGTTAAGGATCTAACGTTCTCACTGCTGTGGCTGTGGTTACTTCTGTGATGCAGGTCTGACCCCTGGCCTGGAACTTCTGCATGCTGGGGCGTGGCATTAAAAAAAAAAAATCTATAGAAAATAGAGAAGTAGATTAGTGATTATCTGGGATAGGGCAGAGATTTAACAAAAAATATGTGTGAAGAATCTTTTTAGAGTGATGAAATGTTTTAAAATTTATTTATGATAATGGTTGCACTTGATAGATTTGATGAATTTACTAAAACATCATTGATTTGTACACATGAAATGGGTAAATTATATATGTGATATATGCTACAATAAATTAATTGTTAAAAAGGAAAGAAAAGTAGGTCTCATTTAAAAAAAATCAATTAATGTAATTCACTACATTAACAGAATAAGGGAGGAAAATAACACCGTCTCAAAACTTGAAGATAAAATCTTTAACAAAATCGAACCTGCATTTAAACTAAAAAAAATAAAAATTAGAATAGAAATGAACACCTCAGTCAGATAATCAGCAATCATTTAGGCTCACATAAGTTAATTTTTAATTTTCAGGGACTCTATAATTTCAACTTAAAATTGAGAACAATTTGTTCCTATCTCTTAAGGCTAGAGACCTTAAATAAAGAAAAAATTTAAAAAATCTGATGAAAATTAGAGGGTAAAAGTAGACCTATTTCTATTTGCACTCATAGGATTATAGAAAATCCAGTTTTAAACAAAACAGTATATAAAAACTTAAGGAATGATTGTATTAAAGTTTTTGCATATGAAATCAACGTATAATCACTTATTTTATATAGGTACAAAATTTGTTTTAGAGTAATAATAAAATAGCATTTCCAAATAAAATGAGATCAGAAAATAAAATACTATGGTTTAAACTTATCAAAAGTTGAATAAACTCTATATTTAAAACCTTTTAAAACTACTAAACTAAAAAAAAAAAGATGTCAAATGAAAAGATGGATCAGTCTTCATAAATAGGAAGACTCAAATTGGTAAGATGTTGTTTTTCCCCAAAATATTCACATGCAAATTCCAGCAGTCTTTTTGCAGAAATTGGCAATGCGGATTAAAGTACATCTTATATTTGGGTGTTTGGACTCAAGGTCTAATCAGGACCTCTCTCTCCCTCCTGTCTCAGAGGATGGTGCCTGGGTCCTTAGGAAGAGCTCCTACTGGGGGAGTGACTGGGTGGTGCTTGTGCAGATTTGTCCTTTGATCCAGTAAAGACACTGGGATCACAACAGACTAGATGCCGTAGAAGCACTAAGACATTCTGTACCGTCAGTTTGGCAGCTTTCAGACTTACGCAGAAACTAACTGAGGCTGTGAAGCGTTTGGGGTTTCTAAAGAATAAGAGAAGCTGCAATGAAAAATTTTAACGTTGGGAAATTTAAGCTGGTAAGAGTGGATACAGGTAATCAGTCAAAGCAGGAATCGTCCACAGTCTGTAACTGAAAATGTTGGAGAAAAGTTTTTATACTTGGCTCTTATAGATTAGGAACACATACAAAAGGTGCCAATGTTGATGTATTGTGTATTGCTCCAAGAGATATTGATTGAGGTGACTTTTTCACCTCACTCTGTAAATTGAAATTACAGGTATCAAAAGATTTAAGAGCTCTTGAGGAGAATTTGTGCCAGTTATCAAATGTGTTTCGATGACTTAGGGATGGATACTTTGTTTGCAAGGTTAGCCCTACAGACTATTCCAGAGGATTTGGACCTAGGAGATAACAGGCTGCCTAAAAATTTAGATAGAATATGTGTAAGAAGTACAACGGTTGCAGAGCCACTGATGAAATTCTACATCTAGTACCAGACAACTTCAGGTTAACACTGAGCTATCAAACTGTGGGCCAAACTTCACAGCCTCTATTCCAGTATATTAGGTTTCCTCCATGGTTATTGCCTGGGCTTTGCAAGTAGCAGGAACTTGCCAACTTTATCCAGATACAATAGCATCAACTTTTGTACATAAGTTTTCCTTGGTGTTTTTTAAATGGTATGTGCTTAGATTATATTAAAATGAAATTGATTGAAGAATAAATAAAAATAAAATATGCCTTACATTTAAAATTCATTGCATAGGCAGGTGGTCATTAAGAAGAAGAAGAATCAATAAAAAGACATACACTAATTGATCTTAAGAATAATTCTGTCTTCACATCAACCAAAATAGTGTGATATGGACATGAGTATGGAAAAGTAGAGAAGCTGTTTGTATGGGCAGACTCTTAAACGGTCAATAATATTTTTTAAAAAATCATCTCAAAGGTAATCAGAGGAAAAAAGAATCTTTGAAACAAATAACTAGAACAACTTAAAAACACATGAAAATGCTAAAAGTTGTCACTTATTTTATACCACATATTAAAAATCTGAGATGAATCATTGAGATAAATCTAAACACAAGTATGATAAACTTTCTGGAATAAAACATAGAAGACTATCTTCTTAGATTTTCAATGGACAAATATTTCTTTAATTGGACCCAGGAAGTGTAAAGTTTTTAAAAACATAAATTGGATTCCATTAAAATTAAAATCTTCTGCCCATCAGAAGATACCTCTAACAATATGAATTGGTAGGCCAGTATGTATGTCTGGGTCTGCCAAATCATATATGTATATGTGTATATATATAATGGCCTGATTGTGTCTTTTCAAAATCCATATGTTGAAGCCCTAACCCCTAATATGGCTGTATTGGAGTTGGTGATTTTAAGGAACTAATTAAGATTAAAGGAGGGCGTTAGGGTGGGCCCCTAATCCAGTGCGACTGATATGTTTCTAAGAAGAGGGAGACACCAGGGCTGTGTGTACTCAGAGAAAAGGCAGGGTGAGAACCTAGCACTAAGGTAGCAGGCATGCTGGGCAAGGACAGTGGTCTAAGGCGAAACTGAAATGCTGACCACTTGATCTTGGACTTGTAGCCTCCAGAACTGACTGTGGGAAACAAATTCCTGTTGTAAATGCCACCCAGTTTGTGGTATTTTGTAATGAAAGCCTTAGCATTATAATAATAATAGTAATCACTATAATTTATGTGTATATTATTAATATACACATATGTACATGTCCACACAAGAACTTTTCCAAAATAAATGAAGATATTTAGTTATCCTATAAATCAAAAATAGAAGACAAAAACCCCAATAAACTGGTAAAAACAGTAACAGACATTTTTTATAAGACCGTAGAACAACTTGAACTCTCCATGTGTTGCTAACAGAGGTTTAGAAATGATACCGTCACTTCAGAAAAAATATCAGCAGAACCTTTTTATTTTTTTGTTATTTTTTAAAAAAATTAATACAGTTGATTTACAATGCTGTGCCAAATGAGGATGTGCTATTAGATTTGTTTTTATGAAATAGCAGAGCACCATGAAACCATTTCTGATAGGTATGCACTTAGTAGAAGTCTTAGGTGGAGGAGATGAAAAGGGAAGTTCCATGAAGGGCCTTCTAGGCCACTAGGAATTTTCTGATTTTGATAACAGTATAGTTTACACAGTTGAATGAATTTGTTAAAACCCATCACAGTGGACATCACTATATGTGCATGTTTACCCTGTGTTAAATAGTTTTCAACAGAAATTAAACATCCAAGGTCATGAGTAATTAGCACTGATGAAAAGACCATTACTTTAGAATTTAGTGGAACGAAAGGAAATAACCAGTTTAGAATTTACAGTGCAACACAGCAGTCATTAGCTCACCTAAATAGTAATCGGAGTTTACCCACTGTTTTCTATTGTAAAGAGCCAGCAGAACAAAGCCATGGATAAAACAACCTTCATCACTGATAAGGCCTTAGACTTTCACTCTTTAGACTTTGGCATCACTCCCATGGGCCTAACATTGTCTTATATTGAAGTCTCACACGTCCATTTCTGTGGTCCAGATAGAATTCTTGGGCCTTTCTTAGAGTTGATTATTTCTTGGAACTAACCATTTGGGTAGTTCACCAGCACCTCAAAACACAACCTGTCCCAAACAAAAGACTTTGCTTTAACGCTCTTCCTCCCATTTATGCTCCTCTATTATTCCGTCTGCCGGTAACTGTGTCCTAGCCATTCGTTCATTCAGGTCTCTAAGCTCCTGATGGCGCTTCTTTTCATAACGGTCTTCCCTGCTCGCTGACTTCCTCAGATGATGAGCAATGCCAGATCCTTAACCCACTGCCCCGGACCGCGAATCAAACCCTCGCCTCACCTCAGCAGGGACCTGAGCCACTGCAAAGACAGTACTGGATTCCTAAACCACTTCACCACGGTGGGAACTCCCATAAATCAGGAGTTTTAACACTGCGTCGTAACTGCTCAGCTAAGGTATACACACAGTAGCAAGAGAAGTTGCTCAAAGGATATGATTCCAGAGAGGGGAAAATGCGATGGACAAGTTAAGTCGTCATGAATGATTTGCAGCAATTCAAGAATGGCATAGCAGTGACTTCAAGTAGATCGTAACAGTTAGAATGGAAACAGTTGTTGGCTTGGACTGAAGAAGAAGGAATACCAAGCAAGAGTCTCAGAATTAGCAGGAACAACAGGAAGAGCGCTCCAGGGAAAAGCAGGAGCCATCAATAGAAGCTGATGTGCAGATAAAATGAAGACTCAAATGGTAGGCATTAATCCACAACAGTGTTATTATTTGAGATGTAAGGATATAAACATAGTTTTTACCCCTTTAAAAATATAGTCTTGACAAATTAGATTTTGGGTAAGAATATGAGAATGAAAATGTAACAAGGCAGTTGTAAGACAGATCTTGCTATTAAGAAAGGACAAGATGAGGAACCCAAGGGCACTGAAATTGTAGAATATTGACCAGGGGATGTGGAGTTAGCCCTTTATATAATGAGGGGTTTCCCGACCAGGTAACTTATATATAAATTAGCAGGCATTGAGAACATTAATTTCCTCTAACAGAACATGAAGGATTGTGCAAAGATTTTCCAAGTGGAAAATTAAAAACCTTCAACCTGAGCGAGTGAGTTCCGTAACCTCAGTCACTTTACTGAACACTACATAGAAACCTGAGGAGTGTTCGAAAGGCGTAGGGGATGAAGTCTGAGTCTTAGATGGGTGTCAAGACGTATTGACCAGGAATTACAACGGCGATGCTCCAGCCATACGTAAAAGAACAACTTTTATCATAGAACTCTTTTTTTTCCAACTTAAAATAGTCAGACTTTGCATTAAACATAAGGAGAATTTAAAATTTTATTTTAATTAAGTCACTTAACTCTTACCTTCACACTCAGTAGCCACACAACAGATTAAAAAGTAATATGAACCGACAAGGTGGAGCTGTCCTATTAATGATTATCGACCATTTCTACATTTCTGTTACCAGGACAAAACTTTTGCTAAATAAGAGTATACACATAGAATAATTCAGTATATTATAAATTTCTCTAATGCTTCCTTTAAGAAATTTTGAAAACAAATGCCTACATTCAGAAATTTAATTGCTAGATAGTAATGCGGCTTTAGGGATTTTTTTTTTTATTTTTACGTTAGTTAAAAAAACTTCCTAAATATTAAACCTTACTTGTAATTATGATGCAAAAACACAGCTGAGGAACTAAACATATAAATTGGGTTCTGTCATATGTACAAATATGTGCAGCTTTAAATATACAGAGCATACACAGAATGCTCATGTTGTGTAAACAAAAAAGTAATGAATCTGGCTGTAGCTACTGTAAATATTGTGATACTCAGTATTATTTATAATTCAGCTAGAATATAGAGAGGATAATTTCCATCCCTCAGGGTTGTTTATACTATGTAGTTAGAGAATTTTCTTGCATAGTTTGCTTTCTAGTTTTTTTCCTTTTTGTTCCTAAGTAAAAATTTAATTATAAGCATTCTTGGCTCTAGAAGGATAATCTACCTGACGAAGTAGCGTTATCGTTTTTTCAAGAATACTTGAACAATCTAACGTGAGCCCTTTGATCATGACCTTTTTTCTAAAGTAGATTATAATCTGACAAAATTGGAATGCTTTGTTATCTTTATCCTGTGGTTTTTAGAAACGATGCAAGCATGTTTTTAAGCCCTAAAATAAGTGCATATCATAAAAAACATGAACAAAATAAGTAGCAAATGAAATCATCAGCTTCCCTGATCGACATTACATTTGCACAGGATTAATCAGTCTGTTTTCTTCATCCACATGTTTTACACTTCAAAAGTACAAATAAAAACAACAACGTTTGATATATTATTTAAGCATTATATATGCAAATATAGGCTGTATAGAAATAAATGATTGATTTTGAAAGGAATATCTCAATAAGTATATAGGCTGAATAAGTTCCATTTATTTTGCGTTAGGATCATGAGAGGATTATTAGAAATATAAGAATGATAATGATAATTCATTAATAACAAAAAGCACACCATTATTTATATAAACAAATACGACTCTCACAATGTCATAGCAATGTAGGATCAAATTTGGATAAATGTAAAAAGATAAAAATAAATTGTATGTGATGTCTTAGAAAAATAGACTCTTCTTTATTCCTTAACATACTTTCTTGTAAGACAAAAATGTTATATGTCATGAATATAGCTTTTTTTGTTGTAGAAGTATAAAATAAAAACATTTTAAGAGTAACAATTTCTTCTAGTTTTCTTAGAACTTTGGTAGTATAAACTGATTTACTTTAGAAAGTGGTATTTCTATTTTTGACTAATAACTATATTTGGTCATTTCTCCATGAAGAACTCAATGGAAATCTTTATACATTTTTTTTCTCAGATGATTTCTGGCTATTTGTAGTTTTTTTTTTTTAAATATTTGTTTCAACATTGAGTATGATTTGCTCTTCAAGCAACCAAGAGTTTGATGGCTAGTGATCCAAATTGGAGATTATAGTTGACAAAGTCATCAAGTGATTTTAAACAGGAAAGTAAAGTGACATTCAGATAGATCACTGCAATTGCAGTGTGCTTTCAGAAGCTCTTTAGTAATACAATGCAAGAATTTAGATGAGACAAGAAGAATTTGATTATGGCACTGACCAGAAATGGAGCGGATAAAGGGATTCCTCAAGTATTAAGAAATTTGTATTTGTGAAATATAAACATGGCTTCAAGTTAAGAAGTTGTGAAAAGAAAAGAAACAGTTGCTGTAGAATGCCCGTTAGGCTACTGGCTACTTAGTCATGGTATTAAGTTAAATAACGCATAAGGCAAATTACTGGCTTTCAGTTGGTGGATTAGGCATAGATTCTAATATCGTCATCCTATGTGAAATACAGGGTTTTTTTTTAAAATAAAATAAATTAAAAAACACCTAGCAACACTCAAGCAATCCCTTAATTGAAAAGCGGAAGAATATTTTGAAAGGTAGACAATGAACAGAGAACATCAACCAGATATTTATGTGAGACTTTACTGTATAGAATTAAGAGAGCATAGAGGAAGCCCAAGGACAAGTGTAGACAAAGCAGGGGCAGCATGTGCCTGGGCAAACATCAGACCAGTTAGTTGCATAGGTATTCTAACATACCCAGTTAGGGAGCTCAGTGCGGATAAAATTCTCCTCTTTCTCCCGCAGCCTCTGCATCTGGTGTAGGATAGTGATACGTAGGTTTTCATGTGGGCCCCAGAGGTAGAAGCAACACCCTGAGGGCCAGAAGATCCAGGGAACACCAAAAAATGATGGTTTTCCACTGAAGTCACCTCCCCTGTGGGCTGTCTTCTTACTGCCCACTCTTCACGAAATGGAGAGCAAACAACAGCTTCTCCTTTAATGCCCCCTAGTGACCTGTACAAACGGAGGCAAGAGATGCATCAGTATGTGTGCAATAAAAAGATAGCACATATTTAAAGTAACAGTTTAGTTACAGGAAAGCAGCAGATTCAAGCCTAACTTGTTATTTTTTTTCATAGTTTACAAGATACTTTTACACAGAAAAATCTTAGTTGATTTTCACAAGTGCCTTATAATGTGGACAGAATAGCAAGTATTAACTCCCTGATTTTAGAGTCAGAGTAGTTGAGATTCAGGGGAGCTAAGTGTTTTTCTTGGCCATATAGACAGTAATAATCATATGTCTGCTATTAATCATACTATCTTGCCAGTGCTAGACATTTGGCCAAAATCAGGGTTTAGGATCAGGGTGCTCTGGGCGATAGAAGATGAAAAAGGCTGATAAGTGCAACCACAGGATTGGGCTGGTCAGGGTGAAGAGCAAGGCACTTCAAGCTGCAAGTCACAGTGGACCTGGGTCAGGAAGTGAATCTGAAAGTCCACGTGGTGATGAGGAAACAGTGAAACAAGCGACAGTACAAAACTTCTCAATGCAGGCAGATGATAAGTTTTTATATGGAGGGTGTGTGTGTGTGTGTGTGTGTGGATGGAAACCATGTAGTCTCTGGGCTAGAAAACAGTTTCTGTCTGACAGGCATTCCTGGTGCTGTTTGCTGGCGCCCTGGTGCCCGTGGAGGCACACAGTGTCAGCCCGATGTTCCCTTGTTCGTGCATCTCAGGAAGTGAATATTCAGTGATTCAAAACTTAGGGAGGGAAGTTAGTATATGGGCCCAGCCTCCCCTTTGTTGAAAGAAAGGCCTTTACTTTGAATTGCAGAAAAGAAAAGTGAGAATTTAAAAACTCCTTTCTGGGGAGAGTGTTAGGAAACTATCTGTATTTTCACTGACCTGGAATCTGAGCAAGCATCTCTAGGTCAGATGAGTCTAATTTTCATCCTGTCTTTGGAGCAGTGTAGAATACATAGCTTCTGAGGCAACCATCCTTTAATGAAGCGTGCCAGTGCTCTTAGGTCAGAAAGCCTGGGCCTTGAAGAAACAAATATTCCCAAAAACTGTTTTCCAAAATTAATGACCACTGCAGTCAGAGAGGAGAACAACAGCCATAGGACAAAGCTTCCAGGGACAGGGCTTTCCAGGTATATTCTGAATTGCTTGTCAAGTTTTCAGCCACAGAAATTGTCATGGTATTTCATTCCATCCTTTTAATATTGTTTTCTCTCTCATATTTTATCTTTCCCCCTTAAGTTCTTCTTTCTTCCATTGCATTTCCATAAAATATCCATTTCATCTGCTGTAAAGTGTGTTGTTGCTTCATCCCTAGACTGAAAACTGGCCCTTTACCTACCACTGCTTGAGAGAAACTACTGGCTGTATGTTTTCACATCCTCTGTGGGGGAGCAGCAGCGGTGGGACCATTCCACAGGCTGTGCTCTAATTTTCTGATGTGATAGAGAGAGAGACTGACAGGTGGCACCATGAAAGGGCTGGTCACCGTAAGTGGCTATATTTTTAATATTGTATTTTATCAAAAGAATATTTTTCTTTCCCTTTAAGATGTTTCGATCAATTACAATAGCACAGAATATCCTAAGCATCTCTGCACCTCCAAAATACAATAAGCTGTCAATGAATATGATGCATTAGTCATAAATCCAAGCCCACAACGTCATTGCTATTTAAAAATTGACAGAGTGCATCATGTTTTGAAATAAAAGGCTGGAATAAAGCCTTATTAATAAAAGGACTCTTTCACTTATCAAAGCTTCAAAGTTGAGTGGTAGTTTTAACAAGTTAGTTTCCACAAAAGCTTTAACAAGATGAGTGGACTTAAAACGCTGTCAGACACAACTAAGAAAAACTTGAAAATAACTGACAAAAAAAAAAGGCCCGAGAGACTTTTATCCACTCATCCTCCCCATCGCAGATACTGTCTGACAGCACGTCTGGTCTCTCTCTGATGTTCAGTACAGGAGATTACATATCTGACACTGGGTTTTTATAGGTAAATACAAGAGTTCCTTGTTACAAAATGGTCTCTTGGGAAACTTAGAGTATTTTGCCATCACTCTCAAGAAGAAAGAAGGCTTCAAAAATGCGAATAGCCACAACTGTATACATTTTTGCACTCTCCAGCCTCTTGGTATTGGTTTGTTAAAAACTAAATTTCAGGGTGTTTTTTATTCTATTATGGCTATTTGTGGCTTTATGTATTTGGTAACACTTAGAAAAAATATTGCAAGGCCTTATGATAGCAGTAGAATAAATTTCATTGACGATCCCCACAAAAAAATTGAGGTCGATTTTTAATATTTGAATACTCTAAAATAAAATTAATTTAATGTACTTTTGGTGAAATACACTGTAGAAATATCTTGAGTCCAGACATTTTTAGGAGTGAAAATACGTGAATTTGTATGACTTCACCATGGAAAAATCCAACAGCTATTGGTTTTATTAGTTTATTAACCTAAGTGCTCATTAATTTGTATACAAAATAAAGAGGTGTCATGGAAAAATTTAATGATTTTGCTCCTCGTTTGTGCAGCATTAAGCATGCATTAAGTTCTCCCCCAACCCTGGCACTGCACTGCTATGTAGCAACAGGTTCCAGGATAATAACAACAGGGTGGTACTGAGAGAGCTCCAAGACACAGACTCCATCTAGAAAGATTTTCTAGGGAAACTCAAAGGCAGCAGGGGAGAAAAAAGCCAGAACACTGAATGAAACTGAAGCCTCTGACACCTACAGCTGCAACATACATTAAACACATACTAACCCTTAGCCAGATAAACATAAAACTTCACACTGTGGTGAAAGACCTGCTTACCTCAGTTCTTATCCCCAATACAACACTTGACTTTTAACAGAAATTACAAGACATGCTAAAAGGGAAAGAAAGTCTGAAGAGACCAAGCAAGCATCCAGACTGGGCTCAGCCAGAGTAGAGATTTCAGTGTTAGCAGGATGGGAATTTAAAATAAGGTTTTATGATAAAGACTGTGATGGAAAAATGGACAAGGATGCAAGGAGATGGAAAATGTAAGCAGAAAAGTAGAAAATCTAAGAATCAAAAGAATATGCTAAAAATCAAAGGAAAATGAAGAAAAGAGAAAAGAAGAATGCTTTAGATGACTCACTGCAGAGGAAAAATGTCAGTGAACTCTGAACTCAAAGATGTGAAAATAGAAACCTTTGATATTGAAATACAAAGAGAAGAAACGAATGGAACAGAATATTTAAGATCTGTGAGATGACTATAAAAGGTATAATGCCATGTAAAAGGTGGAGTCCCCTGGTGGCTTAGCAGGTTAAGGATAAGGCGTTGTCGCTTCTGTGTCTGAGGTCACTGCTGTGGTGTGGGTTTGATCCCTGAACCTAGAACTTTTGCATGCCCGGTATTGGCCAAGGGCAAGAAAAAAGAGTGAGAGAGAGAAAGAAAAAAGAAATAAATAAAGGAAATAAGTATTTGAAAATAATACTGGCTGAGAAATTTCCAAAACCAAACCATAGACCCAGGAATTTCAGAGAACACCAAGCATGATAGGCATCAAAAAACAACAACAAAAAAATCCCAAAAAACGCTACATCTAGGCATATCATAGTCAATCCATGCTAAACCAGAGACAAAGAGAAGATCTTGAAAGAAGCCAGGGATTGGGATTAAGGGGTCAGTGAAAACTTACCTACAGAGGGAAAAGGGAAGAATTACATCAGACTCTTTTTAAAAACCATGTAAGCAAGGAGAGAGTGCAGTGAAACATTTTACATAACAAAGAAAAAAAGTGTGAACCTAGAATCTTGTAATAAGTTAAATGATCCTTCAAAATGAAGGAGAAATGAAAACATTTTCAAACAAAAACCGAGGGAAGTTACCTCTAGATCTATCACGTAACAAATGTTAAAAGAAATTCTTCAGAGAAAGAAAATGGTTTAGGTCAGAAATTCAGGTCTACATTAAAAAAAAAAAAAGGCGAGATGAATAATAGAGAAGGAATAAAAGAAGGAATATAAGTAGTGAAAATGTACACCCTGGTTTTGCTCCTGAATTTAAGGGAAACATTCACTATTTTACTGTTTCAGGGTTTTTTTTTGTGTGTGTGTTTTTGTTGTTGTTGTTCTTTTTAGGGCCCCACCATGGCACATGGAGGTTCCCTGGCTAGGAGTTGTATCGGACCTGCAGCTGCCGTCCTACACCACAGCCACAGCAGTGCTGGATCCAGCCACATCTTCGACCTACACACACCACAGCTCACGGCAACGCCGGATCCTTAACCCGCTGAGCGAGGCCGGGGATCAAACCTGTGTCCTCATGGATGCTAGTCAGATTCATTTCCGCTGAGCCACACAGGAACTCCAGTATTTTCCAGTTAAATATTACAGTAACTATAGTTGTTTGTAGATATCTTTGTCATACTAACATTTTCTTCTATTCAGTATTCTAAAAGCTTTCAGTAATAGATGAATGCTGAACTTTGTCCAGAAAATTTTCTGCATATGTTGAGATATCATTGTTTTTCTCCTTTATTTTCTTAATACGGTAAATTTTACTAATGGTCTTTTTAAGTGCCAAACTAATCTTATATTCTTGGAACAAATTCTACTTTGTAGTAAGTTATTTTTCTTTGAATATATTACTTTTTTTCACTTTTTAAATTTTTTTATTGAATTTTGCAACTGTTTCATGATGTATTATTTTCTTTGCTTTTTGCTGTTTTTGACTTATGTATTAGTTCCCTAAGATTGCTGTAACAAAATACCTTGAACTGAACTGAGTTGCTTAAAACCACAGAACTTTATTGTCTCACAAATCTGGAGTCTAAAAGTCCAAAACTGATGTATCATCAAGGACATGCTCTCTCTGAATCAGTAAGAATAATCCTTCCTTGTCTCTTCTTTGTTTCTGGTGGGTTGCTGGAAACCCTTGAAGTTCCTTGACCTGAAGGCTGTGCAGTTCTGTCTCCTCCCCTCCAGTCACGTGATCGTCTTTTCTCATAGGTCTGTATCTTCTCTTCTTAAACGGAGACCAGTCCCGTGAACTAGAGACTGCTGTAATCAGTAAGACCTCAGAATAACTTGATACCATCTGCGAAGACCCTATTTCTAAATAAGATCACATGCGAAGGTATTAGGGATTAGAACTTCAACATATCTTTTGAGGGGTGTGAAGCCATCCTTAATAATCTTGTTTCCAACATCAGTTGTTATTCGACTTTCATAAAATGAGTTGGGAAGTTTTCTTCTCTGTTTTTATGAACAATATGGTATATGGTTGCTATCAGTTCTTTCATAAATATTTGCACGAACTCAGCTGTGAAAGCATATGGGCTTCAAGTTTTCTTTGCAGTAATGTTTCTAACAAATTTAATTTCTTTAATTGGTAGAGGGCAATTCTGTGTCAATTGCAGTTACGTTGTGTTTTTTCAAGAGTGTCAGATTTCTTGGCAGAGAGCTGTTCATGAAAATCTGTTTATTACCTTTTATTGGATGTAGGATGATCAGCATTCATATCCTTTCTTTTATTTCTGACATAGGTAACTTTTGCTCTCTCGCTGCCTCTCTTTCATTTTGTTTTGCTGATGTGCATGTTCTAAGAATCAGCTTTCTCTTTGTCATTTCTGTTATGATTGTTCTATTTATTCTTGTTCTGCTCTCACCTCTTTTATTTCCTTCTTTCTAATTGCATCCAGTTTAAATTACTCAACTTCTTCTAACTTTTTATGATAGATGATTTATTTGTACCCTTTTATTTTAAAATATCAGCATTTATGTCTATGTTTCTCTCTAATCTCAATGTAGATACATTGAGTTTTTTTGTTTTTTTTGTTTTTTGTCTTTTTGTGTTTTTAGGGCCACACCCAGGGTTCCCAGGCTAGGAGTCTAATCGGGAGCTGTAGCCACTGGCCTACACCACAGCCCCAGCAACGCCAGATTTGAGCCATGTCTGTGACCTGCACCACAGCTCACGGCAACACCAGATCCTTAACCCACTGAGTGAGGCCAGGGATCGAACCGGAAACCTCATGGTTCCTGGTCAGATTCATTTCCAGTGCCACAATGGGAACTCCGATATACTGAGATTTTAATATAATTAATTTCAGACTATTTTATGATTACCCCGTGATTGCTTTTTTGACTCATGTATGAACTAGAGATTGGCACTTAGCATCTGCCTCTACAAGGACTGACTCATCAGCAGCCCCATACTTATCAGGAATTTATATCTTCCTGATATATATATCTTGCATCCCCTGAAAGAGCTTAGGGTGGAGACCAGGAGTGAGGTGCTCTGTGCGCTGGGAAACCGGGCAGAGCAGGTCTTCACATAGTTCAGTATTTTCAGGAGAAGATCTTATGAGCCCAGTTCTTGCATCTCCTTGTATCTAGAAAAGCACTAAAATCCTTCATGGTGATGTCTGCCCCTCGTGACTACTTTGAAATGTGTGCTTGGTTACATGGACCTCCCGCTTTCACCAAAATCACATGTATAGTGACATCCCCCCGCCTCTTTGGAGCCTTATTTCAGGGCTGTTTGAAATGCTGCCTCTTGAGCTGTAGTCTTCATTTTGCCCCATTTAAGTTGATTCATGAGTTATTTACAAATGACTTTAAAAATTTTCAAACATATGGGTCATTACTAAATGTTTTTTGTAATTAATTATTATTTTAATACCATCATTTTCAGAGAATATACTTGCTAACATTTCTCTGTGAAATTATTGAAACTGATGCATATGGCTGTTGTGATGAAAACTCTGTGTGCAGAATAAATATTCTGCATTTTTGGGGTATATTATTTTATAATAGTTAGAGTAATTGACCATGGTTACACCTTCCATAGCCTTACTGTTTTTTTGTCTAGTTATCAATTCCAGAGAGATATTTGTTAAAATCTACTGTTCTTTTTAATTTAGCTCTTCTGCTTTAAGTTCTGTGAGCTTTTGATTTATTTATTTTTTATGTTATTAGGTATTTACCTGATTTATACTTAGCAGGAATTTATATCTTCTTGATATTTGAAACTTTTATCATCTTTGGTAATAGCCTTTTCTTGATACCTAATACTCCCTCTATTTTTAGGACCTAGTATTTTCTTATATTTACTGTTGTTTGATACTTTTTTTTATCATTTTCATTTATTCTATCAGTTTTTTAGATTCAAAATATGACCCTATACAGAGCATATACTTGGGTTTTAATCCAATCTAATTTGATTTTAATCCAATCTAACTTGCTCTCTCTTGAAGTATTTATATTCTTAATTGTAAGCAAAATTAATATAAATTGTGGAATTGAGGTTTATTTTACTATTTCCTATTTGCCCAATCCCCCTTACAGATACTTCTGCCCTGCCGTTGGATTCTTTTTTTATTTTTCTAGTGGTTTTTGAAAAACTGTTTTAGTTTATTTCTTCTCTTGACGTTTTAGCTATACCTCTTTACATTTTTAGTGATATCTCAAGGGATTAAAAATGCATCCTTGGAATATAGCCAGTATCTTGCAATAACTTTAAATGGAGTATAATCTATAAAATACTGAATCACTCTAATATAGTATTGTAAATCAACAGTACTTTAATTAAAACACTTTTAAAAATACATCCTTTACCTGTCACAGTCACCCTTGATCTATTACATAAAATATAAAAGCCTTGTTACAGGCATGTTCAGTTACTCTCATCCTTGGTGTAGTGGTGTAGTGGTTTCCTGTGTATTACCTCTACACACATTACAGACAATACAACTCAGGGTTGTTTTTACAGGTTTGCATGACCCTCATTTCTTCCTCTATCTAATTTTCTGTTTGATGTCATTTTTTCTTATCTTAAATATCCTATTTGATGTTACGTTCAGTTCACATTTGATGGATGGAAATTTATATTTTATTTATTTACAGAATGTTTTATCTTGTCTTCATATGAAAGATAGTTTTACTAGATATGGAATTCTGGGTAGGAGTTTGAGTTTGTGGTGGCTGTTTTCGTTTCTACAAATTGGATTTCATCAAAATAAAAAATTCTGCCTCACAAAACACCCTGTTAAATAAATGATAAGACAAGCTACATCCTAGGAGAAATATGTGCAAACTGCAGTTCTACAGCAAATTGTTTATAGAATATTTTAAAAACTCAAAACTCAACAGTTGCATAATTAGGAAGTGGGCAGAATACAGATTATTTCACTGAGGTGAATTGTTTTTCTCAAGATTCTCCAGAGAAACAGAAACAGTAGAATGAATCTATGTATAAAGAGAGTGAGAAAGAGAGAGAGGGCTATTTTAAAGAATTGGCTTATGTGATTTGGGGGCATGGCAAATCCAAACACAGTCTGCAGGGCAGTCTGGTGGACTGCAGACCCAGGGAAGAGGTGATGTTGCAGCTGGAATCCAAAGTCAATCTGGAAGCAGAATTCTGTCCTCCTCAGGAGACCTTTTTTTTTTTTTTTTTTTTCCCCAAACTTCAACTAGATAGAAAAGGTCCATCTGCATTATGAAGGGTAATTTGCTTCTCTCAAAGTCTACTAATTTAAATTCTAATCTCACCTAAAAATACCTTCACAGGGAGTTCCCGTCGTGGCGCAGTGGTTAACGAATCCGACTAGGAACCATGAGGTTGCGGGTTCGGTCCCTGCCCTTGCTCAGTGGGTTAACGATCCGGCGTTGCCGTGAGCTGTGGTGTAGGTTGCAGACACGGCTCGGATCCCGCGTTGCTGTGGCTCTGGCGTAGGCCGGCGGCTACAGCTCCGATTGGACCCCTAGCCAGGGAACCTCCATATGCTGCGGGAGCGGCCCAAGAAATAGCAAAAAAAAAAAAAAAAAAAAAGACAAAAAAAAAAAATACCTTCACAGTGTTATCTGGACTGGTCTTTGATCCAGTATCTTGGTACCATGGCCTAGTCGAGTTGATACTAAAATTAACAACCACAGGTCCCTGCACATGGCAAACACACACTTGAAAGATATTCAGCATTAGCCATTAAATAAATACACATGAAAAGGATGATTTTCTGTCCAATTTTTTATCAGAATGACTAAAATTCTTTTAAAACGATACGAAATGTTGGATAGGATGCAGTGAAATTGAATCATTTTTACATTGCACATGGGAATGGAAAGTGGTATAGCCACTGGAAAATAGCTTGATAGTTTCTTAAAAATTGAACATGTAACTATCATGTGATCTGCCCATTGCACATTTATCCCAGATAAATAAAAACTTACATTCACACAAAAATATGTCATAAATATTTATAGCACATTCATTCATAATAGCCAAAATCTGGAATCATTTCAAATGACCTTCAGCAAATAAATGATTAAAAAAACTGCCAAAGGCATACACCTTCAACTATTTGATACATCTAGAACTCCTATTAAATCTCCATAAAATTATGCTGCATTTAAAAAAAAATTCTAAATAGTTACATACTGTGCTATTCCATTTATATATATAACATTTCTTGAAATAATGAAATAATAGAATGGAAAAAGTGATTATAGATAGTAGGGCCTACGGAGAGAGTAGGAGCAGGAGGGAAGTGAGGTCTGTGAGCCTATAACACAGTAGCCACAGCGACCCTTAGGTGATGGAAAGATTTTCTGCCTTTTCTGTAGCAATGTCAATATCCTGGTTAGAGTATGTGTTACAGTTTTGCAAGATGTTACCTTTGTCAATATCCTGGTTAGAGTATGTGTTACAGTTTTGCAAGATGTTACCTTTGGAGAAAACTGTGTAAATGGTAGGGCCATCTCTGTCTTATTTCTTACAACTGCATGTGAATATACAATTATTCCAAAATAAAATGTTTAATTAAAAAATCAGTTAAGACTAATGATAGTCTGTCGTAACAGGAAATAAAATTAATTACAAAAGCACTTTGTGAGACAAATCTATATGTATTGATATAGAAACCTTGCTGTAAAACCTATTACAAATCAATTGTACAGAATAAAAAGCAAAAACCCATGACTTTTTCTATATATGTTACACTTAAAGTAAAAATGTATGAGAATATTTTGAAAAGGTACTACAAGCTTACCCGTGAGACTGTAAAGGTGATATCCTTAGTGAGAAGAGTTTTTTTCTCAGTCCATCTATGTTTTGGGGTGTTGTTTTGAATAAACAAAGTCCCCAAGAGATGTGACACATCTACTCACCTGGTTCTTTCAATTTTATGTGTTCTGTGTTTGGTTGGTTGGTAGTTTGGATTTTTAGGTTTTGTGTTTTTGAAGGTTTTCGTATGTTGATCTGCTGAGTCAGTGTTTCTGAAACAGCAAATTTGGTGATCGGTGCCAGAGACCAATGATTCTGTTTATCTTCTTCCTTTCTTTCTTAGCTCTTATTTGCACAGTGCCACACTCATTCCTACCTTGTATACACCTGAGTAGTGATGGAAAGGAATATATATATAAATGAGTCCACATTGCCTGATGCAGATCAGATTTACCAGACTGCTAAGAAATCCCGAATACACAGACCGAACTAATAAGTAAGGGGCTCTTTGGTCTCATATTTACCATTTCTCTTTGAGTAGCAGAAGTTGTGCCCTTCACTTTTGAACAAAGGCATTAGGAAATATATCTGTTAATATATCAGGGTCAAATTAGGATTAGGATTCTGTCTCCATTTTGATGTTTTACTGCTGTCATCATTACCTCTTTCCTTTCTTTTTTCCAAATGTGGAATGAGATACAGTAAGGTACCACTCTACTCTTAGGGGAGTTTTTAGGTATAAAATAGAAGGCAGCAGGTAATCTTTAATCATTGAAAGTGTTGCCTTGTGTAAATTGTACATGGTTGTAATATTTGTGGCCCTGAAGTATCCCACAGTGAACATGGAAGTTCTAGCCAAATAAACAATAAATTCACGTATAATTAAGTTCTGGGCACTTAGAATTGACTCAGCAAAATGGTATCACATGGAACTCCTTCCTACCTAGTGAAAATAGCCAACACAATCCAAAATAAAGTAAAACAAAGCCTACAGGAATAAAGTGCTATCATAGACACTTACAAAGGGAAGGGGCCCTTGTGCCTATTGCCTTTCCCTTTAGCAACCCAGTTTGGTCACTGCTCCATCCTGATGAGAGATGAATGGTGCCCAACAATAGATTATAACATAAATCCATGACACTTGTTATTAAGGATCCTCTTCCAGTAGTATTAAAACTGTTGACTTTACCCAACCAATGTCTAGAAACTAGTTTGCTATTTTGTATCTCCCTGATACATTCTTTTCAGTGCCTATTTCAACATCTCTCTCCACTTTCAGTTTGCCTTCACTTTCAGAGAGACACAGTATATATTTTATGTAGCTACCCATTTCCAGTATTGTACACATGCTTTACTGGCAAGATGTTAACCACGTTCAGCATTCTCTCAGATCAGAAGGTTTCTGACCTTTCCACATCCTTGCCAACCCATCTTTAGGTTGTTTTTGGTTTGTTTGTTTGATAATACCCATCCTAACTGGTATGAACTTGTATCTTATTGTGGTTTTGATTTATACTTCTGTGATGGTTTATGATGTTGAGCCTTTCATAAGCCTGTTAGTCACTTTTTTTTGTCCTCTTTGAAAAAATGTCTGTTTAAGTACCTTGTTTATTTTTAATTAGATTGTTTGAGGTATTTTCTTTTGCTTTTGAGTTGCAAGAGTTCCTTATATATTTTAAATTTCAGCCCCTCATCAGATACATGATTTGCAAATATATTCTTCTTTTCCATAGATTGCCTTTCAGTCTGTCCATCATTTTCTTTTCTGTGTAGTCTTTTTTGTTCAATGTAGTCCTTGTCACATTTTGCTTCTTTTACTTAATAAAAAGAGCAGAATAGAAACATTAAAAATAAACCTATACATGCATGATCAGCAGATCTCTGACAAGGTTTCAAGAATATGCAATGGAGAAAGGATAGTCTTTCCAACAAATTGTTTTGAGCAAACTGGCTATTCAAAGGAAAAATACTTTAAAAAAAAAAAAAGAGTGAACCTAGACTACCAACTTAAAATGGATTAAATATTTAAACATAAGACCTGAAATTGTAAAACTAAAATGAAGCATAGAGGAGAAGCTCCATGATATTGGGCTTGGCATTGATTTTTTGGATGTGACACCAAAGGCCTAAACAACAAAAATTACTATCACATTTTTAAAAATTATTTTCATCATCTAGCCTTTCTAGGAATGTAAGTGTTATCCAAAAAAGGCATCATAATTGTCTAATTTATATGATATAACATTCTTTTATGAAGTTAAGAGTGATTGCATACCTTTTGTTATTATTACAGTTGCTAGAATATTCCATGATTTCCTGGTGATAAGATGGTATAGTAGGCAGAATAAACCTGGGAGTATGTTTACTTACATGGCAAAGGGGCTTTGCACGTCAATAACTTAGAGATGGAGAGATTGTTTTGAATTGTTCTGGTGAACCCAGTGCAATCACAAGTCTCTGTAGAAGGTTGGCATGAGGATTCGGATTAGTATAGAAATGGGGAGAGCATTTCAAATACAGAAAAACTGGGAAGTAAATTCCCCTACCTTCTACAAAAGGGACACAGTACTGGCAGCACAGTATGTTGTTCTAAATCATTTAATTTTAAGTCAGTATGTTTGTGCTCAGTTGTTACAGCAGCAGTAAGAGACTAATGCATATGGTAAGTCAAAATCATTTTGATAGACTAAGAAAATAGATTTTCCTGTTCTATCATCAGCAAAACAGAAAAAAATAATGAAAGTATTTGAGCTTATGCACTTGAGTTTTAAGTTTTCTTGCTTTTATGCGAGACTTCTCTACTAAATACTCTTTTTTTCACTTGGTTTCCACTGTTTTTGTCATTGATATTTCAGTTGTAACAAGGTTTTATTATGGCAAAGACCTCGATATCCTTTAGAGACATCTTAAAGGTCATTGGATGCTTACAGTATGCTCAAGTACTCTTCCTGCAAGTCCCTTTGTAACTCCTGTTTATTCAACAAGTGAATGTTTGATCTATTCTGTTGATTGATGTCTTGCTTTGCTAAAAATGTGAGAACGGGATATTCTCTTTCAGGAATGTAACTTAATATTACACAGAGATTACTTTTCCAAACCTAATTGCAGTGTGATTTTCTCTGTGTAACTCTAGATCGGTATCTATAATTTCTGTATTCATTGATCAAAAACGTAAGCTTTTGTTTAGGGAAGTTAGAAACAATAATGCAAGTGAACATTTTATTCTTTATGAAACAAATACACTTTGATTATTATCTCATTCAAACAAATATGCAGGGAGTATGGAGATTTAATGCAAATATAATGGCAACATTTTCTTTCTTTTATGAATAAATCCTGGTTTCAGGCAAAGTCAAATTGCTTATAGCAGCACTGTTTAGTAACAATTTAATGCCATCAACATATGTGATTTAAAAATTTCCAGTCATTTAAAAAAAGTAAAGAGGAGTGAGTAAAAATAATTTTAATGATACTTTAGCCTATTTCCAAAATATTGTCATTTAACAATTAATCTATGTGGTACTATCAATATATTTTACTTTTTAATACAAAGTCTTCAAGATTGAAGTGCATTTTATACTTAGAGAGCATCTCAATTTGAATGAGGCATATTTTAAGTTCTCAAGAGCTAATAAAATCTACATTGGATGACACGTGTGTGTAGGAATAGTAATTTTTAAGAAAAGAATATTACGCTATAATAATTTTAATATCTATAACTAAAAGTCTAGATGTTTGAGTCATATTAACATTGTTCCATTGAATATAAAGTCCTTCAAACATTTTCTTCACTTGTTTAATCCATTTTTAGCCAAGAAGATGCTTCCTCCAAGTACTTGACAGGAAAACACCATTCTCATGGCTACATCATGTTAAAAAAATGGAACACAGGAGTTCTCCTGTGACACAGTGGTTTAATGATCTGGCTTTCTCACTGCTGTGGCTGTGGTCATTGCTGTGGCTTGGGTTTGATCCCTGGCCCAGGAACCTCCACACCATGGGTGTGGCCAAAACAAACCAAAAAAACCCCACAAGAACACAAGCAACCCTAACACAGATTCAGTGTAATAAAACAATGAGATAGGCTTAAAAAAATAAAGATTGGGTAATTAGGAAGCGTAGCATTTCCATAGTAATTAGTTAATTGTGGCAAATACTTTACGCAGACTAATACTTTGGTATATTTTTATTCAAATACCTTAATGTTTTTATACTTAAGCAGTTGGTAATTTGAGAATGTTACTTTAGGTAAAAAGAAAAAAGAGAGATAATCTTATTATTAGAATACCACTCTTCTACCACAGAGAATGGGCCAAATGAACTCTACACATTAAAGAAATATTATTTGATTAAGATCATTTGAAAAAAGCAAAAAAGAAATCTAATCTGGGGAGTTCCCATTGTGGCTTAGTGGTAACGAATCCTAGTAGGATCCGTGAGGATGCGGGCTTCATCCCTGGCCTCACTCAGTGGGTCAAGGATCTGGTGTCGCCCTGAGCTGTGGTGTAGGTCGTACAGTGGCTCAGATCTCAGATCCTGCATTGCTGTGGCTGTGGTGTAGGCCAGCAGCTACAGCTCTGATTTGACCCCTAGCCTGGAAACTTCCACATGCCATGGGTGAGGCCCTAAAAGGACAAAAAATAAGGAAGAAGGGAGGGCAGGAAGGATGGAAGGAGGGAGAGAAGAAAGAAAGAAAAAGAAAGAGAAAGAAAGAGAGAGAGAAAGAAAGGGAGAAAGAAAGAAAGGGTGAAAGAAAGGGAAGAAAGGAAGGAAGAAAAAAAAGAAAGAAAGGAAGGAAGGAAGGAAGGAAGAGAGAAAGAAAGAAAGAAAGAAAGAAAGAAAGAAAGAAAAAGAAAGAGAGAGAGAAAGAAAGGGAGAAAGAAAGAAAGGGTGAAAGAAAGGGAAGGAAGGAAGAAAAAAAGAAAGGAAGGAAGGAAGGAAGGAAGAAAGAAAGAAAGAAAGAAAGAAAGAAAGAAAGAGAAAGAAAGAAAGAAAAAGAAAGAGAGAAAGAAAGGGAGAAAGAAAGAAAGGGTGAAAGAAAGGCAAGGAAGGGAGAAAGAAAAGAAAAAGAAAGAAGAAAAGAAAGAAAGAAAGAAAAAGAAATCTGATCTGCTGTAACATAGGAAAATATTGTAGCTGCAACATTCTTCATTTTTAATATTTTGAAGTGGTATAAAACTTTACTGCACTCTCTTGACAAAAGATATCAAATCCATTTTGTAGGTTTGAAAGTTGCCTTGAAATTTTATCACTGTTGATATACATTTATTGAAAAAGTCCTTCCTAGAAAAAACTCCATTTAGGCAGTTTATTAATTCCTGTTTCATTGACACATTTTTGGGCTTGTATATTTTTCTGTAAAAATAAAATTAAGTGTGGTCTATTTGAGTCTGTGTCATATTTTTCATGTGAATTCTTTCATTTGTTATTTTTATTGGACCCATTATTACTACAAAACCCAAATTTATAGGGCAAATATTGTCAAAAGAATTAACTCTTTCTTCATTTTTTTTTTCTAAAACATAATATTTGGATCCTAAAATCATATCATTTCAACTTATGTTTGTTTTTTTGGGTTTTTTTGTTTTTTGTTTGTTTGTTTCTTTTTTTGTCTTTTTGTCTTTTGTAGAGCCACACCCGTGGTATATGGAAGTTCCCAGGCTAGGGGTCTAATCGGAGCGATAGCCGCTGGCCTACACCACAGCCACAGCAGTGCCAGATCTGAGCCGAGTCTGCAACCTACACCACAGCTCACAGCAACACTGGATCCTTAACTCACTGAGCAAGGCCAGGGATCGAACCTGCAACCTCATGGTTCCTAGTTGAATTCGTTAACCCCTGAGCCACAACAGGAACTCCCATCATTTCATCTTAAGTTAATTGTTACTACGAAATGATGTTTCTGAGACAGTGTTTATTATTTAAATGTTATTATATTAACTGGCAGGTCAGCAGGATCTGATGGCTTATCAACCTTCAGCTTATTAGAGGAAAATAATAGAATAGAGTAATTACCTTAAAAAGAGAATGTGAATATATTTATAAATAATAAATTATCTGTCATAAATATATAATTAATTAAATTATACTTAATAAGTATTATGCAGTGTCATAAAATAACATTTTCTCTCTCTTTGAGCTCACAGAGGCTGCATGATTAGTAAAGGATTGAGCACAGAGACTACGTTATTAGGAAAGGATTTTGAGATTACCTCATACTTCTCTTTCAGGAAGAACTCTTCCAAATACTATATTATTTCAGAAATGTAGGAAAATGCTAAATTTTTCAAGAAACCACATAGCTGTTTTCTTTGTTGGAGGCCCTCAAACTGATAATTTGCAAGCTAAGGTAAATCCCTGGAAAAAGTGTTAGCATTTCTATTCCTTAAAGAAATAGATAGAATGTCTATAAGTCTGAAAGAAAAGTGACATTAAATTATTTCGTTAGTTCCACAGAGGTTTATTGTTATTCAATTTAGAAATAACCTTTGGGCAGTGAGGAATTGGTTTCCGTGTTTAGTATGTAAAAGTTGGAAGGCAATAAAAGAGATTTGCATTAAATTTTTTATACTTTGGAACGTTTGCTCTCTGGAGATTTTGATAGCAGAATTTATCAAATCTTTTACACTGAAGAAAATAGATTCTTTTCTTCTCTTTAAAAAAGTATAGGTTTTAAAAATCACATACACCAAAAATGCTTCTGGATTTGCACATAAAGTGAAGAGAAACTCTGTGCTTCTTTCAGAGTCTTAAAATCAGTGTAAGTTTCCTAAGTAATTTTGAAGCAGTGAGCTGCTCCTGAACAACAGAGAGAAATACTTGTAATAGGAAAAAAATCATTGATCTGGAGTAAGTAGCCTAAGAAAGCTAGGAGCCTTCTGGCAAATCCCGCTAGCCTCTGTGCCAGAGCAGACGCTGCTGTACTGCCAAGTCATCTTCAGTCAAGAAAAATATTGAAGAGTGAAGACGCTGAGGTTTTTATCTCAATCTATAAGTGTTTGTGTAATTTTTTAGTGGGTACAAAAATGAAAAACCTTGAGCAAGAAAAGAATTAACTCCTATTACACTGAGAAATAGAAATAAGTACTAATCCTTCTTTTCAACACCTTGTGACAGTTGGGTATATTCTATTTGAATATTTATCAAAAATATTTTTAAAACTTATTTCTACATAATTATATAATAATACTATTATATTTCTATATAGTTACTATTGTATATGAGTGTGTAAAATGTGTATATATACATATATAAATTATTAGTTTTGATTTCTTTAATTTTTAAAAATCACAACATAATGTTATATACAAACATAAAGTAAAAATTACAAATTTCAGGAAAGAAATGTTACAGCAATTTAGCATCCAAGAAAACAACATTCTTCAATTGTAAACCTCTATTATTCTTTTTGCCATAATGCAGATTATAAGGCTTTTCTTTACCGTATAATTATTAAGCTTAAGTCTACATCAGTGTTGCCACATATGAGAGTAAGCATCAGCTAATGAACTGATGTGATTCAAGTGAGTTCCCCATTTTCTACTGTGTACTAATAAGGGGACAAGTATGATTCCAGAATTCCAGTAATTTCTGTTATTTTGCTTGTAGAAATCCACATCAAACCTGGAGACTAAATACTTTAGTACAATCAGCTATAATTGCACTGCATTAATCATTTCATCTCATGTTTCTCAAAAGGGATCTTAATCTAATGCTGACTCTCTCTGGTTTCTACTTTTTCTGATGTTACTATTTCTACCCCCAAATTTGGGAATGTGTTTTGGTTTGTTGTTTCCTAGATAATCTTTGTGCACACTTTGTGACCAATTTTTAGTACAGTTTAAATGATTGATGTATTTTTTAATAACTGGTGAAAATCAAAGTTCTGCCAATATTTTCACTATTTTTGTTTACTGCTTTATTTTTTGTTCTTGAGATTTCTTTGTTTTTTTCTACTTTGTGATGTTTTTCTTTTAGCTCTTTATGTTTTCTAATGATTTATGAAGTAGAAATTATAAGCTAGTTTCTTGTGTTTTCTTTTATGTATTCTAATATTTAGACAATGTGGTAACTATTAATGTCTATTATGAAATTTGATTCATTTGTCCATTAATCTGTTCATTCATTCTAAAACATTTATTGACATCTGATATTTGCATATCTTCTTGCTAGGTAATAAAAATATCATATGTCAACATAAGGGCTTTATTATATCATGACATTAAAATAATAAAAAAAGATTGATTCCATTGATAAAACCAAAACATAACAAAAAACTAAGCTCGTTCTTTCATCATGCCAATGGAAAATACAAATACTTTATTAAATACAAAAATCAAACATAGCTGCAATGACATCCAAATATATAAAAGATATGTCTCTTTAGAAACATTAAGTGATAAAGAATTTTCCCACCCTAATGGGTTAATTTCTAATTAATAGCTCATATGTTCACTCTAATAATTAATTTTGTGCATTAGGATTCTAGTCTTCCAGTCTCTTTTTTTTTCTTTTTTTTTAAGTTTTATTGATGTAGAGTTGATTTACAATGTTTTTGTAATTTATGCTGTGCAACAAAGTGATTCAGAAATACACATACACCTATCCATTCTTTTCAGTTTCTTTCCCCATGTAGATTATCACAGAATATTGGGTAGAGTGCCCTGTGCCATGCTTCCAGTCTCTTTATAGAAGATGTTTGGCTCTGGTCCCACAGGTGCTTTTTTTAGTCTCCCGGAGTCAGAGAGATTGAACAGAGAGAAAGAAAGGAGGAATATCAGGATGGGATATTACCTTCTTTATATTTTCCATATCAACTATTGGAAAGAATTATCCTATTGCAAACTAACCATTTGTTAACTGATTTTTAGTAACTTGTAAAGAAATATTTGTTTCACCTATGCAAAACGGTGCTTCATTCCAACCTTAAATGGAACTCCATGTAGGGAAGAATTATTTATCCTCCAAGTCATGTTTAATAATTTTTAGTCACTTATGATAACATGTTGAAATATGCTAGATAAACACATGCCGGTGAATGAATACTAAAATACAAAGGAAGATTTGAAAAAAAAAAAATGTTTTAACCTTTAAAAAAAGAGTTTAACAAAAGTAGTGCTGTCTTTATTCTGTTTTACCTCCTATTTTCTATGTACTCACACTTTGGATGCTTTTAAAGTGTTCTCTAGCCACCAAGTAATCTTACCCAGGTTTGCTTATTTTTTTAATGTGTCATCCCGTGTGTGTTTGTATGCACGTGCATGCATACATGTGCATGGGTGTGTGTTTCTCTTATTTGCCCTCACATTCAGCCTGTGGATTTTCTTAATTTTATTTTTGTAAATATATTTAATTAGAAAATTATTTCTGTGTTTTATTTGGAGCTGGTGTCATTTTGGAAAGTGATTTTCTTTTCTGACAAATGACCTTAGTTTTATTCAAGTCCTCATTTCCTTGATTCAGAGGAGTTTTGAATTATGCATCTTTTAGGCATCCCGACAGGACTTTTGGGAAATTGATCTGCAGATCAATATCCCTGAAGTCATTAGAACTTTTCTTCTTATTGCTACATATGAATTCTTGTTTATTGTCTGATACTCATGCAAGTATTTGTAACTTTAAACCACAGAAAGCCAAAATCGTTCAATTTAGCACTGTGTCTACGAAAGAAAACAACTCTTTAAACTTCATTTTTATCCAGTAAAACATGTACCTGTTCCCACTAATCAGGAAATATGACTTTTTAGGTGAACTAAACTAATAATTATGTTTATATTGATTTGAATTTATTATAAGTATTTTCATATTAAGTTCAACTTTTAAAAGTGGGAAATTTTTGGAAATTTTATTGTTAACTACTCTTTGAAAATATATGTAAAATCAACAAAACTAATCAGAGATATAGCTGGTTTATATGGAAATAGAAATGTCTAGCGTGTTTCAATGGATATAATTCATTATATTATCTGCATTTATAAATACATCAGAAACCTTTCAATGAGGTAGTAATTTAAGCTATGAATTTTTAACTAAGATGTATTAGAAAAATTATACTGATATTCAAAAAATTGCCAAGATAAAAACATATTAAATTAGTGATTGGCTAAAGTGATTTTAGTATCAAAGACACTACACCAATTAGTAATGTAACCAAGAACTGGAATATCATTCATCAAAAGTAGTTAATATGTATATGGTTCGGAATTATTTAATTGTTGCAGTATTAAACTGTGACTTGATAATGGTAGATTCTGAGTTGAGTTACAAGGAGAATAAATGGTGTGTATGAAGTATATTTTTTAAAGTAAATTAATCAATTTTAAATATAAGAAACATTAAAAGCAGTAATATACATAAGTATACTTTTATAGATACATATTAGAATAAAAGACAATCACATGCTATCCTTATTACTGATACCAGGCTGTCTTCCCACCTTAGGGTCCAAGCTAGGCTAATATTCAAAAGTTTTATGGTCAGACAATATTTATTGAGTATAAGTTCTCAGATTTGCAGGATAAAGTCTCTTTCACCATCTCTTTGTAATTTATTAAATTTATGAGGGATTTTAATATTACTTTTTAAAAATCTACTTTAACTACCTGTTCTAATCTATAAATGCATCATTTTATACTTACTACAAGCTTCTGATAAAAGGATTTTTTTTTCATTCCAGGAAAGAATTTAAGTTGGACTATTAGTTCCCCACATATCTGCGATTCTTCCAGAATGTCTGATTTTATGCTTAAACATGTCTGTATGCTTTCTGCTTTTTTTAGGATATGTTTAATTTCTTTTCATATTTGATTTTTTTCAATCTCTATTTATTACTCTGTCTCGGTTAAAGTCCAATTTAAAAGGATGTTTTCTCCTATAAGTTCCACCCTTATGACAAAGTTTTTATTTTTTCCTATTCAGTACTCTTTAATTCAACTAACAGATACCTATCGCTTCATCAAAAAGTACTCTGGAGTATTTCTTCCTGAATCATTACACTATTTACACTAATATCAAAAACAGCTAGGCTTTAGTTCCCATGTTTGGTTTGCTTTGAATCACCAAACGTGATTAGCATAGCCCCTGTAGCAAGAAGAATAGCCATAGGGACCCTTTGGGTCACTAGAATTGAAAGTCCTGAAATTGATAATTATTCAGTATTCAGACAACTAAAATAATTTCCAGATAGCTTGAATGGAATTTGGAAAACCCATTAATAAATTATTGAACCAAATCAAATTTTAGTATGCCATTTTTCTTATTTGTAACAGAATTCTCATAATTTGACTCAACATGCTTGAATAAAATATTAAATATTATTTCCCCCCAAAAGTGAATGTTTTTTACTGCTGAAGGACTCCAGGCAACATGCAGAATGAAGTCTCACATTACCACCGATATAAATGCTCTGAAAATATCACCGATCATGCTATAGTTCCTAATAGAGCCAACCTAGAAGGAGATTGTTGACAGTTGACATTCCTGTCACTCCTAAGATAAACCTATCTGAAAAGAGAGAAGAAATAAAAAGAGATTATCAGGCCCAACAACCTATTGCCTGTCTCAGTATCTCACTCTGTCTTTTACAGCGTATTTTCACCTTAGGTTTGTTTAATGCAAAAAGTATTATGTTCAGAGTTCCCGTCGTGGCGCAGTGGTTAATGAATCCGACTAGGAACCATGAGGTTTCGGGTTGGATCCCTGGCCTTGCTCAGTGGGTTAAGGATCTGGCGTTGCCGTGAGCTGTGGTGTAGGTCGCAGACGTGGCTTGGATCCCATGTTGATGTGGCTCTGGAGTAGGCTGGCGGCTACAGCTCCGATTAGACCCCTAGCCTGGGAACCCCCATATGCCATGGGAGCGGCCCAAAAAATGGCAAAAAGACAAAAAAAAAAATATTATGTTCAAGGTAGCTCTAGGCAATTAAATGTACATTTTTAGATCAGACTAAGCATTCTCATTGTGGCACATTGGAAAATAATGGACCTGTTATTTAAAATAATTTCTTAATCCCTTAAAATGGGGCATGAGAGTTTAAATTTAGATGGGCCATTTTGAGAAACAGTACGTAAAATATAGACAGTTAAAGAGTCATGATTCTGTACCTCAAAACGTGGGAATTCATTTATTATTTTGAAATTGTATTGTTATGGTGTTAACTAAAGCAGGTGCTTCAGTCTGGATGACTCATGATGCTTGGCCTTTCTCTCACTATAACTCCCCGTTAATCCGTTCCTCTATGTGTAGGGAGAATAATGGCCTCCCCTTCTCATGTTCATGTCTTAATCCCTAGAATTTATGAATATGTTATGTTACATGGCAAGGGAGAACCAAGGCTTCAGATGAATTAAGTTTGCTAATAAGAAGGGGAGATTATCCTGTATTATCCTGGCGAGCCCAACATTATCACACGTGTTCTTATAAAGGCTCGGGAAAGACAGAAGTATCAGCATCAGAGTGATGAGATGTGAGAAAGACTGGAGCAGCTGTTGCTAGTTTGCTTCATGATTCCATCTCTTAGTCAATATATGACTATCTTTTGTTAATTTAATAAATAATATTAATAACAAAACCCTAGGAACCCACCATAAACCAAAGAATCAATTACATGTATTACTGTTAATGACATGGATTACATGTGTACTTTTAGTTAAAGTACCTATGCATGTTTCCCTATTTTTGTTGTTCCTTCACTGAAAGGACCACTGTTTAATTTGTTAAATTTGTGTATACATTGGAGTTCCTGCTGTGGTGCAGCCGGATCGTGGCATTGTGGGAGCTCTGGGATCCAGGCTCAATCCCTGGCCTAGCTCAGTGAGTCAAGGATCCAGCATTGCCGCAGCTGCAGCTTAGGTCGCAACCACAGCTAGGATCTGATCCCTGGCTATGAACTCCATATGCCATGGGGCAGCCAAAAAAGAAAAAAATTGTGTACATTTAGGTAATTCTTTATATTCCTATTTCCCACATTTGTATTTCCTTAAATGCATATAACAGGTATATCTGTATTTATCTAGTTATGTATGATCACCTATCATCTGGTTACTTAACTAAATATAGTAAATAACCCTTTTAATGTTGCTACTCATATGTATACTGGCATATACAATATATATTTTAGATTGTAATAAAAATTTTTTAAAGTGTGTCATGCTGTATATAACTTCAAGTATTTGTTTTGTCACTAAGAAGATGACTTACGTACTTTTTTAAAGATTTGTCCATGTTGTTTCAAATAGCTGTACTTAATTTGTTCACTTAATTTTATATTATTCTATTATTGTTGCTATACCAAAATTTATCTATCTCTTCACCCATTAATAGGCATTAGGTTTATGAGCTGCACGTAAATTGTATTTCAGAGCATTTTAAAAACATGTAATTATAAAATATTTCACATATACTCTATAAATTATATAAATATATGCCAATTATGTTAGTATATATGTAATATGTTTACTGGTTTTAAGTCTCCATTTATTTAAGTTTATATATATTTAAGTTTATATATCCAAGGTTTTAAGTTTCATGGGACTATTCATGTTTTCTAGTGCCTCTGTGTCTGTTTAGAGAAGTTGCATTTCATAAAAAATTGTCCAAGTCATGTAAATTTTCATTTTTTGGATAAATTTATTCACAGTATCACCTCCTTATGGTGTTTTTAATTTCTCTTGTATCTTTAGTTATGAAATGATTTTCTTGCTTCATATTATTTGCCTCTTCTGTTTTTATTTAATCCATTTTCCATCAAAAAATGTTTATGTTGATCTTATCAAATTTACTTTGTTTATTGCTTATTACATTAATGTCTTTCTTTCACTTTCTTAGGAATTATTCTGACATTTCTCTCGCTTTTTTTTTTTTTTTTTTTTTTTTTTTTGTCTTTTTGCCTTTTCTAGGGTCGCTTCCTTGGTGTATGGAGGTTCCCAGGCTAAGGGTCTAATCGGAGATCTAGCCACCGGCCTTCGCCAGAACCACAGCAACTCGGGATCCGAGCCACATCTGCAACCTACACCACAGCTCACAGCAACGCTGGATCCTTAACCCCCTGAGCAAGGCCAGGGACTGAACCCACAACCTCATGGTTCCTAGTCAGATTCGTCAATCGCTGAGCCATGACAGGAGCTCCTTCTCTAACTTTTTTAAGTTCCTTGGCTTTTACTCTTTCTTTTTTGCTGGTTAGTAATTAAAGATACACATTCCCTTATGTATAATCATACATTTCAGTCCTTGTTATTAACCTGTGTTTTCTAATGAACGGATGATATCTGTATTTTTAGATCCACATATTATTTTCAGTATTTTGGGGAGCAAAACTTGCCACCCTGAAATGTCTCTTTAGCATGCAGATTGTTTTGAGCTGCTGAAAATAATCAAGGTCCAGTAGAGGTAAGAAGAAATTCTGTCTTCACCCTCAGAGCCTAAATAATGTATATAGAGGACCTATTCTGGTAAAGGGGGAATTGGCATAGTGAACTGTGATACGACATGAGCTAGTGTCGACTGGGAGGGGCTTTGCTGTCTGTTGGGAAAAGTTCCTCTGAGTCCTTTGTCTCTTCCTGGCGCAGCAATCATTTGTTTGCCTAACATTGGCCTTTCTAAATTCAATTGCCTTCCTCCACTTTGAAGTCCCAAACTGCTTCCTCCAACATCTTTTTCTTTGGCTAAAGATGATATCTGAAGTGAGCATTTTGGCTGTTGTGGTGAGTTACTGATTTTCTGGGTCCTTCCCATGTAGACATGTTGTTAAATTTTTGTTTCATTTTCTTCTTTTTCTTTTTTTGTTTGTTTTTTATTGTTTTTCTTCCATTTTTTTTTATTTAATGATTTTTATTTTCTCCTGTTATTTCCTCATGTCAGGTTTTAGACCAGCTAGGAGAACCTAGAAAGGTAGAGGACAACGTCTTCCTCCCGGATGTTATCTTAGTCAGACAGTGTACATCTTAGGATACAAATAATTGGAAATTTGTTGAGACTTTGTGATACATTGAATGGCATTGGAGGGATGGAGCAGCTCTGATTAGTTTTGTGTTGTAAATATGTTCATTATACTTGTGTTTTTAAACTAGTTCGTTCTTGTTGATAAAATGTTTAAACATACTCATACGCAAAAGCATAAAACTTGTGTTTCTAATGCTACATTCTATTGATTTTTAATGCAATTATCTATCCACTGTCTAAAAATATATATTATTTTCTAATCATTTTTGTTCTGTTCTTTTTTCAGCTATATAATTTGAAGAAGTTATTATTTGCAAGGCAGTGTAATGATTTTATAATGTTCCTGGTTAATTGAAATTTTATTCACATCATAGCAACCTTTATTCTTATATTGATTTTTAAAAGTTTAATTCATATTTTCTGTTGATGTTTTAGATGTCTCTTTTTAGTTAGGATACATTTATATATATTTTTTATTTTTTTCACTCTTTGTCTGTAATGGGATAATTTACCAAGTACAGTATTTTTGGTGGTAACTGATATGGTGGTTTTTATGATATGGTTGTTTTTATTTCTCTCAAGATAGTATTTCCTACTATTTTCATAGTATTTATTTGCTAATTTTCTTTCTGTTTTATTGAGATTTTATTTTCCTATATTCTTTTTCACATATCATAAATTTAAATATTTTTAGAATTACCTGTAACATTTAATTTGAAATTAATCATTATCTTTATTGTCTTAATCTGTACAAAATACTTAACTCCCTGTAAGTAAAAAAACCTCCCTCTTATTTATATGTTGTTATTGTTCAGTTATTTAGTTCCATTATTTTAACCACATAGTTTAGAAATTCATCTTAATATTTCATTCAGGTAAATCTCTTATTAGTGTAGCTCCTATGTTCATCACATGTTTTTATATCCTCCCTTCTGCTTGTATTTTCCTGAAATAAGTACCTTTTCTTTTGAAATGTGTACTTTAAAGACAACTTTAATGGCATTTTGGAAATTCATTTCTTTGTAGCATTTATTTGCATTGTCTTTTTTGTAGCACTTACTGGATGTATTTTTTAACACATATTATTAAAAGAGTATTTTGCGGTTTTTAGACAGATTTTTTTTTTCATTCTTAATATATTGAAAATACCAATACACAGTTTTCTGCCTTTTTTTTTTGGTTGTTGTTGCTATTTTTGTTTAGATAACCTAAATGACGAGTTGTTTTTTTGGAAGTAAAGTGGGTCCTTCTTGTGTCTGCTTTTAAGGTATTTGCTTTCATTTTAGAAGAATATTTCACAGTGATATGCCAAACACAGATTTATTTTTACTCATTCTACTTCATACTTGTGACTCTGATATTGTGATGTAATAAGAAGTATAATTTAATCTTTATTCACTATTCCTGGAACAGCTATTAAGCTATGAAGATGAAAGGAGCATCCTCTGTAATTTATGAGCCCCTTTTATTATGTTAGGTAATTTTTGTAAATCCCCTAAATAATCCCAGAATGGGGCTGACTGCCAAGGGAAACAGAAGTATAATCAGAGGGTTGGAAATTTCAGCTCTACCCCCAACCTCCAGGAAGAGGAAGGGGGTGGAGTTTGAGTTAAGCACTACAGTCCAGTGACCAGTCATTCCTGTGCAATGACAACTCCATCCCCGGGGGCTTGGTGAGCACATGGAGGGGCCAGGAGGGTGGCACACCCAGAAAGGGTATGGAAATGCCGCACCTCTTCCCCATACCTTGCCCTGTACATGTCTTCCATCTGGGCTTTCCTGAGTTGAATCCTTTTATAATAAGCCGTAACCTAGTAGTTAAACTGTTTTTCCAAACTGTGAGCATTTCTGAAACTGGGAGAAAACGTCTCAGAACTTGGTAAGGTATAGGTTCTGTCTCAGAGCAGAGGGAATTTAGTGAGAGGCAGAGTGACAGGTAAGGAAAGAGCTTATCGGCATAGGATGCTTGGGAGAAATACAAGCAGGCAGGCAAGAGGATGTCGTGCCCTGAGAATTTAGTGGGTGCAGTTTTATAATCAGAGGGAGGATAGGGAAGGGAAGAAGACCACTTTCTCCTTCATTCTTGAGGAGATGTCAAACATCCATCATCAGCTCCTCTCCATGTCAGGCAGAGTTTTCTTGTCCTACATGGTCAAACGGGACTATCGGGGTACAGTGGAAATGATCAAAAGAACAATAGCATGCACTAAAATATGGTAAATCATCTCTAGTTTCAGTATAGTGTCACCTATTTCTATAGTTTTGTTACTAGTGTGTGTAGAGAAGCATGTCCCAGGAATCATTAACTTACTGGCCTCACTGGGCACGATGGGGGTCCCATTCCACCAGTTCTATTGTTTGGGGGTGTGTCTCATGCTTCTACTCCATGGTTTCGTTGCTAAGCAAGCCTGCTTGGTTTTGTTTTTAAGAAAGCCTGCTTTCTTGAGTGATCATTAACTTCCAGGGGTCTTCCATATTTTTTTTATATTAACAGCCCCCTAGTGAGATTAACTGTTTAGTCACCTACTTTGTCCCTATCAGTTCTAGTAAATTATCAAGTCCAGGGAAGGGGTCAGGGAAGCCTTGATTTCTGGCTGATTAGTCAGAAGCACATGTATGACTTGGAACCTTCAGAATGACATCTCAAGTGGGAATCTTCTTCTTTCACAGCTCTTAACCTGTGAAATCTGATGCTAACTCCAGGTACATAGAATCAGAATTAAATTAATTGTAGAACACATTTTAGTGTCAAAAGTGTGGGTAGTGGAGCAGAAGTTGATTTTTTTTTTTTTTTAGCTTATAAAGAGTTATTTACCTTTGGTTGGTATCAGAGTAGTGAGATTTACTAAAATATTACTATCTTATGGAAATTTATGGTTTGGGAAGAGAAAGAATGAGAGGCTGAGGGATATGAAATCTTTGATGTCTGGATGGCTACTATAAATGCAGAAACAAATAGTCTCACCCATTATCTTGTTATAACAGAGAGTTAGGTCTCAACTCACTGACATTGTGCCCTGGGGGAAATTCAGGATGAAGAAAAGCAGGATGAAGCATTTTGGTTTTGGTTTTGTATTTTTTAGCTTTTTTTTTTAAGGGCCACACTCTCGGCATATGGAAGTTCCCAGGCTAGGGGTCAAATGGGAGCTGCAGCTGCCAGCCTACACCACAGCCACAGCAACACAGGATGGGAGCCGTGTCTGTGACCTACATCACAGCTCACGGCAATGCCAGATCCTTAACCCATTGAGTGAGGCTGGGGATCAAACCTGTGTCCTCATGGATACTAGTCAGATTCATTTCCACTGTGCCACAATGGTAACTCCCTATTTTGTTTTCGTTTGTTTTTTATATTTAATGATTTTTTTTGCCATTATAGCTTGTTTCCAGTGTTCTCTCAATTTTCTACTGTACGGCAAGGTGACCCAATCACACATACACGTATACCTTCCTTTTTCTCACATTATCATGCCCCTTCATAAGTGACTAGATATAGTTCCCAGTGCTACACAGCAGGATCTCATTGCTTATCCCTTCCAAAGGCAATAGTCTGCATGTATTAACCCCAAATTCTCAGTCCCTCCTACTTCCTCCCCCTCCCTCATGGCAACCACAAGTCTGTTCTCCATCCACGATTTTCTTTTCTGTGGAAACTTCATTTGTGCCCTATATCAGATTCCAGATATCAGGGAGATCATATGGTGTTTGTCTCTCTCTTTCTGACTTACTTCACTCAGTATGAGAGTCTCTAGTTCCATCCATGTTGCTGCAAATGGCATTCTTTTGTTCTTTTTATGGCTGAGTAGTATTCCATTGTGTATATGTACCACATCTTACTAATCCATTCATCTGTCGATGGACATTTAGGGTATTTCCATGTCTTGGCTATTGTGACTAGTGCTGCAATGAACATGCGGGTGCATGTGTCTTTTTCAAGGAGAGTTTCGTCTGGATATATGCCCGAGAGTGGGATTACTGGATCATATGGTGGTTCTATATTTAGTTTCCCCAGGTACCTCCATACTGTTTTCCATAGTGGTTATACCAATTTATGTTCCCACCAACAATGCAGGAGGGAGGAACTCCCTGTTTTGTATTTTAGACATAAGGACCCTAGATAGTTAGATACATATTTAAGGAAGAATTTCAGTGATTCCGTATTCTTGCATATTCCTGTACGTAGAAAAGCACCAAAATTATTAACTTGACATTATTTGTTTGTTGTGATTAGCAGTCATCTTTTGCCAAGATGTATGCTTGAGTAAATGTATTTCCCATGAAAAAGTTCATATGTGTGCTAACTCCTCCCCTCCCTCTTCAGAGCCGTTCCTCAGAGCTGCTGAGAGGTGGTATTCTAGACTATATTACTTAGCAAGGTCCCCCAGTAAAACCGAAACTCACTACTCTTACATCATGGATTTTTTTCCAGTGGACGTGACCTATAGTTTTCTACTTGGAAGGTAGAAAACCATACCATGATCAGTTACTAAAGGTTCCATTACCAATGGAATTTAGAAAATAGCAGTAGGCTCTATTCCTGAGACGATGGCTCATAAGATACATACAGAAATACAAAATAATAAGAAGCATGCTAAACATACAGTCTTTTGGTTATTGTTACTCATAAGAGCTAAAATGAAAATAAAAGAAAGTGCTGGGTGGCCTTGATGCTGGAAGAAGCTCAGACTTCAGTCAGTCTGAGTTTCAGTGATTAGCCTCAAAGACATCCATAAAAGGAAAAATATGCCTGGATGTTATTACCTCTAAGCTCTCTGATCACCAAGAAGGAAGTCGTTGCAGGGGAAGGGAAAAACCAGGAAATTATTGAAACCAAGGAGGAGAGTGTGAGGGAGTTTTTTCATTTTATAGATGATTTATAGATGATCTGTTTCCTGCAGAAACTTTACAAATGGATTATGAGAGTAAATACCTTAGGGTCAGTGCCTTTTGCTTTGAATTCTACAAAATGAAAGAGCTTGTTCGGGTTGATGTAGGATGTCCCACTCACAAGTGAACAATTACAGATAGCTGTATGTGATTCAAACCCACAGAAGGTTATTCCAGAGGGAACATCAGTCTGTTAGAATGGATACAAACCACCATACAAAGCTGCTGATATGCCCTGTATGCAAACCTTGTGGGACTGGCTTTATGATGACCAGGATATTCACCCACTGAATATACCTGTTACCCAGATGATGGTAAATACTGTGGTTAAGGAGGTCCTTTTTATGTGGGCCTCCCACATAATCTTACCACTGCAAAACCAAGGGACAGCTCTGGGCCTGATGGAGTTTGCTGTCTTCTCCCTGTAATACCCAGGAAAGGAATCTCTCCTCTCCTGCTTATTGCAGATGGTAATAAAAACATCAAGTTAATTGACAAGATGATGCAGAATGGCCAAGGGGATAGTCAAGAGACTGGTCTTAGCAGGATGGAAACGTTTAAATGATTACTAAAAAATAAAGTGAATAAGTACTGATAGGAGTGAAACAAAGAGGAAACAGAAAAGGAGAGTTACAGGGCTTGTCTCAGAAGCGGGGAAATCTTTGGATGCTCGTTCAGGAGGGGTGAGTAAAACACACACTGGTAGGATTACTCTAAGGTTTTCCTCCAGCACTACCAAAGGGCCTCCTATTCATTCCCCCACATTAAAGAAACTGGTTTTTTTCACTTCCCCCGAGTTTGGAGAAATTTAAAAACCCAAGAGGCAGAGATTTGAATGACGGAATTAACCTACTATCTCTTGGAGATCTTATGCAGATTAATCAAGATAGAGATGGACAAATGGGTTAGGGGTCCTCAGCTTGATCCTCTCTCTGCTCAGGAGCCCCAACCTTTAACACAAGGTCACAAGATCACAAGATTTACTTTTATTTTTATTCATTTTAACTTTAATATTTTATTTCTAAAATTGTATTTTTTCCAAATAGCCATGCCTATATCTAATAGTTTTTTTTTAATGCCAGATATGTGTTTTTATTGCCTTCTTTATTTTTAAACTCTTTAATTATGAGCAGTATAAATATATCTGTAACTGATGGTTCCAATGTAGGGATTCTTCATGAGTCTGATTCTGTTGTTTGATTTTTCTTCAGACTCTCAGTCATGTTTCCTTCTTGATTTTTCATGATTCTGTTGGTGAAGTCATATTCATTGTTACTTTACATGTTGAAAACTATAAAACTTGGTTTAAGGGTGATGGATTGATAGAGAGCTTCTTCTGGTTCTGTGAAACACATGAAAGCACTAGCCACATGGTGCTACTTTAATTTCATATCAAAGTTCGTGATTACTTGCGCCATAAAATGTAGTGCAGCTTAAATCCTGTGTAAAGCCAGCTGGAGTTACGAATTCTCAGAGGTGGCACATCTCCCAAGGGAGGACTCTCATTTAGTTTTTACCCTTTCGTTGAAGGGACATATCTTTGGGAACTCAGTTTTATGCTTGATCACTCTACACTTAAGCAGTCCCCAAAACTGCATGCTCAGGTGTTGCTGTGTTGTTCCCTGTGGAAAATTAAAACATACAAACAAAAAGGAAACCTCAGAATCCCTTGAGATCTTCAAATCCACTCAGAGTAGCTGTTGGCTTTTGCTCACTTGCATATTCTAGATTGGTCTTTATCTTCCTCTTTTTGTCCAATGATTGTCCTTTCTTCCTTGCAAATCTAGTCACCTATTTAAAAGTATATGCATTTCTTCATTATATCAAGCATTTCATAGGAGATAGATTTGCAGTAAATAAACTATAAGCTTTGGGGGAATTTTGTCAGCTATGTTTCACAAAGTAAGAAAAAAAAAAAAGTTTAATTTAGTGACTTAAAAAAAATGGGCCATTTTTCTGTCTCAGATTTCCATGGTCAGTAGTTTGAGCCGAGCTCTCCTGGGAAGTTCTAAGCAGTTCTTCTGATGTGTCAGTGATCCCTCAAAAAGAGAATAACCTTGTTATTGATTTGTGTCATTTTGCTCTTCCTGTGACATTTACGCCACCCTTTTTAATTATTAAATAGTCAGTATTAGGTCCTGCCGTATATCACAGGGAACGATGCCCAATCACTTGTGATGGAACATGATGGCAGATAATATGAGAAAAAGAACTTATATGTGTATGTATGTGTATAACTGAGTCACTTTGCTGTACAGCAGAAATTGACGTAACATTGTAGATTTATAATAAATATAAAATGTTTTTAAATGTTTAAATAATATTTATAATGAAATGTTTTTAAAAAATAAAAAATAAAATAGTCATTATTAGTCACTTAATGACCTTGAAATAATAATATATATTTCTGAAACTAAATCTTTATAAGGGATAGATGAATAAAATTATCACTGTATTATTATTTTAATTAATGTTGATATATATGTATATATTTTATATAACTTTTAACTGAAAAATATGTATTTTAAATATTCATGAGAATCTGTTCTCAGAATTTATCAGATTACAAACCCTGAATAAACATATATGATAAGCACTAGTGAAAATAAAGGAAATGATAAATTCGCAATTCAGCATGAGTATTAATTTTTTTTTTTTTTTTTTTTTTGTCTATTTAGGGCCACACTGTGGCATATGGAGGTTCCCAGGCTAGGGGTGGAATTGGAGCATAGCTGCCGGCCTACACCACAGCCACAGCAACATGGATCCGAGGTGCATCTTTGACCTACCCCACAACTCATGGCAATGCTGGGTCCATAACCCACTGAGTGAGGCCAGGGGTCAAACCTATATCCTCATGGATACTAGTCAGATTCGTTTCTGCTGAGCCATGATGACGGGAACTCCATACAAGGATTACTTAAGAAAGAGTAAAGGAAAAAGAAGGTTGGAGTCAAGAATGGCTCCAAAGAAATCTCAAATTAGTGATAATTTTACTTCTCTTAAACTGAGAAGTTTTTATCTAAAAGCTTATTGTGTGTTTTATGATAAACTATAGCACTGCAGTACTGTGCAGCAATAGGATACTGATTTTGTTCTCAATAAATGTTACTGAATCAAGTGGGTAGCCATATTTAAAAGCTGAATTCTTGTCCTCTAAGTCAAGCCTCCATTCAAACAGAAACCAGTTCCAGTAGGATTATTGATACTGAAACCAAACAGAACCCCAGGAGCCTTCCTGGGGAAAAACACCCCTGCCCATGTCACCCACTTGTTTGCGGAAAAACTTTAGCCTCCTAGGTCGTCTCTGAATTCCAAGGAGCAAATTTAATCAGAGAGATGAGAAACTGTAGACGCAAAGGAAAACAATAAGCAAGACAAAATAATAATAATTTAGCCATAAAATAAAGTCAAGGACTTGAGTTCCTTTCAGAAAGGGCTGTCGATATATTGAGACACATCCACTAGCTGCTCAGCAGAAATGTATCTCACTAGCATCAGCGAGGACGCAGGTTTGATCCCTGGCCTGTTTTCCTTGCTTAGCCCTGCAATAGATGCTGTGCTTTCATTCACTATCACCCAGTGTCGGTAGGCTGGCTTTGTGTATCAGGTAAACTGACCCAAGTTTGGTTCAGTAACAATGTAATTGTTAAGAGGAAAGTAATAGTGTTGCTCAGGAAATGTAAAATAATGTTTTCATGACCTTCGGTAGGTACCTTTTAAAATAAATTTTAATTGACAGTTATTCCCCTTTTTTTTTCTAATGTTTAAACATTTATTATAAATAGATTTTTGATTTATTTTGCTTTAATGCTCATGAGTAGATTTCCTGATTGAAGTTTGCTAATATTAACGCATTTGGGGGCATTACTAAATGATAATGTATGAAGGGTCAGGTGGAATGATACGGCGGACTAGGAAATTGAAAGGGGACTTCAACAAGCCTAAGAATAGATTCTAGAGGAAAAAAAAAGTGTGTCATGTAATAGTTGTGTTGCATGCATCCAAAAACAGGGATAGTTTGGTGGTCGAGGTGGAACACACAATATATAGGATAGTTGGCCACACTAAACTCAGACTGTGATTCTATAATTTCCAGAACCAAAATACTTGATAACTTCAACAAAGTGTATGTTCTCTTTCCATGATTAGAAACTACATTAATCTTATCAAACTATTAGTGTCTTATTGCTGCTGTTAACAATTTACCAAAATTTGTGGCTCAACATAACAAAAACTTACATAGTTTTGTAAGCCAGAAGCTAGAAAATTATCCACCGGGCTAAAATCAAGGTGTTGGCAGATTGGTACCTTCTGCAGCTCTATAAGAAAACTATCTATTTTTTGTGTTTTCCACCTCTTAGAGGCCACATGCAGCCCCTTCCTTTGTCTTCAAAGTATGTCACTCTGATCTCCGCTTCCATCAGTACATCAGCATGTCTTCCGGCTGTGACTTCTCCTGAGTTCCTCTTATAAAAGATTGTTGTGATTATATCAGCCCATCCAATAATGCAGGATAATTCTAGGTAACCCATCCAGAGAACTATAATCATGCCTAAGTCCATCTTACCATAGAAGGTAACATTCAGGTTCATGAGACCAGGGATTAGGACGGAGACATTTGTGGGGACTGGTGTGTGGAGGAAGAGAGGAGTATTCAGCCTACCATACCAGCAGTCAGTCTCATATTGCAAATGGAAAACTAAGACGTATTGTTCCTGAAAGTGGGGTCTGGCTGCTCACTGATCAAAAGCCAATAGTTGAGAGGCAGGGTTGGTAGAAATGAAAGTATGCATTATTTTGGAGGCTGGAAAGTGAGGGAGAGGGCAGATTTATGTCCAAAGTCCAATTCCTCCACTAACAAGCAGCGAGCAAGAGCTTTTAGAGGGGAGTTTCAGGGGTGTATAGGGGGAAAGAGGGGCTACATACAGAAACAGCTCAGTCAGCTCTGACAGTCATCTTGAAAGTGGTCTGGCCGTGGTCTGATCAGCATCATCTTGGCTGTTTTGAAAACTGTAAATCTTTAGTTCCAGGGTGAGTTTGTTCCCGTTTCCTTGGGGACAGTTCTTGGATTTTGGCAGCTTCTGTCATGGCTTCAGTTTGGTCATCATGTACATAATTTCTGCTGCATCCTAGGGGTTTCAGAATCTGCAAGACAGCTCAGAGGATGTGGCTGAGAATGTTATCTATAGCCTTTGAGAAGGAACTAAATAAAGGTCCTTGATTTTGTTAAATGACTAAATTATTATTTTGCCCTATTTGACTATTTTCCTCTGTCTCTGCATTTTACCACTCCTCTGATTAAATTTATTCCTTGACTAAATTTTTCTATAGACAAAGGCAGGCTAAGGTCATGATGGAGAGTGAAGAGGGGGTCTGTCCTCGGATGGTCCTTTAAGGTCCTGCTTGATTTCAGTAGCGTGTGTGTGTGTGTTGGATTTTGGTCCAACTTTAGTCTTAGTCAACATGAGAAGTTTCAGCATCCTCATCTCTGCAAACTAAAAAAAATTGTGAAATTTCTGAAAGTGTCTTTAAAACTTGTGGAGTAGGAGTTCCCGTCGTGGCGCAGTGGTTAATGAATCCGACTAGGAACCATGAGGTTGCGGGTTCGGTCCCTGCCCTTGCTCAGTGGGTTAACGATCCGGCGTTGCCGTGAGCTGTGGTGTAGGTTGCAGATGCGGCTCGGATCCCGCGTTGCTGTGGCTCTGGTGTAGGCCGGTGGCTACAGCTCCGATTCGACCCCTAGCCTGGGAACCTCCATATGCCGCGGGAGCGGCCCAAGAAATAGCAACAACAGCAACAACAACAACAAAAGACAAAAAGACCAAAAAAAAAAAAAAAAAAAAAAAAACTTGTGGAGTAATTATCTTGGTATATGAACACAGGAATAATTCTGTAAGAACAAATAATATTTTAAATATAATTTCCCTTCACTGCTAACAGCTCATAGATTATCTGTTCCCTTCTTAAAACCATCTAAAAATAGCTTAAAAGTATTAAAATGGAAAACAAACAATAAGAAGTCAATGAAAATGGCAAGGAGAATGAAGGATTTGGTTATAAATAGGTGATAAAATAGGTGTTATTCACTTTCATTAAAATAGGGATTTCAAAGGCAGCATCCATAAAACCATTATTTAATTTAAACATTTAAAGTCATAATTGAATTTGGAAAGCATTTTGGGGACTTCGAAGAGTACTGCGTCAGAAAAGTTAAGAAAAGAAAGTTACAGTGAGCATTCAGGATTCAGTAATTTCACTAACAAAGCCATACTAAATTTAACCAAATCTCTAAAGCATTCTAATTACAGGTCCTAAGAGAACAATCTACCATATCAGAAAGTAAGTTTTGAAGGCAGTAAAAGAGAATAACCTAGGGATAAATTTAAAATAATTAAATTCTCAAGATCTGTGTTTGAACAATTATAAAACCATATTTCAGGATTTACAGATACTTAAATAAAGGAAAAACAGTATCACCTAGAATTGGACAACTCAGTCATATTGAGAAAAAGAATGTATATATGTGTGTGTGACTGGGTCAATTTGCTGTACAGCAGAAAATTAACAGAATATTGTAAACCAACTCTAATGGAAAAAATAAAAATCATTTAAAAGGAAAAAGAGAAGAAAACTCAGCCATAAAGATTTCATCTCCCTAAATGAACCTATAAATTCAGAAAGACTTTAATTAAAACTTTTAGGGGATCTTTGAAAGTTGAGGAAAATATAGCCACTATTCATCTAGACAATGAAAAAGTAAGAAGAGATTGAGCAAATACTTCAAAGTGACAGAGTGACATTTTCCTACCGGATATTTACACATGATGTTCAGCATGCTGTACATTTGCAGAAATAAAATGACAAATCATAGTACAAAGGCATTCAAAGCATACTCAGCAATACCTAGAAATGTAGTGCCTGTAAAGTGTAATTTCCAACCATTAGGCATATAGATTTTTCCAGTGTCCACAGTGCAATTGAGAGGAGAGCAATACCAGCATCAAGCCTTATAGTAAAATATATTCCATCTGGAATAAACATTGAAATGTTAGTAAACTACAAAATTGCAACAAAAAATGATGTTTGTATAAATGGAGGAAACCCATTTTTATGCAAGGAAAAAAGCCAAAACCAAGGACAAATAATGTGGTTGTTTGAACATGTATAGCTTATATCATATAAATATAGGAAAATGTATTTTAAATATGAAAAATCTAGTGGGATATACTTCCAATATTTATAACATGATTAGATAGCGTCACATTGTCTTAGATTTAGTAATCTTCTGTATTTTTTCATCAAAAGCATATAAAGCTAGATTGATGATTTATTTCTGGGTCGATTTGATTTGTCCGATGGAGAATGTCTGTATTCAGCTTTATTGCAAAGCTAATCATGACAGTAATTAATATATTGGAAATGCATCATTGAGCTAGCCTGTCAAAAAATTAATTACCTTAAAGTAGTTCGTGTATTAATGGGCAGGAGGGTCTGGGAAACATTTTGTGACTCATAGAAAGGCAAGAGCAGCAAACTGTCCAGAACTCCAGAGGAAATCAAATGTTTTGCAGTTAAACAACACTTGAGCACTCAATAGTATTTATTTAATCAAATTAAAATTGTGATGATTTCCTTGTTTAAAAGCTCAGAAAAATATTAACTGTGACAGGTTGAATTTTAGTACTTATAATAAGTGTATGTAAAGTAACAATTTTGGAAGATAAATAATTCCAAAACAATTCCATTGGTGATCCTTAAGAGAATTTTGAGAATGTTTTGTCCTCTACTTTGCAGCAATAATTATCTTGATAATAATGTCTGCTTAACATCCATCCTGAGGTTATCTCTGACGTATCCAAAAATAAAACTTTGGTTATTAATTATGAATATAAACAAAATGAGAATAATTATTTGATCAGATAATAAATTTTAATCTAATTAATTTAAAGTTATTTTAAATAAATGGACAGTTAGTTCAGATTATTTAATGAGCTTAAATTAATGTAAATAAATTTGAACAGAGACTGCCAGGGAAAGAAAGATACAGAACCTTGACTGTTTCAAGGACACAAGAGGCCACTGTTGTACATTATAGCCAACACCAACCATCCACAATTAACTGCTCTTGTGTTTTCTGTCAGCATAGATGATATTTATGTTTTCTTATACTTTTCACATATATTGAATCCTTCTTTTACATAGTTTCCTTTGGCCATTTCTCTATCTTTGAAATTCGTCTATGTGATTGCCTATGTTAGTATTTTCTGATTCCATTATTTTAATATACTACAGTTAAATTTATTCTATTTACTACTCATGAACATTTTGGTTAGGTCTAGCTTTTGGCAACTATGAGTAGTTTTCTTTGTCTCTTCCTTGGTTTCTGTTTTTAAAATTTTCTTTGCACATATACACTCCTTTGCCTTGTATATAAATTTATACAGAAATAGAATTACCAGGTTGTAGCATACAATATGTGCCATTTTATTAGTAATGAGAAACTGCTTTAATACAGCCAAGCATTCCGAGGTGATTTTGCAATTATTCATTCCCATGAAAAATGTTTAAAGTTCACTCACTTTCAGTGAAACTGGGAATTTTTACTTCTTTAATTTTCTCTGTTCCTCTAGGCTTCTAGTGGTAACTTACTGTGGTTTTAATCTGCATCATATCCATGATATCTGATGATACAGAGCAAATGTTCTTATTCATTTCATCTATTTGGTTACATTTTACAAAGCGTTTGTTCACTTTTGCCTTTTTTCCGATTTTTTTCTTTCTCATTCCTTTATTGATGTAATTATATATTCCAGGTGTGAATTGTATGTCAGAAGTTGATTCTATATCAAATATCGTGAACATTTTCTCCCATTCTGTGATTTCCCTTATTTATCCTCTGCTTTTGAACAATAGAAGTTCTTCGTTGTAATTAATTTCAGTGAATTAATCAAGTTAAGCTTGATGTTTTGTTGAATCTTGTTAAAATAGTCTTCACCTATTACAAAGCCATGTAACAGTCTGTGATTTATATTACCAACGACTTCTAATCTGTACAAAATTGTGTCGATTGTTTTTCCCCTGTGCCTCCCTGGAAATGCAGTAGAAAACCGAAAGAGAAGTCTGAACAGCTGGGTAAGAGAGGTGAACTGATTTGAGACACCAGGACCAGAGGAACAGCACCACAGTAGGGCATCTTATCGTTTCCCCTCCTCGAAATGGAAAGGCAGCCAGGTCTAGTGTTTTCTGACTCCTAACAGAAGGCACCTTAGTGGAGTCGTTCCATTTCTGTTCATTCCTTTCCACCCCGAGTCCCTCTGACATCATCGGGTGTGCCTGGCCTGCCTAACACCATGGCAGGAGGAGTGAATCGAGAACGCAGCTAACGATAAGCAGCCAGAAAAGCAGTCTCCATCCCTTCTTACTGAGACATGCAAAGGCAGACAGACCAAGAAGGCAGTGGAGCCCAGCTACAGTCAATGGCCTGAGCTTGAAAGCCTTTTTAATCTCGCTGTTCTGACTCTCCTCTTCTGCTCAAGATACACCACCCGGACACTTGGTGTGTGTGTTGGTGAGGGAACTCCGGAGAGAGATCCCACCATTACCTCCCCTCTTCGAGACACCTTGTCAGCCAACTCGAGGAACTTCTGTTGCTCCCCAAGGCACCATCAGTAGGGACCTGTGGGAATCACAATGGCACCAGATATGCTAAATAGGCCAGAGTAGTTCTGTAAAGATCCTGAAGATTAAATTGCCATTGGGACCACGGTCCTCAAACTAGGTCAGCACTAAACTGCTGAACTTGAACAGGGTGACCATCTGCTAATATAAAATGTTGCAGTGTAACTAAGAGAGTCCTAACACAGTAGACCAGGTGTGTGTGATACAGCTTAAAAAAAATCATCTGTCAGGAGTTCCCGTTGTGGCTCAGCATGTTAAGAACCCAGCTAGTATCCGTGAGGATGCAGGTTGGATCCCTGGCCTCCCTCAGTGGTTGAGGATCTGGAGTTGCCGCAAGTTGCAGTGTAGGTCGCAGATGGCAGCTTGGATCTGGAGTTGCTGTGGCTGTGGCATAAGCTGGTGGCTGCAGCTCTGATGCAGACCCTAGCCTAGGAACTTCCATATGCCATGGATGCAGCTCCCAACCCCCAAAATAATCACCTCAAAAGCAAAAACTTAATTTAAATAAAACAAAAGAGAATTATGTAAGTATTGATATCACTAATTAGTAAGTATTTACTAATTGATGAAGTAAATGCGTCTGTGATGCTCACATTGTGGAAATACCTTGTTTTGTTTGGTGATGCATAACCCATATCCTTGACTGTGTTTCAATGGGTAGATGCTATTTCTACTGGTAATTTTTGCATTTAATTTCATCTACTTATGCAAACATTGGGTATGCTAGCTCATTTTTCTTAACTGATACACTAATCCCAGTTAATCCTAAAATATAACACAAGTCTTTTTCTATGGGCTCATTGACATCCCAAGACGCAGCAGTTTCCGTATGTGGCCTTATAATTTTAACACCTACTATTTTCATACTTTGTTACTCTCATTTAACATACTCAGCTTTAAGTTCTTGTATGAACTCCAGCTATCTTTCTTTGCTTCCTTCTTTTTCCCTCCATAAATATGTCCCTTTGCCATACTGCTCTTTTTTTTCCTACATAGAGCCTTCATATGCGATCTTAATATAGCATATATAGGTTATATAAAATACATAGGTTATATATATATGTATGCAAAATTATTTGGCAAAATGTTTGGAAGTGTGGACTCTAAGTTGGTTAAACTCCCTGCGTTTAAATCCCAGTTTTATCTCTGTAACCTTTGGCAGGTTTATTAATGTCCCTGGTTTCTTCATCTATTAAAAAAAAGAGTAATATGTCTGCCTTGGACACAAGAGAGGTAAAGAATTTGGGTTAATGTCTAGCAAAGAGTAGATTATCAATATATACTTGACCTTTGAACAACATGGGTTTGAACTGTCTGGGTCCACTCATGCACAGCTTTTTTTTCAGCGTACGGTAGTACTACATGATCTGTGGTTGGTTGAATCTGTGGATGCAAAACCACAGATAGGGAGGATTGACTGTGGGACTTGAACATCTATTGGTTCGGTGCTCTATGTTGTTCAAGGGTCAACTGTATCAGTAAGTATTACTCTTCACAATCTACTGATGTTGCCATGGCTGTATTATATCAATCTGGGTGGATAATCAGCACTTTGCCTTTCTTCATGGCTGAGTCATTTTAAACTCAAAACATTCGCTATAAAATTATTCTGCCAACTCCTCCTACAGATATGAAATTTCTGTCATTGAGATCTGCATATGATTAGCGTTTTGGATTATAATTTCAATTATCGTACTCATTTGAACCATATACACATTCATTCAAAGGATTGACAGTCATCTTTTGTAATCTCATATCTATTATTCCATTAAAATAAACGCATAACCATTCCCTGACCAAATATGTCCATAATATATATATATAAGGTATTTCAACTTGACACGAAAGAATTCGCTATTCCCATCATTCGAAATTACCCAATCATAATATGTCCAGATAGAGCTATTTTAATTTGAAGTCATAAAAACAACCACTTTTTCATTTTGTTTGCTAGTGTTTGTAAACTTGTCATAAAACTCACTTTATTTTGGGAGTCCCCGTTTTGGTGCAGCAGAAACAAATCCGACTAGTATCCATGAAGATGCAGGTTGGATCCCTGGCCTTGCTCAGTCAGTCAGGCATCCAGCGTTGCTGTGAATTGTGCTGTAGGTTATGGATGCGGTTTGGATCCCACGTTGCTCTGGCGGTGGTGTAGGCTGGCAGCCATAGCGCCAATTTGACCCCAGCCTGGGGACTGTGATAGGCCATCTTCAGCCCTAAAAAGCAAAACCAACCAAACAAAGAAACAAAAACCAGACAAAAACAAAAAAACTCACTTTATTTTGTCACTTTTTAGATGTCAATAATTGTGGATCTGCTTTATAAAATATGGCTAAGTGTATATTTACATTAGCTATAATCAAATAAAAATAAATTAATTTTCTCAGTTTCATTAACTATATTTTACGTGTTTGGCAGACACATACAAATATATTGTACTATATATTGGAAAGCATGTATATAGAAAATTTTTATTTTCATAAAAAGTTCTATTAAATTGTATGGTGTTTGTGGGAGAAGGGCAGCTCTCTGCTGGGAGAGATTTTTTAGCCATCCCGGTGGGCTCTTAGCTCTAGGGGTGCATGGCTCAAAGAGATGTGGATATTTAATGGAATAGCACAAATTTATATTTTTGCAAATTTTAAAATTTTTAATGCTTTGGGTGAAAGCATTTTATGAATGCATAATTTTTTTGTAACAAAACAAAAAGGGTAAGAAATACTATGTTATTAGATTTATAGACTTGGATTTAAAATGTTTCAAAAATATAATACTGGATAGAATAAAATATTTAAAATTTAGTGGTGACTGTTAAGGGGCTTTAATATGTTTTAAAATAAGATTAGATGGCAACAGATATACTTAATAACAGAACAGTGGAAAATGATGTCAGGATCTGGTTGTATCAGTTGTTGGGAAGTTTAATGAGTCAATCATTTAAAGTAGATGCTAAAATGGCAGACGTAATCTTGTTTGCATTAATGTAGTATAAACAACATCACAGAAAATAATCACCTAACAGTAATCCATGTTGCATAAAACAACCCCAAGAGGGTTTTGCATATTAATAGGAAACACGCCGTTGATCTTTTAAGCGCTGAACTTCCCACACACCAGAATTCATAGTAAATACTCCACGGCAATGGCGAACTTCAGTCCTGAAGAGCCTTTAGAAGCTAATAGTGCGTGGAGTTCCTGCCTTGGCTCAGCAGTAATGAAATGAACCTGACTGGTATCCATGAGGATGCGGTTCCATCCCTGTCCTTGTTCAGTGGGTTAAGAATCCTCTGTTGCCGCGAGTGTGGTGGAGGCCGGCAGCTGCAGCTCTGATTCATCCCCTAAGACTGGGAACTTCCACATGCCGCGGGTGTGGCCCTGCAAAGACAGAAAGTAATAAGAGCAAACATAGGAGATGATAAATCCGTGTTACACAGACATTCAAAAATAACTACATGCTTAGAAAAGAAAGTTCACGACAAGGTGTGAAAACGTTTCAATTCTTAGCTGCCATCCTTCTCTGCCTCCCCACTTCCTCCCTCCTTCCTTCTGCAGATACCCATCAGTTATGTGGTAGTAACAGCCAGGGGGAGAGACACAACCTGTGAGAAGGAGAATAGATTTACCCTATGTTGTTTCAAATCTCAAAGCTAAGACTATTTCAGGTGTAGATGAGGAAGAACTAAATTATAATGAGTCAAGCTGCCTGTTGTCTCCTGAATTGCGCTGTCATTTGGGGAGATACTTAAAGGCCTCAGATATAACCTTATGTTAACATTGTGTTGTTGATAAAACTTTCATTACTAGTGACATATTAAAATGTAATTTTAATTCATAGTTTACCAAGCATTCATTTATCCCTCATAAGGCAAACATTTTGTTATTTGGTATGAATTTTCTCCCCTTATTTTAGATTTGTTTCTTTTATATAAATTAAAGTCATATTTTATTTATTAAATTAGATAGTAATTTTTCTTTAAGTATATGAGTTTAATCCACAGCCTCACCCATATGTAACTATGATAGATATGTGTAATACTAATTCTGTATCTTATTATTTTATTATATGTTATAATTTCTAGTTCTGTGTGTTGTTTAAATGTTGTACACTGTATTTCTTTCCTTGATTATTTATTTTATAAATTTAATATTAGCAATTCTTATTATAAATTAACTATATTTTATTAAAAAATGGTCTCTCTGAGTTTAGACATTATCTATTAATTCTTTATTAAATGTATATACTTCCTCTCTCTTGATTTATCCCCTGATTTTGTTCTCTTTAATTGTATGATTATTCTGAGTTTTACCTTCATATTCTTAGGCATAATTAAACTCTTTGATTCTTCATTTTTAAATGAACTATTTAATGAGCTGCAGCATGCACACTGCAAAATACCCAAAGCATAAATATCCACCAAGTGTACACATTTGTGTAAATACCATTCAGAATCACTACATCCCCAGCTCTGTTTTTAATATAATATTTTGAAATTATCGTTATTAAGAATAAGCTGAAATGATGTTAAAAGAAGCTATGTGGGTTATGCAATTGAAGCCAACATTGAAAACATTTTTTTGCATTAATTTATCTAGTAACCAACTAGGCAGGCTTCTTGGACTCTGCTCTGAGGCTTCCTTCTCCAAGTACTAGAAATTGGGCAGGGCTATGAGTGCTTGAGGGAGCATGAAATTAATGACCAATTATTTATTTTTAAAATAAAATACCCTAGGATATGCTTCTGTGCTCATTGGGACAGTCAAGTACAACAGATACAACTGATAACTTTGGAAAGGTGATCAGTTCCCTGTGTCCACAATATGATTCAGAAAAAATTATTCCCACTCAGAACCACTCTGTTTGATGTGGTCGTCAGTGGTTGTTTTAATATATTAATTCCATTCTGCATAGTAAAAATATGTTTTGAATTAAAATATATATATTCTAATAATTTAATAAATGTTAAATAATCTAGAACAACTTAAAATATACATACAATGAGTTGGCTGCCTCAGAGCTCTTTTTAAAAAACTGCTTGGCTTAAAAATGAAAGTGAAAAGCAATAAGGTAAAAGCTTTTCACAATACGCCCACATTAATACGTAACCAAAGAGAGAATAAAAATAATGTGTCTATCACCACTTCCATAAATAAGTTGGAGAGAGCACATATAATTGAATACAGTTTTTCTCTCTTTATATAATTAATTCACTCTTCTTGAGGTAATTTGATTTTTGGTTTCTTTTGTCTTACTCTCTAGTTAATATAATAAATTCACCCAGAATGAACTCATTAGTTGGGGATTAGTTTGGGTGTTTTCAAAATTTAAATTAGGCATATGAGACGCAAATTTTAAAATATTTATTGAAATGAATGCATCTTTTACTCAACTTCAGTCTGAAATACATTGGTGTAGGCACTTGTGGTTAGCATCTCAGAATGACGCTAACATTTATTTAAATAATTACCTAATTGTTTTCTTTCACTCACTTAGACTCTAATGCAAGCTATAGCTCGTTTCCTTACCAATGACTGTGCCTGGCACAGAAAAGTTTTCAGATATTTTGGCATGAATTAACGTGTAGACATTGGATTATCTAAATTAATCAACTTCTGATTTATCCAACCTAAATGATGCGTACTGACGGTTGAGGATTGTTTCCAAACCACCACTCTCGACTATTTCATCATCAATAATCTCTGCCCCATTAGTTGGCATGAGCTGATTTCCATCCACTAACTTTGTGCATCAGTTACAACCACAACTCTTACCACTTAAACTTTGCTTTTATGTCCTGACGGTGTTCTTACAGTAATTTGAAAAATCAAGAGTTGACTGACAACGTTAAGTGAACTTCACAATTTATTCAAGAATAACAAGTTAATGTGTTTAATCAATTAGGAAAAATCTTACCTCATTCTTTTGAATGAAGTACATTCTCTCACACCCTTCGCAGTATTCATCTATGTCTTCATGCTAAGTTACATCAAAGATGGCGTCTTTTGGAAATTTCCTTCCCTTTAACGGTAGAACTGTTTCTTCTTTTGAAAAATCAGTCATTCTGTTGTAAAAATTTCATCACTGTCTGTTCTTCTGTATTATAAACAAAGTAATAAAGAAAATCACTCTTCACTTACTGCCCTCTAATAACTGAAATATGATTTGTTCAGTTTAAGCAAGTCATTTGATGTGGTCTTTTTAATCAGTATTTTATTACATCAGATTCTTTAATAGTCACATATATTTTTATTACAAATGAATAAGATTTATTACTGTTTCTGCTTACAATAATTTTCCCATGGAGGGAAATAAATAATGCTTGTGATAATCTATAAATAAGACAAATACTTTGATCTCATAAAGCTTACAATAATTATCTGTAGAATTATTGTCAGAAACATTCTACAAAGGAACTATAAAATAGGGTGTAAGAAAAGTGTGATGGTTATTCATTTATGGAGCATAAAGAATGATGCTCTGATGTGAGCAGTGCATATAAACATGAATGTAAAAGGATAAGAGTCATATGGTATCACAAAAGAGTTAGAGATTGCCTTAAAGGGATAGAAGAAGACTAGAGTCCACAGTAATAACTCAGTATGCATCAGAACTTCCATCAGAACCACATCTCTGAGTGTGCAATCGAATGCCAGAAAAAAAGTGTCTAAGTAAGGAGGAAGAGATCAGTTCTAGAAAGTCCTTAAATTCCCAAGTCGTTTTTGACATTGATGAAGTTATCTCTTTGGGAATTTGAATCAGTCTTAGCCTTTAGTCTATTTTGTTTTGGTTTTAATCATTCATTTCGTTCATTCACTTAGTGATTTGCATTTCCCGTTTGTTGTGTGTTTCCCGTTTCTGTGTATGTTTTCTTTACTAAAGCTGGACAGTGAAGCCTGTTGCCTGAGAGCACATTCACATCACGGTTGCCGTGGACTCTTAACTCAGGTATGTTTAGCTCAAAATGAATTCCAGAATGTTAAAAAGTGTTAGAGGGATTTCGGACTTATTGATCCTTAGCTGACAGGATTTCACAGTCGCCAATTAGGAATTGTGTACAAATGTCTGGCTGTATTTCAGAATCCTTAAAAGTTTCTCATAAGGAGAAAGAAGTTGAAAATCGTTGAGGAGGCAGCACACATTGTCTGCTGCAAACTGGTCCTCATTTGTCACTGTGCAGTGTGAGCAGGTGAGAGAGATGCTCCTACATTGCTCTGGGTTCAAGATAGGTTGATTCATGTAAGACCTTGATAGTTGGGCTCTCAGGATGTGCTGCACACATACTTGCAGTCAGTGTCTGTAGAAATGTGTGTTTATTCCAGATCTCAACAAAACTTTGCCCAAATTTCACTATCTAAGATGATGTTATAAAATAATTTGTATAGTTTTGACTGTCTTTTCACTGAGGAGTGAACTCTCTTCTCGAATCCCCCCACCCCTTGTTTGTTCTTAAATTGACTTCTGGAAAAAGAGTCAGAATAGATGTGCCTTTAATGGTTTATGTTTATCTGAAGGCTTTTCTTCACTTTTAACCATGCTCTGAAAATACTAATATCAAAATATCTAAGTTTTTGATTTCAGCATAATTAGCTTTGGCTGAATTCATATATATGCTAATGATCTTTCTTCACTGTTGACATTGGCTGGTCATTTATCAACGCATTTAATTACACAACAGACAAATATGGAGAAACGAAGAGAGCACTTCAATTAGTGCCATTTTTCTTGAGCTTGTCAAATGTACACATCCCTGTACTGCCAAAAGAATGTCATGGCACCTGTTCCTCAGCCAGGCACTCCCTCCAGCTGTGATTATTCTCTCTCATAGTTATACAGTGATTCATCATCAGTATAAAAAAGCTATTGCAAAAGAGAAATTCTCACTTTGGGAATCTACTTTGATGTTAATCCAGAGAGAGCAAGCCCTTATGCTCAATTATAAAAGACTTGCTGGGGTTGGGCTTAGACTTCTCAGTGTAAGGTGGGCTAAAATGAAGTTACATGAATGTAAACACCTTATGTTTATTTTTTTACTATGAAATTGTCAAATGAAATATTAATGATTTAGCCTTTTGATGTAGTATATTTTTTCTCTTTCCTCACTAAAAATATCATTATCTTTTGCTTTAGGCAAATATAAAAAAAACTAATGAGAGAAAAGTAAAATTAACTTCTAGCACTCATGTCTGAAATGATTGATCCATTGAGGCTAAAGCATGCAAGTGCCCTAAAATTTTTCACTATGTTTTAAAGTATAAAAAAATAGTGTTTTTCACTTTCCTAGTTATGCATCATCTGTATAATCTTCTCACCTCCTTAATTTTAAGTTTTTTAGGCAGCAGACATTAATTACAAACATTGTATATGCTGTGGATGTACTGACAGTAAAAATACAAAGGTAGCCTATTACCTGGATTCACTGAGCTTGTATTATAGTGAGAGAGACAACAAGGTAAATAAAAAATTCTAATATAGTGCCATGAGGGAGGTCTTAATGGTTTATTCAGGATGATTAAGATAAAAATCATATATTCTTCATATGGTGTTATTACTGTATTCTTAAATAAGCAATTAGAAATTTCAGTAAGTGGTACAATGGCGTATTTTACACATCTTATTTAAAAAACTAATTTCTCCTATTCTCTTTCCTTCTCCTTTAAAGATCCTCAGATTAGTAAACAAAAGCCTTAATTGAGCCAGTTATTCAAAGAGTGTTCCTTAATTGTCATAGCTTACACTTATGCAGATAAGGCAAAGCATAAATATTATAATTACTACTTACTTAAAGTACAAGGACAAAAACTCAAAGGTTTGAAACTAATTTATGCTACAGGCAGCACATCTTGAATATAAAGCAAAAGAATGTTGCTGAACTTGCTGAACTGTTGTCAGTCACTTGTCTCAGCCTTGGTTTTAATACTTGACTCATATTCATGGACTTTTCCAATGAATCAAAAACTCTTTCTGGGCTCTATTTATGACAGAAAAAAATACCGTATTCCCCTGTGCCGAAAGTGAACTTTAGAATTTAATATCTAGTTTATCTGAAAGAATCAAACTATAATCATGTAAGTTCTCCAATTTAATTTACATATGTGAACATGTATTTAGAAATTTTAAACTATTGCTAAGAAATTTCTAAGGGAGTGATGTCAGCAGCATGGCAAAGGGAAACACTTCCTTTATCTTTCCCTTCAATCTTAACCAGTAAAACCTCCACAACTTAACAAGGATGCCTCTGCCAACACACCAGTATACCAGAGAATTTGACACATCTGTACATCAAGAGGTGGGTAGACTGGAACACAGGAGGCAAAACTGAGGAAACAACGAAGGCAGTGCCTACAATCCTGGCCTTCTTGTTGTGGCTGGTGCCAGAGAACAGGTGCCAGCAGGGGAGGTGGTGCAAGCAGTTCCAGCCCCTAGCCATAGCAGTGTCTGGGGCAGCAGGCGGCATTGGCAGTGGAGCCTGAGACCCTCACCCCAGCTGCCCGCCACGCTGGCTGTCTACCTGCCCCGCTCCGTGCAGTGGTGGAGCCTTGCAACACTGGGCACAGGAGACATGCTCACGTGCTCCTGTCTTTCCCCTACGTTTCCCCTCTCCTATGGCAGCACAGCCTTTGACGTAAGAAATCCCAGATGCAGTGGAAGAGCCCACCATCCCTGTGCCCCAGGCAACAATTCAGCAACGGGGGCAGCAGGAAGACACCAAAAACCCCTGGAGGCAAAAGAAGCTATAAAGAGGGCACGTGGGCAACACCTCTGACAGAAGCGGTGGAGGATGCAAAGTGTGGCCTCAAACTCAGGCGGTTCAGTAAGAGAAACCCGAATCATCTGCTATAGCGACCCCTATTGGAAGGCAGAAGAGAGGCCTCACTTGAAAAGGCACCTCTGATAAAGGACTACTATCCAAAATATACAGAGAATCCTTAAACTCAATATGAAAAAAAGAAAACAATGAATAAGAGCCAAAGACCTTAACAGATGCCTCACCAAAGAAGATGCACAGATGGCAAATAAGCATATGAAAAGATGCTCCGTATCACACATCCTCAGGGAAACACAAATTGGAACAGCAGTGAGTTGTAACTCTCTGGCCATTAGAATGGCCACATCCAGAACGACATCAAATGCTAGCAAGGGTGTGGAGCCATCGGAACTCTCCTTCATTGTCCACACCTATAAAATGTACAACACCAAGAAAAAATCCTAAGGCAAACCGTAGAGCTGGAGTGATTGTGATGTCCATTAATCAGTTAGAAAAAAATACACCACCCTGGTGGAGTCTGTTGACAGAGCGGAGGCTGTGCACGTGTGGGGCCGGGAGTTAATGGGACAACCTTGTACATTCCTCACAATTTTGCTATGAAACTGAAGACATAAAATCTTAATAAGGCTATAAAAGTTGTTAATTGATTTATCGTTAAGATACAACTTTGTGTTTTTATTGGACAGTTGCATGTAAGTAATCTATTCACACATTTTTACTGTTGTCCTAAGGTATTGTATATTTTAAGATTTTAAGAGACCGTTATATAAGGATATTAATATTTTCCATGTTTACGAAGAGTCTGTTTTCCCATGTGTTGTATTGATTTTTTCATTTTTAATATATACGTAATTTAATGTTTTATATATGGTCTTTATCTCCCTTTGATTTTGTGTTTGGAAACATACTCATTTTCTATGACTGCCTCACAGATTTTCCCCCACTTTAGTGTCTTATTAAAACAAACATTTTGTATCTGATACTTTCTATTGTCAGGAACCTGGATGTGGCTTAGATGGGTCTTCTGGCTCTGAGTCTCACAAAGCTGAGGTTAAGGTGCCAGCCAAGATGGCAGTCCTCTCCCGGTCAACTGGGAGAAGATCTTCTTGCAAGATCATCCAGGTGACTGTTGGCAGTTCCTCCTGTTGTTTGACTGAGCTCCTCAGTTTCTCACTGTCTGGAGCCCTCCCATAGGACAGCTCCCAGCAGGTCAGCTGCTGTCATTGGAGGAAGCAGGCGGAGGACAGGAGTGAGCGAGAGATGGATGGCAAGTGATACTGAGTCACAGTGTTTTGGGGACTTGATCTCTCATCACGTCTGTTCATTGTTCTGCTTAGGAGCAACGTGAAGTATAGTCCCCATCCTAGAGTCCACACACCCAGCCCAGGCAGCAGCAGTCACTGAGAGCTGTTCTAGAAGCTGTCACATAGAGCTCTCACAGTCTTATAGCACTGATTTTCTCTGTATTTGTATAGCATTATTTTTTGACTTTTCGGTTTTCCCTTAGATTTTAAAATTTAATTTGTCGCATATTTTTGCTAAGCTGTCTTAGTATGAGCATAAAATATACACTTTGTACATGTACTCAAATATATCCAGTAATGGAATAAGCTTTAATAATCACTGTTGGAAAATGAAGCTTTTCCTATTAACTGGACCCAGTATACTACATGCTTTTCCTTTTGCTTTTTTTGTGCAATGCTGTATATTCTTTTTTTTTAATTATTCAAATGAATTTATCACATCTGTAGTTGTATAATGATCATAACAATCTGATTCCACAGGACTTCCATCCCACAGCCCAAGCACATCCCCCCACCCACCAAACTGTCACCTCCAGAGACCATAAGTTTTTCAATGTCTGTGAGTCAGCATCTGTTCTGCAAAGAAGTTCAGTCTGTCCTTTTTTCAGATTCCACATGTCAGTGAAAGCATTTGATGTTGGTGTCTCATTGTATGGCTGACTTCACTTAGCATGAAAATTTATAGGTCCATCCATGTTGCTAAGAATGCTGGTATTTCGTTCTTTTTGATGGATGAGTAATATTCCATTGTGTATATGTACCACATCTTCTGGATCCACTCCTCTGTCGATGGACATTTAGGTTGTTTCCATGTCTTGGCTATTGCAAAGAGTGCTGCAGTGAACATTGGAGTACATGTGTCTTTGCGAGTCGTGGTTTTCTCTGGATGGATGCCCAGGAGTGGGATTGCTGGATCAAATGGTAGTTCTATGTTTAGTTTTCTGAGGCATCTCCATACTGCATTCCACAGTGGTTGCACCAATTTACAATCCCACCAACAGTGTACTTGGGTTCCTTTTTCTCCACACCCTCTCTAGCACTTATTGTTTGTAGACTTTTGGATGACGGCCTTTCTGGATGGTGTAAGGAATGCTGTGTATTCTAATTCAGGAAGTTTATTTTTATTTGTTGTTAAAATTGCTAGTGGAAATATCAACACCGAGTGGAGGCAAGTTTAATTATGGTTTTTGCTTTATTGAAATCTTTCAGATATACTTTACACATATCCCATTGAAGTTTTATAACTGTTAGTGTCAGAATTAGTCAAGCTGTAGAAGCCTGGAAGGGTGATTATTTTTTAACTACACATGACTGCGAAAGCCAAAATTTAAGGTGATTACATTGGACAAAAGAAATAGATTTAAAGCTATAATATCGTTATTACACATACAATATTTTTAAGTTAAGACTATATGACACCTCCTAGTTTTATTAAATATTTGAATGAAGAATATACATGTAAAAGCAATTTTAAATAACAGTGCTTCTCAACTCTCCTAACACAGATATAGATAGTTTGAGTATTCATTTCTAATTATCTACAGAAAGAAGGCATTGTTTTAAACTATCATAATTGGACCATTTTCCCCATTAAATTTGGTGAATACAGTGTTATAAGAACATGTGTCATTCATCTGTTTTTATGATTTTTTATTTCAGCCACTTGGTTTAAGTCCTGCATCCTGGAGAATATTTTCCCTTGTCAATAAAACACTTCACTGAATAATCTCAAAATCATATTCTTTATGATGTTTAAAAAACTATAAAATTGTTGTACATAACTATGATGCTTAATTTATACAGTTTTAAAAAATAAACTCTTGCCATGATATATTGTTTATCAATTTTACTAAAAGTACCCTCCTGTTTATCCCATGATAAAATACTCTTTTGACCTAAATATTTAGCAAAACCAGCTCAAGGCTTCAGGACCAAGAGACATCGTCTCATCAGCATATAAGAATTCATAAAGGAGATGCCAAGACATTAGGCTCTCTGTACCATTCCTCTCCTAGCTCACTTTGGTCAGATAGATAGAGTAGGTGTACTCAGGAATCATGGATCTTTGACTTTCAAAATGTCATTCTAAAGGGAATTAGTGAATGGATATGCAGTGTAGTTTATGAAGATGTTCAAACCTAGTCTTTGGAAAATTGTTTCTTGTTTATGTGTATTATCCTCAAATGAAAAAAAAAAAAAAAGAGTAAGAAGAAATAGAATTGTTGTCTTTAGCCAAGGGTATATCCTTCGACATTCTGTTATTTAGTAATAGTTTGTGGTTTAGTTATTTAGTAATAGTTTTGCAGACTTAACATTTTGGTGAACTTATAGGTTAACAGAATTTTTCTTTTTAAAGCTGATGTTAAACTCTGTATATTTTATTCTAGGGAAAGCTAAAAGAATTCACCCAAAAGAAAAGGTGACATTTCCATTTTGTACAGTCTGCTAAAAATGCCACACCAGCTAGAGTTTTAATCCATGTCGGTGAGTTATGCACAGATTGATTTTAAATGTAGCATTTTATTGCTATTGAAAGAAAAAAAATAGTTTTGCCTTCAAAATAAGATTAAATAGATATGTAATGGAATTTTAGTTATAGAGTTGAATTTTTACACATATTTGTTGGTTATGCTGTATGAAATTTCCTTTCTGTGTTCACTGTCTGCTTAAAATATCAGCTATAAACACCCTGAAGGGCAGGTGCTGAAATGGCAGATTGAGACTTAATTCCATCTGCATAAAAGGTTAGCACCACATTGCAATGCTGAACATAACCTTAAAAATCCATAATTTAAACTGTTTCTAGACTATTTCATCCTTAACGGTGATTGATTAAAATATATTCTATCAAGTTAAACATTTGCTATCGGCCATCATCTTATTTTCATAAAATAATTAATCACACACTGCATAGTTGTCATAATTTCATAAGTTCAGAGTAAATAAATATATTTTTGTATAAATCCTCACCGTAAATGAAAAAAGTAGTTTTCTTGTTATTAATTCTACTTGTACAAAATAAGTTGAGTAAATAAATATATTTTTGTGTAAATCCTCACAGTAAATGAAAAAAAGTAGTTTCTTTATTATTAATTCTACTTGTACAAAATGTATTTATCCTTATAAGTTGTTCTAAAAACCTACAAATATTGAAAATGATAGTGAAAAAGGCATAAAAATTTACCTCAAATGGGACGGCTTCACATATTTTAACTGTATATATATTCTCAGATTGGGTAACCCTTGTAGACACTTAGATTCTTCATTGCATAATATCTTCTGTTTTAGAGGTGTAGGTAATATAAGACAAGTTTATTAGAAATACTGTGAAATTTAGTCTCATACTTCCCCAAGATCATCTGCCATTCTGTGTAATACTAAGTTAATTTCTCAGTATTGGTATTCATAACTTTTGCTTAAGTATGTTCTACTAAGTTCACTTGTGATGAACATCCCTCGGATTTTGGAGCCAATCCTATTCCATCCATTCCTTCCCACACACAAAAAAATGCAACAAACAAAAAACCAAAAAAAAAATATACTTTTCATAACCAATTTTCTATACCGTTTTGTTTTCTCCTCTCTTGTCTTTTCGTATTACATTTTTTTGTCCATACAGACGAAAGCACACACTTCCAAACTCTTTGAGCAAATTTCCATAGTTTACTCATTAATGTATCCATCTTTGAAGCAAAAAAAAAAAAAAATTATTTCCAGTAGCTACATGAATTGTTGAAAAACGTATTCCCTTATGTCAAAAATTACCCTTTGAGGAGTCCCTGCCATGGTGCAGTGGGTTTAGGAATCTGACTGCAGCGGCTTGGTGTGAGTTCAATCCCCGGCCCAGCAGACTGAGTAAAAGGATCCAGAGTTGCTGCAGCTGTGGTGTAGGTTGCAGCTGTGGCTGGCATTCAGTCCATGGCCTGGCAACTTCCATATGCCATGGATGTGGCCATAAAATTTAAAAAAATATATATCCTTTACACCTCTAGTAATTACACCTTATACATTTAATTAAAATGTATGTAAAATGATTCAAAATATATGTATTACTGAATTCATAATAATTGGATTTAGATTGTTTACAATTTTTTGATGATTATTTTAAAGCAGAAGGATAGGATAATATCATGATATATAGTGTAAAGCAGAACTGTAATCCTACACAAAATTGCTAATTAATTAAATCAGTTATATACTCAATATAACTATTATCCCTTGAAATCAGTTTAAGTTTCAATTAGGAAAAGGAACAGTTTCCTTCAAGACAGTTGTTAAGGAAATTAAAACATTTAATATATTAACTAGTATCTTTAGAGATGCAAAAATATCTCGAAAATTGTTAATGGCAGTGTTTTACATAATTAAAGATGTTCAAACACCAACATCAGCAACAAGTCCGTTAACATGATATTCAAATTTCTAGTAGTATTTTATTATTTAGCATTCTGGCAGTGTTTCTTCCAGAATTAACTTCTTAGTAATTATAAAAAGCAGTCAGAGTAATGGATGCCCTCTTGCCCCGTTTCACTCCTGTGCTATCACTCACTCATCCTGTGCACTTCTGAGCACTGGCATCATAGCTTGCATTCATCTCTGAGAGGCCAAAGGCGAAGAGAGAGTGACTGTGAGCATTGTAGTATACTTCCAAGTTAAACTTATTTATTAAATTTCGTAATGGCAAAATGCCAATACATTGTCCTGAAGACTCTCGTCTGAAATAACGCAACCTGAACTTGTTTTGTGTTATTGATCAAACACGTACAGACTCCCAAATAATACACTGGCCTATCAAACACTCAGTGACTAATAAACATTACTGGATTGCATTGTTATGACGTGGCTCTGATCGTTGAGGAATCTGATAATAATTAAGGACAAAACAGAGCAAATCTATTGGCAAACAAATAGCAAGACCCAATAATGTGGCCGAGACCTAAGAAAAGAGTGCAGATTTGGAAGACCAAACACATGATGTCTATGACGTTAGCCTCTTGAAGTCGTGTCCCAGCCCAGTACTATCACAGGGATGGACATAAACAGGTTCCCCCGTATCGTGGTGGGGCTGTAAACGAACCCCAAATGAGTGAGTCACACTCCCAAACTAGCAGTTGACTTGTCTGGCTGGGTGCTTGTGGATTGGCGGAGGTGGAGAGGAGCCTCTGAGCTCAGTATAGCTCAGGTGGGCTTTGCTGGTCTCTGCTTCGCATCTTCACATTTCACAGCTGAAGATGAGGGTGTAGCTCCTTGTATGAGACAGGCTTAACCACAAGAAACTCAGCTAATTCATGTCATGATAAAATTTCTGTTTGGACAGTAAACATTTCATATGTTCATTGGCCAAAATAAGTCACATAGTTGGGTCTGAGATTGAGGGAAAATGTATGTTGTATATTGGGAGGCACAGTAAATCACTTAGCAAATGTATGTTTACACTTTTCTTGTAGGAGAAAGAGAAATTAATGAGATCAATAAAGCAATCTACTATATCCTCACTGCCCCTTCTCAAACATAAAAGGTAAGAGTGAACACTATTGAAAATATGAGGCAAAATCTCCTTGCCCTGAATATTGTCAAGTAAAATAAAAGAATTAATGATTTATTCAGTCTTCCTTGTATGAAATCAATTTCAGGGCAGTTGCCCTAGTTGATGAGAAAATTTTTTCTTTATAAATAGAGGTTTACCTAACAATTTTGAAAGAAATAATCCTTTAGTCGACTCTGTGATTCAGGGGAAAATTACCAGTGTATAAAACCAATATAGAAATACTTTAGGAGATCTTTCTAATAGAGGAGAAATAGAATGTCACAATATGAGATACAGGTCAATCTTAACTTCATTAAATGTCCAATAAGTAGACAATATGTGTCACTGATACGATGTAACATGGAGCAGCTAATACCATCTGAGCCTAATCAAGTTTCTAGAGCTAGTTTTCATTTACCAAAGAGAGAGTAAGAACTAATTAAATGACAGTACAAGTAAGCAAATAGAACACTGAAGAATATGACATTTTCCAAGATAACTTGCACAAATTTTATTAGTTAATAATATATACAGAAATTTGGATGCATTTGCTCCAAATTAAAGGAGACATGGTTTTGGACATAATTCAAATGTTTGTATATCTTTTTATCATTATAATACATAGTAATAGTTCATTATGTGTAGCTACCAATAGAGTGACACATTTTTCCCAAATTTATTGAGATGTAATTGACAGTAAAATTTTGTATGAAGTATACAGCATGATAATTTGATATGCGTATGTGATTTTAAGAATTTTCAAAATTCCCAAATACAATTTCAGTGAAATTGGCCATGTTAGACATAAAAACTAATTGTTTCATATAAAGGGAAAATTCCTAATCTAGACCTCATTAGTAGAAGATGCAAACTAGCTGAGTTAATGAGATACTGTATGCTTCAATTATTAAAATAAAGCAATAAGTCTATATATTTTAAATGCTTTAGTATTTGAGTGTTTGTGAGGATAGGAGAAGTTTTTTCTTAAGTATTTCTTATTTTTTCATCTCCTGTTTTCTTGGCAGTTCCCTTAACTGTAGGTATGGATAAAAAATTAATCTATGTATTTAGTTTTCTTTTTTGTTCAATTTTATTCTGCATGAATAGTCTAAAGTGTAGCAATTCCAAACCCCATTTGTCCAGATTAGCAAGGGATCTATTATTTACCTCTATTCCTTAATCTGTTGTGAATTTTTACATCCAATAGAGTAGCCTTAATGGTTCTTACTGGCCATCACTGGGCCTAAATTTGTCTCTGGATTCCATACCCTATGCCTGGAATCCTGGCAGCTGTAGAGGTTGTGCCATGTCTTTTTTTTTTTTTTTTTTTTTTTTTTTTTTGTCTTTTTGCTATTTCTTTGGGCCGCTCCCGTGGCATATGGAGGTTCCCAGGCTAGGGGTCCAATCGGAGCTGTAGCCACCGGCCTACGCCAGAGCCACAGCAACGCTGGATCCGAGCCGCGTCTGCAACCTACACCACAGCTCACGGCAACGCCGGATCATTAACCCACTGAGCAAGGGCAGGGACCGAACCCGCAACCTCATGGTTCCTAGTCGGATTCGTTAACCACTGCGCCACGACGGGAACTCCCTCTTATTTTTTTTTTGTTTTTTTTTTTTTGTGCCATGTCTTGATACCAAAGCTATTAACATCCTGACCAAGAAAAAGCAGATACTTTGGTATTTTTGCTCAGAAATTTAAGTTCCTTTTATTTGTTTTTATTTCCTCCTGTATTCTGTTACTACCCATCTGTAGCTTCATCTAATAATGGGCATTTAAAAATATGCATGTCTTCAAAACGTTTTTTTAATCATCATGGTGTGATATATGTTATCAAACACAATTTTTTTTTTTTTTTTTTTGTCTATTCCGGGGCCGCACCCACAGCATATGGAGGTTCCCAGGTTAGGGGACTAATCCGAGCTGTAGCTGCCGGCCTATGCCACAGCCACTGCAACGCCAGATCCGGAGCCACGTCCGCAACCTATACCACAGCTCACAGCAACGCCAGATCCTTAACCCACTGCGCGCGTGAGGCCAGGGATAGAACCTGCAACCTCATGGTTCCTAGTCAGATTTGTGAACCACTGAGCCGCGATGGGAACTCCATCAAACACAATTTCTAAAAACTTCATGTTATATTTCTGAAATTATCTTCTTTAGACAGTATCATGTAGGAATCTACTCAGCTTCAGGTAAGTATATCCAATTTATAGGAAAAAGGTAACAAAAGTTTACAAATATGCTTTTTCAGGAAAAAAAAAATACAAAATTAGGCAGCCCAAGTTGTCAGAAGTTCCGTAGATCCAACTCTTCTTAATCTCTCCTCCCACACCCTTTGCAGTAGCTCTGTTGTTAGAGTCAAGGAAGGGATTAAAGGGGCCTTGCCCAGGCAACTCCACTTAAAAGGCTTTCTTAGAAGTTTCACTGAAAGGCAGCTCAAATCTCATTACCAGCCCTTAAAACACTAGAAGAGAGAATAAAATACATTACGCACTTTCTGCCTGTTGTTTTGTTTTGTTTCATTTTAACTTGGGTTATTGTTGCCCTCAAAGACATAGACTGTGCCACCAAATAGAAGGAAAGAATGCAGGCTGTTAACAGTGTGTACCCTTGGCTTCAACATGAAGCCATCCACTCTTCTAATAATGGGGCCCAGAGAAATCGTTAAAAAAGAACTGTGTCTTCTTTATGTATTTGTCCTTCTAGTTTAGAGCGTGTGGTAACAAACTCATTCACTGACTGCCCCCCTGTGAAGGTAAACAGCCTTTTCCATTTTCTGTCTGCATTCAAGCCCTGTTGGAACAGTGGTAATTGCTACTTTTTTCATCAATTAATACCCACATTCATTTTAAGGGAAAAATGCATGAATTATGGGAATGTCCTGTTCTGTAGCAACAAAATTGGAGATGCCGGTGAGGGCGGGCAAGTCACAGATCTATTACTTTTTTGTTGTTGCTCCAAAAACCAAATAAAAGAGTCAATTTACTCCTTGTTAGAAATCTAGTAATAACAATAATTAATTTGATCAATTAAGATATTTGTAGGAGAAAGAATTTAGAAAACCTATTTTAAAAATGCCCTTCCCTTTAATTCCGAGTCTAACTTGAAGAAACGCTGTTCCCTCTGCACATGAAGTTTTGTAATAGATGCAGGGGTTGAAAGCAAACAAGTTTAAACTATGTCTTGATTGGGAACATAAATTAAGTTGTGGCTCTTGAAACAAGGATCATCAAACCTTCCTAAAATTTCATTGTAAAGGTTACATGAAGGCACTTTTTTATTTCAACGAAAAAGACACAACAGATTTACCAGCAGATAATTGAAATGTGCACGGTGAGATTGCTTATATAGGGAAGAAAGCTGTGTACAGCCGAAAAATAAATTCTAATTTTGTAATTCTACGATTTTGCAGGAATTATGTTTTAATGGAAAGAAATAGAAATGTGTTTTATAAGGACTGTCTCATCATCATGTGAGCTTCTGCCCTAAAAATATGATAGCTGGCATTGGCTCTGATGCCGTGGTGGTTATGATGGTGGTGGTGTCAGGGAAAATCTTAATGTGGTCATGGCGAGGAGGCAGACATAGCCCAGATTTTCTCACCGAGGAGAAATAATTGTAGATTTTTTCTGTGCCAATTTTATCAAGTTAAGAAGGTTTATTTTTAGTATTGGTTTCCAAGAGTTTTTATAAAACATATAGGTCAGACTTTTCCAACGGCTTATTGATTTTTCTTTCTCTCTTTTTTGAAGCTAACCGTATAAGGTTTCTCTTTAAGGTTAGGGATGTGGTCAGTCATATATGAAAAGTGGGTGTTTCAGTTGGTTTGTTTATTTTTCTTTTTGTTTTCTTTCCTTTTTGGCTAAATACCCTGGCGTGGCTGGAATGAACTCAAATTAGGTTCCCTTTTGGTTAGTTACAGAAACCAGGCAAAGTGAGTGCTTTAGTGTTCTATATCTTCCTGTGTTTAGAAAACCTGCTTATAGTCCGGGCATTTTTTTTCCCAGGAGAATAAATATCATGACATTCACGTGAGGCCATCAGTGCCTGGGGTTTGGGGATGTACCGTGGTTTAGACTTGCATTTACATTTCTTTCTATCCAATTTTTTTTAATTCCACTTTGTAGTAATTTTGAATTTTCTCATTTTTCTGGATGTATCTCTGTGTTGTCTAATACCTTGAGATTTATTGATCCACTTTTAAAATGATGTTATCATTTTCTTTAGACTGTTGGGTCTGCTTTTTTCTGTATTTTGTTCTGCATTTTAGTTTATTTGTACCTTCTGTTTTTCCATAATAAAATGTAATCTGTCGTATTACTTGGAGTCCCAATCATCAAATCTCCATTATTATCTTCATTTTACTTATTTTTGCACTTATATTTCAAAGTTACTCATTCTGTTTCTTGTTCCTTTCTACTTTAGGAGACTGTGTTTCTCATTGGTTCATTTTATTTTTTACGTGTACTAGTTGTGGTGGAAAGAAGAATGATCTTCCCAGAGATATCGTCATCCTTGTCTTTGGTATCTCTGAAATGTTCCCTTACTGGGCAGAGGAATTTGTAGACACAACTGAAGGTAAAAACCTTGCGATGGGGAGATTATCCTGGATTACACAGGCGACTACAACATAATCATATGAAGCCTTAAGAGTTAAAGAGAAAAGCAGAAGAGAGAGTCAGAGAGATGTGACCTGAGGTGTTGACCTGCTGTTGCCGATTTCGAAGATGGAAAATGGAGGGTTCAAGCCAAGGTGTGTAGTCAGCCCCTAGAAGCTAGAAAAGGGAAGGCGACAGATTCTCCCCTAAAGCTTCCCTGAAGACACATAGCCCTGCTGACACAGTTTTAGCACGGAGATGCTTGTGTCAGACTTCTCATCTACAGAGCTATAAAGTAATAAATTCATGCTGTTTTACGTCACTAAGCAGTGACTTCAGTGATTGGCTGTGGCTCAGTAGAAAACTGACACATTGATAAATATGCATAATTTCCCAAAGTTCTTCCAAATCCTTCTCCAGCCATCACCTAGTGCTTTCTAGTGTGCCATATTTTCAAAGACTTTTATTTTTTAAATTTATTTTACTGAATTATAGTTGATTAACAGTGTTGTGTTAATTTCTACTGTACAGCAAAGAGACCCCATTATACGTATGCATGTATTCTTTTTCATATTCATTTTCGTTGTGGTTTATCATAGGATATTGAACGTAGTTCCCTGTGCTGTACAGTAGGACCTGGCTGTTTATCCATTCTGTATACAATAGTTTGCATCTGCTGACCCCAAACTCCCAATCCTTCCCTCCTCCCCTCCCCTTTGGCAACCACAAGTCTGTTCTTTATGTCTGTGAATCGTTTCTGTTTTGTAGATAGGTTCATTTGTGTCATACTTTAGATTCCACATATGAGTAATATCATACATTATTTGTCATTCTCTTTCTGACTGACTTCACCTGTATGATAATCTCTGGGTCCATCCATGATGCTGCAAAATAGTATTATTTCATTCTTTTTTATAGGTGAGTAGTATTCCATTGTATATACACATATTTTTTATCCATCCATCTGTCTGTGGACACTTAGGTTGTTTCCATGTCTTGGTTATTATGGATAATGCTGCTGCGAACATAAAGGTGCATGTATACAATTGCTTCCTAGTTGCCTTTTATTTTCTCTTCATCCTGAAGGCTGTACAAAATGTTGTCTTTTAAGACATAATGAAGATTTTGAAATTATCATAATGTGTTACTTATTTTACTTTATTACATAATCTGTTACTTATTTTGAAATTATCATAATGTGATCAGAATTCATGGTCTGAGTTCTTTTAATCTTAACAGAATTTTAGTTTGTAACTAATTCATGGTCAGTTTTTAAAACTGTTACATGATGGAGTTCCCGTCGTGGTGCCGTGGTTAACGAATCTGACTAGGAATCATGAGGTTGCGGGTTCGATCCCTGGCCTTGCTCAGTGGGTTAAGGATCCGGCATTGCCATGAGCTGTGGTGTAGGTCGCAGATGTGGCTCGGATCCCGCGTTGCTGTGGCTGTAACCAGTGGCTACAGCTCCGATTAGACCCTTAGCCTGGGAACCTCCATATGCAGCAGGAGCGGCCCTAGAAAAGGCAAAAAGACAAAAAATAAATAAAAAATAAAACTGTTACATGATACATTAAAAACAATTACTTTTTGCTTATTTCATCTGCCTCATCTGGTTTTTCAGATTTTGTTCTGTGTTCCAGTTAGAATGATAAAATTTTTCTCGAATTGTATAGAGAGGAGTAGTTGGTGGTGCTGTGTCTCAGGCTGTGCCTTCTAGAAGAGCTGAAGGGGCACCTTCAAGGCAAGGGGGGAAGATGTACACATGGTATGGTATACATATATAAAAAGAAATGGTATTTTTTAAAAAAGCTTTATGCTTTCATTGTGATCATCGTGCTATGCAGCTCAATAGATTAGCATGCTCACTAGTTACCTACTGACTCTTCATTCTTATTCTGAAGAGTTCTGCCCCACCTACAAGAACAAACCACCTTCGTTTTTCCCATGGATGCCTCAAAGTGTTAAGGCAGCCAACTGTCGATATGAATCCATCCTCTTTGGAAGCGTGGAAGTTCACTGTATTGCTACAATTTATAATCTAAACTAAATATTTCATATCTTTATAGACAAAAAACAAATAAAGCAAAATAGTCATTGTAGCATAAAGTTTCTACAAATAATTTTTACTTAATCATCCTTGTACTCATTGAAAGAACTTTTCTTGAGGGGGAAAAAAAAGGATATTTTATTTTAGTAAGGACGCCTGGTAGAATACTTCATAGATTTAAAGAGATATTAAATTTTTATTTTGAAAAATTTTGAAAACATTACCACCATATTATTATACAGTTACAAAATAGAACATCTATTGTGCGTTTTCAAGTAGTATTAAAAAGGAATATTGGAATAAAGCTCTCTGGAGTGGTCTGTTGTGGTGGCCTTAGGTGGCCTTGGTTTACCTGCTGTAGAGTATGCTATTTAGTCTGGCATTTTGCTTCTTAATTGAAATAGATTTGGGAAAGTAGCCTCTCTGATGCTCAAGACATTATAAATACATTTGTCCTCAGACAATAGGTGACTTTATCCTGGATATTAGTCATCCACGTTCCAGAGTTAATGAGAAAAATGATGGTTTTCAAGAGATTGAGTTAAAAAAAAGTTTAAAAATACTATGTTGAAAACATTTGCAGTGTATAATCTTTGTAATTTCTAAGACTCACAGCCCTCTTCCTTCTGAGGGACTTTTTTTTTGTGTGCTTTCTGTCTAAATCTGTATGGTTATGGTAACTTTTATTGTGTGATTGACTAGAGATGGATCCTAGTTAAAGCCAATGGCATACTGACAAGTATGTAAAAGGATGCCACCTTATCACTTAGACAGCCACCATCCAATACAACAGAAGTTTCTATGACGATGAAAATATACTGTAATCTGTACTGTTCAGTGTGGTAGCCACTAGCCACGGGTGGCTACATAGCACTGGGAATGTTGCTATTTTGACTGAGGAATGAATTTTTAATATAACTTAATCCAGTTTAAATTTATAAAATTGCATGTGGCTGGCACCTGCCACATCAGACAGCCAAGTGAAATATTAGAATATTTTGGTTTGTTCACTCAGGTATGCCAATTGCCTAAAAAAATGTCTGGCACACTGTAAACCCTCACAAACAATTGTTGAGTAAGTGAAGGCAAGGGTCATATTCCAGTGTATTTCAATAAAGACAGTTGTCTCTTCCTTCTAACCTGAATTTTTTTTTTTTTTTTTTTTTTTTTTGTCTTTTTGTCTTTCACCTTTTTAGGGCCGCTCCCACAGCATATGGAAGTTCCCAGGCTATGGGTCGAATTGGAGCTGTAGCCACCGGCCTACGACACAGCCACAGCAACGGGGGGGGGGGATCTGATCCGCGTCTGTGACCTACACCACAGCTCATGGCAATGCCAGATCCTTAACCCATTGAGCGAGGCCAGGGATTGAACCCGCAACCTCATGATTCCTAGTCAGATTCGTTTCCTCTGCGCCATGATGGGAACGCCTAACCTGAAAATTTCTAATGCTTTTATTGTATTTATTATTTAGGTGTATGTTCTGAACTATTTTGAGAATTTCAAATATTTATTTGTTGCCTTCTCTCTTACCATGTGATGTACGACTGTACCGGTGTGTTTGTCTGTGCATGAAAGTATAATGTGAATTTATACTTGTGTTTCAGAACTGAAAAGCTCATCTCTACTATTACACACAATCCTCTGTGCAATTTGGGATTAAACACATTTATTAACAGGCTGTCATTCACAATGTTTGTCAAGAAAAGAAACAAAGTAAGTAGATCCCTATTATAAATTATCTCTGTGAAATTTAATGCACATATATTCAGAAACACACACACCTATCTATGACCTGTTAATGTATTTTATTCATTCCTCAGTAGTACTTTTTTTTTTTTTCTTTTACTGGTAAAAGTGTTAGTAGATTGGTATTTATTTACACTATTTTCATGGAAAATTTTGTATTGGGTATTATTAACATTCTTTTAAAAGATTTAAATCTCCCCTGTTGTCTGCCTCACATATAGTTGATTTTGTATTTTTTTTTTTAGTTATTTATTTTTTTTTATTTTCCCACTGTACAGCAAGGGGATCAAGTTATCCTTACATGTATACATTACAATTACATTTTTTCCCCCACCCTTTCTTCTGTTGCAACATGAGTATCTAGACAAGGTTCTCAATGCTATTCAGCAGGATCTCCTTGTAAATCTATTCTAAGTTGTGTCTGATAAACCCAAGCTCCCGATCCCTCCCACTCCCTCCCCCTCCCATCAGGCAGCCACAAGTCTCTTCTCCAAGTCCATGATTTTCTTTTCTGAGGAGATGTTCATTTGTGCTGGATATTAGATTCCAGTTATAAGTGATATCATATGGTATTTGTCTTTGTCTTTCTGGCTCATTTCACTCAGTATGAGATTCTCTAGTTCCATCCATGTTGCTGCAAATGGCATTATGTCATTTTTTTTTATGGCTGAGTAGTATTCCATTGTGTATATATACCACCTCTTCCGAATCCAATCATCTGTCGATGGACATTTGGGTTGTTTCCATGTCCTGGCTATTGTGAATAGTGCTGCAATGAACATGCGGGTGCATGTGTCTCTTTTAAGTAGAGTTTTGTCCGGATAGATGCCCAAGAGTGGGATTGCGGGGTCATATGGAAGTTCTATGTATAGATTTCTAAGGTATCTCCAAACTGTTCTCCATTGTGGCTGTACCAGTTTACATTCCCACCAACAGTGCAGGAGGGTTCCCTTTTCTCCACAGCCCCTACAGCACTTGTTATTTGTGGACTTCTTAATGATGGCCATTCTGACTGGTGTGAGGTGGTATCTCATGTTAGTTTTGATTTGCATTTCTCTTATACTCAGCGATGTTGAGCATTTTTTCATGTGTTTGCTGGCCATCTGTATATCTTCTTTGGAGAAATGTCTATTCAGGTCTTTTGCCCGTTTTCCCTTTGATTGATTGGCTTTTTTGCTGTTGGGTTGTATAAGTTGCTTATATATTCCAGAGATTAAGCCCTTGTCAGTTGCATCATTTGAAACTGTTTTCTCCCATTCTGAAGGTTGTCTTTTTGTTTTCTTTTTGGTTTCCTTTGCTGGGCAAAAGCTTTTCAGTTTGATGAGGTCCCATGGGTTTATTTTTGCTCTAATTTCTATTGCTTTGGGAGACTGACCTGAAAAAATATTCATGATGTTGATGTCAGAGAGTGTTTTGCCTGTGTTTTCTTCTAGGAGTTTGATGGTGTCCTGTTGTATATTTAAGGCTGTCAGCCCTTTTGATTTTATTTTTGTGCATGGTGTGAGGTTGTGTTCTAGTTTCATTGCTTTGCATGCAGCTGTCCAGGTTTCCCAGCAATGCTTGCGGAATAGACTTTCTTTTTCCCATTTGATGTTCTTGCCTCCCTTGTCAAAGATTAATTGACCATAGGTGTCAGGGTTTATTTCCAGGTTCTCTATTCTGTTCCATTGGTCTGTCTGTCTGTTTTGATACCAGTACCACACTGTTTTGATGACTGTGGCTTTGTAGTATTTCTTGAAGTCTGGGAGAGTTATGCCTCCTGCTTGGTTTTTGTTTCTCAGGATTGCTTTGGCGATTCTGGATCTTTTGTTGTTCCATATAAATGTTTGGATTGTTTGTTCTAGTTCTGTGAAAAATGTCATGGGTAATTTGATAGGGATTGCATTGAATCTGTAGATTGCTTTGGGAAGTATGGCCATTTTTACAATATTGATTTTCCCAATCCAGGAACATGGAATATCTTTCCATTTCTTTACATCTTCTTTGATTTCTTTGATTAAAGTTTTATAGTTCTCGGCATATAGGTCCTTTACCTCCTTGGTCAGGTGTATTCCGAGGTATTTGATTTTGTGAGGTGCAATTTTAAAAGGTATCGTATTTTTGTATTCCTTTTCTAATATTTCATTGCTGGTATACAGAAATGCGACTGACTTCTGAATGTTAATCTTATATCCTGCCACTTTGCTGAATTTATTAATCAGTTCAAGTAGTTTTGGGGTTGAGTCCTTAGGGTTTTCTATGTATAGTATCATGTCATCTGCATACACTGACAGTTTTATCTCTTCTCTTCCTATATGGATGCCTTTTATTTCTTTTGTTTGTCTAATTGCTGTGGCCAGGACTTCCAAAACTATGTTGAAGAGCAGTGGTGGGAGTGGGCATCCCTGTCTTGTTCCATATTTGAGTGAGAAGGCTTTCAGTTTTTCCCCATTGAGGATTATATTTGCTGTGGGTTTATCATAAATGGCTTTGATTATATTCAGGAATGTTCTCTCTATACCCACTTTGGCGAGGGTCTTGATCATGAATGGATGTTGGACTTTGTCAAATGCTTTTTCTGCGTCTATTGAGATGATCATTTGATTTTTGACTTTTTTTTTGTTAATGTGGTGTATGATGTTGATTGATTTGTGTATGTTGAACCATCCTTGTGAACCTGGGATGAACCCTACCTGGTCATGGTGTATAATTTTTTTGATATGTTGTTGGATTCGGTTGGCTAAGATTTTGTTGAGAATTTTTGCATCTATATTCATCAATGATATTGGCCGATAGTTTTCTTTTTTGGTGGTATCCTCAGTACTTCTAAGAGGTAATTGATACTCAACATTTTTCCCACAAAGGGCTGTTTTCCCACAGCCCTTTGTAAGCTCTCCCTTCCAACTCCCAACCCAACTCACCCCCAGAAACCACTGATCTGCACTCTATCATTATAAATTAGTTTGCATTTTAAAGAATTTTTTTGTGTGTGTGAAGGAAACCATATAGCATTATTATTTGAAGTCTGGCCTCTGTCATTCAATGAAAATATTTTGAGCTGCATCCCTGGATGTTGTTCATTCTTTTTTTTTATTCCTGGATGAAATTACATTGTATGGATATGCCCCCATTTGTTTATCCATGCACCTGTTAAGAGGTATATGTGTTGTTTTTAGCTTTCAGTTTTATTATAAATAAAGCTACTCGGAACAGAAGTGCAAATGTCTTTATATTAACAAATTTTCATTTCTCTGGGAAATGAACGATTAGATCAGATGTCAGCTGTTCTGTTTAACGTTTTAAGAAACTGTGAGATAGTTAAGCTGTTCCTTCATATCCTCAAAAATCCACAACATATATCATTGGGTATAATACTTAGTAGGTGTTTAATAAATGGAGATTAAAAGAAAGAGTAAATAAATAAATGTGTACCTGTTGTTTTTAAGGCAAGTTTAGGTTATTCTGACTGTGAGCTGATTTCCAAACAAGTTTCGTAAATAAAGAAATGGACTAAAAACCTGATAGCAGTTGTCCCTGGAGGTTGGTAGAAAGGAAAGAGAAAGTTGATGCTGGTTAGAATTTGGAATTAGAAAACCGCACTTAGATATCTTTTGGGAGTAGTGCTCTGACCGCATTCCTGATGTTTCCTTTGGTTGAGAAGAAATTTCATAATAAAGAACTACCTGCTCTGATAGGTACATTTGGGGGACACATGGAGGATATTTTCAGTTTACCTCTTTCCTTTTTCTCCTTGGAACCATGCTGTTTGCAGCAAACACATATTCCACTTGGTTCCTTCATGTGCGGGTGTGAGGGGCAGGCTGTGATTTTTGAGGTAATTTGGTATTTTAGGACACTTTGTCATTGAATGTGCATTCTGAGGCCTGAGGTTCGGCAACTCTTGGCCGTGATTTCCAGTTCAGATTTAAGAATATTACAGTTGATATTTCTATTGTCCGTATGACTTTTCGGGTTGGTTTGTTTTGTATTGCTTGTGACTGCTTCAGGATTGAGGTGCAAAACAATAAAGTTGTACATTGGCCCTCCGTAATATTCATTAAATCCTTCAAACTTTGCAGTGAAAGGGAGAAGATATTAAGACAATAAGTCAGTCTTCTTACAGGAAGCAAACATTCTGTAAGGTACCTCTTTGAATAATGATAAGGCTATATGGAATAAATCAGATTCCTTTAGTTAAAAATATTAACATAAATGTTGATTATCATCTATAAAAGCTTGGCCTTTACATCAAATCTTGGTTTAACTTGTATACATCTTTAAATATCATTACTTACTTTTTCTAGGTTTTTAATAATTCAAATATACTATAATCATTTTTCCAAATAAAGGTGTTTCTGTGATAAACTTGCGTTCTCTTGAAATTACAGTTCTGGTGGGGACGAAACAAAGACAGAAAAAAGTATGGCAGTGGTAAAAATGCAGGACAAATATTTCAGCATGTTAGTTTCACATCTGGCTGGTATTATGATGGCAACAGATTTGTTAAGGCAAATGCTTTCCTGACAAGCTATTTAATTAGAATTACAATCGTCTTCCCAGAAATGATCCTGAAAGTAAATTGTCTACTGTAAATGGATGAAAATAAATAGTTTGTATCTCCCCAAATCTCCTGAAATAAAAGAGCTGAAGACAAAGAGTCTTATAAATACTGTAATTTTCAAAATGGAAATGTGGAGGGCACAGTTAATATTAGATAACAGTAAGTGTTGCGGTGATTGGAAGTAGTGCGGGTACTTTTTTTTCTTTTACACTTTTTTTCCCCCAAGATTGATGAGGATGACAAAGTGATAGCTTCTGTCACAAACATTACTAAGCAGGTACTCTATTTTAAAAACCTCTATTTCAGTGAAAAATAAAAGTGATGACATTTTTTTCATTAAAGGTAATGTAGCACAATATAAGACTATTTAAGAAACCCTTAATAGTTTTAAATCCTGATACCTATAGTTGCTCTCAGGGTAACCTTGGAAAACTCTTCAGCCTCCTGCAAGGCCATTTCCTGGTCTCTAAATTATAGACTTTTTTTCCCCCTCATAAGGTATCTGTGAGGATCACAAAGTGTAACACCATTTAAAATAACATCTAGAAAAGTGTGGAATGTACATAAAGAAAATATATATTTAAACACAGTGTGTAATCCTGGATTTTGTTTTTATGGAAAGAAATTTAATTTGGCTTGCCAAGGGCCTTTAGGTTTGCAAGTTAAAAGAGATTCAGTGATACTCATCAAATGAGAATATTCGTGGAGTAAAGAATCATGGAACCTTAGAAATGCAAAGGACACTATGTGTCGTCTTTGCCTAAATGCCCTTGTCATTATAATCTTTTCGTTTTCTTTTTTTTTAGGGCTGCACCTGCGGCATATGGAAGTTCCCAGGCTAGGGGTCGAATTGGAGCTGCGGCCGCTGTCCTACACCACAGCCACAGCAACGCTGGATCCGAGCCATGTCTCTGACCTACACCACAGCTCATGGCAACATCGGATCCTTAACCCACTGAGCAAGGCCAGGGATGGAAACCGCATCCTCATGCATACTAGTTGGGTTCCTTACCGCTGAGCCACAATGGGAATGCCTGATTATACTCTTTTTTATAATATAACTGCTAGGAGAGAATTATCCCTTGTGGCTAAAGTTTTTATGTATTCATGTCAATATATTATTGAGAACCATAGAATTTTAGATGTTATTTATATATCATTTGCATATTCCTCTATTTTAAGATCATATTTAGGTATCAAGTACATCGTGAAACCATTAAAAACATACATTAAAAATTATGAGTGAAAAAAGTAGATACCATAGTATTTCTTCCCCACATATCACTGGATCGGTTTGTCAAGCACACTGGCTGGGGAGACTCCTAGATGGTGTAGATACTTTCAACGTATTTCTTTGGCCTTGATGAGAAAGAGCTAAATGGGGTATATAATGTAGCTCAGATTATATGTAAGGATGGTCAGAGATGCATTTTAGGTTTTGCCTTTTCTTTTGTTGTGTGTAATTTTAATATGCTAAATATGGAGATGCATTTAATTATCTTCATTTTTATTATTAGACCATTTGAAAAGCATAGGTCTATGTTAACTATCCGTGACTATTTAAACAACACGTATTTATGGTTTCAGATTTTAAGTGTCTGGTAGAGTTTTAAATGTTACGCTTGCCTGACAGATGATCATCACAATTCTCTCGGATAATGTTATAAAAAAAGTAAACGTTTTAAAATAAATGAACAGCAAAAATGCAAGGATTTATGTGTGAAATTTAAAATATGTTATTTTTCCTCAGATTTTGAAAAAAGCTTTATGTTATAGATTTATTTATACCATGCATACTTAAGAAAGAGACATTTTAGAATTGGCCAATAAAATATCTCTAAACCTTGAAGCTTCAAAAATTTTCTTTTTCTTATTCATTAATGTAAAAACCCAATGGTATGATTTCTAAGAATTAGTTCTAGATATTTTGTTCTGTTTCCCTTGCTTAGGTTTAGTAACATATAAATTAACAAATCTTTTCATTTTCAGTGTCCCTAAGTTTGTCTCATCTTTGCTTTATAAAGTTAGGCTTTAGGGCAGTTTTCCCCTCTGTAAATGATGCTACCTGCAAACAAGAAAAGATGTTTTCTGACTCACCAGAGGAGTCCCATTAGGTTTAGGGGACCATTCTTTGCATAAGAAATATAAACTAGAGTTTTGTTGTGCTGTATATAATTGGGAGTTGCAATGCTGTGCTATGGTGGAACAAATTTTAAATTTTAGATTCATATTTTAAATGAAATTTGTTAATTCTAAATCAATTTTTACCTAGTATACTTTCAGCAAAATGTGGGTATATACAAAAGATATTTGGATATAATAACAAAGGGGAAAACACAGCTTCTTATTTCTAAGTGAACAAAACTAGAGTTTGTATGTATCTGTGCTTTGGCTGTAATGACTGCGAGGGGCGTGGCGTAGAGTCCCGTTCTGCTGTGGAATTTCTTTTTCAGTATCTGGTGTACATGGTAACCATGTACCACCTTTGCTATAATGAAGGGTGAATGTGACCAGGGAAATTCAAAAGCTGGGGGTATAAAACATTGATGTCAGAACACAAAGCAGAGGACACATTTCTTTACGGTGGGAAACTGAAGGTACAGAGTTGAGAAGCAGCCCCTTGGCAAGGAAATCTTTTAAATGCTTCTGAATTTTGAGAATTAATGAGGGAAGATCAGGAGATGGAAACTTTGCAAAAGGTAGAATTGTTGTCAGTTACAAAAATTGACCAGTTTTCACCCTGGTTGCTGTTCCAGAAATCTGTAGTACTGCAAGGGAATTTCTTTTCATATCAAGAGTAGAGCTATCTCTATAATGAGCAAGGCAGATACAGTTTAAAACACACACAATAGTAGATTTCACTGTACATTGTCTAAATCAAATGAAATATGTAGACACAGAACATGCTGTACAAGGATAGGACAGCATATCAGAACTTTACAGAGACAATTATGTCGTAAGAGTCGTAATAAGCTTTGAAGAAATCACTGGAAATTGTATTTGGGCTTTTTGGTGAAGTTTTATATTCTAGGAAAAAACATCTTTTCCCCTCTGTCTCTTGACTGCAATAGGAATTTGTAGCAAGTTTATGCGTTAAAAGGAACTGCAGTAACTGATTGTTTTAGGGGAACCAGCAATAAATAATCAGAAATGTTGAATAGTTTACTCACAAAAGACGGAAGAGACCTTCAACCAAGTGAAAAATCATGTTACATGTATCATGGAGATGTTAGGATTAAGGAACAATGAAGACAATAAAAAATAAGAAATTGTCATTATACAGAGTAAATACTGGATATAGGTACTAAATAAATAGCTAAAAATTTATCCGTGCAAAAATCCATGCCTCTGTCTAAAAAATTTAGCAATAGAAGAAAGATATTAAGTACCTTTTTTGAAATTATAAATTATCTAAAGGACACAGAAGGAGTTATTTTATTTTAAGGAACTAAACTATCTGTGACTTCAGGGAACTGATTCTTAACTAGGAAGAAGTAAAACTCTTATGTTTAAAATATCAGTTGTATAAAGGGGCAACAAGTTAAAAATATTTTGTTTCATATTTTATTTTACAGTTGGCTCTCCATATTCATGGCTTTGCATCTAATAATTCAAGCAACTGGGGATTGAAAATATTTTTTAAAAATTCCAGAGAGTTCCAAAAAGTAAAACTTAAATGTGCTTTAAGCAGGCTCCTATTTACATAGCCTTTATTTTGTGTTTACAACTATTTAGATAGTATTTAAATCATTTACATTTTTGTAAGAAGTGTATGTAATGTAGAGATTTAAGCAAAGTATTTGGGAGAAGGTGGGTATAATATATGCAGATACGACACCATTTTATGGAAGGGACTGAGCATGTATGGACTTTACTATCTGGGGTGGGGGTGGGGTTTTGGGGACTGATCTTGCTGGGGGTACTAAGGACAGCTCTAGTCTATTCTGTTAGTGTTTGGTCCAGATTTTATAACCCTGTCTGTTACTAATTAGTGAAGTATAGCCCGACTTACTGCAGAAGCCTCTTTGATTTATAATAATATTTCTAATAATCATACCAAAGAATACCTCTCTGGTACAGTAAGTTGTCTGGGGTGGAGTTTCCATCTCACTGAGGTAGGAACGTGGATGGGCGCAGGTCATGTTTCAAATACAGTAGGTTACAGAGCATCATTTAGAATGAGAGTCTCTAATACCGGATTGGGGTGGATTATATGTTTACAGTGGGTGAATTCTATACCATGTCAGTTAAACCTAAAAATTGTTAAAAAGTTAATTTTGCAGGAGTTCCCGTCGTGGCGCAGTGGTTGGCGAATCCGACTAGGAACCGTGAGGTTGCGGGTTCAGTCCCTGCCTTGCTCAGTGGGTTAAGGATCCGGCGTTGCCGTGAGCTGTGGTGTAGGTTGCAGACGCGGCTCGGATCCCGCGTTGCTCTGGCTCTGGCATAGGCCGGTGGCAACAGCTCCGATTCGACCCGTAGCCTGGGAACCTCCATATGCCGCGGGAGCGGCCCAAGAAATAGCAACAACAACAGCAACAACAACAACAACAAAGTTAATTTTGCAGTGTTTCAGTACTCTATAGCTCTAGATTTTAGGAAGCAAATAATCCAAAATAGGAAAATCACCACGGACAATCTTCTGAGTATTATTTAGAAAGAAGTTTGGAGTTTTTTTTGTTTGTTTGTTTGTTTGGTTTTTTGTTTGTTTGTTGTTTTCATTTGCTCAAAGGGGACTTTACAGACTTAATACAAAATAGCTTGAATCTCCCATAGAAAATACTAACATTACAGGTATCTTCCACTCCATGGTGTCTCTTGTTTGCTCTGTCATCCTCATGTGTCAGATTTGATGAACTAAAAGTTTCAGAGAAAATAGCAAAACGTCAAATCCCAATCCTTAAAAGTTTACTTTCCCTTAACTTCATTCACTATTTTCAAAATTCCCCAAATTACATTCAACTATAATAAAAGGAAATGAATCTGTCGGCAAAAGAATTATGTTAAAGACTTTTCAGTATAGTTTGAAATTTAGTTGACATTCCTTATAAAGTGGATTCATTCATGTATAATAAAATATACTATCTGGTATTTATCTCATCTGGTATTTTGTGTGTGTGTGTGTGTGAGAGAGAGAGAGAGAGAGGGAGAGAAACCTTGTATCCATTTTGTTAGAATTTGAGGATAATATATTATCTTCTTATTAAATTAGGAAAATCTCACATATCCATGAAATTCTATGTATACCAGTTTCTGAGGCTACCTGGTACCAATAGGTAGACTCTTCTTCCTTTATTCCCAATATTTATGTGTAACATTACTAACCTGAGTATTCTTCTTTCTAAAGTAAATTGTTCAGTCAGAATTAACTAGTCTTTTTTCAAAAACTAAGTGTGACTTTTAGAAATGTAAACTTGGGCAGAATATCATTTCTAAGACTCTCCTGCCACATTTTTAAGATGATATTAATTCCTATTGTGACAATTAAACAAGATGCGGTTAAGATATCTAGCCCAATGCCTGGGAAAATAATTACCTAATAAATATTTAGCTTTCTTTCATTTGCGTTTTTGTCTGAATGTTCTAGTTGTATCTAGAAAAATAACCTGCTCCTATACACTATGTTCTTTTAATAATATCTGAGGTTTGGTAGGTACATTAATAAAGTAGGTACATTAAAAAATTTTTTTTTAATTTATGGCTGGATTTATGGCAAATGGAAGTACCCAGGCCAGGGATTGAATCTGGGCTACAGCTGCAGCAATGCTGGATCCTTAACCCACTGATCAGTCCTGGGATCTAACCTAGGCCTTTGCAGCTACCAGAGCTGTGGCAGTGGGATTCTTGACACCACAGGGGGACTCCAGAGAAGGTGCACTTTTAATTTGAGGTGGAGTTGAATCTGTTCAAAGTATCACTGTGCCCTTATGATGAAGTTAAAGTTTACCCAAGGACATTATGAACCAACCTACAGAATAAAGAATAGAATCGGTTTGAGAGAAGGGTATATCCAGATCCAGGTATTAGGACTCCTGTGTGAATGCATAGCTTCTGGAAATAGAGGAAATGATGATAAAATTGGATCAAAATCCACCAACAATATGGGGCAGATATTTTAGGAGTGTTGCCATACTGTGAGAAAATCTGGAGATCCATTTGGATAAAAATCTGTTGTGGGATGCATTGTGATACAAACAGGTGATACCACTGCATTACTCCTGGACTAAACAAACTCATTGTCCAGACTCATGCTAAGCTCATTAACTCTCCAAACTGCTGGTGCTTATTCATTTGCTTTGCCTTCTGTTTCTAGCACCCTGGCTCCACATTTCAGGACATCCTTTGACACAAAGAAGACTTCCCTCACCAGGTAAGCCCTCACCTACACTGACTTCTGTACCAATATTTCCTCCAACACTCCCATACTTGGAGATCTTATTATTTCTAAACTAATAATTGTAATATTCTCCTTATCATTCTATTTCTGTGATAGTGTAGTGTCTGGAAATCCCATTGAAATACCCCGATACCAAAAAAAAAAAAAAAAAAAAAAAAAATCACACTCCCTTTGGAGTTCCTGTCGTGGCTCAGTGGTTAACAAACCCGACTGGTATCCATGAGATGAGGGTTCGATCCCTGGCCTCGCTCAGTGGGTTAAGGATCCGGCATGATTGTGAGCTGTCGCGCAGGTGGTATAGGCCAGCAACTGCAGCTCCAATTCGACCCTTAGCCAGGGAACCTCCGTATGCCATGGGTGTGGCCTTAAAAAAACAAAAGACAAAAAAAAAGAATACCCCAATATTCACAGTGATGTGGGTGCATATTTTGTGTTTTCGGATTAACTATAAACCGTATATTCGGAAGCCCTAACTCTGGATCTTGATACTGTTCTCTAAATCTTGACTAAAGGGACTTTTAGTTACCGTAAGGCATGTTAAAAATGGTTTGTCATTGGACTGGATAGTCGTGTTCGTGTTTTCCAGCTGATTAAACATTTTTCTCACACCTCTGCACTTGGGCAAGTAGAAGATACAGTCTTCAGACTGAACTTTGGGTTAGATCCTCCTTCAGACTCTGGAGGATTTTATCACCTGATCTGAAACAGGCAGGCTGTGTGACTTTTTCGTGGCAGAATTAAATACTTAGCTTTTACTTAATGTGTCAGTAAGAAGATCTGAAATTGAACTTACCTATAATTATCTCAGACACCAAAAGGAAGGTGACAATTGCTGAAAAGCCAAAATGGTTTAAGTCAATGCCGACTTTCGTAAACGACAATTCTTAGCTGTTTTTGATCCTTGATCGAAGATATAAATGATGTTTTTATATAATTTTTTTCCGTCCATCATATTTAAGTTTCTCCACATTTTTAATTTTAAAAAATGTTTTGCTTACTGTCTTTGTCCATTCATAGGGAAACTCTTGGATAGATTTACTAATATGTTTATTACGATGTAATTTGGAATACAGAGCTTAATCTTGGGGGCATTGGATTCCATCCCCAAAATTCAGTATTTCAAGTCTGACTGATGAAATTTCCAAGTGAATTAACACCAAAACTCCGCAGAGCACTACTAACTGCCTCCGTTCTCCTCAAACATGTATGTGCTTCTTCATTCCCAGCAAATACATGCGAAAAACTAATGTATTAACCAGACTCAGGTAATTTGGTATCAATTTTCATCATTTCTATTAAAAATTATTTTTAATACCGCATGTTCTATCATTTATTTTATCTTATATTTCTCTTTCTAAACACAATTTAACTCTTGTTTTATAAACAAAACCCCTCTTGCCTCCAATTTCACTATTTTGTTTAATAAAAAAATTCACTATTTTGTTTAATAAAATGCTGGTGATAAAAATGATAATAATATCATGATGCCGATGACAGTAGTAATTACTCATACCTAGATTTTAAGTTGTATGAATAAAGTAACTGATTTGATCCTTCGGCGCTCTATGGTAAACACCCATTTTATAGATGAAGTAAATTAGGAAACGTGGTATTAAGTTACGTGGCAGAAGTCACACAGGAGAGCACATTTAGAATCAGCCATTGTACAGCGTCACCATCTGTACTGCTACCAAATAAAACCCTAAATTCAACTTTAGAGACATAATTTTGTATGACCTGGTTTTGAATTTATACCTCAGAACTTTTGTCACCCTGCATTCCCTTAATTAGACTTAGCTGCTGCTTCCTTTGAACACCCATAAAATTTTTATCTCTCTTGTCACACTTGATATATTACTTTTTAAATTTCTTTCATCCTTCACATTCTTGGCACCATCATAATATTTCCACCTCTTTAACATACGTACATGAAACATAATTAGTTCCCTTGGGTCAGTAACTCTAAAAAGTGCCCTTGGGAGTTTAGTCATAATTACAAATTTCGGACCAAGAAAGGAGCAGACATGGCAAATAGAAAATTAAAGCAGGCACAGATCTCCTCTTGCCTGAAGGTAAATCATGATTTCAAGAGTGCGTAGTGAGAGAAGAACGGTTTTACTCTGTGTGGGTAGCATGGGGAGGTTCTGGAAGAGTCACATACATGCGTGTCAGTGAGGCAGGTAGGATGTTACTTGATATAATACAATAGATGGTGCAGGGACAGCCAGATAGACAGGTTCAAGCTTAACTTGAGGGACGTTGATCCCTAGATGGGAGAACTTAAATCACATGGCATTAGTTCAGAGTTCAGAGTTTCCAAGAGATAGGAACACAGTTTGGTTAGAACAGGTTTGCTCAGTATCCCTGAGCAAATATGAAGACTAGTAACTTAGCAATCCCCCTGTGGCAGACTCCTTGTGGCGCAGTAGCTTAAGCATCTAGTGTTGCCACTGCCATGGCACAGTTCGACCCCTGCCCGGGAACTTCCACATGCCATGTGTGTGACCAAAGAAAGAAAGAAAGAATATGAACAAGACGATAACCTAAATGAAGTCTTCTCTTGCGCAACTAAATGGCGAAACAAAGCCTGAGACCAAACACCGGAATGAGGATACAGAGACATCCTAAGCATCTCCAAGCATGACTTAATATTTCACCGGAGGTAGCAACCTAGGGCTTCCTAATTCCTTCTGACTTAAGTCGGCCTTGAGTCGGGACAGCCTCTCAGAGCCTACAGGATGGACTGACCCTAGAGTGCCTAAGAAAGCTTCTACTGGCAGCAGAGGAGAGCTTTCAGAGGTAGAGCCTGTCAGATGCCTTTAAAAAAAAAAAAATCCCTTTATCTGTATAATGCTTTAAAATGGCACCTGGGATATGGAAAAGATTTTTTTTTTTTTAAGGATGAATTGCATTAACTTGAATTTAAGAAAAGGAGACATCATTGAAGATAAGCTTACAAGAATATCTTCCCTTTTATTGCAATTCCTTTCTAATGCATTTCTTCTTTCACATTTTATTAAATATGAGCCTGCAGTAAAATACTTTTTGATCTTCATTTCTTATATTTTTGAACACCTCAATTCTACTTCATCTTCCCCCTAAGGTTCCAGCCTCAATTTTTCTCACATATTAAGCAAAGTGAAATTGACATTAAAGCCAGGGAAACACATCATGTCTTATTCATACTTAGTGTTTCTGTGCTTAGTCAGAAAAAAAAAAAATGTGCACGAACAAGAGCATCTTCGTTTACTCTTTCTAACGCGTTCACTGAAGTTATTACAATCTTTTTTTTTTTTTTTAACATACTGAGCAAGCCTACAGGACCTTTAATTTAAAATCTTATTTTTTTTATCAACTGTTTGTTGAATCTGCAAATATGGAATCCCAGGATGTGGAAGGCTGACTACATTTAAGTTCTCCAGCTTTATACATTTTCTCCATCTTTAAGTTCCCCATCTACTTATCTACTTAGGAAGATTCTCTTTCTTTTGATATTTCCCTGAGAGAAATTAGCCAAAGAGGTAATAAATACATCTTGAGGATTTTCTTAGGAAAAACAAAAATCACATCATGGCAAAATAACCTCTTAGAATTATTAGTACAGAAAGAAAATCTGTTAATTTTTTTTGGTCTTTGTTTGTTTGTTTTTTGTCTTTTTAGGGCCACACCCTCGGCATGTGGAGGTTCCCAGGCTAGGGGCCACAGCCACAGCAATGCGGGATCTGAGCCACATCTGCAACCTACGCCGGATCCTTAACCCACAGAGCAAGGGCAAGGAATCGAACCGGCAACCTCATGGTTCCTTGTCGGATTCGTTAACCACTGCGCCACAATGGGAACTCCCAAAATCTGTTAATTTAAACCCTGATCTGAAACAAAGTTGAATCTTAAATTCAAATATTTTCCTAATGTGAAAAAAAGGAAAAAGACAGATGAAAATCTTGCTTAAGAATTTTGTTGGGGACTTTTTATATTTGACTGTAAGATAATTACCAGATAGTTAAATTTATTCTTATTACCTCAGAGAGGAAAGTATTTAAATAAAAAAAGAGGAGGCTACTAGGAGATGATTAGTATAACCCAGCCAAGCTCAATTTTTAAAAATAATCTTCACAGCTCAAGAAAAGCAATAAAGGGAGTTCCCGTCTTGGTGCAGTGGTTAACAAATCCGACTAGGAACCACAAGGTTGTGGGTTCGATCCTTGGCCTCACTCAGTGGGTTAGGGATCCGGCATTGCCGTGAGCTGTGGTGTAGGTCGCAGACGTGGCTCAGACCCTGCGTTGCTGTGGCTGTGGCATAAGCCAGCAGCTGCAGCTCCGATTACACCCCTAGCCTGGGAACCTCCATATGCGGTGGGTGTGGCCCCCCAAAAAAACAAAAGACAAAAAAAAAAAAAAAAAGGAAAGAAAAGCAATAAATATATGGAAATATGCTCCAAAGATTTACTGAAATTCAGTGGTATTTATCACAAACCTAAAAGTAGAATTGAAATTCCCTTATGAGGACACCCATGTAAAAACAGAAGACCTTTTTCGTGTTGTGTTAATATGGATACACTTAAGACTGATTCCTGTATCAGTTTCCTGTTGCTGCTAAAACAGTGATGACAATCTTAGTGGTTGGTAAAAGCACACATTTAGTATCATAGAGTTTGGGAGGTCAGGAGTCCAGAATAAGTCTCCATGGGCTACAGTCAGGGTGTCAGCAAGGCTGGTGCCTTTCAGGGACTCTTAGATAGGACTCATTCTCTTCCCTTTTGCAGCGTCTTGATCCTCGTGTATTTCTTGGCTCTAAATTACTTCCTCTATCTTTATAGTCCATTACTCCCACCTCGGCTTCCATTGTCTCCTCTCTGTAATTGTGTGAACTGCTTGTCTCCCTCTCACAAGAATCCTCGTGATTTTATTCAGACCACCTAGATAGTGCACAGTGGTCCCCCATGTCAAGATCCTTAATCACACTTGCAAAATCTCTTTTGCTACATAAGATAACACATTTGTGGGTTCTGGAGATTAGGACGTGGACGCCTTTGGGTGAGATTATTCTGTATACTAAAATTCGGTACATTTGTTTTCTGATCAGTCTGAAAAAGCGACACATAGCTTTTGTGTAAAGCAATAATTATATTATCTTAACCATGATCTGTGAGGCAACGAAAGACTAAGAATAGATAATAAATAATTCAGAATTACTCAAGACCGACCACTAAAAGAATCCTAAGAGAGTTTCTGATATTAACATATTTTTAGGCCATTAGCATGAAATTTTTCAAAAACAGCAATTCTTCTAAGTGTGTGGATCAACTGAGATCTTGAAAATAACCCCATGGACCGTGAAAACCCAGGATGCCCGCAAATGAAACTCAAAAGCAACCTTCAACAACTTCCTATCCACATTTTTTATGTAGATGAAATTTTAGGACATGTCCTGTGGGTAGCAGCTCAACAATGGTTTTCTTTTCTTTTCTTTTTTTTTTTTTATATCAAGGAGCTATTGGCATTCACAGCCTGTCCCTCAGTCCGGTAGCCAGGACATATCTTGGCCTCAGAACAACTGTTGTCTCAGCTAAATTAATCAAGGCATCCTCCGGTTTCAAACTAGGAGCATCCTTACATCTGACGGTAACAAATGAGGTTCAATCCCTGTTGCCGGTGGACAGTCCCTGATATCTTTCTAACAATTAGTTAATTAACCACTATTACATTTTCCCCATATTTCTATCCATCACTGAAACACTTTCATTCCAGGAATCGCTGTTACACTTACCTAATGAGGCAAAAAACTCACATGGTATTGTTAAGAATAGATCTTTTGGATACTGTTGTGGTTAAGTAAATCCTGACATAGTCTCATTTCTTGATGAGCTTATCTTAAAAATGATGGACAGTTTTAGACTTTTTTCAATAACTAATCCAATTTTCTTCAAAGCTAATCTAGTATAATTCCAAATTGACCCAAATGACCAAACATGTGGCCATCCCTAGGTCATGGCAAATTGCTAAAAAGGCAAGGCTAAAAATCAACATGATATTTATTATGCTTTTGATGAAGTGCGTGATTTTGGAATGCTTTAGAAACAAAATTGTTCGTTAACCTCCTCAGGTTAAAAAGGTGGAAAACAAAATGTCAAAATTATGTAATGTCTTGATGATGCTTACAAAAATATTGCATCCACAAAAATAATGATACTAGCTCACTATAAAAGAGGTAGCGTAGGAGTTGGAGAAAATGCTGCAGCAAATCATTAGGTTACATAAATTATTCTGCCTAAAGTCTTGGCAAAGATCAATACATGGAGATATTTACAATTTCACTGTAGATATGTGGTCTCTGGCTCCTGAATCCGCAAAAAGAAAAAGCGTTGGAAAAATAAAGTTGTCAAAGAGGAAAGAGTCTGGCAAAGTGAGGGGACTGTGCCTTGGGACCCAACGGCCTCAGGTGGATCCTTGCTCACATCTCCTGTGAGGCAGCCTTTTTTGTAATAGATGTGACACTGCCGGTTTCTAAAACGGCAATTCCTGACTCACCTGTAGCAGGTAGGATTCTGAAAAAGCTGGAAAAGAGGCACATGGATGGAAAATCCAGCCTGAGGGAAGATTTGAGCCTCTCTAAAAGAAGTTAATATCAGTGTCCCCCACCACGAGTTAGGAAAGCACATCAATGAATATGCACTTATTTCCTAAGAAGAAACAGTTGTCTTATTTAAAAAGTCATAGCACTGGCAGTGCCATAAAAACCTATAATGCCTGGACCATTCTGGATTATTTATTAAGTAAGGAAGAAATACATTTCACCAGGAAAGTTAGGTGTAAATGACACACAACCTGACTGTATGGATTATGCGCAAGAATATGGAAAAGAGAAAAGAACAAATGAAATATTAAAACGTAAATAAGTCGAACTACCAAACAGCCTTGAAATCTCATGTTTTAGAGGAGTCTCCTTAGCAGTCAGGGCGCTGTGTTCTTAGCACAGGTGGAGTCATAGTTTGCCTCTCTCAGAGCCGGTTCCTCGCAGGTTCGTGCAGCAGAAGTATCCCAGCTCATCATGGATTTCAGTCTTTTAAATTTTAATCTGAAGTATTTTGAAAAATGTAAGAAATATAATCATTCCTCTCATTCTTACACTCCTGAGTAGGCACAGGTCCAGCCGTGTAATCAGCGCTCTGTGACTGTGACGTGGCCTGATCAGAGATGGATTGTTCTTGATCGTCACTGGAAAATACCTCGTGGGCTCTCTTAATTCACAGTTAAAGGAAACATTTATTTGTGTTTGTACCCTTAGGAACTGAAAAGACATCAGCCACTCTCGAACAACAAGAATTAATAAGATATCATCATTAAGTATCTTAAATAGAAAACCTCCAGAAGCAGCTACATGGAAGTTCCAACAGCCATGGAAGAGCACATGGCTTAAGAAAGTAGGTAATTTTCACGTAAGGACCTCAGAAAAAGATTTTTCCTAGATACCTGGAAACACTGTCGTTTGCTCTTTTTCATCCTTCCGTTATTTATCTTTTTGATTGTATCTGCCTCTTTCCTGAGGTACCGAACAGATCATTTATTTATAACTCCAGGCGTCATTTTGTGTCCTTATATTCATCTTTCCAGCTATCATGTTATTGCTATTAAAAATTTCCCGTTAGTTTTTACCTCTTGTTTTTCTCTCAGGATCCCATCCAAGATACCACATTACATTCAGTTGTGACGTCTCCTTAAGCCTCTCTGACTGTGACAGTTTCTCAGACTTTCCTTATTTTTGATAACCTGGACAGGTTTTTGAATAGTCCTAATTGGTTATGGTTACTTGTTACAGTTGAGATTTGCCTAATGTTTTTCTTGTCTTTTTTTTTTTTTTTCATGATTAAATTGGGGTGAGTTTTGGGGTAATGCGCTCACGGAGGTAAAATGTTATTCTCATCATATCAAGGGTAATGTTACTAACCTGATTTATCATTGTTAGTGCTCATATTGCTTACCTGTCTGAGGTAATGTTCAAGTTTTTCCACTTTAAAATTGCTGTGTTTCCTTCTGTGCATACTGTTAACTTTGGAAGGAAGCTACTCTATGCAACCCACTCTTAAGAATGGGGAATTGGGCTCCCTTCCTTGAGGGCAGAATAGCTACACAGATTATTTGTAATTCTGCCGAATGTGAGATTTGTCTGTCCTCTGCCATTTACTTATTTTTAGAAAGTATACCATAGATGTTAATTTTAAAAATGATTTGTTGTTCAAATCATTCCAGCTCTGGCCACTGGGCCCTCTTGCAGTTGGATCCTGAAAGCCATTGCCAGGTTTGGTTGTTGTTGTTTGAAAGTACTTCATCACTTTCTGGTCCTGTCAGTTGCTGCAGGCTGATGGTGTGTGTTTTCAGCCCCAGTGCTAGAATCTGCTGTGTCTCCAAAGGGACTTGGTTCCTCTTATTGGCACAGTGGCATTGGAAACAGAGATCTGGGTGCTAAGTGTATTCAGTGGGATGTCAGTTCTTCTAGAAACTCCCAGCTGACAGGGCGAAGAAATGAATGTGTGTATACTAATCACAGATCTATAAATGTAGGCTTTTCTAGAACTATGTCGTAATGCATTCCTTGTAGCTCAGTAGTTTTCAAATATTAGGAGAAGTCTTGCTTCCCAGGGAACTTTTGGAAATGTCTGGAGATAGTTTTGGTGGTCACAACTCTTGTAGAATGTCCTCTTGGCATCTAATGGGGAAAAGGCAGGAAAGGAAGGCGCTAAATACCCTCTGATGAAAAGGACAGCTCCCAGAAGGAAGTTATTTAACCCAAAATATGAATAGTGCTGAAACTGAGAAACTTTATTCTTGCTAAACATCACAGACTGACCGACCAAAGATGGACACTCATCCTGGAAATATTTCTTTGGCTAAAAAATAAAATCAATCAATAAATAAATAAAAACCATTATAAATAAAAAGATCAATTTGTAGTATTACAAATTGACAAGATTTCTATGGGTTTTTTTTTTTATTGGTAAATTTAGGGCTTCAGCGTCATATTTACCAGGTGCTAATAAAAAAGATGCATAATAAGTGAATTGTCTTAACTGAAATTTGAAAACATGAATTAGTGTGATCTAGAAAAATCACTCAAAGTAGTATTGAAATATTATTGCCATATTGCACACTAACGAAAAGCACAGCTTAATGAAAATGTCTACAATAATTATTATAACTCAAACTATAGTTATAGGTAACTATTTTCTAAGACGTCCTGTTTTTAGTGATTATTTCATTTGTCAAAATTTCACTTTTTCTGTTTCTTCAGAACAAAACCGTAGAAATAGGAGATGAAAGAAATATCAAAACTCCTTTTTGCTTGCGTTGATATTCGTAAATGACAACAGTATTATAAGGAAGACACGGGGTTGCTTCATTCATAAGCTCTTGATGTTTTCACTACTAGTCAACAGTGGAAACAGTCTTGTTTATTAGGGTTATCTTCCTGAAGCAAAGCAGTGGACATAATTGAAGTGCGTCTTCTTGTGGATGTAGTGTGGTAAGTGGTTAATTCAGAGAATCAGATATTTTCAAGCTATCCATTGTTTGAAGAACAAGATAAAATTTCCGTCTTTCCTAATGTGCTGGAAACCCCGCAGGACTTAATGGCCTCAGTCACATGTGTTTTATCACTTTTTAGAGAATAATCTCAGCAGGAAGTTAGAACAAAGCCTCGAAAAAGTTCTTAACTACATTCTTTATTCAGTAAGAAGTTGGTTATGCATCTCACAGTTCCAGTGACAAACAGAAAATAAGGCAGGAAGATAGAGGTTTTGAAAGCTATACCAATAAAAGAAATTAAGTTTTTCTGTGTGATAAATCGCTCTTCAAATGGAGTTCTGGCTTGCTTATTTAACATTATTTGTTTGTTTTGTTTTTAGTAAACTAATGAATTAGGCAAACTCTTCTGAAGGGATACAAGCGTACAATAGGATGTTACTGTGTTATAAAACCACATGCATAAAAAAGAGACAATAACATATAAAATAACAATTGTTATTAAAATGAAATTTTGTGTTAGAAAGTTATGTATAAAGGATAGTCTTTCCAAACATGCTCCTCTTTTACTTTATTTTTTCAACAGCAAAAACTCCATCTCTGCTTGCTTTAAAAAAAAGAAGTCCATTCTCTTTACTTTTTTTCACCTATAGCTTCTTTTATTCATGAAGACGTGAAGATTAACAAAACTAACTCCCTTCAGTGACCTCGTAAACCAGGGTCATCCACCATGAGCCAGTGCCCTTTAAGTTCTCAAATAACTCTGTTCCAGAGCATCTGACCCACCTGCTTCACCCTCAGTGTAAAATTGTTAGTGTTATGAAAACTTCCTCTTTCCAGTTTTCTACGCGCCTACAAATACAAGGCAAGCTTCATTTGTGCCCAAGTGGTTAATTCCCTCAGCGGAAACACTGTCCCCCAAGTAAAGTGAAACCTTTTTAGATCTCTGTGACACATGACTCATCCAAACCTGTAAGGGAAACGATTACCCCCCCAGCAGTGTTTATTTCCCCCCACAAAACTCTTGTAAAAAATGCTCAGATCTAGTCTCATTGCTGTTCTTTCTCAAAAACATTTTCCTATAATCTCTTAATTTTTTTCCTATAGATGAAGACCCCCCCCCCTTTCTGTTCATTCTTCTCTGGCATTTTGTTCCTTGTCTGTTTCCTCACACTGGAATGGATGCTTCCTGAGAGAAGAGACTTTGTAGCTTTAGTCCCTTCACATAGGACAAAGCCTGCGGCAGAGCCTAGCCTCATTATTCAGTGAAGTGATGGATAAAATAGTAATAGCTAAGGTTTAAATATGTTTCCTGTATACCAGACACTTGGCTACTGCTTTACCTATGTCGACTCATTCACTGTTCACAAGAACTGTTCGAGTAAATTAGGCCATGAGGCACAGATGGATAAAGGAATTTACTCAATCTCATGTAACTTGTGGGAGGTGGATCTGGAGTTGGAACTAGGCAGACTGGCTCCATGCTCTTAGTCACTATGTTATCTGTATATATGAAATACGTAATATTAGGAAAGAAGTATTTTTCTCACATGGAAGCACCTTCTATTTGAGGTTTATCTACATAATACGTATTGTCTTATTTGCTAGGGCACCTGTTAGAAGCCTACTCCAGGAGCACTGCTGTCTCAGAATATGTAGATGTGTATATACAACTTTCTAAGAAAGGGCTCAGCTATTTTGCAAAGTGGTTGGGCTAATTTGAACTCTCTCCTGAAATACATGCAGTATTTTCAAGTGTTCCACATCTTTGTCAGTATTTTCTGTTGTCTTTTACAAAAATGAACTATTCTGTTTGTATAACGTGGCATATCATTGTGAATTTAATTTCTATTCCCATGATGACTAATCATGTTAAAGATCTCTTCAAATGTTTATTAGCCATACTATTAAATTTTCAAATGAATGGTTTATTTAAGCCTTTTACTGTTTTCTTTATTGGGTTGTTTATCACCTTTTTATTGAGGTGCAAGTATCATTTTATTATTGTGCATGCAGCGCTTTGTCTCACACACCAATATGTGAAGTAGATATTATATATAATATATATGGTATGTCACTGATATATCCATAATGTTTTAGCCATCTTGTGTGATTTTTTCCTATAAAGAGCTGATGTTTGTTTTTTTAATGATGTCCAAATTATTTCTTTATATTTACTAGTTCTTGTGTTCTATATACAATCTTTGCTTACCCTGAGATTGCAAAAATTTCCCTTACATTTCCTTCTAACATTTTGATAGTTTTAATTTTATTCTTACCTATATGATAACTTCTACAGTTTTGTATATAATATGAGGTGCACGATTAACCTTAGTGAATATCTCATACTACTCAAAGTTATCTACATATTAAGTGCAAATATCTATCTAAATTCCAATTACATTTTTTTCTCCAAAATATAAAAAAAAAATCCTAAAATTTGTATGGAATCACAAAGGATCTTGAGTAGCTAAGATACTCTCAGGCAAGAAGAATACATCTGGATGTATCACACTTCCCAGTGACAAAGTTTACCAAAGTTACAACTTTACCTAGTTACAAAGCTTTACCAAAGTTACAAAGCTTTACCAAAGCTAAAGTGTGGTACTAGCATAACAGACACATAGACCAATGGAACAAAACAGAGGGGCCAAAAATGAACCCACGCACCTACAGTCAACTATTTTTTTGATGAAGACCCCAAGAATACACAATAGGGAAAGAATACTCTCTTCAAGAGATGGTGTTGGGAAGACTGGATAGCCACAGCTAAAAGAATGACATTGGACCATGATCTTAATACCCTTATTTTATGCACATTTGTGCACCACAAAAGGAAGAAAATATTTGCAAATTATATACATGAGTTAATATCCAGTATCTTAAAGAGCTCTTATAAGTGATCATATCATACTTGAAAATAGTTAACTTCATATAAATCACAATGATAAGTCTTTCAAATGTACTCCAATTCTATATAATCCTAAATAGATGACTATGTATTATTGAGAAATACAAAGTGAAAAAAAATGATTTTAAGTACTAATATAAATGGACTTTAATATACTTAATTCTCCAGAAAATTATTTCAATAGGAAAATACATTATTTACTTTTGATTTATTTGGTATAATAAACAACAGAAAATCACCCTTTTTTTTAAATGGGTGCTATAGTGTCTGTAGCATTTCAAAGACAGAAATACTATGGTCTTGTTTGTGTTTTTCTACACCACTATAATTCTTCAAACTGTCTAGAAATATTTTTAAAATAAACCATTAGTTATTGGTATGAAGAAACACTTGTTTTCCTTTTTTTCTAATTCATAACCAGCTTCCATCACACAGTCAATTTTCATGGAAGAAGTTTACTGCTGAGTAAGCCAACTTTGACATAATGGAACAGTTTGAACACTGTTCTCCTTCTCAATCCAATTTTCAATACATATATTTCCCACTGCTTAAGAAATTCTTGTTTTTACATTCATTTTTTAAGCAGGAAAGGTTGTGATATTTAAAACATTCTAGATGTAAATCTAAATAATTACTCTAAGTTGAACAATAAGTTGAAGCAAAACCACGTTTTCTGCCACGTTGACTAATCATATGGTGTAATGTGAGCTGCAGATGATTTGCAAATCACTCTGTTAAAAGCTTGTTTCTTCACAGATTTCTCCCTGATACCAGAAAAATATGTAAAAAAATTGCAGCTCAGTCTTTTGTACTCAGCACAAAGAACTGAAAACAATGATTTGAAACAATTATATTCTTAGGTAATTATTCTTTTTAATTATCCTTGTTGTTAAAGCAATAGGATAGCACAATATATGAGGAAAAATATTTGAGATGTAAGCAAATTAAAAATATCAATATCCAAGAAAATGTATTCATAGTATATTTTACAGTATTTATAATTTAAATTGCTAATAGGCCATATTTAAGTGTTTTTTATGTACAATGAATAGGGAAACAGTCATGAACAGCACAGTAGATGTAAAGAAAACTAGGTTTTGTGAAGTTAAGATTTTTAGAAGTGTATGTTGTAAATATGGGCAAATGCAAATATATCGTAAATAGTTCTATTTATTTATTGTAAATAAAGCATAAACCTCAGTTTAAATAATTACTCTTCTATGAATTGTGTATGTGTGTGTATATATATATATATATATATGCACATTTCTGTTAAGGTCAGGAAGCAAAAATTATGAGTAGAAAGAAGAAAGGTAATGGAAGTTCTTCATTAAGCTGAGTTTGTTTTTTAAATATTAATACTTTTATCTAATTTTTGTATTTCTGTCTTCCCGTTTTAATTGCAAGCATAGTTCTCTTTATTTTGAATGTATAATTGTTACATGATTACCAGAAGATTTCACATGAAGGTAAATTAAGGAGAATAATTGTATGTGACATGGAAATGGCTTAAAATGAAAAAATAGAATAAATTTTAAAACTTCAACTACTTTAAATATATATTGCAAGTTTTGTCACTAAATTTGACAAAACTTTTGGTGTATTTTGCGTATGTCATGGTTTTATCAACATGTGACACGCAACTTCAAATTGACTCCGCAGTGAAGAGAAATAGGAAATTTGTTGTATTCAAATGTGTTGACCACAACCCTATTCTTGGTCACTTATGTTTCTTGGTTAAATTCGATACTGTCTATGAAAAAGTGGGTATTAGTAGCAGTATGTTAAAGAACTACAACTAGATGAGGATTTGGAGTTTTAATTTTAGGATTAGGCAGGACATTCCGCATGTGTAAGAAACAGGAAATAGAATAGGTAAGTTTGTAATGATACAGTCTAGTCATTTCACTTGTACTGTGATGAACGACCTGCATTTCTCATTCATGTCCTTGTGCTACTTTCACAAGATGTGACGTCCTGGAGAAAGAGTCTCCCTGGTCAAGTAGGTATGGGTCAGTACAGCTTGCCTGTGATGGGGATGCTGGCGGGAGGAGAAATTGACCCCATGAGCCAGAGCCATTCACTTGCTAATACAGTAAGAAAAATCCCCCAGTAGAGTAGAGAAAATGCCCCAAAGGGAGACTGGCAACTTACAATATAGAAACTAATTATGTCACAATTAGAAATTCAAGTAGTTGAATAAAATTCGGTCACATTTACAAGTATGTAGTTTTTTAGAGAACTGAGTATATGAATATATAACATTGAATGTTACTTTAAGTATATAAACCATATATACATGCAAATTATTGAAGGTCAATATGTATTATTCAATATACATGTCATTCAGTAAGAGGTGTAAGTGTATATTATTCAAAGCAGTGCATGTGTAAACAAATTTGCTTTCAGGTATTACTCAAGTAGAATAGTTTTCTTCAATAAAATGGAAGAAAGGAATGATAATATTTGGAAGAAAAATACAGTTACAATATTCTTGGTGGGTTAATAATTTTGGAGCTTTCTGGACAGCCAGTTTTGGAGCCAGATTAGCTATAGCAAAGCATTGCCTGACTTTGAATTTTCACTTCATATTGCAAGAGGATGAACTGCATGACTAGAATTACTAGGTCCCTACTGAGTGGTGCTGTCATGTACACAAATAACACAATGAAAAGATTATTCTGCCCTATCCAATTTTGATGTGCTTGAGTAGGTCTGGTCTTCCTTACACAGATAAGATTGAGACTTGATAGGCAAAGTAAAGTGGAGAGTTAAAACGTTATCTGGAAAATGTCTATTGAAATAGAATGCTAAATTAGATTAGGAACTAAAATCTAATTTAGAGCAGAAAAAAAAAGAATTGGAAATCTATTTTGTTCATGTTTATCAGGTAATTATAGAATGTTTCTTTTTCTTAAGGCTACACTCATTTTGTTCTCAACACTCTTAATGGCAACAGTATGTTGGCAAAAATGCAATTATTTTTTTGATGTAGTATCTTAGGGTTCACTGGTTTACAAGCGCTTACTGTTCATTGTGTGGAGAGCAATGCATTTGGTACTGAGAGAGGATGTTCCATCACGGGAAGATATAAAAAAAATGTAGTAAAAGTTTTTTCATAATTAACGATTAGATACTAGGATGTTTCCAATCAGAAGTATTAGTTTGCTTGCATTTACTTTGATAGAAGACTTATGACTAATACCACTAAAAGAAATTTTGGGATGAGCTCATCTCCGTGATAGATGACCGTGTATCTACTCTCTTTTATGGAACATTTACTACATTCAAACTCACTGTTTAATGGTCTGTGTTATAGGATGTGAGGGCAATCAAAGTATAAAATTTGGGGTTTTTCCTTTTAAAATCACAATGTATTATAGACAAACTGTGCCAACGTGAAAATCAGTTAAAAACACTTAAATATAATAGCTGTCACATGCTCATTTAAACATCACCATAGTACAAAGACAAAAATAATTTGAAAAAAAAATTTAATTATGAGCCAAATATACAATGGGTATTTTTTTAAAAAAATACTTTAGAGCGTATGAGCTTTTCAGATCCACTTAAACAATGAGGCAGAAAAAGAAAGATAAACCTTAATAGGAGTGTGTGTGCTTGCTAATTTATACACCAAATAGTTAACAAATACATTTGGTCATCTATAATTTTCTTCCAAACTATTGCTAGTCTGGTGGGTAAATCCAAAACAAATAAAAGATGGCTTCAAAGGCCCCACATAGAAGATATGTACAGAGAGGGCTAAAAAATATCGTAGAGATTGTGTTTACTTTTCATTGCATTCTAAGAACCTGTTAAAGAAAATTTGTAAAAAGCAAAAAAAAAAGATTACTGGGTGTCACTAATGAAAAACTTCCCTTTATTAGAGTAGAGTGTTCTGATGTCATTCTGTCTTTTTACAACATTTAAAAATTTAGTTCAGGGAGTTCCCTGATGGCCTAATGGTTAGAATTCAGTGCTTTCACCATTTCAGCCTGAGTTCAGTCCCTGGTCTGGAAATTGAGATCCAGCATCAAGCTACTGCTTGGCTGGGGCCAAAAAAAAAGAAAGGAAAAACATAGTTGGTAAATGAGAAGTACTCAAGTACTCTCCTAGTTTTGGGGGGTTTTGGTTTGTTTGTTTTTCTTAAAGAACTCTCCGGGAGTTCCCGTCGTGGGTCAGTGGTTAATGAATCCGACTAGGAACCATGAGGATGCAGGGTCAATCCCTGGTCTTGCTCAGTGGGTTAAGGATCTGGCATTGCCGTGAGCTGTGGTGTAGGTTTCAGATGAGGCTCAGATCCCGCATTGCTGCGGCTGTGGCATAGGCCAGTGGCTGCAGCTCCGATTAGGCTCCTATCCTGGGAACCTCCATATGCCACAGGTGCGGCTCTAGAAAAGACCAAAAAATAAAATAAAGAACTCTCCTATTATAAGTTGAGTCCTATTTGGAATCCTTTTAATGCAACTATTTCTGCATTTTTAGCTGTTGGCTTTGGATTTTTCTGGATTTCATACATGTTAAACTAGGATGATATTAAACAAGCTTCAGAGAGACCTTCTAGCTCTGTTAGACTGTAATAATGGTTTCACTTCACCCTATAATAGTTAAATGACCTGAAAATTGTAGTTTTGTATGACTGCCTTTTTTTTTCCAAATTACCATACGTTTTTAATTTAGATTTATCGCACAAGATTTTATTTGCTTTATATTTTACTTTTTCCCTCATGATCACGTGGTCACTTGACAAGTTTTCATATACTGTTTCTCAAGAATGCCAGAACACTTATCATGTCTATTAGTTCTCTCTTGCTATAAAACGTTCCCTCAAACACTAGTGGCTTAACAGAGGATGTATTTATTATCTCATAGTTTCCGTGCGTCAGGCTGAGTGTCTCTGGCTTGGGGCTCACAGGAGGCTGCAGTCATTGGAAGGCTCCATCAAGGAAGGATCTGCTTCCAATTTCATTGAAATGGCAGCTGACAGACCCCAGGTCAGTTCTTGCTTTTAGATGAGCTGTCGGCTCTGTGCCCTAATTGTCTTTCTTTAATTCTATAATGCTATCGTTTGTTCCCCAGGAGTGAGAGGAGGAAGAAGGGGAAAAGGAGAGGCAGAGAGAGGAAGGTCCAGAGGAGGGGAAGCAAAAGGGGAGGCATGATCTTCTAAAATCTAATTTCAAAAGTGACATTTCACTACTTTTGCCATGTTCTCTTGATTAGAAGTAAGAGACCATTCAAGCAGAGACAGTCGCACAAGTTCAGGAGCAAGAGGAGGCTGGGTCATTGTGAGCAATTTTTCAGCTTGTCCACCACACCATAAACATCAACAAATGTGCACTTTTCAAAGAATTACTTGAACTAACATTGTGCATATAGATGAATTTTAAGTAACAACACATTATACCTAAATCTACTGGCCAACAATAGGTGTAGCTTAAAACACAAAGAAAATAAGTAGCATAAACTTCGTGAACCATCAGGTGATCTGCTCTCCCCTGGGAAGAGTGTCTGTTATTAGTGAAGGTAAAGAAGTTGGTTTTTAGGTCTTTAGCCATTAGATGAATTTTTTTTTTCTTTTTTTGGCCAGAGTTTTACATCCATCTCAAGAAAGAGGTTGTTTCTAACCTAGAGTATCGATGTTTTCAGAGAAATGATGAGAACTGTTCGGAATCTAAAATTCACAGTTGGACACTTTTTTGGTCATTTCAACATCCCTGGCTTGATTTACCGAACTGGTAGCAGAATTCTGTTCCATAATCCCAATACATGAGCTTTCCTAGCCACTCTGATCACAGACCTCGCCAAATTCTGAGACAGACCTGGAGAATTCTGACAGTTAAATGTACATTTTCTTCCATTTTCTATTACTGAATTTAATGTGTCGATTTTTTCTCTGTGTATGTAACCTTTGGTTTATAGAATATATTTGAAAAAGTTACATATAGAGAAATGGCCAGTGCATGGTTAGTAGGAATGTAGGTGAATGTCTGTGTATGGACCTGAGCTGTTTTCCCGGATATATTTTTTTCATGGATGGTAATTAAGAATGCTGGGCTGCTCTTAAATAATTTTATAATTTTATGTATATGACTATTTATATGTATACATATTTATATATTTATAAATCTGTAGAATAATATAGAAGTAATTGCTTTGTAGACAAGGACATCAAGTTTCAAGGGGGCTTATTTTTCACTGAATATTCTTGCAATTTTTTGATTATTTTTACTTTCTTGTACTAAAAAAAACCTAAGTAAAACAATAATAAGATAAAGCTAAATAAATGTTTACCTGATTATTGCAGAAATAAAATATAACTATGATTTGGCAAAATTTACTTTTTTAGTTAGAAATTGACAGTGACGTAATAACACCTGTTAAAAGATATTGGTCAAATTAAAAAAAAATAAGAGAAAATTTTCCTTAAGCATTTTCTATAATAACACAATTCATAATTATACTGAAAACAGTTTCATTAAACAACTTGATGACTAATAAAAGTATATTTTTATATTTGTATATATTCATAAAGATATTTCTTGATATTGAGGATATTTCTTGTCTAATGTGAAAATCTAAGTAAAAAATACTTGTATTTTATTAACATTAATTTAAATATCAGGTATTGTTAATACATTTTGCTTTCAGACATTTCAATATGTGCTCTGACCTTTAACAGAAATATTTCTTTACAAAGAATTCCAGTTATATTCATGGTCATATAAGATAACTTCATTAGAAAATATAATTCATTCTATATATCCTATGCATGTAACTGAGAGATTTCTACCTTTTGTGTCTACTAATTAACAGATTTTTTTTTTCCCTTAAAAATATGAAAAGGCGAGTTCCTATTGTGGCTCAGTGGAAATGAATCTGATTAGCATACGTGAGGATGCAGGTTCGATCCCTGGCTTTGCCCAGTGGGTTGAGAATCAGGTGTTGCTGTGAGCTGTGGTGTAGGTTGCAGACATGGCTCGGATCTGGTGTTGCTGTGGCTGTGGTGTAGGCTAGCAGCTACAGCTCCAATTCGATCCTTAGCCTAGGAACTTCCATATGGCACGAGTGTGGCCCTAAAAAAAAAAAAAAGAAAAGGCATGACCATGGGATGTCTACAGATTTATCTTTAAATTATAATTTAACATCTTAAATTCAGTGAGGTTTGACTGTGTCTAGTATTTTGGATTATGACTTCGTTTTCTTATTATTTAAAATTGTAATCTAATACAGTTTTACTAAAGATAACCACTTTTTATTTAACGGAGCTAAGATAACCAATATTAGGAAGATTTGGATCAAATCCATTTTATTTTATTGTGCAGTGAATTTCTTTAACCTGGTTAATACTGAGTGGTAGGTGCCTTTCATGGCCTCATTTCTTAAATACTTTGCTATGCTTTTGAGTATGTCCCTGTTTTGACTTTGGACTGAGTGATGTGATTTGATTTGATTTGGCCTATAGAGTAAGATGGAAATGACAGCTTGTCAGTCCTGTACCAGGACCAAGAACAGGCATTGTTTCTGTTTTCCTTTTCATCCTTTGTTCATCTTCAAAAGAAGCACACGCCCAGACTAGCCAGGTGTTCTTAGAGGAAGTTTTGAGGCCTGTGGCACAGCATGGTCCCAGCTCAGCTTCCAAGTCCTAACGTAGGCTGAAGCACTCATGCCTGCGATCGGCAGAGCCACTGCACAAAATCCACAAATGCATGAAAAGAAATGCTTATTGTTGTACTCTACTGAGTTTTGAGGGCTTCTTTTCTAATGTAGACCTGAATTTCTATAGTTGTTTTGCAAAATGTGCAGAGAGGTGCCATATGTCCTCAGCTCCCACGTCTGCGCTGCCTCCCTGCCATCAATGTCCCAGAGCCCCAGAGTGGTGTATGTGTCATTATCAATGAGCCTACTTTGAGACTTCATTGCTACCTGAAGTCCATGGTTTACATTAGGGTTCACTCTTGGTTTTGTATATTCTGTGGGTTTTGATAAATGTAGAATGGCACAGGAGAAATTTTGAGTTAATTTTTATAAAGGTTTAAGGTCTATGTCTGGATTCGTTTTTCTATATGCATATATCCAATGCTCCCAGCACCCTTAATGAGGACACTATTGTTTGCATGTTGACACTAAAAAAATCTTCAGGGAGTTCCCGTCATGGCTCAGCGGTTAATGAACGTGACTAGTGTGCTCGAGGATGCAGGTTCAATCCCTGGCCTTGTTCAGTGGGTTAAAGATTCCGTGTTGCTGTGACTGTGGTATAGGCCAGCAGCTACACCTCCGATTGGACCCCTAGCCTGGGAACCTCCATATGCTGCAGGTGCAACCCTAAAAAAAAAAAATCTTCAGAATAAGTATTTGGAGAAACTGATTTTTTTTGAATTATCGGGATTTAAAAATGTAAATCCTATTTATTTTTAAACCTGGTAGACATGAAACATTGAATAGGATGAAATAAATATCCAAGAAAGTATGCGAGAAATTTATAATGATAAAAATGTTCACCTAAGAGGATATTTATAAAGAAACCATCCGTCTGTTGGGCAACTATGTCAAGATAGATCTGGAGTATTTGTAGAGTTTTTTGGTGTTCGTTTTAACTAACATGACAGGAGAGGATCTTAAGGAGTTAACATTAAAACTTACTTTAATGTAAGTTTTCAATACTTGTTTAAGATAAAAGAGCATGCTTGTTTTTCTCTTATGAAGTTTTGTGTGGACGAGGTCCCTAGACACTGAAGATAAGCTGCACAAGTCACTGAGATAATTTTCTGCCACCATCATTTCTAAGAGTTTAACCTTAATCCAGAAAATATTGCGAACTAATGCCGGTGTCTTGGGAGAACACTGGGAGACGCCAAGTGCCAAATTGTGGGTTCACTCATCAGTCCGTGGAAACACATAGGTGACGAGGAGCTAAGGTAAGACCTGCCAGTCACCATGTGCGTGAGCTTGAAAGTGGATCATTCAGTCCCAGAGAAGGTAAACATACAGCCGGCTCAGATTTATGAGCGAGACCTTGGGCCTGAGCCACTCAGCTAAGTTGCTCCTGGATTCCTGACCCACCAAAAACTATGATATAAAAATTCTCTTTTTAAACAGCCAAATATTTTGGTGATTTGTTATTTAGTAATGGTAATCAATAAGCTAATAATTAGAAATTCAGTTCAAATATTCCTTTTATTTTATTGCTAACATTTACCGATACACTTTCAGAATGTTCAGAATTATAATCTAAAAGTATGGACAACTGCTTTGATTCATAAGTTAATTGATCAGAAGCTACATATTTTCAATACTTGTTTAAGATAAAAGAGCATGCTTGTTTCTATCTTGTAAGCAATTTTCCATCTGGTGTATAAACTCAATGGAGAGTTTTGCAGACCCTTTCAAAAGCAAATAAGGAAAATACACCCTAAAGAAAGCAAGGCAAATAGTGACAATTATTGAATAAACAAATAAATAGATGTTAAAATATCAATCTCATTATTAGATTCCAAATACCAGAATGATATACTGAACAGAAATTTTTTTTATTTTGAAATGCTTCACATTGTATAATAGAGAATTTTTTGCTTTAGAAATACTGATTTTTCCATTGTGAACTGTAGTATTTTCAAAAGATAAGGGACAAGAAAAAAAATCTTTAAAGAAAGATTTAACTATAGATAGCACTATAAAAGAATCTTGTGCCATAAAATACACAGGAAAAAAAAAAGGGAGTGAAATTGCTGTTTGCAAGAATAAAATGGTGGTATTTTATGGACTGGGGAAATTTTATGATACTACCTAATGATTTTCTTTGTTTGGCCAGTGTGCAAATGCTTCAGCATCCATAGTTTTCCATGTCTAAATTGCTAGGCTGCTCATAGGCATGTCTTTCCTCCAGTTATTTTATGAACATCAAGCTTATTAGATGTCATTGCTGAAAATGCAGTTTCCTCAGTTGTAAGGTGGCCTGCATCAGCTCACTGGGGATCATTTCTTTTGTGCTGTGCTTGTTTAATGACCGAGTCTATACATCACCAAATAAAGTGGTGGCTTGGCAACTACATATTTTGTCTATTTTGTTTATGGTTCAAGAAGGGATCTTGAATGTCTAACTCCACCACAACTAAAGTTACTTAGAGATAAGGAGACGGAGAGCTGAGGAAGTAATAAGAGTTTCTCCGAGATCTCTGCTCCCTATTAAATGTAGCTTGCCTTGTTTCAAGATATGCTAGGTAAATTCATAGCTCCCAAATTATTAGTATTATATTTAAACAAACATGTGTAAAATGTAAAATTTTAACTTTAAAAATCACAAAATTGAGATGGGAATAAAATGTAGAACCAATTACTTCGAAAATGTTAATGCTTTCATCTAAAAATAGAGTCCCAGAGGTCTATTAATGTCTTGTGAAATAATAATAATAGTTAATAAAAATGGACAAGTCTAGTCACATGCTTTTTGTCCCCAGACATCTGAGTTTTCTGAAACAGTGAAAATTAGGAACATGAGGTGTAAAATCGAGGTAGTCCTCACTTTCAGTCATATTTGTATGATTCTGATGGAATCACTTTACCTCTTCAGGCTTATTTTACTTATTTAAAAAACAACAGTAATAATAGTAAAAGCTTCAGAAGCTTGGCTTGTTATGGAAATTAAATGGCATTATACGTAAAGTAACTGGCAAAAATTGTTCTTATTTGTCAGATGCTTATTTTTAAAATGTAATTAAATGAAATAAAATTGTTTAAAATTCCACCGAAAATAAAAACCTCTCTCTTAAAAATACACTCATTTGTTTCAAATTGTTTAGATATAACATGAGGCTATTCATTAGCTTGTTTATATGTGATGTTTATCTATCACTTGAAGAGGAAGTGAGGAGGTCAGATATGAGCTTGCAAAATTGCAAGTCAGAATTTGGAAACTAAGAGATAGCGTGAAAATACACTGTAGCAAAACAGACCAACCTGAGCCAAGATTAAATTGGTCATCAAGTACTGAACTGTCAGTCAGGCCAAGTAGTAAGTGTCAAAAAAGTATACAGAAATACTGCTCGGCAGAGATAGTGGAGAAGAACAGTTTATTTGCAAAGTATTCATCCGGAATCTACCACAAACCAAAGTTTTTACTCTGGTTAGAGGAGGCAAAGTCCTGGTTTCAGGGAATTCATGATGTAGTCTTAGAGAAGAGAAACCTAAACAATCACTGTAAAACAGTATAATAAAATAGAAATTGAAATGGCATTATTCTCAAATTACAAGGGTAACTTCTAGAGAAAGTGATCTCTGACTTAGACTTAAAAATGAACAGAAATGAATGAGAAAGAGAAGAATAAAGAAAACATATCCCACGCATCAGGAGACCAGGAGTAAAGTGTCGATTGCATGGGTGCATGTCCCTATAAGCAATGAAATATCTCTAATCCTGAAAAGTGGTGAAGAAAGCACCAGGAGATAGGAGAGTCTTCGATGTTCCAAGCAAATTAGCGATGGTATGTGTACTTTTTAAGAACTCCTAAACATCTGGCTATAAATCAAAGTTTTGTCACTTTGAGTAACTTCCCAGCCGTCGAAGGCACCCTGTAGGAAAAGAGGAAGGGTGTGGATGGAAGGCCTGTAAAACAGGAAGTACCTTGTGCTCTCCGGGTGGGGACAGGTGATGCCACCCGTGTCAGTGGCAGGTGTCAGCGGTGATTCACAGAATCGCAGGCTTTAACATTTGGAAATTTGCCTGGGCTATCCAGCGAATGTATATGAAAATAACATTCGGATTCAAAATCTGAAGATTACGGGGTGAAGCCTTACCTAACAATTTAGCTGAAGAAAAATTAGTGAATTAAGAGATTCTTGAGACACTGAAAATAGATAAGAATCCTTCAACCTACTTCTCTCCGGGCAGCGTGTAAAGGAAAAGGGAAAACTTTAAGAGATTGAAAGACAACTTTTGAGAATCTCATACATTTAAAACTGTGCTAAGCTTTTTGTCTTCTTTCCTTTCTCTCCTCTGCCTGACACATTCAATCTATTAAGTAGGGAGAATGAGTAAGCATCTCAGGGGAAGGAGAGGGAAGCAGGGTGAGTGAGTCAGGCTGGCCTGGAGAACCAGAGCCTGAGCAGTAACAGAGTGTGAGTATGGAAGGGTGACTGTCCAGGTGGTGAAGCTGTTGGGTAGGGAAGTTTAAATCCAAGCAGAAATAAGAAGGGCATTCTATGATGAGAGGTGGAGGGGAAGCAGGGTTCCCTGATTTGTTGCATCAGAGCCTAATCAGGACCTGTGGGATGGCGTGAAGCAGCCCAGCACCTATGTCAGAGTTTGGGTGACTTGGACAGGACAGCCCTGGAAGGAGGATTTTGGAGTAACAGACAGTGGTTCATGTGAGTGAGGCAGGATGTGCACACTAGAGGATGCCAGAACCCTAATGTGTGTATTGGGGCGGGGGTTGACCTCAGGAGGGAAGCCTGACCCTGCTTGTCATATCCTGACTGTAGTATAAAGGGCTTCCAGAAGCAGAGATTGCCTGGCATGTGTCAGAACCCATGGGCTGGAGAGGCAGCTCAATGAGGGATCAGCAGGCCTGGTGGACTGCAGCTGGAGTGAGACAGGGCATCCACCTGCAGGGAGAACCAGCTGTGCTGATAGAGGCAGAGGGAGGGTCTGAGATAAGCGACACCAATTCTGAAAGGAGTTTTGTTGTGGATAACTGCTGTCAAAGGACTCTCTGTGCCACAGAGAGATCTCATCCATGGAAAGACTGGACGGAGCTCATTGCTGTCGTAGTTTAAGAAATTGCCAGAGCTGCCCCAGCTTATAGCAACTGCCACTCTGAACAGTCAGCAGCCATCAGCATCATGGCTAGACTCTTCACCCACAAAACGGTTATAACTTGTTGAAGCTTCAGATGATGGTTATCATTTTTCTGCAACAATGTGTTTTTAAATAAGATAGGTACCTTTTTTTTTTTTAGACATAATGCAATTGCAGACTTTATCAACTAACAGGAGAGTGTTAACATCTGTATGCACCGAGAAACCAAACACTTCATGTGGCCTGTTTTGCTGAAGTATTCTCTTCATTGTGGTGATCTGACACACAGAGTCACAATCTCTCCAATATCTTTGCCCATGTAGGATCCCTATTTCTATATCTTAGCCATAAAAAATTTGCCAAATGCCCATTCTTGGTCAATGACATATTTTAGTAGGCATTCGTCATTTTACAATTTTGAAAGCAGTTGTTCAAGTACATATTCCAGATTTAAAAAGAGACTATCTGAAGGTCTTGGCATTGAATCACATCATTGTATATCAGCATACTCTACTGGAATTGTCATAATTTATCTGTATAGTAATTGATCTATTACAGTTTACCACCTAGTAAGATCATATTCCACTAAATATCAGCAGATCTTTGAAGATGAAATCAAAATACCTCCTTCCAAGTACTTAGCACAAAGATTGGAGTCAGAAGGACCTACCAGGACCATGCTGTGTGAGTGAATGTTTGCAATGGCGTTGCATAGTACTGATTGTACTTAATACGATGGTGGCTTGTTCTTGACCATAAAACTGGAGGACTGTCCCATGTCCCCCAAAAAATATTCCATAATTTTAAAAAATGGATGAATTGGAGGCCAGAAATAGGGCAAAAAAGAAATTATCTCTTATAATTTATCAGAATATGTTAATAGAGCTTTAGAATTATTGTTACAAAATAAATTAAGAAAAGCAAATTATTGTCTTTATTTGCTTTTTTTTAGACTTCCAAAAATGTAATAAACAGTCAGAGAGTCATATTCGGCCAAGTATTCTTAAACTACATAGCTCAAAGGCCGAATTACAGGATATTTTCAAATGAGTATTTTTAAAAAAAGAATAAAAATCAGCAAAGTAGAAGCAGCAGTGAGAAAGATCATATACAGTCTAAAAGCCTAAAATATTTACTAACTCTTTACGAAAAGATTTGCAGATCTCTAATATATGATGTATATTTTAATTATAATTATATTATTTTTTAAATTTATGAAATGCTTTGTATAAATAAGATTGTATAATTCATTTTCCTTTTTAAGTGTGGAGATAGGGAATCTTAACTTCTTGATTGTGTTTAAATGTCATTATTTTTGTTATTTAGTCACAATAGGAGACAATTGTCAGTTTGAGCTTGGATTAGAAAACATAGGTTAAAAGCACCTCACCAAGCTGAGGTGGTCTCAATGAGAGCTGTGAAGAGTGGAAGTCAGACTTGGGTGAAATAGGCAAAAAGGGATCCAAGGAATCGAAGAATCATAGTAGGTGCTCATCACCAAGGGTTCTTAAACAAGGATCATAATTTTATACATTGTCGTTTAGAAAACATTGAAGTTGATAGTTGATGCTTAGGTTCAATTAAAACAATTGGTGTATATAACTTTATAATAAGAAAAAATAGAAGGTAGCATTAATATTAACTCACATATTAATGTTTGTTACCACAATTATCATACATTTATTACTGATATCTAAATTATTGGGAAACAAATTCTTTGAAATGAATTCTTTAACCTGAATCATTTGCAAAGGAGAAACCAGTAACCTGAGAGTTTACTTGTAAACTCCCCTTGGGATAGTTTCACTTATGATGATCTGGCCCCATGAACACTAAGAATACCGACGGATGCAACAGTTACAACAACATACACAATAACGATATCTGCTGAGTGTTCGTTACATTCTGGGGCACTCATAAAAATTATGCATAGATTATCTAAGAGCTCTATATAGATGATCACTGGTCCAAAGGAAGATAGCTTTAACTCTTTCAAGGGACAGATCCTGTTTTCGGAAAATGTTAGAAGATTATTTTAACAATACAGGCAGTAAATCCCACAGACTGTTTGTTAATGTTCTTATCTTCGGCAGTGCTTATCATGATGAGTATTTAGCTTTGTAAGCTGCTTTATTTTCCCCAGGTGATGTCAAATGGCAATTGGCTTTTAGATCATTTTCTCTTAAAATTATTGTGACAAATGAGCTTTCAAAGAGTGAGTTACTGTTAGCTTTTTGGCATCAGTTTCCCAAACTATGTCACTTGAATTAGTTCTGAGGGCGTTATGCACATGGCAACTCTGAAAGAAGTTTTGCACATAAAAGTACGTAGTCATGTTTGCTATTTACAGTTTCTTCTCAAAAGAATTGTGAAACATTGTTAAAATATAAATATTTCAGATTTAGGCAAGATTAATTTCAATCATATTTTAGTATAAATAGGTACTTTTAAGGTGAACTCATTCCACATATACTTCTCTATTGACGTTTCCCCTGGAGTCAGACTATTTCATAATGTCATAAACCCATAGGAAGTTCTGTATGATTGCCTCTATTCTTATATCAAACAGAGGGAGGACTATATTAGAATTGAAGCAACACTCAGTACCTGCTTTTAAATTGTCATGAGTCGGTGGAACCATGATGTGTGTAGTTACCAATTGCAGAGAATTCATCAGGGAGTGTCCTCAAAGAAACTCAGGCCCTTTTGACATATTTCACAAACAAACGATGCATTTTTTTCCCTTGCTCATGTGTTGAAAAGTTAACCAAAATCTTAGGGCATATTTTTTGGAAAAGCTATTAATGGATTAGCTCTCTTGTTCCATTAGTGTTGCAGTATGTTGGGTTCAAAATCTACCTGTCTAAGCGTTGCCTTGTGGTATTGGGGTTCAGGCTCTGCGCCCCTGCGTTTCCCGTTTGTCGGTGAGGCGGGTGTGCAAGGGTCCATCTGGAGAGGTGTTCTGGAGGAGTTCCCACTGTAACTCCTCGGATTAAGAACCTGGCACTGTTTCTCTGAGGACGCAGGTGCATCCCCGGCCTGCTCAGCAGGTTAAGGATCCAGTGTTGTAGCAAGCTGCTGTGTAGGTCTTGGTTCACATCTGGTGTTGCTGTGGCTGTAGTGTAGCCTGGCAGCTGCCGCGCATATTAGACCCCTAGCCTGGGAATGTCCACATGCTGTAGGTGTGGCCATAAAAAGAGAGACAGAATCTTTCTGGGAATCTGGGAGAAAGAAAAAAGTCTTGTCCTTTCTTTGATGTCATCCTGGTCCTACCCACCTGGATTTAGCAAGTCTGTTGTCTTGGCATTTAGGCATCTAAAGGATTCTTTTGTGTTCCATAACCAGCATTAAGGTGCTCCCTTAGGGACAGAAGCACCAGCCCATGAGGCCTTCCTCTCAAGGGTCCCAGTAGTGCAGCCCCACCTCCCTGCTGGGTACCAGCACCTGCTGGCAGCCTCTTTACTTCAGATTTTGCAGTTTCAGCTCCACAGAAACTCTCCTCCAAGCTTCTAGGTCTTAGAAATCCAGTTCTCTTTGTGGGCCAAATAATTTTTAGAATCACTATCTATGTGTTAGCCAGATCCTGATTGTGCTTGGCAGTTGTTGGCTAAAAACCGTTAATGAGTTCTTTGTATTCATTTCTTTTTGTAAAAATTAATGATGCAGTTTCTGCTTTCCTTACTGAATCATGACTAAAACCATGTTTAATCAAAAACTTGATTTATTAAAGTCAAATACTTTTTAATGCTAAGTAAGAATTAAAGCAGAAGAAAAGATTTTATTTAGCCCCTATTACCTAAATACTATAATGGATTTTAAACGATCAATAAATACAAAAGAAAAAAAAAAATGGCCTGAGGAGGCACTTTTCATCTGACTGTTGCTCAGTCTTGAATATATGTTTGTTTTAAATTATTATAAATTAATATTCTGCCTTATAAGACAAATTATTTATGAAGATACTGATTAGCATTAGGGACATATTAAGTGCATCACTGCATAATATGTGCAGGAAGACAAAATAAAAGAAAATGAACACGTGCAAAAAATACAGTGAGAATACAATGAGAGTTAGGATGTTCCGTTAGGGGCGGTGTATTTATAATAAAGACATGTAAGAAACAGAAAATTGCAAAGGAAAAGAAATCCACAAGTCATAGTATATATAAAACAAATAAATGTTTGTCCATCTCACCACTTGGTTTAAGAAAAGAACAGAAAATTTTGAGATATTTTTCTCTAAAGTATTTGTCAAGGTACCCATTGCTGGGACTGTAAAGTCTATATAGCAAGCCACATGAGTGGGGGTTTTTGATCTCTCAAAAACAGTGGCTAAAGACTGGTCCTGCTCTTTCATGCTTTGTTGAACGAGTAATTTTCAGAGAAATAAATGTTCAGACAACTCTTGTTAGAATGCAAATAAATTCCAGCATATATTTTCTCCAATAATGTGGCTTCAGATAAATACCAGTAGAAACGGTTGGAGGGTGAAGAAGAATTTGCCATATTTCTTATTTTTGATGATTGCACTCATGCTTTGTGATTATGGACAAAAATTCTGTTTAATCAGTCTCATACAAATTAGCAAATTAAGTATCTGAGCAGTAATTTAGAGTCTAACTGAACTTTCTGTAACTCAGACCTAACCGTGATAAATTGTCACAGCAACTATGAATTTATTTCTCTTTTGAAGTCACACAAGATTTTTTAAAACCAGTGAGTTAATAGGTTGTGGCCAAAATTAGTTAATCAACCAATTATTAATCAAGGTACTTTGTTCTCTATATTTCCCATTGAATTTTCAGATGAAAAAGAGTTACCTTCCTACTTCAGATGAGAATGAGTTGTCTAAAACATGTGAGTCAACTAGCTAAATTTCATCTCAAAAAAGTTTACACTTAGATTAATTTAACTTTGCATAAAGTCTCTAAAATACTATTCACCGCTGACAGAATTCAATTTGCATTCTTCTCTTTGATCTTGATTTTTAGATGGAATCACAAAGTTTATGAGTGAGCAATTGCAATTTAGGGAAAATTCATCAAAAACATCCCTTATTTTACTTCAGATGAAAAAAAATTTCTAAAAACGTATGCTCCAGTAGCTTAACCAGTTAGTAACCAACATCTTTTTTAAAAAAGCTGAAAAAGGGAAGTTCCCGTCATGGTGCAGTGGAAACAAATCCGACTAGGAACCATGAGGTTGAGGGTTCAATCCCTGGCCTTGCTCAGTGGGTTAAGGATCCTGCATTGTTGTAAGCTATGGTGTAGGTCACAGACATGGCTCAGATCTGGCATTGCTGTGGCTGTGGTGTAGGCCAGCAGCTATAGCTCCGATTAGACCCCTAGCCTGGGAATCTCCGTATGCCACGGGTGTGGCCCTAAAAAGACAAAAGACCAAAAAAAAAGGGGGGGGTCAGGAAAAGGGTACATGGTCATATCACTCACTTTCTCTGATTGAGAAAAACCTGAAAAATTTCATAAAGGTCAAATATAAATAATTATTATTCACTTAGAAATAGTATTTTAAAATACAAACATTTGGAAATATAACAATTTTGGCAATTTTTCTATTTTATTTTATTTTATTTCATTGTATCTGCAGCATGCAGAGGTGCCCACGCTAGAGATTAAACCCACACCAAAGCAGTGACAACAGATCCTTATCTCACTAGGCTACCAGGAAACTCCAACAACTTACTTTATTTTAATTTCAAATTTTCTCATTGGTTTTCAGGAAAAAAAAATCTTAATGGTTTCTCCCTGAAGCTTGAAACATGTTCCTAGTTCACAAATTGCTCCCTCTTTGGTTTTCTGATACAAGTTTTCACAAAAAAATTCATAACCTACTTGGACATATGGTATATATTTTAATATGCTGCCCAGAAGTACTAACTTAGATCATTGTTTAATCTAAGTCCCCCCTTCTCCTTCAGAGAGAGAGAGAGAGAGAGAGAGAGCCCTAAGAGGTAAATGCCTTCCTTTGATTTTTGCCCCATTTGGCTTAAATGCACAGTTTAAGGATGCTATGAACTAGGGTCTTCTACTGGCTTCACTGACAACCCTACCAACAGTTTCTGCAGCACCCTGGACATGTAACACTGCCCTAAAACCCACAATCATACTTATCCATTAACCTAACTAGCTTTCTATTTTTCTCTCTATTGGAGTAAGGAATATGCCTTGGATAGTTTCTTTCTGTTTTGTTTTCTTCAAATTAAGGGCTTTAACTGGAACCAAGTGTCAAAGGGTCTCGCTATGCTCTTAACTCCAAGCTCCCTAAGTGAATACCGAGTAACCATTCCTGGCTTCTGGTTCTTCATCTTTTAATTCAAGGCATTTTTATTAAATTTTATCTATTTTCTTGGAATTCTAACATTCCTATATTTGAGACTGGTTCTTTGTAAAAAATTAACTTGTAGTTACTAGAGATAAACTTTGAATGGTCAGGGTTCCAGCTTTTTTTTTTTTTTTTTTTCCTCTTTAATCTTTACCTTTATGGTTCATGGGAGTAAACCATTTGAGCAGGACAGTATTTCAACAGGCAAACACATTGACAATATCAGAATATTTGTTTTCTGACACAAATATTGGTGATAGGTGCACTGTTAGAATAGTTTGAATTTAACGTCTAGAAAAGCAATATCAGAATTAAGGTGTGTTTCAGTTGAAAAAGGAGTATGTTGATTAAATGATTTGAAGATTGTGAAGACTAGATGATACATGCAGCCTGCTGACGATTGTGCCAATAATCCTCCAGTCGCTGATGAGACTCTGGACTGAGATGAGAAATGAAATTTATCCTGGGATAATGAAACTAGGATATTGGAGTGAAGTAGAGAGAAGTAGCAGTGCAAAATCTAATGGGATTTTCAAACCTAAGTGGCAAATGGCAGAATTGGTAAGGGGAACTGTTTTTTAAGAAAAGTAAGAATGTGACCATAGGTATATGTGGAGATAAAGATGAGAAAATCAGACGAGATAGCTGGGTTTAGAAATGGGATTTAAAATTGTGTATGTGTAGATTCAGGCACTTGTCATTCCTGATTTCTTGTTGGATTTCCTTGTATGCTCAGTGTTTAAAAAGATAATGATTGGAAATTAAAGAAATAAGATGTTTTGTTTGTGTAAATGCTAACATTATAACTGATACTTAGAGAAATGAATTTCTAAAGATTAGGAGAATATTGAAGAAAGTTTTTAGTCCAGTTCTATACCTTATTGCCATTCAATAGCTGGATCCCACTCACACATTTAAGAGTCACCTAAAAATAACTGCATGCTGCATGATTTCAAATGGCCTTTCTCATCACAGTATAGTTATTTTTAAAATTCATTTTGCATTAGCATAATTCTAAATGGCATTTAAACTGTTGGACTTTACAGTTCTCACCGAGTGTTAATTTTATCTGAAAATGATTAAGAGTATATCGTCATTAAGTCAGTGATCAGATATGGAAATAAATTCAGTTAAGTGTCAAGAAAAAAATACCACCCAGATATCAAGATAATTAAAATAAAGTATGATGGCCTCGAATTTGAGTTACATGTTATTTAAAATGCCTTGAATAGTCAATAAACTTAAAATCAAAAAATATATATGAATGAGATTTTTCTCACTTCAAGTCCAGTCAGTCAAATGTTCAGTATACATAGAAATATCAAATCAAAATTGAGAAACATTCTAATAAAATCAATTAAGCTAGTCAGTCAAAAAATTAATTTGATCTGTAATCTGGATACACCTGAGTGCTAAAAAAAACCTATAATACAGTGTATAGTATTTGGATTTAAATGTGAAAAACAGACCAATTTATATGTTAATTTTTAAAGATTTTGAAATAGGGATATATGCATTTAACAATGTAAGGCACTATCCATGCACTTTTTTTTTCAAACAATGTGTGAGTAATAAATGAACTTTTTTAGAGCACATGATAAAAATAGTTCATTTTACAAAACCCTTTGTGTTGTGCTCTAGCTGTCTATACCTCACCAGCTGGTTCTACTGTGCCTCTCAAGTAGTAATTAAAAAAAAGACAAAAAAAGAAAAAGAAATTGGAACCATCCTGAAAAGAAGGCTTGATGCTGATTTTTGAAGCCCTGAAGTTATCAGTTCTCAGTCCAAATATCGCTGGAACAGCAGAGGCCATGTAGGTAAACTGGGAGATTCTGCAGCGTGTGTCCAAGTCATGGAGTACTGAAGTAGAAAGGAAAAGAAGAACAGGTGGATTTTGTGACATAAGAGAGCTGGCTTCTATAGTAATATGACATAACATCTTATTATAATATCATAGAATACAATAAACATATATTATCTCAGCAAAAATGTTAAGTGGGCAATACAGTATTAGTAACTGTAGACACGGTGATACACAGTTCCTCTCCAGGACTTATTCACCTTGCCTAAATGAAACTTTGTATCCATGACTAACGCCTCCCCATTTCCCTGTCTGCCCAGCCCCTGGCAGCCACCGTTCAACTCTTAGCTTCTACTAGTTTCCTGTTGTAAAGCCCTTTTCTAAGTAGGACCATGTGGAAGATCACTTGGTGTGTCTGGCGTATTTCACTTCACGTAACGTAATCCAATATGTTCAACATTGTGATGTTGTCTTGTTAACATTCCTGGAATTCTTTTTGTCTTCCTTTAGAATGTGGAGAGTTTTGTTTAGGCAGAAATTCACATTATGTCCTCATCTATTTCATCTTTTTGAGGCCTATTCTTAAGCTTTGATAGTTTGGTCCTAGAGAAACTTTCACTGGGTGTATAATTCATCTCTAATGTCCTCACTAATTATGCCTGCTGATCTCTGAGGACTGTTGGTTTGTTTCACATGCATACCTTTAAAAATGTTTATGCAAATTCATAAGTTTTTCACTTGTGGATAACCTTTCAAAAACAAAAAACAACGGGAGGAGGCACATGCCCACAGCTGTGACCAGAGCCATAGCAGTGACAATGCCAGATCCTTAACCCACTAGGCCACCAGGGAACGCCTCAAAAATTTTTAAAAGGCTACTTTAAATCTTTAAGTAAATACAAATAAAATTTTATTCTAGTAATTTGACATATTTAAATATGTAATTTATATTATTCCTTTTGGGTACACAATAGATGAGATCAATGAAGCCAACTGTCAATCCACAATCTTTGTCTACCATCCTCTGTTTCCCAACAGGATTTGAACTAGAGACGCATTTTCTCTTTTCTGTCTGGATTGAATTATGTGACTACTTCTCATCAATGGATTATGAGTCAAAATACTGCATTATTCTTGCAAGTTACAGTATTGGGGGTTTTGCTTTTTCTCTCACTTCTCTATTTATTTGCTGGTAGAAAGCATTTCAAAGTCCTTATGTCTAAAGGAGTTGAGGATAGAGCCAGGAAGAAAGCTGCTCTTTGATGGGGAAAAATTGTATGGGCTATTACATAGGTCATTTATACTTTTATTGTATGTTTATGATAGCAGTTAGTGAGGTTAATAATGAGTTTAATTAAAAATGAGGTTATCATTATCTTTTCCAAACAATTAGTCACTTGTTTCAATATCATTCATTGAATGATTCATCCACTTAAGTAACTATATGGTTGTCATTTTTCCAAATAATTAGCCACTTATCACATTACAATTATTGAATGATTCATCTGTCCTCTACTTTGAAATACCGTATTTCTACATAAAAAATTTTCTTTCATAATGGATTTGATTTCATTAAATTTGTATGTATTCTCTATATCCATAAGTTTCTATGTCAGATGCACACTAACTATGTTTAGCACCATGCTTACTTAATAGCCTTTAATATTGTTAGGAAAAGTTTGCCTTGACATTTAATTTTTGCTGGGCTATATGTACTCCTTTAACCTTCTAAATGATTTTAAAAATTTTAGTAATTGAAAACTGTATGTCAACTGAAATTGGGTTTAATATATAAATTAATTGGCTAGAATTTTTTTTTTTTTCCCACACCTGTGACATATGGAAGTCCCCAAGCCAGGGATTAAAGCCAAGTCACAGCTGCTGCCTGTGCCCCAGCTCCCATTGCACTGGGCTGGGGATGGAACCCAAGCCGCCGCAGTGACCTGAGCCTCTGCAGGCAGATTCTTAATCCACTGCCCCACAGTGGTGCCTCCCAGTTGGGTAAAATGTTTATCTTTCAAATATTGTTCAGGAACACACTATGTTTATTTAGGTCTCCTTTAAATTCCCTCTGTGGCACACATTCATTTGTAAAAACTCTCTGCAAAACAATTGGAGATGAAAACTCTGAGGTTTAGAAAGAACCCAGAGAGTAATGTTAATGGCAGACCAAGAGCAAATTTGTTTTTCATTAGAGTCTTTGTTGGGATTAATACAACTGAACCAAGAACATGAAGGCCTTCTCTGTTGGGGAAATGGTATCATTTTAAGTATATACTCCTGTGAGCTGTGCAGAAAGATTGGAAGAAATTCCCGAACTGGGTGGGCAGTCTGCCTCTGTGCCTTCCATGTGGGCAGAGAACCAAGACACTGCATATTTCCATTTTGCTGGTAATATTATTCAATGACTTTTATTATAACGAAATGCTGCTGTCTGATGGGGAAAAATCGTATGGGCTATTATGTAGGTCATTTATATGTTAAATGAAAATTTTTAAAATTTAAAAATTTTTAAATCATCTTCTAAATGATTTTAAAAATTTCAGTAATTAAAAACAGTGTGTCAACTGAAATTGTGTTTTATATATAAATTAATTGGGTAGATTTCTAATACTGAATTAATTTCTAATACTGTAGGTATAAAGTATTAGAATCCTTGATTTTAATTATACCGACTCTCAGTACTCTCCAAAACATATCTTTCTTGATTTTTCCTTCCTTTCCCATATTCAAAGTTGCATTCCTTTCAACTCACTCCTTATATATTCTCCAACTCTATGTGTCAAATGTAAGAGTAAGGGACATATATTTACTGCTTGTTTCTAGGTTTGAACTCTCAGTGGTTCTGTGGGTGTTTATCAAAAATTCCTCAACTGTGTAACCACCTGCATGGCCTTCAAATGCGTCCCTTTTCATATTCCAAAGAGGACTCAACGTGATTCCTTATAAATAGGTATTTTTTTGGTCTCCTGGTTATTTGATAACAGAATCATTAGCATTTTATGTTATCAGACAGAACATTAAAAATTGCTTATATCTCTGATTCATTTTTTAGCGTCAGCTTTCAGCAATAATTCTTCTAAACAATTCCAGTCTTATTATCTTTTAAATCTGCCCTCCTTCCATCACTGTTGTTTTCTTAGTTCAGATGTTCGTTGTCTTTTACTGAATCCTCTCCAGTGATTCCAGGCTTTCCTTGAAAACATTTTTTCTCCTCTGAAACATCATTTTTATCCAGTAATGTGTAATTGTTTCCAAAGGCTGACATTCATTTTGGTTCTACCTCCTTTTCCTGTTACACCCCCCAAATTGTCCCAGTGTCAATGGAAACCTTACCCTAAATGCCCTGAATTTTTAATACTAGTGATAATGCTCTCGTTTCTCCCTTGGCTCAAAATATTTAAGAATGTGAAATGTTCCCACCTTTATTATTACTATTTTTATAATCTAGGCTTAATAATTTTAGTTATTGCTCTCCACTGATAAGTAAGAGTATGTTCTCCTTTTAGTTGTTAAATGTAGGACCGTATTCTTATCACTGGTAAAGAAAGATGGTTCTAGTAAAGAAAAGTTTAGTTTCTTCCTCCTGAGCACACAGGAATGTGTTTTCCCAGTTTCCCTTGCAGCTTAGAGCTCTGTTTCTGGGTCAAGACAATCCACTTATGGTCTGAGCTGATGCTCCTTATTTCTAGGTGTGGTATAAAGAATGTGAAAGCCCTCCATGCCGTCTGTTCCTTTGCCATGTTATCCGAAATGCCATTGGTTCAAGATGCCATTGCTACAAAATGGGAAAGGTAGACTGACCCTCATCGGATTTTTTTAAACAAAAGTAAGCCTTTATTTTATATATATAAGCAAATCTTTCTTTCTTTGCTAGGCTTAGATTTAGAGCTGCCGACCATCTCAGAGTGCTGTTTTACATACAGAGCCTCATATTTCAGAAAATTCCAAAATATCTACTTTACTAATTACTGTATTTTTGCTTCCCTTTTCTTTATTTTTTTATCATTTATTGATTCAATTTGAAGTTTATTTCCAGGTTTTTGTACAATTTTTCAAGGTTATGTTCCATTTACAGTTATTACAAAATACTGGCTATACTTCCTGTGTTGTGCAGTACCTCCTTAAGGCGGCCTAATGCCTAGTAGTTGGCACCTCTCACTACCCTCTTCCTGCATTGCTCCTTTCCCCTCCCCACTGTAACCACTAGGTTATTCTCTATACCTGTGGGTCTGCTTCTTTTTTGTTATATTCACGTTTGTTATTTTTTTTAGATTCCATGTACTATGTTTTTTTAATAATTTGACTCATTTTACAACATTTTATGGGCAAAAATGTCTGAAACTTCACAATTTGGAAACATTGACTTATGTAAGGTTTAAAAATATCTTTACTGTACAAACTCTGATATTTTAAAAATAGCATTGTCCGTCTCTAATAGAAACCAACACTGAACTATATTATCAGAGGATTTCGCTTGGGACAAGGGTAGCATAAAATGCGTTTCAGGAATACGTTTTTGTATCGGTATTTCCTCCCGTCAATTATGTGTTCCACTCCTCTAAGTTTAGCTCTGCACTGACCTAGAAATAACTTCCCTAGTGATGACTTTCAGGTAGTTTTTAATCAACTCTTCGCAAAGATGCTGTCTTGGCCACACTTAGCCAAAAATGTTATGGCCTCAAATTGGGTCAGCGTAACATTTATTTTGCTCATGAACTTACTTCTCGGATGTTTGAAATTTATTTTTGAGTATTAAATATCATGAAATATTTCATTTGCGCTTAATTTTCTTTAAAGTAATTTATGTAAAGAAGCTCAAGCCATCATTTCATTAAGAGTGTTGTTTCCAGAGGGTAGGTTCTTGCACAGAAAGAATTCAGAGATGAGACAGGGAGGTCACGAAAGTAAACCCAAGGTTTAGTTAAGTGCTATCATGCTCTCCAGTGGAGACGGGGCAGTCTCCGGTGAGTGGCTGCCCGGAGTTCATTTGACAAGTAGGTTATGTGAGATACAGAAATGAAAAGGCGAGGAGTGAAGGAGGTCATGTTCCATGATTTTCAGCCCAGTTCCATCTTCACGAGGGCCAGAGGGATTTTTGTCCTTATTTAGTATCGGGCAGGAGTGTCATGGGCGCCTCCTAGGAACTTACCTGCAAAGCTAATTTTGTTGTAATGAGGGAATAATGAGCAAAAGGTTGCAGACAGGGCGGAGGGTCCCATCTTTCCCCCCTTTCTTTGTCTGACTCTAGGACCCTTATCCCAAAACGTGTGGCTTGCTGTCGGTCTGGAGGTTCCTGTTCTTTGTCCGACCAAGGACCGTCACTGTTTACAGGACATGTAGTTTCCCTTCGCCTGACTTGCGCCCCCCTTTGTCTGCTTATATCTAGCTACCTGACTGCTTTCACAGGTTTATGAGATTATGGTGATCATGGGAAATGTTTAAAATACAAAATATTAAAATATGGGCAGTCTGTTTTTCCAGCCAAACCTGGTTTTGTTTAAATATGAGTATTTCTCTAGAGGGAATGAAGCTGCTTGTTAAAACACAAAACCAGGACTTCCTGTCATGGCTCAGCAGAAACAAATCCGACTAAGATACATGAGGATGCAGGTTCAATCCCTGGCCTCACGCAGTGGGTGAGGGGTCTGGCATTGCCATGAGTTGTGATGTAGGTTGCAGACCTATGTCAGACCTGGCATTGCTTTGGCCGTGGTGTAAGCCAGCAATTGTAGCTCTAATTTGACCCCCTGGCCTGGGAATGGGTGTGGCTCTAAAAAGACAAGAAAATAAAAATAAAAATAAAAAAACCCACAAAACTACATCAAGTATTTTATCTTTTATAGAACATGTTTTCATTTTTCCAAATTTAACTGTGAAATGCCAGCGGATGATTTATAGACATTTTCACGGATCTGTGAATTTTTAGTGTGGTATGAAGATGGAAAATTATCAGCCATTATAACTTTCTTTGCAGTGCAGTCATTCTCTTATTTTGTTCTGGGGTTACACGCATATTAGACCATTACAGTTACACAATAGGTCACTAATGCTCAGATCATTTTTTCTTTCTAACTTTTACTTATTTTTCTTTTTGTTCTTTAGAATCTATTGCTCTGCATTCTATTACTGGTCTTTTTCTCTTCCTGCAACATCCAACCTGATGTTAAACCTATCCATTAAATGATTTATTTGAGATACTATAATTTCTCTTTTAAAATTTTCTTTATTGTTGCTTCCATTTCTCTTGTAAGACCATCTATAAATTCACTCATTATGTATTTTCCTCCAAATCCTTAAACATATATATAGTAGACAATTTAACATTCTTGCTTAGGAATTTCCAGCATCTCTGTTATCTTTGGACCTGTTTCTACTGGTTATTTCTCCCTGTTTTCTTCTCATTTTGTTTTGCCGCCCTCATTCCTGTGTGTGTGTGTGTCTTTAAAATATTTATATATTTTATATAGCTAAGCACCATAACCTATATATACTTGTCATTAAGATAAACAATAACTAGTCCTCAGGTAATAGGACCTGACAACAGCATTTGTTTATCCTCAGTTTAGCCGGTAATTGGGGTGACCATCTATGTTAGCCAACTAGCTTTATCCAGGGAGAAGCAAATGACAAGAGGTCTTTTTGCAACTTGGAGAAAAGCATCCAGAAATTTAGGCTTCTCTCTTCCCAGAGGAACTGGGAGGTGGGATGCCAGCTCCCTAGATGTTTGCATTTCAAAGGAGATGGCTCTCAGGGTCCTTGAGAAAGGTGGTCCTTGGCCATAAAGCTAACCAATGTTCTGTATAGTTTTCAAAAGGATTTTGATACTGTTTGCTTCAAAGAGATTTTTTAACTTTTTTTTTAAATACAAATTCACTTTGCAAAAGAATTTACTTCAGAGATGGGATTAAGATGGCGGAATAGAAGGACTGGAGCTCAACTTCTCTCCTAAAAACAACAAAATTCACAACTAAAGGCTGAGCACTCTTCACCAAAATGGACCGGAAACCTTAAAAAAGATACCCTACTCCAGAAAAAAAAGAGGAGGCCACATCAAAAGGTAGGAGGGGCGATTTCGCGATATAAACAACCCCATACCTCCCGGGTGGGAAGCTCCACAGACTGGAAACTAACTGGTTCACAGAGACTCACCTACAGGAGTGAGAGTTCTGAGCCACACATCAAACACAGGGCACAGGGAGAAAGAGCCCCGGAGCATCTGGCATTGAAGGCCAGCGGGGCTTGTGCGCAGGAGCTCCACAGGACTGGGGGAAATGGAGACCCCATTCTTAAAAGGCGCACACGGACTTTCACGTGCACTGGGTCCCAGGGCAAAGCAAAGTCTCCAAGGGAATCTGGGTCATACCTGACTGCAGTTCTTGGAGGACATCCAGGGAAAACAGGGGTGAACGTGGCTTGTTGTGAGGGAAGGACATTGAAAATGAAACTCTCAGGAATATTCAGCAGCAGTGCCTTTCCCTGGAGGTGGCCATTTTGGGAAAATCTGGCCCTACCTGTCAGCCAGCTGCCAAGAATCCCCAGGGCAAACAACAATCCAGGTGGGATCACAGCCCCACCCCACAGTAAACAGGCTATCTAAAGACCCCTCAGGCACACAGCTGCCTCTCATCTCATCCAGAGACTAAGCCCCACCCACCAGAGGGATTAGAATAGGCTCCTCCTACCAGGTGGCAGGCATCAGCCCCTCCCATCAGGAAACCAACACCAAGCCCCCATACTGACTTCAGCCACAGGGGGCAGACATCAGAAGTAAGAGAGGCTACAACTCTATTAATGTGTAAGAAGGTCACCACACCAAAAACCTATAAAAATTAAAAGACAGAGGACTATAACTCAGATGAGGGAGAAAGGAAAAACCACAGAAAATCAGCTAAGCCATCAGGAGATTCTCGGCCTCCAGGAAAAAGACTTTAGACTGTTGATGCTAAAGATGATGCAAGACATTGGGAATAAACTGGAGGCAAAGATGGATAACTTACAGGAAACACTGAGCAAAGAGATACAAGATATAAAACTTAAACAAGAAGAGATGCAAAATACAATAATTGAAATAAAAAATTCACTAGAAGCAGCTAACAGCAGAAAACAGGAGGCAGAAGAACGAATAAGCGAGGTGGAGGACAGATTAGTGGAAATTATGGATGCAGAACAGAAAAGAGAAAAAAGATTGAAAACAAATGAGGAGAGTCTCAGAGAACTCTGGGACAACATTAAGTGCACCAACATCCGTATTATAGGGGTGCTAGAAGGAGAAGAGAGAGAGAAGGAGACAGAAAAAATATTCCAAGAGATAATAGCCTAAAACTTCCCTAAGATGGGAAGGAATCACTCACTCAAATCCAGGAAGCACAACAAGTACCATATAAAATAAACCCAAGGAGGAACACCCCGAGAAACATACTAATCAAACTGACCAAAATTAAAGACAAAGGAAAAGTCTTGAAAGCAGCTAAGGAAAAGAAACAAGTAACATACAAGGGAACCCCAATAAGGTTATCAGCAGATTTTTCAGCAGAAACTCTGCAGGCCAGAAGGGAGTGGCATGATATACTTAATGTGATGAAAGGAAAAAACCTCCAACCAAGATTACTCTACCCAGTAAGGCTCTCATTTAGATTTGAAGGAGAAATCAAAACCTTTACAGATAAGCAAAAGCTGAGAGAATTCAGCAACACTAAACCAGCCTTACAACAAATACTAAAGGAACTTCTATAGGCAGAAAAGAATTAGAGAAGAAGGAAAGGAAAAAGAGCAGCAAAAACAAATCCAAAGCAATTAATAAAATGGCAATAAGAACATACATATCAATAATTACCTTAAATGTGAAGGGACTAAATGCCTCAACCAAAAGACATAGACTTGCTGAATGGATACAAAAACAAGACCCACATATATGCTGTCTTCAGAGACCCACTTCACTTCTAGGGATACATACAAATTGAAAGTGAGAGGATGGAAGAAAATATTTCATGCAAACGGGGATCAAAAGAAAGCTGGAGTAGCAATACTCATATCAGACAAAATAGACTTTAAAATGAAGAATATTTTAAGGGACAAGGAAGGACATTACATACTGATCAAAGGATCAATCCAAGAAGATGATATAACAATTTTAAATATCTACGCACCCAACACAGGTCCACCACCATATATAAGGTAACTGCTAACAACCTTAAAAGGACAAATTGACAATAACACAATCATAGTGGGGACATTAACACCCCACTTACAGCAGTGGGTAGATCATCCATACTGAAAATCAGTAAGGAAACACAGGCCCTGAATGATGCATTAATCCAGATGGACTTAATAGATACTTATAGGACATTCCATCCCAAAGCAACAGACTACACATTCTTCTCAAGTGCACATGGAACATTCTCTAAGGTTGATCATATCCTGGGCTACAAATCCAACCTTGGTAACTTTAAGAAAATTGGAATCATATCAAGCATCTTTTCAGACCACAATGCTGTACAACTGGAAATCAACAACAAGAAAAAAAACTGCAAAAAACACAAACACGTGGAGACTCAACAACATGCTACTAAACAACCAATGATCACTGAAGAAATCAAAGAGGAAATTAAAAAATACCTAGCTGCAAATGACAATTAAGATACGACACTCCAAACCCTATGGGATGCAACAAAAGCCGTTCTAAGAGGAAAGTTTAGAGCAATACAAGCCCACCTCAGGAAACAAGAAAAAGCCCAAATAAACAAAATAACTTTACATCTAAAGAAGCTTGAGAGAGAAGAACAGACAAGACCTAAAGTTAGTAGAAGGAAAGAAATCATAAAGATCAGAGCAGAAATCAATGAAATAGAAACAAAGTAAACATAGAAAAGATCAATGAAACAAAAAGCTGGTTCTTTGAAAAGATCAAAAAAATTGATAAACCCCTAGCCAGACTTATCAAGCAAAAAAGAGAGAGGACTCAAATCAATAAAATTAGAAATGAAAAAGGAGAAGTAGCAACAGACATCACAGAAACACAAAGGATCATAAGAGACTACAATATGCAACTATATGCCCATAAAACGGAAAACCTAGAAGAAATAGACAAGTTGTTAGAAAAGTACAATTTTCCAAGTCTCAACAAAGGTGAAATAGAAAAGATGAATGGGCCCATCACAAGAACTGAAATTGAAACTGTGATTAAAAAACATCCAACAAACAAAAGTCCAGGACCAGATGGCTTCACAGGCGAATTCTATCAAACATTTAGAGAAGAGCTAACACCTCTCCTGAAACCATTTCAAAAAATTGCAGAGGAGGGGATACTCCCAAACTCACTCTTTGAGGCCACCATCACCCTGGTACCCAAACCAAAGACTCCACACAAAAAGAAAACTACAGGCCAATTTCACTGATGAACATTGATGCAAAAATCCTCCACAAAATACTAGCAGACCGCATCCAACAATACATTAAAAGGATTGTACATCATGATCCAGTGGGATTTATCCCAGGGATGCAAGGGTTCTTTAATATCCGCAAATCCATCAGTGTGATACACCACATTAACAAACTGAAGGATAAAAACCATATGATCCTCTCAATAGATGCAGAAAAAGCCTTTGAAAAAAATCCAACACCCATTTCTGATAAAAACCCTTCAGAAAGTGGGCATAACGGGAACCTACCTCAACATGATGAAGGCCATACATGACAAACCCACAGCAAACATCATTCTCAAATGGTGAAAAGCTGAAAGAATTCCCGCTGAGATCAGAAACAAGACAAGGATGTCCACTCTCGCCACTACTCTTTAATATAGTTCTGCAAGTCCTAGCCACAGCAATCAGGGAAGTAAAAGAAATAAGAAGAATCCAAATTGGAAAGGAAGAAGTAAAACTATCGCTATTTGCAAATGACATGATACTATTCCTAGAGAATCCTAAAGACTCTACCAGAAAACTGTTAGAGCTCATCCACGAATTTGGCAAAGTTGCAGGATACAAAATCAATACACAGAAATCAATAGCGTTTCTATATACTAACAATGAAAAAGCAGAAAAGTAAATTAGGGAAGCAATCCCGTTTGCCATCGCATCCAAAAGAATAAAATACCTAGGAGTAAACCTACCTAAAGAGACAAAAGACCTATACTCTGAAAACTACAAGCCACTGATGAAAAAAATCAAAGATGACACAAATAGATGGAAAGATATACCACACTCTTGGATTGGAAGAGTTAATATTATCGAAATGACTATAGTACCTAGGCCATCTATAGCTTTAATGCAATCCCTATCAAATTACCAAGGACATTTTTCACAGAACTCGAAAAAAATATTTTAAAGTTTGTTTGGAAGCACAAAAGAGCCAGAATAGCCAAAGACATCCTGAAAAAGAAAAATGGAACTGGAGGAATCAGGCTCCCAGACTTCAGAATATACTACAAAGCAACAGTCATCAAAACTGCATGGTACTGGCACAAAGACAGAACTATAGATCAGTGCAACAGGATAGAAAGCCCAGAATTAAATCCACATACCTACAGCCAACTAATCTATGACAAAAAAGGCAAGAATATCCAGTGGAGAAAGGACAGCTTGTTCAATAAGTGGTGTTGGGAAAACTGGACAGCCACATGGAAAAGAATGAAATTAGAACACTCCCTAACACCATACACAAAAATATACTCAATATGGATTAAAGACCTAGATATAAGACCAGACACTATCAAACTCTTAGAGGAAAACATAAGCCAAACACTCTCTGACATAAACGACAGCAACATCTTCTCAGATCCACCTATCAGAGTATTGACAACAAAAACAAAAATAAACAGTGGGACTTACTCAAACTTAAAAGTTTCTGCACAGCAAAGGAAAACCTTAAACAACACAAAAAGACAACCCACAGAATGGGAGAAAATCTTTGCAAGTGAATCGACTGACAAGGGATTAATCTCCAAAATTTATAAACACCTTCTGCAGCTCCATACCAAAAAAACAAACAACCCCTTCCAAAAAATGGGCACAAGATCTAAACAGACAGTTCTCCAAAGAAGACATATAGATGGCCAAAAAACATATGAAAAGATGTTCAACATCAGTCATTATTAGAGAAAGGCACATCATAACCACTATGAGGTACCACCTTATATCAGCCAGAATGGCCATCATCCAAAAGTCTACAAACAATAAGTGCTGGAGAGGGTGTGGAGAAAAAGGAACCCTATTATACTGTTGGTGGGATTGTAAATGGGTTCAACCACTGTGGAAAGCAGTATGGAGATTCCTCAGAAAACTAAATATAGAATTACCAACTGATCTAGCAATCCCACTTCTCGGCATCTATCCAGAGAAAACCACAACTCGCAAAGACACGTGTACTCCAGTGTTCATTGCAGCACTGTTTACAATAGCCAAGACATGGAAACAACCTAAATGTCCATCGAGAGAGGAGTGGATCCAGAAGATGTGGTACATATACACAATGGAATATTACTCATCCATCAAAAAGAACGAAATACCAGAATTTTTTGCAACATGGATGGACCTAGAAACTATCATGCTAAGTGAAGTCAGCCATGCAGTGAGACACCAACATCACATGCTTTCACTGACATGTGGAATCTGAAAACAGGACAGACTGAACTTCTTTGCACAACAGATGCTGACTCACAGACACTGAAAAACTTACGGTCTCTGGAGGAGACAGTTTGGTGGGTGGGGGGATGTGCTTGGGCTGTGGGATGGAAATCCTGTGAAATCAGATTGTTATGATCATTATACAACTACAGATGTGATAAAATTTTTTGAGTAATAAAAAAAATGGAAAAAAAAAAGAATTTACTTCAAAAAAGGTAAATGTTCTGAGACAAAAAGGGCAGAGATATTTCTTCCCTTATTTTCAAGAGGAAGAATTAAGCCTTATGATTTAAATTTGTGTTTCTCCTTGTATTTTTAAATAAAAAATTTTTCGTTGTTCTATATAAATGCATAGGTGAACATTTAAAAACTGACTGAATTGTCATATTAGATTAGTAGGAAAGGCTACATGATTCAACAGATAGAATCTAAAAGTTGGTCATCTGTGTGGAAATAAAATTGGGCATGAAAACTCTCTTCATGAAAACACTGCAAAATAGTCATTAAACATATGAAAATACATCCAATTTGGTGGTATTGATTTTACATTTATTTCTGTATCATTTCTCCCATTAAGATAAGAGTCTTTTTCCTCTCCCTTTGAGTCTGGGCTGGCCCTGGGATGGATTTATCAAAAACGTGCAGTGCAGCTGTCACTGTGTGACCTTTAGGCCAGGCCTCACTGCTTCCATTCCACATTTTTGGGAAGCAGCCATCTGACTACACAGATAAAGGGAGCAGTCACATGGAAAAAGAGAAGCCCTTGACGTCAGGAAACCAAAAAGGGAGAAAGGGAAGGCCAGCCCAGCCCACAGATCCCATCCAGCCTCTGAGACAGCAGCATGCTAGGGAGGTCCTTTTGGATACTCCACCTTAATCAGTCATTTTTTTACTTTCTTCATTTCTCGATTTTGTTTTTATTTACTTTTTACTGAAACGTAACTAAACATACAGTAAAATGCTTCCGTCTTAATGTGTCGTCAAGAGGTTTCCCTGTGGATCCCGCGTAGCTGCGATGTTCATGATGCAGAATATTGCGTGCCCTTCGAAAGGCTCCCTCGTGCCACGTCCCGGTTCATAAATCACGTTTGGTACAAAGTCAAACATCGCTTGTCCCGTGAAGGATGGCCTTTTACTTGAACTATCTGTCTCCCTTTTTCTAGATTAATTTTCCTTTGATAGAGCACATATTCCCATGGCCTCCCAAGAATCGAGGCTAAAAGGGTAAGTCAAGGCTAATGTGTGGCAGAATAAAGGCACTCGCTTTAATTTGCGCTGTGGGGAGAGAAAGCGGAAAATCTAAGAACATGGAGAAATCACCTTCAAATATGATTGTGGTCGGTATCCTTATACTCACCTTCCGTTTTCAGAGGTAGTTTGTGTCTTGAGGGCTGAGCTGTCTGGGGCTCTGCAGTGTAAATTCCTCTGGTTCAGCCTAACCCAGGAGAGAGTTGGTAGCTTTTTCAACACCTTGTCCACTTTCTTTATCTTTCAAATTTTGCGCTGGCTTTCTCTCTTCCATTTACATTGGTTTTATGTATGTGTTCATTAAATATTCCTTTGTAATTATAGGGGGTTTTTGTGAGAGATTGTGTAACCTGTGTTTTATCTTGTATGTTTACTAAAAGCATATCACCTCTTTTCAAATAATTATTAGGAAAGTAAAGCAGAAGAGACTGCCGTTGTTGGAAATACACTTAGGACACAGTGAACTACCTTTGAATGTGCATTTGTTTGTTTTTTATTCCCTGAAGATATATATTTCCTTGAAGGAAACACTGTATCTATGATATTAGATATTCCACAGTTAACTTGTAACATTCTCTAATTTGCATTTGCTCTGTGCATTTCAGTGGAAGTAAGGCCATTAATGTATGTTGGAAATGCAGACCTTTCAATGAACATGAAATATTTTAGCATACAACTCTTGGTAAGAAAAAAAGCAAATAATCTGCTGTGTATATTTTGTGGTATAACCCATTTAATATTTTGTTTTAATCAAGCTTTAATTCAATAAAAGTCCAAATAGATACTCATATTGCAACAGAACAAAGGGCGGGGGAAAAATGTATATATGTAAGAATAACTTGATCCCCATGCTGTACAGCAGGAAAAAATAAAATAAATAAAATAAAAAAAGTCCAAAAGATAAAATTATCAATCAGACGTGGGAATTTTAGTGAGTAACTGATGCCCTTTTCTGTACCTGAGACTTTGAACCACATAAGGATTCTGAGAATGATGATATTATGATGTCCAAAAAAGACAAATTTAAAACTGTGAGATAAATGTTAGGTAAAGACAGATGTTTTATTCAAAAAGCACCTCGGTTTTATTAATTATTACTTATTTAAAATGTAAATGTATCTATGCATATTGATTTCATTTTTATTGTCCTAAGAAAAATATCTTAGACATGTCCCTCATCTAATTACTTTTTCTGCTTATGTGCTATTTGTCAAGATCTTTGATAACTCTTTTAGAAATGAAATTGAATTAACTCTAACTGTGGCAGGGGATGTCTGATACAGTTAGGATAATCGAACAAGAGGTATGGATTTTTTACCAATTGGAAATAATAATAGTACCTATGGAGTGAGACTAAGAAGCAGTGTTGTTGTTATTACTGCAAAACAAAGAAAAATAATTTTGACACATCTGAATGATTAAATACAGGTCATCTGAATCAGGTCACTATGACATTGATTCTTAGTTGTGCGTTTATAATATGATACATCTTCCCCTCTCTTCCGGGATGGTCTGGAAGTGTATTTACAAATGTTATTGACCTAAATGAGATAGTTTAGTTAAGAACTAGAGAACATAAATTTAAAACACACTATTTTCCTTTTTTTTTTTTTTTTAAGGGCCACCCCTGTGGCATACGAATGTTCCCGTGCAGGGGGCTGAATCAGAGCTTCAGCTCCAGGCCCATGCCACAGCCACAGCAACACCAGATCTGAGCCGTACCTGAGACCTGCTCCATAGCTTGCAGCAATGCCAGATCTTTAACTCACTGAGCAAGGCCAGGGATGGAACCCACATCCTTAGGGAGGCTACGCTGGGTTCTTAACTCACTGAGCTACAATGGGTACACCTGTTTACCTGTAATTGAGTTAATCCTAAACTTTTAAACTGCAGTTTTCCAGTTAATTAATTTAATATTTTCAAAAGATTAGAAAAGATTCATTTTTCTCTCAACTCATAGCGTGTTTCAAGTTTACTTCAATGACAGTTATTTAAAGAACTTCACAACTCTTATTTGTGTGTAAACAGCTAGGACACACTGTTTTTATTTTATTGATGACTCAAAGAAAATTGAATATTTGCCTGAAAAGTCTTACGGATTGATTGTGGCACTCACGTGGTCATCTTCAGCTGCCACAAATAAGTGTACTTGTCTGAACAGGTGCTTACTCTCTCTTCTTCTCTGCTGTCCAAACTGAGCACCTGGAAATCATCTTCAGTTTCTTTCTCTCTTTCCCTGTTAACACCAGCGCCCCTTGTTTGTATATCTCAGTGTCTGTCTAAACTGTCTAACTTTTCCATGCGGATGGCTACTATCTTAATGATTTCTTATCATTTCTCTCCTTCTTTGGTCAGGAATATTACAGTGGATTCATAATGGATGCTCTTCCTGTCAGCCTTTCTCTGCTTTATAATTTTCAATTCCACATGCATTTTTTCCTAAAGGGTAAATTTGACTTCATCACTCCGTTCCTGAAGTCCTACTATAACTTCACTCTGCATTTTTGAGAAAGTCCAGTCTCATTAGCGTAATGTAAAAAGTTATTTTGTTTCTGTAATCTCAGGTCATAAAAGCTTCTCTCTGCCACCACTCATACTGTTTCCTAAGTTATATGGGATACTTGGCATGTTCAAAACGTAAGACATTCTAAGACACTTTAATTTCTAAACATTCTGTAGTGACATACATCACTTGTTCTAGCTCTCACTCTCTTTCTAATTCCTGACCTACTTTGGGATGCAGTAATTACACAGACACACACACACACACACCAAATGCTGAAGAAATACTCAATTTAGTATCCAAGGTACGTGTTATGTTTCCCCACCTTTTTCCAGCTCAACAGATTGGCACTTTGTCCATTTACTCACATGTCTGAAGTTCTTTAAGGAATCTGAGTCAAACCTCCCCTTCTATTTAGCAGTACTGAATGAAAGAGAAAAAGCACACTTCTCACCAACACTACTTCGGTAGTGTCTCATCAAGAAATAGCTCTTATCATTCACAGATTAACTTGAAGTACCTTTGACTGAATATATCCTTATTTTGGTTGTATCTTAATGATATCTGCCTTCCATTCCTATAATCTTTACTAATAGGATCGCTGGTATAATTTGGTGGACCTGGAAGCCTTAGGCTTTCAGTTACTTTTAAGTTTTTCCTTAAGACACCAAAGGAGCCAAGTTATCAAATACTCGACTGGCTTTTGCTTCTCTAGCAATTCATCCAGCTATTTTCTTGGCTCTGGATGGTCATCACATTTCCATGATATATGTTTTCTTCCATTAGTGTTCCCATTGCTTGAATGCCTGGAAATTACGATGGCCAGGATAATTGCCTGCCACCTGAGATTCTCCAGCTCCCGTTTACTCATCTATCTTTCTCTCAAAAACATCTTTAACCAGCATTTAGATTAGGGAGCCAAGGGTCGTTTCAGTTTTCCTAGTCAACTAACTGTAGCAATTGCATATTGAAAGAACCCATGAGTTTCCATGGGGCGTATTTACAAAGTTAAGAATATTGTAAAGGAGATGAAAGCAAGTACAAACTCAGGTCCAAGAATTCTAGGCGCACCTTACAGGCATCTTCCTTAGTAAAGCAATACGCACTTTATCTTTGGAGACACCATCAAGCCGTATAAGATACTTTAATCTGGGAGCCAGAGTGTAAGGTGACTTGGTAGCCTTTGACCGGCCGCATGATCAAAGCCAGGCTGTGTCACCGGCTGGGCCAGATACAAGCCATTGATCCCTACAGTTACAACACCAATGTAGAGAGTTTGTTCAGAGTACTTTGGGGGAATGATTTGGATGTAAACAGCCCATTACAAGTCACTGGCTGGTCCGTTTCGTCCTCCCAGCCAGGGGTTGACACCAGAGCTCCAGCCACCCCTGGAAGCAAGCATAGGGCTACCAAGGTCTAGTTCTGAGTTGGCCCTATCCCTTCACACATGTTTACACACTTTTGGCACAGTGTCATTTATGGAAATTGCCTAGATTAATGCGCTTTGTTTTGCTGGGTATCTGGTTTTGGTTTTAGTTTTTACCATTTATTTCGGTGTTTGAGCTCATGGTAGGCATTCGGCACAGGCTTAACTTGCCCTGAGCCTTCCTCCCTCCCACCTCCGACCGTAGCCCTTGAATGTCCTGTTTCTTTTTGAGCTTCTAATAGTTGCAGAGTCTATACCAGTTAGCGAGAGGGTTAATAGTATCCGCAAGCTATGATACTGTGTATTTCTGCCGAAATTACTTCCCTGAAAAGCAATTTTGGGGAAAGAAAACTACTGTCTGGGATAGGTGCAGTGTAAGAGGAGACTTGCTAAAACCTACTTTCTGTACTAATTAGAGAGGAATTTATATTACGAGGGTCTGATGACAATGGTATCTTGGAGGGCTGGAGCTATTAACTGATGCAAGTTCTTCAACTAAATATTTTGAGAAATGGTAATGCCAGGGTCTCAGTAAATCAAAATGTCAGTGGGGGAAGGTGAAGCCTGTAATTCTGAAGCGAAGACATCTCAGTCGTGGACATTTATTGTGCCTTTGTGTGGCAGGCGCTGTTCTAATCACTTTTTAATTTATCGAGTCATTACAACATCCCTATTCGGTAGGAGTTATGTATTAGCCTGGGTTTCAGAGACAGAAACTAAGGGACACAAAGGCTCTGGTCATTCACACGGAATTTTATAGTTATGACGCAGTAGGACTGGGAAAAATCTAGGCCACCTCTCTCTACTCCGCATTCTGAACCATAAGACCACAGACTCTTCCTGCCATGGAGGTCAGGGCAGAGAATCAAGGGAAATGTGAGTAAAAGTGGAGCGATATCTTGCCAGATGTTTGAAAAGACGATTCTTGATTATATATATATATATATATATTTTTTTTTTTTAAATAATTGAAGCGTACGGAGTTCCCGTGGTGGCGCAGTGGTTAACCAATCCGACTAGGAACCGTGAGGTTGCGGGTTAGATCCCTGCCCTTGCTCAGTGGGTTAACGATCTGGCGTTGCCATGAGCTGTGGTGTAGGTTGCTGACGCGGCTCGGATCCCCCATTGCTGTGGCTCTGGCGTAGGCCGGTGGCTACAGCTCCTATTCAACCCCTAGCCTGGGAACCTCCATATGCCGCGGGAGTGGCCCAGGAAATAGCAAAAAAAAAGACAAAAAAAAAAAAAAAAAATTGAAGCGTACAACATACCATTTGGAACCTCAACCTCAGTGATCAAAGACTTAATCATCGATACTACACGCAGCATGCACTTTAGAATCTATTTTTGAAATTTAAAAATGTATAAAAATACCCCTGTGGACGCATTTAAAAAGGTCCTCCGTGAACCTGACGAATGGCCTCGGATTGGACTGACTCATTTAAAGACATCGGTCCCAGCCTCCAGTATGGAGTGGAGGTGGGAAAAAGTTGCAGACAGGCATCAGACATCATTTTCTTGTCTTTTTTTTTTTTTTTTTTTTTTTTGTGAAAAGTAAGATTAAACTTGTTCTGAAGTAGTTTTCTACTTAATAAAGCACTGGGACCTTACTGTGTGGACTCAATAGACTTTTTTTTTTAATATTTTTATTTTTTCCATTATAGTGTTCTGTCAGTTTCCTACCGTACAGCAAAGTGACCCAGTCACACATACATTCATACCTTCTTGTTCTCACATTATCCTCCATCAGGCTCCATCCCAAGTGACTAGACACAGTTCCCAGTGCTATACAGCAGGATCCCATGGCTCATTCACTCCAAAGGCAATAGTTTTTATCTATTAACCCCAGACTCCCAGTCCATCCCACTCCCTCCCCCTCCCCCTTGGCAACTGCAAGTCCATTCTCCAAGTCCATGAGTTTCTTTTCTGTGAAAAGGTTCATTTGTGCTGTATATTAGTTTCCAGATCTAATATTCAATAGACTTTAATATGACTTTCAGACACCGTAACATTTCGTGTTTATCAAACGTATTTAATATGATTTTTTTTCAGGGACTTTAATGATGCTGTTTGTCAACTTAAAATTATGGAGATTTTTGGATTGTCAGAGTTTAAAAGATATACATTGTTCCTCAATCTTTGCATTCACGATATCCTTATATTTTCAATGCTTTTAATAGTCAATTATGTTACTTAAAATACTGGGGGGTTATCCTCATTATTTAGAGCATCTTCAAATTATTTTCAAATTACTGCAAAGAACCTCATTATTGAGACTGTGTGTACAGATAACAATCTAAATGTATAAGTAGTTGTAAAAATAGTATCATTGGAGGGAGTAGCTTGTCTTCAGAAAGATATGCCCAACTAATTAGTACCTCCGTAACACATGGCTTCCGACAGTCAAATGTGAATACATGTTAATCTCAGAATAGGCACATTGCTTCTTCAAGGATATATAATGAAACGATACCATGTTATTTAAGTTATATGAGTTTACAGAGCAATGCTCTGACTTTTATGCTTAATCTGTAGGGATCATCACAGAAGTGGCAAGAATCATGTTTTCGTACTTACTTGTGTGTTATTTTTAACGCTGGTGAAAAAATTGTATAACTTTTATAGAATTTTAATTAAATCACTATTAGCAAAAATAATGACTCTAGAAAATTCGATCTAAAAATAATATTTACTTTCATGGAGAAAACTTTTAAAATAGAAGCAAATAATAGTGCCTTAAATTTGAAAAAAAAAATCTTAGTAGCTACACTGATTAATAAATTAGGACAGGGAGTTCCCACGCAGCAGAAACGAACCCAACTAGTATCCATGAGGATGCTGCTAGGATTCCTGGCCTCCCTCAGTGAGTGGGGGATCCAGTGTTGCCATGAGCTGTGGCATAGGTCACAGACGCGGCTCGGATCCCGCGTTGTTGTGGCTGTGATGTAGGCCAGCAGCTATAGCTCCGATTCGACCCCTAGCCTGGGAACTCCCATATGCCACAGGTGCAGCTGTGAAAAAATAAAATAAATAAGTAAATAAATTAGGACATAGTCTGTTGAAAATGATAGAACTCAAATTATTTGAAATAAAACAGAATATACTGAGTCTACTAAGAAAATTCTAAAGATAGGTTAACTTAGATCCAAGAGTGAAATAGTATTATTAAAATTTTGCTGCTTCCCTCACATTCTTGTCTGGTTGCTGTGCTGAGCTCATTTTCCAGCGTCATGTGGTAAAAAGACAGTACTGCCACTTCAGGAATTTACCCGTTCAAACTTCACCAGCACTTGAGAGTTGGACTATTTTCCCAAATACTCCATTAAAAATCTTGTACCTTCAGATACATTATTTAGTTTAAGTATGTTATATGTTATTCTCCGAGAATACAAATAATTGTTGTATTAAACTTTTTTTTAAATTTTTTTATTTTCCCACTGTACAGCAAGGAGGTCAGGTTATCCTTACATGTATACATTACATTTTTCCCCCACCCTTTCTTCTGTTGCAACATGAGTATCTAGACAAAGTTCTCAATGCTACTCAGCGGGATCTCCTTGTAAATCTATTCTAAGCTGTGTCTGATAAGCCCAAGCTCCCGATCCCTCCCACTCCCTCCCCCTCCCATCAGGCAGCCACAAGTCTCTTCTCCAAGTCCATGATTTTCTTTTCTGAGGAGATGTTCATTTGTGCTGGATATTAGATTCCAGTTATAAGTGATATCATATGGTATTTGTCTTTGTCTTTCTGGCTCATTTCACTCAGGATGAGAGTCTCTAGTTCCATCCATGTTGCTGCAAATGGCATTATGTCATTCTTTTTTATGGCTGAGTAGTATTCCATTGTGTATGTATACCACATCTTCTGAATCCAATCCTCTGTCGATGGACATTTGGGTTATTTCCATGTCTTGGCTATTGTGAAGAGTGCTGCAATGAACATGCGGGTACATGTATCTCTTTTAAGTAGAGTTTTGTCCAGATAGATGCCCAAGAGTGGGATTGTGGGGTCATATGGTAGACTTTACTGAGATCCTCTGGGAATGGGTATTTCCTCAGAAGGTTAAGGACCTGACATTGTCTCTGTGAAGATGTGGGTTTGATCCCTGGCTTCATTCAATGGGTTAGGATCCATGGGAGTTCCTGTCGTGGCACAGTGGTTAACGAATCCAACTAGGAACCATGATGTTGCGGGTTTGATCCCTGGCCTTGCTCAGTGGGTTAAGGATCCAGCGTTGCTGTGAGCTGTGGTGTAGGTCGCAGACTCGGCTTGGATCTGGCATTGCTGTGGCTGTGGCATCATAGGCTGGCGGCTACAGCTCTGATTAGACCCCTAGCGTGGGACCCTCCATATGCTACGGGAAGTGGCCCTAGAAAAGGGAAGAAAACAAAAACAAAAAGGGATAAGGATCCAGTGTTGCCTTAAGCTGCAGCATAGGTTGCAGATATGGCTTGGATCCAGTGTTGCCCTGGATGTGGTGTAGGCTGCAGCTGTAGCTCTGATTCAAATCCTGGCCTGAGAACTTACATATGCCACAGGTGCAGAGGTAAAAAGGAAAAATAAACAAATAAATGAAACATAAGAAGAATATATTAGAGAATAACCATTAAGCAATGCATAGGAAATTGCTAAAGGGTTATATTCAGTTAATGATAAATGAATAATATATTTAATGATGATGATAGCAAAAGATAACAATTTGCATGCATTGTGCTGGTTGCAGTGAGGTTAATGACATTCTCATGATAAAATACAAGTACAGAATAATTTGATGGTGTTTCACATAATCAGAGTGCCAGAGTTAATCTAACCATATTTTTAATTCACTCAAAAATGTTTTCATTAGGGTGTATCATTGAACATAAATGAAAGTTGTAAAAAAAAGCTAATAGTTTGCATCTATTAACCCCAAGCTCCCAGTCCATCCCACTCCCTCCCCCTTGTCTAGTCACTTACGCTGGAGCATGATAATATGAGAAAAGAGAACGGATGCATATATGTGTAACTGGGTCACCATGCTGTACAGTAGAAAAAAATGTATTGGGGAAATAACAATTAAAAAAACCTAATAAACTAACTAAATAGAAAAAACACCTTAATTGCGCAGTTTGTTTTGGATTTATTTAAATAAATATACCCCACCAATTAAGCTATATCTTGAAATTTTCTTGGAAACAGCCAATATAATTAATTACTACTGAGAATTACTTTAGCAGGAGATGACCTTTCATGCAGAAATTTATATAACATGAAGGCAAATGTCAGAGTTTGCTGGGCGTTTTTCACACGTTCTGTGTGAAGTTTCACAACACTGAGAGTTCTCTTATGCCTCCGTTATGAGTCCCTCTCTCATGATTCCATTTTGTAGAAAAGGAAATTGAGAACCACACTCAAGGAATCAAAATGAGTTCTGACCCAAACATCTGTGCTCATTAGTGGGTGGGTCTCGGTACTAATTGCGCATGTGAATTTCATGTGGAATCCTAAAAAGCACGGAGTTGGGTCATTACCACACTTCATTGAAACCGACAAAGAAGGAGGAGTCCTGAGCATCTGTGTTTTCATCAGGTTCTGGAAATTTTGAATTTTACTTGTCCTCTCTGACACTTATCTGCACAAGCCCATTTAGGAGTTTCTTAATATATTTCTCTCCTCTTATTCAGTGTTGTTGCTGTTTATTCAGAGCTTTTTACTGCTTTTACAGAGTTCTGCCTGGAAACCAGATTGCCAGTTCCCCATTTCTGTCCCTGTGATTCTTTGCTCCCTTCAGGCTTACGCAGTGCTCTTCTTCATCTTTCCTCTTAATTGTGCGTGAAGGTTATGATGTCGTGTTTTGGCTACTATTTTTCTATTCGTGTTCTGACAACCAAAATGGATTGATTTACCAAGTGACTGAATTGGTTGAAAGTATTTTCTCTGGCTAGCTATAATCAATTTTAATTTAAACTGTGATTTGCTATGAATTATTCCTTGAACAACTGGCCATCATTATATCCATACTCCTAAGTTGTTATCCCATCCTTAAGAATAATAGATCTGTTGTTTCATGGCCTTCTCACTGAGTTAGAGAGATAATTAATTTTTATCTCGATTGGCACACAAAATTCTATGTCTTTACTAGGCTGTGGATTATAAGAATGTTTAAGTTGTAATAATTTCCGAAATTAAATGTGATTTTTTTTCTGTATTTGTAGTTTTATTTTAAATTCAAAACTTTTAATAAAACAAAAGTAAGAGACTAATTACTATTAGATAATAGTAGGTTAAAGGCAGAATCAGTGAAAACTTTGAAGAGATTATTTTAATAATCCATGTAAAAGAAATTGGCATGGAAGTAGGTACCAATGCCAGACTACTAAAATAGTCTTTCCAAAGATTTCTGTGATTGTGCCTTTGATCTACTATTACATAGTAATAATTAGGCTATTTATAAACCCAAGTACCTATCGTCAACTAATCTGTGACAAAGAAGGACAGAACATTCAGTAGAAAAAAGATAGCCTCTTTGATAAATGGTACTGGGAAAACTTGAAAGTTGCTACATATAAAAGAATGAAAGTAGAACACTATCTAACATCATATGCAAAAACAAAGTCAAAATGGATTAAAGACCTAAATATAAGGCCAGACGCTATAAAACTCCTAGAGGAAAACATAGGCAGAACACTCTTTGACGTAAATCAGAGCCACATCTTGTTTGATCCACCTCCTAGAATGACAATAAAGACACAAATAAACCAATGGGACTTAATCAAACTCAAAAGCTTTTGCACAGCAAAGGAAACCATTAAAAAATGAAAAGACAACCCACAGAATGGGAGAAAATCTTTGCCAACAATGCACCAGACAAGGGTCAATTCTCCAAAACATACAAACAACTCATGCAACTCAACACCAAAAAAACAAATAACCCAACTAAAAAATGGTCAGAAGACCTAAATAGACATTTCTCCAAAGAAGACATTCGGGTGGCCAACAGGCATATGAAAAAATGCTCAATATCACTACTTATTAGACAAATGCAAATCAAAACTACAATGAGGTACCACCTCACACCAGTCAGAATGGCCATCATTAACAAGTCAACAAATAACAAATCCTAAAGAGGGTGTGGAGAAATAGTACCCTCCTCCGCTGTTGGTGGGAATGTAAATTGGTACAAGTCCTATGGAAAACAGTATGGAGGTACCTCAGGAAACTAAATATAGAACAACCATATGATCCAGCAATTCCACTCCTGGGCATATATCTGGAAAAAACTTTCATTAAAAAAGATACATGCCCCCCTATGTTCATAGCACCACTATTCTCAATAACCAAGACATGGAAACAACCTAAATTTCCATCAACAGATGAATAGATTAAGAAAATGTATATATACACATACACACACAATGGAATATATATATATATATACACATACACACACATTGGAATATATATATATACACATTGGAATATATATATATACACACACGCATACAATGGAATATATATCTATAGGCACATACACACAATGGAATATTACTCAGCCATAAAAAAGACAAACTAACGCCATTTTCAGCAACATAGATGAATCTAGAGACTCTCATACTAAGTAAGCCAGAAAGAAAAAGATATCATATGATATCACTTACTTGTGAAATTTAAAATGTGGAACAGATGATATCTAAAAATAAACAAACAGATAACTGAAACAGGTCAGTGTCAGGAAGAGCAGACTTGGGGTTTCCAAGAGGAAAAGGGGAGGAGATGGGATGGATGGGCATGTGGGGGGTTTCTTTGATGCAAACTGTTATATTTGGAATCGATGAGCAGTGGAACCTGCTGTACAGCACAGGGAAATGTGTGTAATTGGGTCACTTTGTTGTACAGCACAACTCAACAAAACGTTATATATCAACTATACTTTAATAATAAATTTTTTAAATATGAGCAATTTCAACATATACTTCTCTTTGCCCAATTAAATTCTTTTGTAGCATTATTAATATTTTGTCTGTTTTATATATCAGTTATTGAAATAAGTATATTAAGATATCTCACAATGATTAAAGGATTGAAAATGTAAAAAAAAATTACCTTTCAGCCGATGTTATGTAACAACCCATATGGGAAAAAAGAACTGTAGGACTGATTCACTTTGCTGTAAACATGAAGTTAATACAGCATTGTACATCAAATATACCCCAACAAAATTTTAAAAAATAAAAATGAAATTACCTAGATTCTGGATGAAAGGTTTGACCCAGTGGGAAGGGCTAATTGATTGCATGTGCGCTGTTAAAAAGGTTGTCACTGGTGACTTCAGGATTTTTAGCTTGAGCAGTTAGAAGATCTCAATTAGTTATTTCTGTCAAGGAAAAAAAACCAGTGTTTTGTTATTGTTGTTTTGTTTGGGGCAGGAAGATCAGGCAGTTAATTGGAGTCATTTACCTTTTGAAATGCTTATTAAGCTGTGAGACTGAGACCAGGTGTAATGACTGATGGGGTGAGCATATAGATAAAAGAGATTAAAAAAAAAATTAAGCCCTAGAGCGTATGTAGAGGTCAGAAAGAGAAAAATAAGCAAAGAAGACATTATTAGAGTATGGTGAATGAAAAACCAGAACATAGTGGCATTACTAGAAGCAACTTCATGTTTTTTAAAAAAGAGAGATTGATTCCCAAATTCTGCTGATAAACTCAGTAAAATGAGAAGAAATTACCATTGTGTTTAGCATGACTACGATAGATCAGAACTATTTTGTTGGATTTTAGAGTAATAATAGCTTGTTTTTAAGATGATAAAATCCAAAAGAATGGACAAATAATGAGGTAGAGGAGGGGAAAATTGCCAGAAACATTCTGGTGAGGTAAAAGGAATATTATATCATGCAAAATTGAACAGGTGCCTTTTCTATATTCCCTGACAGTTTTCCATAGCAAAATAGATGACTGCAGATCCATTTAGCATGATAGATCCATGTGGTGGGTAGATTTCCTCAGTAAAGTAGGGGGAAATGCATGAAAGGTGCTAAGGATTTGAGAAGAAACAGTATTACATAGTTATCTCAAAATTAAGGGCAGTGAATGGATTAGAGAAGTATTTTAAGACTTGTGTCTACAGTAGGTATTTTTCAGAGGCTGATGATCATAATTATGTTTCATGGTTTTTTTGTTTTTTGTTTTTTTTTTTTTCCCATTATTTTCAACTGTAGGAAGCAGGTAGGTTTCAGTTAGAGCCGTGAATTTAGGTTGCCATTTAGCTAATGGAATAATAGGGTGGAAAGAAAGGCAGGGCAATGTGCTAAGGAAGTATGCAAGGGAATCATTATAGTGGCTGATCATGGAATTGAATCAGGAATTCAGTCAGGAGAGTTTGCTCAAGAAAATAGTGACAAATAGTGAAAAATTAGAATCAACCCATTTCTGCATACCATTTCTGTTTTATTTCAAATTTTGTCATTTACTGACTTAATTGCTAAATAAATAGTAGATTTTTAATAAAATTTTTCTCAATGAATAATATGGCCATCTATGCAATACTATAGTAACTTAAATAATATTTATTTAGGATGATTCATTATGTACCATTAAAAACATAAAATAAGAATCAACTCAGAATGTTTAGGAACTTCTAAAGAATCACATTCGGTAAGAATAAATTTAGGAATCACAGCATCTTTGCAGAAATCTATAAATATCAGAAGTATCAGACACACTGTCATGTCGACAGCTTTGATGCTTCTGACAAATTATTATGGTTGGAACTCTTCCCAGACACATTCTGCGTCGTGCATGCAAATACAGTCTAAATTAGTGGAGGTCTAATTTCGAGGAAGACCTTAGTTACATAATTGCAGTTGGGTATGAATTAATGCTCACTGTTTCAGGGAAAGACTTGAAATATGTAGATTAAAGGGTAGCTTGTTGCTAATGATCATTATTTATTCAGCACCTTTCATGTCATACAGGAAGAAAGGAATAATATTGTTGAAATACATAGCTGATACAAGGGCTGTTTCTAAGTAGATCATCAGAAGTTTTCAAGACCTCATTCTGAAAGTCATGGAATTAAAATAACTGTCAGATTTTGAGGGGAGTTGGAGGGAAATAAGGAACATTTTTGTCCCACGAGAAAGAGAATTGTTGATCCTTTAATACTTCAGCCCTCGCTTTGTCTTCTTTCAGCTCTTTTACGCATGTCCCAAACATTTAAAGGGTGAACAAGAGCATTTTAATTCTTAATTAGAAAAATATTATTTGGGAGTTCCTGTTATGGCTGAGCAGGTTACAAACCCAAGTAGTATCCATGAGGATGCAGGTTCCATCCCTGGCCTCACTCAGAAGGATCCTTAAGATCGTTCATTGCCATGAGCTATGGTGTAGGTCTCAGACAAGGCTTGGATCTGGCGTTGCATGACTGTGGTGTGGGCTGGCAGCTTTAGCTCAGATTTGACCCTTAGCCTTGGAACTTCCACCCGCCATGCATGCAGTCCTAAAATGATTAAAAAAAAGAAAAAAAGAAAAAAAAAAGAAATTTGTGTGGCTACTATATTATCAGTTAATTTCATCATTCCTATGGGAGTGTTCATGCTAGGAGTTATATTCTCTTTTTGAAATTCAGTATAATAATTTAAAGCTACATGTCATCAAATATAACTACTGGGTAATATATCAGATAAGTCATTTTTCAGACAAAAATGACTGCTTGATTGGATTCTGCCTTTTGAGACAGACTCATTATTGTATTAAGTAGCTTAAACACTTTATAGTGAATATTGGTAAGATGAAGGTATTTCAGAAATGATAATTTGCTGTGTTCAAAATTGTTTCAGCAATACACCCTTGTAGTATTTTCAGCACGATTGGTAGTAGAAATAGGGTGAATGGAGTCAAGCTCTATTCCCTGTTAAGATTGTGTTGTCGTGTTGGCTTAACATTTATTAGAATGTAAACCACAGGTCAGTTACCTTATACCATGATTTCTAAATGTTTCCTTTTCCAGCATCACATAGGTCAACATAAATGACTAGATAGTCCTTTTTCTTAATCTGCAAACACTTCCGTCTAACTACAGTGTTTCTTGCATTTGCTCTAATCGTTGTGTTTGACATTTCCTCCTTCGTTAGAAATATGAAGGTACTTTCTTTATCTCTTCCAGGTTCATGTTCTTCATACCTAACTCACTCACCTAACCTTGGCCAATATGCCAGTATATCAGTATATGGTTTGATTTTATTCATTCAAAAGGACTCATTGATAATATATTTGAGTGTCATCACATACATATTTTAATCATTGATATGACCACCTTAAATGTGTAAACACAAATGCATAATGAATCAGAGTCACATACATTTGAAATGTGGAAGTTTGATCAGTGATCCAAAGTCTAACCCAAAACACTTTAAAAGTAATGGCACAAATATAAAATCAGGGAAATTATTGGCATTTCATATTATGTAAAGTTGCACAATAGTGCATCATAATAAAATTTTGAGAAATACTAAACATGAAGAAAAATGAAATGTGTACTTTATCAATACCCCCACACAGAAACCCACACAAAGGTCAATATCACTGATGAAAATACCCAGTCAGCTGGTGCACAACTCTGCAGTATCAGAGTAGTACAGCCAATTGAAATACAAGGAAATAGATGTCCATACAAATAAATAAATCATAGTAAGCTTCATTGAGATGGTTGAGCATCCATTAGAAGTGTTCTTTAGGAGGCATATTAAAAAATGCATGTACGCTTTTGACTAAGACTTTCTAAAGACAAGACAGCTTCATCCCAAATCATACTTCCATCATCCCCCCAAAAATGAGAATCATGAAAAATCCAGTGAGTGCAATACTTTAGTCTCATAATGTGCCCCCGTGGAATCGTGGTAGATGATGCAGGATCTAGGATATATCCAGGATAACTGGATGGGTAAAGAAGTAGCTCAGACTCACAGTCAGGCATGTAATTTTTTCTGTACTTAGATACTCGGTGTAGTTTGTAGTTTGTTTTTGGCCATTAACAAACATAGTTGTGGCCTGGTGAGATGCAGCCCCTGTACATAATGCATATCCAGATGTACGAAAATGACTGAATTCAGCAGAAAATACAGGTTTTTTGTTTTTTTGTTTGTTTGGAAGATGAAACATTTTCTATAACCAAGCTAGGATTCATGCCAATGAAAAACATCCCATATAGACATTGTGCATGCATTCGAAATACAACACATACACACAGGTGCACACACACTAAACATGAAGAAAAATTAAATGTGTACTTTATCAATACCCCCACACAGAAACATGCAAATACACACACATGCAAATACACACACACAAGTAAGTCCAAGAGAAATGTGGTCATGTCTCCTTTCATTCACTATACAATTTACAAAGGACTTTTACATACATGGTCTCATTAATCTCTGAGGAGTATACATACTCTTTCTGCTTTACAAATATAATAACCCTGAGAAACACTGAGTGAAAATTAAATATTTTCACAAGTTCATAAAATTTATGAAATATTTGAATCACATCTTTAAATTAGATCATCTCATTCTTTTTCTACTAAAAATATTTAACTTGAGTAATCACCACAGCAAATGACAACTCAGTTGATTTTGCTATTTACAATTTAGATACATTTACCTTGTAGACTTGAGACAAATATGTGAAAATCAAAGATGACTCAATTTCTCTTTTCATTCGATTCCACCACTCAACTATTAGCCATTCTAATTCAGTCACTCCAGTTTTTTTATTCTTTCATGTAGCAAGTAAGTATATAATATATTCTAGGCACTGCACTGGCTAGTCAAGATATAGGAGTAACTCCTCATATTGTTTGCAATTTAATTGGAATATAAGTAACAAAGGATCTGACTTTGGGAGGTTGTGGCAGGCTGAATAAAGGCCTCCGGCAAGCCACGTGCCAATCCCAGAAACCTGTGATTATATAATTCTATGAGACAAAAGTGACTTTGTCAATATGGTTAAGAATCTTGAAATCGGAAGATTATCCTGGATTACTCTAGTGGATCCCATTCAATACGAGGGTTATAAGAGAGAAGGTGATGGGTCCATGGGAGCAAAGTGAGAAGAGGCCATGTGATGTGGCACCAGGACCAATGAATGAGGACAGCATCCATCCAGAAATGATTAAAAAAAACAAAAACAAAAAAGCAGATTATCTCCCAGAGTCCAGAAATACCTTTATAAGCCCAGTGACCCTAATTTCAGTCTTCTAAAACAGTAATACCACTGAGTCTGCGGTATATTTTTACAGCAGGTGTAGGAAACTGAAACATACGTCAAAAAGAGGTTTTAGGAAAGCCAGGCGTTAGTGGTAGGTAGACATCATAGAAGAAATTTTCAGAAAGACTGTCAATTCATGAAACCCCCATGTTGGAAGAAGATTACTTCTTTTCAGGAACTTTCACTTTTTTCAGCAAATGATTAATATATTTCCACAAGTGAGTAATATAAGATATGACTGGGAAGGAAGGTGAAACTAAATTACTTTTGTTTTTGTTTTTTTTTTTTGTTTTTTTTTTTTTACTTTTTTGGCCATGCTAAAGACCTTGGATATTTTGTTTAGACCAATAAGATGATGTTGCATTGTTTAAAGAAGGAATACATTTATGTTTTAAAATCACTCTATATGCTAGGAATAAAGTGAATTTGGAATGCAAGATGAACCATTATGAATAATGCCAAGTTATCTTAATGCTTTACAAAACACACACACAGGACACATAAGTGTGAAGTTGCATATTTCATAATAGCGAAGATTACCATTGTATTTTCACCAAGAAAACTGACAAAGGTAAGCTTTAAAGTGGAAATGAAAAAGATTAGATACATAACAATTAGATGAGCATTTTATGAGAGTGGTCATTGAAAGAGTTCCTGTTTAAGTACTGAAATATGAATCCTTGCAAATTTCTTCATTCTGATGGGAAAATACTTCACTGATCTCTCTTTTTAATAGAAAGCACTGCTTATGTCATCTTCAATGTGAGTTTGCCTTTAAAAGACAGGCATAGCTAACTTGGGTTATATTAATGTTTCTATGCTCTATTAGATGCAATAATAGAAAAAAAAGATTCTGTTAAAAGTTAGAAGTTTGGTGAGAAAGACAGTCTCTTTAGAGTGTCTAAAATATCCTATAGTTTTGAAAATTTAGGCACATCATTTTTATCTTTAGTGCTAATATGGTCATTGCCATTCATGTGATGTCTTGAAGCACCAGGGTAATGTGAGCCTTAAAATTTAACCTCTTTTTTTTTTTTTTTTTTTTTTTTTTTTGGCAGTTGTAACATTTGCCTCACCTGTAGGATCAAAGGAAATAAATTTAAAGGAGTCTAGAAAATATTCTGAGCCCTGATTTGATATGTTAGAATTTAAGAAATGTACTTGAAGTTTACATTGAGTTTATTGGCAAGACTGAAATGAGAACCTAAGTTTTCTAAAACCAAGTCCATGTTCTTAGTATTATTCTATAATTACTATTTTGAGAATTGAATGTTAGTGCATTTATTGCAAGTCGAACATTTTGAAATTTGATAATTATGTTTCTTGTTGCTAAGGATCCATGATAAAGTATCTGTAACAAAATAGGCAATAGTTTTCTTTTTAATGATTCTGTGTTAGAGTCATATAAAATATTTTACATAATAATGCAGGATCACTTCTACTTTTTCTTTTCCCTTTATCTTAGTGTCCACCTAGTGAAAAATTACCTGTCATTTATGTGTATTCAAAATTGTGTTGTATAACAGTTGCTGTGGTGGAAGTAGTTATAAATAGTGCACAAAGAAAGCAATGCAAAACATAAAATAGCCACAAACACATATTCTGTATTTCTATATAAATGTAGAGTATGACTCATTTATTCATGTATGATGATGCATGTATTTGTGCAATATTACCATGAAATAATTAAGCACACAAAGCCTTCCAAGACCAGCTCAGCAGGTGAGGGCTGAAGAACAGGTGCTGTGAAACTTAAGAAAAAGTTAACATAAAACAAGACACAGAGACATTTGTCTTAATTAAAGGTGGGAACCAGGAGTTCCCGTCGTGGCGCAGTGGTTAACGAATCCGACTAGGAACCGTGAGGCTGCGGGTTCGGTCCCTGCCCTTGCTCAGTGGGTTAACGATCCGGCGTTGCCGTGAGCTGTGGTGTAGGTCGCAGATGCGGCTCGGATCCCACGTTGCTGTGGTTCTGGCGTAGGCCGGTGGCTACAGCTCTGATTGGACCCCTAACCTGGGAACCTCCATATGCCGCGCGAGCGGCCCAAGAAATAGCAAAAAGACAAAAAAATAAGTAAATAAAAAAATAAATAAAGGTGGGAACCAGGGGACTCAAGGTCTCAGGGACCAAGAGCGGCCTCAAGAAACCACACTGCTTTTATTGTGCTCTTTAGGATTACGTCAAGTGAGGAGGAGCCTGTAGGTGCAGGATATGGTTTTTTAATTATTTTAAAAGTCATATAGCTGGTCGCTGGTTACGCTTTTACTCTGATCTTTAGGCATTTAACAGTCATTAGCATTGAGGAAGCTTGGCGTCAGCTGTCTATGCGTAGTATCTAGAGAATCACCATTGTGCTTCTGCAGACAGCATGCCTATCTGCAGCAACCCGGGGTGCCTAGGTTTGCACCTCGGTTCTCCTTGCTGATGCGTATTCTGCTAATGACCCCTCATAAACCCCTTGGGGCCATGAGGTTCCTCTTTCTCTTATTTTAACAGGACATATCATGCGGTGCAAATGGCGTGCCTTCTGCACAGGTCCCGCATGCCCAGACCGATGTTATGTCCTCATGTTCGGCTGACCCTATGAATAACTTATGCCTTTAGGTCTTTATTCTTAAGCTTAAGGCATTTACCAGCACTGCGGCTGTTTCAAGCAGGAATATGGGGTAAAGTAAAGCAGGACAAGGTGGAGTTTTCAGCATAGAAAATAGAAGCAAAGAGGCTGAGAAAATATTGTAGAAACATGTCTCCCGACAAAAGCCCAACTTCAGTTTGCCCACGTTGGACTGTCTACCTTACCACCTGTTGCATGTATTCATTTTTCATCGTTGATGTAACAAATTTCAGCAAACTTCATGGTTTAAGAATGCACATCGGCTGTCTTACAGTTCTGTCGTCCGACATGTCTCACTGAGCGTGTCAAGGTGTCTAGAGGGTGGGCATCTTCCTTTATGGAGGTTGTAGGGGAGAGTCTGGTTGCCTTTTCTGGTTTCTGGAGGCTGCCTCTGTTCCTTGGATTCTGTGTCCACCCTCCTCCTTCAAAGGCAGAAATGACCAATCAAGTCTTTCTCCCTCTGAGTCATTCTGACTCTGTCTTTTGCCTTTATCTTCCACTTTTAAGGACCTCTGTAATTACATTGAGCCCAGGTGAATAATCCAAAAATGTCCTTATCATAATATCATCTCATTAGCAAGTTTATTTCCATCTTCAGACTTACTTTCTTTTTGCCATAAAAGGCAAAATATTCAGGGATTAAAAGTTGGTACATTGGGGGAGGGTAGCATTATTCTGTCTGCAATAGATGAAGTCACCTACATCAGAAGTTTGACGGGAAGGTACAACGCGTGGCATCGGTAAGTGCTCTGTCATTGTTACCGCTCCACTTGACGTGGGCATCTCAGATCACAAAACGACCTTTGACTTTAAATAGAGCGTCCTGTTCAATCTTAAGAAGTAGAACTACATAACATTTCAGATTATGTAAAATAAGTAGTCTCAATTTTATAAAAGTCATGTTTTGCAATTTATATAGCCATCATTAAACAAAATGTATAATTATTCATATGATGTCCTGAATAATATAAATCATAATAACTTGGCTTCTTCTTGATTTGTCGATTTTCTCTTTCCACCGTCTGTGGAATCAGCAGCCCCAGACCACGTCTTGGAGTGACTGTTCATCATGTTTAGGTCCTGCACATATACAAACACACACACATATTTTTAAAGAGTGCTTCCTTCCCTAGTTTAATCTCAACATTATAAACTTGGGTTAGGGCACATCAATATTATAATTTTATATTTATTTTAAAGCAGTAAATTATATAAGCCTTTATTCCATTTTTATAAATGGGAACTGCATAATATTCCTCAAAGATTCTTATTTTCATAAATACAAATAGAATATGATTTTGAGACATGCTGTGAATGTATTAGAGAATACATCCCAGACAGTTCTCTATTTCCTTTTCCTAATTTATAATTCAGCAGTTATAAAAGTTTCCCACTTCTATACCCTTACCTTGGGGAGAAATCGGTGGAAATTTCATAACCTCCGTTCTTATGAAGCTCTTATGCCACAAGGAACCAACTTCTAAGGCTTCAGGAAAGAGAAATGTTTATCACAAAGTGAAACATCTCCTGAGTCAGCCTGTTCAGAGAGATTTGCTGCCACTTTTATTGAATTCCTGGGAGTTTTATTCCTCAAGCTATTACTCTCAAATGTATGAGCAAGAAAAGGCCAAAGCCCTCTAAGGCTTTAATATGTCTCCTCATGTAAATGTTTACTAACCCTAAGAACAATGCAGGAAGTCAGAGCAGCACATCCTGGTAGCTTTTTATCTGTTCTTTCAGCTGAATTATCTCTGGGTGCTTAAGAAAGATTTGAGTTCAAATGCTGTCTTTGACACTTTTTTTTTTAACTTCATGTAACTTGATCTTTCCAAAGACATTTCCTATCATAGAAAGGGGATAATAGGGCTGATATGATAGTGTTGGCATTGGGTTCAATGAGATTACTTACCTGAATCACTTATTAGGGTGCCTGATCCAACGTAAGCCTTCAGTCAGTAACAAGTTCATCAGCATTCCATCCAAAGGGTCCCTTTTTTGTCCCATTACTTTTCTGTTCAGTCTTTCTGTTTTGACTGTAGGTTTATCTTGACTTTTTCAGTAAGAGGACACTTTATGCGATGTTTATCATCTTTTGCCAGCCTAATTTTAAGATTAAATAATAGTGTTTGGGAAAGCTATAGGGCAGAGAAAATCATCTCATTCCCACAGAGATTTTCCTGCTTTGGGGGGTCTATGAGACAAAAACTCTGTCTTAGCCACACTGAAAATTCTTTGCATCAAAGTACTACATATAATTAATGTAACTTTGTCAACCTAGGTAAGAAAACCTAATTTGGGAAAATTTTATATTATCAATGGGAAACCAAATAACGTATCAAGAACTTACGTAGACTAAGTCAAATGTAGCTCATTTTCATACTAACATAAACCCTTCCTACAAACCTTGCTGTACCTAAAAAGGCCAGAAATCTTTAGATGAATAGAGAATTTGCACCAGTGGAGAAGGAGAAGGGATGGTTTAGGGAATGAATTTTCAATTCTCAAATTAACTTCAGGGCTGGACCAAAAGAGCAACACTCTCGCATTGACATGTTGTGACATGAGACCTCTGATAATGAAGTGGTGGAGACCTCATGTTAATGTCTCAGTGAAATAGCTCACAAAATAGCATGCCTCTCCCATAATTATGATAAGCAATAATTACAGGATCAGGTTATTAAAGCCTGCATGGTAAGAGGAAAACTTATGCTGAGCTAGAAAGTGATAGGTGATAAGGGTCTGAAAAAAGCTTCATTTTATGTCCAGCTTCATTATACAATTGACACTATTGCAAGGTTGACTTTTTTTTTTTTTTTTAGCTTGCAATGCATTCACGTAGGTTAACAAAAGGTGTTTTATTGGCGCAATTATGTATCTCACCATAAATCCTTATACGTGCAGAAACAGGTGAGTGAAAATGTGGCAGCATTCATTTTTATTATAATTGTCCTATGTCATGCTTCTAACATAGTGATGACGGCAAATGCCATTTCGTATTCTTCAGCTATCCAAAGTCATGCCACTGGCGAGCATGAAGAGGGGCCATGGGTAGAATTTTTTGATAACATATGAAAAAATAATCATGTCTTGAGTGTTCCCTGGTGGTCTAGTGGTTAGGACTCAGTGCTTTCACTGCGGTGGTCTGGATTCAGTACCTGGTCTGTGAACTGATCCCAGGTCAAATCGCTGCATGCCCTGGCCAAAAATAATAATAATAAAATAATTTCTTTCCTTTTATTAAAATGTGTTGTCATTCAGTTACAGTTAATTGATAAAATGAATAAAACTTGAGGATTTGGAAAAAGTACAAGAATCTGTTTTTATTTTTGTTTGTACAGTTGCACCTGCAACACATGGAAGTTCCCAGGCCAGGGGTTGAATTGGAACTGTATCTGTGGCCTACACCACAGCCACAGAAACAGCAGATCTGAGCTATATCTACAACTTATGCTGCAGCTTGTGGCAATATGTTTTTAATTCAATAGGAATTTATTGACAAGTTACTTTGTGCCAGTTGTATCAGGGAATTAAATTGACACGCATAAATAAATACCATATTGTCCACACTGATTTGCCATAAAATCAAATATTAACTGTGTAAGAGAGGGCAAATTATTTAACTAATCTAAGTTTTAATTTCTCTGCAAGTTAAACATTCAGTTTCTGTATACATTTTAAGTAGTGTGAGAAAGGAAACAGTGCTTTAGAACACGTTACTTTTTCTTTTGTCCTCCTAGTCTATGTCATTTTTTTTTCCTTTTCTTTTTTTCTTTCCCCATAACACTGGTTTGGCACATGAGATGTCCCCCAAATGGCCAAGAAGCAGTCCTATTGCCTAATTCATTGGTTCTCTGGTTCAAATATTCCAGTCCTATTTCCTAGGTGTTCCAAATCCACTGAGCCCAAACGCTTGAAGAAAATAATCAGAATTCTTCAACTAGGAGTTCCCATTATGGCTCAGCGGTTAGCAAACCCCACCAGCAGCCATGAGGACATGGGTTTGCTCCTTGGCCTTGCTCAGTGGATTAAGGATCTGGCGTTGCCGTGAGCTGTGGTGTAGGTCGCAGACACAGCTTGGATCCCGTGTTACTGTGGCTGTAGTGTAGGCCAGCAGCTGCAGCCCCAACTGGACCTCTAGTCTGGGAACCTCCAAGCATCCTGGGGTACCAGAGAGCATCAGATATTAGCGCTGTTGTTAGACATGCTGACGCTGCATCCAGCATCTTCTCAGAGTGCTGTCTCCAAGGAGGGAAGTAAAGGAGTCTTCGTCAGGCCACTCACCCTTTCTATCAGGCTAGCTGCTTCTGGGCAATGGGCTCCTTAGAGATTCCATTTGCATGAGTCCTTTGGCTCCATTGTTACATTTCTTCATAATAAAATATGTCTGTTATCACATCAATAGACAAGGCATTGCCTAAGTTCAAAATGATAATGCTAGCAAGTCTGTGGGCAGAGGAGATGCATTCATGACTGAAAATGTGACTCTCCCCATGAGCACAAAACACTGCTCCTTCCATGGCAGGAGGAAATCCAGTGCCATCTGCCAGCTGGCAACTTGCCAAGGACCCCTTGTGTGCATTGGTAAATGGGTTCTTTGAGACGGGAGAAATTCCAGATTTGTCGTCTTTGCTCATTCCCATGGTGTAAACATTCCCATGTGAGGAATATGATGTCATGAAAAATGAATTTGCGAAGACACGTGTGCCGATGACTTATGAGTTCTGGTAGGAGCCTCAGAACAACGCTGCTGTTCAGAATTTGTGTGTCCATGTTGTGACTGTAGCCATATCAACCAATGTGAGAGAAAAACTCTTTTGAGCCCATTTCTGAATTCCTTCAATACATAAGCCATCAATCTCAGAATCCATTTTGAAGGTCACTTTCCTCGTAGCAGCGTACAGTATCCAGAGTATAAATAATGATCTAAAGGGCAAACAGGATATATCAGGCATATATAGGGTTACCCTACTCAATTACTGGTGAGTGATATATTTAGGGTAAGAATCTGAACAATACGACTGTAAAGCTTATCATCTAAACTATATTTTATCAAGGCTCTATAAAATTAGTAAATTTATTACAGAGAGGTATATTTAAATACATATATGTGTATATATATATATATCTATGGGTACATATATATACACACATGGGTACAAAGAGATGATATGTATACATGGACACATATAATGGGTATATATATTTGTATATAAGAGTGATATACCTTATTTGGAAGGATATAAAAATGCACATTTTAATACATTCCAGTTCACAGTCGAAACTATGCTATATAAAGGATAGTGTTTCTGTATTCTCAAATATTTTATTTCCTGCCTTAGGTGCTTGAATGCAAGATGGATAGGAACAAATTTGTGGCACTACTGATTATTCTGATGTTACTTATCTGGAAACATGAAAAATGAATATGCTGTGGATTAGTAGAAAGGTTGAAATTGGATGAGATAAATTAGGAAGTTAAAATAGAATTAAGCTGTTGCATTTGGGGTGGACAAGCAATGAGGTCTTGCTATACAGCCCAGGAACTATATCTAATCACTTGTGATGGAACATGATGGAGGATAATGTGAGAAAAAGAATATATATATATATATATATATATATATATGTGTGTGTGTGTGTGTGTGTGACTGGGTCACAAAGATGTACAGCAGAGCATTGTAAATCAACTATACTTAAACAATTAAAAAATTTTTCTGGATGCCAAGAAAAATGATACACTCAGCAGTTTAAACTGGCAATTTGGTAATTCTAAGATTGCTTATGCTAGCTAATGCTGTTTGGGTGAAAATGACTTCTTATAAGGAGTATCTCCTGGTAATGATTGAGTCCTGCCTGATGAATTATCCTAAATAAATATAAATGTAACACCCTTGGTTTGTTTAAAGCTCTGCACAAACTCATGGAAGGCTCTTCTGTGACCCACACTGCTTATTATTTATCCCACCTCATAAGATGAAAAAGAAAAAATTATGACCAACAAAAAGATTAAAATCAATCTGTTAGGTTAACAGAGAAAAGACACCATCAAACTCCTGGAAGAGAACATAGGCAAAACACTCTCTGACATCAATGCTGCAAATGTTTTCTCGGGTCACCAAGAAAAAAGAATGTACACATGTATGTGTAACTGGGTCACCATGCTGTACAGTAGAAAATTGACAGAACACTGTAAACCAGCTATAATGAAAGGAGTAAAAAACATTATATAATATATAAAAAAAGAGACTTATCCCTTATTAAAGGTAAATTTCAAATAATAACTGAAAATTAACAACCTTGCTTTCTGCTCTTTCTCTGCATTGGGAAATTTCAGTTGTGTTTCAATTGTGAATTGCATGTTCCTTTTGGAGACAATTGACAGAGCAGGCTTGACAGAGCAGGGTGCCTACAGCCAATAGTTGAAACTCTGCAAGGAACTAAAAAGATGAAGGAGTGACCTGAGCTGTTAATTACTTTCCTGAGGGCAAAGGGCAGAGCTCCGCTTTGATAACAAAAGCTTTTCCCAGACTTTCTAGAACTTAATCCCATTAGATGTGACTTTGCCAAGGCATATATTTTTGGATCTAAGAAGGTACAGACATTCCTTACAGGATTATAGGAGCAGAAAGTAATAGGGCAAGACTGAAAATCATCCGAATAATGACATCTGATTTACATGTTTCACAGTTTCTCCGTAGTTATAGCATTATGAATTTGAAAGTAGCCCTGACCTTGTACACGTAATAGCGTAAGTGACACATTGTTGTTAATTCTGAATTGTGGGGGAAAAAACCTAGTGACATTTTGGGGTGCTGCTTCTGTGACTGGAGTGATACATAAAGGTTAGGCTTTCCCATAATGTAGGGTAAAATACAATTTCCATCCTAATCATTTAAAAATAGGAAAATGCAATTTCTTCAAGTTGAAAGAAAAATTTTTTAAAAATTGAAAAATATTATTGATTGCCTTTTACTGTGTGATTTCTTGATTAGTTTTTGTGACATTTTGTGTCATCGTACTCCATGTGGTCATGTCAAATGTGTGAGACTTTTTCAGCAGAAATAACAGTAACATGATTAACATTAATTAATTAACATTAATTTTGTTGGAGAGAAGGAGATATAGAAGCAAGAACTGCAATGATTGAAATGTAAACAGTGTAGTTTCAAAAAACATTAGAAGTTACATTTGAAAAGAAAGAAAACGCCCAGTTTTTACTAAAATTTTTAAAAAACAGTGAGAATGATATATATTTCATATATTCCATGTTTATAATTTGATGTTATTTTCAAGAAAGGAAAGTTTTGAGCCATGAACAAGATAGAAATGAATATATATACATATGTATATATGTGTGTGTTTATATGTTTACTTTTATTATTATTTCAGTATAAATGAAGAACGAAAATAGTTGCCTGAGGCAGAGTATGAATATTCTAATTTGATTTCCAAAGGTAAATAATTTGTTGTTTAAAAATATATGATACTGTTCCTAGAACTATAGGCTGTTTAGAAAATGAAAAGCAAATGAACAAACCATTATTACAATGGGTTTTCATGATAGCTGTGCTGATAAATTATTCTTTTATTCATAGTAGTGCCCCAGTTTCATTTTATTTCCATATCCTCACCATTCATTTACATTCTTTTGCATTAAGGATGAAATTGAACTACAATGGTCAACAAATATGTATTGCACTTGCTTCCAATCAACCACCTAAATGTATTTCCTCATTTTTTCATGTAATTCTTTTGCTCAAAAACTCTGCTTTAAGCCTTATGACTGTGCATTGCGATACATTATGATTTTTTCCTGATGTTTATGACCCAATATTATTTTTGTGTCATTCCTAGTCATTTGAAATTATTAGCCTAAACATTGAGCAACTTCAGTGAACATGGCACCTTGCTAGGAAACAGAATGAGTCAGTCCTCTGGTTCAGTTAGGTCAATATCTATCCTCAATGTTCCCAAATAATTACATTATATTCTTCATTTCTTTTTTTATTTTTGCCAACAAATATTATGGCAGTTTCCTTCCTCCTTTACATCTGTACAAATCTCAAATTCTTCTGTCACTATGAGGCTTTTCCCAATCTTGAGCCCAAATGCTGTTCCTCATCTTAGCATCACTAATTCATATTATACAGCTTAGCATTTGTTCATAAACTTGTATACAGTTCTTTGTTTCCTGTGCATTTATTGTTACTGGTTCAGTACATCAACCACCTCACACTTCTTATGGAAAATTTTTGATTCAGTAGCAATTTCCAGTTTCCTGTAGCTAAATAACCTATATGTTAGATATGGTTTCTGAGCTTAAGAAGCTTGTAATTTTTATGTATAATGTTTTTTATTTTTTTCACTATAGCTGGTTTACAGTGTTCTGTCAATTTTCTACCGTACAGCATGGTGACCCAGTTACACATACATGTATACGTTCTTTCTTCTTACATTATCATGCTCCATCCTAAGTGACCAGACATAGTTCACAGTGCTGCACAGCAGGATCTCATTGCTAATCCATCCAGAGGCAACAGTCTGCACCTATTAATCTATCTATTAATCCCAAGCTCCCCATCCATCCCACTCCCTCCCCCGCCCCTTGGCAACCACATGTCTTTTCTCCAAGTCCATTATTTTCTTTTCTGTGGAAAGTTTCATTTGTGCCGCATATTAGATTCCAGGTATAAGTTATATCATATGGTATTTGTCTTTCTCTTTCTGACTTACTTCACTTAGTATGAGAGTCTCTAGTTCCATCCATGTTGCTGCAAATGGCATTCTTTTGTTCTTTTTTATGCTGAGTAATATTCCACTGTGTATATATACCCAATCTTCCTAATCCAGTCATCTGTTGATGGACATTTGGGTTGTTTCCGTGTCTTGGCTATTGTGAATAGTGCAAAGAACATGTGGGTACATGTGTCTTTTTCAAGGAAAGTTTTGTCCAGATATATGCCCAAGAGTGGGATTGCTGGGTAATGTGGTAGTTGTATGTATAGTTTCCTAAGGCACCTCCATACTGTTCTCCATAGTAGTTGTACCAGCTTACATTCCCACCAACAGTGCAGGAGGGTTCTCTTTTCTCCACACCCCCTTCGGCACTTGTTATTTGTGGACTTATTAATGATGGCCATTCTGACTGGTGTGAGGTGGTATCTTGCGGTAGTTTTGATTTGCGTTTCTCTAATATTCAGGGATATTGAGCATTTTTTCATGTGCTTGTTGGCCATCTGTGTATCTTCCTTGGAGAAATGTCTATTCAGGTCTCTTGCCCATTTTTCAGTTGGGTGGTTGGCATTTTTGCTGTTGAGTTGTATAAGTTGTTTGTATATTTTAGAGATTAAGCCCTTGTCAGTTGCATCATTTGAAACTATTTTCTCCCATTCTGTAAGTTGTCTTTTTGTTTTCTTTTTGGTTTCTTTTGCTGTGTAAAAGCTTGTCAGTTTGATTAGGTCCCATTGGTTTATTTTTGCTTTTATTTCTGTTGCTTTGGGAGACTGACCTTTCTTAAATTATATGTTATTGATGTGTTGAACTGTAATTTTTGTTTTTTAGCATTGGGTAAAAAATCAGATTCATTATAATTTTAAAGACCTTACAACATAATTCTGTATTCACAAATCTTTTCTCTTATAGCTCTTACATGAAATCACTTAAGATGTGGAAACAACCAGTGATTGATTCAGTAGCTAAAATTCAACAATTTTGCTTTAGTAGTGTCTTATAATACAAATTAAGCCATAGAAAATAAACTCCTTCCTAAAGGCACGTTGTTATCTTGATGCTTGCTGTTAAATCTGGTATTGTATTTGTGTAACATGGGTTATTATTTTGACATTTGGAATGAGAAAACTGATGCAGAAAGCTGTTATATATTTTGGCTTAAGACCCAGTGATCCGACAACAATCTATTATTGATTTGTTTTATATGCTCAGACCTTTTTTGCAGTTTCAGTTATTAAAATAGTAAAACATTTCTAAAACATCACCATTTTTAGTGACAGCTAGCCAAGTTGGTACAATAGAAAAATAACATGTGCTCATAAAACCAAAATTAAATATAGTTTAATATTCGTATATGTACAAAACAGCATATAAATGTTTAGTTATCAAAATTATGCACTTCACAGAAAGTTTCCAGGCCAGGGGTCACATCAGAGCCACAGCTGCTGGCCCATACCACAGCAACAGAAATGCAGGATCCAAGCTGTGTCACAACAGCTCACAGCCGTGCTGGATACTTAACCCATTGAGCAAGGTGAGGGATCAAACCTGCATCCTCATGGACACCAGTCATGTTTTTACCACTGAGCCACAACACAGACTCCTCATTTTACAATCTTATGAGCAATGTATGAATGATCCAGTTTCTCTGCATCCTTGCCTGTGTTTGGTGTTAGTACTGTTTTTTACTTTTAGTCATTCTGATAGGTTTGCTCTCTTATTGTGGATATAATTTCCACTTTCCTGATGACCAATGATATTTAACATCTTTTTTTGTGAGCTTATTTGCCAGTCATATATCCTCTTTGTTGAAACTGAATTGTCTTTTCTAGGTGTTGAGGCTTAAGAGTTCTTTTAGAATTATAAGCACAGGTTCTTTCTCAGATACATGGTTTGCAAATATTTTCCTATTATGTTGTTTTTCTTTTAATATCATAGGATCCCTCACAAAACAAAAATTTTGAATTTTGTTGAGATCCAACTTATCAAATTTTTCTTTTCTTGATCATGCTTTTGGTGTGAGTCCAGGCAGTTTTTTGCCTAATTCTCAATGCCAAAGATGTTCGCCTATTTTTTCCCAAAAATGTTATAGTTTTGTGTTTCACAGTAATTTCATCATTCATTTTGAGTTGATTTTTGTATAAGGTGTGAAATTTAGGCCAAGAGTCTTCCTCCCCCCAGTGGATGTCCAGTCGTTCTAGCACCATTTATTAAAAAGGTTATTGTTACTCCAATGACTGTATATTTGTCACAAATCACTTGAGCATATTTGCATCAGCCTGTTTCTGGGTTCTATATTATTTTACACATATATACATACATATATATATATATATATCTGTTGCTCTGTCAATACTATGTTGTTTTGATTACTATATAAATATATAAGCCTTAATAACTGTGAAAGTGATTCATCTCATTTTATTCTTTTTCAAGATTGTTCTAGTTATGCTATAGCCTATGATAGTCTGTATAAATATTAGAATATGCATGTCCATATTCAAAAAACCTTGCTGGAATTTTGCAAAGAATTACGTTGAATATAAAGATAAATATATGGAGATAATATCTTTAATATGTTGTCTGTAAATCCATGAACACAGATTTATTTTGTAATTATTGGTATACAGATACTATACTCATTTTAAGTGTATACCTAAGAATTTTCTTTGGAACAATATTTTTTGAAACTTGGTTTTCTGTATGTTCACTGTTAGTATATAGATTAGATGTGCAATAAACTTTTTGCCTTGATCTCATAACTTGCAACATTACTGAATTCAGTATTTAGTTCTAAGAGCTTTTTTGTAGATATTTATGATTTTCTACATAAACCATCATGTCACTTACAAAGAAGGACCGTTTTCTTTCTTTCTCTCTGATCTATGGGTTTCATTTGTTTTTGTTGCCTTATTGCAGTGAATAGAACTTACAGTAATGTGTTGAGTAATAGTGGTGGAAGGAGAAAGCATAGTGTCTTTTACCATCACGGATAATGTTAGTTGTAGGTTTATTTCCCACTATTTCTATTCTGCTGAGGGTTTTAATCATGAATGGTGTTAGCTTGTTTGTCAAATACTTCACCTCAATTGACATGATCCAGTGATTTTTCTCTTTCAGCCTGTTGATGTGATGGCTATGATAGGTAAAATAATGCCCCCCTCCTCCATGTCCTAATCCATGGAGTCCGTGACATATTGTTACATGACCAAAGGTGACTAAGTTTGCAGGTGGAATTAAAGTGGATAGTTGGTTGATCTTAGTGAGATTATATTGGATTATGGATGTTGGATCAGTACAATCACAGGGTTCTTTAGATGTGAAAGAGGGACACAGGAGGAGAGTCAGACGATGCAGGAATGATTCAGACGTCCATTGATGGCTTCGAAGATGGAGGAAAGAAGCCATGAGTCAGGGAAGGTGGGGAAATTCTATAAGCGGGAAATGGCAAGGAAACAGATTCTTTCCTGGAACTTCTGGAAACAAGTGCTGCCCTGCTGAAACTGAATTTTAACCTCATAAGACCCGTGTCAAACTTCTGACCTGCGGCACCGTACAGTAATGAATTTGTTCATTTTGTTTAATTTTTTGTCTTGGCATTAAATTTTAGTATTTTGCCACAGCATAAAGAAAATAAATACATTGGATTAAATTGATTGGTTTTCTAATGTTGAGCCAGCCCTGCATATTTTAAATATATCCTTGTTGGTCATATAATTATTATCTCCAATGCTGGACTTTGGTTTGCTAAAATTATACCATGATTTTTGTGTGTGCATGCATAAGTTCATGATAGATATTATTCTGTAATTTTCTCTTTTCGTACTGTTTTTGTCTATCAGAGAAATACTGTTCTCGTAAAATAAGTTTGGATCTCTTTCCTGACTTTTAGAGATTTCATGTGGCCTTTCTCTTACTGATTTCTACTTACAATCATAATGTGGTCAGAGAACTGTGTGTTATTCCAGTTCTTTTTCATGTGTTGAGGTTTGTGCTGTGGCCCAGGATGTAGTCCATTTTAGTGGATAATCCATGAGCATTTAGAACAATCTTATTCTGCTCTTTGCGTGGATTGTTCTACAAATGTCAGGTTGATCCTGTTAGCTGATTATATTATTCTTGTCTATATTCTGCTGATTCTCCCTGAAATAGTTACACCCTTTGACATAAGTCTTAGCAGTATTTTCTTGGATCTGTCTCCCCAGGCAAGGGAAATAAAAAGTACAATCAAATGGTACCTAATTTAAAAAAAAAAAAAGATTTTTCACAGCAAAGGAGACCATTGACAAAATGAAATGACAACTTACTAAATAGGAGAAAATATTTGCAAGTGATTTGAGTGACAAGGGGTTTAATGTCCAAAATATATAAACAATTCAGACAACTTCCTATCCAAAAAATCCAAACGACCTGATTAAAATACGAACAGAGGACTTGAATAGACAGTTTTCCAAAGAAGACATACAGATGGCCAAAAGGCACATGAAAAGATGCTCAACATTGCTAATCAGAGAAATGTAAATCAAAAACCACAATGATATATCACCTGACACCTGTCAGAATAGCTGTCATCCAAAAGACCACAGATAACAAATGTTGGAGAGGATGTGCAGAAAAGGAAACCCTTGTACAATGTTGGTGAGAATATAAACTGCTGCAGCCACTATGGAAAACTGTATTAAGAAAGTAAAAATAGAACTACCATATGTCCCAGCCATTCCACTCTTGGGTATATATCTAAAGAAAATGAAAACACTAATTCAAAAGATATATGCATCTGAATGTTCATAGCAGCACTATTTATAATAGCCAAGATATGGCAGTAACTTAAGTGTCTATCAGATGAATGGATAAAGAAGATGTGAGATACAAACATAGGCACACACAGTGGAAATTACTCAGCCATAAAGGAATACATTTTGTCATTTGCAACAATATGAATGGACCTGGAGGATTTTATGCTTAGTGAAGTAAGTCAGAAAGAAAAAGAAAAATACTGTATGCTATCACTTATATGTGGAATTCAAAAAGTAAAATGAAGGAATGAATTCAACATAACAGAAGCAGACTCATAGTTACAGAGAACAAACTAGTGGACCAGAGGAGGAGGGGTGGAAGGAGGAGCCAGAAAGGGGAATGGGATTAAGATGTATGAACTACTAGGTATCAAATAAATAATATCTAAGGCTGTATTGTATATCACGGGGAATAGAACCAAGATTTTATAGTAGCTTTAATGGTGAGTAATCCAAACATATCTCAAATTAATATAACATTATAAGTCAGCTCTTCAGTGAAAAAAGTTTCAAAGCATAGAGAAAAATAAACATAAAACTGTCATAATTTTTATAGCAGTATTCTCCTTGTGTAGTTATGTATTCATATATTAATTTTTATTAAATATAGCATATTAAATAAAATATTTAGTATATGAATATTATGTTATTACAATTAATGAAAATCAGTGTCAATTTCTGTAAAAGATGGAGAGATTATAACACCTTTACTACAAAAGGAGTCTCTCCCTTTTTCCTTTCTCACTTCTCCCCAACTTTCTCACATCTTTTTTTTGGGGGGGAGGGGGAGGCAGATTGATGAGTTTAGATTGAGGGACACAGCAGAAGTAGTGCAATCCCATTCTTCTTCCTTTCTGAACAGAGAAAGCATATTTCTTCTTTGCTACCTTTATGCTATAGATTCACGTGGGCACAAACTTATCTGGAGGGAGATCCCGTGGTGTTTGCAGTGATAGGTTGGAATCAGATGGGTATTAGGATCTGGATTCATTGGCTAAAATCCTCGAGAAAGAAACTAGGAGCAGAATAACTCATATAAGAATGATACGGATAAGTGGTTCGGGAATAAAAACAATAAATTTAGTAACAGTCATGCTGAATGTAGGTTACCTGTAAAAGACTCAGGTGGACTCCGCAGGATGCTGTTTTAGGTCTAAATAAATGTTGAATTTGTCAAATCAGGTAAGATCGCTCAATTAGAGTAGGTGGGATATTGCAGAAAAAATGTCGAGGCATTATCCCAGGTGTTACTAGAGGACAAGCAGCTAGTTATAGGTAGTCAGGGAAACATATTTAAAAACAAGGTTGCACACAGAGGGCATTAGTCGTGAAATTTTCTAGTCATGAAATTTAGTAAAACACTGGCCACATGGGCTCCAGCAGTGAACCGTGGGCCCAGAGGCCTTTAAACTCTAGGTCGATGTATTTTGACCTTAAACTTCAGAAGACAACTTAACTTGATATGCAGAAATTTCTAAGGTGAGAAAAGATCTTCATATGCATTTGTATATGTGTAGATTATTTTCTAAGATAAATCTGCATTCAGATTCTTTAGAGTACAGCTGTGATGAGAAAGCTAATGTGTGATGTTCTCACTTTCAGCTGTTAGTAACAGTTGACAGGCACCAAATCAGCTGCCTCCAAATCTGTTCTTTTTGTACGTTATTTTGAGGTATATTCAAAGCCAAGTAGGAGAATTTCTTGATGCTTGTGTTTTTAATACAGGATTTCGGTGTCACTCCCCACAGCTCTTGTCTCAGAAGGCTCTGGCCAGGACCTTAGACTCCTGGCTGCAAATTGAGTTTCTGCAATGGGAACATGATGAAAACATCAAAATTCATAGGATTTCTTAATTTAAAGGTAATATGCAATAAAAAAAGTGTCTTGGCCAGAGAAACATGATAAAGTGACTTTTGAATTAATTTTAGAAGATGCTGCTTATACTAAAGTACATTGGAAGGAAACCAAGTTAATCAGTAGACAGACCTCAACTATCTTGAAAGTTTTTAAACACCACAGGAAAACTGTGTATCAGGGTATAGGCTGTTACTAAAAAAAAAAAAAAAAACCCACCAAACTAGAAAAAATCAGATATAACTGATAAACATGCTACTGCAGGCTTCCGCAAGCTGAGAAAAGAGGTAATAGAAGTCCTTGGCAAAAGAAAGAGTCCCTGCTAGATTTTAGAACCCTAACTTCAAAATCTGTTATTACTGTCAATTTAGAAATTGGCTAAAGTTGATTTTTCCAGATAAAACAAAGTTGGTAATTGCTTGCAGTCTCATTTCACAGGCTTACTAAATTTTACAGCCATATGCATATCATTAAATGCACTGTTCAATAATACATTGAGATGTCAGCCTTAAGAACCCAAAATGTCGATGTTTGTTGTATGTTTTAGACTATTCCAGAGGGAAAAAAACAGAAATAATGAGTTTTTGGAATTATTTGGAATTATTAATATGGAATTATTTGGGACTATCACTGTTTTAGATTTCTTTATTTTGAATTTCTTTGAATTTGGAATGCCTTTTTTTTTTTTTTTAAGGGCCACGCCCATGGCATATGGAAGTTCCCAGGCTAGGGGTCGAATTGGAGCTGTAGCCACCAGCCTACACCACAGCCACAGCAATGCCAGAATTGAGTCACATCCATGTTGGATGGCGCAGATGGTGGCAATGCAGGATTCTTAACCCATTGAGTGTGGCCAGGGATCGAACCTGTGTCCTCATGGGTACCAGTCAGGTTTGTTACCACTGAGCCATAACAGGAACTCCAGAGTTTGGAAGGTCTTAGGTACATTTTCTTGTAGCTATAAAATTCACAACAGTTTTCTTCAAAGCCAGCAAAGGAGAAAAACAAAGTATATGTAATCACGTATGTATGATCTCATCTGTCCCATCATCTTTACATAATTATATTGGTTAAAAGAAAGTCATAAGTGCCCTTCGCAATGAGAGAGGATGACACGGTCAGTGAACTCCAGGCCGTGGGGACATGTGTGCCACTTTAATGTCTCCCCATTGCATGTACTATACTTTTCTAGGGCATACTTGCCTCATCCGTATTATCCAACTTAGATGTCATTTGATCTGGTATCAAAAACACCTGCCAAATTTTGTGTACTTCCTCTTTATAGAAGCTTGTATCTTCACGAGTTATCTTATCCAAAGACAACGTTGATTTCATGCAAAAATATTGCTTAAATAGAAAAAAGTGTAGAATCTTAATGAGGTAACGTTTAATCCTATGTGAATATGTGGAAAAATGTGAAACATTTGATTCCATTTTAATTGTCACCTTATATCTATGTATATAAACGTACATATACTTACAGCATGTAGAGTTTGTTTCCTGAAGTATATCATTATTTGTTACTGTCTCGTGAAATTTGTTTACTCTTTTTAGACCTCTGATATTTAAAGCCCCGAGTAATACAGCTCTCTAGTATGAATAAAACTAAGTATGGATTAAAATTCTTACTGAAATATTTTTAAGGCTAAGATGATTTTAAGGATATTATTAAATTTAGGAAAAGCACATAGGATAGAGTTGTTATAATTGTGAGATAAGAGTTACTTAGTCTTTCTTTGATTACTAAGGGAAACCATACTTATGTATTTAAATGTATTTCAGCCTGATTTTTCTTTGATATTGGGCTATAGTTTGTAGCATTTATATGATTAGCACCATTAAAAGTTTAGGCAATTTTGTGAAAGAAATGTTGAATCAGATGTAGACATGAAAAATTATATTACAGCCAATGATACAAAGAAGAAATGAAAGAGTCCAAAATGTTTTCTTTATATGCCTGTCTAGTCAATTTTCAAATTAGTTAATGTTCAAACTAAATATAGCTGAAACATTTAATTGCTTCATGAATCAGCATATTACTTGTATTAAAATTTAAAAATTGCTTAGGAGTTTCGTCATGGCACAGCAGAAACAAATCCAACTAGGACTCCACGGTTCGATTCCTGGCCTCACACGGTGCATTAAGGATCTGGCATTGTCATGAGCTGTGGTGTAGGTCACAGACACGGCTCGATGTGGCATTGCTGTGGCTGTAGTGTAGGCCTGCTGCTGTAGCTCCGATTAGACCCCTAGTCTGGGAACCTCCATATGCTGTGGGTGTGGCCCTAAAAAGCACACACACAGAAATTGCTAAGTTAATGTGTTACTGAAAGCTCAATTAACATAACTTGAGAAAAAGTATAAATAGTATAGACAATAACCATACAATAAAGAAAAAAAATCTCTCAATGATGTATCTACTTAAGTAGCAGTTAACACTTATTTTCTTTCCTTAGCTTCTATATGGATATCAAAATACCATAGGAAATAAAGTAGATAGAATCCAAAGATATCACCTGCTACCAGGATAACTGTACTGTGAATGGTTGCTATGGAGACGATGGGACCTCATCGGTGCTAAGTACCTTTAGCTTTAACAAAATGAAGTGAAAAAATGAGGAACAACCCTGTAGTCACAATCATTATAAAACATATGTTTTCACCACCAGGGAAATTAGTATTGAAACATTCTATTAGGAATAAATAAATATAAATTAAAAAATCACTGTGCTTTAAGTGAATGAAAAGACAAGCCACAAATTGGTTGAAAATTCTTACAAAACAAATACTTGATAAAAGACTGTTTTCCCAAACACTAAGTCATAAAAAAAAATTTGTTGTGGAGTTCCCGTCGTGGCGCAGTGGTTAACGAATCCGACTAGGAACCATGAGGTTGCGGGTTGGGTCCCTGCCCTTGCTCAGTGGGTTAAGGATCCGGCGTTGCCGTGAGCTGTGGTGTAGGTTGCAGACGCGGCTCGGATCCCGCGTTGCTGTGGCTCTGGCGTAGGCTGGCAGCTACAGCTCCGATTGGACCCCTAGCCTGGGAACCTCCATATGCCATGGGAGTGGTCCAAAGAAATAGCAAAAAGACAAAAAAAAAAAAAAAAAAAAAAATTGGTGTTATCTGTAGGGATTATGGTCTTGAGTAAAAGCGTCTCTAAAACCACAGAATAAACTGATTTGAGTAGAGAGATATAGACCCCTCCAATGAAAACCAAAAATTAAGTATATTTGTAAAACAAACAAAACCCACCAAGATGAATTTGCAAAAGCAAACTTATGGCCAATGAAACAGTCTATTCTGATGAAAAATAATATTCTCAAGAAAAAAGTGTATTTTTACTCTTGATGAAATTGATAGGATACATTTAAAAAAAACCCCTGGAACTCCCACCGTGGTCAAAAAGGATTGGTGTCATCTCTGCAGCTCTGGGATGCAGGTTTCATTCCCCAGCCAGCACACCATGGGTTAAGGTTCCAGCATTGACACAACTGTGGCATAAGTCTGATATCTGGCCCTGGAACTCAGTATGCCCCACAGAGTGGGACAAAAAAGAAAATAAATCAATAAATAATCCTAAATATGGTGATGAAAATACTAAAAAATACAAAATGCAATAGGCCTTTGTTCATAAACTTCAATGATTGTGTTAAGATATATTGGCTTCAAATCTTTTAATTGCTAGATATCTTCAAGATGTAGTTCAATGTAATTCAAACTAAGTGGACAATTTAATAAAAAATTTGCATATTTTAGTCATTTTCAGTAGACTAAATCATTTTGGGTAAATCATATCAGAACTATGTATGTGTAAGTGTCTCAGCAATATAAAATCATTAACTCACCTTTCAACTGAAGGATTCTAATAGTCACATAACATCTCAAACAATGTTTTTAACAGTATGCTTCTGCTCCTAATTAAACCAAACCAGTTTTTTTTTTAATCAATTAGATGTTTTCAACCTGACCTAAGCAGTTCTTAAATCTGAAGCTGCAATTCATCATAGAACCTTGGACAACTATTTTAAAGGTAAGAAAAAAAATCCCTTGGAATTTAATAATTTGCATTTGAAAACTAGTAAAATGGTGTTTCTCCATGAAACCTTATTAAATCAAGAAATCTTATATGGAGAATGGAGCTCTAGCTGGGAAAATAGCCCTTTTAAACTCAGAGGAAATAAGTACCTATGGTGATAAAAATGTTTCTCTAATAATGATACAGTGTGTCAAACAAGACAACTAGTTCAGTAGTAGTCTTGTTTGAACAAATGATTACATTGCCTCTACATCTGTGATCAAGATCCAGTTGCGTGTCAGATAAAATATGTTACAGTGAAAATATTCAAGTAAACTTTCAGTGTTCTAAATCAAAGGAGGAATGAAAGCTTTATGTTATAATGACAAGGGGACATGAACTCCTTTGCCAAGTACCCATGGTTTGTCATCAATACCTGAATAGCTGAGGTCCAGAATCCTTTAAGATTTTCTCTAAGAAAAGTGTACTCAAGAGAAAATCAGTATTACATATACAATGGATAAACACTAAGGTCTTACTGTATTCCATGTTCTGAGATAAACCATAGTGGAAAATAATATAAAAAATAAATGTTTTATGTGTATAACTTAATCACGTTGTTGTATAGCAGAAGTTAACACAACATTGTAAATTAAACTTCCATTTAAAAAAAGAGAAAATTAATTTTATCTACGTCATATACCATGTTATCTTGATTTTTCTTTTTTTTGTCTTTTTTTTACTTTTAGGGCCATACTGGTGGCATATGGAGGTTCCCAGGAGAGGACTCGAATCGGAGTTACAGCTGCTGGTCTACACCACAGCCATAACAATGCAGGATCTAAGCCACATCTGTGACCTACACCACAGGTCAGGAGACAACGCCAGATCCTTAACCCACTGAGCAAGGCCACGGACCAAACCCGCATCCTCATGGATGTTAGTCGGGTTCGTTAACCACTGAGCCACAACGGGAACTCCAGATGTTATCTTCATTTTGTTTCATTTCTCCAGTTCTTTTAAAGTCCTATTAGTATTATTCATGCTTTTAAATCTTATGCTGACCATTTAAATGTTGTTTACATTGGAATGAAGGTTTTTCTAATATTACTTAAAGGTGACTAAAAGTTTACTGTATTTAAATTATAATTTTAAGTAATGTTAATGACTGCTCATTATTATTAAGTACTCATTATGAATAATGAGTATATGCATCACTGTTTTATTGTTTTGAATTTCCTCAAAATGATTTAATAATTTCTCAAAACATTTTAATAATCTTATAATCATTAAAACTAAATAATATGCATTGAAATATAAGGTATGCTCAAATTTCTTAAACAGTTGCTACTGAATTCAGTACACTTAGAGTTGCCTATGCTTGTTAGTGAAAATCATCAGTGATGTTTTAGTGGATGGTGAAGACTTTTATTAATGTATATTGTACTTCAATATTTCCTTACAAGTTACTACCAATTTATTACATGTCTGATCAAAGATAAAATGCAGCATTCATGCAAATTGATTTATCAAAAATTGAGACAAAAGATTTTATTTTATCACATCAGTGGACAGATCCTCTAGACAGAAAATCAATAAGGCAATAGAGCTCCTAAAGGACATAATAGAAAAGTTAAGACTTGATTGACATTTTCAGGTCATTTTCAAGAAATTACATCCAAAAAAATCAGAATATACATTCTTCTCAAGTGCACATGGAACATTCTCAAGAATTGATCACATACTGGGGCACAAAGCTAACCTCAACAAATTTAAGAGTATAGAAATTATTTGAAGTATCTTCTTTGGCCACAATGGCATGAAACTACAGATCAACCACAGGAAAAGAAGTAAGGAAAAAACCTACTACATGGAGACTAAACAACATGCTACTAAAAAACCAATGGGTCAATGAAGAAATCAAGAAGGAAATTAAAAAATACCTTGAGACAAATAATAATGAAGACACAACCACTCAAAATCTATGGGGTGTCACAAAGGCAGTGCTCAGAGGGAAGTTCATAGCAATACAGGCCTTCCTCAGAAAAGAAGAAAAATCTCAAATTGGCAACTTAACCCAACACCTAAATGAATTAGGAAAAGAAGAACAAATAAAACCTAAAGTCAGCAGAAGCAAGGAAATCATGAAGATCAAAGAGGAAATCAATAAAATAGAGATACAAAAAATAATTGAAGAAATCAATAAAACCAAGAGCTTGTTCTTTGAAAAGGTAAACAAAATTGACAAACCTTTGGCTAGACTCACCAAGAAGAAGAGAGAAAAAACCCAAATAAATAAAATCAGAAATGAAAAAGGAGAAGTCACAATGGACACTACAGAAATACAAAAAACCATAAAGGATACCATGAACAATTGTATGCCAACAAATTTGACAATCTGGAAGAAATGGACAACTTTCTAGAGACTTACAGCCTGCCAAAAGTGAATCAAGAAGAAATAGATCAACTGAACAGACCAATCACTAGAAATGAAATTGAATATGTCATAAAACACTCCCTACAAGTAAAAGTCCAGGACCAGATGGCTTCACAGTTGAATTCCACCAAACATAAAAAGAGGAACTTATACCCATCTGCCTTAAACTTTTTCAAAACGTTGAAGAAGAAGGAACACTCCCCAAGACATTCTATGACGCCACCATCACCAAAATTCCAAAACCAGACAAAGATACCACCAGAAAAGAAAACTATCGACCAATATCTTTGATGAATTTAGATGCAAAAATTCTCAACAAAAATGTAGCCAACTGAATCCAACAACATATCAAAAAGATTGGACACCACGACCAGGTGGGATTTATCCCAGGTGCACAATGGTTCAATATATGTAAATCTATCAACGTCATACACCACATTAATAAAAGAAGAGTCAAAAACCACATGATCATCTCAATAGATGCAGAAAAAGCATTTGACAAAGTTCAACATCCATTCATGATCAAAACTCTTACCAAAGTGGGAATAGAGGGAACATACCTTAACATAATCAAAGCCATTTGTGACAAACCCACAGCAAATGTAATACTCAATGGGGAAAAACTGAAAGCCTTTCCACTAAAATCTGAAACAAGAGAAGGATGTCCACTCTCACCACTGTTATTCAACACAGTACTGGAAGTCCTAGCCACAGCAGTCAGACAAACAAAAGAAATAAAAGGCATCCAAATAGGAAGAAAAGAGGTAAAACTGCCACTGTATGCAGATGACATGATACTATATATAGAAAACCCTAAGGACTCAACCCAAAAACTACTCAAACTGATCAACAGTTTCAGCAAAGTAGCAGGATATAAGATTAACATTCAGAAATCAGTCGCATTTTCTGTACACTAGCAATGAAATATTAGAAAAGGAATGCAAAAATACAGTACCCTTTAAAATTGCACCCCCAAAAATCAAATATCTGGGAATATACCTGACCAAGGAGGTAAAGGACTTATATGCTGAGAACTATAAAAAGTTAATCAAGGAAATTAAAGAAGATGTAAAGAAAAGGAAAGATATTCCATGCTCCTGGGTTGGAAAAATTAATATTGTAAAAATGGCCATGCTACCCAGAGCAATCTACAGATTCAATGCAATCCCTATCCAATTGCCCATGTCATTTTTCACAGAACTAGAACAAACAATCCAAAAATTTATATGGAACCACAAAAGACCCAGAATTGCCAAAGCAATTCTGAGGAACAAAAACCCAGCAGGAGGCATATCTCTCCCAGGCTTTGGGCAATATTACAAAGCCACAGTCATCAAGACAGTGTGGTACTGGTACCAAAACAGACAGACAGACCAATGGAATAGAATAGAGAACCCAGAAATAAACCCAGACGCCTATGGTCAATTAATCTTTGACAAAGGAGGCAAGAACATAAAATGGGAAAAGGACAGTTTTTTTCAGCAAGCATTGCTGGGAAACCTGGACAGCTGCATGCACATCAATGAAACTAGAACACACCCTCACACCATGCACAAAAATGAACTGAAAGACTTAAATGTAAGACAAGACACTATCAAACTGCTGAAAGAGAGCACAGGCAAAACATTCTCTGACATCAACCTTACAAAGGCTTTCTTGGTTCAGCCACTCAAAGTAACAGAAATAAAAGCAAAAATAAACCAATGGGACCTAATCAAACTCACAAGCTTTTGCACAGCAAAGGAAGCCAAACAGAAAACAAAAAGACAGCTTATGGAGTAGGAGAAAATAGTTACAAATGATGCAACTGACAAAGGCCTAATCTCTAAAATATATAAACAACTCACACAACTCAACAGCAAAAAAGCCAACAACACAATTGAAAAATAGGCAAAGGACCTGAACAGACATTTCTCCAAGGAAGATATACAGATGGCCAACAAGCACTTGAAACAATGCTCAACATCACTGATTATTAGAAAAATGCAGATCAAAACTACCATGAGTATCTCACACACTGAGTATCTCACCTCACACCAGTCAGAATCGCCATCATTAATAAGTCCACAAATGACAAATGCTGGAGACAGTGTGGAGAAAAGGGAACCTTCCTGCACTGTTGGTGGGAGTGGTAGCTGGTAAAACCACTCTGGAGAACAGTATGGAGGCATTTTAGAAAACTATACATAGAACTACTATGCAACCCAGCAACCCACTCTTGGGCATACATCTGGAGAAAACGTTCCTTGAAAAAGACACATGCACCTGCATGTTCATTGCAGCACTTTTCTCAATAACCAAGATATGGAATGATTGGATTAGGAAGAAGTGGTATATATACACAGTGGAATACTACTTGGCCATAAAAAAGAACAAAAGAATGCCATTTATAGCAACATGGATGGAACTAGAAACTCTCATACTAAGTGAAGTCAGAAAGAGAAAGACAAATACCATATGATATCATTTATATCTGGAATCTGATATACAGCACAAAGAAACCTTTCCACAGAGAAGAAAATCATGGACTTGGAGAATAGACTTGTGGTTGCCAAGGGGGCAGGGGAGGGAGTGGGAGGGACTGGGAGCATGGGGTAAGTAGATGTAGAATGTAGCCTTCAGGAATGGATTAGAAATGGGATCCTGCTGTGTAGCACTGGGAACTCTGTCCAGCCACTTATGATGGAACACTTAATGTGAGAAAAAAGAATGTATGTGTAACTGGGTCACCATGCTGTACAGTAAGAAAATACATATCTATATAAATAAATGATTAGAAAAATTAGGGAAATATTAATAATTGTCTTTAAATTTCTCCTTACTATTCTAAACTCTTCTGCTACATAGAATATTGCATAAGTGCATTGTACTTATACTAGATGCTGTGTGTCCTGTAGTTCTGCACAAGAATAATTGGAATATTTTAAAAAATTACATTCAAATTACAAATGTAGTTAGACTACTGAGTTATTCATCATTGAAAAACTTGCTTAGAAGCACTCAGGTCTAGACTCAATTGACTGCTGTGTGGATTTCTCCTCAGAGAAAAAAAGATTATTATTTACTATAGAAGGATATTGAAAAGTATATTTTTAGCCACTGTAATGAAACTGCAGGGACACAAATTATAAGACCTTTCTGGGCAAGAATCGAGTCGGGGGAAAAATAGGTGAAAGAGAAAATAGAATATTACAATGCAGGTATAATTATAAATTGGACTTGGAAAAACAACACAGTGATATGTGGAGTGAGTGAAACTGACCTTGGAGCCTGTGGCTATACATTGACTAAACCTAATAATGCAGACCTCTAGTTTGATTAATGGAAGAGATGTTAAAAATAAGTAGGGTGTATTTCACATAAGCTTCCTTTATTTTTTCATGTATGAGGAAAACACTTGTTCAACTCTTCTTCAAGGTCATATGCAGAATAAGAGACAGGTTCAGGTATCCATTAATTTGTAGTTGGCTGACAGTGTTTAAGCTAAGGAACTGTCTATCAGACTGATAGACATCAAAGAACCGGGCATGTTTCTTTTAAGAAAGTGTTGTTTTCACAATGTATTGGAATTCATGACCATAGATCTTTATTTTCCTAAGAGACATTATTATGCCTCAGTAACTATGAGGCTTCTACACAGTGATCGGCAGTACAAAGGGAGAAAAATAAGCTTCAATTTGCAACATAAGATTTCTCAGACTGCTCTTCACATTCAGCATGGGCATATGTATTTGCGTTTTTTTCCACATTAGAGATGACCAATATGTTTCACAACAAATACTGGTTTTATAACTTTGATATAAGTACGGATTTTTTTTTTTTTTTACTATTCTAGACACAGTAGCTTCTGAAATAAATCTTTTAAGGGGAAATGGTATGGCTTCTTTCTCATTTTGGATAGGATAATTATTACTTTTATGGCAATGTCCTTCTCAGTTCAAGCATTCCAGAATAGGCCATGTTAAAACAATAAACAGTATGAAATGTTGGTTACAGTAATTTAAGCTGACATGATAATCTGGTCCTCTTTGCCAAGTGCGTGTCGGAGGTTCCATTGTGATATACTTCTTGGGAGCTCAGTGATTGGTACTTAGGATTGTTGTTTGGATAAAATCGTGGTTTAGAGAATAATATGTATATCAACTGGTTGTAGAAGTTATTGAACATTTTTTACTTATATGAAAAGTGGCTAGTCTAAAAAACAGTTTAATGGCATGGATAAATGCCACTGTATTTTTGCCTTAAGTTTTACATTATATTTAACAAAAAGATAATGTTAGACAATATTTTGCGTGCCTAGAGTCTGTCAAACTGACTTGGCATGTGTATTTCATAAACTGACACCATCTAATGGAACTATTATTAACAAAGAAATTGTTGACAGATGTGTGCTTCCCGGTAGAGCAGCCACCAGCCCCTCCGCCACTGAGCACTTCCAAAGTGGTCAGTGCAACTGAGGATAGATGTTTATATTTTTAAATTAAGTTTTTAAATAAAAAGGGCCATGAAGGTCTAGTGGCTGCCATATTGAACCAGCGTAGCCTTAGACTGAAGAGGAGATGTTTGAAATGCATGCCAGGTAGCATACAGTAAAGAATGCCTAACTACCAATGTATTGGAAATGCATGTGAAACACTAGCAATGATCTAGATATCATGGGGAAAACTATCAGAATAACATGAATGAGAACAGGGCTATATTATGCATTTCATTATGCACCATATTTTCTGAAGCTAAAGAAAACATAATGTCATTAAGTTATATGTTATAATAGCAACATATAACCAGCAATAGTAATTGAATCCTTGATGCTTGCTACCAGTGTAATAAAATGCCATCTGCATCATTTTTAATAAGTATATTTACTGTTTTAAAAATGTGTCCTTTTCCCTCTTTTTATGCATTATACATTTCATGGTGTTGGAATGATAGTCATTCCAAATATAATAAAGGCATGCATGTACATTAACATGGAAAAGAAAATATTAATCTGTCCCCTGTACTTAAGCAGATACTCTGTTTTCTGCTAAGGTTTAAATTAATGCATTAAACTAGTCCTATGTCAATGTCCTCACAAACACCCACATGCTTATTTTAAAATACTTCATTCTGTCTTCACATTTGACAAATTATATTGTCATTCCAAGTACTGATCACACGACAGATTTATAGCATGAGTCCATTTAATTATGTTTGATAGTACCTAAACTATTTCTGGCATTTTCACTAAAAAATTTTATGACGGATCTTTTTTTTTTGTCTTTTTGTCTTTTGAGGACCGTGCCCACAGCATACGGATGTTTCCAGGCTAGGGTCCAATTGGAGCTATAGCTGCCAGCCTATGCCACAGCCACAGCAACGCCAGATCCAAGCAGAGTCTGTGACCTATACCACAGCTCATGGCAATGCCAGATCCTTAACTCACTGCACGTGGCCAGGGATCAAACCCACGTCCTCACGGATGCTAGTCTGGTTTGTTAACTGCTGAGCCACGACAGGAACTCCTATGACAGATCTTTGTAAATAGGATAACAATTGAGAAATAATGATTAATGAAAAACTGAAAAAGACAAAAAGAAAAACAAACAAACAAACAAACAAAAAACCCAAATGGCTAACTATGATTAAAATCTTGCATATCCTTAGAGGAAATACTTTTTCTCCTTGGTTAGGGTTGTGGTAGGACTGCTTGTGCCACTGGTTGCCCAGGATGTTTCCAGGCTAGTACTGGAATGCTCTGGTAGTACTTGAATGTTACCTAGAGATGGCATTTTTTAATCTAATTCTAATTTGCTATATTTAGTCACAGATTGGAGTTCTATCAAAAAATGGTATAAAGTTAACAGCATTAACGTATTTTCCAAATTTCATTTTTTTTTCATTTGTTGCATTTTCAGCCTCACTGAAAATATTTCGTAGGTCATAGTTGCTGTGTATTAAAGCATAACATGTTATATATACATGTAGTTATGATTTAAGTGTCCAGTGCAACTGAGACCTTGAGAATACTGATCAAGATGGTTCCTATCAGCTTGATTACATTTTAAATAGGTTTTTTCCCTGACTCTGGAATACTGACGTGCCTTTTCTTCGAGTGTTTAGAAAACTGGTCATTGTGAATTCCTTATCTGCTCTTTTGAAAAATGTGGATATCTTCTCCTAGCCTCTTTCCAAATTTACAACCAAGGAAATGTCTTTTTCAGGGACCTGGGAACCATCTCTTTGATCTGTGCACACCTTTAGGGGATACCACCACTTTTCCTTGGTTCCTGTGGGAAGGGAGGAGCCTAACTCGATGAATGCCAATTAGCAAACACAGGTGACCTAATAACGGGGAAAAATTATCAACAAGGAAATAATTCACTGTATTTACTTGACACATCTCATTGATCAACTTCTCCCCAAAACATCCTTCAGAACTTTTCCACTAATCCATCCGGTGCTCAAAACCCCCCCTTGCCCTTAGTTTAAGTGGGAAGTTCAGTCTGTATCTTCTATTGAAATAGTCTTGAATAGTCTTCCTCGCTGGATAAACTATGTGTACTGCAATTTTTGCCTTGATAATATGATACTGATAATCTGATATTGATAATCTGATAATTGATAATATGATAATATGATATTGATAATCTATATTTTTGTTTATTCATCTCTCTATTCATCATTTTTAAAATACGTAACGTATTTTTCATGAAGAGCTACTGCACATTCAGTGACTTATTTTCTTATGTAAACTATTTTACTGTTCAAGCCAGTATGTATAAGCATCTTTGTGTATTCATTTAGTGCTATACACATCTGTGTATTTGTACGCCAGTCCTACCTTAGCAAATTTAGCAGCTGGGTTCTCAGAGCAAGGCTGTGCTTGTCGCTGGAAACTCCAGGGAAGAATCTGCTCCCAAGCTCATCAGGCACTGGGCTGCATTCGGTCCCTGGGGCTGTAGAAGTGAGGTCCCATTTTCTTGCTGGCTGTCAGCCAGGGGTCATTCTCATTTTCTCAAGGCTGCCTCTGTTCCTCCACTTGTCATCCTTTTTCCACTTTAAAACCAGCAACAATGTGTCAAGTCCTTATATTTCAGATCTCACTAATCTCGGCATGTGCTTCATCTTTCCTTTGCTTTCTTCTTCATCTGCAGCTCTCAGACTCACTTGTCTGCTTTTAAGGGTGCCAGTACTTATATTGGGCCCACTTAGGTCATCCTCACTCATTATTTTATTTTATATTTTATTTTTATTTTTATTTTTTTTCCTTTTCAGCCACACCCGCAGCATATGGAAATTCCTAGGCCAGACATTGAATCCAAGCCTGAACTGCAACCTATACCACAGCTGCAGCAATCCTGGGTCCTTAAGCCACTGTGCCAGGCCAGGGATCAAACCAACACTTCCACAGAGAAAAGCTGGATCATTAACCTACTGTGCCACAGTGGGAACTCATAATCTTCTATTTTAAATTCACCTGATAAGTAACCTGAATTCTACCTGCAAAGTCCTTTCACATGAGCACCTAGATTGGGGTTAATTAAGTGTGTGGGGTATGGGATTTTTGGAGAGAACACTTTTAGTTACTTTGCCACAATTCCTAACATTCAATGCCCAGGAAGGAGGGAGGCAATTTTGTATGCTAGGTGGTGATCATTGACTAGAGCTTATTGCTTTGTACTTCAAACATAACATAGCTAATAATGGATATAATAGAAAGATAACACTTTATAGATTCAGGAAGGGCAGCTAAGTACTGCCTCATATTACAGGACCCTTGATAGGAGCAGAAAAAGGGCTGTTTTACTCCTGTTTTGAACCAGAGCAGAATTTAGTAAGTGCTTGATCATGCTTATTTCTAAAGCTGATTTTGTAATGTGATTTGTGATTTTGAGGCCCACTCGGTATACAGCAGTCTGCTAGCTACGACAGATCACTAATACCTATCCTGTTCCCTCTGGGCGTAGACCAGTGACTTTATGTATGATTTTAAATGGTCATGTTTTATTGAGTACAGGCACGCCGATTCGTTGTGGATTGCTTTAAACCTTCATTCCAGAGATCAGTGATTTTAAATGTGCCAGCTGCCTGCTTTCCACAAAGCATTTCTAATCGTCTGCATATGGCAGAACTGGCCTTCACTGTATGATCAAACTATGTAGTGTCCCAAGTTTAAATAAATGAATTCTTAACAACATTACTTAATTCCTCTGCATGCCTACAAAATTCGGAGATGTGATTTTTCTAAAAAATGGCACATTACAGCAGGTCTTTTAGACTCAACAGAGTGAAGAGCCAACTATGTCAAAAAATTTTTGATTGTTCACACATAAGGGGATTATCCACCTGCACACATATATATAAAAACTTGTACTGTCATGGCTTCTTGATAGTTTCCGTTTTGTATTAGGTGCTTGGTTCAAAACCAAAGAAAGGGTAAAAGTTACTTTTAACATGTCTTCCGAGATAAAGGGGATTCGGTGTATTGTAATATACTTTCAAGTGCATTGAGTTCCAGGTGATGTGTAGATTACTTGGTTTGATAACATAGTAGAGATGATATTACAGTGGTAAAGGTTGACTACGTTTTTAAGTTTTTATTTGTATTCTACTGAAAGAAATTGAGAAAATGAGTAGTTAATGCCAAGGGAATCATACATTTCAATTAAAATGTGTTTTTTTTTTTTTTACTTTATCCTCACCATATTGTTTTTAAAATATCTCTGAGTTTAAGCAAACTTCGCACTAGTTAATCCCTCTGTTTTAATGACATAAAATTATTTTTATATATGTATATGTTTTATAGACTAAAGTAAAATCTGTTTATGATGAGATTAGAATACTATTTTTAATATTTTTATCCTCTTAGTGCCAGTTACTAGATTCTGTAAGATCTTTGGAAAAAATAGCATTTACAGAGTAGAATAAAATACTGAACTTTGTTCCTCAATGTATCATTCTCATTTTTTAAATTTCTACTCAATATAAACTCTAATTTTTATAGTTGCTGATGACTGTGCACTCTGAATGCTAGCTTTTTCAAAGTCCTCTAGACGTGTTTTACAGATATTAAGAGAATAAATTCGCAAGTATTTCTTCAACAAACAAGCAAACAAACAAACGAACAAATAAATGGCACACCTTCTTATTTTTGATCACATAAAGAAGTCTTAATTTTTCCAGGGTGGATTTCTAGACATTCTAATTTTGATGATCTGATAGGAATGAAAGGAGAAGAAATAATGGAGTGTATTAAATATACCAACTTCGTGCCAAACTATAAATCCTAAACCCAATGGAGAGTATCCTCAAACTCCTAGGTAGTGCGCTCGGTAAGAAAGTCTTTTCTTGAGGTGAGAGTCAGGAACGTGAAGCTCAATATTGAAACAGTATTCAGATGTCACTGACCAGGGTTCTGTGTCGTGTGTGAGGTATCACGGTCTGGAGGGAGATGAATAGGGCTAAACGAAGAGTTTGGGATTAACATATACACACACGGTATATAAAATAGATGAACAACAAGGACCTACTCTATAGCCCTGGGAACCATATTCACTATCTTTAGCAACACTTCCATTAAAAACTATAACGAATAATAAAAGGGAACCCAAGGAAATTTTCAAAATTCAATTCAAAATTTATCTCTTTAATTATACCTCCCTTGGCTCATAGGTTTTGGAAATTAGAATTGTGTTCGATTACTTGAAACCTACTGATCACTAGGGAGTGTTTGTTATATTAAAATCCCCATCCATAAAGTAGTCATTGGCTGCTGATTGATAGTTATCTTCTTGTTATACCAAGGGTCCTGATATGGTTCCACAGCACATGCTAATTTATTATTTGATTCCTTTTCAATTATTTTAAATTGAGTATTTGATTTTTGAAATACGTAGAGTTAATAAAACAGAAAATATAGCAATTTAAGTTAGAGAAAGTCGCCTAAAAGACCTATGGACCAAAATCTGCAACCAAGTGTCCAAAGCTAGATGCACTTTCATTTGAACTGAAGAAATGAACCCTGCAGACCTCGCCTTCTTCAAGTTGCCATGTTGAGCTGTAATTGGATGAGCCGGTAGCAGTACTTATGGAGACACATTCCAGGATGGATTTTGTTGGGATGCACCTGTAGGCTTGCAAGGCCCTGTGCTTGCCCAGCTTCAAGACAGAAAAAAGAGCCCAGACTCAGCAACACAGAATGAATGGGTTAGTGGATGGGGGAGCTTAGGTCCTGGAGTGACAGCCCACCATGTGTGGTGGACAGCAGGCAAGACACGACGGAAGTCTTTTCTCCCGGGTGGAAGGGGAGATTGCCACTTACAGGGGGAATTACATTAGATTAACTCATCAGTGACCAGGGAAACCAGCAAGGAGCATGCTCCTTACTGCCCCTCTGATGAGCAATCACTAGCTGGGGCCTAGGGCAGGTATGGAGGAAGGCCAGTGGTGTACATAAGTTGTAGGTGCTGCAGGCACTGGTCAGGCAGCAGGTGTAAAGAACAAGAGAACAGTCGTCTAGAGTGGCCTGACCAGACAAATGTGATGGACTAGATTCAGGCGGAAGTATCGAGTCCTGGCAGGTGCACAGCAGTGAGCGGCAACCTTAAGTAGAGCTGCCTTTGGAAGTAAACATAAGGTGTCATTTTGAAGCATTCAAAATCGATGTTTTATTAACTCTACAGAGGAGAGAAGATCTTCAAGAGGCTATTAGTGGACTTGCTGCATCTCTGGTAGTTAGCCGCTGTGAGCCATTGTAATTTATCATAGAAATAAAAGTAATAAGATCAGTTGTGCAAGCCGTACATGATGCTTAACTAAGAAATGACTCTGGTACATTCAGCCTAGAACCTGAAAATGACTCTCCCCGTGTCTTACAGGTATATTTGCCTGTAGAGTTCAAGACCCTGTTTTGTCTTGAAAGTGTGTCCATGTCATGGAATGAGCACAATCCTGTGCTCTAATACCATCTGCAATTTCTGACAATGTATTTCATCTTTGATCCTTATGTTTCAGAGAGAAAATAGGCTTTGGAGCTGAATCTACCATAATGTGGAGGCTGTTGGCTTTACTTGTCCAACAGCCTTAGCTAAGTTCTTTAAAATCTCTGGGCGCCAAATAAATAGAATTCTAGCACCTAGCTTTCAAATATTGCAGATCACAGATGTACATGTTTATCTTTAACGCATGTGCATGTGTCCTACAGTCTAGAGTCCTAACTGTGCATGTGTCCTACAGTCTAGAGTCCTAACTGAGCTGACTTTTTTTCAGTCCTCTCAGCTGGGTTGGCAGGTGCTTGATTGAAGGATGTATCTTTAAAGTGGATCGTCTAGGAGTTCCTGTCGTGGCGCAGTGGTTAACGAATCCGACTAGGAACCATGAGGTTGCGGGTTCGATCCCTGCCCTTGATCAGTGGGTTAATGATCCGGCGTTGCCGTGAGCTGTGGTGTATGTAGGTTGCAGAGGCGGCTCGGATCCCGCATTGCTGTGGCCCTGGTGTAGGCCAGCGACTTCAGCTCCGATTAGACCCCTAGCCTGGGAACTTCCATATGCCGCGGGAGCGGCCCAAGAAATGGCAAAAAGACAAAAAAATAAAATAAAGTGGATCGTCTAATCATGGGGGTTCAACATCAGCCATTCAGTCCTTCTGAGGTGACTCGTGGACTTACTGCAGATGTTAAAATGGTTGTTTTATTGCCACTATGACGTTACCAATTCATTCAGTTATTGTGAAAATACTCAATTTAAGTAAAAGCATTTAACTCACTGCTAAAACACATTACAAATGTGTTACAAAAATAAAACATATAAGATTAAATTAATCCACATAATATAGCCGACCAATAAATATGTTTAAAAATTTCTGAATTATGTTCCTTAATGACTGATTGGTCAATTAGAGATTATTTAAAAATTAGTTTATTTAGAATATGCCCTGTTAGTCTGAGCTCAGTATTATATTAGGCATATAACGTTCTCTTGTGCCAGTTGCTTATTAGTAGTATTATTTTCTAGTGCCATTGTCAGAAACAAATACTACACAAACTATAGAATTAAATCATATGAAATAGGTTCTAACTATGCTGAATTTCTCTTTTTATCCCGGATGACATTTATGTGCTTACTTTGGGGGAGGGAACAGGGGAGAACCGTAGCTCTGGTGTTGAAAGTAGGACAATATATTGAAAAGAAAATCCAAGAGCTAATGCTTAGGAACAAATTACACTCCACAGCAAAAGTAAGAATGAAGGTAACCCAGCAAAAAAGCTGAGATGCCTATTATTCAAGTGTGCAGAATGACTTCTTCATGAGGGGCTTTGTAAGAGATGATTACTAAATTGGCCAGACTGCAACAGGCAAATCATATGTTAGATGAGAAGTAGACACTTTAGTTTCATGAGTCATTGGCTTGGAAAACTGTCTTAAAGATATTAAGGGAGGAAAAGAAAAGAGAAAAAAAAAAGCACAATAAAAAATAGAATATCTATCACAAACTATGTCAAGAAGAGGTGAAAAAATAGCATGATGCATAGAATCGTAGAAACAGAGAATCCCATTTGTCAGGAAAAACTTCTCGTACCTGGCACTTTTTTGACACAAAAAATTGCAACAGCAACGTTTTCTCTCTGAGTTAAGATCCCAGAACCTATGAAAGATAACACAGTGATGAAACATTAGACATGAAAGCATTTATATGATTAAACTAACATTTTTAAGTTGTTGTAACTTTTGCACAAGAAGTTAGTTACCAATGATGTGACTAATTTGTCAACTACAATATATCAAAGAAAAACACTTAAATATAAATAATTTTTTCAACAGTGGTCAAATGATACCTAAGTAAAATAACTATTCCGTTTAGAAAATGGTTCTTGAAATTTTGTACAGGGTTCTATGACTTATATATCAAAAAATATGTTAAAATCACTCTAATAATGTACTTTTGTTCCCACAATTTTACAAATATGTACCTCGTAAAAACCACTATATATACACATATGTATATATTCACATCAGTAAAGTTATAGTCCTTTTCACATTATTCTTTTTTTTCCCAGTTTTACTGAGTTAATGATGGACAAAGAGTAAAAATTGTGTATAAGGAATATGATAAGATGTTCTGATATAAGAATACCTTGTACAGCGACTACCACAATCAGGCTAATTAGCATATCCATAATCTCACATATGGTTAATATTTTTGTGCATGTGGTGAGAACCCTTAAAATCTTAGCAAATTTTATATAACTCAATTACAAAAACATTTGATTAAAAAATGAGAAGTGGACCCAAATAGACATTTCTCCCAAGAAAACATATGAGATGCTGAACATCACTCATCATCAGGAACATGCAAATTAGCATCTCTATGCAGTATCACCTCACACCTGTTAGGATGGCCAGCATTAACACAATTCATCTTGGTGGAGTTGTGGGGGAAAAAAGAACTGTTGTGCACTGCTGGTTGTAATGGAAATTGGTGCAGCCATTAGGGACAGCAATGTAGAGGTCTCTCGAATAACTAAAAATAGACCCGCATCTGATCTACAATCCCCCGTCTGGAAATATATCCAAAGGAAATGAATTCAGTATCTCAGAGAGATCTCTTGCTCTCCTATTTTAATTGAAGCATTATTCATAATAGCCAAGATGTGGAAATAACCTAAGTTGTCATTATAACTTAATGTCCTAAGTGAGTGGATTGAGAAATAAGAATATTATAATATATATATGCATATTCACATGCACATGCATATAATATGCCATTGCTATCTAATGCTCTGTCAAGTCAGCCATGAGAAATAAGGAAATCTTGCCTTTCATGAGAGTGTACATGAACTTGGGGGACATTTTGGTAAGTGAAATAAGCTAGACACAGAAAATACAGTGTATGATTTCACACCTGGAATCTGTAAATCTAAAAAAATTGAACTTTTAGAAAAACAGGGAGTATAATGGTGGTGACCAGGAGCTGGGATGGGGAGCATGGGGAGAGATTAGTTAAAGAGTACAGATTTTCACTTAAAGCTGAGTAAGTTCTAGCAATCTAATGTACAGCATGGTGACTATAATTAATAATAATGTATTATATACTTGAAATTTACTAGGTTAGATACTAAGTGTTCAAATTATTTTTAGAAACATGAACACAGAGGAAAGAACAAAACAAAACAAGATTGCTTAGTTTTTTTTGACAAGAGGAAAGCCTTGAGCTATAAATTCAGAGTAAGCAATAAACTAAAGAACATTGAGTCAGCCTTATATTTACTGATATCTTGCACTGTGTATCTTCAGAAAAGGATAGGGAATTTTTAAAGTCAGGTCAAAGAAATCTCAGTTTAATACAATAAGGCATCTGATACAAACCAAACACTACTCTGATGAGTTTTTTCCTTAATGACAAATTGAAATATAATTACACTGAGAGATTAAAGATAATATCTGTGCAGTAACCATGTGTGTGAAAAATACCACATATAGCCAAACAAATAAAAATCATATTTTCAACCAATTTAAGTGATTCAAAAGTACTTACATATTTAAAATCAAGCCTTGTTTATTTGCATAGGTATAAAGATACATTAAATACATTTGCAAAGACACTAAAACTGCCTTTTTTTTGTAATGTTATGATAAGCAAATATACCTCTTGTACTAAGGGTAAACCTCACTCCAGTGACCTAATGCAGTTCTTCTAGGTAGTTTGGGAAAGAAAATTTAAAAGATCAGCTTTGTAGACTCTATAATTTACTTTCTTTTTTTTTTTTTTTTTTTGGCATACTGTAAGATTATGGTCAGCCGTCCACATGTAGTTAGATTTGGCAATTGCCATGTTTCTAATTATTAGAAGATTGTCATCTTTCAAGAGTAAACTCAGCGAGAGACTCAATATAGATTGTTGGTACCAAAACGTTATGTAATAGGATAGGATGTAAACGTGCTGTTCAGCATCTTGTTTCAACACTAGTCCATGATCGTAGGACCGAGAGAAATTTTAATTTTCTACAAAACAAGGATGATTTAGATACCATGCCTACATGGGAGGGGATATAATGTAAGACATCATAATTAAATTTCAGTGTGAGGAGAGCCCATCCTGGCTCAGTGGTAATGAACCTGACTAGTGTCCATGAGGATACGGGTTCCATCCCTGACCTCACTCAGTGGGTTAAGTATCCAGTGTTGCCATGCCCCTTGGTGTAGGTCACAGACACTGCTCGGATCCCACAGTGGCTGTGGCGTAGGCTGGCAGCTATAGCTCATGTTCTACCCTAGCCTGGGAACTTCCATATGCCACAGGTGCAGCCCTAAAAAAGCAAGGAAAAAAATTCAGTGTGATAAACGTGCAAAACACAGGAAAATGCTCAAGAAGGCAGGCCACAGGCACTTAACTCCCATCCAAGTCAAAAAGAATGTCTTAGAAACATGGAGATGCTTGAACAAATTTTTTTAGTTGAGAAATAGCTAGATGAAGGAATTCTTGGGACAGGAAGAGCTACTGGCACAGCCAAAGGCCTGTAAATGTGGAAAAAAAATTAGACGTTTTGAAGAAACTGCAAATAATTTGTTATGTGGGAAGTTAAGGAATACATTTCAGATAGGTCGGAGGAAAAAATAAAATAAAAATACCTTTTTAAACTCATTATGGTTGACACCATTATTTGCTAAGATAAAGAGGTGAAAGGTTATGCTCGAAAGTGTTGGAAACTCTTAAATTATTTAAGGAGAAGAAAATTATATGATGACACTTAGTCTTACTAGTACCCAGACAGGATTTAGAGTAAGATTTGCTGTAGTATAGTGTGTTATGCAAGGAAATCCACTGAGTGGGGAGAGAAAACACATTATACACTATTGTTTACTTATATAAAAATAAATGTAAATAATATATGATAATTTTTAATATCGTGTCCATTTCAGTTCTCCCATGGGGCTTATGTAGGTTAATTTTTAATTTAAAAATATTTGCAGTAGTACCTTTAAGTTAAAAAGAGGTAGGAGCTTCCTGGCCTTTATCTAAATGAGTTAAAAACCTGTGTCTATATAAAAACCAGCACGCTGATATTTATAGCAACTTTAGTCATAATTGTCAAAACATGGACACAGCTAAGAGGTCCTTTGGTAGACAAATGGATAAATAAACTGTGGCACACTGAGACAGTGGAATATTATTCAGTGATGAAAAGGAATTAACTATCAAGCCATGAAAAGAGAGAGAAGGAACTTAAATGTATATTATTAAGAGAAAAAAGCTAGTCTGAAAATGCTACATACTGTGTGATTCCATATGACTTTCTGGAAAAGTCAAAACTTTGAAAAGCTCAGCGTTTGCCAGGTGTTGGGGAGCAAAATGAATAAGCAAAGCTTAGGCAATTTTTAGGACAGTGAAAATATCCTGTATGATAAAGAACGATAGATACATGTCACACACATTTGTCCAAATTTATAGAGTGTGCCACACCAAGACTGAACTATGAAATCTGGGTGATTATGTTGTGTCAAGGCCAGTGCATCAGTTTTAATAAATGGACCAATCGAATTGGGAGGCCATGCTTGTGTTGAGGTGGGGGTATACAGGCAGTCTCTGTGCCTTCCTCTCAGTTTTGCTGTGGACCTAAAACTGCCCTAAATTTTCTTCAATACAGAAAGCAGATTCATTTTTATTTAAGACTGAGAGTAGAAATGAGAATTCACAGAATTCTCATAGTGGCTCAGCAGGTTAAGGACCTCTAGAGCATCCATAGGGATGCAGATTCAATCCTCTGGCCTCGATCAGTGGATTAAGGATCCCGCGTTGCCTCGAGCTGTGGCATAGGTGGCAGACGTGGCTTGGATCTGGTGTTGCCTTGGCTGTGGCATAGGCCATCAGCTGGTAGCTCTGATTCAATCTCTAGCCCAGGAATTTCCATGTGCCCTGGGTGCAGCTCTGAAAAGAAAAGAATAGAAAAGAAAAGGAAAAGCCTAAAGTCTAAAAAACAAAAGAGATGGGAAAGTCATGAAAGTGGTTTGACTGCACTGAGGCTTATTAATGTTATTGGAGGTTTCAAAGAATTTTGAAGCTTGAAAAAGTCGTGCATGCCTTCTTTCACAAAAATATAAACTATCATAATTTTGTTGGCTCATGTTTTTATTGGCAAGTAGCTCAGTATTACAGTAACTCATAAGGATTTTTTGAAAAGAGAAACACCCTGAACTCTTAAAGATGTAATTAAAAAATGGGTGATAAAATATTTACCAAAAAAATCTGCTGTGGATAGAGCATTTTTGAAATTATTGTCTGGAAATGTTCCAGTTTTATGTGATTTTCATGCCAAAAAGGATTATTTGACATTTCACTAAACTTAAATAAGTTGCTAACAATTTTTTACCAGAATGAGAAATTCCCAAATGAGTAACAGCAGAGGTTATTTGACCAACTTACTAAAGGTATTATAACAATTTTTAAAAAATGAGAACAACTGATTGATAGCAAAGGAAATGACAAATTACCCCTTAAATTAAATACAGTGAGTCTAAGTGCAGCCAGTAATGTATTTTTCAACTCTTTAGCATCTTAGTTGATGTGCGTTTTACTGGTGGACCTTTGAAGACAGAGACGTATTTTGGTATTGGTTTCTGCAATGTTGCCCAACCACAGAGGATTGCTTTGCACTTCCTAAGTCTTCAATAGATGAATAAAGTGAAGGAGTGAATGTCAATTAACAGTTACACACAAGGAGTTGGAGGTAATATAAAACTTGATGAATCAGACAAGTAAATGGCATAAAAAGATTTGAGAACTGAAGATGGATGTCTGAGATACATCAGTATTTAAAGGGTGAACTGATTAAAAGTTTACCATGAATAAGAGTAATAGGGGGCTATAACATATGAAAGACTAAAACTGCCTGAAGGCATTGCCACAGCAGGAACAGCAGAGTGAAATTTTAAGGACAGTCTAGTCAATATAAAAGATAGAGGAAATAAGGTAAGGATTGGAAATTGTCCACTTGTTTTCTCAAATATGACTTACAGGTAGAGCGGTGTTTATTCTGTCTTGTTAATTAAAATTTTGAAAAATCAATTGGTTTAATAAATGAATTAGAGGGAAGAAATTGGAGGCCCAGAATGTAGATACATTTTTTTTCTTTTGTTTGCCAAGGCCTTTTGCTGGAAAATAGGGACAAGATAGAATTGAGAGTTTCTTTTTTGTTGTTGCTGTTGTTGTTGTTTTGTTGTCGTTGTTGTTGTTGCTATTTCTTGGGCCGCTCCCTCGGCATATGGAGGTTCCCAGGCTAGGGGTTGAATCGGAGCTGTAGCCACCGGCCTACGCCACAGCCACAGCAACGCGGAATCCGAGCCGCGTCTGCAGCCTACACCACAGCTCACGGCAATGCCGGATCGTTAACCCACTGAGCAAGGGCAGGGACCGAACCCACAACCTCATGGTTCCTAGTCGGATTCGTTAACCACTGTGCCACGACGGGAACTCCTCTTTTTTTTTTTTTTTTTTTTTTTAACTTAACGTTTAGGAAGAAATCTTTATTTGTGTATGTATTTATTTCCTTACATTAATTTTATTTATTTTTCTTTTTTGGCCACACCTGTGCCATATGGAAGTTCCCAGGCCGGGGGTTGAATCCACGCCAGAGATGCAACCTGTGCCACAGCTGCAGCAACGCCGGATCCTCAACCCCATTCCACTGCAGCAGGAACTCTAGGAAGAAATATCAAAACATGCTGATATTACAAAAGTTCAGCCCCGTGTAGAAGGAGTAGTTGAATAATTGTAGGTCAAGTTGATCATTCATTCAGCAAGGCGTCCGAGAAGATGGCAGAGGGAGAGCGTGAACCATGAGCTTCTTCCAGTGAAGCAGAAGGAAGGTATAAAAAGGACAGATACAGAATGTAGGCGGTCAGAAAGGCTGAGTACCGGTGAGTCTTGATCTTTTCTGAAGACTGGGAGCTACAGTGACCTTTCTGAGAGTGAAGAGGTAAGAAACGGGTTTAAACGCAAGTGAAGTTGTGGAATAAACAACTAATAGGATATGAGGAAAAAAAACTGAATTGTACCATGAGAAAGATTCCTGGCTTTTGCTTTCCCAGGGGGTGCTCAGCACTTGGGCTTGTAATAGGCGGCTCATGCTGTCGTACATGCTGAACTTGGTTGAGGAAATGTTGCAGAGCAGGTGGACCTGAAACCACACCGCCTTCCGAAAGGTGCTCCTCAATAAGATCGGGACCTTTGAGGGGCGTCACCCAGAGTCACCTGCACATGGCCTGTTCAGAAAAATAGTGATGGGTGTGTTAACATTTTTCTTTGAATTTAGGAAAATAGGAGCAATACGCCGAGTTTGACAATATCGGTTCTACATCATTCAGCACTATGCACAGTCTAGACGTTTTCTAAAGTATTACGGAAGTCTTATAAATAACACAATCCCATGCCTTCATTGAGTTAGATGTTTCAGAATCACATTATGATTAACTTAATCTGGATATCTTTTGAATGATGCAGATATTAATAAAACATGATAATTTTGGCTTCTTGCAAGGAAGAAAAAATGTGATTTCTTGAGTATTCTGGGATGTTTATCATTTGTAATACTTACTTATAAATTAATTTCTTAAACTGACTCACCAGTTGCTCCATTATGTGTAAAGAGTGATGCTATTTGTCAATTTTTCTTTTTTTTTTTTTTAGGGCCACACCTGTGGCATGAGAAATTTCCCAGATTAGGGGTCGAATTGGAGCCACAGCAATGCGAGATCCAAGCCACATCTTTGACCTACAATGCAGCTCATGGTAATGCTGGATGCTTAACCCACTGAGCGAGGCTAGGGATTGAACATGCATCCTCGTGGATGCTAGTCGGGTTCATGAGCCACAACAGGAACTCCTATTTCTCAATATTTGAATTAGTCTCCATGAACATATAAAATAGAATTTGCACACTTACGCATCTGAGGACAAATTTATTTTCTGTGTTACTTTGTTTCTGTTAAATTAATAGTGAAATATTGCATTATTATATGGATAACAATACAAGTTCTATTAATAGCAGTTACACCAGGTTTAAAAAAAAAATGAAGGGAAGCTAGGGTATAGCAGAAAATAAATCTTTCTTTATATTAGCTTAAGAATATTTATTTTTTACTAAAATCTTATTACTGCAGTGGCATAGTTTAATTTGAAGTCGTCTCACAGTTTAAAATGATACGTCATTGCCATAACAGAACATGCCTCCATATGAAAACTGGCAATACAGTTTTCTCTGTTCATTACGCGAGCTTTTGCTAGAGTGTGGAAAAACCCCCAGTGGCTGGGTGTGGTACAAGTTTGTTTCTTGTTCATACAAAATCTCCGTAGAGTCAGGTCCTGCTGACTCCCCAGGGCACCTGCCTTTCAGGTGGTCGCACTGCAGTCCCGGGGCTTTTTACCTGTGTGATGCCGTCATCTTCACATCGCAACCCCTTTATAATCAGTCTTAATTGAGCAGAGAAAGCCATCAGGGCTACCGACAGCTCCTAAGTGTGCTTGCGTCATAGGAGTAACACAGGTTTCCCCAACTAAGACAAGTGACATAATCACACCAAACTTCAGGGGAGTGAGAAGTGAAATCTGCCCTGTAGCTGTGAGGGGAAGAGAACCAGAAATATCAGGAGCTGCAGCAGTGCCTATTCCTGTCGTAAATTAATTTGTCTCCGAATATTTTTATATGTTTCAAGATGGTAACATTGGCATTTATCTTTAAAATTATTTCTTCTTACTACCCACCTTTTCTAAAAATGTCAAATAAACACAATTCAGCCCTAGAAATGTCCTGGTTTTTAAATTATTTCTCATCCCCAACTTTTTATCTGCATCTGTTCTATCTTAAATTCACTATTGTGTTTTTCTCCTTGTTCCCAGCAAGTCACTGCTTTTATTTTCTGCCATTTCTGAATCCTTTTGAATCTCTGTGTTCTTTGCTGTTTTGTTGTTGTTATTGTTTTTCTTCTTCTTCCTAGCTGGAGAATCTGTAGAACCTAATGTCTTAATAATAGTTTCATTGAGGTGTACAATATTAAAACGTACTTCTAAATTAACACAGATGAAGTAGTGCTTTGTTTTGTCTTTAGGGTCCTATATACTGACATGCCACCGTGAAATATTAATAGCTATTGTCCTCAGTTATAAGCGGGTATGTAGATAATAAGTACTTTCTAGCAAGTTATGCAAAGAATGAATGGTAGAGGTGAAAATAGGTGAAGGAGTGATAGCTTGACCCAAGAGAATGCATGTTAGTATATAAAGATAGTTTGTTTTCAAACACATTGTAAAAGGAGACCTTTCAAAACAGAAGTTTAAAAAAAATCAGTCTTTGTTATATAATGTTAAGAATATTGTCACCCTGTATGAAACAAAGTTTCTCCCTTCTAACACACAGTAAATGAATTCTGAGTCAGAGAGATATATCTAAAATTGGAATTTATCTTTAGAATATTATCGTGAAATTATATAAATATATTGTGTTCAAAGACATTTTACATTTGGATTTAGAATGTCAGAAATCAGAGACTGCATGTGGCTAAAATTTGGAGATTATTTAAATATGATGTACTACTTCTGTAAAAAAAAGGCAATAGTTTGTATAGATAAAATAGTAGATTATTAGATTATTTAAGATAGTTAAAATGTTAAAATACATTGTAAAATTGTACACTTGTATATGTATGTAAAACATATATCAAAGAATATGTGTGCATATCTTCTATACATTTCGTAGCAGTTACCACTGTTAGGTTAACCCTCATTTTCATTTTCTTTTTAGTGTAGTTCTGTGCTTTCCGTATCGTAGAGTGCTTCTGTATACATTTTAAAAGGATCAGATTAATTTTTAAATTGTTTTATGAGCATTCAACTTTGAGTTCAGGGCTTCAGTTTTAATTTTTCTGCACTATTTACTAGATTTTTTGTATTGTTTTTGTTTTTACTTCTAGTAAAGGATGTTAGAAAAAAAATTTTTTTTAATTTTTTTTTTTTTTTTTTTTTTTTTTTTGTCTTTTTGCCATTTCTTGGGCCGCTCTCGCGGCATATGGAGGTTCCCAGGCTAGGGGTCAAATCGGAGCTGTAGCCGCCAGCCTACGCCAGAGCCACAGCAACGTGGGATCCGAGCCGCGTCTGCGACCTACACCACAGCTCACGGCAACGCCGGATCGTTAACCCACTGAGCAAGGGCAGGGACCCAACCCACAACCTCATGGTTCCTAGTTGGATTCGTTAACCACTGCGCCACGACGGGAACTCCCAAAATTTTTCCTATTATTTTTAGACTCTGTCAAACTGTAAAGTTTAGAATACCACAACTAAACATTTTAAATGAAAAATTTTTATAAATGAAACAATGTAAAATTTATCCAAGGCCTAAAATATAAGGCTTATATATAGTTTTAAATCCTAACTAAAATATGAATTGCAATTCATAATAAGTAATTATATATATATAACTTAGATATATGACTGAGATAGGGAAATATGTTATATTTCTGCACAGACATGCTTTAATTTTTTTGTTACATATTAATGTTCTCACATTTAAGGAAATATTCATCAAATGGAGTTGAAATCAAGGATCATTTTATTCTTTGTCTCCCCAACCAATGAACTGCCACTCCTTCACTTGTTTCCCTTTTTATTTTTCTGTGCCTTACTTCTGCTTCAATTCTGATATCTCATGTATGTCCAGACAATCTCTGCTTCTTACCTCATCTCACTTGTGTTTATTCAGAATTCCGTTAAAACCATCTCTCAGTGCAAACCCACCTTGCAGAAAAACCCATATCCACTCAAACTTGCAGCAAATAAAGCTGGAAATCCTCATGGATTTTTCCCTGGGTGTTCTTAACGTGATTTATCTCTGATTGCATGCAGCCACTACTGTAGTCTTCTGTCTGGCTTTGTTTTACTGGAATGACATGTTTTCCCTAAGCCATAAATGACAGTTCTGCTAAAAATCTTCAACAGTATTGCTGCAGAACGAATCAGGTTATATAAATTACATCTAACTTACTTCTCTCCTTCCTGACTCACCTGTGATGTCCAATGAAATAAACATTCAAGACATGACAGAGCCAGAAATAAGAAAATGAGAAAATGGTAAACATGAGTGCTTCCTAACCTTTCCTCAGCAAACTACATATGAAAAATATTTATATTTATAGCGGAAAAAATGTCTAATGGCAATAAATCAACTGAACTCTCCTATCATCATGCCTGCTTATAGTACAGAGAAAATCAGTAAGGCAGGAACACTGTGGCCTGTGTACAGTCTTGTTACATTAGTTGAAAGTATCAGGTGAGGCAAACAAAAAGTGTGGGAAATGAACTGTTCCCCTCCCGTGACCACTGAAGAGCATACCAAGGAGATTTAGGCATTTCCTGCTTCCTCACTCTTTAAAAATCAACGAGATTACCAGTGGATGCCATGTTTGTTTTTCCTTAGTTTATGATTGCAAATGCATACAGTATGGCTTGTAAAATAAACAATATTAAGTGTACAGCTCAGTAAAATTTATAGTCTAATGAAAATACGCAAATTATAGTTATAGCATATGTCTAGAATTTTCCAGTGTCCCCTTAAGAAATTAATTTACAATTAACGTAATACCTGTTTTAACACTTTAAAACCTCAATTAGTTGAATTGATATAACTAAAACCCTTTAATTACTAGTCATTTCGTCTGCCTTCTTTTGCTTACTTAATACAGTGTCTCTTTGATTAATCCATGTCTTTGCATATATCAGTAGTCTGTTTTTTGTTTTTGTTGTTTGTATCCATTGTAGTAATATAACATGTCACAATGTATCTATTCTGTTGAAAGACACATAGTCCATATCCGATTTTGACTATTGAGAATAAAACTGTTTGAAATTATTTTTTACATCTTTTGGTGAACATATTCCCTCATTTCTCTTAGACACTTGGATCAGAATTGCTGGATATGAGCATGGCATGTTTAGCAACAGTAAATCCCACTAAGCAAAATTTCAAAGTGACTTAAATGACTTATAATCTCACCAGCAATGTAAGTGACTTTCACCTGCTTTATATTCTATCGTATTCTTGGTATTATCAACCTTTTAAATTGTATCTGTTCTCGTATGTGTGTTGGTGTCATGGTAGGTTTGATTTTTATGCCCATGATGGTTAATACATACATGTTGGCTATCTGAATATACGGCCAATTCTCCATACCCGCAGATTCTGCATCCCACAGATTTGACCAATGCAGATCAAGAATATTCAAGAGTAAAAATTACAGAAAGTTCCAAAAAGCACAACATGAATTTGCCAGGCACTGCCAATTATTTGCATAACATTGACATTGTGTTAGGTATTGTAAGTAATCTGGAGATGATTTAAGGTGTACTGGAGGATGTGACTAGGTTATATGCAAATGCAACACCATTTTATGTAAGGGGTTTGAGCATCTGTGCATTGTGGAATTTACTGGGGGTCCTGGAGCCAGTCTTCCAAGGGTTTTTGAGGCACCACTATATCTTTTTAGGCAGACCTGATCAAGGATGAAGGCTGTTTAAAAAGTCAGGTTCTTTATTCTCTATTATTGATAGGAATTTTAAAATATTTCTTTATATGAGTTTTTCAGATATATGTGATAGAACATCTTAATGTTTTAATGGTATATCTTGAGTAAGAGATATTACTAATTAAGTACAATTCATTTTTTGTTTCTTTTGTATATAGCGCCATTTTTACACAGTTTAAGTAATCTTTGCATACTCCAGGATCATGAAAATACTCTACTGTGTTTTCTTTTACAAACTGATTTTCAATTTATCTTTGATAATAAAACTAACAGCAACATTATATGTAAGAGAAATTACAGAAAAAATATGTCTCATAAGCATTGGTGCAGTGATCATAACCCAAATTTAGGCAAATTATTTTCAGCAGTAATTTAAAATGATAATAGAATCACAGGCAAAATTATTTATTCCAGAAAAAATATGGTGAATTTGGAAACCAGAAATGTAATATAAAGTGTTAATAGAATAATGGAGAAAAATAATATACTCATTTAACCAATATGGGAAAAATGATAAAATTAAACACTTATGCTTAGAACTTTAGCAAACCATCAACTGGTAGATCTGCATCATTATCAGTAGTGATAGTATTGTTAATAATATCAGTAGTAACAGCAGGAGCAGCAATAGTAATAATGAACAGTAATAGGCATAGCAGCACTTGTTTAAAATTATCTTTTATAGGTGTATGTATACATATATAAATATATATGTATTTGATTTCATATTTTTAAAATGTTATGGATCCAAGTACACAAGTATTCATGTGTGATTATATATGTCTTCAAATTCTAAAATTCCAAGGATAAGGAAAGAAACATGTAAGATCAGTACACCTAAACTATATGAGAAGTTCCTGCATACTTCTTGATTAAGTTCCTGCATGAGAAGTTCCTGCATACTTCTTGATTAAGTTTTCATTAAATTTTGACCTCAGGGGAAGTTAACTTTAAGAGATAGCCTTGTAAACAATTATAAAACCCAGTGGTATTACATGTTATTTCTTGTCCCAGAGACACGCAATTCTTGTTGGCTTTATGTAGAAGAGAATTCTCCCCCACTGGTCTTCTTTCAGCAACTATTATGTAACCAAGGAGACAATGACTAACGGCATCTAGAATAAATTCAGCAACTCTTTTCACAAAGGTACTGCTCTAGTTTACTTAACTAGAAGACAATGCCCATCTTTTACCCCTGAGATGTTGATTAAATGGGAACATCATAAATCTTTGTTCTTCCCTTGCAGAAGTTAAAGGAGGCACTCTCCCAAAATCTAACCTGGCTGAAATATCAAGGAAAGAAAATCAATACATTGAAAGCCACCTCTAGGGTTTTGCAGATAAAAGTGAGTTATTAATTCATGGGATGGTTGTGTTACAGTCCAAATTTCATTTCAGCTTCTTGGACCCTGATATGTAGTAGTAGTTCCCTGAGAATGTCAGTCCTCTGTCATTTATTAGCTGAAGGAAAATTCCTAAAACTTTCCAGTGAAATTCTTACTGAATTTCAGATATTTTGTGTTGTTTTGGTGTCTTCTTTTATTTTGTTTTGTTTTTGTTGGCCTTGTTATTCTTTGCATCAGTTGTATTTGGTTTATCAAGTGCTTATGTAATACTGGGCAGGAGAGAAAAAAAATAAAGGCTATCAGAAAAGTCACTATGGTCTTTTATGCTGGAAACACTCATCTTAAAAAAATGTGTATAATGCATGAATGTATTATTAAAGGCTATGTATCAAAATAGTTTTAATAATAAGGAAATTCAGAAAACAAAAATAATGTTTTTTATTGGTGTATTTTTCAGGGAAAACAGTTAAATCATTATGGTATTTGAAGTACATTTAATGACATCGAAATACTCAAATGATGTTCTTCTATGAGAATGTAGTGTAAAAATTATTATATTCATAAATAATTATTCACTAAACTTAAAATATGTCTTTAGTATATACATACATATGTCACTAAAAATCCTAGGGGAAAGAATGTTTCTGTATGTTTTGTGATTTGTTTGCAAGTTTTTATCCTTTTTAAACTACTTGGATTAGACTGAAGTAAATTTTTGTGAAGATTTAAAACAATGGAAGCAGTCACAAAATTACTGTGTTCCTTTTTCACCAAATGAACCATATCAAATTTATTTTTATTGTCTCCTCAGTTATTAAGTGAGGGCTATTATCTAAATAAAAAAAAATACAGATGTGGTTTAATTGAGGGAAACAAATTCTTATACCTGGATGGATTGTGTAAAACTTTAAAAAAGATTGTGCTGCTTCCAAGCCTCATGGAAATGGAAAAAAGTTCTGGAATTTGAACAAGACATGGTGGTCAATGCATAGTAGTCAGATACATGAGAAATATTGGGTAAAGTTAAGAATGAAAAAAGCAATATTTTCTTCCAGGAGGCTGGTGATTTTCCATCTTTGGTGAAGATATGGAAGAAGAAATGAAATGGATATGAAGTTTGATAAAACTGTCCAAGTTCAATCTATGGTAAATTGAAAAACTCTTGTCTATGCTAAGGGTAAAAGGTTAGTGTATATTTGTTGTATTATATTTGTTGTATAGCGTCCGTTTTCACTTTTCTCTGGAAACAGTGACTTGATTTTATGTAAAATAATACTGTTCTGTTCCTCAATCTCAAAGGACATGATCACCTTTGCTCACAGTGATGGGCTGAGGCATAAACCTGATCCAAGTTACCCATCTGAGCTATGACTTTTGCTAAAGCTAAATGTTTTTTCTGTAATTACAAGTTATGACATTTCTGAAGTGCCTTCCTGACAATGCAATGGAGAACAGAAGGGCAAAAGGTAAGAAAGAGAAAGATATAGAAAGACACAGAAGAAGGCTGAGTCTATGTCCTGACTTATTAGTGAGTCAGAAAGTACATCTGGGTCAGTATATGCCTTGATATAACAGATGGTGATAAAATAAATTCACGTCTTTTAAAGCCAGTTCGAGTTGAATTTATGTACCTAGCAACCAGAAGAGTCCTGATGTAGAAGGGCACATAATGTGTCCATTTAAATTCTGAAAATATTCGAAGAGAAAGCAACACATTTGAGTTAGAGGCAGTGAGGTCTAAAAATGTGCGCAGTCTCCATGAAAGGAGAAAGAAGGTCATAAAGATACATAATCTGTTTCCTTCCTCTATGCAGCTGAATTTAACTGACCAAAGTGGATTCAGTCTCCAGTGTGTAATCAACGGGCAGGCGTAGGTGACAGAAATAATAAAGTTGCTGCCAACGAGGTTAGCTCTGCTTCATGCTATTTACTACTTTTTCATGCCATGATTGTACTACTTGGGTATTTTGCTATCTTTGGAAGAAAATGCTCCTCTTTCAAGTGAGAAAGCCACATTTTTATTTAGCCAAATGTAAAGACAATCTAAGATGGTATAAACCGCCAAGAAAATACTGGAAATAGTCATGATCAGTAATCAACCTTTGTAATTATGGTAGAAGCTGCGCTAAGTCATTTATGTAAACTCCCGCACTAAATCTTCAAAACAGCTATGTTTGTTTTCCAAACGAGTAGACCTTGTCTTAGAGTGATTAGGCCATCTTCCCTGGGTGATGAAAGTGGGGGTGGCAGAACCCAGTTTATAGAGCAGATGCTCAAGCAATGCCGTGCTCTACAGTCTCTGGTGAACGGGGAATGTGGTCACGAATTCTCCCGTCTCAGAATACACACTCTTGTGATGTGACTGCACCACGTGTCTCTCATGTGTCGAGTCCATTCCCCGCGTATTCTTAAATCTGGCCTGGGTTTGGATCAATAGGATGTGACATGTAACAGTTGCTGGATTTGGGTCCACGGTCCTCAAAAGGACTTGAACGTCACTCTCACCCTTTGGGAAGATGGCCCTCACCTAGGAGGTATCCTCAGCATTCTGGATGATGAAAGACTACTGAGGGAAACTGCCCGCCAATTGCCAGAACCCTGCCAAGCCTGTGAGTGAAGCCATTTTTAAACCAAGCCATCTCAGTTGGCTGCCGGGTGACTGTTGACTCATGAGTGGTCACACATGATAGCAACACAGCATTGTACAGAGGAGCCCAGCTCAATTTGCTGATAGAACCAAGAGCAAAAAGAAGGATTCTTTTTTTTTAAGATGCTAAATTTTGGAATGGTTTATTATCCAGCAATAAATAACTAATACACGTTCCATATGCTGATGTAGTTAAAGATGGATATTGTTTTATATAGGTAGAGTGGATCCCCGCGGGATTCTAGGCAAAACTCCTAAAAAAAATGTTGCTTAATATCTGCATATAATTACCAAGCCACCAATGTTGTCCAGAAAGACCTAGACATTTTTCAAATAAAACATTTAATCACTATATTTTAGAGGAAATTAAATGAATACGATTAATCTTAAACAGTCGGTAAGCTATTTGAATGTAATATTAGAATTACCTATTAGATGTATCAGTGCATGTGTTAAAATATAAAAAGTTTTTTTCTTGCATATAAGCCGAATGCATTCTTTTTGTTTTTTTCTATGCTCAGAGCGTATGGAAGCTCCTGGGTCAGGGATCAGACCCACACCGCAGCAGTGGCTCAAGCTGCTGCAGCGACAGCATGGATCCTTAGCCTGCTGCATCACGAGAGAACTCCAAATAAATACATTCTTAAAATATATTTCATGAAGTTTATTTCACGTATTAAAAGTAGGAGGCAGTCATTGCACTGCAAGGTCTTGTGCTTAGAGACTATTTAAACTATCACATATAATATTTATTTGTCACAGACACTGTCCAATATACTAAAACAAATACATGAGTTCTTTTCATATCTGATTTTGGAAATCACCCATGAACTAAATAAGTATCCCTATGTGCTCAGTCCATGAAAAGATTATACCTTAAATTATATGGTATATTTAACATGACCGTTTCTTAGGACATACGTATTGAGAGTTCCTGTGCTGATGGTTACCACAAAACTAAAGGAGAAATTTACAGAAAATGTATACAAATTTATAAAGTAGCTTGATTATACTGATACAGAACTATCTTTATAAAAATATATTATTTTTAAAGTAAACAAAAGGTTATTCAAAAAGAGAAATAGTAAAAAAAAAAAAAATTGTAAGAATGATGGTATATAGTGGGATAAAAGATACTAAGACAATAGTAAAAGAGTAAAAGATGGACCAAACGTGGAAGCGATTTATTCACCTAGAGAATAGCTGAAAAATTTAATTAAGACAGGAAGTTGATACGTGATCAAAAGGAATTGTTAAAAATGCTAATTATAGTAGCAACAGCAGTATTTTGCGCACTTAATATTGTGCTTGAATCAATGATGAGAGACCTGTAGATTTCACCATCTTTTATTTCTACAACAACCCTGATAACAAGATATGATGCCATATGGAAAATAAAAAAGATATAACAGTTAATGCATTGAGTATTTCAGCAGAATATATTTTTTGTGCATGCATTTATTTTTCAGTTCCAAATATCAAAAAATATTATAAACATCTTTTCAAAGATCTAGCTACGCAAATTTGTTTACAAACATTTTTCATATTAAGTTTGTTTATAGTACCCTCTCTGCCCATATCATTTAATTTCAACCAATTTATTTTTTTATTTTTTTTTTTTTTTGTCTTTTGTCTATTGTCTTGTTGTTGTTGTTGTTGTTGTTGTTATTGTTGCTATTTCTTGGGCCGCTCCCGCGGCATATGGAGGTTCCCAGGCTAGGGGTTGAATCGGAGCTGTAGCCACCGGCCTACGCCAGGGCCACAGCAACGCGGGATCCGAGCCGTGTCTGCAACCTACACCACAGCTCACGGCAACGCCGGATCGTTAACCCACTGAGCAAGGGCAGGGATCGAACCCGCAACCTCATGGTTCCTAGTCGGATTCGTTAACCACTGCACCACGACGGGAACTCCTCAACCAATTTATTGATATGAGATATGCTTTAAATGCTGGGCAATGAGCTGATAATACAGATACAGATATTCAGGGGACTTAGAGTTTATTTTCAATCAAAAGGACTTACTTTTATGATGAAATTACATACAGTTCTTAGTTGTATATACACATAATTTATTTTATAAATATTTAATGAGTACCTATTCTATGCTAGTCACTCTTCTAGGAAATACTGCTTTTAAATACACACACACAAATAAACATAACACGTATTGCTCAACATCTCTTCTCACTAGGGAATTGAAAATTTAAGCCGATGAGTTAGTATTACACACTATTAGAAAGGCTACACTGCTAGACTGAAAAAACAAACCCACAGAAGAAACATCACACCAGTCGCAGCCGGGTGAGGATACCAAGCAACAGATGTGAAACGTGGTAACCAGAATGGTTTCTCAGTTTTGCAGTTTCTTAAGTAGGTAACCATGGTCTCATGCCAACAGCAGTGCCCCTCGGTGTTTACTCAAATGGTTGAAAACTTATGTGCACAGAGGACTAGTCACACAAATGTTCAAAGCAGTTTCATTCATAAAAGCCGAAACCTGGAAGCAACCGAGGTGCCCTTTCGTGGGTAAGTGGGTCACATCCTCACAATGGAATTCTCAGGGGTAAAAAGAAAGAACTATCGAGTTGTGGGAAGATGTTAATGAATCTTCAGATGCAATACTTGCTTGATACTTTTGTGGTCATTCGAGGACATGCTGTGCTCAAATCACCGGCTGAAGTCAAACGAAGAGCCTATTCAGCCCTCTTGCTTCAGCTCCCATACATGTGAAGTCTCTTTTTGTGGTTTATTTTGTGTCCCGTTTTTCACATCTTGTGCTTGAGTTAGTGATTTCACTGTCTAAAGTGGCCCTCGATAGTAGTGCTGGTATTGGATAGAGTTTCTCAAAACAAACAGGCTGTGCTGTCTTACAGAGAAAATGCATACCTCTAAAATCCAGGTATCTTTAAACAGAAGCACACACAATATAAGTTTATGTATCAGTCAGTAGATGAAAACGTTGCCCTGAACTTCTCTAGAAGCAAATGGTTCAGATTTGTAGCAATTCTGTACAATACAATTAACATGAATAATGAAAATTGACTGGATAAGTTTTAATGTAATATAATATCAAACATAGACACAGCCTAAAATTTTTCACAGAATAGTCTCACAAAAGCCGTTGACTTTTGCCTATATATACAATATACGATACGTATCATGACTTTTGAAGAGAAAATTTAAAAGATAGTACTTGAGATTGTAATATCCAAAAAAAACAAGTGTTCAAGTCTGTAAATCTTAAAATGTTCTAAAATATCTTTTAGCTAGATATAATATTTTTTGTTAAACTTAGGATGTCACAAATTTATTTTTAATTTATTTTATTGTTTTATTTTTTTTGTCTTTTTGCCATTTCTTGGGCCGCTCCCACGGCATATGGAGGTTCCCAGGCTAGGGGTCGAATTGGAGCTGTAGCCACTGGCCTACGCCAGAGCCACAGCAACACGGGATCCGAGCCGCATCTGCAACCTACCCCACAGCTCATGGCAATGCCGGATCCTTAACCCACTGAGCGAGGCCAGGGATCAAACCCGCCACCTCATGGTTCCCAGTCAGATTCGTTAACCACTGCGCCACAATGGGAACTCCACAAATTTATTTTTATTCAAAAATTTTTAAACTCTGTTTACAGTAAGACTCTAGATAAAGAGATTACACTTAAAATTATTCCTTGATATAAACATGAGCTACTCACTTCTTATTACCTAAAGTTTGACTTTGTTGTTTGTAATGTTTATGTACAGACTTTTATGTCAGTATCAATTTAGCATATTTTAAGCATGCAGTATCCAAGTACTACAAAGCATTCAAAGAATTAGCGCTTTTTAGAAAAGACCACAAAAAAGTAGAATTTATGTAGCTGAAATTTTCTATGTGTGATATTAAGATGAAAAGTCATTTAAGTCATTTAAAATTACAAAGATTAGTAAAAAGATAGCTTTGTATTAACTACATTAACCAATAGAAAGCTCTTTCAAAGTCATTGTTGAGGAGTTTTTTTTTTATTGTTGTTGTTTTTGTTAATTGGCAAACTTTCCTATGACAAATCACCAAATACTTGAAGAAGTCGTAATGAGGAGAAAAAATAAAACCAAACACGGAAGCGGGTGGTTCAAGGAAAGTTTGAGATCTTAAAACACTTTAAGACTGTGAAACTTTAAGAACTTTAGTAAGAAAGACGTGATCGCCCATTAGAAGAACATGTTTCCATATTATCTCTTTTTTCCTAAGCATATTTTGCTGGTACTGGTTTTGTTTTTGTGTTTCCTGGAATCACCATGATCCCCTAAGCCTTTCCTCAGAGACAGGGTAGAAAGGGCCTCAATTCTTTATCTTTTCATCATGGCAGGTCTTCAGGACTTGTCTGTCCTTGTACTCAAAGTCGAATAATTTTTATCTCTTTTTTTCCCTGATCACACTCCAAATTAATATTTCAGACCAAAACCTTTGGCTTTTTCCCCCTTTGCCTGCAAGTTTAATAAGTTATCCAAATTGAACAGGTTTTGTAGTAAGGAAACTCAAAATAGAGCCTTTTGGAATACTTGTTTAATAATCATAAAAGTCCACAAATTGTGTTAATTTGTGTGTATAATACGGAGCATGTGTGTGCATCATTTTTAAAAATTAAGGTATTTCGTCAATCGCTGAGTCATGGATATATTCATTTACAAACGGTCCTTGCCAGGGATTTTACTGGACACATGTTTCTAACCTACAGATAAGTAGAGTTTTAAATTGTTCAAATTCTATGATTTTACAAATCAATCAACAAATGTGTATTACTTTATTGTTATAATAGATAAGCTTGCATAGAATGTAGTTAAACACAAGAATGCTTAATTTCATTGTAACATGGCTAGTATTTCAACATTTAACATGTTCGCTCTAATCTGATATCACTTGGTTATAACCACTTTTGCATCCTGAACAAATTAGCATTGCTTCTTACATTTCTGAGAGTACATATTTAAAGAGACCTTTGGGAGGTCCATTTATTTATGTTTCGTGTAATGCACAGTGACTCTAAGGCAGCCGCCCAGGATCTCTGCCTCCCAGAGTTCACACCCTTAGAGGGGCAGGATCTGTGACTTGCTTCCAACCAAGAGAATATAGCAAAAGGGTTACGTCCCATCGGCTCAGACTCCATCTTGCCGGCTACCTTGCTCTTGAGGCTCTCCGTGCTGATGGATAAAGTAAGTTTTTGTGGCGAGGAAGTGCAGGCCACCTCCAGTTGCTGAGACAGGCCTCTGGAGTCCAGGCTGCAGGACGCTGGGCTCCCCCCCACCCAACTGCGTGGCGTGAATTTGGCCAGCTGCCTGTGTGATCAGACAAGGGGCTTCTTTCCTAGTAGGGCAACCACATGAGAACACAGCCTGACCATCACCTTGACTGCAACCTCATGAGCCGCCAAGCAGAGGAGAAAGGTAAGCACCTTAGACCTCTTACCCGAAACTGTAAGATGATAAGAAGGTGATATTTTAAACTGCTAAGTCTGTGGTAGTAGGTTAGTAAGAGAAAACTAATATGGTTAAAAAAATACACACGTGGGGAGTTCCCGTTGTGGCTCAGTGGCTAATAAACCCAACTGGGATCCATGAGGACACGGGTTCGATCCCAGGCCTTGCTCAGTGGGTTAAGGATCTGGCGTTGCTGTGAGCTGTGGTGTGAGCTGTGCTCTAAGCTGGCAAATGTGGCTCTGACTCAGCCCCTAGCCCGGGAACTACCATATACCGAAGGTGCGGCCCTTAAAAAAAAAAAAAAAAAAAAAAAAATACACACGTGAGCTTGAAATGAAATTGAGGAAAATTGTTGGCAAGGCTTTAGTAGCCAGGCGTCATGAAGATCCAAAATAAAATAATTAAATTGAATTCATTGAAATGGTATAATGAGTGCATTAGGTTGAAATTTTCTGCCTTTTTGGTCTTTATAATTACTTAAGGTAAAAGAAAGTACTCTGACATTTTTTAAAACCCTCAACAATGTTAAATTTAAAAGACAAGATCAAGAACATAAATCTACACAAACTCAATGACTATTTTCCTCTTAAAAACAAAAACAAACGGGAAAAAAGAAAAGAAGAGACCTGGATATGTCCTAAAAGTTTACAACAAAGAAACAAAGAGCTACAGGCTTGCATACAAACAAGGATCATTATTATACTTTCAGCATTTTCTTTTTTTTTTTGTCTTTGTCTTTTTGCCTTTTCTAGGGCTGCTCCCGCAGCATATGGAGGTTCCCAGGCTAGGGGTCGAATCTGAGCTGTAGCCGCCGGCCTACACCAGAGCCACAGCAACGTGGGATCCGAGCCGCCTGTGCAACTTACACCACAGCTCACGGCAACGCCGGATCCTTAACCCACTGAGCAAGACCAGGGATCGAACCCGCACCCTCATGGTTCCTAGTCGGATTCGTTAGCCACTGAGCCACGACGGGAACTCCTACTTTCAGCATATTTTTAAAGAAGCAGTTCCCAGTAGATAAAAATCAGAATTTTGCCATGAACTTTTAGTCATGTTATAAATAAATTATTTCAAAATATCTTTATGACTGGATATATACACGATACATGTTTTTTAATGAAAACATAACATTCAGGTATCTGCTTGACTGCATTTAATGAATCAATGTTGAAGTTGTCATTTTGAAGACAGTTTCAAGCAAGTTAGTAAATTCATTCTTTTGAAAATATAAAAAAAAAGTTTGCAGTTGTCTCATCAGCAACAGACAAGGCGATCAGCATGAATGACAAGGAAAAACAATGTCTCTGTAGAAACAAACTGCTGATTGAATTGAATAGTAATCAAATTCAGTAGGAGATAAAAACAGGAGCTTAACCATGGGACATTATTCCAACTCGGGTCTGCACTAGCGCTCTTCTACTAGGAAGTAGGATAACATGATCCGTGATGGTTACGAGCAAGGGCTCTAAGCATGAAGGCTGAGTTTGGATTTGGGTTTCCTAGTTCTTGGTTTTCTGAGCAGCATGATGGGTAACATCTAGAGGGTGCACCGCTGAAAGTATTAAATGAGACTTTTGTGCATAAAATACTTGGTACAATTCCTGGCACAGAGATCAATAAGTCAGTGTTGTTATTGTTGTAACTGTTACTATTACTTTATTATAATCTTTCATGATGGATGCTCTCTCTAAGACTCTGAGTTATTACAAATGACAATTCATATGACCAAGTAAATGGCTCATTATTTCGGCACTTTAAAACAAAAACAAAAATAGTTTTTCACTGCCATTCTCGTATGAAATTTATGTCTCATGTTTCAGAATATTAAAAAATGTATGGTTTCTTTCTTAGATTGAAGAAATACAGTGAGACTATCTAAGGGGCAACTAAGGAAGTTTTTATATTCTGATTTAGGTAGCCACCTTCCAAATAAATATATTTTATGACTACCAACCCCCCTGATTTTTTATATTGCATAACATATAGCTTTCTCATATAACTGATTGTATTGCAGTTCTATGTTCAGTTATTTATACGGCTTGGTGTAAAATTATTTTAGCAAAATATAGAAATTCAGGGAAATCATGTAGAGCTATAAATCACGGGCTCATAGATTAAAAAGGCAAAGAACTTAAGAGATTTAACTGATGAATGAAAATCAGAGGGTAAGCTGGCATTTCTTCAAAATAACCCCATCCTGCAGCATCTTCATCTTCCACAGCACACTCAGCCAGAGTTCCATATAAAGGCATTTCAATTTAATTTAAATTGGCTGAAACAATCAGATAGCTTTTTCTCTCCTAAATGACTTGCTTTTGCAATGGATGTAAAAGCTATTAGCTTTTTTTCTTTTAAAGCAGGTATGAGGTATGAAGATTTGTCTCTTGAGATACACACTGATTATTAATAAAGAGGTTGTGAAAATTGAACATGACGTTCAGCCAACACAGAAACATAGACTCTGCTAAGTGACAAGTGACATTAAGAGCCCTTGAGAGACAAATCTCTGTCAGAGGATGGAGATCCATGTTGGTGAAAAGGGAATAAAATATTGCCAGTAGAATTCCATATATTACTTGAAGATTATGGTAAACTAAAGCGAACTTGTTGTTCAAGAGATTGTTGTGACATCAGCTTTTGTTAAACTCTTGTCTGACTTGTCAGTCATCTAAGAAACTCTCTAACAGTTTTTCCATTTTCTTCAGAACCTTCAGAAGCTTCTTGTTTAGTTTTTAGCTCTAGCCTGTCTCATAATGATGGCACAAATATCTCCATGTGGATTAGCAGTCTATTTCCTTTCATTGGTGGTGCCTCAGAATTCTTAAAACTCCGCAGTGACTTGATTACATATTCAGGTTTCACACCTTGGATTATTCAGAATGGCTGCACCTCTTAAACAGGAGGTAATCCATTGGCTGAAACAATCAAGATAGCTTGTTCTCTCCTAAATGACTTGCTTTTGCAATGGATATTAAAGCTATTAGCTTTTTTTTATTTTAAGCAGGTATGAGGTATGAAGATTTGTCTCTTGAGATACACACTGATTATTAATAAGGAGGTTGTGAAAATTGAACATGATTCCCACCAGTAGTATACATGAGTTCCAATTTTACTCATTCCAACACTGTTCCTGACTTTCTAGATTCTAGCTATCCCCGTAGATTTGAGGTAGTATCTCACTGTGGTTCTGATTCGCATTTCTTTGGTGGCTAATAGTGTCGAGCATCTTTTCATGACACATTGCCCACTTGTAAATCTCCTTTGGACAAATGTCTATTAAGACCCTTTGCCTACTTTTTAATTGGGTCCCGTGTTATAAGTGCTATTTATGTATCCTAGATAATAGATTTTCATAAGTTACATGATTAGCTAATGTTTTCTCTGATTGTGTGGATGGTTTTTCCCTTTCTTGATGGTGATTTTTAAAGCACAAACCTTTTAAATTTTGGATGAAATCCAATGTAAATATGTTTTCCACAGACAGATAAATTTATCTTAATATAGAACCATATAAACATTAAGATTTAAAACAATATTTAAATAAAATACAAAAAAAGCCAACTGATTCCAGGAAATCAATATGGGATGAAATTAGCTAGGCATTTGAAATTCACATAAGGAACAGTTAAAATAACAGCGATTTGAAATGGAAAACCAATATCCTTCCTGCCTTTGATAGGTTAGGTGTGCTCCACCTGTGCTCCAGGTATCTCCTAGTGGGGGGGAACCCTACTATAAGAGGTGCAGCCTACAGCTCCAAACTGGACATTCCCTCACAGAAAGCTATCATTTGTAAAAGGTGACCACAAACGCTCAACAGCATTGTGAGCCAGACAGATGCTTAAATTTTGAGAAGGATAGGCTTTGCAAGTGCTGACAGTTCTTTTCAAATAAAACATGGAGGCAACCCAAGAGATTGATGAGAAATGTTCAGAGATATTGGCAATGCTGAAGGTTGTAATGTCTGAGGAAATTACACCAAAGCTTCTTCAAATACTCAGTTGACAACCCGAGATTTTTTCCAGCTAATTCTGTAGCATTTCCATCACAAACCCCCAGTGCATTCCCCTACCCCCATCCTGTCTCATTTGGAAAACATAAGTTTTTCAAAGTCTCTGAGTCAGTATCTATTCTGCAACATTTACTATGCCCTTTTTTATTTTTTATTTATTTATTTATTTATTTATTATTATTTTCCCACTGTACAGCAAGGGGGTCAGGTCATCCTTACATGTATACATTGCAGTTACAGTTTTTTCCCCCACCCTTTCTTCTGTTGCAACATGAGTATCTAGACATAGTTCTCAATGCTATTCAGCAGGATCTCCTTATAAATCTATTCTAGGTTGTGTCTGATAAGCCCAAGCTCCCGATCCCTCCCACTCCCTCCCCCTCCCATCAGGCAACCACAAGTCTCTTCTCCAAGTCCATGATTTTCTTTTCTGAGGAGATGTTCATTTGTGCTGGATATTAGATTCCAGTTATAAGTGATATCATATGGTATTTGTATTTGTCTTTCTGGCTCATTTCACTCAGTATGAGATTCTCTAGTTCCATCCATGTTGCTGCAAATGGGATTATGTCATCCTTTTTTATGGCTGAGTAGTATTCCATTGTGTATATATACCACTTCTTCCGAATCCAATCATCTGTCGATGGACATTTGGGTTGTTTCCATGTCCTGGCTATTGTGAATAGTGCTGCAATGAACATGCGGGTGCATGTGCCTCTTTTAAGGAGAGTTTTGTCCGGATAGATGCCCAAGAGTGGGATTGCAGGGTCATATGGAAGTTCTATGTATAGATTTCTAAGGTATCTCCAAACTGTTCTCCATTGTGGCTGTACCAGTTTACATTCCCACCAGCAGTGCAGGAGGGTTCCCTTTTCTCCACAGCCCCTCCAGCACTTGTTATTTGTGGATTTATTAATGATGGCCATTCTGACTGGTGTGAGGTGGTATCTCATGTTAGTTTTGATTTGCATTTCTCTTATAATCAGCGATGTTGAGCATTTTTTCATGTGTTTGCTGGCCATCTGTATATCTTCTTTGGAGAAATGTCTATTCAGGTCTTTTGCCCGTTTTCCCTTTGATTGATTGGCTTTTTTGCTGTTGGGTTGTATAAGTTGCTTATATAGTTTAGAGATTAAGCCCTTGTCAGTTGCATCATTTTAAACTGTTTTCTCCCATTCTGTAAGTTGTCTTTTTGTTTTCTTTTTGGTTTCCTTTGCTGTGCAAAAGCTTTTCAGTTTGATGAGGTCCCATGGGTTTATTTTTGCTCTAATTTCTATTGCTTTGGGAGACTGACCTGAGAAAATATTCATGATGTTGATGTCAGAGAGTGTTTTGCCTGTGTTTTCTTCTAGGAGTTTGATGGTGTCCTGTCGTATATTTAAGTCTTTCAGCCATTTTGAGTTTATTTTTGTGCATGGTGTGAGGGTGTGTTCTAGTTTCATTGCTTTGCATACAGCTGTCCAGGTTTCCCAGCAATGCTTGCTGAATAGACTTTCCTTTTCCCATTTGATGTTCCTGCCTCCCTTGTCAAAGATTAATTGACCATAGGTGTCAGGGTTTATTTCCGGATTCTCTATTCTGTTCCATTGGTCTGTCTGTCTGTTTTGATACCAGTACCACACTGTTTTGATGACTGTGGCTTTGTAGTATTTCTTGAAGTCTGGGAGAGTTATGCCTCCTGCTTGGTTTTTGTTTCTCAGGATTGCTTTGGCGATTCTGGGTCTTTTGTTGTTCCATATAAATGTTTGGATTGTTTGTTCTAGTTCTGTGAAAAATGTCATGGGTAATTTGATAGGGATTGCATTGAATCTGTAGATTGCTTTGGGTAGGATGGCCATTTTCACAATATTGATTTTTCCAATCCAGGAACATGGAATATCTTTCCATTTCTTTACATCTTCTTTGACTTCTTTGATTAAAGTTTTATAGTTCTCGGCATATAGGTCCTTTACCTCTTTGGTCAGGTGTATTCCGAGGTATTTGATTTTGTAAGGTACAATTTTAAAAGGTATCATTTTTTGGTATTCCTTTTCTAATGTTTCATTGCTGGTATACAGAAATGCAACTGACTTCTGAATGTTAATCTTATATCCTGCCACTTTGCTGAATTTATTAATCAGTTCAAGGAGTTTTGGGGTTGAGTCCTTAGGGTTTTCTATGTATAGTATCATATCATCTGCATACAGTGACAGTTTGATCTCTTCTCTTCCTATATGGATGCCTTTGATTTCTTTTGTTTGTCTAATTGCTGTGGCTAAGACTTCCAAAACTATGTTGAAGAGCAGTGGTGAGAGTGGGCATCCCTGTCTTGTTCCAGATTTGAGTGAGAAGGCTTTCAGTTTTTCCCCATTGAGGATTATATTTGCTGTGGGTTTATCATAAATGGCTTTGATTATATTCAGGAATGTTCCTCTATACCCACTTTGTATGCCCTTTTTTTAGATTCCACATGTGATGGCATATGATGTTGGTGTCTCATTGTCTGACTGACTTCACTTAGCATGATAACTTCTAGGCCCATCCATGTTCCTGCAAACGCCGTTATTTCATTCCTTTTAATGGCTGAGTAATATTCCATTGTGTATATTATGTGTATTCCACATCCTTTTGATTCATTTCTCTGTTGATGGACATTTAGGTTGTTTCCATGTCTTGGCTATTGTAAATAGTGCTGCAGTGAACAGTGGAGTACATGTATCTTTTTGAGTCATGGTTTTCTCTGGATAGATGCCCAGGAGTAGGATTGCTGGATCAAATGGTAATTCTATTTTTGGTTTCTGAGGAATCTCCATACTGTTGCACCAATTTACATTCACACCAACAGTGTAATAGGGTTCCCTTTTCTCTATACTCTCTCTAGCATTTATTGTTTGTAGACTTTTTGATGATGGCCATTCTGGCTGGTGTAAGGTGGTACCTCATTGTGCTTTTGATGTTGAACATCTTTTCATGTGTTTTTTTGACCATCTGAATGTCTTCTTTGGAGAACTGTCTGTTTAGATCTTCTTCCCATTTTTTGATGGGGTTGTTTGTTTTTTTGGTATTGAGCTGCAGAAGGTATTTATAAATTTTGGAGATTAATCCCTTGTCAGTCGCTTCATTTGCATATATTTTCTCCCATTCTGTGGGTTGTCTTTTCATTTCGTTTAGGCTTTCCTTTGCTGTGCTGAAACCACGGCTCTTATTTTTCTTGCAGAAACTGTTGCCATTTTTTAAATGTTAGGAAATCAAAACGAAGATGAAATGCAGTGACAAAGAAGGTCAAAGCTAGGAAGTACAAGTTGGGATCTGCAAGAATTCCTTTCACCTCGTCAGCCACTTTCTCTGAAAACCTGATTTGACTGTGGGGAGTACATGGCACCCTGAATGGGAATATCGAAGTGGAGGCTTCCCAGTGAGAACTCAACCTAGGATGCTATAAGAGGAAGCGTAATAGGAGGATGATTTATGATTATCAGTTTTTCACTCCATTGCTCAGCTGATGTATAAACTGAATGGAAACTATCATACTTTTTTTCCCCTAACTAGAGCATCTTACATATGCATATCCATGCATATGAGCAAGAAGAGAGGACCCATCAAAGATAAAGTCATCTGCCACCACATTCAAGGTCATTCACATCCTCCAGTGAAGGCCAAGGTCATTCAAGGTGTTTGTTTTAGTTCCCATTCACAGAGCAGCAGATTCCTCAAAGAGAAAATAGATTTCCTTGGGTTTCAGGGCCAAGTAGGAGGTAAGAGGATTTAAAGGGTATACGTATTTCCCATCATGCCAAGGCAAACAGGGGCTGAACTTGTTCCACAGAACCCACCCAAGCTACAGCAGCGACAATACCAGATCCTTAAACTGCTGAGCCACCAGGAAACTCCTTCTTTGGACTTTTTACCAGTTTTTTTTTTTTTTTCTTACTATTCTATCTTTTCTGTTTAGTAGTGGCCTTAATTATTGAGGATTATTTTTCAAATATGTATCTGTTTCTCTTAAGCAACTGTTAACTATATATATTTCATTGACTGAGTAAACACTTCCTTCTACATCAGCTAACATGCTTTCTGACACAGGCTAGATAGTCGATAAATATTTTTGAAATGTTTAAAATTTAAGTCTTACTTCTTCAAAGTTCTGAAGGATTTTGTGTAGCACTGGAATTATTTCTTCCTGAAGGTGTTTGGTAGAATTCACCAGTGAAATTATCTGGGCCTAGAGTTTCTTTGTGCAATGATGTCTCTGATAGATTTGGGCCTATTGTTTATTACTTATACTTATTCTCAAATAAGGTTTAATACCCAGTGTCTATCAATGAATTTTCTAATTTATCTGAGTTATTGACTTTATTGGAATGAAGTTGTTCGTAATAGTCCCTTAACATTTTAATATGTGTAAACCGTGTGTTGATGATACCTCAGTCTTTTGTTTATTGGTCATTTGTGTCTTCTCTCTTTTTTCTTTTTATGGCATCTTCTCTCTTCTTTTTTCTTTTTATGGCAGTACCTGCCGCATATGGAAGTTCCCAGGCTAGGGGTCAAATCAGAACTGCAGCAGCAGCCTACACCACGGCTCTGGCAGCACCAGGTCTGAGCCACATCTGTGACCTGTGAAACAGCTTGCAGCAACGCTGGATCCTTAACCTACTGATTGAGGCCAGGGATCTAACCCACATCCTCACAGAGACGTTGGGTCCTTAACCAGCTGAGTCACAACGGGAACTTAGTCCCTCTTCTTTTCTGGTTCAGTGTTCCTGGAACTGTAATGAGTTTATTGATTATTTCAAAGAACTAGCTTTTGGTTTTACTTATGAATCTATTATTTTAATTTTTTTCTACATAATTCATCCTGCTCTGATCTTTATTACTTCCTTCCTTCTGCTTCCACTTGCTGTTCTTTCCTAGTTTTGGAATTGGAAAGTAAGGTCAGTGATATGAGAGCTCTCTTATTTTTAATATAGTTATTTAGTTATTATAAATTGTTCTCTGAGGGTGCTTTAGTCTCACCAAATAAATTTAGATAAATGTTTCTTCCTTGTGTTGGAAAGGAATTATTAGAAACAAAAGTTGCATAAGTTTCTCATGATATGATATTTTCCTCTGACAATGTTTACGTATGCTGCCTTAAGTCCAAAGAAATTCTATCACACATACTTATCGAATGGCTCTCTTTAGTAAATAATCAAATTCTTTTTTTATGTATACATTTTACTGTTATATATATATATATATATTCTTGACATTTTATAAGATTTTTATCTATTTAAAAATGGAAACTGCATCTGTATGTTTTTATTAATGTGTCCATAAAACATCTAAATTCATGGCTGTGAGGGAAAAATAGATTGAGCTGAATTGATTTCAATTAATTTCACTTGAAACATGATCTGAATTTGCAGCAAAAGTCAGGCAGGAAAAAAATGAAAACCACTTTTTTTTTTCTATAAAAGATTGCCTTGGATTATATTAAAAAATATTGTGCTGTGTTCCACCAAGTGAACATCCCAGATGATGGTATCAGCTCAAAGCACAAGTCTTCATGGAAGTCAGACACAGTTTGCGTTTTGTTTGTTTCAATGACATAGGATGAAAAAATGAGCTTTAGGAGTTCCTGGCGTGGCTCAGCAGAAACGAATCTGAGTAGCATCCATGAGGATGCAGGTTCTATCCCCTGGTGTTGCCATGAGACTGTGGTGTAGTTCGCAGACATGGCTTGGATCTGATGTGGCTGTGGCTGTGACCTGTGATGTAGGCCAGCGGCTACAACTCCAATTCCACCCCTCGCCTGGGAGCCTCCATATGCTCCAGGTGTGGCCCTAAAAAGACCAAAAAAAAAAAAAAAAAAAAAAAAAGAGCTTTACATTAAGACTTGAACTATGTTAGTCTTGAAGCAAATGCTTAAGTATGCACTGTGCCAACACTGAACACATTTATAAGTGACAAGGGAGCCCATATATCCTTTAATAAATGTATTTTTACATGTGATATGTGAATATAAGGCAGTATTAGTACTTTCTAACTCAATTTCCTCACTATGAAATGGAGATAATATTCGTACCTATTGCCTAGGTATGTATTAAGAATAAAAGTCATGATGTTTTGACGTTTGAATCCAACTATCTAGTACTTGATAAGTTTTTTGGGTGTTTTTGTTTTGTTTATGTTTTTTAGAGCCGTACCTGGAGCATATGGCTAGAGGCTGAATCGAAGCTGCAGCCACTGGCCTACACCACAGGCACAGCCATGTGGGATCTCAGCTCTGTCTATGACCTACACCACAGCTCATGGCAATTCCGGATCCTTAGCCCCCGGAGCAAGGCCACGGGATCGAACCTGCATCCTCATGGATGCTAGTCAGGTTCCTAACCTTCCGAGCCACGACAACTCCCATCTAGTACTTGATAAGTTGATGGTAAGTAAGTTACTATGGTGTCATTACCTAATTGGGTGTTATTAATCACCTTCTCTGAGCTTCAAGAGTTTTCCAAAAATTATTTGTAATAAGAAACTAAATATTCTTGTAAAAATATCTTTTTAATGAAAAAGCTATTTAATGTGGGCATCAGTGCTTGGAAAACCGTAGCCTGTGTCTAAATTCAGTTGACTGTCTATTTTGTAAATAATGTTTTGTTGGAACATGTCATATGGATTGCTTGATGGGCCAGGGCTGCTTTTATACCACAACAGAGTATAGTAGTTCCAGCAGAAACGATGTAGCCCAGAAAATGTAATATATTTACTATACAAAACCTAATATTTTTACTTTATAGAATAAAGAAAACCCCTATTGAAGTTCATTATCAACTTGTCAGTATGCTTCCTTCATCCTAATACATATTTTAATTAGTATAAATATGAGTCAGTAATGAACTATACATTATATATATATATAAAGAGAGAGAAAGAGAACATTTATAATGTCCATTGAGCATATACAGTGTCCCTACATTGGTGAAAGTATGTCCAATTAAGTTAGATATGTTTCAAGGGCTTATTAATATTTCCTAGTATTATATATCTATAAATTGTGAGTGCAAGGATTCAATTCAGGTTTTGTCTAATTCTAAAAACAACATTTTAATATTCTCTTTACTACAGCACACTTACATTAGAGAAGAAATTGTTTTCAAAAATGTTAATAGAGAATTTAAATTTTCCAGTTAAATTAGATTGAAATAAATAACCATCACAGTGTGTCAAAGGATGTCAAATTAAATAGAATAATATTTATAAAAAGAGGATATATTTTCTTTTCCAATAACAGGACTGAACCAAGTAAAATAATTTGTTTTTCTCAAGGGAACACAGTGTTACAAATTTTAATCATCTTGAGATAAAAGGTAAGAAATTGCTTAGAAAATCTGTAAACTTATGAAAACATAGCGTTTACAGTTCTTAATTTAAATCATTTAATATATTTTATCAGTTAATTTTGCTTTGGTCCTACCTTGTAATCATTTTGTTGTTTTGAATTTCCCACTATTAAACAATTTTCCAGTATTTCAAAAAAGTAAAACAAATATGTAGATAGTTTTTACAGCTAGCATTAGCAGTATGCAGTTATTGCCTAGAATTCACAATTGTGATTCAAGATGTATCAGTTTTGTAATGGTTTATAAGTTTTTAAAACCCAGAGCATATATTTAGAAACTATGGAAAAAAATGAAAGTGCATTTCTTGGTTTTAGCTATTGCCGTCAATTATGGGGAAAAAATCCATTAAGTAGATGCATTCCTAGCACAACTACAAATCATTTGGAAAATGATGAAGTGAATTAAAATTTACAATGTTGAAAACATTTGAGAATTGCTAACCTAATACAGATTCAACAAAGATGTAAAATGAAAGTGCTTTTCTGTTTTGTTTTTTCCGAATTGGGAATATCATTTTTTACCTGTTCTGCTGTGAAATAAAATGCTATTGATATTTTAGAAGCAAGGCATTGCTAGTTTCCGAGTGCATTGCATTTCTTCTTAGCAATACATTATTAAAATGCAGATGTGGTATTACTACTTAGTACTCAAACCGAAAGGTATAAATAAATAATTGTATTTAGCTGATTTAAAAAGAAGTATCAAGGAATTTAATGATCATAACTAAAAAAGGTAGCATTACTTGTACGGTTACTTGTGCCATTGCATTTAATGTTAACCATTCTTACAACCACCCAGTATTCCAAATATTCTCCATTACTTTTCACCCCCTACAGTAAAAAGATATAGAAGATAAACGAGAAACAAGTTTAAACTCATGATCTTGATGGCATTTGGATCAATAACCAGCACTCTTAAGATCGAAAAATCAACTTTGTAAAATAGTCTTTCTAACAAGATTACGTGTTGCTCCTGAAAACATACAGTTTCTGATACATTAGGGATACAATTAATAATAGCTGAAGGTTTAGTGTTTTGGAAAATCCCTACAGAATGACCACAAAATTCTATAACTTATGTGTTTCAAAAGAGGCAGATGAATTTGAGGAAGGTTATCTATGGATTGTGATTTATTCTAGGAGCTTTGGGTAATATTGTAGCTATTTTATTTAAGGGAGACACTGTTGGCATTGTTTCTTAGCCACAAACCTAGATTAGGTTGAAGAAGATTATAGGACTCCAGTAATTGAACTTACAAACCTAGGACAAAACTACTATTGTTAATGTATAAATCTTTCTTGATGTTCAGGGGTGTTATTGCTCTCAGAAATAGTTGATGAAATAGCTAATTTGCTCCTGTTAAAAGATTGTTCATTTAGAATGAAATAATTGAGAGTATTTTGTGCACAGTTATCATGTTTAGCATAGTTAAAACCACAACAAGGAAGCTTTACAGAAGAGTCATTAGTTAATAAAGCTAAGATTTCCTTGGGAAACAGCTAATCCTTATCAACTGGTGGGTTGATAAAGAAAACATGGTATACCCACTCAGCAGAATACTATACAAAAATTAAAAAAATTAGTTCTAATATACTTACCAAAAGCTTCATGATTTGTGAAAAATCCTCACACATGTAACTGCCTAGTATATGATTCCATAGGATATATTGAGATTATGTGAAATTGTGGGTGGAAGAAGAGTAATGAGTGGTGATCTGAACACTCTCTCACATATTTTATTGCATATTATCTTTATCAGATGAGCGGACTTCCTGTCATGACAAGCATGAGCAGTGTAAGTATGTGTTCAGATGATCTTATCCATGGAAGATCATGAATCATGGAAGCCCATGAATCAGGAAGATCTATAAGGCATGCTGCAAATGAAACAAGGAATATAAAACCTATATAGAAAATTGGAAAAATTAAAAATCATTTCTCATGGTGAAGTATTTGATTCATTCAATTCATTACTCATGCTGGTTGATTTTTTTTTTCCAAAAATGATGTTGATTTCAGTACTCGCATGATTTATTCAGAGCAGCAAAAGTAAAACAAAGTTCACTACACAGTCACAAACTATTGCGTATTGCCCTAGGAATGTGTCTTCTTTATTTCTCCTTTATTGCAGGTGGAATTTACTATGGTTAAGAGTAAAATTATTAGCTAAATTTTCTCCAGACCACAATTCATAGGCTATAGTCTTTACAGGGGGTTCTAACTCAGAACTTGCCAAAAATACAAAGATAGCTGGGAGTATGAAGCAAACTCTATTTGAGGACTTTTTTCTTTCAAGTGACATCCAATGTGATGAATTTCTTTTTAACATCATTGACCTGGTTCATTATATAGTTGTAACAATTTATAGTTTAGCCATAAAACATGTAATATTTACATACTCTGACAAAAGCTAATTGCTCCATTCCATCAAATAATGTATTAAATATATAATCATGTGGAAAACTTCTACTAGCTATTTTATTGCAGGACTTTTCCATATGAACTGTTTTTCACTTTGTAGCATCTATATACAATGATAATAAGTAGCACAAACAAATAAGAATAAATTAAATAAGAAAAACAAAGTTTAAACAACTCTTCTTAGAAAGTAAGACATTGATTTTTACTTGTAGGTAATATGTAAAGGCATGTAAAAAGAGGTTTGGAGATTTTTCTGCTAGAAGAAATCTGTTTTTAAATTGGATGATTAGGGATAAATCATTTATTTGATTATTTTGGGAAAATTTCCTCAAATATTAAATTTCTAGAACTTATAATGGGAGAAGAGTATAATGCACCATGTTTTTTTAATTTTATTTTTTATTGCTCAATGAATTTATTACATTTATAGTTGTACAATGATCATCCCAACCCAATTTTGTAACATTTCCATCCCAAACCCTTTAAAAGCCCTTACTAAATACATGCAACCAAGAGATGGGTCTGAGAGTTGCAGAGGACATGAGCAAGATTGTAGGAGGTGATGGAACCTGAAGAGGTCTTGGAAGACAATGGCAGCAACGGGTGTGATCTGACTCTGCTTTCTTTGAACTTTCTCTCCATCACATCTGTTCTTTTGGAAGCTAAGGATCAAGGTAACCAGTATTTTCCCCTTGGCCCTGAGACTTTTGAGCACAACTTTATCACTTAAAGTAATTGTTCTCAAGCCAATTTGAAAGCTTTATAAAAATACTAGTTTATTATAGGGGTATAAAGCAGCTGTTAACAACTAAAAAATGTGTTGCCAAAGTCAAAACTATTTCACCTAAATGGACCACGGTTATTGCTATTAAGTAAGGCCACCAAATTAATTAAGTTCTGATGATTATTTGCAGCCAAAAGAAGAAATACATATATACTAGATGCAAAGATATAAAAAAGCAAAAGCATAAATAGTTTTGCATTTTATATGGTGCCCTTCAAGCTGAAGGCTAAAAACAATTTATTTAAGCAATTCTGTCAGTCTCATGTGATGGATGGCTATACTGTTTTCCTTTTATAGTTTCCCCAGCTAAATAAGGAGCATATTCACCCAGGATTTGTTGGGTAGTTTCATCAGTGAGAGCCTGAACACCTGAACGTCGTGGCTATCCTCGCCTGGGGTTGTTCGACTTCTCCAGGTACCAGCAAACCTGATGAGGGAGTACCAAGAAGTAGCCAGTAGTATCCCAAAAGCTAAACTTAACCTTCCCCATTTTCTGACCCCTCTTCTAAGCTGCTGGATCCTGAGTTCAAGGATCTTTGAGTGCCCCAGTGATGTTCAGAGCTAATGGTTCAGTCGGGCTCTGTCTGTTTCCTCCTGGTGGAAATGTTCTTTTCTAACAGAGTGAATGTGTAGGGAAACCTTACTGCATATCCCTTTGTCAATGCCCTGATGCTGAGCTAATAACAACCATTATAAAACCATTATGTATTTCAATTTAATGCACAAAAGATTTTTAAAACATTAAATATAGCCATGTGTAGATGATCTCAATTCAATGTCTTTCTAGTTTTATTGAGAGAAAAATGACATTCAGCACTGTGTCACTTGCAGGTGTAGAGCATGATCTGACACATACATTGTGAAATTTACTCCATTAGAGTATAAAGATATTCTGTCAGGTGAAAAGAACCAACAGGATCATAGACAATTCAATATATAAACTCGCTATCACACCAAGAGAGTTTTTTCCTATGACCTACCCCCCAGCATTTTTATAAATCTACAATGAGGATTCCCTTGGAATTCCCTGGGTCTATACCCAGGCAGAAAGAAGTGATGTCCCATTCCCTTATACATTTAGGACGATAATTGGTATCAGTACTTGTTCACTAGGCACATCTCAACTTCTGGAAAAGGGTGGAAGGCAGCCAAAATGTACCAGCTTGATAATAAATTATATCTCATTTCTTCATATCAAGAGGAGCCGATATGCTGCAACACTGCCTGTAATTAGGTTTCCATCAGCAATTGTGCAATAACATTTCACCTGAAATAAAGAAACTGTCAATGAGTGTCCTTAAAAAAAAGTCAATGACGCATCACAGATACCATCCCTTGCTAGCATCTTCGGACATAGTATCTTGTAGGATGTGAGTGCCACCACCTCTGTCTGCTGTGCTTTTATGAATTTGACTATTTTAGATTCCTCATATGCGGGATATCATGCAGGTTTTGCCGTTCTGTGTCTAATTTATTTCTTTTAGCACAATCTCCCTCCAGATCACCCCTATTGTCACAAACAGTACGATTTCCTCCGTTTTTATGGCTGAATACTATTCCATCTTGTGTATACAGATTCCCGTTCATGCAGTGATTGATAGGTAAGTTGCTTCCATGTCTTGGCTATTGTGAGTAATGTTGCAGTGAGATGGGAACACACAAAACTCTTGGAGGTAACCATTTTCAGTTCTTTTGAAGATATACCCAGGAATTGCTGGATCACGTGGTAGCTCTATTTTTGGAGGGTTTTGTTGTTTGTTGGTTTGTGTGTGTGTGTATCTGTGTGTGTGTTTTTCCCGAGGACCCTCAGTACTCTTTTCCAAGATGGTTGTGTCAATTTAGATTTCTACCATCTGTGTATAAGGGGTCACTCTCTCCATATCCTCATCCATGTTTATTACCATTTTTTAAACCAAAGTCATCCTAGCAGATGTGAAGTGATATCTCATTGCAGTTTTGATTTGCAGTTCCCTGAAAATTACTGCTCTTCTCTCTCTCTCTCTCTCTCTCTCTCTCTCTCTCTCTCTCTCTCTCTCTTTTTAGGGCCATGCCTGGGGCATATGGAAGCTTCTAGGCTAGGGGACGAATAGGAGCTACAACTGTCAGCCTACACCACAACCACAGCAGCGCGGGATCTGAGCTGTGTCTGTGATGTAATAAAAATTAGGTTATTTGTTGTTGTTTGCAATTGAGTTGTAACAGTTCTTTATATAGTTTGTGTATTATTTTACTGCATATATGTTTTGCAGATATTTTCTCACCCTCTGTAAGTTTCATTTTCATTGGGTTGATTGTTCCCTTTGCTATGCAGGTTTTTAATTGGGTATAATCACATTTGTCTATTTTTGCTTTTATTGCCTATGATTTTTGTGTCATGTCCAAGAAATCACTGCCAAGGCCAACATCCACAAGGATTTTCCCAATGTTGTCTTCTAGGAGTTTTAACACTTTCAGATCTAACATTTAAGCCTTTAATCCACTAACGACTATGATATTTTATCGTGTTCCCTTTCCCATTCCTGGCATTAATTGAATTGTGGCCAACTCTGTAAAGACCATTTTAGTTCTTGTATAACATGGTGTAACATTTTGTGCAATTCTTACCCATAGGCATTTTTAGATGAAGCGATATTCAAAAGGGAACATCTTGTGATAAATACGGTAGCTATTAGGGTAGATTGATTTGCGTTGCAAACATAATTGCTGCACGATTTTACTAACTAAAATTGATATGTAGTCCTCATTTTTAAAATCTTAAGAAAACTGAAATACTCCAACATCATCGGGTCATCCACCTATTCCCGTAACTTCAGAGCACCTCTGGTTTTATGAGTGTTTAATTTATGATAGTAATAAAACTGTTTGATAGCAAATCCTAACTTTAGTAGAAAGAAGTGTGAGATCAGTAATCTTAAGTGTAAAGAGTCTAACCTTGAACGACATACGGTATCAGCAGTCTAGACTTCTATTCAGATCAAGGTAACATCCTGTTGGCAACTTTTAGTGACTTGACAGAGAAGCAGCTAATGGGGAAATGAATGTTTAGGTTCATTTTATTAAATAGTGAAGAAAATGTTTGGATACCTGTGCAGAAGGAGTGACCAATATTTGCATAAAGTTTCAATATGATGCTGTCCATTTTGAGCTAGGTTTTTTAGGATGTTCTGTTAAGTAATTGTATATGTGATAAGGCTTACTTGAGAAATGACCATTTTATAGGTATATGTTGATATTTTGTAAACCATAATTAAATTAAATGCATTTCTATCTATTAATAAGCAGAATTCTTGGTAGTGACACAATGGATCAGAAATATAATTTATTCCAAATTTATTGTTATTTTCCTTCTATTGTACCTAGTAAAATATTCTTTCAGGGGTAAAAAGAAGATTCCAGGAATATAAGCCCTTATTTGTTCTATTGTGACTAACATCACAAAGCAAGACTTAAGGAAGACAAAAATAGCACAAAGTAATATTCAGAGAACAATGACTCACTTTTAGTTCTCTTCACAGAGTAAAATATGAAGCAGAGATGCATCCCTCACAATTTTGAAGACTTCATTTTCATGTCTTCCATTTACTCTGAGAGCTAGAAAGGAAAGACATTGGCTAGAAATAGGTGTGTCTGTTCAAATATGAAGAAATGTTAGGGTTCTATTATTATTTAGGGCCGTTTCATTGGGGACAAAAATATCATTAGTGAAAAATATGAGAAGTAAATCAAATTTATACAAGTGAAAATCTGTTCCCTAAGATGTCATTGCTAATTGTTATCATTGGACATATTTGTCCATAAATGTATATGGCATCAGTATGGAAACACAGAAAGCAGAATACAGGATTGATGCAGAGAGGGAGTTGGCTGGATACGTGACAGGAAGTGCAGGAGGTGCAGAAGGGATGACAAGTAGGAAGGACGGGATGGGACTGATTCATCACAGGAGAAGGGCGAAATCCAGAGAGAAGTAATAACCCAGAAAAATAAATGTCTTTTTTTTTTTTTTTGGTCTTTTTTAAGACCACACCCACCAGCATATGGAGGTTCCCAGGCTAGGGGTTGAATTGGAGAAGTAGCCACCAGCCTACACCACAGCCACAGCAGTGCCAGGTCCGAGCCGCATCTGACACCTACACCACAGGTCACGGCAACACTGGATCCTTAACCCACTAAGGCCAGGGATCGAACTTGCATCCTCATGGATATAGTTAGATTTGTTTTTGCTGAGCCATGACAGGAACGCCAGTAAAATAAATTCCAATTAATCATGTCTGCTTCTCCTAAGAGGAAGAAATTGATGGTCTTGGGGTAGTTATCAGACTCTGAATTTAGTGTGTATATAGTATATTTAGTGCATGGTATCTAAGGTGTATAGTATGTAACAGGCATATATGCACACACAGTACACATATATACATTGTATATACATACATAGATTATGTACAACATGAATAATATATTTCATTCAAGTTTATTCTTTTTCTACTAGAAATGTTTGCTTATTTGGTAATGGAAAATGTAGGAGATATGTATTTCTTCTAAAATATGAGAAGAATGCTTAGTGTTATATATTTATGAACTGACACATTTTTCAAGTGATTTTTATATATATAACTATCTGAAGTGCTAGGTGCATTGATTGGGCTTAGATCTTTAGATTAGTAACTCTGTGTGTGTGTGTGTTTGCCTTTTTCTAGAGCCACACCCACGGCATATGGAGGTTCCCAGGCTAGGAGTCCAATTGGAGCCATAGCCACTGGCCTACACCAGAGCCACAGCAACATGGGATCGGAGCTGTGTCTGCAACCTACACCACAGCTCACGGCAACGCTGGATGCTTAACCCACTGAGCAAGGCCAGGGATCGAACCCGCAACCTCATGGTTCCTAGCGGAGTCGTTAACCACTCAGCCACTGACTCCTAGTTGGAGTCGTTAACCCGCAACTTCATGGTTCCTAGTTGGAGTCGTTAACCACTGAGTTCCTAGTCGGAACTCCAAGATTAGTAACTTTTATCATTAGTTCTGAAAGCTTTTGAGATGGGTGCCGTCAACACAGTAATTCTGACACTTGTTTTCAGTAATTATTTTACTCTCAAATGTATTTTTGTAAGAGGTGGTAAGCTGGAAACGGGAGCATCTGTAAATGAAGTAGAGATGCACTCAATTGCCAGATATATTTTTCAAAAGCAATTTATCAGTTTTGTTGATACCATCTGCAGAGTGAAGCACCATCAAAGACTGTAAAAGGGTGATTTTCTCTGAGTGGAAGTTACTGAGTGAAGTGATTGAAGAAATCAGTAAAATAAAAAGAAAATAGGAGAAACGCAGTGGAAACAAGGAGGAAGAAATAAACCACCCAAAAATCAATTACAGAGACGAAAAACGACTGTCGTTTAGGCTTATTCACATGCTAAAGAATTGCATAGTCTATGTCCATTTTTTAAATAAAAGCTGTGAGCGGGTTCCTGTTTCACCAGTTCTTTAGTTCATCTCAGTTGTGTGTGAGAGGATGAATTAATTTTCTCCCTTTACTTTTATCTATGCACTTTCTAAAAGTAAAACGAACTCTTTTGGAGTATGCATTGTTCTTTTCGGGTAGAAGGGAGGCATTTGCCTCCCTGATTGACCTGCTATGTGATGAGCTTGAAATGGGTAATGTGTTCACAATATGAGCTGCATGTCAGTGGTGGGACTCTGCCTCACAGAGCTTTGCTACATGTTACCATTACACATACATGTGTAAGTACAGACACACCGTGGACATACATAATATGCATTGCATGCATACATACACACACATACATATACATGCACATGTGCATATATGCACATACATGAGTCCACGCATAATATGCATGTATATGCATGTGTACATGCATACATAAACAGCTCAAGGAAAACAACTTGCCATGCAAAATTATGACAATGCTGTAGTCGCATCTCATTTAGCCGGTGGAAAAATAATAGTTATTAAATGCCTGCTGCATCTGTGGGTATTTATGTGAGCAAATAAAACTTTTTTTGAATGGCCCTTATTTTTTTTTTTATAATTTTTTTTTATTTTCCCACTGTACCGCAAGGGGGTCAGGTTATCCTTACATGTATACATTACAATTACATTTTTCCCCCACCCTTTGTTCTGTTGCAACAGGAGTATCTAGACAAAGTTCTCAATGCTATTCAGCAGGATCTCCTTGTAAATCTATTCTAAGTTGTGTCTGATAAGCCCAAGCTCCCGAACCCTCCCACTCCCTCCCCCTCCCATCAGGCAGCCACAAGTCTATTCTCCAAGTCCATGATTTTCTTTTCTGAGGAAATGTTCATTTGTGCTGGATATTAGATTCCAGTTATAAGTGATATCATGTGGTATTTGTCTTTGTCTTTCTGGCTCATTTCACTCAGTATGAGATTCTCTGGTTCCATCCATGTTGCTGCAAATGGCATTATGTCATTCTTTTTTATGGCTGAGTAGTATTCCATTGTGTATATATACCACCTCTTCCGAATCCAATCATCTGTGGATGGACATTTGGGTTGTTTCCATGTCCTGGCTATTGTGAATAGTGCTGCAATGAACATGCGGGTGCACGTGTCTCTTTTAAGTAGAGTTTTGTCCGGATAGATGCCCAAACATTTATATGGAACAACAAAAGACCCAGAATCACCAAAGCAATCCTGAGAAACAAAAACCAAGCAGGAGGCATAACTCTCCCAGACTTCAAGAAATACTACAAAGCCACAGTCATCAAAACAGTGTGGTACTGGTATCAAAACAGACAGACAGACCAATGGAACAGAATAGAGAATCCGGAAATAAACCCTGACACCTATGGTCAATTAATCTTTGACAAGGGAGGCAAGAACATAAAATGGGAAAAAGAAAGTCTATTCTGCAAGCATTGCTGGGAAACCTGGACAGCTGCATGCAAAGCAATGAAACTAGAACACACCCTCACACCATGCACAAAAATAAACTCCAAATGGCTGAAAGACTTAAATATATGACAGGACACCATCAAACTCCTAGAAGAAAACACAGGCAAAACACTCTCTGACATCAACATCATGAATATTTTCTCAGGTCAGTCTCCCAAAGCAATAGAAATGAGAGCAAAAATAAACCCATGGGACCTCATCAAACTGAAAAGCTTTTGCACAGCAAAGGAAACCCAAAAGAAAACAAAAAGACAACTTACAGAATGGGAGAAAACAGTTTAAAATGATGCAACTGACAAGGGCTTAATCTCTAGAATATATATATATATATATTTTTAGTTAATCCTAAAAATATCAGAAGACAATATATATAATGGAGACTAATGCATGGAGAAATAAGGTAGATTTCAGTGAGAGGGATGTATTTACGAAATCAGAGCGGTCACGGTAGGCCACTTGGAGGAAGTGACTTGAGGCAAAGACTGGAAGAGGCTGAGAAGCAAATGTGTGGATCTCTGGGGGGAACTCTTTGTTGAGTGAGAACAGGAAAGGCTGAGGCTCTGAAGCAAGCACTCAGATACTGATGCACCCAGATATCTGCTCATCAGCAAATGGGACAGTCAGCATGGGTTGTCTGTAAGAAACAGTCCTTTACCATGCTTCTGTATTTCCTAAATCAGGGGGAAAAGATAGAAATGGTGACTCCACGACTTTAGTAATAACAGGAATGTAATCATTTGCATACGCCTTCTTCCTAACATGGAGTTCCTCTGGGGAAATCCAGATGGTAGATATTTTTTACCTACCTAATAAGAAGACTTTTTGGTTGATGTAAATGTTTTAATGAAGTAAAATAGTCTCCCAGATTAAACCAAATGGTAGTGATTTTTAAATGATAAAAACATTTTTCTTATTTTTAAGGTATTTTCAAGGTAATGATGCTCTCTGTGAGTGTATTTTTCTGTGTGTGTGTGTGTGTGTGTGTGTGTGTTTACAACCATTTAAAAACTGCCTTCTATTAAGAGGGCATATTATTTGAATAGATCCCTTAGTGGGTAAAGCATCATCAACAAAACCCACTGACATCCCAAAAAAACCTTTTAAAAGATGAGGCCCTTATAGAAAAGCTGTGTCCCAGAAAGCAGTATGAGGATCAGAACTGACACTGCCACCGTCTCTTCTGTGGAGACATGTTCAGTGGAAAATAGAATGTTTCAGGCAGGAACACTTTGGGTTCCCTTATGATAGTTTTTATTCCCTTCCTTGAATTTGGGTTATTTATGTCACCTTTCTACTTACAGGATATAACTTTTTTTATAGCAGAAACTGTTCTGCTTGCTTTTGTATTTTGTTTAGGGCTCAGCAAAATATTCTACCAGGAGCTTCAAGTAAATATATTTTCTCATTTAAATATCCAATAAATATTATCAATTGTGTAAAATAGAATTTGGTTTGAAGTGTATTAAATTCTTTGCATATCTAAAATATTTAACTTTAAAAAGATAATAAATCACTCTGTAGTGTGTGTGTGTGGGGGGGTGCCAATTTATCTTTTAGTTTTTCTGATAGAACTTTAAATTGAAAGGAAGTATCTTCTTTCTTTGTATCTAAGATTTAGGGAAGATATCCGTATTTCCACATTGCTGTTTCTTTGTAGACCATGTAAGGTGTAAGTCACCACAAAACTCAGAGAAAGCACAACACTGCTTTGCACCAAGTAAAGGGGTTTTGGAAATAGTCCGACACAGCAGATTTCAGGTCTGACGATGTTGCAGCTAGCAGGGAGAGTGGAGGAATTAATGACCAAACGCACTCATTCTAGTTTCTAATTAAGACTGTGTGCATGTTGAAAAATATTAAGTACCTGTTCAATGATGACCCCAAGAGCTTTAAGAGTAATTGTCTCCTCTAAGGCTACCTTGTCTTTAGTCTGTGGCCATGCATGTGCTTGGCTATAAAAGAAATGATACATGTTTTGGATCTAACAAAGAAATGAACAAATCCTTTTTCTCTTGCTATGCAGAAGAGGGTGGCCGTGTGTGTCTTGGACAACAAAAAAACTGTAAAAAATACAGAAGCATTTTAAGGTGCGTTATCCATGCTGTAAGTAATCGATGGGTGTCAAATGTGTGTGTGTGTATATATATGGTAATCTAATAATTAATATTCCATTTTGATAAAAACAGCTTATTATATCATATTGTGCTCCTACACTGTGATGAATAATATGTAGTGCAATTTCCAATATATATTATATATACTATATAATACCATTTCACGTGTATAATATAATTGCAGTGCAAAAATTATTTTGTGAGGTTTAGAAAGATTATGTTGCTCAACGTGATGCTTCTATTCTTTAACAAGGATTTATACCAAGAACGTTTTCCTTGTAAAGACATTTATCATCTATTTTGCATAATGCTATTCATAAATATTTATATCTAGTCCATTAGAGAAGAAATAAAAATGCACATTGTCCTTGATTCTCATAGTGGAACAATGAGTCTTAACTACGTTGGGACATGTGATAATCAACTAAGAGATTTTTTTTTTTTCCATAAACTATGAATGTGACCCCCTTCCCTCTTTCGCCCACCTGGTAGCTGAAAACCCTCCAGTAACCACAGGAGGGTCGTACAGCAGAAATGATCCCAGCCTCATAAAATCAACCACACTCAATAAAACCTGAGAAAATGAAAAAATGAAAAGACAAGGTGGACTGTTGGGCCGGAAACTGAAAATTTAGAAAAAGCAACACCAAAAAATTTCAAAAATTGAATTGAATAACTTAACAAGTATACTTAGAAAAACGTTAGATACAGCTCTAAAGCGCTGTACCATGCCTTAATTATTATTATGGAGGGTTCTAACTCTTTGGCTATGACAGAAACATGAAAAGAAATCGTTTATGTATAATGTCTTTTGTATGTCTACACCATATAGATTCTAGCAAAAAAAAAGAAATTATGATACTTTTGACTACTCGCTTTGCATAAATATTTTCAAAAATCAGTATTTTCATTGCCATCCATATTGGAAAAAAAACCTTTGGAAATAAACCTGTCTGCGACCTGGAAAGAACGGAAATTATGCTTTGAGAATGTAACAAATGGTAATGGTAATACAAGTAAAATTAAATATATCACAACTAAATTACTAAAGTGAACAGAAATCGTGCTAAGATAACAATGAATCCTCGTGTGAAGGCATCAGAGTAGAAGAAGAGTCACGTTCAAGGACTGCATGTGCATGGAGGAGCTGGATGAGCAGACCCTTGACAGGCAACACAACAACAGCAGGTACTTCATGGAGCGGATTCCCAACAACGTGGAAAGAGCTGTCTGGGACCCTCACCCCAGGGGCTACAAACCTCTGCCACCTTCACCGGCAAGAGCACCATCCATCCAGGAACTGTGCAAACCCTCAGAGAGCTTCACGGCCACTTTGGGGTTCAAAGCCTCCCTGCCCTGGTACAGGAGCGAGGGCATGGACCCGAGAGAGTTTACAGAGGCCGAGAGCAACGTGTACTGCCTGTGTCCGAGTTCCAGCAGCACCGCATGGCTGAGGAGGAGGCTGAGGTCATGGGGGTGGCCTGGAGCTGTCTGCTGCCTGGAAAGAATGGAAATTACGTGAAGTCTATTCATGCGTGACTGTTCTCTGATGGGCCTCTCTCCCCGCCTGGGCACTCGCCATTCCTGTCTTAACACCACATGCTGTACAGACACCACCATTAAAGCATCTTCATAGTGGAAGAAAGATCTTTGAATTCCACGTATTTGTGTACACCTATACATTGTTTTTAAGTGATATGAATGAACCAAGAAATAAAATCAGATATTCCAGTGGATGTACCTGAGCAATCTCGGACAAATAAAGTGGAGAGTTAGGGGAAAAAAAATAAAAAGAATGAAGTTCGTCTTTCAACATATTGTGTTTGGGGGGGGGACACTATTTGCAATATGGTTTTGGCAGTTGTATATAATGCCTAAAATTTAGAAGAAAAACAGCAGGAAGAAATTACACCCATTTTATATGGCAACTTTATATGAGTGTCTCAGGATCTAAATATTTTCTTCGGCCTCTTTATTTCAGGTACTCACGGAGATGGTGCTTCTGCCCCTCTTCTACAGCAAAGCGTGAATGTCGACTGCCTGAAATAGAAAGGTTGATTGCTTCCTGGAGCTGTTCCTCCCTAGGAGATGGGGCCTTTGAAATGTTCTGCATTAGAAAATAGACTTCATCACAAAGCATTCAAATTTGTTTTAAAATGAGGGAACATGAAAACAGTTTCATGAAGTAAAGGAAATTTGTTGAAATTATTATAATCACCAAGGTATTTTCACACTTTGATTAAAAACATAGCAATTTAATATGAAATTCTTTGAAAATATTATAGCGTTCTGAACATAGGGGCCATAGAGTTTAAATTTTTAGAAATGTCTCTTTTGGGAGGCAGCATTGATGTTGAACGTTTGAATGGTAACATCACAGTGAGCTGACTGCCTAAATATTCCTTCCTGGAAAAATGGCAGCTGATAGTGCATCATGTTTAGTCCTCTGCGCTCTTTATATTACTTCCTTTCTTTCCTTAGATGGGATAGACTGAAGTTAACACTCAAATATTTACTTCTAGTACAACAGTTACTTAATGTCAGACTGTAACTCCAGAACTTAAAGCTATGTAATTTTGACCAATCTAGTTAGCACCCTTTTATGTAAATTTGAAAGATTGAGGAGTTCCCTGGTGGCTGATTGGGTTAAGGATCCAGCATTGTCACTGATATGGCTGCGGTTCCATCCCTAGCCTGGGAATTTCCACATGCTGTGGGTGCGACAGGAAAAAGAAATTGATACTTTCCTCAGAGGATAATGAGAATTAAAGGACAGTTTTGCATAAAGAATTTATATATACTGTCTAAAATGCACTTGATGTTTTGTGAGTATGAATTCTTTTTCCTACCTTTATCATCACTTGCCTACACTTTTCTTCACTTTGCACAGACAAACTTAGTTATAGATTCCTCCACAGAGGTCAAAACTATCCTCCAGTTCTATCCGTTGTTAAGATACAGGCTCAAAACTCGGTTTTTATGTATAAATCTTAGCTCTAGGAAGTAAAACCTCAGGATTTCTACAAAACGTCATCAAAAGCTCCTAGTAAGGACTAGATGGAAATCCACACCACCAGCAAAAATAAAACTTCTGTACTATACTAACTGCAACAAGGTAAGATAATTAAAATAAAGAACCAGGGAAAGGCCTCCCCTCCACTGTTTGTTCCCTGGCTCATAAATGCAAGCCTTTCACAAATTAGAAAACTGAGAATTTGTACCTCTTTGCATAGATGCACATTGTTGGGATATTTATTCATTTTTTTCTCCATTTTTGTCCACAGATTCACTGCCATATTTGTAATTGTGTATGTGTGTGTGTGTGTACATACACACACACACACATACACACACACTTTTTTTTTTCTTTTTCTAGTAGGATACTATAGCTTTCAAAATTCAACTGGAAATGAAATGACAAAGGACAGAATGGGATGGATTCTTGAATTTTAGGATTTTAGAAAATTTGTTAAGTAAAGGCTTAAATAAACGTCAAAGATCAAATTCCCTCTGCTTGGAAAAGAATCAGATAATGAGCAGGATAAGAAAGATCAGTTCTCAGTCCATTAGAAACATTCTACTGGAAAGTTACTTCGTAGGAATGTCCACAGTTTTTGTTGTTGTTTTTGTTTCATTAAGGCAAGATGTATGTTAATAGGGAAATCAGGAACAGCATGAAGAAAAAAACAAAATTTGTTTAAGAGCACAATTTCAGTAACAATAAATAAAACATCAGCACACCAAACAAAAAAGTATATCATAATCTACTAATATGTTATAACACCCAGCAGGGACTGCAAACTTTGTCCACTGGACTCCTTTCATACGACTACACAAAACTTACTTAATTATTAGAGGTTACAAGATGTGTCCACATGAATTAATTCTACCCTTTCTCTCCAGGATGTTTAATGGAAAGTTTAGGATTTATGCGTGTAATTAATTGCAGGCAGAATATGAAATAATTTCCCTCTTCTACCCTGGAAATGCATTTACTGTCTCTCAAAGCCATGAATCTATTCAGTAGGGCATACAGAGTTGGTTTAGGAGCAAGAAAACAGTATAGTGTTTTAAAATCCTTAAATTTTATGAGTACATTTAAAACTGAATTATCTCTAATTCCAAGAAAAAATGTGGGCTTAATGCTTAAATGTACTAAGCATTTGCTTGCCCCTGTAAGTGAAGCACAAAAATGAGTGAAATGGCCCCTGCCCTGAGCAAATGCTACATCCCACAGGAGGGGAGAAAAACACATGCTTATCCCTAATTTGAAGAAGGAATGAAAGCTATCCGTGCTCCTGGAGGCTGTAGTACCCGGTAACACTATTTGCGTGGACAGACTGTCTTCTCGGAGACTTATTTGTTAGTAATCCTTAAATGCTTCCCATTCCGATTCAGACACAGTGTTCATGGAAATAGCTCAATGGTCATTTGTCCTAGTAAAAGATACCTTGCTCTGTCCACGAGCCCACTTATCCGGTGCACTGCATGTGCCAGTAACAGACTTTGCCCACAGCCGCCTCAGGAAGAAAGTGCTTTACTAAAACGTTATTCCTGATAAACTACTTGTTAGAGATGATCCGATGTATCCACACATCTGTTGATCACAGAGGGTACGGGACAGTTACATAATGTGTATTTAGCTTGTCACATAAATCAGAATATTTGAAACAGACCTTAAACATTGATTGATTGATTGATTGATTGATTGTCTTTTTAGGGCTGCACCCACGGCATATGGAGGTTCCCAGGCTAGGGCCAAATCAGAGCTGTAGCTGCCGGCCTACACCACAGCCACAGTGACACCAGATCTGAGCCACATCTGCAACCCACACCACAGCTCACAGCAAGGCCAGATCTTTAACCCACTGAGCTAGGCCAGGGATCAAACCTGCATCCTCATGCCTGGTCGTTGGGTTTGTTCACCACTGAGCCTCTATGGGAACTCCAGACCTTAAATATTTAAATAAAAGTATACATATCCTTGCATTTTCAAAGAAACCCCACTTTTTGATGCTAGTAGATGGCCTTCCCTTCCTCATACCTGAAGATGTTTTTAACATGAAAAGTAATGCATTTCTAGAGGATGGCCGAGTAACATATTCTTCAAAGGGCTAAGATACGCTTCATGCTTCATCATCTATTCTAGAACATCTTTGAAAGACAATTTGAAATGTTGCCTTTATTAATGTTTTGTGAGATTTTGAGAGCTTCTGTAGACACTTAAGCACTGGAGTTGGTGGCCCTCAGGCAGAACAGCTGTTTTGACATATGTCCAGACGAGTACTCTGAACCAGAACTTCAAATCTCCTTCTGGAAGACTTTCTGTGCTGACATATGGCAGACAATGAATCTTAAAAAACATTGGCTATGGCCTTGACAGAAAAATGGGATTAGTTAAGATTTATTTACAAAGATTAACCAAATTGAGCATAGAGATAGGTGGAATTGGCTATATTCCTCTGATTTTCAAATGATTGGCAAAAATTCCTTTAATCTTTCCAAAAATTCTTAAACTCTCTGAAATTCACATGCAATATACTATTTCTAAACACATTTCCTATCTGTCTCTGTTAAATCATGTGGAACACTTTCTCTGCCTACAACATCATTAGCACCTCCAAGAGGAATATAAATCTGTAGTCCCAAATTGTGGAAAGAAATGCTCAGATTTGAATAATTTTACTCTCTTTTCTCCATTATCATAAAAAATGATGGTTTCAGCATAACAATATCCACATTGAAATGGCATCAAGCAAAATCATATCCTTTCTCTATTGCTGATGATAATTACATATGAAAATGCCTCTCCATTTTTGTAGATTTACATTTATATGATTTAAAAGTTTAAAATAAGTGCATATTTGTCAGCTATTTTTTTAAAAAAACAAGCCCAAACTTATGTAGAATATTTATGCATTTAAATGAGGTATAAGGCATGGTTTTTATTTTCTCCTCTTGGAAATCTATCGTGTACATGACAAAAATAGTGATTTCTCATCATTCTTCCTTTTGTTTGATTACCATGTCCCTTGTTTGCGCTTTCTCTCTCTCTCTCTCTCTCTCTCTCTCTTTTTTTGGGAGGGGGGGTGTGTATGTTATGTTGTCACTGGACATTAAACATGCTTTGAAAGGCACTAGAAACCCAGAATATATTTTCACCACGCTCTATAGAAATGCTTCAGATTTAACTCATAACTGTTTCAACAGGGATGATATATAATTAGATTCCTCATGCACTTAGGAATTGAAATCAGAAATAAAATGTAGATAATCTGCACTGTTGGGCTCATGCACTTAGAAAGAGCATCCAATAACGGCCACTAATTTGGCAAGAACAGTATGTGCTTAAATTACCCAAATTTCGACGTGGTCCCAGAACTAATCCCCTGGGGTACAGTTAGTGCTTTAATTCCATTCTTCTCCGCAAGTTACTGAAAATGTTCATCCTGTTTTGAACTAAGTATTAGGGGAAAATGTATAAAATTATTTTAACTAGATCTGGGGTCTTCTAATAGATTACTGCAATGAAGAATAATGCAGTCATTACTATTCTCTATATTTAATCCATATACTTTTCCTCACAGACATATTTTCTCTAGCCCAGGAGTCTCAGCTTTTAAGGAGTGGACATTCAGTGTTCCCTGGTACAGAAAATAAGAATTACATCGAAAGTTGTTTTGATCTAACTATAACCATTCTGTTGACAACAGCTGCAAACAAAGGCGTTTTTGTTTTTTTTTTTGTTTTTTTTTTTTTAAATGCCTAATCTCCATAGGGTGGCAAAGCATATGTATTTTGAATAAACATGCTGAAGTGCTTTTTGGATCTCTGATATTTCCTTGAGAATCACATTTCTAGACACACGCCATCTATACTCAATGCTCTTTTCCTGCTTCTCAGCTAGTTAATATCTGCAATTGATTTTTGGCCAAGTACAACATAGAAATGCATTTACATTAGTTTACCTAATTATAAATTTATTTTTTCCGCTTTATAGGGTAATTTAAAGATTGATAAAATTTAAATATCCTCCATAAATATAATTTTTATTCTCTAAAAGTTGTGTGGGGGTAGCGAAAACACTATGTTTAAGAAACATGGAGTTCGGAGTTCCCTTCATGGTGCAGCGGAAACAAATCCGACCAGGAACCATGAGGTTGCAGGTTCGATCCCTGGCCTCAGTCAGTGGGTTAAGGAGCTGGCATTGCCATGAGCTGTGGTGTAGGTCGCAGACACAGCTCGGATCTGGTGTTGCTGTGGCTGTGGTGTAGGCTGGTGGCTACAGCTCTGATTAGACCCCTAGCCTGGGAACCTCCCTATGCTGAGGGTGTGGCCTTAAAAAGGACAAAATACAAAAAAAAAAAAAAAAGAAACATGGAGTTCCCATTTGTGGCTCAGTGGACGGGGACCCAACTGGTACCCATGGGGATGCAGGTTCGATCCCTGGTCTCACTCTGTGGGTTAAGGATCCATTGTTGCTGAGAGTTGTGGTGGGAGGTCACGGACCGGATCTGGGTTGCTGTGGCTGTGGGCACTTCCATAGAAGAAAGGAGAAAAATGAAGGAAAGGAACACATCTGGACTATAATAGAAAAGCTGCCGCTTAGTATCAATGTGATTTTAGGTGACAACTTTTCTGAGACTCAGTCTGCTAATCCCTAGAAATGACATCAACTCTTTAAGAGTTGTGGTATAGGGAAAATCTCTCAGCACTCAATATTGCTTAGTTTTCTGCCTCTGCTTCCAAGTCAGTTATCTCCTTTTAAAAAATGAAACATTAACCCTCTCCCATCCCAGTCTGAAAAAGTCAGTGACAAGCTGAATTAAGAATCTATTCACATTGTGTTTTATTTTCATTCTATATCTGAGGATTACACAGTTTGGGGATGAAGTTAATGAGTTTTTACACTCGATAAATGATGCACAAGGAAAGCTATTTTCTATCCAAATCAGACAAGTTGATGTTCCATAAAGATGCTTTGAGTATTTGAGTGAAAGATACTTGAAACCTTGAAAGAATTTAATGTTTCCATTACTTCAATACATATGCTGAAATACTAAATATAAAAATTAACTGCAGTCTATATAGCCTGATTATATTATTATAACTTCTATTATTTCTGGAATAACAAAGTTAAATTTCAAATTAGTTGAACTTTATGAAAAATGGGGAAGTTTGGAGTAGAGTTGTACAGAAGTATCATGGTTTACATCCTACCACAGAACCAGGATACAGTGTATTCAAACTATTCAAAACCAGTGATAAAAGGAAAATCTTGGAGGCAGCAAAGTATCACATACCAAGCCAAAAGTAAAAAGAAGATTTTCATCAGACAAATATAAGCTGAGAGAAATCATTGCCAGTAAATCTGATTTAAAAATTTTAAAGAATCCTTTTTATATCAAATCAATACAGCATGACGGAAATCTGGATTTGCCTAATAAATGAAAATCTCCGAAAAGTGAAAAAAGGACAAAAAAAGTGCATTTTTCCTATTTAGACTTTAAGAGAATTTTTACTAGTCTTAATAGAATTTTAATAGAAATTTGCTTTAAGAGAATTTTGACTGCAAGAAAATAGTAAAAATAAATCATGGCTAATAACACAATTACATTTCTCTCTATATATTACATTTTATGTGTATATATATATATATATATATATATAACATATATATGAGAACAGAGAAATGGGAAAAGTACTGACATTTATCCTGTTGTAAGTTTACCACTGTTTTTCAGAATTATAAATAATAAAGTGAAGCATAAATGGAATTAAAAGAAACACTCGACTAAAAATCTAGCATGCAAAAAAGAAAAAAGGGAACAAAGAGGAGATAAGAGTAATAAAAATAAAATGACATAACTAAATGCAAATTTATCAATAACTGCATTCCATATAAAGAATCTATAGACCCAATTAATGATAGAGGTCGTCAATTGTATTTTTAAAAAAAGACGCATGTATATTTTGTCTATTGAAACCCAACTCAGATATAAAGATATTGAAAGGTTAAATGTAATAACCTGGAAATTTTTAACATGTAAATATTAAGCAAAGAAAGCTGGGGTGGTTGTGTTAATATCAGAAAAAAATAGAATTCACAACAAGAAATATTACCAGAAATAAAGCAGTGGAAGGCAAAGACATAACAATTGCAACAAAATTTCAAAATACATGAAGCAGGAGTTCCTGCCATGGCTCAGCAGTAACAATTTTGACTAGTATCCATGAGGATGCAGGTTCGATCTCTGGCCTTGCTCAGTGGGTTAAGGATCCTGTGTTGCCGTGAGCTGTGGTATAGGTCACAGACGCGGCTTAGATCCTGTGTTGTGGCTGTGGTGTTGGCCAGCAGCTGTAGCTCTGATTGGACACCTAGCCTGGGAATTTCTTCTGCCAAGGGTGCAGCCCTACAAAAACCAAAAAAAAAAAAAGAAAAGAAAATCCTGATGGAAATGAAAAATAAATAGAAAAATGCACAATTATAGTTGAACATATTAATACTCCTCTCTGAAATCCACAGAACAAGTAACCTACAGTAAATATATATAAAATGTGCTAAATAGAAGTTGACATTTATAATTCCCTCCAACAGACAAAAGCAAATGAGAAAATTCCAGAAAGATTTTGGACTATTTAATGAAATAGAACATTTTCTAGGTCATTAAACAAAAATCAATAAATTTTAAAGAATTGAAGATAGTCAATGTATATTTTCTGACCACAATGCAAGAAGAAAGGAAATAATCAGGATACAAGCAGATAAGATTAAATGAAAACAGAAGAAAATACGGAAAATCAATTTTAAAAGAACTATGTCTTTTAAAAGGTCAATGAAATCCATAAATCTCTAGCCAGAATGATCAACTAACTCAAATTAACAAGAAGAAATGAAAAGCACTGAAAGAGTATCTCTGTTAGTAAATATAGATTATATTTATATAATATTTCTCCTCTTAATTTTCTTAAAAGACATAAAATTACATAAAGTAGTAATTATAATACTATGATTTTAGGCTTATGTATACAAACATAATTTTTATCCAATTTATTTAAACTTTTTTAAAAGTTTTCCCATTTATCCCACTCCAACCCTTCATTTGTGGCAAATATATATACATATATAAATATAAATTTTTAACATATATTTATTTATGTGTATTTTATTTATATATATATTTGTAAACTACATACAAGACCAAGTATTTGTCTTTCTCTTTCAGACTTATTTCACTTCATATAATACTTTGTAAATTATATAGAAAAATAGAACAAAAATGGAGAATGGATATGGAGCAGTGATAGAGCAAAGTTGCAATACTTTATTAGAAGTTAATCAGTATAAATATGAAATAGATCATAATACAATGATTCATATGGTAAATTCTAGAGCAAATAGAAAACCATTAAAATGAATACTAAGAAAACTTATTTTATATAAAAGGAGTTAGTTAAGGAAGAATAAAGGAGCAACAAAGACGGAGTTCCCACAGTGGCACAGCAGAAATGAATTCGACTAGGAACCATGAGGTTGCAAGTTCAATCCCTGGCCTCGCTCAGTGGATTAAGGAACCTGTGTTGCTGTGAGCTGGGGTGTAGGTTGCAGACGCTGATCAGATTTCCCGTTGCTGTGGCTCTGGCATAGGCCTGCAGCAGAAGCTCCAATTAGACCCCTAGCCTGGGAACCTCCATTTCCTGCGGGTGTGCCCCCCCCAAAAAAAACACAACAACAAAAGGAGCAACAAAGACAAGAAACAACAACAACAAAAAATCAGTTGTAAAGCCAATTATATTAATGATTATTTTGAGTATAAATGGACTCATCACTCCTAAGTCAGAGATTTTATTTATTTATTTGAAACCATTTATTTTTCATCAACCTGTTTCCTTTGTAAAAGCCTATGGAAGAACAGTTCAAGACCACTCCCGGGTTGCTCGCTCCACCATCCGTGGCCTGAGCAGCAGTGGGATCTGCCCACCTGTCTTCAGTGGCGGCTGCGCACTGCAGCCCTCGGTGGGGACCTGCTGGGACAGCACAGAAAGCACCTGCTGCGATCAGACCAGGCTGCCACCTTAGGTTGAGGTGCAGTAAATTCAGCAACTGGGACAGTCTGTTCGCCCTGAATTCCCCTCTGCTCTCCGCAGTCTCAGCAATGGCCAGCCCTTCCTTTACCACCTGTTGCGGATTTTCTTTGCAGAGGGAAACAGAGGCGGGAGTCCCGGGACGCCCGCGGGGGCTCATGGGAGAGAGAAGCACGCGCACCCAGACCTGCCCGCCCGCGGCGTCCATCGCGTCAGACCCTCAGAGGGAGCGTCCTTGTTGTGGCAGGGATGGCAGTGTCCACGAAGCACAGAGACTGGTTTGTGTACTCGGAGCAGTGGCAGGCGGGTTCACAGAAGACGCCACCTGTGCTGGAGGTCAGCCCTGGGGCCAGGAGCCACCGCGAGTTCCGGCTCCTGGAGGCTGCCTGGCCCTGGTGAGGGGGGTTCCAGGAGGAAAGTGACCAGCAAGAGGAGTGGCTTTTGCGGCAACAGTGAACTGAAGCACAGCGTCCTGGCCGGTGTCCCTGGACGTGAAGATACACCAGCCAGGTTTTTAATGGCATTGATGGCAGGAGCTGCCGGCAGAGGCTTCGCCCAGCTTCTCCAGATTTAGAGGTAAAGTCCATCACTTTTCCTTTGTAGATGACTCTTCCATTTGGAAGTCAAGGTTGGTGCCATCTAAGTGGGTTCCTGCTTTGAGGAATTTGAGGACCTCCTCCTCCTTTATTTGCAGGGCATCGTGGGCCCTGGACGCTGTAAAATTTCCCTTTAAGTTACTGAAACCTGGAACAGTGCCCTATGGGCCCCTGTCTGGGTGGCACAGAAAGGGAAGAGGCTGACATTTTTAAAAGTGTGCACTGGATTCAAGAGCAAGATTCAGTTATATTGAATAGAGAATCGACTTTAGAGTCAAAGAAGCAAGATAGGGCTTGTCCATATATTACCTATTTTCTCTATTAGTGTGTTATATCTATCCATTGTCTCAGTGTTGAAAGTTGTTTTGTTTTTTGTTTGTTTTTAGGGGCTAATACCATTCATGAAGCTTTGTCTATAAAATCTAGGTTACTAAGAGGTTATTAAATATGAAAGCCAATCAAATAATAGTATACTAAAAAGGTCACAGATATAGAAAAAGGAAATTGTAAAGAAGTACATGAAATGTTGAGGTTCAGACATTTCGGAGTGTAAACATATCAGATACTGTAAAAAGACATTTGTACTCAGCGTTAACATTGTATCTCAGCCCCACGTTACAGAACAGCAGTCTTGGCCAAGCTGAATCTTCAAAAGGGTTGGGGACGATTTGGGGAGACTGCCCTGTACAGCACAGAACTGCTGTTGAAGGAGAAAAAAAGGACTGATGAAGGCTCCTGAGCTTTCCAAGAGAGAATATTATTGAAACACTTTTCGAAAGCGTGTTCCACAAAATATAAATCCTTTAAAATGTTCTGTGATGGACATATTCTGTAGTCAGGAGGTTTGGAAGAGCTAAGTAGACTAAATCCTCTGCAAGAAACTCATCATTCCAATTAACATAATGGAGTAGTCCTGTAGGAAGAGAACGAGGGCTGGGTTTGATGTGCCATTCCTGTCGTATTCGCCCGTGAAATACATATATTCTAGTAATAGTTGTATTTATATACATGGCTCGTACCCCACATAAACAATTTTCTTTGCATTATACTCACACATTAATATAAGCAAAGCATACAGATCCTTTTAATTTCGTGTTTGTTAAGATATAAGCTCTAAATAAACTATTAAAGCATTTATTTTTACCCCAGAGCTTAGTAGGTTGCCTGGTATAGGTCATATGCTTGTTTTTGTTGTATCTCTGTTTATCTATCTCTCTATTGATCTATACACACACACACACACACACACCGCACATGCACACATATATATACATACAGAGAAATGGTTGAATGAAGAAGTTACTTCGTTCCAGTTATGAAGCAGACACAACATATTTGTTTAATACATATCTGAAGAAAAATCAATACTCATCTGCATAAGAAAATCAAAGCAGTTGCTCACCACAAACAGGCAGCTTCTTTCGTCTTCCCTATTTGTGGATCATTAATTTTAAGTGAGCGATCTAAAATGCATACACTCGAAACCACAATGTAGAAAGGATTAATGAAGTATCTTTTGTGATAACCATAGATGTTGGCATTAATGACATTTCCTAGAGAGAATCAACATTAGACAGGATAATACAGTTGCTTCCTTTGTTGTAGAATACTAAATTGAATAGTGGTGGTGGTACGATTTATTGAAATATGAGCCAATTGTTTTATTAATTTTTAAGATAGATTGTCTCCCTTCTGTGTAATTGGATAGCCAGACTTCGTTCTGTCTAATCTCAGCAGAGCTATGGCACAGTAAAGATTACATAAAGTCCAAGGGTTGTTCCCCAGAACGGATTGTGTTGGGTGTCCAGAAAGAAGAGGAGAGGACAGACAGGAACATTCCTTTGAGGGCTCAGAGGGGGATGGACAAGACCCCTCCTGGGTGAATTTGAGAAAGAGCGATTCTAGGCTTAGGGCTTTCATGTCTGATAAAACGCTGCACACCCTCCACGTGACAAAGATTGAGAGACCCAGATAATTGAGGAATTGTGTTGTCTTTTTAAAAATTATTATTATTATTTTAATAATTATTTCCCCAATACAATTTTTTTCCTACCGTACAGCATGGGGACCCCGTTACACATACATGTGCACATTCTGATTTCACACATTATCAGGCTCCATCATAAGTGACGAGGCATAGTTCCCAGTGCTACACAGCGGGAGCTCGTTGTGTAGTCTTTAACAAGGCTGCAGGAAAACAATGCTGACAGTGATTATCCTGACAAACCAGTAGTTGAGGGCTCATCGATGAATTACAAGCTAATGAATAAACACCCAGAAACATGCTATTCTATGATTTTAAAACTTGGTCTTAGGCTTTCCTGTCATGTGTTAGTGGAACTGCATCTGACTAGTAACCATAAGGATGACGGTTCAATGCCTGGCCTCACTTAGTGGGTTAAGGGTCCCGTGTTGCTGTAAGCTGTGGTGTAGGTTGCAGATGTGGCTCGAATCCCGCATTGCTGTGGCTGTGGTGTAGGCCGGCAGCTGAGGCTTCTGTTCGACCCCCAGCCTGGGAACCTCCATGTGCCACGGGTGCAGTCCTAAGGAAAAAAAAAATTGATCTTATACAAAGCATTTTGTCAAGAAAATCTCTTAGATATGTGGGCAATTTATAAAATATATTAAAGCGGTGACAGTATTCTGTGTGATATCATGATGATGGTTTCATGTCATTGTACCTTTGTTCAAAACTGTGGAATGTACATCAAGAGTGAACCATAAAGTGAAGCAAGGATTTTGAGTGATTATGATGTGTCAGTGGAGGTGCATCAGCTGGTGCAAATGTACCGCTTTGGTGGGGGATGTTATGACGATGGAGGCTGTGCAGGTGTCGGCCAGGGGGTAGATGGGAAATATCAGTATCTTGCCCTCAATTTTTATGTGATCCCAAAACTACTCTTAAGAATAATACACACACACACACACATATATAAAGCAACATCAATTATATATAAATAAGCATACAAAATAAAAATATGTATTTATGAATACACATGTGTTTTATATAGACAAAAAAGTGGTGTAGTAGGTGGGTGAATTTTACTCATTAAAAATAAAGTCAGGTATCAGCAGCAACCGTAAATAGGCAACTTTTGCTTTTAGCTGCCTGTTGTTTTTGTATGCATTCAACTCCTAGACGCTTCAAAGAGAGCCAAGCACTGACGCCATCAGTGAAGCATCAGAATAAAAGTGTCTGATGATGCGCGCAAAGCCAGCCAGAGTCATCCTAACACAAATTTTGTACGGGCCAGACTGAGGACTGGAGGCAGGATTCATTGCAATTGTGTATGTAAAACAGCAGCCAAGGAAACTGAAGGGGTTTGAAAAAAATACGTAATTAACAGAGTTGTGTGCCATAAAACTTTACATTCGGATGCAACCAGATTGCTTCAGAAAAGCGCATGTTAGAACCTCATTTTTAAAAAGAAAATAGCCTAACTAGGATTGAAGTCTATGGAAATTAGGCTAATGGCTTTTACTTGGGGTAAGTGGGAGATTGTAAGTCAGACGCACAGCTTGTTTATTACACGTACACACACAAAAACACATGTTTAGAGGACATTTCTTTGCTTTTGCTTCATACAAAATTCAAATTGTGCAAGATTATCTTAAATGGAACAATTCGAAAAGAAAGGATTCATCTCTAACTAGTTACTACCGAAAGGAGGAATATTAAAATTTCTTGGAGTTGTTTCCATTTGTCATTGTTGATTTGAGTATTTTCCTCCTTCCTGTTTATATTCAGTGATGTTTTATGGTTAAAAAAAATAGAATGGAATTGAATTAATAGGCTTCATTTGACACAGTACAAGCTTTATGGTTTCCAATAGGAGAAATAAAACAACCTGAAGTATCAGAGACCAAGTGAGGCCATGAATGTTTAGGAAAGAAACACATTCATATAGGAGTCCCTTCTTATCCTGCAATTCTATGCACTGAGATATTAAGGAACATGTTTGCCACAATTATTTTGGCTAGAAAACTATTATATTGATAATTCTTGAATAAAATATGTCTATTAATTTACAAAGTGTTGGCGTCAGCCAAACAGCAGCAGAATTATGTGGGTGAATTACTGCTTGACATTGCATGATCTGTATATAGAAATGGGAAATTTCATCCTACATGAATGTGAGACTCTCATGAGTTCAAAAGCTTTGCTAACTGCTAATAGAGCTGCAAATGTATATAATTTTATAGCCAAAGACACCTCCCTAATTCCTTAATTTAAAATAGTAAGACCCACTTAATTTATCTTTTTATTTTTTGTCTTTTTTTGTCCTTTTAGGTCCTCACCCGTGACATGTAGAGGTTCCCAGGCTAGGTGTCAAATCGGAGCTGTAGCTCCTGGCCTCTGCCACAGCCGTAGCAATGCAGGATCCTTAACCCACTGAGCAAGGCCAGGGATCAAACCCGCATCCTCATGGATTCTAGTTGGGTTCATTAACCACTGAGCCACCATGGGAACTCCCATCACTTAATTTAAAATTGGACAAAGTCTCAAAGTCATACAGCAAATAGGGAGAACTGAAACGCATTATTTCCTGATCTCTGGTCAAGGCCAATAAGCTAATAGGTTGCTCTAAGTGATTTTTAAAGATGACTTTTTAATCTCTTCAGACGATACACAATTTCTAATAAGGAAACACACTAATAGAGACAAACGAAAGATAATTAAAATACTAGCAACCAATTGCCATTTTCAGGTATAATCAAAGCATTTCCTTCCAGTCATCTTATAAGTCAAGCAAATAACTTAAAAAAGGAAAGTGCTGTTGTCATAGTGTAGAAGATTTGGGAGGCTTCTGCATTGCCAGTTAGAAAAAGTATCCCCTTCTGCTGGTCTAATTTGGGAAGGAATACTTCTTGCAAATGTACTTCTTAGTGAATGTTCTTGTGCCACTGAGATACTTCTTATAATGGCCACTGTGATTCTAAGTCATCTTCAGCCAAGAATGATCCATGTGCTTGAGGAGAGACCATGCTTTGCTTTTTTTTTTTTTTTTAATGTAAAACCGTCTTGGATCCTTAAAGCAGGGAGGGGGGATCCCTTAGAACATTTAGATGCCTGGCATCCCGTTTTTTGGAGTTTTTTAAAAGCAAAGGAAAAAAAAAAATCCTAGATAACTTAGGGGGTATGCTTAAGGTTGGCACTTGGGTTTTACTTGACAGTGTGCTTTTCATGGGCTGTTTCTTTTTTAGGCCTTTGCCTTGTTTGTGCAGCTGTGGCCAAGTGTCACTCATTGCATGGAATTTACAATCAGCGAGTGACCTGTTGTGAAACTTGCCCATCCGTGACCACCTTATCCTTAAACAGAAGTCTTGTGCTTCAAAGACAATTAATCCGTATATAAATGTGGCAAGCACTCTATCCATGTTTAGGTGCTCGGTCCATCCCCACTGATTTTAGTGTTAGTTTTGCTCTCAGGAAAATCCACACGTTTGTACCTAAAATAAATGCCTTCTCATTCAGAAACCAACAGAGTACCCAGCGGAAGAGAAATCTGTCCTTATCCAAACCCCAAACAAAGTCAGAGAGAGAGACAGCTCAACCAAAAGGGGAGAGCTTACCAAACCAGAAGCGAAGGCAGCTGATAGGTGTTAGGCACCAGGTGCTCAGTGTGGGAACTTTGCTCAATTCCAAAGCTAGACGTCCCTTTGATGGCTGTTTCCTTTGGATCCCACGCTGACACCACTGGATGTCAACCTATAAAGAGATAAGCCATCTCAAATTTCCCGAGGCTGGCTCATATGATCAGAAATTGAATGTATTTGGGAATAGTGGAGGAATTGCCATGAGAGAAACACATGCTGCAGCAGCGATAGGCAAGCATGTTGAGGGTTTGGAGTGGCCTATATTTAGGGGCAAGAGGTGCAAAGACGGAGATGTCCAGCCAGAGTCCAAGCAGCAAGTTCATTGGCTTGAAGATGGGAAAAGATTCATGGTGGAGATAAATTGGTCAAAGTAGAGGGAAACATACATGGTGCACGATCACAACACGATAACAATTGTAATAAGTAGTATATAATGCTAAACACGACATGGCATATGGCAGGAGATCTTTGAATATCTTAGTTATATATTCCTAAATAATATATATTGTATTTGTATATTTATTTTCATCCAGTTTTATTGAGATAGATTTAACATGCAGACTTAAGCTTAAGGTTTACACAGAAGTTTAAGGAACTTACGTGTGTGTGTATGTGTACACACACATATATATAGTATATGTTGTCTATATATTATATCAGAATATATGATTGTATGTATTTATATACAAACATTACTGCTCACCCAAATATCTGTATTATCATTATTACGGGTAAGAAAGGGGAGCCACAGATAAGTTAAATGACTTCCTCATGCCAAAATCCCAGGACCATTAAGCCAGTATTTCAGTCTATGCTGTTCATTTCTAGAGCCTGATTTTTTTCCATTACATTCAGATGCATTACAAATCAGCCTGTGTAAAAATAAACTGTTAAATTAGATATAACATTTGCAGCAAACATGTGCTAGAGTAATATAATTTGGATTATATTATTTTAAACATATAATTTAATATTTTCCTGACTATTTCTCTCACAATGATCAATCTGTAGGAAAGGTTTTGGCAAGTTATAAAAATAGAATTGTACATTAATACATGGTACCAAAAATAATTTAAAAAAGGAAACTATAATACAGAAATGGATAGGCAATTGAGAAATAATATGAGTTTAATATTTGAAAAATATCATTTATGGATGACGCATTGTTTAAGTGGAAAGATCTTAAATTCTGTAGTAAGAGGGCCTTTTGGAATCTCAGCTCTGGTATTTATTAAATGACAGGGAACACACTATCCAAACTTACTAAACCTATTTTCTCCTTCTGAAAAATAATAAACTCTATAATGCAATGTGGGGATTAAATTCAATAATGTGAGTAATGTGCTTCGCACATAGAATTCAATAAATACAAAAAAGAATTCAATAAATAACATTTTGCAACTTCTACTGATTTTTCCATTCCAAATTTCTGTACCAATAAAAATATAGGAAAATATTTCCTTATTGTGCAAGAATTATATAAGAAATTTATGAAATACATCATAGCCAACAGACTTACAAAGTATATTTAAATTCCAAACTCATTTACAAGGCCTGGTACAAGACCCGAAATTATTTCTCTTATCATTTGTCTTGATACAACTATCTCGTATAATGCTTCAATCACACTGATCTTTTACTTTATCGAATATGGCATCTTCTTCTTTCTGTTCCGAGTCTGTGATGATTGTGTTCCGTTTAACTAAACCTCCCCTTCTGAGTATTTGACCTGCCTAACTTTTTTAAATTTGTTTTTTAGTTAAAAGATATTTTCCTCCAGAAAGCCAATCTTGAAATCCAAATTAAGTGTTCATACATTTCATTCCTTTTGCGGCCAGCGTTATCCTTATATCACTGATCATGCTTGAAAGAGATTATTGGTAAAGTCATCTGTACTGGTCCTCATTAAGATATAATTACAGGAGGTGCTGGATCAGGAGTCTGGCACAGTTTAGCTGGGTCCTCTACAGGCTGCAGTGAAAGGATTGGCCAGGTCCTGGTTGTCCTTTGGAGGTTAGTTTGGGAAAAGGCCTGCTTCCAGATCACGTATATTTTTGGGGTGACTGATTTCCTTGCTGTTCTGAGGTTCTTGGTGATTTGCTTCATCAAAGTCTCCAGAGCAAGTTAGTAGCAAAATAGGACATAGTCATTGGAGTGGCAGGCCATCATTTTTTCACAGGCTACCGGTTAGAAACAAACAGCATATCCTATCCACAATCAAAGGGAAGGGAATTTACAAATACATGCACCAAAAGGCAGTAGCCATTTGGTGGTTATCTCAGGTTTTACCTGCCACATCCTCTTTTTCGACCTGAGTGGTTGGTTAGATCTATTCATTCACATTATTTATTACATTCATGTTATGTACTAGTTAGACTTCAGTGGAAAAGTTTTTAGAAATCATATCAACTTTTTAAAATAAGCCCACATGTAATAAAAGTAAAATTTACTTAGTATCCAGAAGGAATATTAGTTATTGCCAAGATATTACATGGGATATCAATTCTGTTTTCAAAGATAATAAAGAAAAAGAGCAGATGTAGTGTATTGAACTAACTTTCTCAAATTAATTTTAAGTGAGACGATGAGTAATGTAATTATTTATGCCTAGCTGACCTTTATATAGAATTCCTTCCAAAATATAAATCTCAGTTACCCAAGCATATTAATTCTCCATTGCTGTTTAACAAAATGCCTCAAATTGAGCATGCATTTATCTCATAGGTCTTTAAGTGAGAAATCCACTATGGCAGGGCTGGGTCATTTACGTAAGGTTTCACCAGGACAAAATTAAAGTGGGCTGAGCTCTAATTAGCGTCTCACACAAAGAATCCACTTCCAGGTTAATTCATGCTGTTGGTCCAATTCCTTGTGTCCACTGGACGAACATCCCGTTTTGTACGCTGGCTGCGGACCACGCCCTGTCCTCTTCTAGAGGCTGCCTGTGTTCCTGCCTCTGTCGCCCTCTCCCTCTTCAGGCTACACAAAGTAATCAGATCCCCTGCTGTAAATCGCACTGACGTCCTTTTCTATCTCCAAGAGGTCCTGGGCTTGCCTTGCGTCCAGGATATTCAACAATCCAGGATAATTTCCTTCTCATAAGGTGGATGACTAATAACCTTAATTGAATCTGCAGCCTATTTTGCCCTGTGAGTTAACCCAATACAGGCATGACTGAGTGGCAGAGGTCATGGGGAGAAAATCTGACTGTCATCCAGGCATGTTGACATTTGAGTGGAAAATCTGGATGTTGTAATTTGAAATTTCTGCAAATCAGTACCGTGTTTCATTCTAAAATCCCAATAGGTTTATTTTTGACTCCACAAGACATAGAAGGTAAAGCTTTATGTAAGTAGAATTAACATTATCTTAATATAGCAGTGCCTTTTCTTCTAGTCATAAGTATAGAACTTTTAGCGCTGTCCTTACTTTATCTTACCAGTCTAAAAAATTGTGTCGCAGATATCTGAACTCTACTGTCTTAGCAAATTTCCAGTATTCAGTGGAGTATTATTGACGTAAACTTGTCTGTGTTTATAGATGACATAATATTATATATAGAAAACTCTAAAAACTCTATCAAAAAATATTAGAACATAAAAATTCAGTAAAGTTGTAGGATAGAAAACTACCACAAAAATCAGTTACATTTCAATACACCAAAAACAACCTAACCAAGGTAAAAGTTAAGAAAACAGTCTGATTTACAATGGTACCAAAAATAATGCCATACTAATTTTTAGTTAAAGAAACAAACTAACAAACAAAAAACCCATATAAGATAAGCAAGGAGAAGCAAAGTGTGAAAGCTTTACAGGAGAATAGACACACAGAGAGCTGTAGTTGAGTGGTCCTTTGTGATGGATTTAGAAGACAAAGACAAAAGAGCTATTTTAAATACATACTCAAAGAATTAAAGTAACCATGTTTACAGAGTCTAAGGAATTTACTATATAACACAGAGAACAATAGTCAATATCTTATAATAAACTATACTGTGACAGAATTTAAAAAATAGATATATACATATATGTGTATGGCTGAATCAGTTTGCTGTGCACCTGAATCTAACACAATATTGTAAATCAAATATACTTCAATTAAAAGAAGCAGCAAAGGAGGGTATGATGAAAATGATTTATCACACAAAAATATCAATTTATATGATGTTATTAAAATATAAAATTATAAAAAATAACCAAATTGAAATAATGGACTTGAGATGCACAATAACCAAGTGAAAAGTTTACTAGAGGAGCTCAGGAATGGATATGAGCTGGAAGGAAAAAGAAAGTTCAGAAAACTGAACATAAATAGATAAAGACTATGCATCTGAAAGAACAGAAAGAAGAAAAGGAATAAGTGAAATGTACAGAGCCAAAGAGAATGTAGGCCAAAATTAAGTGTGACAATATATGCATAATTGAAGTATCAGAAGCAGAGGCCTGAAAAACATATACAAATAAATACTTAAATAAATAATAACTGGATGCTCCCCATATTTGAAGAAACATTTGTCTGTATAACCAAGAATATTGAACAACTCAAAATAAATATTAGAACCTCACTCAGATATGGGATAGTCAAATACTCAATGTCATAGGTAAGAAAGAAATTTAAAAGTAGCAAGATAATTATGAATTATAATATACAAAATAAATATTAAGAACTGACTTCTTAGAAGCAATGGAGGCTAGAAGGCAGTTGAATGAAATACTGAGAACTGTATAAGAAAAAAAAAATCTGTCAATGTTGAATCTTACATCCAGTAAAACTATCTAACAAAAAAATTAAGCTGAAGTAAAGACAGTCCCAGACAAACAGAAATTCAAAGACTGTTCTGTGAGCCCCTGGTCCGTGTTGGTTACCAGGCCTGCCTCATTTGGAGGCTGCTGGAGCCACTGGTTGGTGGGGCAAGGTCACCAGGGAGCTGAATGCAGAACCCTGGGATCCTGTAGGCTAGTGCTGGCTCACTGGTGGGTGGAATTGGGATGCAAGAGATCTTGGAGGTAGTGCCAACCCCCTGGCAGGCCAGAGTTTTATCCTGGGGTCTTGTTACAGAGAAGCTCAAGATTTATTAACTCATGATTACAAAATATTGTTGAAAGAGTTAAAGAATCGTGACTATAAATAAGACTATGCAAGCATGTTGGTTTTGTTTTGTTTTGTTTTTCTTTGTCTGGCTTATTTCACCAAGTAATATGTCCTCTAGATTCATCCATGTTGTTGGAAATGTCAGGATCTCTCACTTTCTTGAGGCTGAGTAATATGCATTGTGTAGATTATTTCACATTTCTTTATTCATTCATCCATCAGTGGGCCTTTAGATTGTTTCCCTAGCTTGAAAAATGCTGCAGTAACCCCAGAGTGCAGTTATCCCTCTGAGATACTGATTTCATTTCCTTTGCTTATGTACCTAAAAGTGGAATGGATGGATCATATGATAGTTCTATTTTTAATTTCTTGAGGGAACTCCATAGAGTTTTCCATAGTGGCTATATGCCAATTTACATTCCCACTAAAACTGTGTAAGCGTCCCCTTTTCTTGACATCCTCAAGAGTATTTTTTATCTTCTGTCTTTTCAATAATAGCTGTCCTTACATGTGGGAAGTGGTACCTCATTGCATTCCCTGACAATTAGTGATGTTGAGCAAATTTTTATGTATCAGTTGGCCGCTTGTATGTCTTCTCTGCAAAATTATCTATTCAGGTCCTTTTCTCGTGCTTTAACAGGTTTTTATTTATTTTTTTGCTGTGAGTTTTGTCGGTTCCCTGTATATTTTGGATATTAATCCCTTATTAATATATGGTTTGCAAAGATTTTCCCCATTCCATAGATTGCCTTTTCATTTTATTGTTTCCTTTGCTGTGTAGAGCTTTTTAGTTTGGTGTAGTCCCCCTTGTTTATTTTTGCTTTTGTAGCCTTTGCTTTTGGTGTCATATCCAAAAATGTATTGCTAAGACCGTTGTCAAAGATATTTATCTGTATGTTTTCTCCTAGGAATTTTATGATATCAAGTCTTATGTCCATTTTGAGTTAATTTTTTGTAAGTGGCATAAGATAGGGGTCTGGTTTCATTCCTTTGCATGTGAATCTTTAGTTTTCTCAGTATCATTTATTGAAAAGGCTGTCCTTTTCCCATTGTGTCTTCTTGGCCTCCTTGTGAAATATTAGTTGACTGTATATGTGAATTCACTTCTGAGCTCTTGATTTTGTTCATGGATCTGTGTGTCTGTTTTTATGCTAGTGCTATGCTGTGCTGTACTGTTTTGATTGCTGTAGTTGTGTTAAAACAGTTTGAAACAGGAAGTGCTATGTCTCCACTTCTTTTCCTCCTTCTTAAGATGGGTTTGGCTATTGGGGGCTTTTGTGGTTCTGATTAATTTTATAATGGTTTTAGTATTTTTCTGAAAAATGGCATTGGAATGGTGACGGGCACTCAGTTGTACCTGTAGATCACTTTGACAATGTAATTCCTCCAATCCATGAATGTGGAATATATTTTCTAGACTATGTAGATATTTTGAAATATACAAATTATTTCATTGTTCTTATTCCTTTAGAGATTTGCTCTTGTGGTTTTTTGGCCTTTAAATATGAACTAGCCAGACAGTGACAATTATTTGACATTGACAGAAGAGGTAGGGACAGTGTACAGATTATCTGTATCATTTTATAATTTTAATTGTGTAATAGCAGAGTTGACTTTATCCTAATGTGAGGACTGCCTTAATCCTTCTATGAGATTTCTCCTTTCTCTGGACTTCAGAATTCGAATTACACAGCTCTCTGTAATTCAGGGATATACAACATCTATTGTATCAGACCACATAATTACTCATTCAGTGTCGCTTTCCGAGATACTGCTGTCAGGGAGCAGAAAATTGTTAATGCCAAAGTAGAGCATTCGTTGATGTTTCGTAGAATAGCTGGTTGATATCTTTAAAATCTCCTCAAAGAGAGGAATATCTTCACCAACAAAGGAGCATAAAGAACTTTGGTAGGAAGATAGGAGGAAGTCTGAGAGACATACGGCCTTGTTGCCTGTCGCTTAAATTGATCTCCCCTACTCTCTGTACCTTTGAATATCACTGTAAAGATTGATGTTAACAATTTTCTATCTAAAGATAAATAATTGCCGTATAGAATAACTCACAAAGACACAGATATTCATTAGATAACTATAGCATGCCAATTTTGATAGGTTAATTATTTTAGAGAAGTGTAATATGATGAAACTATTTGAAATTAATGGGATAAAATTTTAATTATAACACTGCCAAAATTAATTATGCCTTCTGGTTTTAAATTTCCTAATAGGAATTGTAAATCTGACTCTGCGTCAGGTGGTGCTAAAGATTGGTATAAATGTATACGAAATACAATCACAATAATTCCCTAGCCTTTATATTTGTTGAAGTAATATCATATTAGAGACCCCCTTTTCTATTTTGTGGGAGAAGAAGCCTCATTATAAAGATTTTGGGCAAAATGGCTTTTAAAGAATGGTTCCAAAACTTGAGTTCTGTCATTTCTTTTCTTTTTTTTTTTTTTTGTCTTTTTGCCATTTCTTGGGCCGCTCCTGCGGCATGTGGAGGTTCCCAGGCTAGGAGGTCCAATCGGAGCTGTAGCCACCAGCCTACGCCAGAGCCACAGCAACGTGGGATCCGAGCCGCGTCTGCAACCTACACCACAGCTCACGGCAACACCGGATCCCCAACCCACTGAGCAAGGCCAGGGATTGAACCCACAACCTCATGGTTCCCAGTCGGATTCGTCACCCACTGAGCCACGACGGGAACTCCAGAGTTCTGTCGTTTTTATACTAATTGTTTTTGTTATTGTTGTTAATGTACCCTGCATAGAGAGGTACCATTGTCTGATTATCAGAATACAGGCTATGAAATATTGTTACAGTCTTAATTTTACTTCTTAACTATAGGCCTTTTAACCTGTTTGAATATTAATTCTGTGATCTTTATTATGAGAAATATAATACTCCCCAAGGACGTTGTGATTAATCCCTGTGAATATATTTTCTTGGTGATAGCCCACTCTAAAATAGTCATTGGTACAGTTCATTCAGAAACAAAGAAAAGGACTAGGAAACAATGTATTTGTCCTGATTATATTTACATGATATTTAGACTAGCTTCTAAAAATATAGGATTTTAACTTAGAGATTAGATTTTTTATTTGCTCCTAAAAACTATAAATCTCTTTATGTGCAAGTTAAATCATTCTAAGAAGCTATGGTAAATATTGCGCTTAGAAGTGTTATTTATAGTACATTAAGTATAGTTCAAAGTAGCACAAAAGGTAAGAATTTTCAGAATTGTCCTGAAAATAATATCCTTGTGGATTATTTCTTCACAGGAAATCAATGAGAATTCTGTAACTATTTCTTCTTTCTAAAGAGTATCAATTCTTAAGGAGAATATACCAAAGTTTGTGTATTGAATTGAAAAATATATTTGCAATTATCTATTTTATTGAAATCTCTTGAGCCCAGTTAAAGTTCATGTAGAGACAAAGTTTTATGTTATTCTATATACTTATTTATATTTTACATTTTACAAAGCATTGACTTCTGCCTTCTAAAAGCAGAAATAGATTCTCAAGAACAATAAAGTCTGAGTCAGTATGAGGTGGAATTTTTCTCTTGAGAGATTGATAAAGTAATCTAACAGATAAGAAGTGAAGGGCATAGTGTTTTCTTCACAAGAGTCCAGAAATACACCCTGATATTTAGAATTTCATCAAGTGCAAACCAACACTATTTTTTGCATTTTTTAATGTTTTATTGAGGTATAGTTGATTTACAGTGTTCTGGTAATTTGTGCTGTACAACAGTGACTCAATTATACATATGCACACATCCTTTTTTTTTTCAGATTTTTTTCCCACATAGATTATCACAGAACCACACAATTTTTATGTTAGTGCTATAAAAGACAAATGCATCAAGATCTAGAATCTTATTATCATGCTGTTATTTTTATTGACCCGAAGGCCAAAAAATTAGTAATATACTTAATAATTATAATAAAGTAATAATAAAATAAACAATATAATAATATAAAATTAATAATATATAATAATATAATAATTCTGTTAGTATAATTAATTCATATAAGCTTTTTAGATATTTGCAATAAAATCCCTTTATGTGATAGCTGATTAATTTATATTTGAAAGTAATCACAATGCCAGGGTTTCTAAAAAGGTGAAAATATAATATTGGCTTACCTAATATTTATGAGGAGTAACTCCTATACCTTTCTCTTATTTATTAGAATTAAAAAATAAATCTTTCATTTAGATTACTTCTGTGAACATTTATACCAGATTGCTAATTGCAGTTTGCTAATTAAAGTTTGCTAATTTTGATGGGGACTGTAGAATTATGCTTTAATCTTCTGATTTGAATTGCAAAAATGAGGTGTTTGTTCATATATACAAAGCATTGTCTTGATCCTACTTCTTTAATAAATGTGCAATTTCTAATGGAGAAAACTGAGAAATAAATATACTCTAGCAAACTATTTCTTCTATGAAAACAATCACTTGAGTCTTAAAAGAGAACACAGTGGCTAGGGCACAGTTTGTAGCCAGAGAAATTAGAATTTGCATCATACCTGTATCTTTCAAAAAAAAAAAAACAAATGTGGCCTTGATCACCTGTCTTTATGCAGTAGTACACTCAATAAATACTTAGAATCACATCAGGGTATTTTTTGAAAATCCCAAGGGAACCTAGGTAGAGGTGGTTGGATTTAGTCACTTACTTTGCTTCAGATATTCCTCTTCTGTCCTGTTCTACACTTCATTCCTCAGAACTCAAACTCTGCTTTCGTTTATTTCTATCTCTGTTTGTTCACCTCCGGTATAACTGTTAGGACTGTTTTTTTCCGTTTGAAATCCTGGATCAATAAATACTCCTTAAATTGCTCAGAGTCCACCGACAATTTGAGGCTTGTTCAGGTTCCCCTCTAACATTAGTTGGGCTTGTGCATGGATATAAATCGAGGCTAGCAAAACATAGGTCTAGTAAATTTAAAAGTAAAGCTAATAAACTATTAAAATATTTTCCTTTTGTTATGAAAAAATACCTCCATTCCAACAAAATGGACAAATTAATTAAAGCTATGATTTTATAAAACTAAAAAAGTGAATAAAACTAATATTCCATATTTCTACACGGTCCGTTGATAGACTGGCAATGTTGGTATTCCCAAGAGTAAGCATACACACAATACATAAATCCTTGCTATTTGCTCAATAAAATTCATTTTTTGTTTATATATAAGAAAATTAATTTCATATTCTTATTTTAGTTTTCATATAATCTGTTGATAGTAATAATGTAGAGGTTTAAAATTAATATAATTATAAGTATACTAAATTTAAATATATATATTTTCATGAAAAATACAAGTGCAAGTAATTGTAAAAACTCACAACCTTAAAAAATGCTTCAAACATATTTCCAAAAAATTTTTCTCTAAATAGATTCAAAATTGTACATTAAAATTAATTGATAAAATACACATTGTAACTAATATATGTACATATACGTATATATATATATACTTTTAAAATCAAGCATTTAAATCAATGTGACATAAAGGTATGATATTTGAACATTGTATTAAAACTCTTTGGAATTCTAGTTGCTAAAGAATTCTGAAGAATCTACTGTGCTTTACTTGTTAGGTGTAGACATTTATCTCCAAATTTAAGAGTAATAATGGATAGCTAATATTGAAAATTTCCTTACCCTCGTGGACAGTTACTACCACAGGAAATTTGTTGCAAGTGCTGCACTAATTTGTGAGTATACCGAAACCACGAATTGGAGAACTTTGCACTCAGCGTTACAGGGAGACAGCTCTCCCCGTTCAGGTATCCTTTACATTCATTGAATCCGATAGGAGGATATGGCACTTCAGTGGTTTTCTTCCCTCTTCTTGCATCTACATGTTTGTCAGCTGTGGCAAAGCCCGCAAAACCTCTGGCTCTGGAACTTGTTGCCTTTCCTACCAAGATTATGAGACAAGCGATGTGAAGGTTTTCCCTCGGGCTTGAGGGATGTTGGTCATGAAGTGGGTATTTCCTGTCTCCCAGCAGCATCCTGCCAACTCAGGGCTCTGAATCCCTAGAGATGGGGATGCGCCTGGCAGGTTATTTGCTTTGTGTGCTGTGACATGCAGGGTCACTCACAGGCTGTGCCTGTAATAGCACAGAACCCATGGCAGTCACCTTCTTCCCTGGGCCTAAGTAGGAAAGAGGTATGACAGTATTTTACTACTGTCATTTCATGATACCACTTGTGAGTAACAGACGTATTTCTGTCATTTCTTCATTTTTATTTCTTATCTTGTTTGTTTGGAGACTGGCTACATGGAATATAGCACTAGTCTCAAAAATCTCTCTTTGGTTTCTATTGTCGTTCCTGACTTTGGTGATATATTTTGGATGTACAAGTACTCTGAGAACCTCAGCTTTTTCTTCTGACCAGGTCCATTCTCACAGTAGCTGCTTTTCTAATTCTCTAAACATGTACAATGATGCCGTTGGCCTGGTGTCTGTAATTTCACTAAATATTTTTCGAGACTTTCTTCATCCTTAAAACGATCTGATTTCCTTGAGCATCTTGGCTACAGTAGCTCTGCTAGACCATCCATCAAACCAATCTTTCCCCAGCATTAGTAAGGAGGCTATAAATTCTCATTTGCCCAGGACAGTCTGGGCTTATGCTTGTCTGGAAATTATTAATGGGTTCCCTTTAGGTCTTAAGTTTCCTAGTTTGATGATGGTATATGGTCCCCTTTGTATGGAGCTCTGCATTGTGTAAAATCTTCCTGAGTTCTGTATTTGCAATGATCTCCTTATCAAGTCAGATTCATGTTTTTGTCTTGTTCCTCTGATTGCGAGCTGGCTGAAAGTGCTCCCACACGGAATAGAACCAAAGACATTCATCCTTAGACAACTGAACCCTCTTTCCTTGTTTGTCCTTCAAAACTTCCATCTACTTCTTCGCAGTTGCTCCCTCAAGGTAATTCTGCTAGATAGAAATATGTAACTCTTTCTCACCCAGTATGCTTTTTTAATTTCTTTGTAATTTTGATTTTTCAAAAAAGTTCATTTATCATACAAAAGCACTAAAGAAAGATACTAGGCATTTTTTTCATGCACCGTCTTCCAAACCTGGTCAATATTTAATCATTTTTCCAAGTTAAATTTCAATGAATTAAGAGATTTTGGGGAGACAGATACTGTACTTAATTATTTTTCTTTATTCCTTATCACTGTTTTTTTGGGAATATGACCCTGCTACTACCACACCAGCAAGTAGAACAGTATGGTTGTAAAATCCAAAATATATATATATATATGTATATATACCCATATATATATATATTTAATTTTAATTATTTTTTTATTCCTAGGTATAAGAAGACCACCAAATTTAACCAATATTTAAATCGCTCTTATCAATAGAAAACTACATACTGTCTTATTATTTTATTATAACTTACACTGTAGGAAGCACAGCTAGGTTTTATTTAAGCTAGATACAAGTACTATTTCAGTCAAATTCATTTTATAAAATCAACAGGATCCAAATGCCTCTTTCCACCCCATCTTCTGGTAATTTCTCATCTACTTTTATGTCACTGTAGAGTAGTTTGTATTTTTGAAAATTTTATGTAAATGCAGTCATATAGCATGCACTTTTATTTCCTCTTTTTTATTGTATTGGATGTAATATATTACTTCCGTAATTATTACTTTCATAATAATCATATAACATGCACTTTTTATTTCCTCTTTTTTATTGTATTGGACGTAATATATTACTCACTTTCACGTAGCGAGTGATAACATTTATATATACATTATGAATTGATCACCAAGATAAGGCTAATAATTCGGTTATAACTTCTGTGAATTGGTTCATTTTTTATATTGTTATCTTTTTTCTCTTGTTGCTTTATAACAGTTCTTTGTGTTTTTAATATTTGACTTTTGTCAAGTACACATGTTGCAAATCGTTCCTCACCAAGGTAATACCTGCTTTTATGTGTTAAGAGTATTTTCTCCCTTCCAGGGTTTATTATTAGCTACAACATTATCTTCAAGCTATTAAGGATGAAAGTTTTAATTCTGGTAAACCTTCCATAAGCTAAGTTGATAATACAATATCTAAAGATAGGATTACACCCCTTTCTAGCCACAAGCTTTATAAAGATATAATAATAATAATAAATAATAAAAAAAGTTCCACCTGTGCTTTCTAATATTCCATATGCTAAAGTCTTTTTCTCCACTGGAACTGAATTCACCCTTTCAATATCATAGTGACGGTTACCCTTTCTTAGAGGCAGATTTATCATGCAGCATACATTTTAAGACCTCACACTTACCAGGGTGCTTTGCAAGGTCCTAGTTTTACTTATATCTTTATCAATACATTATTTTATTTTATCTTTCTTAAAAAACACCTTCATAAATGTAAGCTTTAGGCCTGGGAAAACTTGGATATGATGCAGATCACCTTATTACATTTTTAAGTAATTTTTACTTGACTTTTCCTCATCAATAGTAATAACCAAAACAAAATGCTTAAACCCTTCCTATTCATGAAGTTAATGTAACACAACAGATAAGACAGTGAGAGGTATGAGTCATTAACTGACTGATGATGTACACTAGAGCTTTCTAATGAGAGAAATAGTAAGTAGAAATGGCCATAATTAGTCCTAGTAATGAAAATTAATAAATTTCAAGTCAGCTAAATCACAGGTACTATTGCATTTTGCCCAAGGTATAAACGTCCAGAATATGGGGGATTATAGTGTTTTCTACACTAAGAAATTTTGAAAAGTCCTGTGTTGTGATTGGGAAAGTGTATCTTTCTGACGTCTGCAAACTTTCAGACTATAGGTATTAGAAGAAATTAGATTAATTAAACTATTCATAATTAAATATTCAACCTACAGGGATTTTCTAATCGGTTCCATATGTCTTAAGAACAGGTCGCCCACTGGAAATAATTGTAACCTGAATTGATATCCAATATGAAATAACCCTTTACACATGGAAATAAAATCCATGAGAAGCAATATTTTAACTAAATTTTTCCCATTCAAGAGTAGAAAAAAAATCAATGCAGCTTTCTGAGTGGAACATAAGAATTCTTTCCAAGAACTGCTTAATGTGACACATTCCTATAATTAATGTTTTATAAAGGAAATTTCACAGTAGACACTTGAGGCTATGCAGTTTTATTATCTCTGGATATAATGTAGCACATTCTCTGCTTATTACTTTAAATTTTAGGTCTTCTTATAGTGCAGGATATTACTCTGAAGCAATAAACAGTTGAGCACCAATTGCATAAATCTTGAGTCCCCATCATCAATCGCTTCATGCTTTTGTTTTGTTCCTCCTATTTTATTTTCTAAAGCTGCTTTGGTCACACTTGGCACTTCTCTCTCCCTTCATAGGTCTGTGGGTCTTGTCCTTGTGACTTTTCTTCTGTCTTCTTTCTTTCCTCTTCAGCTCCTTATGAAACTCACACCCATTTAATGGTTCCTCCCTCGTGGCTCTGTCCCTGGCTCTTTTATCTGCATGTATAATATCTCCTGCACATGTGAACTTCCTCTGTTCCAAAGAGCAAAGCACCCCCAGTAGCATCATGTGTAGAGTTCTTCACTTTTTAAAGGGGAGACCCTTTTATTTGTTTCAAATGGAAACCTACAATCTGAATTCAGCTTGCCTTTCAAAGATGATCTTCCAATGTTGCTGCCAGTAAACCTCCAGTCACTCAGTATTTCTGGCATTTTTATGAATTCTAAGGGTTTAATTTTTGTGAATGTTTATTAATTCGCTCACTCAGGATTCTCTTCTCTTATTGGAGCCCTTTAAGGTCTGGCTTTTTCTCCACCTCCTTCTTGCCCCCTGCAGCCTTTACCCCAACTTGAGGGACGTCTTCCTTCTCACTCCGACAGCGCTTTTAAAGATTAAAAATAACAGTCCAGTTTATTTCTTAAAGTCTATGTCAAATTAAAACAATTAAAAGCGATTCCTTTGGGAGTTCCTGTTGTGGCACAGCAGAAGCGAATCCAGCTAGGAACCATGAGGTTGCGGGTTTGATCCCTGGCCTCGCTCAGTGGGTTAAGGACCTGTCGTTGCCATGAGCTGTGGTGTAGGTTGCAGATGTGACTCCAATCCCCAGTTGCTATGGCTCTGGCATAGGCTGGCAGCTGTAGCCAATTGGACCCCTAGCCTAGGAACCACCACATGCCATAGGTGTGGCCCTAAAAAGCAAAAAATAAAAATAAAAATAATAAAAAAAATATATATATGTATATATAATTCCTTCAAATAAATATTCTCTAAAAATATTGTTCTGATATATACAGTGTGCAATGTATAATGTATAATGCAAAGTGGCCTTTGATTCAGGGAGTTGTCAGATGGATGAGTTTAATTTTTTTCACTCCCTCGTATGGCAGGTTAGGAGAAGCTGAGGTTAATATGAAATCTCATACCTAGGTAAAAGTGAGAAAAGCCGAAAAAGTAAATCTCAGTTCCATACTTACTCAGTTCCCAGGGCAGAGCAGAGAAACCGAGATCAGTGCCCCCTCCAAAAGGCCATTCTGAGGTCAGGAAGAGGTAGGACTGATTAAACTTGATCAAGTGAAGGGCTAACCCGTAGAGGGACGGGCATTCTTGTGATAGTCAAGGGTGTACTGCTTCCCCTGCGTTGTTCTTTGAAGGCTCCGTGGTGTTAGAAACACGAGGTGGCTGTAGTTCTCCAGGCATAACTAACAGATGTTAGAAGAACCTTCCTATGTGAACATTAACATAAAATAATTATTGATATAAAAACATATACAACTAAACAGAGTTCACACTTTGGCAAATTACATATGAGACATTATCATCTCCAGAAAATTGCCCTAACATCTGTTCTCTTTTGACAAGACAGACGACTTAAAAAGCCCTCTCAAGCCTCTCTGTTGAAGGCAAGATGAACTCCAGACCAATCATATACTCATGAAATATCCCCCCAGCATATTCAGAAAGAGAAATAATCGATGAAGAACTACTAACATGGCAATTCCTGTGCTAGATAACGTCACGTATATTTCATTATTTAATATGCAGAAAACACTATGACATATTACAGAGAATAGGAGTCACTCATTCCCTCAAATATTTTCATATAAAATTTTTCAAATGAAATAATGAGCATTATATTCACTGTGGTATATTTTTTTGGGCGGGTATCTGTCTTGAATGGCATCTGCGATGGCAGAGAACCCTTTCCCAAGAGGAACAGCCAAAATCAGTGAAAATTATCTTTTAAAAAAATCAAATGTTTACAGTCTTTGCATAATTGCCCTAAGTAATACAACACATGAAGAAAAATGTATTGACGCAAAAAGGAAAGCTGCCAGTACTGGTAAGAATATCAAGAGACTGGCACTTGAGCCCCAGTGGTCTCCAGACCCAGCCTGAGGACATGGCTACAGGTGGGTGTGGCCAAGCTCACAGGGTTCTTTTCCTCCTGGTCCCAGCTTAGGGCTGCAGTGTCTCCCCAGGAGACGTAGAACCTCCGTTTCAGGTCTTCCTCAGCTCTGGGCTGAAGAAGCTCTATTATAGAAAATAGGTATCTGGGGCCCCTTCCCCTACGCATCGGAACTCCTTACAGAGGAGTTTCCGGTCCAGGTGCAGTAGCCCCAAGACATTGAGTCCCGGCTTCCTTGCATAACATTACTCAGATGGCAGAGGTTCTGTGCCCTAGAGGCAGGTGGAGAGGAGCACAAGCTACAGCCCTTGCCCAGAAGCCCGCTGGTAAAGCAGAGATATCATTCTGAGAGAATCCGACCACTGTCTCAGCTCATATTGCACATCCCCAGTGGTGATGCATGAGATTTACCTGGAAGGCAATAAAAACAGAGAGCTGTGAGACGTTCTCGGGGGACAGGCTGAATCTGGAACCGAGCACGGAGAAGTTTAAGCATAAGGGCACGTTTAAGGCAGAGGAGATTTAGTAGCAAACATTTAGAGGAGGCTGGCACGTCCTTGAGCGCAACCATCTAAACTTCAACCAACTAGAATTTTAACAGAGAGAAGCAGGCAGAAAGACAGCTGAGGGGAGCCCCCTTGGGGCTAGATAAACCTCCCAAAATGGACTTAAAAGACTGGATTCCATGTTTTAAAATCATTTCTCTCCTCCAGTCTTTCCTTCCCTGTAGCAGAGGTTGGAACTGTAATATACATTATGGCCACTTAGTAACTTTGGCAAGATAGGAAAAAAATAAATGGCTAAATACCTTAATAAACACTTGATCTTCTTCTGCCTTCAGATGTTTTGCTAGTGCTTTCCATCAGGACAAGCAGTAAACCACTGCATGTAGTTATGAAAAAGACTCATTTTTTTCCATTTGGTCTCTCAGACATAGAAAAGATCAGAAAAAAAACCAAAAAACAAAAACAAAACACTGAATAGCATGAATAGTGGGTTGATAAATTGAAACTATGAAGAATAAATTTAATCAATGAAATTTATGAACTAACAATTCATAGTAATTAAATAGCTGCTACCAATTCTTCCTTTTACTTAAACATGGACTTGCTAAGCTATCTCTTCTTTTCCATCCCAATATCACATTTCAAGAAATCAAACAAAAAGACATTTTGTCCTCTCGCAGTCCTGAAGGCCGTTTATGGTTGGCAGTCTTCGAGTTGCTTCAGTAACATCCAGTTCTAATGGAACAAAAGGATAACTTCTGTAACTTCTATCCATTAATCATTTAAGCAAAAATAGAATTACATGTGATAATTTATTTATAAAAGGCAAATATCTAGGTCTGTTAAATTGTAGTCATTTATCAGGACAATGTTTAGATAGTAAATATGCAGAACGAAACCTTTTTGTTCTCTTATTAACATATAGTATCTTCTTTAATTCTCTCTCATGGGAAGAATCAAAGACCTTCATGGATTGAGCTGCATGAGTGTCTGCAAGTAAAACCAGTGTTTTTTTTCCCTCTCAAGCAAACAATAAAAGGCCTTCTTTCAACACAATCACATCAAAAGATCTTGGTTGGCAAATTAAGTTCTATTATATTCATGGGAATTATGTTCACCGTGCTTTTGTTGTGGTTAGTAATTTTATAGAGAGCCTGATGAAAAATTCTGTATGTTTAATTTCAGTTGCAAAGAAAATGCTAAGAAGGATGATCGCTTAAATTCTACCTGAGGCATGGGAGAAGAAGATTGAACACTGAAAGCAAGCAAGAAAGAGGCAGAGAAAGGTAGGACATTTAACTCTTACAAGGTACTCTTACGTTGAAATTAAAGCATTGAGACTAGTTGATACAAAAATGTATATTGGCCTCTACATGCTCACATTACTTCTTTTTATACCTATACAAACTGTTGAATGCCTTGGCCAAATAAATTATGCATATTAAGATGTATATGTGTAATTTTTTCCTGAGAAGAGTAAAATTGTGTGAAATAGAAATATTGTAAGTATTTTAACATTAATATAGGCTGTATGCTTTTACATTGGGGATATTTCTAATTTCAGAGTACAAGGTTTTCCATACCTAACCAGTTCACGCTAGAAGAACTAGTGCCTTCACATATTATAGGCAGTAATGACTAATAGTAATGGTATAACATTGAAGATGATACAGAAGATTTTCTTAAGAACATTTGCAAATGTAAAAGTGTGACAGAAGTATTATTAATGTATTATTAAAGTTAAAAATATGTGGGTCATATGATTATAAATATCCATGCTGGTTCTGTTCTTGGAGCAATTACCATTGTTCTACTTAGGAAGTATAAATATATCACCAGAACCATGTTCTTTTCTAGGGAGAAAAAGTGAGTAATTTTCTAATAGGTTTTTAGGGTAATCTTCTCCTGATATTTATTAATAAGGTTTTTCCAAGTAAAGTGTTAAACAATCTGAAACTATTTCATAGCAGTCCCCTCTGTTATCAGCTCTGAAGCAAACTGTATATGGTAGCCCAGCTGATAGATTTTAATAATTCTATATATATGTGGCTTTTTATACCCCCAATTTTCCCCTGAATGTATTTTTCCTTGAGTATCAAGCTTACGGAATCTTTTCCTATTGAGAACATTTCTTACTAAGGTAATAGGAAGTGATTACTAATTTGGTAAAAACTAGGCATGTTTTAGGGTGCTAAGTTAAGAATTACTGTATGTCATTATCTTATTCAGTATAATTAATTATATTTGCATAAATACAAAATAGTAAGCATGAGAAAAACATTTGGAAAGTGTTAAGTGCAGCTGTGTATTTAATGCAAGAGTTTTTTTTTAATGGTTATTTCTAGTCTAAGTGGGAAATATTAAATAAAAAATACCACCTCTGCACAGGAAAGTATTTTAATAATTAAGACAAATGACTTTTTCCATATTTTGCAAATGATTTGTTCTGGTTTTCTAAAATATAGTAAGATGACCAAAACATTATGAAAATATAATCCAGTTTCATAGCCCAAGCTATGAGCATGTTATATTCTTAAGGGGAACATAAATACATACTTTTTTAGTTTATACTCAAAGTATTAGTTTATGCTCTAATTCTGACGTTTGAATCATATTAATTATAGGTTTGGTAGATCTAATTTTACAAGAAAAAGTATAACTAAATTCAGTATCTTCCTCCAGTGTTCTTACATTGTTTTTAATATATGGAATAGGAGCTGGTATAGACTGAATATTCTTTGTTTGTGTCTCCCTGGGAATTCCTATGTTGATACCCTACCCCCATGTGATGGAATTAGGAGGTGGGACTTTTGGGAGGTAACCGGGATTAGATAAGGTCATGAGGGTGGAGTCATGATTCGTGCCCATGCAAGAGTCAGGAGAGAGCTCGCTTCTTCTCTCTATTCCACCACATGAGAATTCGAGAAGTCAGCCTTCTGCATCCTGAAAGAAGGTCCTCACCAGAATCTGCCCCGGCCGGCATCTCAGTATCCAATTCCAGTCTCAAGAAATGTGAGGTATAAACATCTGCTGTTTATAGTATGTAGACCACGCAGCCTACATATTTATATAGCAATCTGAACTCAGAGAGGGCATTTCAAAAACAATAGCCTTGCAGAGTCCTCGAATGAAGGGTTAATGATTCAGTGCTAAGCATTTAAATTATCTTTAAATTGTATTTGTATTTTCATGGCTCCACCACTTAGTCATTGTGTGGCCTCGGACAAATTATGTCCCCTCTTCCTCAGTCACCTCATTAGACAATATTTTAGACCAACAGCAGAGGTGAACACCTTGGGTTATGGAGTCTGACTGCTGCACAGGTGGCCAGTGAACTCGTAGGTGACTTAACTGATTTGAGTGTGTGCATGTTTGTGTGAGTTATTCATTAGCTTGGTCAGTTTGTGAGAATTTGCTTAACACCAAAGAGTTTGTCTTTTATACAAAAGATTTCATTAATGATTCATGATTTTGGTGTGTTTAAGTTCCTTGAAATGCTCTTGTGATCTCAGCTGACATTTTTGCTATTGCTATAATTCAGTGGTAGAAAAATTATATGACAGAATACATTCATACTCCAGTAACCACAACTTTCAGATTTGCTTAAATGGAAATTTTAAAATCTATAGGAATTTAAAGGTAATTTTGTGAAAAGATAGTTTTCATAGGAACACATTCAACTACTTGCATTTTTTTTAGCAGAATTTTCAGTTCTAGAGGACTTTTATTTATCTATGTGCATTAAACACATTATACATTTAATATCAGTAAAGTTTTCTTCAAATCTAATGTCAGGTGATATGAATTTAAATGAAGCTCAGCTTTCAATATGTCAATCACAGTAAAAGCAAAATTCTTCAAAACTGAAGCATCACAGTGGTGCATTCAAATTATTAACACTGAGAATAGGTTTATCTATTAATTTTATTCTGTTTATTACATTTGTCATTGCTTATGTAACCATTGGGACCTGATATAAAAAATATTTTTTACACATCTAGTTGATGGGTAGTTAGACCATTTATGATAGTAGCTGATAGAAAGAAATAAAATGGTAAAAGAACATTCATTTCAGAAATTATTGTAGCCTAATGAAGTTATGTAGTATCCTCAAGTGTGAGAAAACTCTTGTTATGATTAGCATTCTGTCTCATTTTAAATGCATGATGACGCATTTTTCAGAATATTCTTGGCAAGGAGAATTCCAGAGCCCTTTTTGATATTTAACTCAATTTTAAATTTTTATAAGTTGAATAAATGTTTTTAAAATAACCCTAAATAAGCTTGTCTGATAATATAGTATTGTCTGATGTCTTCAGGCAAATTTGATTAGCAGTTATTTCCTGCTGATCTTGATAAATCATCACATTCAAAGCAGATGTGCTTTTCTATAACCCTATATTTAAATTATTTCAGTTCTTTTTTTTCCTCCTAAAGTGTGTACCTTATGTCTTCAAAAGCATTCAATTTCATATCAATAAAATACTTAGATGCGTAAGTTAAAGAGTATTCCTTTTAAATAAGCATTCTCAGTACTATGAGGCTGAATCCGAATGGGGATTGCTGCACCTTTGAAGAATAGCTACGTTGTTGATCTATAATCAGCCTCTGACATATTCATTTGTTCAAGAGACCAGCTGTTGGTAGGGCAATTTTCGTAAAATTAAGAAATCAGTGTTATAACCATATGCAGTGTTTGATTTGATGAAGGGGGGAATTAGTAATAAAACCAGAGTGTAGTACTTCATAAAGAGATGACATTCATGTAACCTTAACCCTTTACACAAGTAAATCTAAAATTAAAAATGTTTTAGACTTAGAAATAGTTTTTTTCACCTTCCAACATATGTTCTGAAAGTTCCTTATTTGTGTTTTGTAGAAAATTAATAACAGAAAAATAGAACTGCCAAGACAAAAAAAATGAGCTACTGAGTATCATGTCCCTGGTAAAAATATCTGTGATTAGATTAAAATAAATCCAGCAATAATTTATACATAACATTCCATGTCGGGGGTCATTTTTTACTAAGATAATTACCATAATTAAAAAGTTTTGATACAAAATACTTAATCCAGTAATGTGAATATATATAAGCATAAGTTTAAGCATATAATTTAATTCATGTAAACTAAACCTCATGTCCCTAGTAAAAATATCTGATTAGATTAAAATAAATCCAGCAATAATTTATACGTAATATTCTGTATCGGGGTCAATTTTGAATAAGATAATTATCATAATTAAAAAGTTTTGATGCAAAAGACTTAATCCAATAATTTGAATGTATATAAACATGGGTTTAAGCATATAATTTAATTCATGTAAGCTAAACATTCAAACTAAAGGTATTGTTTAAATAAAAAAATATTTAGAAATGGAGATTATTTTGAAAATCAAATGAGTCAACAGACGGTAATAAATTATTTGTGATATATTCTTATGGAAAATAAATACAAATAATACACAAAATGACTTGCATTGTCTAGTTTTAACACCTTCCTTGAGGGAATCATGGCAGACTTCTAAAAGTATCAATCAATTGTATGTACAATTTTATAAGAAATATAAAACATTCATACACATTTATATCAAAAGGTTTGAAATTAGTTTCTTTAATTCAAACAGGCACAAAAATGTGATTGTAGAATTATGATAGAGTAATGAAATTACTTTCCCAGCTTAAAAATAAAAAAGAGCTCTACGCATTGAGCGTATGATTAAAAATCAATTTTTTATGGAAAGAAAAGCCTGTTCTAATAGCTTACATGTTGAATAACAAAGGAAACATCTTCAATTTAGATTTCTAAATTGCTTTTTATAGTTCTCCCCTGAAATATTCAATTTAACTCTCTGCACTTGTAAAGATCACAAAATGTTGAAGTTTTAAAAGGACCATGAGCCCTCCTTGTTGGCCTGTCCACAACCTCTGTCTCCACCAGATGCACCTGTAGGAATGAGACCATTAGCTGAGGCAGGAACATATCAAGATATACATGCTGTATCTTCATCATCCGCAGGTTTTTATTATTTTTCAGTTTCTTCTGCAGTGAGAAACTTAAAGAAAATCACAGAAGAGAAAAAAATCTCTGGGCTTCATCACAAACATATTTTTATCAATGCCCCAAAACCTTAGCTCCAACCTTCTAATTTTGCAACTTCGGTTTCCTTAAGAATACTGTGATGATAACATAAAACAAACAAGCAAACAAAAACATAGTAGCAAATAATTTTACATTTTCTTCATGGAGATAAGGGGGTCTCTTTCCTGCCCTTGTATTTGGGCAGGATGGCTACTGCTTTTATCAACAGAATATGGTGTTTTGAGTTCTAACTGTCCTATGAGAAAAGGGAGATTTTCTGTCTTGCCTCAGAGTCATGTACCTGGTAATAAAAATAGCTACTACAGGAGTTCCCGTCGTGGCGCAGTGGTTACCGAAACCGACTAGGAACCATGAGGTTGCGGGTTCGGTCCCTGCCCTTGCTCAGTGGATTAACGATCCGGCGTTGCGGTGAGCTGTGGTGTAGATTGCAGACGCAGCTCGGATCCCGCGTTGCTGTGGCTCTGGTGTAGGCGGGTGGCTACAGCTCCGATTCCACCCCTATCCTGGGAACCTCCATATGCTGCGCAGGAGTGGCCCCAGAAAAGACAAAAAAAAAAAAATAGCTACTACAATTCTTTACACCGAATATCAATTTCTCCAATGAAAACTAAGCAATTGTATGAGGATGTCACTAGGACTCCTTAAAAGAAAGCGTTTGCCTTCTTAAAAATTGGAAGAAATGTATATTCCAATATATATCCTTCTTACAAAAAATCCTAATGAATACCTTAACTTTCAGCCATAAGGAATGCTTCTTATACCTCTACCTTCTTTTAATAAATGCTTTAAAAATATACATAATGTTATTAAGTTATTTAAATTAGTTTTAAAATCTATATTATTTTAAATGATGCTCTTTACAAAGATATTCATGCATTAAGTAAAATGCGTTGTTTTACATTTTGTTCGAAGTAATTTTATTTAAATATGCAAATTAAAAAGTGTATACCTCTGGCTTTGATTTGGTTTCAGTAGATGGAGTGCTCAGAAGAGCTAGGAGAGGGGGTCTCTGCCAGATCTCAGGGTGGCCAGTGAAAGCAGCAAAGCAGAGATGAAAGCCTTAAGGCTTCAGTCACTTACAACAAGGGGATAAGCAAGAGCTGAAACCACAGAAAGCCCCACAACTTCAGGCGTTTTACACCGTGAAATGGAGCACAGAGCATCAGGCAGATGGTTCCTTGGCTCCACTTCGGAGGGAGGGTGTCTGACGGATCGGCTCCTGCACTTCCAGGAACCCCGCGTTGGGGGCAGGAAGTGAGGACGTGGGTGTGGCATCCTTAGAAGTACTGGGTATTGAGTCAGCCTGGGAAGAGCAGTGCCCAGGGTTCCTCCCTCTCTTCCCTGAAGGAGGCTCGTCTGTGCTTCAGGGCCTGGTAGAGACCCAAGAATGAATGTGTTAGGCTAGGAATTGAAATACGCTAAGACCAGCGCCCCCAGAATGACTGAAGGCACTTGCCTGGTAGGTGTGGAGCCACAAGGAGAGAAATGGTTGTATCATTTTTAATCATGAAAAGTAAACTAGCATTTATTAAGCACATGCTATTGCTAAGTTTCACACATATTTTACCCTCTTGTTACTTAATCACATCCTCATTAAACCATGCAGGGTTAGTCATAGGTCAGCCCTCATCTTGAGTCTATGAAAGTGCCACTCAGAAGGGTCAAGACACTGGCCCTAGGTCATATGCTGCTAAAGGGCTGAAGCCACTTTTATCTCATTTCTGTCTTCTTCGGGAGTGTTTTATTACTGCATATCTGCTCAGGGCACAAAACACTCAAAATGATCGATAATCCATGACAATGTAAATAGCTACTGTGGACATATTTCTCTCACCTTTTTTTGCAGTTTTTTCCTGCTGTCAAGAGACCTCTTTTAAACTGACAGGAAATAGTGGGCCCACAGTTCAGGGGATACACTCTGTCATGATAAGAAAATAATGTATCTGAAATGCTATTGTTGGTCCCGGTTCAGCCATTTTCTGCTACAATTTTAATATAGATTTTCATTGAGTTTAGAATACTTATTTCCATTACACAGAAATAACACTCTCCTGTAATTAAATATATTTTGGAACAGCATTGAATTATGCGATAGGATCCTAGAAAAGACAGTGTGCCTCTTTAGGTGTTTCGGTAATTGATGACATTTTCTTGTATTTTTTTTTTCTTGTAGTTTTTTTGTGTTGATGGAAACAGGCGCTATATATAGAAAAAGTGAGCAATATATTGTTTCTGCTAGGATGTAGCTTAATGTCTAGAGGCATAAATAGACAGGAATCTAAAATGAGCATCAAATTACACTCGTCTGGAGTTCCTCCTGTGGTGGAGCAGGTTGGGGGTCCAAACTGTCTCTGTGGCAGCATGCATTGGGTCCCTGGCACAGTGCGGTGAATTAAGGATCTAGCATTGCAACAGCAGTGGCATAGATTGTAGCTGTGGCTCAGATTCAGTCACTGGCCTAGAAGCTTCCATATGCCATGAGTGCCGCCAAAAATAAAATAAAATAAAATAAAATAAAATAAAATAAAATAAAATAAAACACAACTTGAAAATTATAGAAGAGAGTTAATAATAGAACAAGAGTGGGATGCTACTGAAATTTATAGACTGGAAACCAACCCATATATAGAAAATGATGGAATTGTGGACCAAATTCTTAGCAAGAGGTAGGTAATCATTTGGAAAAATGGCATTATAAGAAATTGGATTACAGTACTGAAAAAGAAACATCAAGGATAGTTGAATGGAATAGAGGAAATATAAATTATAGATATTTTTAAGTTTTAATTTTGATTCTTCCTTTAGGACTCAATATATAAGCATTTATTTTTGTTTGGAACCCTGGGTTTATCGCTTTTATTTCATTTGGAAGTGCTTGACTTATTTTCTCAATTATTTTTAGTATCTTTATTCTTGTTCTGGAATGCCAATTACACATAGATTATCATTTACTCTTGTTCCAAATTCCACTTAGGATTTGTCCCTGTGTATGTATTTATTTTAGTTTTATTTCCTACTGTGATTTTATTTCATAGTTTCTATTGTTAGATCTCCAATTTAATTATTAGAACAACTAACTCCAAAAATTAAATTATTGATAATTTAATGAATGGTTCATTTCAGATAGTATATTTTTATCTTTGGAAAACTTTTGCCTATTTTTAAACTATTCATTCTATACATGTTTTCTTATAAATCTTGGTGCATGATTATAACTTTTAAACTTTCTTTTCTGTTCATCCCATTATTTCTGTTTCTCTTGTCTGACTTGTCCCCTCGCTATGGGTCATATGTTTCTGCTTCCTCACCTGTCTAATATATATATACTTGTTGTCCAAAAGGATAAAGTTTTTGTTGCCAAATACCTGATTTTGTTGTGTTCTTTTCACGAAAGTTGTAATTTTTACTAATAGGCAGCTAAAATTATTTGCACGTGAATTTTCACAGTTTGAGGCTTATTTTTATAAAATTGTGTTGGACAAATAATTTGTTTTGTGGCTAGTTCAGCCCCATTCCTATGACGAGACCCTTCTTGTGAGTATTGAGTACCTCCTACATTTAACAAGGTCTCTACACTTTGCTGTTGACATATCTGATTTCTGGCCCTTTTTGGTAATTCTTTCAGCTTATAGCTCCTAGATAGTTGTTTTGTACCTGGAAGTTCATTTTGTCTGACATTTTGGAAATTTCATACGACAAACTCATAGGTTGATATCTCGGCAGAGACTCAAGTGGATCTCTGTATAGAATTTTTCTAAAGCCCTTGTGCTAAACTGCTCCCTCCCACTTTCTAGTCTTCTTTGGTTACCCCAACCCCTGCACTCTCTTCTCAATCCAGCAAAACTCTCTGGCTCTGTGTCCTGTCCCTCTCCCCGAGTCCACAGCCATGATTTCTTTCTTTCAAAAACATGCCTCTATGCTGAGTCTTTTGCGATGGCTGAACACCATTGTTGCCCAGACTTTTGCCCATCTTTCTAGTTATTTACCGTGGGGGCGTCAGAACAGTTTCTGTTACTACCTCATGACCAGAAGTGAAACGTTCAATATCTTCTTTAAGGAAAGTTAGTAATTAGAAAATACAGGTTTTTGTGAAGACATCACATTATTTACTCATAAAATATTGCAGAGAGAGGAAGAGAGAGGGAGAAAGGGGAAAAGAGAGAAAAAGGAAGCTAGAGGATATATTTTAATTCGTTCTGTCTTATAAGTGAGAAGCAAGTCTAGTCACCATGGGAGGGGACAGAGTGAGTAATTATTTCCAAATTCAAAATCACTAGGATGCAGTGCAATGCCTGTATTTTCACATGATGCTCAAGAGGGTGTCCCCTCGGTGCAGTGTTGTCCGGTGATGATTAATTACAAGGCGCTTTGCTCTCTGTCACCTGCCTGGACACCGACATGGGGGGACGTCCAGTCATCATCTCTGTGTCAGTAACCTGCACACATCTTTTTTCAGTCCTGTCTTCCTCCTTCCATAGTATCATTTCATATATATAATTATTTTAAAAGTATGATTGGTGAAAAAAAATGAGTGGGCTATGCCTCTGGTCCGTTCAGAAAGTCATTACTCCCTCAGCTGTTCCATATGTTTTATCTGGCATTTATTAAAAAATGTTAATCATGGTAATAATGAGCGAGAAATAAGTTTTATAATTGTTGTCTGTCCGAGCTGATTGAAAATCCTTTTGGATCATCTTAAATCCGTTTTGCTCTATTAATATCATACTATCATTTAATATCATTAATAAGCAGAATGTAAGAAAATAGTGCCTGGGTTTTCAGTAATAGGATGGTATTATTTATCATGAGATGAAAACACTTTTAAAGAAAGATTATGATATTCCAGTTATATAGGCAGGAGAGAGATGGTTATATCATTGACTCAAAACCAGAAAAGATTAAACCTTTAATAACTTAGTGTGTAGCCTGGGTCAAATAAATTACCCTTTTCAGAGTTTGAATTAGAAATCACACTAAATAATATTTTGAAAGATTGAAAATATTCTCAAACAAAATATACTTCTGTATCTGTTCTCCTTTATCCCTTTTTTACATGAGAAGTATAGAAAGGAAAACATTGTTGTTTTTTTTCACAACATATATGGTAATCATAGCTGTGTCTAACTGCATGTAGGCCTCCTGATAGTTGTAGTTTAATATTCATTTGGAATGTTAAGTACATATGTTATTACATAGTTTAAGTATTAATTTCTTTAGATTTTGCCCCCCAAAATTCAATATTTAAAATTACATCTATTTCAACAAATTTAATGTTTCTATCATAGATAATATATCATGATTTTATTTGTCACTTTATTTTTCCTTTCAATCAATCTTCACTTGCTACTATTTACTATCAATATTTTATTTATTAAGTTGACAAAAGTTATTAGAAGATTTTTAAGACCTCATTAATACATTGTCAAAAACAACAGATGCAAAAAATAATCACATTGCAGTGGCGATTACCCTGAAGTAAGAGTCTTTGTTACAATTTAATTTTCTTTATTGTTTCTTTAAGGTTTTCTGATGTAAAATATAATAATACATGAATACCAATTTGGAAGTATCAATGGCTTCTGGCAACCTTGAAAATGAATTATGATTCATTTTTTTTCTCCATAATCTAGAGAAAACTGAACACAGCAGTAAAAGAATAAAACCTGATGCCTCTTAGACTGTGTACAAACCTGACCAATTTTTCCTCTTCTCTGTAACAAGAAATTGCCATTACAAGAGTCTCTGTAAGCATCCTATCAGACTTTACAGAATCTTAGAGCTTAAAGGAATTCACACTCTGCTACCTTTGACCTTATAAACTATTTTCACCTCCCATGAACTGCATGTAAGTGTGTTTTCTTCAGAGAATACTTCACTTTAAAGTTTGAAAACTTTGTAAAAAGATTGAGTTCATTTATATAAACCAGAAAGCATTTAGTAATGAAAAAGCCTCTTGAAAATTTAATTATGACAATGCCAGAAAGGAAAGTTGTAAGGGAGAGTGACCATGTAGTAAGTGTCGTTGCATTTTTGTTTGAACTGATCGTGAAGGAAATTGTGCAGTATCCACTCACGGCTCCCTTTTGTGAACATCCTGTAAAGATTCTGAAAGGAACATCCAGTTCATAACCGTTTGATGCAGTATTTTTCCCTTGCACATTTGTCCTTTTTGTTTTCAAAATCAGCATGTAAGACTCATATTAAGAAACCTTTCTATACATAGCTCTCCATTCTTGATTTTTTCATCTGAATTTAAAGTTTTATGTATTTTAATGGATTTTAAGTTCCAATTAGATGGTGGATTTATTACACTCTTTAAAAACACTTACAACTCCTTCCTGACCTAAAGAACACCCAATAGAGGATTTTAACTCAAAGTAAGTGGATTGGTAAAAATTGATACGAGGGAGACTTTCTAACATCAAATAAAGCACGTGGTGTCTATTTGAAACCCCATAAGACTATTTGTTGAACAGGATAGCATTTGCTGCCCTTCAAAAAGGAGAGGGACTGTCTCTCATGCTTTGATATCAAGGTTGGGAACTTACTCAGATGCTTTTCTTGACTCGTAGTCAGTTTTAAGGACTCAGAGCCATTTGCTTTGGCAATTTCCCCTCAGGGTATTTCTCTAAAGAAAATTCCATCACTACCTCAAAAACTCGTCCACACTCCCATGTTCACTGCAGTATTATTTGCAACAGCCAAGACATGGAAAGAACACATGTGCTCACTGACGGATGAAGAGATAAAGAAAATGGGGTGCATATGTACAATGGAATATTATTCAGCTATAAAAGATAAGAAAATCCTGCCATGTGTGGCAACATGGATGAAATTTGAGGGGGGTAGGCTAAGTGGAATAAACAGAAAAAAGACAAATATTAAGCTAATTGTGGTATAAATAATGTAGTTATGTGAGGTGATAAATGTTAGCTAATCATTCTGCAATATGTATATGTATATCAAATAACTGTGCTGTATACCTAAAGCTAATACAATGTTACATGTAAACTATATCTCAGTTTAAAAAGATTTGAAGAGTTCTCATTGTGGCAGAGGAAACAAATCCGACTAGTATCCATGAGGATGCAGGTTCGATCCCTGGCCTCGCTGAGTGGATTGAGGATCCCACATTGCTGTGGCTGTAGTGTAGGCCTGCAGCTGTAGCTCTGATTCACACGTAGCCTGGTGTGGACCTAAATAGCAAAAAAAAAAAAAAAGAGAGAGAGAAAGATTTGAGATTCTGGTTAAAGATGGCTCACCACTTCTTCTTGGTGGTTTGCCACTCCCCTGGTGCTACACAGATTTATGGACTGAAATGCAGTGGACTGGCTCCCTTGTCAAATGTTCATTGACTGACTATGCATGAATTTATTTCTGGGGTCTCAGTTCTGTTCCACTGGTCTATGTATTTGCTTTTATGACAGTACCATACTGTTTTATACTATAGATTTGTACTGTAGCTTGAAATCAGGTAGTATGCTTTCTCCGTATATTGCATTATTTTAATTTATATGCTTTTAATTACCAGAAAGTCTTAACTTTGTTTGAGAGGCTTATAAGGCATAATTTTCCCTTGGGTGTTATGGGTGCTTAGTTTCTTTAGTTAAAGCTTAAATTGGGGATAACAAAAACAAACTAAAATAGTTGTTAATATTTTTTTGCAGAAAAATCATTAAATATTTTATAGTGTTAAATGATAAGGAAGTAAATGATTAATAAAAATATTGAGGGTTATTATAGAAGTTAAATGAGTAACTTGAAGAAGCTCATAGCTTTTTTTAGCTAAAATGTTTATAAAGTTTAAACTAAAAATCAATGTATATAAGATTATATAATAAACAATTATTTGATTTGATTACATGATAAATGTAATGCTTTCTGGGATTTCGATAGGCTGGCGTTCAACACCATAATTTACTTCTTAGCTCATTGTTTTTAAGCACAGCTCATTGAAGAAAATGCCTTATTTCAGGGAGTTCCCGTCTTGGCACAGTGGTTAGCAAATCTGACTAGGAACCATGAGGTTGTGGGTTCGATCCCTGACCTCACTCAGTGGGTTAAAGATCCCACATTGCTGTGAGCTATCTATGGTGTACGTTGCAGACGCCGCTCGGATCCTGTGTTGCTGTGGCGTTGCTGTGGCGTAGGCTGGCGGCTGCAGCTCCCATTAGACCCCTAGCCTGGGAACCTCCATATGCCGTGGGTGCAGCCCTAGAAAAAGACAGAAAGACAAAAAAAAAAAAAAAAAGAAAAGAAAGAAAAAAAAAGAAAATGTCTTATTTCAATATTCTTTGTATGCTGAAAACTAGATTAAAGATGTGTCCATTTGATTATAATCCAGCCATTAAAAGGATTAAAAAAAGATGCTAAAGGAAAAAAGACAACTACAGCTTGTGCGATTACATTTTATGAACTATGTAAAAACAAAATTTAAAGAGACAGAAAGCAGATCTGTGGCTACTCTGGTACAGGGGTGGTAGTGGAGCTGGATTGCGAGTCAGTAGAAGGGGAAGTTCAGTGATGGAAATGCTTGAAATCTGGATTGTTTTGATGACTGCCCAACTCAACAAGTTTACTAGAATCATTAAATTACACACTTAGAACGGGTGCATTTTTCCACATATAAATTATCTCCTAATAAAACTGTCCAATTATTATGTCAACTCTGTCATCTCAAAAACTCACCAGAAGATCCACTCTGAAATCATGTGCAATGAAAGTGTCATAAATCATGTTTGATTCCGACAGAGCATGATGAAGAATATAAGAAGTAGAAGAAAGGAAAAGTGTGTAAGAGAAAAATTTGGCCACTCGAACACCTTTAGTCTAAGTAAACCTTGAAAAATAGTGTTTACATCACTAAATACAATTTGAAAAAATAGAGAGTTGTGAATGTATTCATTAAGAAAATAGTCCCTTATTGTTTGCAGTTTGGAAATTTTTAAAAAGTACAACCCAAGAGAAATATTTTCTAAAGATTGCTACATGTTTTGAAGATGAAGAATTTTTATAATTGTCTGAACTATGTGTACTGACTATATAAACTTTCTTTTAGAAACCATATCATTAAAACATTTCCTGGTTACTGATGTAACTAAAAGAGACCATTCAAAAGTAAGTGTAAGTTACATTGTAATTTTGTGGTATAATGATCTCAATCAAAGCTGCACTCAAAGCTGAATTCTTCTGCACTAAAATGTCAACTTTTAATATTTGATAGAATGTCAAATAATAATATAACACCATTTGCATTTAGGGTAAAATACGACTTAAGAGGGTGATATTTCTATAAATGGACATAAAGATCGATGAGACAGATTATGGATTTCAGAAATAATCCCACCTCCATATAGTACATGGAACTGAAACAAAAGTGCAAGGATAAATCAATGGATAAAGAGACTCTTTGCAATAAATTTGCATTTGTGTGCAAATAAGTGAACCTTTGCACTCTTTCTTACACTATACACAGCACTTATCTTGACATTCACCAGAGAACTAACTATAAAGCTAAAAATTTTCAATTTCTTAAATAAAATTATAGAAAAAATAAACCTTGGAGAAGTGAAGTTAAGCAGTACTTTCCTGGAGGAGCTAAAACCTGCTAACCAAGAATAAAATGAAATAAATCGTACTTCATGAAAATTAAAAACTTTAGTGCTTCGTAGAGCTCTACTAAGGAGATAAAAAGACATATAAACCTGGCAGAAAGCACACAACAAATTCTGATAAAGATCTTTTTTTTTTTTTTTTTTTTTTGTCTTTTGTCTTTCGTTGTTGTTGTTGCTGTTGTTGCTATTTCTTGGGCCGCTCCCACGGCATATGGAGGTTCCCAGGCTAGGGGTCTAATCGGAGCTGTAGCCACCGGCCTACGCCAGAGCCACAGCAACGCGGGATCCGAGCCACGTCTGCGACCTACACCACAGCTCACGGCAACGCCGGATCGTTAACCCACTGAGCAAGGGCAGGGACCGAACCCGCAACCTCATGGTTCCTAGTCGGATTCGTTAACCACTGCGCCACGACGGGAACTCCTGATAAAGATCTTATATATAAAATACACAAAGAAATTTACATCATAATAAAGCCAAGTTTTTTGGATGAGTGAAAAGTTTAAACTCATTTTATAAAAGAAATATGGATAGAAAATTAATCACATGAAAAGATGTTATAATAGCATTACTCATTATAAAATGAAAATTTAAAAAATAATGAAATTCAATAACTCTACCCTTTGGAATTTCTAAAATTAAAGTGACAGATGGAGTTGCCATTGTGGCTTCGTGGTAATAAAACCAATGACCGGTATCCATTGAGGATCCCTGGCCTTGCTCAGTGGCTTCCCAAATGCTGCCGGTGAGGCCCTAAAAAGCAAAAAAAGAAACAAAAAAGAGTGACTGAGAGTAGCAGTTGCTGCTCGATTTATTAAAATAGAGAGATCTTCTATTCTGGTGGGCATGCAAAATGGCTCAGCTTCTTTGGGAAGCAGTTTGTCAGTTTTTTGTAAAATTAAACATACAGTTACATACATCTCAGCAATTCCACTCCTAGGTATTTACACAAGAGAAATGAAAACATTTTGTTATGTAAATGTTCATAGCAGCTTTGTTCAAAGTAGTAGACGTTGCAAACAATCTAAATAGCCATCAGTGAGAGAACCCAAAGTGGGAGGGTCATGCAATGTAATAGTTTTAAAAATGCAAAAGAAACTAGGTATGGATATTAAGACACAGCAGAGGTGAAGCTCTGTAGAATTAGGCAAAGTGACCTAAGCCAGGAGCAAAAGACTGTGGAGTGAATGACTCTGTTGACATGACTTTGTAAGAAGGCAAATAGAGGAAGCCCTGGGGTGGGAGGAGAAGGGGGTTGCAAAAGGGCAAAAGATAACTTCCAGGGGTAATACAAAATACATTTTGAATTTTGTTGTGACTATACAATACCACTGTATAAATTTGTCAAACTCATCCAACTGAGAATTTTATTTTTTGGCAACATGGCAGTGTAGATGCAAAGAGATCGTTGCTCATATAGGTTGGTGATTTTTAAGGGGCCGTAGTGTTGAGATCCTTTTTGCATGCTCTGTGATTTCAAATATCCGATTCTATAATAGGAAACCTCAGTCAATATGATTGTCCGTTAAAATCAGAAATGAACTCTTGATCAGTACATTATTAGGAAAAATAAAGTATTACCTGATAAATGGATTTTTTATACTCTTGCCTGAATATATTAAAATTATCATATAGGTAATCAATTGTAATTTTTATATATACAACTCATGGAGTTATGACCATACAGTATTGCCTGGCAGTCTTTTTTTAGGAACTGAAACAGAAGACAATTCAAATAATTAAAATAAAAGTTGTTACTCTTTTATTATTATTATTATTGTTATATCCTGCCTCTATGCAGTCAGCTGATACGCTTGTATACATCATACACTGCCCACACTAGAATGGCTGCAGCATATTTTTCATATAAATGTTTGAAGTTTCTATTTGAAAATCAGACTTCATCATTTTCCTTAAAAAGTTTTAGTAAGTTTAATAACTTCCATTAAGTGACACCCAGCTGTTTATCCTTGGAAGGGAAAGAAATCCTTGTTTATTTGCTCACTGCTTCATGTCCATCCCATATTTCTTCATTGGGAGACTCTGGGGTCTGAGGCATGGGGCAGTATTTTGTGTGAGATACAGCCTTAACCGGAAAGTCAGTCCTGTGTATTAACTGCCAGAGCTCTTAGTGTTTAAGAGAAAAGTAAAAAACTCAGCTGAGTCCTGTAAACCATTGCACGTCCGTTTCCTGATGTTCCTGTGTAGCCATTTACGACATGAACAACTTGAAAATACTTTCAAAATTTGAAATCCAAACTGTTTTTCTAAATGCAATGCATAGTTATGTGTGGTTATTAGATTATAAAATTTATCTTAGACCACTTCAGCTTCACATTCTTAAATGAAGCAAATCAAAGTTTCCTAGTGGCTCAGTGGGTTGAGGATCCAGTGTTGACCCTTCTGTGGCTCAGGTTTGATCCCTTGCCTGGGAACTTTGCCATTTTGCAGGCAAAGCGAAAAAAAAATTATATAAATTATATATATATATATAATTTAATAATACATAAAAATTATATATATATAATTATATATATATATAATTTAAAAAAATTTAAGCAAGTCAGAGGATTTTTTTCCCCTACATTTCTAGGAGGTTATAACGAATAATTTCTTAAAAGTTAAGAGAATACAGTAGTCAGTAATTTCTTGAAGAAAACCAACTGTTTATTCATAAAATGCATTCAGTGTATCCACTCATATAACTCTTAAAATGTATCTGATCTATTATTAAGTGTATAGATTTGTATCATGTCTGCCGTAAACCATCATCTCTCAGACATTCCTATTTACTTCTTGCCTTTCTCTCGCAAACTCTTTGCCCGCATCCTTTGCTTAAGCCTTCCATGTAAATTGGGTCAAATGATCAACTGATAGCCTGAGGAAAGGGAGAGACAAGTGTTATCTTTTTTTTTTTCTTCCTCCCTCCCTCCCTCCCTCCTTCCCTCTTTCTTTCTTTCTTTCTTTCTTTCTTTCTTTCTTTCTTTCTTTCTTTCTTTCTTCTTTTCTTCCTTTCTTCCTTTCTTCCTTTCTTCCTTTCTTCCTTCCTTCCTTCCTTCCTTCGTTTCTTTCTTTCTTTCTTTCTTTCTTTCTTTCTTTCTTTCTTTCTTTCTTTCTTTCTTTCTTTCTTTCTTTCTTTCTTTCTTCTCTTTCTTCTCTTTCTTCTCTTTCTTCTCTTTCTCTGCATGCCTGCCTGCCTGCCTTCTCTTTTTTTGCTTTTTAGGGTCACACTTGCAGCATATGGAAGTTCCCAAGCTAGGGGTCAAATCCAAGCTGCAGCTGCTGGCCTACCCACAGTGACAGTAACAGCAGCACAGGATTTGAGCTGCATCTGTGACCTACACCTCAGCTCGCTGCATCTGCATCGCTGGATCCTTAACCCAGGGCTATGGCAAGTGATGTGGTAATCTGCTCTAGATGTTTCCAGAGAACTAAAGGAAAAACATGATAGTAGAGAAATAATCACTACCCCCCAAATTAAAAATAAATAAAAGCCTCAGATTTTTAAATGAAAATCTCAAGGCAGACTTAGAAAATCTGAGTTATATTAAGAAAATAATTGAGAATTAGTACGCATCTCCGATTTGAGTTGTTGGGTATTAACCCACTAATCTTTTAAAACTGCATGGTCAGAGGAGACATTCTCTTTTCACTTATGTGAAAGACCTAGCCTCGGGTTGCTCAACATATTTTAGTGATCATGCCTGAGACTTATCTTGCAAGGAATGCCTATTTCTCTCATCTCATTTAATCTTCCTTTTGCCCCCATTCTCATATCTAGAAAGGTATCCCTGTGAAGAATACTGAAGTCCATTTCAAGATGAGACCTCTTAAACATCAAATGATTGTATCTGTCATCCAGCTAATTTTCAGTCTGGGATCCCGGTATAATGTATATGGCGGTGAAGTCTAAGTGTTAGCCCAAGGACAAAAATGCAGCAGCAGAACGTGTAGAATGTACAATACTGCACTTTCCCAAGGTCCTAGATGGCATATGCTCGATATACTTAGTTGATTGAAAATTAGTTCAGTAACATTGGTTCCTGGTCGATACCATGGGACGTCAATGTAACAGAACTTCCATGACGTAAGAGCAAGTGTACAAAGCCAAGGTCGATGCGAGTGCTGGGCTCCAGGGATGGTGGTGGGAGGTGCTCTCCTTGAAATGGGTCCCTGCATTTACTGGGGGAGATGAGATTTCTGACTGACACACTCAAGATGATCAAGGTGGAATGGGTAATTACCTGATGATAATGAGACTTGCTGTAGTAATCATTTCAAACTGTAAGTCAAACCGTTATGCTCTTTACATTAAACTTATACAGCAACATATGTCAGTTCTATCTCGAGAGAACTAGGAAGAAAGCTACTTTTGATGGCCATTCTGATAACTTGCTAGTTTTTCTTTTTTCTCTCATAGAAAAGCTTCTATAATCATATTTTGCATGTAACCAGGTGCCGTGTAAGAGGTTCTCTAGGTTAGTGATTCTCGACTCCAATGATTATGCTTCCTCTGAAACCAGGGGACATTCAGCAATTATGTACAGAAACTTTGCGGTTGTTCTAATTTGGGGGTAGGAGTTACTAGTGGCATCTAGAAGGTACAGGGTACCAGAAATGCTCTTAAACATTGCAAGAAAAAAGTATCTGGCCAAAAATGCCAACAGTGCTGCTGCTGGGGAACATGGCTCTAGGTATAAAACTAGGTAGGCACGCAGTTATCATCACAGAATATTTACTAGATGAGGCCAAAATATTTTAAGTTGAACTTCTTATCAGCAGATCATGAGAAGTCCAATTACCCCATATTCTTAACAAGCTTTGGCATCATCAGACTTTACCAATCAATTGAATGTGTAAGGCTATCACAATTTTATTTAAATTTGTATTACTCTGTTGACAAGTGGTGTGGGGCATCTTTTCTTATGTCTGTTGGCCGCTTGTGATGTTACTTCTGTAAAATTTCTCTTTAATTACCTTTGCCTCTGTTATTGAAATTTATTCCTTTTACTGATTAGTTCCTCAGTGTATTTTATACACTACATTTTACAGATCTTGTTTTACTCTCACACTGTTTTTTGAGAAATATATAGTCTTCCCATTTTAATTCAATTGAATGTTCAAATATATCCTTAATATTTGATGTTTTAATATTTCAGACATTTTATCCAACCATAAACCATGAAGATATTTTGCTTTGTTCTCTCTGAAATAAATACATAGTTTTATCTTTTACATTGAAATGCTTAATCCATCTAGAAGTAATAACTGGTGTACAGTGTACTGTTGGAATTTTTTTCTTAACCACATGAGCCTCATGCAGAATGGAAACTTAAATAATCCATGCAAAAGAATCTCTTCTTTTAATATCACACAATATTAATCTATAACAAATAGTTTTACTCTCTCTTCAAAATCTATGCAGAGGAGTTCCCTTGTGTCCCAGTGGGTTAAGGACCCAGCATTGTCACTGCTGTGGCTTGAGTTAGGGCCATGGTGGTGCATGTTCAACTGTGGGAGCTTCCACATGCTGCTGGTACAGCCAAAAAAAAAATAATAATCTGTGCAGAATACCACTATCTTTAACCAGTTCTCTTACTAGAAGTTTAGTCTTCCACCACCCAACCCCACTTGAGTCTACTTTGAATACAATCTAGGGTGATCTTTTATAATTGAGAAGTTGGGTGAATGTAAAACTTATAAAGCTTACAATGCTAGTTAGGATTACTCATAATTAAAGCCCAAGTCCTTACAATTACATGTATTTTCTTTTTTTGGGGGGGGTTGTACCTCGTATACGTGTGCTATCGTATATTATAGTTCCTACTAATGCATGATGCTCGTTCTCTGACCTCATCTCCTGCTAATTACCCCTAATTTCTAACTTCTATCTAATCACACTGGCTCTCACACTTCTCTAGTTTTGATATGGTACTTCTGACACACAAGATCATTTTAAAATATGTTTTAGGTTTACTGTTGATTGTCTGCCTCCTTCAGCTAATAGGCTATACAGCTTTGGAGTTTCGTGGGTGTTTTTCCTGTTAGACTCTCTCACGTAGTCCAGGGACAAGCATACCTGGCATACAAAGCATGTACTGAATAGACTTTTCTGGGTAAATGTATGATTAACTGCATATAAGATTAGTCAAGGAATTTAAGGGCACATGGAAACAGCTTAAGAAATTATTTTCTTCAAAAGACCCATGTTATTAAATTTAATAATGCATTCTTCACAAAGATGGCTGATTTTATGCTACAACTATGAATAGTATCAAAATCTCAGTGGGTTAAAATCATGAAGGATAAAATTTTGCTCACATTGCATGTTCAAATAGGGTTAGGAGTGGAAAGTGGGGGTTACCGTAAATAACTGTTCACCCTCTGGAACCCAGGCCTTTGGACTTTCCACAAGGAACATCATGATTCCTAGGAGAAGAAAAATGTATAGTCTTACCCATGTACTTAAAAATGCTTCTGACTGGAAGTGGCATTTCACTGGCTAAAAAAAAAAAAAAAAAAAACCACATAAATTCAATGGAATAGGGACAAATATTCTCACCATATGACTAGGAAAAGCTTATCATAGATAAAATATAATTTTCTGAAATTATTCCATTTGGCTTAACTTTTTCATCCTATTTGTTGTTCTTAAGCTTAACTCTAGGAGAAAATGTTTAACATACTATTTATTATTTTAAAAATAAATTATTTATAGTCTTCCTTGTTTATATCAAAGGCTTGAACACAAAGAAAAGTTGCTGGAGCAAGGAAGGGTAAATTTCTAAATAATAAAAAAGACATAAAAGTTTTATATTAGAATGTTTGATTAGTATGGAACTTAAACTGTTAAGTAATTAATGAAAAATGAACACAGAGGATTTTAAGTTGTAGCCCAACAAAACGTACTGCTTCTTCAGACTACAAGAAAATAATAAAATAATTCAATACTAGAAATGAATAGTTTAAAGCATATCACAAAAATTTAAGAAGCATTTAGATTTAATAATAAAAAACATATTTAAAAACTTTTGTGTGTAGAAGGGAAAATATGAATTTAGATACTTGGCTCCAAAACCATGCATTAACCCACTCTCTAAAAGAAATGAATAGTTTGTCGTGTTATTAATAATTTAGAGAGTGACATTTTACCACTCCTTGCAAAGGCATTTGCTTTTAAAATGACTGGTCTGATAGTTTTATTCAAGCAAATTCAAGTCAAAGGATTGCTGGATGGGAATGATGTTTGACCAGGAAAAGTTTCTGAATTCAGAGTAATACTCTTTTAAAAAAAAAAATCTCTTAATTGGTAGACAAGGACAAATGTATCCGAAGTGTCCTTGAGATGTGACTGTTGTTCTTCCTCCTTGGCTCTTAGTTGCTGGCCCCCAGTCAGTATGTGCGATGACTAGGCAGACAGCTGGCCAGTGAAAGAGCTGACGGGCTCCAGCTGTGTGGAGGGGAAGGGATCAAAAGATGGTGAATGGAAATTCACCCATTCCTGTGTCAGACTGTTTAAAACCAGTATTGTTACGGTCTAGTCTTATAGGCAGCGGCGACAGTGGTGAGCATGTATCTTGGGCATCAGTCAAAAAAATTCAGATCTACTGAAGGTACCGCACATGCACACACACAAAGCAGATGCTCATAAAACTCCCCAAACACACATCTCATCCAGGCCGTCCTATTTGGAACCTGGGATTTAGTCTTAATCTACTCAGGTTGCTGTAGCAAAATACTGTAACCTGAGTGGCTTATAGACAATAGAACTTTATTTCTTATAGTTCTGGAGGCTAAGACGACTGAGATTGAGATGCGAGATTCAGGAGTTCCCACTGTGGCTCAGCAGGTTAAGGACCTGACGTCGTCTCCGTAAGGATACAGATTTGTTCCCTGGCCTTGCTCAGTGGGTTCAGGATCCGGCGTTGCTGCAAGCTGAGACATAGGTCACAGATGCGGCTGGGATCCTAGGTTGCTGGTGCTGTGGGGCTGTGGTGTAGGCCAGCAGCTGTAGCTCTGATTCAAACTCTAGTCTGGGAACTTCCGTATGCTGCAGATGTGGCCCTAAAAAAAAAAAGAGGGATTCAGTGTCTGATGAGGGCTCTCTTTCTCCTTCACAAACTTCGGTCTTTTCAGAGTCCTCATAAGGCAGAAGGGGCAATGGATGTGTCATCTAGGTTCTCTTCTTTCTGGGAACCAGTCCCGTCAGGGGTGAGGCACATCTGCCTGTTCCCTCCTACCAGCCTCCTAAAACCCTCGTTATGTCCCACCTCGGCAAGAAATGCTTTACCACCAGATGATCGTCCCTACATGTCTCTACTCAGTCTGTGTTTAAAGTAGAAGGGTACTGGAGTTCCCTGGTGGCCTAGCGGTTAAGGATCTTGTGTTGTCATGGCCATGGCTCAGATCTGACCCCTGGCCTGGGAATGTCTGTATACCAGGGGTGAGGACAAGAAATTGTAATGAGAAGATAAAATAGAAGAATAGTAAATAAAATAGAAGACTATGAAATAAAATACTGTACTATTTGTCCTCAAGTACCTGTAGGAATTTGACAGAAAATAATAATGCCGCCCTTTGGCCATGCTCTTGTGTAGACTCCTGTTACTGAATTACAGTGAATGCAGTAAGTCACCTAGTCTAAGTGTTAATTTCACACATTTGCTCTGAAGAAAATGTGTCTATTTTAGAGTAGTTTTATAAAAGTAAATGTATGCATATTTATATATGTATAAATTTATATATGTAGGTCTATGTTTTATCATGATTATTACATTATAAAATCATCATGCCACTTTAAAATTCAATTTTCATTACTAATGCTATATACAAGTGAGAGCAGTAAAATTTGAAGTCTATTTCTAAGGTACTTTCACAAGATGTATCGATGATTACTGTAAAGTTGCAACCTTGAATTTTGTTTTGTGGTTTTGTGGTGTTTTGGGGTGTTTGGGGGTGTTTGGGGGCAGGGAGGAGGTTGGGGCTTGGAGAAATCCCATCAATAGATTAGTGGATTAATTTGCCTAAATAAGCTCATCTGTAGGAAGGAATAAATAAGGCTATTGGGGGGAATATGAACTCCTTTTCATGGAGGAATTAAGGAATTCCTAAAGACTGAGCAGGTGCTTCGTGATGTCGTCACCTCCATGCTAAGCCCAGCAGGCAAGGAGTTGGGAATTTCGGTTGACCTATTGAACAATTTGCCCTATCTCGAGATGGTTTTAAAGAGCAGGCAGGGAGGAGTAAGAGACGGTCCCCTCTACACGGCTGACTTCTCTTCTCCTTCCCACCAAATAACATGCTCCTGAGCAGCGCTGGGGTTAGACCTTAGTGCCTATGAGTGGGTTCGATGAGTCCTGCCTGACACTTGTATCAGAGAGATTCATCTTCTCATCTTGAGAATGATTTTTGCCACATGCTGCTCTGGAGAAAATGAAGACTGTTAACGGGAAGATTTCCTTCATCTCATGAGGCTTTGAGCATTCTTGGGCTCCCATACGCACCTCCATTAAAAGAGGGTGTGTGTGTGTGTGTGTGTGTTTGATGTGGAAATAAATTACGGTCCGTGTCTTAGATCGGGCTGCCGTAATAAAATATCATAGACTGGGTGACTTCACATCACATCACATTTCTCACAGTTCTTGAGCCCAGGGAGTTTCTACTGACACTTTGTGATTGACTGGGTCACAGTTTCCTGTGTCCTCACACGTCTAGCATTTTTATTTTGTAGAGGAAATTAGGGATGACATATTGCTAGGAGTCTTTGAGTTTTGTGACTTTGTTGGATGTGTCTAGAGTAAGGCTTCTCTTACAGCAGCGTTTCTCAGACTCCAGAAAGCATCTTTCAGACCCATGGCGTTTTGGACTGGAAGAGTCTTCATTTTAAGGGCTGTCCTGTTCATTACAAAATGTTTATCCGCATCCCAGGCCTCTACATGTTTCTTGCCAGTAGCCTCCTCCAAGTTTTGACAACCCCCAAATGTGTCCAGACATTTTCCAAATGTCTCCTGAGGAGCCTAATTTCCCGCCAAGGACTAACTTACCCTTATTCCTAAGGTATGGTCTTTCTTGGGTCTCAATCGATGTGTTCCCAGAGGTCATTAGACTCTTCTGGGTCAGAATTCTAACTTGTCTCAGCTAAGTTCATCCTTCTGAATCCCCATTTATTCAGGGGCTGCTGGTAGCTGTTTTCAGGCAAGATTCATGTGTGTGTATATATGCCAGCTTTATTTTCAACCGAAGACTGAAGGCGATTTGAATACAGATTTTTCTGAGCTCTTTCTCAGTGAAGTTATCTTTTATGGTACCCTGTCTAACAAATTCCAGCTGGTTCATCAGTTCTGAACTCCTATCTCCGTTTTTTTGACAAAGCAATACTATGGCTGTCCATCAGGCTATATTTATCTTCTCTGTGGTTTGGAAATAGAGCCAGGCAGACATTTGGGGTGAATGTGGAACTTTCCTCACACACTGTCCTTCTCTCAAGGGTTCAAAGTCAGATAGTGGTATTTTAACACGGCAACTGCTGTGTTCTCAGGCTTTACAGCTTCTCACTGCCCAAGGGTAGGGCTGAGACACATCCCTTCACCATGTCGGGAAACAGAAGTGTATGTTCCTTTCAAACAAGGCATTTCTTTTTAATAGAAATCAGGAAACTATTCCATAACTGCATTTTTTATTCTTATCTATTCTCCCATCCACTTTTTCCAGCCAAATTTCATATCCTCAAAATCCCAAATAGCCCCAACTCAAAACCAAAACCTATTTAAAATTTTTTTCTGAATTTGTTTTATTCAGCTAATCAAACAGTTCATTTCTTAATGACAGTGAACACCTGTTTATGAGCAGTACGTGAATTACTCTCTAGTTTACAGGCTTCTTATGCATCTATTACTCTATTTGATTTTTATAGCCATGTTAGCTATGAATCACAGCCACAAGTTAAACATATGGATGCAATCATTGTCACACTCACCCCATTCACCATAACTCATACTGTAAAGCAGGAAATCAAGACTGAAAATGGCATGCTATTGGTTAAGTAGGAGCCAAGGACTGCTCTTCGTTCTTCTCATTGAGTGTCTGTTTCTCTTTATATTAATCACACACTGTACTTCGTGTCTTTCCAAAATCTAAGGTGCCATAATCGTATATCCCTATAATTTACATCGGAGCTGAAGTGCTAGAAAAATATTTGATTGATTGAAGAATGCAAGATTGTTTCAACTTGCCAAAGAAGTTGGATTCCACTGTGTATCATTCCCACATCTCATTCAAATATAGACATCTTCTCTTTACTTCATAGCATTCTCCTCCATCCCAGAGTGGTATAAATATTATAAAATGAAACAAGCTCAGAGAGATAGAAAGAGAAGTATTGGAGGGATGTCTGGAGGTTTTCTTTTTCTTTTGTTAATGCAAGGCTTACGTGAAGTGAGACCTCTCTAGAATACACTAGGATGTAGTTTCACTTCGTTCTTAACAAACCACGGTGACTATCTACAGAGGGTAAAACGTGCAGGAAAGCGCAATTTATGATGGCTGGGCAGATGGTGTGCTAAATGTCTTCTGTACATTAATTCACTTCACCATAGGTCATAGAAGGCACTTTTACAAGAAATGAACAAGCTTTTGGCCGCTCTGTTTAATGCATTATATCTTTACATTTATTTAATCAAAATGATCATATTGTGTAAATAAATGAGGGTTATCATGAAAATTAAATGTTATGTTGTAACTAATTCATTTTGAAATAATTTAACAGTCATTGGATTTTACACTAATTGCTTTATGAGATTAATGAATTTACATAGTTATATGAGTCTCATTACTTGGCAGAGTATAGAAAGAAAAAGAAGCTAATAAACTGGTCCAAGAACTCCATTTGGTATGAAGCAAGTAGAACATCAACCTCTGCTTTAAAGCAGCAGCAGTTGAACCTCATAGAGGAAAAGAACTGATCATACACTCTGGCTTTCCTGTTTCAGCACTAAAGCCATGTATAGAAGGTATTTACCCATGTAAATATACATCATCAGTATTAACTGGGACAGAATATTTTACATTTGGGGCACAAGGTCCAGGAAGAGAAAACGAGTACGTAGAAGTTTAGACACGTTACTCCAAGTTAGAAATGCTGAAGGCCAGTGATGATACCAGGAGGAGATGGTTGAACTTAAGATACAAGTTGAAGGTCCTGTCCTTTTGAATGTGTACAGACCACTCTGTTCAATTAAAGGACATTTTACAAGGATTCAAGCAGAGTGTGAAAGCACCTCAGGAAAACTGTAGTCCCTGGTCCAGTAACATTAGGGAGGTCTTTGTCCCCCTAGATCTGAAGAGCAAAGAAGCAGGGAGAGAAGGTAAGCAGAACCAAAGAGCAGCCACTTTAGATTAAGCCGTGGCCTTTGGTGGAAACATACAGTAAATTATGAATAGAAATACAAAATGCAGTAAAAAAAAATGCATTACAAAATATAGTGAAAAATTCAGTAGAAAAAATAATACAGTGAACTCTGGTCAACTGACAAGAGGGAGCTGGCCAATTACCCACTTCATTTTCACTCTCTTCTGCCCCAAGCTCCTGCTGGTGCTGTCCCACGTGCTGAGCAAACAGCCGCTGAAGAAGCAGCAAGACGATTGTCAGGCACAGCTTTGCGGGGCAAGGGCAGTGGGGTGAGGGGAGAAGAGTGTGTGGAAAATGCGTATGGATGATACGCAGCCACCTAGGTATTAGCTTTCTGTTGCTTCGGGAACACATTATCACAAACAGAGGAGCTTAAAACAATACACATTCGTCATGAAGTTCTGGAGTCTAAATGGCTTTCACTGGGCTAAAATCAAGATGTCAGTATGGTTGAATTCCTTCAGGGGGCGCTGAAGGCGAACTCCTTTCCTTGTCTTTTTGCACTTCTATTTGTTGGTTCATGGCTCCATCTTCCAGGTTCAAGGCCAGCATCATAGCGTCTTCAAATGTCTCCCTCTGAACTAATCGCTGCTTCCACCATCACAACACATTCCCTAACAACGACGCACCCTTGTCCCTCTGTCCCTGCTAATAACTCTGTGGTTTCAATTCATTAGACCTACTTGACTAATCTAGGATGATCTTGCCATCTAAAAATCCTTATTTTAATCAGGTCTGCAAAGTACTTTTTGACATGTAAGGTAGCATATTTGCAGGTTCTAGGAATTAGGATTTAGGGAGGCATATTCTGTCTATTAAAATTTGAAAGTAAAGGCACATGTTTCTATAATAGGCAACAAAGGAGAAGGGATGTACTCTCGAGTCAAATCTGTGATCTAATTCTCATTCTAAAATATATTTGCTTTATAATTTGAGAACACAGTATTTTATTTTTTAAATCTCTCAATATTTGTTACTATCTTCATTTATGACTAAATATATATATTACATTAGTCATTTATATGACATCATGAATAAAGATGATCAGAAAATAGCATTCTTTCTGGCACATTACAAAATATCTTAAAATATATACTTGTTTAGGTAAAATACATATATGCATGAATTGTGTATGCAGTCACACATATAGCCTTCAGAATATATGCTTTATCTATCATATATGTGATTTTTAATATAAATTTAACGCAAATTACTCCCTGAGTATTAATATGATTATGAGTATCACTGTTGTTACTCCCTCTGCTTATAGATAATGGTTTACTAACATATGCACATTTTAGACTTCTGTGATTTTACTTAGAATGTCTGTTTCAGACTGTTGCATATTCCTGTGCTCCTATTCTGCATGTAGTGTAAACAAGACGACTGATATCAAGGGGAAATCATTTTCTTACTTACTGACTAGTAAGTACAAATGTATAATTTTGTTTTCAAAACAATTACTAGTTTCTGCCTCCTAGACAAATCTGCTATAAATCTGAGTCATGTGTCTATGTATACAATGGCCATTCTGTGGGGGAAAAGCTAAAACTAAAACTAAAATTTTCTGCGAAACCAGAAAAACCTCTCCACAAATGTCAAAAAGAAAGACACTGTTTTCATTATTGAATAAGACTCAAGCCACACTGTTGTGTGTATCACAGGCCATCTGCTAATGAGATTGCAAAGACAGAGTGAAATCTCACCCCTTAATATAGCCAGGCAGATACAATCTATTACATGCACGTCCTTGAGATAAAGTATAACTTGTTATCATACGAAAGGACTTGACAGCAATATTTGCCATATATAGTTCATCTGAATTTCACCTGATAATGGGATGGCCATCTGGGTTAGTTAATTGCCTTTTTCTAAAAAAAAAAAAAAAAAAAAAGGCAAAAAGAAAACACCCATCTGTATGGCAAACAGATAGTTACAATGTGGGGATGCTATCTATCTGTCTTCTTTAATGTTTACATTTCAGAGTGCTGGCTCTTAGGTTATAAAACGAGTAAGAGATTTGTTTAGCTTTTATAAAGTATTACTGTGTTACCTCCATATCAAAGAAACAGAAAAAGGATTTTCAGTTGCAAGTTTTTTTAAGGATATGCTCCAAGAAAAGGAAGAGAGGAAAAGGTTTCTTTTTTTAAGCACCAGGGAATAGTCAGTATTTTTAAAAAATTTAACTTTATAGTATTAATCTTAAAGGAATGAACTAACTTTTCTTAAAAGACCTTGCTAGGCGGCTAGAGTTAGAAGTTAGTCTCCACACGACATGGAACCCACAGAAGACATTATAGTGTCCTCGCTGATAAGTCCCACTATTTTCCTCAAGATACCTTGGAGGATTGCATCTCTCCTACCTATTTAAATGAGGCACAGTCATGTCATCTGTCTTAATCAGCAAACTATAAGCAGAAGCCTGTGCGGGCCAGGTAGTGATTTACAGAATTTTCTTCCCCTGCTTTAGCAAGAGCTGAGGTCCAGATGGTGCAGGCAACTCTCTTTCCAGCCCCAGCTGAACAGTGCAAGGATTGCAGCCTCCAGAGGACCTGGGGTGGACATGGAGTTTGAAAGGAAAATGAAGCTTTGTTGTTTTTAGCCCTTGATCTGCGAGACTTTATTAGTGTAATCTGCCTCATTCTGTGTGGTACAGGATCACATAAGTTAATCAGCGTAGGAAATCACTTCTCAGAACACTGCAGAGCCTTTTGGCAGTTCCTTTGACCACACGTCCATGTCTGTCATTCTGAGGAGCAGCAGTGCCGTCACAAGGCAACAATGAAGCAAAATTGAGCTTTATTTTGCCTGGGCTACAATTGTGTGTGTGTGTGTAACTTTCACTGACATTCTTTCTTAAACTGCTGTGATTTAGGATTTAGCATGTACATGTGATGTGTACATGCAGCCATACCTAACACACTTCTGGAATCAGAATGAGCCCTCTTAAGCTTTGAAACAGCAAAAAGGGCTCACACATGTATGTTTATATGTGTGTGCGTGCTTGTGCTGAATCTGCAGTACATAGGATTTAAGGGAGACAGAGGGACTGGAAGAAAGGAGATACATAGCTGTGACAGAGTTTTGAGAAAGAAATGACGCAGAACGCCGAGCCTGCTGAAACGGATTTGCTCTTTAAGAACAGGAAACCGACTAGTTGACTCAAATCTTCAGAAAGGCATTCAGTTCATTAATGCTATAAAGAGTGATGGGGAGTGGCCCAGAACTGTTGAGAAGCTAAGTGTGGGCTCTAAGACTGAGCTTGGTGACAAGAGGATTCTGAAATGAAAGGAAGAATGGGTGTACTTACCTCAGTAGCCCCCAAGGCCAGAGTCAGCAATGAGGTGTTGCTATAACCTATATAACTTATAGGTTTAGCTGTATAACCAAAACAATCAAGAATGGGGGAGCAGAAAGTCAGCAGTGACTGAGAAAGTTATACCCTTTGCCTGTTTACAAAACTGGCCCAATTCTCCAACTCAGATCTCATCTCTTGAAAAGGAGGCCAAATCTTAATGATTAAAAACTATGACACACTGTCATAAACAATAAACATCCTTTTCATTCTTTCCCCAAAAGGGATGTGTGGCCATTTACCAAATATTACATAAGAAATGGTTCCAAAGGATATAGAATCTAAAGTGACAATGATTGTAGATCAATTAAGGGCAAAAAATAACCATGTCTCCTCTCTTAGACTGGTAGTATACTGAAGCCAGGTCATAAATACAGCCCTGGCTGAAGTTGATCTCATAAAAATGCATAAAATTGTGCAAAAGTATAAATGTACATGAATAATCATATCAGTGTTCCTGATAGGAAAACATAAACAATCAAAAGTTCATCAATTGTATAATAGTTTCTATTCTTCTTGATGAATTCTACAATTCAATAATAATAACAATAACAACCTGTTTACCGTGTGAGTAATGACACATAGATCAAATGACTCCTTAGATGTACCACCAGAAACACAATCCATGAATAAAATATTAGATAAGTTGTTCAGCATTAACATTTAAAACTTCTCTCTGTGAAAGGCAATGCTAAGAGAATTAGGGGACAAACAATAGATCAGGAGAAAATATTTGCAGAAGATGCATTTAATACAAAGACTTCTGAAAATTCAACAACAAGAAAACCAAACAACCCAAATTAAAGTGGGCCAAAGACCTTGCAGACACCACACTCCAAAGATGTACAGATGGCACATAAGTATGTGAAACGATGCTCCACCTATCATGTTCTCAGGGGAATGCACGTTAAGCAACAACGAGATGCCAGTGCTTACCTCCCAGAATGGCTAAAATCTGGACCGCCAGCATCAAATGTTGACAAGGATGTAGAACCCCAGGAACTCTTGTTCATCACTCATGAGGTTGCAAAATGGTACAGCAATTTTGGAAGACAGTTTCTTATAAAAATATCCAACATGTATACCCCTTGGTATTTCCCCAAGGTGTTAAAAACTTGTGCCTAAACACATGTGTTCAAATAAGGTGGTTAATAATAGCTCTATTCATAATTGCCAAAACCTGTGAACAACCAAGAGATCCCTTAATAGGTGGATGAATAAATAAATTGTGGCACATAATGGACCATTATTCAGAACTAAAAAGAAATATCAACCTTAAACATTTAGAGGAACCCTAAGTGCATATTACTAATGGAAAGAATTCAATCTAAGAAAACCTACATAGTGTGGTATTCCAACTACGTGGCATTCTGCAAAAGGCAAAACTATGGACATAGTAAAAATATCAGTCCTTGTGAGGTGTGTGTGTGTGTGTGTGTGTGTGTGTGTGTGTGTGTGTGAGGGGAGCAGGGAATGAATGGGCAGAACATAGAGGATTTGGGGGGCAGGAAAGATTCTCTAATGCTGCAGTGAAGGATCTATGTGATGATACATTTGTACAAACCTTGGAATGGACAACATCAAGAATGAGCTAGAATGTAAAGTATGGACTTTGGGGAATTATGATATGTAAATGTAGGTTCATCAGTTAAGAAGAACGTGCCACTCTGGTGGGGCACGTTAGTTGTGAGGGAGGCTCTGCATGGATGGGGGCAGGTGTGAGGGAAATCTGTGTACCTTCTCTTCAATTTTGGTGTGAAACTCAAACTTTTCTAAGAAGAATCACCTTAATAAAAATAAAGATTGTTAATGTATTTTTGTTAGGAACTGCAATATCAACAACAGTACTTTGGGGAGAAAAAAAAAAGAGCAGGCAATAGACTTAAGAGACTGTTTTCTATAAAAGATACACAAATTGCCAATTTGGTTATATTTTTATAGGTGCACTTCACTATTAAAAATAATTTTTAAAATATTAAAGAAAAATCTTCCTGATGATTCTCAACAAAAGGGCCTCTACAAAGCTCGTAGGACCTGGATATAACTTATCTGCTCAACTTGATTTTTGTGGCAGAATAATTTGAAATTATTATTATAAAACGTATTTTTACTGGTAAAATATGCCTCAGAAAACGTTTAATATCACTTTATATTTGTCGGACTGTTTAAGCTCTCAGTTATTTTTTTATTTGTCAAAAAAGCAGAAAAACTCTAATTCATGATTGATTGTTTAGATGAAGCATTGTTTTTAATTAAAAATACCTTTTCCTTCAAAAACACATTTCCTGTAAAGATGTATTGAGTTCTTTTCCTACTCACATAACTATGCATTCTGCTTCTTTCACCGGAATAGGAAGCTTTGGCTTTGTACTAGAACAGGCTCTAAATTATCAGTTCATCCCCAAAGAATTTATATAGGAGGATAATGTCAGTGCATTCTAGAAAATACATCCAACACTTAGATTGAAATGATAAGTAATACACTGCAAGAATGAATCTTTAATACTGGCAATACAGAAGATTGTGCAAAGCTTTGCGGGATTCACCAGTCTTGAAGTATGTTTTGGTAAGATGTGCGTAGGGTAGCTGACAGGAGCTTTATTAAGTTGTGTCTACAGCAAAAAAAAAAAAGTAATGGCATTTATGTTATGTTATGGTTTCAATGTTTAGGACATAGTGCCTCATCCGTGTCAGCATGCAGATGAATAGTTTGTAAGATCACTTAATGAAACTGTACCTACTCATCCAATAAAATGCGATCTTTTCTCACTGTGAAAGTAACACATTGCTGAATATGGTCCAGTAATGTTGACGGTCCCTCTCGTCCGCTTTTGCAGAGTTACATTTTGTAAAGGGAAAATAAGATGCTTTAAAGCTTTTCCCACTCCTCTATTTTCTTAGGATTTCAGTATTTAAGTACTTAAACTGGGTCATCCATTAGAATGATTACTTTAGGTAAAAACATATGAAGCCAGTGAGTAGTTGGCCCTTTCTTCTCTGATTTTTTTTTCCTTTGTGCATAATCCCTTGCTTCCCTTTTTTGAGGAGTTTTGGCTATGGTTATTATTCATTCAAAGACATGTTTACGTATTCTCCTTGTTTTTTTAGGGTGTAAGTAGACATTCCAATTCTTATTTTCCCTGTTTGAAATGTTGAACATACTACATTTAAATATTGCTTTAAAAATAAAAAAATATTGAGTTTTAAACATCATGTCTGGCAGTAGGGACATGCTCTCTTAAGTTCTATTTGATACTGTGACGTTGGAGTACACATCTATTGCCAGTGGCTGGAGTTATACGCAATGACTCTAAGAGTCTACATGAAGATTAAATACTTAGTATAAATGTTTCTTAATAGATAATCACAGTCCTATTCTAGCCTCCCTAATCATCATCTCCTAGAAAATGCCATCATTTTTTATTAAGAGATGTAGGATTAAATGCTATGGAAGAGGCAAAAGCTATAAGGCTTCGACAACACGAAACTGAACGTAAAAAAGAGGCAGAAAAGACGTGTTTAAATTTTGTCAAAATGTACCCTAAGTATGCCTTGAAATTTTGCATGATGCCAGCAGTTGGGAGGCTGTGGGATATTGCTTTCTTTTTTTGTGGTTTGTGTTTTTAAGTTCTTCCAGTATAGACTGCCATGTGTTCTTAACTCAAGGGGGCGGGGGATGCAGAAAGGAAGATGTCCTAGAAGCCCTAACTCTACTTAGCTCCAAGTTTAGCTAGGTTGTATTCTTAACCTCAGACCTGGCTGGGTTACTACAAAGCAAATTCTTGAAAGTTGATTTTCCAGGCAGAGAAGAAACAATGTCATGTATCCTAGTGACATTATGTAATTTCTATGGTAGCAAAAAATATCCGTTCCTTTCTTTATCTTTTTTATTTCCTCCATGTGTATAACACTCAATTTCATCTGTACCAAAGAAGATAGGCTTTCCCAACCTTTCACAATAACTGCTAAGTTTCAACTTTTAATTGCTGCCTTTTTGACTTATGGGTGAAAATTCGCCCCAACTCGACAGTGTTTTGAGTCACTTCGAATTACTCAAAGATCTTTCGGAACAAGTCCTGGTGTTGCCAGACTGCTTACACTCAAGGTCAGTGGATTTTCATTTGAAAGGCCTCAGTGGCCACTAAAAATTGCCCCATGGCAGGAACCATATGTGTTGCTTATCTAGAAGCAGAATGGAGAGTGCCTGGCTGTTTCTGTAATCCTTTGGTTCCTAATGGTACTCAGAACCTCATATCCTCACAGCCTTGGATTATAGGCCCCTTGGGGACTGAGCGCCTGGCTTTTGACATGATAAATTACACTTTTCAAGGTTGCAAATTGCTCAACGTGTTACTTCAAGGAGTTCCTTTTTTTTTTTTAAAGTTTGTATTCATGTGGTAGATTAATGTGTCTGCCTTGAACTGCTTATAACAATAAATATTTTTAATGATGGATATTGTTTAAATGGATTTGTTAACAAGAAAACACACAAGCAATATAAAAATCAAAAATATTTAAAGTTTATAATATGGAATCGATTTAAGGTCACAGTATTCATGAGTTTCATAAAGGATTTGGTGTACCTTCTAGGGGAAAAATGATCTGCCCCTTCATTATTTATTGAAGCCTTCATGTTCCTGGTGTTAGGTGCATGCATGTGTATCTGTTTATGTAAAATTTGTAATATAAAACGAACAGTGGCATGTTGTTTTGATTTCTTTTCTTTGAATTATAAGCATACAGTTTAATCCTTACACAAAGAATGGGTTAGATGTAACTTTGTAACACTATTTAATATCAAGAACTATATTAAGATATGAATCTTAAGAAAGTATTCATACACCCAAATGTTTTACTCCTCTGAATAGCACCTTTGTTAGATGTATTCACATATATGTTGCCTTTGTATTTCTAACAACTCTAGAATGTTGAATTATTAATCATCATAGCAGAAATATGAAAACTAAGGTTTAGAAAATTGAGTATTTTGCCCACGACCGTACAAATATAAGTGACAAGCTTCATGAGTATTTTCTTTCTAATCTTTCCATGAATTAGATTGGTATATGTTTTTTAATCTACGGATATAATTAAAGGCTAAAAATCTCTTGACTACTAAGTCAAGGACAAGAAAATGCTTATATAAAAATCAATGGATAGGTCTGAGAGGTAGAATTAACTCAACATTTCTTTTCCTTAATTAAGGTAAAATATAGGACAATGAAATTGAATGCTCAATGTTGCTAATTTCTACTTAGCTTTAATATTTGGAAGCTGATAGGATATTTATGACTTTTTTTTACTGATGTAATTACAACTAATGGTAGGTACATTTGTTCTTACTGATTGACATGTTTTATCTTTGACAGTTGAACAACTTAAGGACAAAGTCAATCATTGATTAGCTGTCATCTCATCTCCTTGTCCCACGAAAGGCAGGATCATGTTTGCATTTCAAATGAGTTAATACTGAACAAAGGAATCACATAATAAAAGGGCTTTTAGCAAATACACTAAATGAAAAAGCATTCGTAGTTAAGTATATTGATCCATAAATAATCAGAAGAAAAATTTTAATGAAACCATTACACGTGAACAAGCAACTTCAAGGGGACAAATAATGAACATATTTGGGTTCACAGAAACTCAAGGATATCTGGGAAGATTACATCATGATCTTCATCAAATTCCGGCACATTGACAAAGGGAAATAAAGACTTTCCCTTAGATTTAATACTTAAGAGATGAAGTCCATATTTGCAAATGAAAAATACATTTTGCATCTTATAAGAGTAATACTAGGAAATAAATGTAAAACATAATTATATAGGACAAAGCTGGCATGCATTTTGCATACAGTATTCACTAAATAAATTTGATTTTGATCCAAAGGATAAATTGTCATTGTCAGTATTTTAAAGTATAGTGATTTCATTAAATAATACATTATAATGAAACAATTTTATTTTTTAAAGTCACTGATTTTTTTTTTAAAAAATGACTTTTTCTGGGCACTCTTTCATTTCGTTTTTCAAATAGACACTTAAAAATCATCTTCTAAAAATAAATAAGTAAAAACGTATGGCTTGCCAGAACTCTTGTTAAGTTAAACTGAGAAAATTCTATTAAACATGGTTTAGGTCACATTTGTCACAATGGCCTGTTTTCATGTATTCTACTTGAGGAATGAACACAGAGTCTTTCTTATACATTCCGCGATGCCTTACACTGGATTTCCTAAACTGTGATCTAGGAATGAGAAATCAAATACAAGTGAACAATGAGCCTGTGCCTGGGAGCAGAACGGGGAAGAGTCTCAACATGGCTGCGGGTTCAGGCAAAGCCCCGTCTACAAGCTTATGACACGAGAAGTTGAGGATAGAGCTCTGGAGCATAAATTACATGAGGACAGCTGCAGGTTTATGGATAACAAGAACTGGGTCTGAGTCAATACAATGAGTGTAAACCTCCAGGCTAGTTCATGTCACTTTGCATATGAGCAACACGGTTCCAATAGCCTCGGGGCAGTCTTTAGAAAAATGTGGGTACAAATGAGAAACACAGCAAAGATGGGGGATTAATGCATAGCAATCATAGAAGTGGCCTCAGGAGATGGGGTGAAGTGCCGGTAGCATCCACTACACACCATATCACCCAAATTCAAGAGTGCTGCCTATTCTTTGCCATATATCCTAGTTCCAAAATGCAGTTCTATCAGTAAAGATGAAAACTAGCTTTCTGAAAGTCAGTTACTGATGTTACCTATTAGAAGGAAAAGGAACAAACTTTGAACCTTTCGTTTTATTATGAGATGACCTTATTTCAAGTTCAATCCGAAATGCTAGGTAAAAAAAGTCAATGGTAGACTGATAGATATTTGTATATGAATATAAAACTATAGTTACATGTATCAATTTATTATGAGAATTGGATTTTATACAATTGTAGGAAATAGTTGATCAGTTTTTACACAACTCTTACTTACTTTTGCATTTGATGTTGACCTTGAGTCAGCAGGGTAGATAATGAGACATTGAGTGAAGAAAAGATTGGTGTGGACTTAAAAAAAGAGGAAACCATGAGAATAAACTGGGACTCATTTTGGTTACTCCCTGCCTCCAGGTCTCCAACTTTAATGATATGTGACCTAAGGAGAATCATTTGTCGAAAAGCGAGGCATGCATCTGTCCTCAAAGTGGGAGAAAATAGTGGAAAACTTCCAGCAGGAGCTGGAGGACTAGTAGATTTGGCTGTTGCCCAGGCTAGCAAGAAAAGCCAGAAAATCACGGGAGAACGAACTTGAGCTGTTATAGCAAATGACCTTGCACTGAATTTCCTGGTGTAAAAAGAAGATTTCCGATGCTTCAGTACCACATTTTAAATCTGCAAATCATCTCTGTGACCACTCCTGGATTTTTAGGTCCATCCATCACAGCTAAATTATCGGTGCCAATCCATGACTGTTGTAATATATGCTAGTGTGAGCTTTGGAAAAATAATAACTTGCCACATAATCTCGTTTATTTTGAATACATTTCCTCAAATTCTGACAAAGAAATTTCTCAAGCAATTTAATATTGAAATTATGTATTTACTTAAAAATGAATACACAGTATCTAGCCTGGTAAGACAAGCAAAGGGATGGCTGAAAGTCAAGGATAGGTGTGTCCCAGAGGGCGTGACGTATTACAATACCCGAAAGTCACATTTTCAAAGACAGTGTCTCCATGTATCTTTGAGCAATTACTTCACCTGATATTTCTCTGTCCTTATTTATACATATTTTCTGTGACTTTGTTGTTTGTGATGTAGAGGTGCGTGTGTTTTATGACTTGGTCTCATAGAAACCGCACAGCCTCAGGTCCTGTGAGAACACTTGGGGGGAGGGCATCTTTGAGAATGGGGAGTTTGCAGGATTAATGCGAAAACTCTACAAAGCAGAAATACTAGTGCTTTTGACATCAGAAATATGTTAACTAATATTCCCCAAACCAATGAACAGTCTCCTTCAAAGAATTAGAGCACTCACATGTGGCCATTTTTAGCAAAAATCATACATGTTTCCAGTCTTTGGTATAAATAGTCAGAAAAAAACTCCTTGGAAAGGTAAAATCTCTGATAAATTGCTTTAATTGATCATAGTTAATTCAGAAATATTTCCACAGTGTGTGAACGTGTGTGTGTGCACTTAAAACTGTATGCTTATTAACGTGCTTCTTAGTTGCCACAGTGCTTTCAGATGAAAAATGAGAATGGAAATTCATCGTATGATTTATTTTAGCAAATGAAAATTAAAATAATCAATTAAAGAAAAGACACATATGTGTATACATTTTATATGTTACATTATGATTCCATAGGCATTACTGAACTTTCATAAGGTGCATTTAAAGGTTTTAAAAATTAGAAGTAAAATAAAAATGGACTTGATTTTCTATTGCATTTAGACACACAAGGAACATTGTTATAAAAACATAACTTTGCTGAATACCACGTTTTAAAGGAAAGCAAGATTTTTAAAAAAATCTTACTTCTCTAGCATCATACAGACATTTGAAATCATTTTTTGAAATGTGTGAAACAGGACATCTCTAAGGCCTCAGGATTTCTTTACCTAGTGCTTTGATTCCACTACACCGGTTTCATGGAGTTTCCAATTGTGGCACCGCAGGTTAAGGACCTGGCATTTTTTCTGAGGTGGTGTGCTTTCGCTCCCTGGCCGGGTGCAGTGGGTTAGGATCTGGCATTGCCACAGCTATGACATAGGTTGTAGCTGTGTCTTGGATTCGAAGCTTGGATTCGAAACCTGGCCCAGAAACTTCCATATGCCTCAGGTGCAGCCAATAAAAAGAAAAAAAAAGTTTCATATTTCTGCCATTATTTAAGCAGACATGAATTTCAAGGTATAATGACAGAAGCTCTTAGTGGATAAGTAAAGCATTTTTTTTTTTTTAGAATTTTGTAAACATGCTAAACTTAAGCTATGTATCTGTTTTATATAATTACCACTAGTAATTTTTTTTCAAAATCTGCTGAAATGTGTAAAATGCTATCTCAACTGTCTATCAGATGTTGTGATTTTCTTGATATAGCTTATATAACAGGAAGCAATATGACTCAGACACATTGGGTAGCTAAATCGTACCTGGAAAAAGCTGTGTCAGCAATAGTAAATAGTGAATGGAGATAATGTACTTATCTATGTACTTACGTATATAACTGCAAAGATATATATATACAATATTCTTAAGGGTTTAAAAGATTTTCTGGTTTAGAGGAACCTGGTTTAGAGTGGCGTATCTAATGTACCACACAAATAGACATTTCCAAAGGCTTTTTTTAAATGCCTCTTTAAACAAGTGGAGGGATACGGCTCTTCGCTGTGGGACAGCGGAGATAGTGAAGGAAACATGAGTACATTTTCAAACAGAGGAAAGGTGAGATGTCTCATAAACTAAAGCAGAGTTAATCACGTCTCTCAATCTTTGAAAACCTGATGTATTTGGCTACAATGCTATGTACCCAGTATCCGTTTTATGTTTGCAGTGTCAAACCATCTCCAAATACCACACTAAGGTATCATTATTTTGTGACCTGGTCGAAACCAAGGGGCCTGCCTGTGAGCTAATCCACTAAGTCACTGTGACTTAGATTTTTCTGCTGTAAAATGAGCAGATTTGTTGATGCCTGTTATCCAAAATCTGTGCCACATTTTACACAGCACTTTCTGGAATGAGAACCATAGGTTCTTGGTGATTCTGAAATGTGTTGGATTTGGCAAGTCATTCCAATTTCTGTGAGACTCGATTCATAAACCCTGACATGGGGATCACAAAGGAGGTGATGAAATGACAAACACATGTCGAATTTATGTCTAGTGAATTATCACTTAATCCTCTCAGAAACCTTAACATGGAAATATGGCTAGCACACTTTTGAAAGCGAGATGTGAAAAGAATATCTAATATCCAAATTATTAAATGTCTTAATTATAAACGAACCTTTCCTCTGGCTCCAAGTAATTCTTTCACCAAATGCAAGCTCCCTTGCTTACCTCATGGTATCACATCAAAGGAAAGTACTTTAAAGCTGTAATTCATTGTTCCAACGTTAAACAGGACAGGTTATTAGTAGAACAGTTGAATCCATGGTACTAAGTCCATATTTTTAACTTAGAGTTTTCTGAAAAAATAATGTCAGGATTCATACATCATTAAAAGATAACCCAATTTATCAAGGGTTACTGGGTCAGCAGTGTATTCCGTACACTAAAGTAATACCCTGAAAATAACAGACCCCATGCTTGGTCCCAAACATTTGTAACGTTATTTTAAGATTACACCTCAAAGTAGATTATAAGTTATGGTCATTTAAAAGTCAAAAATAAGATCATAGAAGGGCATGTGTCAGACTTCCAAGTGCTTCAAAAAGGAATTATACATTGGGCATTTTAAACTGTGCTCACATGATATGCTTTGTAAATGTCACATACTGTTAGGAATGCGCCAGTGAATAAAATGATCAAGTAATATAAATGAAAAATATCAGCCTCAAATCAGCAGTAGTAAGTAACCAATCTGGAACGCCAGATGGAGAATTAACTGCAATTCAATTATCTATATTAAAATGACTCCTAGGTGCAATTGAAAAAGATACAACATAAAAAGCAAGAAATTGACCATATGTAGTTGGTAAAAAAAGAAAAAAGATTTGTCGATGCAACGTGAATGATTGCGGTACATAAGGCATTTGGTTTGTCATGGGAGATATTTATGAGTGTGATTCTAGCCACATTGTATTGCTGTTGGGAAAAAGACATTGTGTTGTCCTGGTAAATTTGTGATTTGTTCTTTCCTAATTCAACTACTTAGATGAGGAGAAGACTTCTATAAAACAGTTTTGTTTCCTTCTCTATTCCGTTTGAAGTTTGCAGTGATTCGACGAGGCTGGAAGTAGAATTCACAGAAAAAAGTAAATATAAACTATATAAATATGATTCCAATATCATTGGAATCACAGTAATCAGGCAACTCAGGTTGAAGAAGCAATGTGATGCTGTCATTGTCTATCAGATAGATAAGGATTTATTGAATTTATAGCATCCAATCTCAGTGTGGATGTGGCCAAAGTGGGACTAGCCCTGCTATAAACAATTAACGGAAGCATGGGTTTAATGGCGTGTCTGAGGACAATTTGGATGTAATGATCATATTTTAACATGTTTGTTTACTTTGGGTCAGCAGTTCCAGTGCTGGGAAGCTATCTGTCAGAAATATGCTTAATTGCCCCTGGTGATACATGCACAGAGGTGTTCATTGTAACGTTATTTGCAGAGGGCAACGATTAGAAAAATCTGGGCTATCTCTTAGCAGTGGTGAATGTTTTAAAATAAAAACTAATAAAAATTATACCGATGGAAAAAATGTGTATATAGCAAAGACATTAGTAAAGCCACTGTGGTTTAGCGTTTGTGATATTTCTCCCCTCCAGAATGCGTTCAGGACACGTAATAAATAGCTTCATTGTCAGTTCATTAGTAATCTATGTAACTATGCATATAACACACCCTCACATGTAAATGAAAGGACAGGGAACATTATAAACAACAGAGAACTGATTCACGCTTCTGATTTTCCGTGTATTTACTTGTGTGGGTAATTGAATTAAAGATCACGTGCATACGTTTTCCAAAGACGAATCAAGTCACATGTGTCTAAAGGCTTGGACAGTTGTCTCTAAAATTATTTCAAGTGTCTTTTTCTGCTTCAATTAACACAATGCAAAATGTTCTTTTTTTTTTTTTTTTTTTTTTTTTGTCTTTTTAGGGATGCACCCGCTGCATGTGGAGGTTCCCAGGCTAGGGGTCAAATTGGAGCTGCAGCCTCCAGCCTACGCCACAGCCACAGCCACAGGCAACATCAGATATGAGCCACATCTTGGACCTACGCCACAGCTCATGGAAATGCCAGATCCTTAACCCACTGAGAGAGGCCTGGGATCAAACCTGCGTCCTCATGAAGACTGGTCAGATTTGTTTCTGCTGAGCCATGATGGGAACTCCCCAAATGCTATTTTTAGTAGTTATCTACTATCAGGGTTTGAATACACAGCTATTGTAGGATAGTCTGTCTTTCTCACTTCAAGATAGACGGTTAACTTTGTGATATCAGAGCTCAAATGATATATATTTATATTATCTCCATCCACGTTTCAGGTTGTTTTCTCATTTTGGAGTCTTGGGAGAGTCATTGAAGCATCAGCGTTTATGAACACACTTTAAAGTTCTCAAAGAGTATCACCAGTGTGTTTGCTGAAAAGATTGTAACCATTTGCAATGTAGTGTACGGTGGTGGCTGCTGCTGGTGAGCTTTGTGTGTTTTTCTTGTTATTTTGATGAGTATAGACTAGTGCCTATTTAAATTTACGTTTATGGCTACTGCTGACACTAAGTCAGACTTCCAATGTTTGCAGGCCACCTTTATGTATTTACTTATGGAGTTGTTCATTCACTCATTCACTCTTTTATTCATTTAGCTAGTAATGAATCATTGCCTTTTTGCCCATTTCTCAAGAACGGGGTGTTAGTAAGTGAATTTATATTTTAATCACATAATGTTAAAGAAAAGAAAAACACCATGCAGTCCGTGGGATAAAATTTTTGATTGTTTAAAAGAATATTGATTGACTCATCACCATCATTGGAGATTTTGTTTTCTTTGGCTAAATGTTCGTAATCACAGGTGGTTCTGGGTATGCATTTATTTCTCCCAAAATTAAGCTAAGTAATCCTAACAACCACGCTTTGTGCAAGGCGCAAATGTTTGTACCAGTGAAACCAAACAAGCAAGTAGCTGTACATTCATGAATCTTACGTGGTAGCAGGAGGGGACAGAACATAGACGAACACATAGTTAAAATGTATAAAATTTTCGATAGGATGATGGGTTATGGAGAAAGATGAGACAAGACAAAGGGAATTTTGCACTGAAAAGGTTCCACTAATATTTAATTAAAACCTAGGGCAGGTGAAGGGCAGAGGCAGGTGTTGAAGGAAGTCGTCAGAGGACGGGGTGCTGGTTGACTCTGGGACATCTGAGGCTCCTCGCCCTCCCCTGCCATTGGAATGTGCCTTCTGCCCACTGTGCCCACAGCAGAGGTTGTTCCAAGGACACAGCCTTGAGAGAGTGAGGTGTTGCTGAGACCACCTGGACTGAATATGTGATTGCCTGTAGTTAAGGTCTCTGCGTAACTGTTCACATTCTGGCAGGTGGGTGCTGGGGTCTGTTTATCCGGTGCTCCAAGACAAGCCTGTGAGTAAGTTCCCCTGCGTATTAAACCTGCCAAGAGCACCTGCCTTTTTCCTTGGTTTCCCCCAGCTCTCTGTGTGTTGGTCCAGTTTGCAAACCAACAGAAGAATATTTTAGGCACAGAAAACTGTCATCTCAAAACCCCTTGGTAGGAACATGGCTGGCATTTACCAGGATCAGCAGAGTGAGAGAGGAATGGGTGGGTACACAGGCATACCTTATTTTATTGTGCTTTGCAGATATTGTAGAGTTTTCATGTGTATGTGTTTGTTTTTTACAAATCAGAAATTTGTGGCAACCCTGTGTCAAGTTTAAATCCATTGGCATCATTTTTGCAACAGCATTTGCTCACTTAGTGTCTCCGTGTCACATTTTGGTAATTCTCACAATTTTCAAGCTTCTTTGTTATCATTTTATGTGTTATGGTAATCTGTGATCTTTGATGTTACTATAAGACTCACTGAAGGTTAAGATAAATGGTTAGGATATTTTTTAGCAATAAAGTATTTTTAATTAAGGTATATACATTTTTTAATAGACATAAAACTCTTGTACAAGGCACAGAAATAGTGTAAACATAAATTTATATGCTCTGGGAAAGTGAAAAAAAAATGTGTACTTGCTTTATTTCAGAAGTTCTCCTTATTGAGTTGTCTGCAATTGAACCTTAAGATCAAGGCTTACTCTAACGATCATGCCTTAAGCAGCTAAAAGAATTATGATTATTCACTGAAAATAGGATATCTGTGGAAGGAGTCAGTTTGATAAAGAAATTTTTTGTCTGTTTTAAGAATGCTAATCTTGACATACATATTAGATGTCTTCCTGGAGATGCTGATTAAACAATTGTTTATGTGATTCTAAAGTTCAGAGTAGACCTCTGTTGGAGATTTAAGTTTTGGAGGTAACATTTATATGATTCTGTGTTTGGGATTTAAATTTTGGAGTTAGCATAGAGTTGGCATTTAAGATCTTATTGAATGAAACTGCCAAAGCAATAAGTAGAGAAAATGGTCTAGAAAATAAGTAGAGGAGCTCCCGTCGTGGCTCGGTGGTTAATGAATCCAACTAGGAACCATGAGGTTGCGGGTTTGATCCCTGCCCTTGCTCAGTGGGTTAAGGATCCGGCGTTGCCGTGAGCTGTGGTGTGGGTCACAGACGCGACTTGGATCCTGCATTGCTGTGGCTCTGGCGTGGGCCGGTGGCTACAGCTCTGATTAGACCCCTAGCCTGGGAACCTCCATATGCTGCAGGAGCGGCCCAAGAAATGGCCAAAAGACAAAAAAAAAAAAAGTACAGAATGATCCCTGGATTCTCTAATATGTTATAGATCAAGGAGATAAGGGTTAAGTAGCATGGAAACCTGAGAAATAGTTGCCAGTTAAAACACTGGAAATGCCAGACTGCAAGCTGACTGTTACAAACCACTGAAGAGCTTCGGGGATTGTGCTGTGCCCCATTTACTGCCTCTAGCTCCAAATCCATCCTTTTTGACTGCTCTGTAAAAGTGGCTATGTTTTCCAAGTCCACGAGTTTCTTTTCTGGGGAAAAGTTCATTTCTTCCATATATTAAATTCCAGATGTAAGTGATATCCCATGGCATTTGTCTTTCTCTTTCTGACTTAGTTCACTTAGTATGAGAGTCTCTAGTTCCATCCCTGTTGCTGCAAATGACATTATTTTGTTCTTTTTATGGCTGAGTAGTATTCCATTGTGTCTATATACCACATTTTCTTAGTCCATTCATTTGTCAGGGGACATTTAGGTTGTTTCCATGTCTTGTAAACCAATTATAATGGAGAAAAATAAAAAAAAAAATCATAAAAAAAATGGATTTGGGTTCTTAAAATATTTTACCATTTGTCCTTTGGCCCTAAAAATTTGCCCCTTGAGGGCGCTAGAGAGACATTGCAGGAGGAGAAGATTTTACTTTCGGGTTCTGATTCTTCTGCATGCCTGCTTTTCTCCAGAACCCAGCTCCTGCAGCACCCATGGCTCACCCAGGGCTTTGCTGCTGCAGGACGCAGGCAGCCAGCAGCATCCAAGGGCGGGCAGCCACCCTCAGTACTTCCTCTCAGTCTTGGGCATCCCCCAGGAGTATCAGAGTGTCTCCAGTGAGGCACCCTCCCACGAATGCTTTTCTCAGCACCCTAGAGAGCCTACTTCCAGCACATTTCTGAAGACAGAAATCAGCAAGTTCTGTGGGTACAGAATCATGGCAATTTCCATGCCATCCAGTGAGCCGAGGTCTGCCTTGTCCATCAAGGTGGATTTCAGTCCCTGGGGTGGGGTGGGGAGAGGGTCTCTGACATGAGCCTCCGTCTCAGCCCTAGGGGTACTGGCTGCATTCTGTATCTAGAATTCTCTTACTTCTTAATAGCCGGATCCTTGTTAATCCAATCCACTTTTATGATTAATACTTTGTCAGTGTTAAACTTTCTCTGTTCAAATGACTGTGGTTTTATCTCCTCTTTAGAGCCAGACAGATAAGAGAAATTTTGTTTGAGGCTTAGGGGTTGAGGTCTAATTGAAATAACTTGAAGCAAGATTGGGATATAAAGAACTGGAGAATTGAGTATAGATAACTCTTCTGGGGGAAAGCGTTGTGGTATAAAGGGGAGCCAAGAAACGTGGCCTAGACACAAAGAAGTGGTTGAAATGACAATATTTTTTTGAAGATGTGAGAAATGACAGCAGTTACCATAGTGCTATAGCAAAACCCACAACCACTTCTGAAATCATTTAAACATTTGCATTGGGACATTGATCTAGCAGGCAAAATAAAATTATATTTATTGAAACGAATGCATATTCCCCATGTGAGAATAAGCATTTGTATGTATCAGAAAAGGGTAAAATGTTTGGACAACTGTCTATGCAACTGAAGCAAAAAAACAATATACTACGAATATCAAAGAGATTTGGATCAATAATTCAAAACTGATGTAAGTTTCATGTGACAAGGGATGCTTTGCCTGATAAGGGGAGCAGACCTAAGACTTAACAGAGATACCTGATAAGTACCTTATGGATGAATGGAAAGAGGTTTTTTTCCTTCCTTATCTGCATTCTTCTTAGCTGGCCACTTTAGTTTTCATATTTTGATAAAATACCCAAATTGATACAGAATATCCAAATTAAACTACATTAGATAAAATCCGTTGGGTTTCTGGTGTCTTTAAGCATCGTTGTGGAACTTATTTTACTGCAAGGACAAAAAGTCAAAGTTGGAATTGAATTTATATTTAATATATGTATTAAATGTAAATTGAGTATAAATGACTGCTATCATTTCTCACATCTTCAAAACAATATTCTGTCATTTGAACCATTACTTCTTTGTGTCTAGGCCACGTTTCTTGGCTCCCCTTTACACCACAACGCTTTCCCCCAGAAGAGCTACCTATACTCAATTTATATTTAACTACGTCCTATTCTGGCATGAGAAAACAGAGAATAGAAGAATGTCATTTATAGTATAAATGACTAATATAACTCTATTAATAAAATGACAGCACAAATATATAAACTAAGTTTATTAAGTACATATGTATATATTCATATATAATTCTTATATAGATTTGACAGAGTATTTAAATATGCATAGAAATATTTTATTATAATCAAATTAAAACCTTTCCAAACTTTGTGGCTCTAAGTAAGTTTTACACATATCAATATTAGTTTATTTCTATTTTTTAATATTATTTTTATTTTTTCCATTATAGTTGGTTTACAATGTTCTGTCCATTTCTACTGTACAGCAGACTGACCCAGTCACACACATATATACGTTCTCTTTCTCCCATTATCCTCCATCAAGTTCCGTCACAAGCGACTAGGTATAGTTCCCTGTGCTGCACAGGAGGATCTCATTGATTATCCACTCCAAATGCAATAGTTTGTATCTATTGACCCCAAACTCGCAGGCCATCCGCACTCCTCCCCCTTGGCAGCCATAAGTCCATGAGTTTTCCAAGTCCGTGAGTTGCATTTTTTTGGAAAGGTTCTGTTGAAAGGGAAGTTTAAGATTTGATCAGAATGACTTTGTCAGTGAAACGGGGAAACCTACGCTAAATGTTTTCAATGCCAATAAGTGATGCTCGCTAGGAAAGGCATTGGCCTTCACTTTTGTCAATGACAGCAGGAAGCACGTAGCAATTCAGTTCAGTTTCCTGAAACACGGGAACCATTATGACAGAGGAGAGCTCCTGAAGTTCCCATCGCACATATCATCGCCTTCTTCTCTAAGACGGAGCAATTATTCATTCATCCATTCTAGACAATTCTTTGGAAGAAGAAGTATTTCTGAAAGCATATCCATTCAAACAAAATACTTGGTTAAGCTGAGAATGTGCGAACTTCCGGAAGAAGTGTGTTATTTCTTCCTTTTTTAAGGGTGAATGCATGACTTTGGGATAATTTCTGACAACATAAATTTTTCCAAGATCAGGTTTTAATGAAGTTAATAACCATATGTTAAAATGAGAACTCAGACCAAAAGTAGACATTTTATGACATAAATGGAAACAAATTAGCCTGCTCTAAAAATATATATGAGGACTTACTGCTGTGACTCAGTGGATAAGAATCAGACTGCAGTGGCTTGGGCGCTGCAGTGGTTTGGGTTCGAATCCCAGTCAGGTGTGGTGGGTTTAAGGATCCAGACTTGCAGCAGCTGTGAGGTAGATCCCAGCGGTGGCTTGGGTTCAGTCCTGTCCTGGGAACTTCGATATGCCCTGGATGTGTCCTTAAAAAAAAGAAAAAAAGTGTAATTTCTGGTTAATATAGTTATATTTTACCCTTTAAGTTATCCGCTGTGTTTAGTAACAATAATATATCCTTGCCAGGTTGCATAAACACCTGTTTTCTGACATTTACTCGCTATAGATTAGATCTGAAAATTCATTATACAGTTTAATAAGTATCTATGGAGGTCTTGAATTGTCTCCAAATATCATACTTCATGAAGGAAAAGTCGCTGTTAGGACTGTTCATACTTACATATGGAGAGAGAGAGAGAGAGAGAGTGGGAAATTACAAGTACAGAAATATCTTTATGCATTTTAACTATATTTTTAAAGGTAGATTCTAAGAGACTCTATTTCTCTTGAGGTTTCAGAGAAATCTTACAAGCATGAAGTTATCTTGCATATGTTCTCCTTCCAGTCCATTACATTCATTTATTTTCTTCTCCACTAGCTTTTTTTCCTCTGACAAGAAACCCTTTACAGCATAATGGAGTGAGAGCAACGTTTGCTTGACAATGTCGACACTTTTATTAAAATTCCATGTCTGTCTGTCTGTCTTGTCTTGTCTGGCTGTCTTTCTTTCTTTCTTTTTCTTCCTTCCTTCTTCTCTTTTCATCTTTCCTTTTTTTTTCCAAACTAGGCAGGAGTGTGAACAGGAGGGAAATTGTAGATGTTATTTAAAGCTCTGAGACGACTGAGATTTACCATATTGATGCAGACAGAGAAGAGGACCAAGAACGGAAACTCTTGGTCCTCAGGGATGATGAACCCTGCACAGGATATTCAGAACAGAAGCGAGGATAGATGGGATTCCGTTAAGGATGGAACAGGAATTCCAGCTGCCACACTGGACATGCTCAGTGGATGGAAAGATCTGGGAAGGAGACCAGAGCCCCAAGTACACTGGGAGCGGAGGGGTGATTTCGAACTGGGGGGCATATTACCGTAACAACGTAAACAAGGGGAAGGGGACATCCTGAAATCCTCTTGGTAGACTTCAGAGGTGCAGTGATGAGGAGGCTATGATTGTGGGGTCATTCTGGGGACTTCTTTTGAACCTTGTAAATGGCAGCGTGGAGGGTGGTCCCTGCCCGGGAAATGCAGTCTTGACGCCTCAGTTGAGATAAGCACAGTCCTTGAAACTCTCCTTTGTTCTCTCACTAAAATGCCGTCGCTTTCCTTGCTGTACACGCATCCTCTTGGCAGATTATCTTTCCGCTCAGCTCTGGGTGCTCACCGAGGTTTATATCTTAGCATTTTGTTTTTTCCTTATACGAATTCTTTTGAAAAAGTTTGCGGTGCTCACCTTTCCATTAAATTATGTTTTATCGATTCCTTAGTATGTGCCAGATATTGAACCAGTTATTAAAGGAACAAAGGTGAAAAAGTTTCCGTACCTGATTTCAAGGACATTCTGTTGGTAGAAGTTTGCTTGTATTCCTACTTTGCTGAGAGTTTATAAATCATAAAAGAGAGCTGAATTTTTTATCATAGGATTTTTCTGCACATGTTGATATAATGGTTTTTTATTCATTTATTCTGTTTATGTGGTGAATTGCAGATTGATTTTCATGTCGAAAACAAACTTTCAATCCTGGAATAAAGCTAACATCATGGATTTAGGCCACACATATTTTGGACAGAATTTTTCCTTCTAAATTCAGGTTGGAACTGCTCTAGGATTTCCCTGCTTTGTCGTATCCTCATCATGTTCAAGAGCAAGTTTATGCTGATTTCTTAAAACTATTGAAAATATGTCTCTTCTCCTTTACTTTTTTCTTCCAATTCTCTGGAAAAGTGTGCCATACTGTTATTATGCCTTAATATGTATCTGAAAAGTTTCTTTCCCTTCTAATGTATGTTTTTCATGCTCCATTCTTTCCCCTAATACTCTTTGAGTTATGCTTCACAAATTTCAATATGTTGTGTGTTGGTTTTCATTCCATAAAGTATATTCTCGTTTCTCTGGTGATTTTGACCTATGATTTATTTACATTGGATCATTTTACTTTCTAGATATGTGGGGGTTTTCCCAGGTATCTTTCTGTTACGAATGTTGGTTCCATTCCATTTTGCTTAGAAAACATTATCTATATTATATCTGTTATTTTAAGTTGGTTGACATCGGTTTCAAGCTTCAGAATATGGTTTATCTTGGTGACTCTTCAGTGTGAAATTGCAGGCTCTGGGCACCATGCCGTTCATGTGGGCAATGTCATGTAAATATCCCTTCGCTCACACACCTTGACAGTTATTTCAATCAGGTTTTTTTCATTTGTTTGTTTGGGTGGTGGTGTTCTTTGGTTTACTGATTTATTTTTCATATGTATGTATATGGTTTTCCATTACCTTTTAATTTTTGATTTCTAAGTTATTTGTACGATTCTCAGATAACTTGCCCGGTACACTTGCAACCTCTGAAATATATTCAGGACTATTGTTAACACAGCAAATGGTTACTTATTGGTTAATAACCTGTGTGTACTTTAAAAGGATTTTTTTTTTTTGCCTTTTTATGACGGAGGAGTATCAAAATACCCCTATCTAGTTGCATGAATCTGCAGTTTCTCCTGTAAGCACTGTAACCCTTTCAGCTTATTCTTCATAGAGTATGGTGATTTTCTGTTTGTATAAACATAGATTATTCTTTGTTTCTTAAACAGTTGTTAGTTTTAATCAACACGAAATTTTCCAGCTCTGCATCTTAACGTTTTTTGATTAAACTTCAAATACTTGATATTAGTGTTGTTACTTAACATCAAGATATTTTATGTAAGAATAAATTCAACAAAATGCTTTCCATATATTGCATTTAGTTAGCAATTTATTATTGTACAGTGAAACATTTATTAAAAGAGTAGGTTTCATGTTAAATGTTCTTAACACACACCCAAGTGGCTGAAGGAAATTTTTGGAAGTGAAACTTGGGCTTCTGTAATAGCCAAGTTGTCCAGGAAAGGTTATTGTGTACTCACTTAGTGGAAATAGGAAACATTCTAATGTGTTCTACCATGACATGAAAACTCCAGCAGATTTGCTAAAACACAACATGAAACACAGTGAAATGTATATAAACAACAGTCAGCTATATTGGCCTGTAACATACTTAAAGCATCATTCACTGGCGACCAACATTTTATGCTAAAAATAAAAATAAATGTTTTGAGTGCAGTAGTGTCAACTTCATCAAAATGCCATGTACACAATGCCACAAACTATATTTGGAATGTAACTCAATAGCACTTCTGTGCATTGTTTTAAGTTTTCTATCAATTTTTTTCCTTAAGAAGGTACTTTTCCCATATATACATCAGTCTAAAAAAAGTAGTAGAGAAACTATCTTCAATGAAGTTAGGGTATTATAACTAAAGACATTCTACTGAGAAAATAATGCACAATATACTATATATCTCTATATCCCTTTTAACTCCAAGGATTACATAAGTATGTGTATATTTATAGATGCATATACACATTAGTATATCTATCTATATGTGTATATACCTTTATATATGTTTATGCATATACAGAGAAGTTTCTACATTATGTTGAATTATTTATATGACAATTTGTTTAATTCTGAACAAATACTTGCACCTCCATTTGCTCATGGAAAATTTATATTTTTGTGTTTAGCTACATTCTACTGTGTTGTTTAGCATTTTAAAATCAAAATTCATTACTGATATGTTCCTTTTTATCTTTATGAGATTTCATCATTGATATTTGGTCCTAGATAATGATGTTCTGAATCAATTAAATTAGCATAAACCCCACGTTAGAATATTTTAGGAGGGTGTTATTTTTGTGAGTTAGTCTCATTGTTACTTTCTTGAAACTTTCCAAAATTGTATTGATATTTTAAAATGTTTTCTAGATCTATTTTTAGTTACTTCAGATAATATTACAAATTACCAAATATTTTCAGGTTCTCAATATTACTGTATTCTCATTTAAATATTTTATTTTCTTCTGAAGCCTATTTTCCTTTTACTATTATTTTATGCATTATCATTATTTTTATTGTGTTGTCCTTTTATCTTTCTAATGAGTAGGATATAAATTCTCAAGAGAGGCTGTTTGGGTTCAAGTTTCAGTCCTCAACTTACTTAAGTGCTTAAATAATTTCAAGATGAAAGCTTTGATATGATTATTAAATTCTTATGTATATATGTATATAAAATTCTTAGAATGGTGTTTCGCTAGTAAGAAATGCAATAACTATTAGTTGATAATTTATTAAACTTGGCCTAAAGTCTATGCATTTTAAATTATTATAGTAATTAAACTAGTTTATGATTTATTTGTTTTATTTTTTGTTTTCCGTATTTTATAACAAATTCTTAACTATTTCTTAAAGAGTACTTACACAGTATATCTCATAGGCGATGTCATAGGCAATATTCTCAAAGAAAGGTGAACTATAACCTTTGCCGATATTAATAAAGTACCATAAGTACACATAGATCAAGTAATTCTCATATGAAGAAATGGCCATGTAAATTTACAAAATTATGCAATTAATAATGTTTATTATGCTTAGAGCTAGCTCAATCCAAAGGAATCCTATAAAATTGACATCATAATTTTTATAGCAATCCTCTGTACTACAGTTTGAGCTAATAGATGTAAATATTGTTCAGATTTTGTGGTATAGGGGAAACAAATACCAGCCGGGATTAGCACACGACTAAATGCTTAACACATACTTCTATATCTTAGGAGCCTATTATAATTTTTACCATATCTTAAATATCTGATCTTAAGAATCCAAGAATAAAAATTAATCAGAATGCCAGAATCTGCATGTTCATATTTAAATCATCATTTATAAGTAACCATAAATGTCACAAAGTGGGATATTCTTAGAGAGTAAAAGGTTGAATTTATTATAACAAACATGCATTATTAATCACTTCATTATACAATCATCAGAATTCTCAAATATGTCACTACAAGTAAGAAATAATGCTTAAAAATAGAGTACAGTATGGTATTTCTATCATAAACATTGAATAGCACTGGGATTTAAAGACTCCAAATTCTACAGAGTACCTGATGCTCTGACCCCTAGGATAGTATATTCACAACATTTTACTTTATATTAATTGCAGATGTTCAGGTAAATTAAAAAGACCAATAATTTATGCTGCCTTTTTAAACAAATAACGTGTCTGCTAAGTTGAAGAATTATACTGTAATTTAACTTTTAGTATTACCCTGACTATTCAATACAAATAGTACAAAATATTTGGTATAGTGTGTGACAGTGAGCTAGCTCCTAAATTCTGGAAGGGCAGCTTTAGGTGATTGCTGTAAGTGCATTACAAAATAGTATGGAATGAATTCCAAAGGGAGTGTGTCTGTGTTTCATATATTTTAAGGTATAAATTTAATTAGTATTTGAATTTATTTCTTATTTATAGAGACAAGAGAAACAATTCTTGTTCTCATACACAAATAAGCATATAGATTAGAGACATTTGGAAATTAGTTTTGTGAACAGTCATACTGAGAAACTGATGAAGTCCCCTAAGTATTGTCAGTTCTCCCACCTGCCTCGTTTCACTGTAACCAAACATTCACCAGTTACCAGATTTCAGAGGAGTTCCTCTAGGAGCTTTCATATGAAGCTTTATTACTAAGTAAAACCAATGTTAATCATTATCCTTATCATGCAGGGGAAACACTTTATTGATAATGTATTAGATTCCCAAGGAAGAATCAAGCCAGGAGGCTATTTTTTTTAGTAACAATAAAATTTACAAAAAGCATTATTTAGGCAATACATCTATCCTTCTTTCATCACTTGGTGATCCTCTAGTCAGTCTCAACACCAGCTTTCTTTCACAGAACACATATGTTGAGTCCATTAACCTCATAACTGAACTTATTCTGCTTCACAAAACTCCAGAGGTCTACATGTCCTACCCCTGTGACTTTCAGACATTTCTTTCAAACAGTGTATGGAATGGAGGGCAATAATTTCATGGTAACAATCTCTGGTTAGAAAATTGGTAAAGGATACATTGTGGTCATTGCTGTAGCTTGGGACACTGCTGTGGTATGGGTTCAAATCCTGGCCCAGGAACCTCTACATGTGAGGAGTACAACCAAAAAAAAAAAAAAGTGGTAATAAACAATGCAATTTATGGCAAACTCTGTCATACAGATTAGCCTTCTTATCTGAAATAACCTGTTTCACTGCATGAAGCACATGAGCTCAGGGCAACTATTTGAAATCTGCCCTCTGAAGACATGGTTAGGAACTTCACTTTAAACACCTATTGCAAACTGCAATTCTGGTGTACAGATTCCTTGAGAATTGAATTAATGTCAAATTAAAATAATTCTTGTACTAACTTCTGTTACTTTTATGCTGACTCCTAAAGTTGGCATTCACGACGGAGATATTAGAGAAACCCAGCCAAGTGATGTTATACAGCTTTAAAAAGTCACCTGCTGTACCTGACATGGTCAAGCTTCAGTTTAAACCACTGGGAATTAAAGATGAGGTGATATTAGTTGACATTTGGCCAGAAAAATTTCTCAGTTCCTACTTTACCATCGCACCTGTTCTGTGCGAGATTACGAAGACAGCAATGCCTTCATGTAGCAATAGAATCTGAGGATCAAAGTTGTATTCAATTATTAATTTAATAATTAATAATCTAATATTATTTTTATATGTTTGTTATTTTGCTAAAACATAGCACAAAACTCTGGAAAAGTTGGTGAGGATAAATTGTATATAAATAATAGAGCTAAGGAGGAGTTAGTATATTCCATTAAGGTTGGATCTAAACCTTTAGATTTTATTCTTTTGCTGCTTTTGTGTAGTATACAAACTTGAAGCAGTGCATACAATTTCTGGATGTCTACTTTTAGACAAGCAGGAAGGTCAAGTTAGGAAGGATAGAAGACATGAAGAAAAGTGAAAGGTAATGAGAAGATGAGAGAGAGAGGCTGACTCAGCTTATAGATTCAGCACCATAAAGACAAATAAAAGTAAATGGTTGTAGCCTAAATAATTATCTGGACTCCAAATAGTTATATCAGCAAAATCTCTATGTAAGGATTAAAATAGAAGTAAAAGTGCAGAAAGGAGCAGAGACAAATTGATATTTTATCTACACTTTTCTCCGAGTTTCTTGAGAATTTTGCAATGTAGTTAGCATACTGCCTCTTCGTTGAGAATCAATATATACTTTTTAAATGAATGAATATATTTGCTGAGCTGTGTTTCTATTTTTTATTTTATATTATTTAATGTTTCAATAGCTCAAAATGGTAGACACTATTATTGCTATTTTACAGAGGAATAATATGACACTCATACACAAAATATCACAAAGTATTGTTAAACAGTGGATAGAAATTTCAGACTCAGGTCTATTAAATTCCAAACCTGATGGCTTTTTCATTTACTGTTATTATTTGCTCTTCTACTACTATGCACACTTGATAATAATCTTTATGATTTTCACTTGTGATTTTCAATTGTTTTACAACTATTTTAAATTTTCTTATATATTATTCAGTGGATTATTGGATCATTTTATATATATATATACACATATATACACACACATATATATATACACACATATATATACATATATATATATATAATAAAACAGATACTTAAAAAGGAAAAGAAACTTAAAATACTATGCTTTTCCCCAACGCAGAGCCAACCAGATCGTATTTGAATAGGTGTTAGTATAGATGAAATCAAAGTGTCATGTGACCACAAAGAAATGTTATTATTAACAGCTGACGAAAAGACATAGAAGGTTTCCCAGAGGAAATAATGGCATTAAGGGTGAAGAGGTATCTTCTGTGCATGTGGCTGAGGATGTGGGGGCAATGGGAAGTGACTATATCTAGGGGAAGTCTTGAGCAGGGTCCATGATTCTAGAGAAAAGCAAGGTAAATGCAAAAAGTGATACAGTCTCAGTGTGGAAATAGTTACATAGTTACAGGCATTTTAAACTATGTTCAGAAATTTGGACAATAGCCAATGAAAGATGGGGATTGTATAAAGTTTTACGGAAAGGAACACTGTGATTGGTTTTGAAGTTGCGAAATCACCCATGCTTTAATATAACTGTAACAAAACTGGATTGGGGATGAATGAGTCAATTCAAAATCAATAACAAAAGTAATTAAACAAGAGATGACATTATCTTGAATCAAAAGGATGAGAGATTGTGGTACTGAATGAATAGATTAGAAACATGTTGAGACTGACCATGAAGGTGAAGATGGGGGAATGGTAGAAGTTTCTGACATTAAATGATCCTAAAACTTCCAACTGTATGATGGTATAATATTAAATTTTATAAAGTAACCATTATTTGAATAAGCTTTATGGGTTTTTTTGTATTTTTCATTTTTCTCTATGATCATTAACATTAGCTACCATTTGTAGGCATTATTTTTGAACATAATTTACTGTATGCTCGTTATTTATAGAGTACTAGAGATGTAAAATTAAATACTTTCACAATTTTTCAGAATTTAAGTTGTGTTGCTCTTCTCTGTACAATTCTTCACTTATATTAGGATTCCTTCATTCACCCTCATTTTAATAAGATTATTTTGACCATGCAATTATCAGATCATTAAAATCCTGCTTAAATCATAACTACATTCAAATGAAGTTATGGGAGACTGGGATTAAAATGCATAGTCTTTTGTAGTCATTGTAACTGGATGTTTCACAGTTGTTATCATGAAATAATCATGTACAGGAGTTCACATCGTGGCACAGCGGAAACGAATCCGATTAGGAACCAAGAGGTTGCGGGTTCAATCCCTGGCCTTGCTCAGTGGGTTAAGGATCCAGCTTTGCTGTGAGCTGTGGTGTAGGTTGCAGGCATGGCTCAGATCCCGTGTTGCTGTGGTGGCGGCATAGGCCAACAGCTGTAGCTCCGATTAGACCCCTAGCCTGGGACTCTCCACAGGCCACTAGTGCGACGCTAAAAACAAAAAAAAACCCAGCAAAACAAAACAAAAAATCATGTACAAAAATGCTTCAAAATTGAAATATACTAATTATTCACAATTTGCCATAAGACATCATAGTATGAGTTTGTTAAAAGTGGAAATATTTCGGAGTCCCCTTATGGCACTTCGATTAAGGATCCTGCATTGTCACTGCAGTGACTTGGTCTGGGAATTTCCACATGCCTCAGGACGTGGCCAAACAAACAAACAAAAGTAAAAATATTTATAGAGAAACACTCCATCTTCAAATATAAATATTGTCTGAGGCAACAAACACGAGTGAAAGTAAAGAAAAACTATGCAAACTCACATGAATGTCAATATCTAAGTTCAATCGATTTAATATACAGGTTTTGAATACAGTTTTTGGGTTTTTATGTTTTAAAATGTAGAATACATATTATTATACATGATAGTTTTAGGTATTGAGAATTGTCATATAAGCCATTTCACTAATGTTTTTAATGGAAAACAGTATAGTCTATCCAAAATGTTTTTGAAAAAATATTTTGTCACGGATGTGGAAGGCAGAAGAATTCTGCGTATTATCAATTTTTGTACTTCATTCAACATTAGTTTTAGCTTGGAGAGAAGTAAAATTGGAAGTAAGACTATATTATTTCCTTAGCACATTTTAACAGGCACTATAATAAATAATCAGGCATAACTTTTAATAGACATCAAGTCTTTTTTCTCATTTTATACTTTATAGATGAATGGAAAAACAAATTAGTATACTCATTGATTCAAAACAAACAAATAGGCATTTTCAGAGCACCAACATGCTTTGTGTAAGTCACTGTAAATCTTGTGAATAGGTTTTAAAAGAATGATTGTGGATTCCCCGTGCTCCAAATTAAAGATGGACATTTTAGGAAAGATTGGAAACAAGCATTTACATGTTTCAGCAGAGAAATGAGGGTTATTCATCCATTGTTCTGGCCAAGTTATCTCTTAATTTATAATTTTAAAGCACCCAAATATAAATATTGTTCTCTTCTTCAAATATCTTAATCAAATGTGATCCATCACAGTGAATGGGGATACAATTTACCTGGTAGTTTAACCTCAAAATTCTGGAGTAATTCTTCTTTACTTTCTGTAACATACTTCCCGCAGAGGCAAAAATCAGTAATTCCTATTGAATTTTCCTCTGCAATAGATACCAAATTAAACTAGTTCTAATTATATCTGGCCTAGTACTGCAAGAGTTTTTGGTTTTGTTTTTGTTTGTTTTGTTCTGTTCTGTTTTTAAACTGATCTCCCTGTTACACATTCAGTTCCTCAAAGTCAGTTCTATCCTAATCTTGAATCTTTCTTTTGAAAATGTAAATCATATTACATCCCACATGGTTTAAAAACCTGCATTGGTTTTCCATACTCTCAGATTAAAATCCAGCTCCTGTAATGCAGCAAGAAAGAACTGTTTGGCTCCCTGCCCCTGATTTGATCTTATTCCCCTTCCCTCCTTCCCCCCTCTTGCTCTGTCTCCAGGAACCCGCTATTTCCTTTAGCTCCTTCCATAGGCTAAACCCAGTTCTAATCCAAAGTCTTAGCCCTTGCTGTTTCTTCTTTCTGAAATGTTCCTTCAGACAGATGTCTCACATTATTTAGGATTCTGCTCATCCATCACTCCTTCAGAGAAGGCTTTCCTGCCCACCCTATCAAGATTAGGGTCTGTACTTTTAATCTCTAATCTTGCACCATGCAGGATTTCTCTCAAGATTAATTATCACTATCTGAGTTTGTATTATATGATATTTACGCCTCTGGTTAGTTTACTAAACTAACTAAAAAATACGCTGCATGAAGCCCAAAACTATTTATTGTTCATCAAGAAGGGTTCAGAAAAGTGTTTATTAAATACTTGTTGGGTGAATTAATGAGTGAATATAACCTGCTGACATATTTTTTCAGATGATTTAGGTAAAATTTATATTGAACAGATACATGATTACCCTATGTTTGCATAGATTCAGACCACCTAGTCCACTGGAACCAAATGAAGGTAATCATACTGAATTTTCTTAAAGGCTAATGTAGGAGTTCCCTGGTGGCTCAGCAGCTGAGGAGTCAGCATTGTCATTGCTGTGGCTTGTGTTTGATCCCTGACCTGGCAACTTTTATATGCCACAGGTACAGCCACAAAAAGGCTAATGGAAACAGAAATGTACTTTAAAATTATTTGAAAAGCTTTAATTGTATTTCACAATCAAACGTATTTAAAAATAGCACTTTCTAATTTTGCTGTTTTTACTTAAGTAAAATCTAGGTTTTGGGGATTTTAGGAAATTTTCAATAGCAGTGATTATGTTTCCTTAGAACTCTTTTACCCAATGTAATTTTATTGTCCTGAAATAGAAAATTGAATTTGTTAAATATTCTGAAAGTTCATCTATCTTTAGTAGAAAATTCACAACTGTAGTAGGAAAAAGTTGAATACATATCTGTATGAAAAACAATGTAGAATACAGTAATTTCCATTTATAAAGAATTTTAGGCTGTCAAAGTTTTTCTTTTAATTCAACTCGCAAATAATTCAATACCCATACATTGAATTGTCCCTTATAAAATTTTTTATTAAAAAAAACAACAAAAAGATAACTAAAATGAAAAACCCTTTATGAGCAAAATTCTGTAATGATGTCAGTTAACACAGTTAATTTGCTCAGGCAGGAGGGAAAGACATTTATAACTCCTACTTTATATAGATTTGTTTGCCCTAGAAGTATATTGCTGCTTTTCTCTTTCAAAGGGCGTTTTTGGAAGGTAGGATGCAGTGAGATCTATGGGGCTAGACTGATGTCACCTGCAGTGGTTTTTAACTCTTGGTCAGTGAGACAAGGCAACAGATCAGCTGTTTCTGTTTCTGAACAGTCCTGCACTGGGCTTTGCGAAACACTCTCCCTTCTCTGGCACTGCTGCGTTTTCCTGACCCCAACTTCTCCAGCCTTTGGAATGTGCTCACCTTGGCTGGAATTCACCGTGCTGTTCTTTGAGATCCGAGACCACGCGGCGCAGCCTGCTTAAGTTTTCAGGGAGTAAAGATGATGGTGGTGATCAGAGCAGGTGGTTTTACCGTCACGATTATTGTAAATAAAACAGACACTCCGCTTGCCTTCTCAATTTTTGTTTCCAGCCTCCCAGGAGCCCATCTTTATATGCTCCCTTGTTTGTAATAAAATTTTGAAAGAAACTTAATTTCAGCTCTGCCATAAAATCTTCACATAATGATCATCTGTTAGTTTGTATGTAATTTTAACCATTCTATGATACGTAAGGACCGTAAAGATTAGAGTAGTAAATTTGCAAGGTTTCATTTTGACCATATATGTTTTTATATATTTTGTCATGTTTTTCAAATTACATTAACATTTTTGTGGTATATAGGTAGCTATGCTCAATTCCATGCTTAAACACAACAAAATGATAACATAATTCTTCTAAATATATTTTTATTGCATTGATAGCTTCCTAGCTTATGAATATTTCTCATTTACTAATGGACATTTTTTGCAAAGTAATTATATTGGAATCTTCCTAGTCAAAATACTGAAACATTAAAAACTGCTTTATCAATATCCATTTATTCTAAAACTTTATTGTGTTCCACTGGTGTCCTGATCAAATTGGCAAAGGAGCAGATACAAATATGAAGAAGATTTTTCCTTAAGAAACACTGAAAAAACCTTTATTTTTGGAGTTCCCTTTATGGCTCAGTGGTTAATGAACCTGACTAGCATGTGTGAGGATACAGGTTCCATCCCTGGCCTCGCTCAGTGGGTTAAGGATCCAGCTTTGCTGTGAGCTGTGGTGCAGGTCGCAGACTCCACTCAGATCCCACCTTGCTGTGAGCTGTGGTGCAGGCTGGTGGTTATAGCTCCAATTCGACCCCTAACCTGGGAACCTCCATATGCCTGGGTACAGCCATAAAAAGCAAAAAACAAAAACACAAAACTTTATTTTTTATGTTGGTTTGAAGGACATTTACACGTCACTTTAAATATCTTCACCAGAAACCAGAGTGATTTGTTGTGTGGTTCAAGGGACAGACTGAAGCACATTGTCTACGTTCAAATTCTTAGACTACCTGCTATCTATGAAGGCTTCCAGACATTTCTTAATTTCTCCACTCCTTACTTTCTTACATTCAATATCAATAAAGGAAAAAAAAAAGAGAAAAAATAAGAACAAAAAGAAGGATGGAAGAAGGAAGCAGAAAAGATAGAAGACATTTAAATAAGTAAATTAATCTAATAGAAATACTTTGGAACAAAAAGGCTCATGCCATGTACGAAGCATGCCCTCTATGCATGTATGCTACCATGACGGCTACTGTAAGTCAGAAATGACATCACAGTTTAACAAATAAGCTCTTTCATGATCCCCAAAATTACAACCTATTAAAAGTCAAAATAGTTAATTCATTGCTAAGAAGGTGTTAATCTACCTTCTGCTGTAATTATGTAAAGTCAGTTTTTACGGGAGGAATATTTTCTGTATTTAATGAGACCCTGACATTGGCAATTCATTTTAATGATTGACTATAATAATGATGTTGCTCTGTTATCGATCTCATAAAATGTTCATTTTTAAAAATATCAGAAAATATTATAATTCTCATTATATGCAATCACTGTCAGAGTGCAGGAGAGAAAGTTGAGATGCCTTCACAAAAGTAGCCTCAGGTTTATGTTGAACTCCAATGGATTAAAATTGTGTTTTAAATCAAATATATGTCTTTTTATGCTGTGCATATGCCACTTTCTAATGAATGACTTTGGGCAAGATATTTAATTTCTCTAAACCTTGGTTCCCTCAACTGAAAAATGAGAAAAACAAAAAACATCTTCTTCATGGTTTATTAACTAATCCAGTTGTCTTCCCCAGAAATGCGTTCATAATTGGATATCAAAACATGCATGGGAATATTTATTGCAGCATCATTTATAATAGTAAAAAGTGTCGTTGAATACATCGGTACATCTCCTTAGATTGGGGAATACATATAAATTATTTTGTTATAAAAACTCAAACAAACTAGAAAGAATAGTTAAAAAAATAAAAAACAAATTGATACTAAAAATGAAATAGACTTAATTATCTTCTAAAACGAGAGACTGAAAGCAGTGCTGATGATTATCATCTTTATACAAACTCGCCTACGAGAACACTGGCGTTCTTAACAAATGCAGTGAGACAGAGAGACAGATGATAGGTAGATATATATAATATTAGAAAATTTATTTTTTATTCTTGAGGCTGCTCCTGTAGCATGTGGACGTTCCCTGGCTAGGGGTTGAATCAGAGCTACAGCTTCCGGCCTACACAGCAACACTGGATCTAACCTGCATCTGTGACCTATGCAGCAGCTTGCTGCAATGCCAGATCCTTTACCCACTACGTAAGTCCAGGGATCGAACCCTCATTCTCAGAGTCTGTGTCTATCGGGTTTTTTATTCCTGAGCCACAACGTGAATTCCCAGAAACAAATTGTAAAAATCTGTATCTCAAAGATTTTTTTCTTTTCTTTTTTTTTTTTTGTCTCTTGTCTTTTTAGTACCATACCCATCCTCTATGGAGGTTCCTAAGCTAGTAGTCAAATTGCAGCTGTAGCCACCGACCTACACCACAGCTCACAGCAGTGCTGGATCCTTAACCCAGTGAGCAAGGTCAGGGATCGAACCTGTGTCCTCATGGATACTAGCTGGGTCTGTCAACCCCTGAGACATGTTGGGAACTCCTGCGAGGACACCACAGTGGGGGCAACACTGGATCCTGTGCCAGGCCTGGGATGGAAAACCTCAAGATCAGGAAATTACGCAAGAAAAGGCTTTTTCAAAGGTTAATCTAAATCACGTGCAAGATGAAGTTATTCACTGAACTTTAGACGTTCAACTGCCATCAAGGGAATTCAGGTGATTCCATTTTAAAACAAATGTTCCCTTTGTGGCAGCTGAAAGCTAATAAGATGGTGCTCATACAGAAGCTGCTGCTTCTCCCTTTCGTTGACCGGATCTTTCTCTGGGTGATTGGGCACTGCTTCAGTTTTTCTGGTTCCACTACGGAGCTATCGCGCTTTTCTAAATTCTGTTGTTGTTGTTGTTTTGTCAGGCGAGAAAATAAAGGTCACTGAGCAGGACACACCTAGGACCTTAGAGAGGAGAACTGAGATTTCAAGGGTTTGTTTGTCTATTATCACACTCCGTTGCAACAGCTCTGTTATTTCTGTTCTTTGGATTTAATCTCTTACATCAGAACTGCTAAATATTTATCAAATGCCTAAGATGCTGCTGAGATACAAAAATAGCGACACCCGTTGAAGTCAAATAATTTACCAACTACTGCTGAGACCCATGCAGTAAAATAAAACCCATAGGAACCAGTTCATAAATATGACAGTAATTGAGATGCTAGGGATTTCTACAAGGTATTGCACAGCTGAGGTTAAACCCATCCTTGGGACGCAGTAAGTGAAGTGTCTGGGAATGTTCAGGGAGTTCTTCACAGAAGAAAAAAAAATAGGAATTTGCTTCTGAAAGTTGAGGAGAAATTCACAAATCAGAGAACTGGAGAAAATCCAATTATGGCAAAGAGAAATAGCAATTTTGTTCAGCGACTTTCAATCTGTTTTATGTGGTTGGAATGGAAAGTTGTTTAGTTTTTTTTTGAGTCTCATATTCTTTAAATATTAGCTTCAATTAATCTCTGCAAATTAGATGCCATTACAATACTATTAAAAATGTGAATCACACATATGACTAGAAAAGCTGCGGGCGTAAGGGGGTCTGCAGTCACGGCTTGAGTAAAAATAGCCTGGGTTTTATACGTATATGCAAATTTAATTCTCCTTTACACCTTTTTTCTTAAATATCCATATCACCTAAATATTTACAAAGTGCTTTTTATCTACCACAATTCTAAAAATAGAAATGATCGGTAACATATATTTCTATTTCCTTCTGTACTGCACAAATGATTTCAGGCGATCCTCAGTCAGTCTCATAAGCTTCAGCAATTTAGTCCAGGCATAATTAAAACATTTCGTCTTTTCATTTTTCTTTCTCACCTCTTTATTCTGACTACACTAGTGCTTTAACCTCATTAGAAAAATATATTGAACTCTTTATGTCGTTATCAATCAACTTTCCCTTCAATACCATTCGTCAGGGCTCCGAGGATTCCTAAGTGCAATGACTCTCATTGGTACCCTCGGATGACTCGCCCCTTGTGCTTCTGGAGAAAGGACCTATCACTCATCAAGCACAGAGCATTTCTGTCTGATCTCCTTTCAATTCCAGGAAGGACGCCGAGCACTTCTGAGAATTCACCTGAAGTGCAGAAATCAGGTCCCTACACACTTATGCCCTTGAATCCAAAATCCGCTCTGTATCCTTTGCTGCACTATACTAATAGCATGGAAGCGGACAGTTTAATATCCTAATATGGGGTTTTAAAGCGAGAGCATGCGATTTGGAGTTAGAAGGGCAGGTGACAGAGACTCGCCTTTCTTACTTAATGTGGTGTGTCTGCAGACCTCAGTTTTCATCTGGGAATGAAAAATAATATGAGAAAATGTGGATTAAATAACATAGTGGAGGGTGTTTTTACAGTCAATGTATTATATGTGTTACTTATGATTTCCCTTGTTGGCTGTTCAAAAAAGCACTGTCACTTTTCAGATGTGCTTTACCCCATTGATTCTACACTGACTCTTGTCGCTTGAATATACCTAATACTTTTATGGGAAAATAAAAAGGCATCATCAGGAGACGGGGTGAACTTTCTTCCCCTTTGTGTTCCTTACTCGTATCCAGACATTTTTGTCTACCCCAATGGATAAACATACATGCTTTTCTCTGGCAAACTTCTTCATTTGTGTTTTACATTCTGTGCTTACTTCATCATTAGCTAACTGCTCCATTACATCCTTGCTCCTTTTTTTAGGGGAGAGGGGGAGAAAGGTGGGTGGTGTTTCAGTATCTTTTAAATTTGATCAAGTGTATAAAAAGGTTATGGTGAAAAAAAAAAACTCCCTCAAAGCTGCATCTTACTAGCTGTCACCTCTACTAGACTCTTCCTTAACATTCTACCTGTACACGGTTTTGTTTTGTTTTGTTTTTTTCATTTTTATGCTCTCCTCTCCATCTCACTCAACCTTCTGTTCTTACACCATCAAAACAATTTAAAAATAATAACACAAGTGACTCTTCCGCTGGTCAAGCTCATTGAATTTTAAGATACCTACTTTTATTAAGGGTTCCCTCTTTATTTCACATGTATTCAATTCCAGGTGCTTTAGTTTTTAGAGAAACCATGGATTCCCCAGGCTGGGCAAATTTATTATTTTGTAGACATATTGTTCATTTGGGGGTGTGTCATCATTTGCCTCACCGCGCATCAATAAGAGTTGAAAATATGGGCTAAGAAAAGACTGTTTTAAATACTATACACCATTAACTTTATGGAATTTATGTGAGAAATAAAAATAGTTAATAAATATATTAAGCCAACTTCTATGGCCTGTATATAGTAGCTATTTAGTAAATGTTAGGTGACAACAATGATCAAAAGAAAGAAAGAAAGAGACAGACAGACAGACAGACTGTAGTACTGGTCTCAGATGATTAAAACTAAGAAACATAGAAAATTTTTTCAATAATTAATATCCCTAGTGATTGTTCTTGATAGTATAAAAAGTTTAAATTATGTTCCAATCATACTGAAAAGTAATAAATATGTGCAACACATATTTATTAGCAGAGCATACAGTTTTAAAAATCAGTACATGTTTGAAAGTAAGCATCAATTGTCTCTCACCATCCTTGAAACACAACAGTCTTTTCTTCGTGTTCTAGATGATAACTTCATTTAATTGCCTCTCCTGAGCCTTCTTTGGAATTCTTTTCCAGAAACAATTTTCCCTACCTTTAAGTGTTATTTCCTTTTTCTTTTTCTTTTTGGCCACATTCACAGCATGTAGAAGTTCCCAGGCCGGGGGTTGAACATGCATCTCAGCAGCAGCCCAAGCCACAGCAGTGACAATGTGGGATCCTTAACGTACTGAGGCACCAAGAAACTCTGCGTTATTTCTAATTAACAGATACATAGCTAGCTGTCTAATGAAAATGTGGGCAGGCTACAAAGCCGTCTCCAGCTGAGTAGGTACCAACTAACCTTGTTTTTTCCTTACACCACACCCCTTTGAACATGCACAGCATGTTCCTACCTCAGTGCGTTTTCATTTCGTCACTGCTGTTCCAGCTAGTGGGGGTTTTCCTGCTCTATGTTATAGATTGTGTTTTGGTTCAAAAGCTTCCCTTCCCTTCTTTATTGGGTCTGTCTGTATAGGACCTTATCCTTACTTCACCAACAGCGCAATATACTCAATTACCTAAACCCGCAATATGGAAATTGTCCTTTATCTCTCTGTAGTTACCATGTGCAGCTCATCTTCTCACACAGGAATAAGGTTAAGGACATAAACTCTGAAACGATTAAAGTTCAAATCACAGAGTTCTGCCATTAGCTCTATGGCTTTAAGAAAGTTACTTGAAATCCCTGTGCCTCATTTCTACGTCCTAAAATAGTACACACATATTTGCTAATACCAATATTTATCTCTCTAATTTCGTTCTTACAATCCACTTCTGTGTCGTCATCACCCTGAATTAGCTGTTAGTAGCTCTGTATTTTTTCCATTTCAAATACTAAGTTGTTTCTTATTTGTTCATTTATTCATTTATATTTAGGTAACATTGGTTTATATCATACTATGTTTTATTTTTGTGATGTACTATTTGTACTTCTGTATACTTTAGAGCATGCTCACCCTCAGATACACTCAGTAACCTTACTGGTCTTCTTCAGTCCATTACTTCACAGTAAAAATAATCTTTCTAAAATACAACACTGATTATGTTATTTTTCCCATAAAATTTGAAGAGGGGGTCCAAAATCAAGAAGTTATAGAGAGGGAACTTTATATTCTGCCTAGAGAGAGAGAATTTTCTCACATCCCGCAGTTCCATTTGTGGTTAAACTTAGTAGAGTCGGATGCAGCTCTGGGGCTTCTGAATCCAGAGCCAGTATTTTTACCAATGTGCCTCAACTTATGAAGTCTAATGTTCCCTTAATATAGCTTCTATAATCTCTTTTTCTGAAAAATTTAAAGCAGGTATACTGTTTATTAGTAAATTTAATATGTTTGTTAACCATCTTTTCCCCTTTATTTCCCTGCAATAAGTGAAGGAGTTATTGAAAGTAAATTATGCATAATGTACATCTTAATGCTAAACTACAGTAATCCATATAGACCTATACAATCAGTATGCCTAAGATTAAACTATAGTTTATCCTAAGACATAGAGCTTGTCTTTATACCCTGATATTTTATGTTCAAGTTCACAGATTATACTTGGCTTTTATTTTTAGATCAGCCTGAGGCTTAGTCTTTGAGCCTTCTCAAAACAATTCTATCTCTATCTTTTAAAACATTAATTATTTTAACCATGTTGAATTGAAGATAGAATAAAGTACTTGAATCACTTGATTGTTTGAAATAAAATTGATGTGATAAAGTTGTTTCTTAGTCTAGTAATAACTTAAGTAGATATCTAGGTGATGTGATATTTTTCCTTCCATGAATTTGAGAATATTATTTGAAAACATCTTTTTGAGTTTTCACTGGGGCACAGCATGAAATTTTTAAAAAGAGGAGTAAGTAAACCATAAAAATTCACTGGAACTCAATTTTATAATTGCTTTTATTTTGATATAATTCATGTAGCTTCCTATTTTTCAGACAATGGATGGAAAAGAAGGCTTGTGTGTTATTTATAATTGGAATTGAGATGAATTTACCTCCTACTGTTCATCGTCAGTATCCTATCCAAAAGCAGTGGGAAGAAATCTGCCTTTTGCTAATACTCAATTTGTGAACATTCATATCCTCATTTCAGCAGGAAACTCACTCTATGAACTACAGAAGCAGATGCGTATCGCCAGGCAAAAATAGGTTTACTCACTTTAAGATGCTGTGAGAAGCTGGTATTTTATCAGCTAAGCACAGCATCTTCACCTCAACATAAAAATTCATTTCAAAATAATGCATTTTATCACACAAAATTCTTCTAGAAATTTAGTAAGTGAATTGTATTAGATTTGAAAATCTGTCACCACTGAGTGAGGGGAATGTAGAAGTCAAATATGCTGATGATCTTGTTCTAGTATTAATTACACAAAAATTCAAAGCTGAAGGATGGTGTATAGGATGTTATAGGAGTAAGTAGTGTTATTTTTGTAAACTTTGATATTCCTGATCATAAAAGACAGGGGCTTACATATATGCCTTATGAACTTTCAAGACCATATGTGGTTCTGACGTGTGTTTTATTGGTATCTTCTACTTTTAGAAGCTGCCTGTGTGCAAAGAGAAATTGCCTAGGAAATAAGGAAATTCTGATTTCTAAACCTGTGTTTAGCCCTGACTCACTCTTGTGGATTTTATTTTTCTCATATTTTGGATGAATTGTTCAGGCATTAATATCTATGCTGCTTTCCCACTCTCAGTTTCAGTATGTGCTGCTATTAATGAATGCTCTGAGCTGCTACTGCATTTCTATTTTTTGCTAAAATAGTCCCTGAATTTTCAAGAATCAGTAAAGTATAAAATCTCCTGTCAACTTAAAAATTTTACCAAACTTTTCTATCTTATATAAAACACTGGTCTTCTAGTATCAAGAATAAGTTATTGAAAGAATTACAGTATTTTAGCTCTAGGAGGCAATTTAAGTTGTCCTAGAAAACACTTTATTCCAGTCGCAGAATGTATAAGCCTATCCTAATTTTCATGAGTGAATTCAATATTATACCTTTCTTTAAATGTTTTTCCTGTAAAATATACCCAATGAAGTGTTGTTACTGTCACACTTTTTAGTTTTCTTCATGCTAAATGTACTTATTCATCATCCATTTTTAATAAATTTGTAAGGAAATTCTGGAGAAATATTTCTAACCAAAGTAGTTGATCTTAAAATTTTAATTAATATTTCAGCGAGTGACTTCAGGGAAACTCATTTTCACGGGTGCTGCAAGTGATGAGAACTTTAATATACTACAAAAAGCTAAAGATTTTGGAGTTCCCATCATGGCACAGCAGAAACAAATCTGACTAGGAACCACGAGGTTGTGGGTTCAATCCTTGGCCTTGCTTAGTGGGTTAAGGATCCGGCGTTGCCGTGAAGTGAGCTGTGGTGTAGGTCCTAGACGTGGCTCGGATCTGGTGTTGCTGTGGCTGTGGTGTAGGCTGGCAGCTGTAGCTCTGATTGGACCTCTAGCCTGGGACCTCCATGTGCCATGGGTGCAGCCCTAAAAAGCAATAAATAAATAAATAAATAAATAAATAAAATTTTGTAGGAGGAATGATGTAATTCCAGAGTTCTTTATGTAGAATTATAGACTATTAAAAGGAACACTTACCTTGATTTATGCTGATCCTTCAGCAATGCTTGGCAATTTCTACTGATTTTTTTATGGGATATACTCAGGTTTAGTAATGAGAAATCAGACAAACTTGGGACATTTTTTTAAAAAAAGAGTAAAGAACAATATGTTTTTCCTACTAGTGCAGCTATTATTCACATTAATTTCATGATGCTTATGAAGTCAGTAAGAAGTAAAAGTAAGAAGGATATTAAACATATGTAGTTAAACTCTTAGAATCCTCTTCACGTTTTTCCAGAAAAAAAAAATTTAATTTAAAATGCAGGAGTTCCCTCATGGCTCAGTGGGTTAAGGATCTGGGCTTGCCACTGCAGTGTGTGGTTACAGCTGTGACACAAGTTCAATCCCTGACCTGGGAAATTCCACATTTAGTAGGCACGGCCAAGAAAGGCACCCTGTGATTATTTATTTTAAGGACATATTATACACACACACATATGAAATACATATATATATATATACATTATGTTTGCTTATGGCATCACAGATTAATAAAATTATTTTTAACATGAACTAGATGTTTCTCACAATGATATAATATTCGCTGTGCCCTCAGTATAATAATAAAGGTAAGCTGAAGAAATAGCACAAGGTCTGAATATTGCAGGTATATTGTATTCTTTTAATGTTCTATGGCAGAGAAACAACTGAGATCAATTCTTCATAACCTAAAGTGTTTCCTAGGAGAAGGTAACTCTAATTTTATATATATTATTCTAATTCATTGAAGATGTAAAACAGCACAACTAATATGAAGAAGCAAAGATTACCATGATGACAAAACCAAAGGAAGTTCTAGAGAAGTCAGTTTTAGGGTTCCCACAAAAATAATTTAAAAATTCTAAATAAAATAATAGCAAAAAAAATCCAAAAGTGCATTTGACTTTACTTTACCCAGGCCAATTTTTCTCATGTCTGCAGTGGTTAACATTAAAAAATTTTATGCATAATATGTTAATTAAATGTTAAATATATTATTTTGTTCATGCATAAAAATATGCAGTTAAAAAGTTATCATAGCTGAGATAGACTATGATAATAAAGGAACTAAAAAGTGATTTGAGAAACAGTACTATGTATATATGTACATTTGATATGCAATAGTGGTGCCATCCAATCCTAAACCAGTGGAGAAAAGAACACATATTCAAGCAATGGATAGAACCCTTTTTCTTTTTTTTTTTTTTTTGTCTTTTTGTCTTTTTGTTGTTGCTATTTCTTGGGCCCCTCCCGCGGCATATGGAGGTTCCCAGGCTAGGGGTCTAATCGGAGCTGTAGCCGCCAGCCTACACCAGAGCCACAGCAACGCGGGATCCGAGCCGTGTCTGCAACCTACACCACAGCTCACGGCAACGCCGGATCGTTAACCCACTGAGCAAGGGCAGGGACCGAACCCGCAACCTCATGGTTCCTAGTCAGATTCGTTAACCACTGCGCCACGACGGGAACTCCAGAACCCTTTTTCTTTTCACATGCTAAATAAAAATATCAGATGGCCTAAAACCAGAGCATGTGGATAACCCATAAAGGACTAGAAAACAGAAAACCTGCAAAAGCTAAAGGAAAATGTGGATGAAAATACTTAAAATTTGGGGGGGGGGGAATGGAAGGTTCTTTTAATACCATTCAAAAGATAAAGAGCATAAAGTAAATATTGAAATATTTTTTACCTTAACAAAACAATTTTATATGACAATAAAACCACAAAATAATAAGCAGATGACTATCCAGGAAACAATATTTGAAACATATAACAAAGGCAAATGTTTATTATCCAGAATATATAATTTTTATAAGTAGAAAAAGAAAATACAAACAATATATTGTGTATCATTTCATATGGCAGACGATATGAAAATCATTAGGACATTTTAGAAAGTAAAAGCAGCTAGTCAATGGAAATCTGAATAGATGCTTAATATTACTAGCAATCAGGAAAATGCAGAGTACAGAGAAAGACAGGACATTTAGCAGTTGCCTTTATTAGGATCTCTGAGTGATTTGGGATTCCCAGGCTAAACCAGATTGATCAATTTAAATCAGAAGAGCAGCATCTTATCTATGAGGTGTGTTAGGGTGAGGCAGGGGAGACTGTTGATTCCAAGGGCTGTTAGGGAAGTCATAATAGGAAGTTACATTTACTGCGATTCTGCAGGCTGTTATCTGAGGCATGCACTTGCCTGAGGAGCTAGTGTCACTTTAAGGTCACTGCAGTCCACTTGTTCCAAGAAAATATATGCTGAGGTAGCAATTCCATGAGTAGTTTAGCTAACATCTTCACAACTGACAGTATATTACAGTTAATTTTCATCAATCTCAGCTCTTAGCATAGTAGCAGCTACCCATCCCTCATCCCTCAACCTCAATGGCCAGCATCCATGCATATTTTTCCAGGAGCAAAATTGCACACAGCTTATGGAAGCCATGGTGGGCAAAAAGACCCTGCTCTCCAAATATTAGGAATCTGTGTTCTGATTGCTGAATTATGCTTTTGATTTCAGAGGATCACACAAAATGCAGATGGCTATCGTTGCACTTCCTGCCTTTAAGCAAGCCCCTCCTCTTTGGGCCGAAGTGCCTTCTGAGGGGACTTAAGGGACTAGTGCCTTCCTCTCCATCTCCCTGCTTACTTTTTTCATTTTCCCCTTGTGGAAGCCAGACTTTAAAGACTAGGACGTTCAAAAGCAACTTCATGTAAAGGAAAACTAAAAAGTCACCTCAAATGCCTAGGGAAACGCATGGGTTCAGAAATGACCAGAGAAGACCTTAAGGTTACACCTCAATCTGATTTTCAGCACAGGAACAATCTAAAACAATTAAGAACCAAAAAGAACAAATAAAACAAAAAACTAAAAAACAGTAAACCCTGGGGAGATGAAGAAGTTGTTTTCCTGGTTACCACACTATTAGATTCAAATGTTAAAAAAATATACCAAAATAAATATATACCCCAAAAAAGCATACAAAGAAATAACAAATCATAACCTATTCAAAGTAAAATAAATGATAGAAACCATTCCTAAAAAATGACTTGGTAGCAGGCCTATTAACCAAAGATTGTATAACAGTAATTTTAAAGAGCCCCAAAGAACTAAAGGAAGATGTGGAGAAAGTTGGTAAAATGACGTATAAACAAATAGAGTTATTAACAAAGAGATAGAAAACCTAAAAAGAAACTAAGAAGAAATTATGGAGCTGAAAATTGAAATGAAACATTCACTAGAGGGATTTAAAGGCAGATTTGAAAAAGCAGAAGAAAGGAGCAGCAAGTTTGAAGATAGGGAAATGGAAATTATTGAATCTGAGACATAGAAAAAAATAATGAAGAAAGTGAGCAGAGCCCAAGAAACCTATGAGACGTTATCAACCAGATCAATGTGTGGATTATGGGAGTTCCTGAGGTGGAAAAGCAAACAAAAGGGCAGATAGAATTTTTGAAGAAATAATGGCTGAAAAACTTCACCAATTTGATTAGAGATATGAATATAAACATCTAAGAATCTCGGTAAACTCTAAGTGAGATTAAACTCAAAGTGAAAAACTTTGAGCTAAGTTATAATCAAACTTCTCAAAGACAAAGAATCTTGAAAGCAGCAAGAGAAAAGTGACTTGAAACTTCCAAGGAATCTTCAATAAGCTATCAGCAGACATTTCATCAGAAACTTTGGAAGCCAGAAAGCAGAGGGCTGGTATATCCAAAGTTACAAAAGAGAAAAAACCCCTGCCCACCAAGCATCCCCTATAAGTCAAATTATCTAGAGTAGAGTGTTTTTTTGTATGATATTCTGGAAATCATAAGAAAAAATCAGAGAAGACATAATGATCAAGTAAATGAGAACTGAGAACCGACTGTTAGGTTTAGAAACATGTTACTCATTGCTGACCCTGTCAGCAGGATTTCTTTCAGGAGCTGGGCATGAAGCCGGAGGAAGTAAAATCAAGAAAAGGAGCGGATGAGTAAAAGCAGGATGAATAGTTCTGTATGTAGGAGGGAAGGTTGAATTTTTTCACTGAGAGAAAATGATTCCGGCATCTAGTGTTAAGAGGAATAGTGGCTTTGCACAAGAGCAAGTACAATTTACTCACAGTAACAAAAGGGGAGTAGGAACATACAAAGATGCAATTTGGTAGAATTTATTTTACAAAGCATGTGAGAGTGTTTAAATAGTTTAATCACCGCAACACCGTGATTGCGTGGACTGTTAGATTTGCAGTGTCGAAGAAGGTAAGAAAAAGGAGGCAATGTTGGGAGAGTGAAGTGCCACCTGAGAGATTAGGGAGGGTTTGTGGTTATTAGACAAAGTCTAGTGTATTCTCTGAGATGTCAGGGGCTGGTGAGTGATGGAAAGGAGCCTTGGTTTGAGCTCATAATGGATTCTCCAATCATCAAGAATTATGATGAGAACTGACTTCCCCAATGATTAAAATCTCCAAGAAATGAGAGAGTATGATTCATGGGGCTGCAGATGAAGACAGCAAGAAGGCAGGCTTGGGGTTATCCTCTGATAATCTAAGAGCTAAACTAGGGAGCTAAGATAAGGGGAAGGGAGGGAGAGGAAGCTCATTTACCCCTTTTCTAATGGTGTGAGGCTAAAGAGAGGGAGTAATACAGAAGACTGTACCTGCCATTTGAAAGGGTCAAGTTAGGAGCAGACTAGCCAGTGAAGGGCCAAGATTTAAATTGCAGCAAGTCAGTGCTTGAAAATAAAGAAATTTTGTAATGAAACGGGTTCCTTAAACCTACAGTCTTTATTTTAAAAGTCCATTTGCATAAAATTTTATTTAAGAGGATTTTCTCTAAATGTCTGATATGTTTGGAATATATGTACACACATGTACAGAATATAATGTTCACACACATACTCATAGGTACCTTAATATGTATCAACATCCATTATTTCATATGTTAATTCACATCTACTTGTTTCAAGAGTGAGTCAGTAATTACGAAAAGAGAATACAAAGTAATCATTTTAAATCTTGAGGTTATAAATTACTTGGATACGTGTTATCTTAAGATTAAGAAGTGATATAACTAAATAAATAATACAGATTTCTTGATGCTGCTTAATTACAGGCTAGTTAGAGGAACACACATGTAAATAAATATATGATAAGCCTGGAGTTATATATGGAAGGCTGAGCATAATGTTATACTGCTTAGGCTGAGATAAGGAAGTTAGTAGAGAAGGAGTGACAATTCAGTTCAAATAGAGAAGGGACCTTAAGAGATAGAGAGGAAAGCAGAATACTATGAAATTGCAGACGTGGGACAGAAAGGAGATAGTGGCAAATAGGGGTCTAGCTTTAGGGACATCAAGAGAAGTGACATTGAAATAATTTTCAGAAACTTCCATTTTCTCCTTAATAAGCTGTGAAACATACAGAATTTTGCAATTTTAATTTATGATATTTAATGATATTTTGAAGACTTGGGTAACTCTAAATTATAGCTAACAGCTGTCTAGTTATTTGCGAGTGATGAGACTGTGTTGTTATTATACAGGACAGCTAAATCTATCAATATATTTCCTCCTACAGGGTAACTTCATATATTACAAATTTAACAATAAATCAGCAAAACAGACTCTAAATACTGGATCTTACTTGGGAATCAGAACAGGGCATGTAAGCAATGAGTGATTGAATATATGCATGAAGATCAGATTTTAAGGTCAAATTCAATGAAGAAATTGGAGCCAATAAGTAAGCCCTTGATAATACATGAAATATGAATATGAATATATGTTCACATATGAATAGGTGTATTCTTTTTATAATGAATATACTAACTATGAATTCATAGTTCATTCACATGTGAACTATGAATATGTATGTGTATACTTAATGCAAGGCTTTCTTTCAATAAATAAATCGTGAAAATGATGATAATGAAATTATTTCACATGTGGCACATATTTATAAAGCCATTTCATGCAAAATATTCATTCCCAGTAGACCAAGCAAAATTTTAATTATCGGTTTTTATTATGCCATATTTAGCCAAACTTAGCTAACAATAGTAAGTAAACCCATGGGCAATGCAGCACACAGAAGCATGAAATGTGCCAGTCAAAGTGAAATTATGGGCTACACAGCAAATGGAAACATGGAATGTAATATTTTTGCCTGAGGTAAGGATGAAAGGGATAAAGCTCATGTCCAGTACTCTTTTATTCCCATGAAATTGGTTGAAATTACAAATTTAATTTTTATTGTTCGCTTTGGTATTTCATTGCAGATGTGAACAAGTTACACACTTTAGATAAAGCAGTGTGAGCAGCAGGAACGTAATCAATTCGCTGTATAAATCTTTGCCACTCTTCTCATTTCTCTGCCTACTCTCAGCTTTACAAAGCAATCCAGACCACATTCTATGTTGTTTTTAGGAACATCGGTTTCTTTAAATCTTAATAGTCTCATCATTTAAAAAAACCTATATACTCGTATTACATTGACTTTCTGAAGAAATGAGGCCAGTTTTTGTTTTTGTTTTTTTTTTAGGAGTTTTTCACTTTGGGGATGTATCTGATTGTTTTTGAAAAGTTGATTATATTCAGGTTAAACATCCTTGGTGAATTCCTGCGTAGGTCATGTACCGCCTTTTCCATACTATGTTACATCAGGAGTCAGGAATCAGGATACACAGAAGGTTACAGCCCCAACCCTTAAAGATATGAAGACTGATCATTTGGTGAAGGAAGTTACTACCAAATCATTTCCTTGTAAATACAGTCCTCTCTGAACCCATCCAAAATCAGTAATAATATGTAGAGTGATATTTTGACATCTACCAAATTTCCTATTTGTCAATAGTCCTTCACTATGCAGTGGGTTTAATATGTATTAATGATTCATGATTCTCTAAGTACATGGAAATTGAACAATGGCAACTTCTAATTCCATCATTTCTTTTATATCTATAAGCTGATATTGTTCTTTGTTCCAACTAAAACCAAGGGGGTAAATGTTAAACTATTTTTCTTTAAAATAAATTCACTTAAATATGTCTTTGTATAACTGGAACAAAGTTTTTATATTTGAAGTAAGAAATTAACTGAAAGTTTAAGTTTTCTCACTAGAGTATGTTTTATGTTGTGAAGTTCACAAACCTCACCACAGTAATATGGTACTCTCTCTCATGGCAACCATGTGAGAAATCACGGTTCACTCTTATCAACAGTACCTGGGTAACCCCCCAGAATCTTCTTCAGCAGAGGAGTCACAGAGGTCCTTATTATCCATCAGGATTGGTGCTAAAGTAATGATCCATTATTTCTATAATATATGAATGTAGCCTTAGTACCAGAAGGCTGTAGTTCTGGTCACCATTGTCTTACTCGTTATGTGTCTCTGACTGAGTCACACACAAGTGTTCTAAGGCTAATTTTATATTTAAAATGTAAATATATGTAATAATGTGTATGTAATAATGATGTATGTATGTAATGTAATAATGATGCAATTGCATACTGCAGAGGAATGCTGGAAAAACCACAATATATATGTGCAAGAGATTCTCACACTTTCCTGCTGAGCATAGGTCTGTTCAGTTTTTAAAGGTTAATTGAGCTCTACAAACCTACTTTTTGTATTTATGTTTTACTTTTATAGAAAGGTTAAAAACTTTATGTAAAACATCTAATAGTATTTGCGACACAAGACATTTGGTAAATGTTTGTTCCTTTCCTTCTTTCTTATAAATAATGAGGCTTTGGAAATGACAGTCTGAGGCTATCTTTTTGGCCAAAGTGCCATCACTTTTGAAAATGCAATTGGTTTCACTTTCCTCAACTCTGTGTTTAAAAAGCAAAATGTAATTTATTGGTATACTCTATTCCAGTAGGATGGTCTACAAATAAGTCTTGTGAATAAAGTTAACGTATAGAACACTCACTTTGCAGCTTAGAAATGACATTTCAAAGTCCAAGGGGAATTACATAGAGGCCACTCTTTCTGTTAACCACTAGAAATGAGATATCATGCCAGAAACAGTTTGGTTTTGAAATTATTTGTGATATGGTATTGTCAAGTTTTAAGAAATTTGTTTTTAAGCTTTAAAAGTTTTTAAAGTACAGTGGTTCATCTCTACATTGCATGGTTAAAATTCAAGAATGATGTAAAAAATGGATCTGTTCTAACTTTAACTGAAGTTTGTAAATTTTATTTGTAAATGTCATTAATGTATAGGAATTTACATAATAATTACATCCCTAGAAAATGCATGTCTATACATGGAATAACTACTGTCCTTCTTTTATGTACTCACATATGATGAAAACATTTAGAATAAAGTTTTGGACTTTAGGAAATTTGAATTATAAAACTATAAGAGTTTACGTATTATATATATATTACATATATAGTTTACATATTATATATATATTTTGTTTTTAGTCATTATTCATAGAAATAATAACTATGAATTATAAAACTATGAGTTTACATATTATATATATATTACATATATAGTTTAAATATTATATATATATTTTGTTTTTAGTCATTATTCATAGAAATAATAACTTTGGATTTTTTTTTTTTTGGTCCACACCCAAGGCATGCGGAAGTTGCCAGGCCAGGTATCAAACCTATGCCACAGCAGTAACCAGAGCCACAGCAGTGAAACTGTGGGTTCCTTAACCCACTGCACTAACCAGGGAACTCCCCAAATCTTTTGATATTTTAATTCCAGTTAGAGGAGGTATACATAATGACATAATTTGGTTTAAAATTACTTAAAAAAATTCTTGTGCAAGTAAACATTCCTGTTTCTTTCACTGAACTGATTTTTTTATTGATTGAATTAATTTTTTAAAAGAACTGTAAGGGCGATAGGCTATGTGCAATGTTATATTTATCTCCATTAGAGCAGGGTATGGATAGATAATTTTCTCACTTAAGTATATAATGTATTATATAGATTAATATGCTTAAAAATTCCTCGTTGCAATACAGAATATAGAGACATTTATACTAACACTTTTTATAGAACACAAGTAAATCAATTGAGGCATCTTACATTAAATAGCAACATGAAAATGAGATCTCTTGGAATTATATATTTTGTTTTACAAGGCACTAGCAATTTTAATTACAAATATTTGATATTGACCCAATTTTATACTAATCCTCATGATATTTAGCTTATGAATTGGCAGTATGCACCATTTTATGCTGGTTAAATGTCACATAATGTGATTTAACTGTGTGTAAAAATTGATCCCTCTTGGCAGTGAAAAGTGAAGAAGAATGTTTTTAATTCCTTCAGAATTTCTGCTTCCCCCCATTTATCAGTCAAAGATGCTGAATTTTAAATACTCATCAACATGAAAACCATACATTATAAAGGGTTTCCAAGAGAGATTAAATAAAATGTAAGTAGTGAAGTATTTGATGGCAATAAATGAGAAGTAGTAAAAACTATCCCAACAAAGAAGAAAAATTTTTGAGCTTTCACAATTTTCATGAACCAGCAAGAATAAGAGAAGGTATTCATTTTGGCCACTCAATCCCATCATCTGCCCTTTCTTCTTTCTTCTCCTTTCCCTCCTCTTTTCCTTCTCATCTCAGGTCTTCTTGTTCTTCCTCCTCTTATGCTTCTTCTATTTCATATTTTTTTCCTGCTTCTCTTCCTTTTCCTCCTCCTTCTCTTTCTTACTTTCTTTCCTTTTTCTTCTTCCAAAGTCATGGCCTCAACAAAGAGCAACAGACAATCAAAACTAACCGAAAAATGAACCACACTTACCAAGGTATCTTATATTTTCATAACAATTTGTCTATGAAGTGTTTTAAAGATGTGGATAAAAGTTAGTTGAACAGCTGATTATTAATTGAAAAATCCAATTCTAATGTTATAACTAGTCAGGGAACAAAAGCGAAGAATCAAGTTAAACCAGTTTATGATAAACTAAGAGAAATCTTACCAAGTGGGTATACATTAATTATAGAACACTTAGAAGTAGAAAGTGAGAAAAGGGCACAGAATAAAAATTTAAAATTTAAAATTTCGCAAAATTCATAGAAAAAATATTTAGCCTATCACAAAAAATTCTAAGTGTGCTCCTTTTGCCTATGTAATTGGTAAAGTTTTTAAACGATACAGATTTGGGAAAAAAGCGGGTTTAGAATTAGAACTGTTATACACTTGCAGTTGATGTGAAAGTAGATACAAAAACTTTCCAGAAGACAGTCTTTTTAATACAGCGAAGAACTGTATTATTTTAAGCTACTTAAATATGCTCATCCATCTTAGGAGAACTAGAAGCTTCAAGGGTAAAATATTTTATAATATGGTAACCAATCAAATAAGTAATTCATATAAATCAGGACGTTAAAAACATTTTCCCTGTTCTTTTTCTGGAAAAGAAAGTGTAGCCTTATCATTTTTTTTTCTGTTGGTAGGCTCTGTAGTATTGAAACTTTTACTCTCGTCATTGCTAGCTTCTGTATTAAGACTTTTTTTAAAAGATCACTCTGTCTCGAAGTTTATAAATTGAATCCATCCCCTCAAAGAACCAATTTTTCCTTTCCTTTTTGATTACTTACACTTTTAGCCTTATTTTTCTGATTTATCTTCTTTTAGGTGTCCTAAAGACAATTGTTTTTTATATTATATTTGGTTTTCCATTCATTTCAAGCTGGAAGAAAGATACAGACTGTGTTGCTTCATCATGTTTGAAAAAAGAAGTGGCTCAAAAGAATTTTCTTTTTCTTTTATGATACATATCATCTAATAGACATGTTTAATTCTTTTGATTTTTTTCTATCTCCAACCTACATCATATCCTTCATTATGTCCCATTGGAAATGGCAGAGTGGTCACCAAAGACCAGGGCACTCCTTGGAACCTCATCATGGCAAGAAATGGATTCACCTGGAGATCATGCCACCCTGGACTTTACAATTGTTTCATAATTTATTTTGCATAAGTGAAATGAGGACTTGTTTTTAAACTGTAAACCAATAATTTTTCCACCATCGAAACAACTTACTGTTCAGTCAGGGAATATTTATTCAATAGCCATATTCAAAGAGAAATTAACTATTAATAAAGGCATCTACCACACAAAGGTTTTTTTAATTTTTATTTATTTTGACATATCTATAGCTATTTATTTGTCAAAGAGGACTCAGTAAAGAGGGCACTTCAGGAATTATAGATACACATAAATTATTTGGGAAGAGAGGAATTTATAATGTAGTATTTATTTTTAAACATTTTTCAATATAATAATCTATCCAATAATTAAACTAAGAAAGAAGTCCCTTTTACAGTAGCATCAAAAAAGGATAAAATATATATGAATAAATTTAACCAAGGAGGTGAAAGAATTGTATACTAAAAACAATAAGATGATGAAAAAATTAAAGAGACACAAATAGTTGGAAAGTTACCCTATATTAATGAATCAGAAGACTTAATATTGGTAAAATTCTTATACCTTCCAAAGTAACCTAAAGCTTCAGGGCAATTCCTATGAACATTCCAATGGCGTTTTTCACAGAAATAGAAAAAACAAACCTAAAATTTATAAAGAATATGGAAGATCCCAAATAGCCATACCAATTTTAAGAAAGAACAAAGTTTGAGGCACCGCATTTCCTGATTTTAAACTATATCACAAATTCTAAAAATACAAACTGTGTGACACTGGTGTGAAAACAGCCATGTAGACTGATGGAACAGAGAGCCCAGAAATAAATCCACACATATATGAGCAGCTGACCTTCAATAGGAGTGCCGGGTACACACACTGGGAAACAAGGAGTCTCTCTAACAAAACTGGATTGCCACACACAGAAAAATGAAACTGGAGTCTTCTCCCACACTATAAAAACAAATCAACTTAAAATAGATTAACAATTTAAGCATAAGATCTGAAAGTATAAAACAAAAAAGAAAGCACTGGGAAGATAAGCTATTTTTCCATGCAAACCATTTTTCTGGGTTTTTGTTATAGTCTGCTTACTGTTAAATATGCTTCCATTTTTATTTTACTTTCTATTGAGAGACGTTTTACTTCTCATTAGAAAATGTTTATAAGCAGTTGAATGTTTGACCATAAAATTGGGGACATTTAATTTTGTAAGTGTGGAAAATCACTTTACAGAGTTGGTGAGTATACTTAGTGTTGAAATATTTTGAGACTGTGTCAACTACTGTAAGCATGATTTGTACTGCCAGTTTTAAGTTACACCTTTATTTGTTTAGAAGTGTTTAGTTACTACATATTCTGAACATATATCATGCATTGTGGGATGAGACTATGGGTAACATAAAAATGTCTTGGTTCACATTCTCCACTCAATTTGAAAAGTAAGGATGCGAGCATTAGAAACTATACACAATAAAAATGAATGGCATACCATGGCCAAAGATAAACAGGAAAAATTTGAAATATAGGCTAAATTAGAGTTCGCATAGACAATAAAAAACCAGGACATGACATTGATGATATGTGACTTGGAATCTGGGTGGGATTTCAACAAGTGTTGGGTGGAGGAAAAAAATGAACTAATTTGAATCATAAAAGGTCAGAAATAAAATAAAGATTGTTAAAGGAAAATGTTGGATTTATGTGAGGGTAAATAATGGAGCAATACTATAATTCGGGGAAATATTCTGAGTATGTAGATAGAGCCAGGCATGAGTTTGAACAAATGCACAATAAATGTAGCAAATGAGATGCAATTAAATTTAACATGTGTCAACTGGATGAAGGCTTTGTGCCAAACATTTAACTAGGTTGAGAGTTTAGACTGATGAATGAAAAAACATCCATAATTTCCAAGGGCTGGAAATTTGAATCTGAAAATCTGAATAAGCTAAAGAAGGAAATTGCCAATTACCAACTAGCAGGATAAACATTATAAAAAAATTCAGTAGTAGTTGCTTAGGAACCATAGAAGAAAGTTCATACTTCCCTATACATAGGCTTAAGTATAGATGGTTATATGCTATTTTCTACTTTTGTTAATTTAGCATGCTATAATTTGTATTCAGTATTAATTTTTAAAGACCATGGCATTTGGAGCTTATGTTACTCAGGATAACAGTATATTTCAGAGTGTTTGGCATTATAATAAGTGTTCAGTGTATAGCAAGGGTGTTAGTAATTTTAGAAAAGAGATAGCTGAGATGAGAGAGGGTTGGAGAACAAAAGGAGAAAAAAAAATGAGAGACTATGTAGTGTGTTCTACAGAATATAAAATGTGACTAAAATCTACAGGACCTGTGTGTTTATCCTTGCTATTCTGAAATAACATATTATTAATAAATTAAACCCTTTATTCATATATACACATGCAGATTCTATGTGTGTTCATGTGAGGGTGTGTGTCTCTGTGTGTGTGTCTACTCACACTAACTCTCATGCATATGTAATAGTCCATTCATACCTTAGTCTATGTTATTAATCCATCCATGCATTCAATCATGTATTCATGGAGCTTGCTTTATACTAAGAAGCTTATTTCCTTTTTTTTTTTCTTCTATTTCTCAACTTCACTAATGTATGAATGTATTGACCTTAAGAAAAGAGCCAATTATTTTACCAGCAAAAGGAGTTTATTCTGGCATAGCCTAGAATTGCAATTTGGGACCATCAAACTATGCTGCACTGTAGGCAAGTCCTGAGAACAGAGGGAAGGGACGTGGTTCATACAGGAAAGGAGGAAACTGAGGAGGGCTGTGGTTCTTCATTGGCTGTAGGCGGTGGGATCGGAGAAAATGTTTCTGCTGGGGTCTGTAAACTGTGGTGAGTGATACGCCAGTGAGAGCTCCTCTTTCCTTTATTCGTTTTCACAAATGAATGTTAAAAGTTGTATGTATTTAGGTTGTACGAAGAGATTCTTTTATAAGTATGCAGTGTGATAATTTAATATATACACTATCAAGTTAATAACATGTTAGTCACTCAGAGTTAAATGAACCTTTTTTTGTTGGTGGTGATAATGTTTAATATATAATCTCAGTAAGTTTTAAGTATGTGATACAATGTTACTGACGATTGTCACCCTTCCATATGTTGATACCAGAACTTAGTCATTTTATAAATTTCAGTTATAAAGTTTCAATTTGCCTTTGACAGATATCTCCTCCTTTCCCCTACCTCCCAGCCCCTGGCATCTCTGGTTATGTGAGTTTGACTTTTTTAGAGTCCATATATAAGCGGGATCACACAGTATGAGTCTTTAGCTTTTTTAAAGTATCATCATATCCTCCAGGTTTGTCTATGTTGTCACAAATGACAGAATTTCTTTCATTTTTATGGTTGAATAATTGCATATATACTGCAATTTCTTTATCCGTTTATTTGTGGCTGGACGCTTACTTGAGTTGTTCTGTATCTCAATTCTTGTAAATAAGGCTGTAAGAAAGAGGGGAACTCAGATATAACTTTACGATACTGATTTTATTTTCTTTGGCTATTTCTTTTCTTTTGTTCACCTGGTATATTCATTATGAGATTTCTTGTTTAGAGCTATTCTATTTGTGAGTATTACTTTACTAAAGTTGGGTAATGTAATCACTGTCTCTGTTCTACTTAAAGGTAATCTACAGATTTTCACTAAAGGCAAAGAGACCAACAAGTAAACTCTTGCTGAAAGTGTCCTTTCTTACAAGACTTTGGTAGATCATATTTTTTTTCTCAAAATTCTTTATTCTCCATTTATATACTATTTCATTATCTTCTGGATCTTTTGGCTTGCTTTGCCCATGGGATATGATAATGATGTATATTTTACCTGATTAGACGTTTTAAATATGTTTACATGATTTTACTTGCCTTCTTGCACCTTTTATAACCCCAGTGTGAACAGCAAGTCTCAAGGAACCGCTGACTCATTCTGGGTCTTATAATAAGTAATAAGCGAAAGAGTAAACGCAGTTAACTCACAGATGCATGAGCAAAATTAAAGATATGTTGTTGAAATCTACCAAAATTTATTGATTATTTAATATCCAACCTCATTAAAAATAGTTAATTAATGCAAGTGCAATGAATTATATACATTTTCTGACTAATAGATGAAATAAGGGCATTGATGTTAGTATCTCTCTTTGCGTGCATAGCCACGGTTCTCCAGGGAAACAGAACCAGTCGGATGTATGTTTATAGAAAGAAGATATTTATTTTAAGGAATTGATTATGAGCTTATGAAGGCCGATAAGTGCAAAATCTGCTGGAGAACCAAGGAAGAACCAATATTGCACTTCAAGTCCAAAGGCCACCTGTTGGCAGAATTCCTTCTTAAGAGATCAATCTTTGATCTCTTAAGGCCTTCATCTGATTTGAATAAAGCCCACTCATATTATGGAGGGCTTCTGCTTATTCAGCGTCTACCAGTTTAATGTTTGTCTCATCCAAAAAACCTTCCAGAAACATTCAGAATAATCTTTGACCACTCTCTGGGCACCATGGCCCAGCCAACCTGACAGATCAACTTTATCACAGTTGGTAAAGTTGAGTCACTTTCACTTAAGTGAAAATATACATATGCATTTTAATAGTTTATCCTGTTTTAAAATTGAGGACCAGTCCTGAAATGTATGAAAACTAAAGGAACAAAGACAAATTGTAATCTATTGGCCCCATCGATCCTTAGCAGACCGTACAGTTTTGATTCACAGAGTATTTTCAGGATGATTACTGGTCAACATCTAAAATCAAGAGACTTTTTAAGGTAGGTAGGAGGAAAACTCACTTTTGGGGAAAAATCCAGTATGTCACCAAATGGCAGCGATGGACTTCCTGCTTTAGATTGTCATCCTCAGTTTTATTTGCCATGTTCCCTCCTCTCCTGGACAGTTGGTTGTTCACGTCCAGACCAGTGTCCATTGTCCTGTATTATCTTGCTTGTATTGTTTTTTATACTCAGTCAGTTTAGGTTAAAGGATTATTTCAGCACACTGCATTACTTGCCAAACATAAAATCTTGATGGTATTGAATAAATTCATTTTAGAAGAATGAATAATTTATAATTTCTTACTGGATCCATTGTCATGTTTTCTGAGACCAAAGAAGCCTCTTTAATTCTGAAAGTCATCTCCAAATCTCTTTGAGATATTTTGTTGTTTATACTACTCGAGTTGAATATCACCAGTCTTTCAGCCTCTTGATTGAACCCTTAATAGCAGTCGGTATCACCTGAAATGATAAATTAAAGACAGAACGTCAAGCTGCTCTTTAATGTCAAGGCTCATTTAATAAAACTGATCACTATGAAAGCAAACAATGAACAATTAAAAAGAGATCTCGTCCATATAATGTATATCAAGTATTTTAATTGTCTTCATTAGGGATGCATGAAAAAGCCAAGATGTGTTTTGGCTGTGGAAAGTAATGATCCAAGATAAAAATATATCAACATGGGAGAAAAATAGCACATAAAACTATTTCTGATTTGTCACCTGGAATTAGAAGCACTTTTCTGTGACATAAAATTGTCAAACCTTTGAATCAGTTATTAAATGTGCAGATAATTAAAGTACAGGCTGGTCAAAGAAATCCAATTAACAGTGTAGATTATTCTCAGAAGTGAGCTGCTGCTTTACACATGTCGTGAGCAACTTAAAATGCTTTAAACCAAGAGAAATCCTCATGAAAAAGAAATTGCAGACATTAGGCATCATAATACAAAGCATGTCCATTAAGACTTATGTTTCAAACCTGAATAATCCTTTTCATACTGGATTTTTCAACCTCTGCAATATTGACATTTTGGTCCAGATTTTTTTTTTTTTTTAGAAACTGCCTTGGAAATTGTAGGATGTTTAGAAGCATGGCTCACCTTAACCAATTTGATGCCAACAGCAATCCTCTAGTTGTGACAACTAAAATGTATCTAGATATTATAAATATCTGCCATAGGGAAACATCATGTCTAGTTGAGAAACATAGTTTAATGTTATATCTTCTTACATATTAGAACACCTACCCTGTGAGTATTCAAACGTAGCAGAAAATGTAAGCATGCACGATAAACATATTTAACCAAAGAACATTTGGATTTAAAGGAACCATTTACTTACATTTTATAGTCTGAGAATGTGAATCATGAGGTACACATCCAGAAGTATGATACCAACCTACTCTATTTACTCAACCTTATGGTAAAATGACTTGTGACAGTCTTGCTGTGTACAAGCACTGTGCTAGGTATCAAGAGGTTTAAAAATAATGAGACAACATTCTGATTTTTACCTTGTGTATGATTAATTCGTGCACACTATTTTCAATTTTAAGAACTGTTTTACTGTTTTTCAGCTTTCAAAGGGTTAAATACACAAAAATATTACATATTTAAGGCGTAAAAGATTGATATTTTGATATATGTATACATTGTAAAATGATAACCATAATCAAGCTAAATAACTTATGTGTAACTCATAGTTAACTTTTCTTCTCTTTTCTTTTTTCTTTTCTTTTCCTTTCTTTTCGTAGTGAGGACCCTTAGGATATAATCTCTTAGCAAACTACAACTATATAATACAAGGTTGGTAAATATAGTCACCATGCTGTAAATTGTATCTCTAGAAATTATTCACCTTTTATAACCGGAGTATTGGAACCTTTGAACAAATCTCTGCAACACACCATCACCTCCCCACCTCCACCCCCTGGTCCCTGGTAACCACCATCCTGCTCTCTGCTTCTTTGAGACTGTTTTAGACTCCCATATTAAGTGAGAGCATTTGTCTGTCTAATGTTTGGCTTATTTCAGTTAGAATAATAGCCTCCAGGCTCACCAACGTTACCACAAATGACAGGATTTCCTTTTTTTGTAATGAAATGCACATTTCTGTCACTATATGTTGCATTTTCCTTTATACCGTCATCTATCATCAGACATTTTGGTTGTTTTCGTTTTTGGCTATTGTGAATACTGTTGCAGTGAACATGGGCACACAGTTCTCTCTTTGAGATCATGACTTCAATTCATTTAGATGTATCTTAGAAGTGGGATTACTGGATCATATATATGGTAGCTCTGCTTTTACTTTTTTGCGACACTTCCAATGCCTATACCAATTACACCCCCACCAACCACATACAAGGATTCCTGCCCTTTTCTCTACATCCTCTCCAGCACTTGTTCGCTTTTGACTTTTTGGTAATAGCCACCCTGGTAGGTGTGAGGTGATTCCTCATGGCCCTTTTGATTTGCATTTCCCTGATGACTGGTCGTGTTGAGCAGCTTTTCATGTCGGTGTTGGCCATTTGCAGGTATTCTTTGGAGAAATGCCTCTTCAGATTCTTTGCCAATTTTTAATCAGGTTATTATTACTATCGTTTTTTTGCGACTAAGTTCAATGCGTTCCTCATAGGTTTTTGAATTAACCTATTATCAGATATGTGGTTTGCAATTTTCTCCAATTCCATAGTTTGCCTTTTCACACTGGTGATTATTTTCTTTGCTGTTCAGAAGATTTTAAGTTTGGTATGGCTTCACTTGTCTATTTTTGCTTTTTTTTCCCTATGTTTTTAGTGTCAAATTAAAAAAAAATCATTGCCAAAACCAATGTCAGGAAGCTGTTTCTCTAAGTGTCCTCCTAGAAGTTTTATACATTCAGGTCTTAACTCAAAGTTAAATCCACTTTGAGTTTTTTTTTGTTTTTTTTTTGTCTTTTTTTCTTCACTTTGAGTTGATTTTAATGTAGGGTTAAGATAGAGGCACAAATTCATTCCTTTGTTATGTGGATACCTGATTATCCTACTATTATTCCTTGAACAGACATACTTTCTCCACTTGTGTTCTTGGCATTCTTGTCAAAGATTTGTTGACCATATTTGCATGTTCTATCCATTATTGACTGTGAAGTACTAAAGTCTCTTACTATTATTGTATTTCTGTCAATTGCTCCCTTCAAATTTGTCAGTATTACCCTTACATATTTTGGTGCTCTAATGTTGGGTGCGTGTATATTTACAGGTGAGTCAGTTTCATTTTTTTAATGTACATCATACAGAATACTCCACTATTTTCTACATTTGGCAGATTTATTTAAATCATAATGACAGGTCCCAGTATTTTAGAAGAGTTGTGTCAGTTTCTAAAACCAGCAAGCATTTGACCATCTATGGCCTTAGAAATTTAGTATTAAAGAAGTAAACTCATATTCCACAAAAAAGACTTGTACAAAAATATTCATAGTAGTCTTATTTTACATATTAGTAAAATAGCAATCAACATGCTCATGAAAAACTAGTTGTGCTATATTTATATAAAAAAAACTACTTAACAATAAAAGGGAACAAGCCAATTATATATTCAACTGCAGAAATAAATTTGAAAAGCATCATGAAAAAGACAAACATAAAATAAATATATATTATAAAATTCTTATTCTATGGAGTTTGATAGTTCACCTGTGGCAATGAATCTTAGAGTACAGGTGACCTCTGTGTGTGCGTTTTGGAGGGTGTGGTGTTTGACTAGATGATATGAAACTATGTCAATATAGGTGGTTTTAGATATGCAAAATTTTATTGAGCTGTCTGTAAAATATTTTGGCATTTTACTGTATATAATGATTATCAATAAAAAGTTTTAACAAAGGAAAACTCAATTGAGACTAACATTCACAATGGAAATGTGTTGCTCCATGATCTGGCAGCTAAAAGCAGTGGTCTGGATTTTGGCACTGCTGATGTCAGCAATGGTACATGAGTTTTAGTGTTCTATCCCTCTCTCTGTTTCTAGCTCTGGTTGCTCTGCTTATTGTCTCTATCATAAGTCTTCCTTGTGGGATATAGAATAATCCCTATGGGATTGGATTTACATTGTAATATCTTGTTTTTCCTAACTGAAAAACAGGCTCAGATATCTGAAGAAAATAATTTTGAAGGGAGATCTAATTAACCAGGTTTAGATTATAAGTTTGTTTTATTTGGAGAGCTGGTAATTGCAGTTGGCTCTTAATTAGTCATTACCATTTGGGGCCAAATTAGCTCCTCAGACCAATTGCAATCACTTCCCCATAGGGAAGAGTTGTCTGCTAAAACAGAAAAGAAAAGGAAGAAAAATAAAAAAGAAAAGATGTGTGGAATTCCCACTGTGATGGAGTGAGTTAAGTTTTCTCTGTGGTGGCTTGGGTCGCTGCTGAGGTGTGGGTGGGTTTGATCCCTGGCCTGGGAACTTCCATACGCTGAGGGTGCAGTCAAAAAAAAGAAAAGAAAATGTATGAGTAAATGATATTGAACAAGTATTGATTTTAATGTCACTTGGGATGGAAATGAACCTGATGAGATGTGAACCAATATTTTCAATAAATATGGAGACTGACCAGTACATAATCATTCATGATGGAAATTAGGAGGATTAGACGGTGGAATTGCTCAATATCTAAAGGACATATTTTTTCTTTTATATATGTGTTCAACCCAGGAATTTTGATTTATAAATGTCATTGAACACTGAGATGAAATCCCAAATTACCTGTGGAATCTGTGTAAATATGTGGCTTCCATTTAAAAGAGCTTGAGGCTGTAGCAGCATTAGAGAAGTGAGTTTCAATGGACACCAGGAGGTACAGAGAAGAGTTTATACTGAGTCTAGGGAAGAGGGGAGTCTCTATTCTCTATTGATTTTGGTTTGGAGAAATCCAGAGAAATAGAGAAGGATATGGATAGCTCTAGAATAAATCAAGAAAGAGAAACATAGTGATTTGAGAATATACATGAGGAGAAAATGGATAATAATAAATGAATCAACAAAATGACAAAGATTTATGGCTAAAGAAATTCGGTGGTCTGAAAACATCAAGCAGAAATCTAGCGGTTTCATTGAAATTGCAGACTACATTTACAAGCTGTGTAGGAAGCTCAAGAAATAATCGGGTCAGTTCTGGGGACGCTGATGGTCGTCGTCACATCTTTGCATCCAAATTCGGCGAACATCTTAAATTCGAACAAAAAGAATTAACAACTTTACTTCATGGTCAGTATGTTTTCCAGAGATGTGTAGGACATGTGTTGGAAGAGATTTTAAGCAATTGGCTCACATAACTGTGTGGCTGGCAAATCCAAAATCTCTAAGGCAAGCCAGTATGCTGGAGAGCTGTGAAAGGTTAATGTTAAAATCTTGCGTCCAAATGCTGTCTGGTGGCACAGTTTCTTCTTCCCTGGGGACCTGCTTTTCTCTTAAGACCTTCAACTGATTAGATGAGGACCACCCACGTTGTGGAGGCAAATCTGCTTTACTGAAGGTCTACTAATTTAAATGTTAATCATATGTAAAAATACCTTTACAGCAACCTCTGTACTGGGGTTTGACAAAACACAGCACCTTGGCCTAGCCGAGTAGACATATACAGTTAAAATGAACTTGGGTAGCCTCTTTGGTTTTTTTGTTTTTTGTTTTTGTTTTTGTCTTTTTGCCATTTCTTGGGCCGCTCCCGTGGCATATGGAGGTTCCCAGGTTAGGGGTCCAATGGAGCCGCCAGCCTACGCCAGAGCCACAGCAACGCGAGATCCGAGCCGCATCTGCAACCTACACCACAGCTCATGGCAACGCCGGATCGTTAACCCACTGAGCAAGGGCAGGGATCAAACCCGCAACCTCATGGTTCCTAGTCAGATTCGTTAACCACTGCACCACAAAGGGAACTCCTCTTTGGTTTTTTTTTATATACAAGAATGGTTTATTCTACATAGTTGCCTCTGTAGGGTTTGGAGATGAATCTGGGAAAATGTTATACAAGGAAACCCCAGAAAGCCCACATGACACAGATTGTCCCCTCCCCGCCAGCATGTGCTCCTGAGAAAACTGAAAAAAGTATTTGATTCTCTTTGCAAATATGGTAGGATTAATGGATTTTGTACAGCATTGTGCACACTGATAGATTGTTTGGACAAGTGTTTTTGTTTGTTTTTTTTTCCATAGGCAGATTTAAGCACAGTGTCAGTTCCTTGCTGTTGTTCAACTAAACTCCCTACCAATGGAATATACCATTTTTGATATACAACTTCTTTGAGTAGCAATTCGTAAAGTACGCTGTCCTCACTTTTGCAAACTTTCTAAAAGAAAAATGTTACTCTTGATATATGGAATGACTTTGGGGAAATTATAAAAATGATCTGTGAGAAATGACGTCATGAGTCACTCTTTAACTTAGAATTATGAAAAGCATTCTGGATCAAGAGTCTAATAAAATCTGTTTTATAGACTTCCCACAGATTACACACGGTTCTTTCTATTCGCATTGTCCACTGCGGTGTTTTATACAGTACTGCATTTTGAGTCAAAACGATGCTAGCTCAGAAATTAAATTTGAGAGTAACAATGTGGCTGGAAAAGAATGGCTGGAAGATGCCTGTACTTCTTATCTGATTGACATTCTCTGGGTCTAGTTAGAGAGCACGCGTGCTGGAAGAGGTTCTTGAGCAGGTGTACTTAACTTCATCACATAGTTGAGTAAATTTCTCTTTTTACATATATATATATTTATAGATATAAAACCCCCTCTTCTTCCAACCCCCACCATGTTTTACAACATGATTTAACATAGGTGACATACTCTGAGGAAATTACAGACATCATTGCTGCAAAGAAGTACATATTTTACCTATTTACTGGAAATTGAGGTGTAGGATGGCTTGAAATCACTCAATAGCCACTAACATAACAGGGAGACAAGTGATTTGGAACCTGCAAGATTGGAAAGCAGCCCGCAGGGTTTTTTATACTGTTCTCTTTCTGTCTGCTTTTTCTATGAAAATGCCCCTTCTCCTCTTCTGTAGCAAAATTCTGTTGCTTCAATAATTTTACAGTCCTCAAGTATTTTAATTATGATAAAAAGTAAAATGGTTATAAATAACCCTCAAGTGATATGTTTAAGTAGTGGAATATTCATTATCTAATTATGAGGAATTATACGAAACATCTTTTTGTTTATAAAAATTATTTCTAGGGGTTCTGATGCACCAAAAGCATTAATTTTTCTTTTGATGTTCATTGAACATTCCAAGGTAGGTTTAGATCAATAGCAGTTTGACTTTATTAGGTAACTTGCTCTTGAGATGACAGGGACCTTTGTCATAAAGGGGAAGTTGGTCATGGTGAGTCTAGATCCAGGGACCAGGCTTCTCTGGGTGCCCGGGCTCTTCAGCCTGTGCCCTAACCGTCTGTTTATATCCATTGTACGCTGTTTAAGAATCATCGAAAATGCTGTTAATCCAGAATTAAATCTATAGTGTTTCCCATTAAGACATGTGACTCTCTAACTATATAGAACTTACATTTTCAACATATACTTTCACATATTGTGTCACTCCATAACCTGTAGCAGGATAAAATTCTTGACTTTCATTCTCTTTCATTCTCTCATTAAATTCATCACTGCTTCCTAGGATTGGCACTTTCTAAATATGTCTCCAAACCAGTCACTAGTGTCAACTAACCGCTAGTCTCTACCATCTGTCACCTGATCTCAACATGAAAACCTTGGACGGGTATACAAAGATGTACCGTCCTTACTCAAATCTTTTTGCTATAAATTGATCACCTCTCCATTTTAAAATCCTAAACGACCATCTCTAGTGCTTCCAACAAGGACTGTTTCCTTTAGCATCATTTTCAAAGCTCCATGCCCAGACTTCCTCTTGTCGATGACTAAACTACACTCCTGCAGATTTGTACCTTCTGGTGACTCTAGACCTTTCGTTCTTCACTGATCAAGCCTCCTTCTGTCCTGGACACCTGTGTGCTCTTTCCTCTCCCTGTGTGGCTCTTGATTTACGTGTATTGTCTGTTCTCTGGCACGGATTATGCAGTAGAACAGACACAAATACATAGGCTTGTTTCCTAGGTTTCCTTTCCAGCCAAGCCAAGACATTTGTGTTCTTTGGGGACTGTAAAATGAAGTAATCCTCTCAATTAGTTTCTTTTGGGAACACCCTCTGGAAAATACTTCCTTCAAAGATCTTTGCAGTAAATCTATGAAAAAGCATTCAGAGGATATTAACTTTCTACCTGGCGTCAGAGGCCCCAGCTAACACTTACTGACTTTATAGCTCAAGAGAATTCCTAGTAATTCCCACTTGAAATTCTCCACGCAAAGTTTCTTAGTTTTTGGTTACTCTAATTAGGAATTATTATTCTCATCTTAATAAAATGACTTAGAATTATCCTGCAAGTAGTGATATGCAGAGCCTTGCACCTTGGTAGAAGGGCTTACCGAAAATAAGAACAATGCATCTCAAATAATTTCAAATTATTTCATATATATGTATGCTTTAGTTTAAAATTAGATATGTTGGCAGATAATTTTTTTCTTTCTCTCATACATATATATACACACACACATATAATATATACATTGTAATGTTATATATATATATAATAATTTTACTTTTCTGATATTAATAATTCCAGGCTATAATCTTAAAATAGAATATTTACTTGTTTGAATAAACTTTTTCAATCCTTTTGAAGTTGTGCTTCACCACAGGAAACACAGACGAGCAGTCTTAGAATAGTTTTATGTCAGTAGCACAAATGTAAATTCTGCAATCCAAAGCTACTGTTTTATGGTTTTTTATTACTACAATTATTTTTTTTTTCAAAAAATTCAAAGCCCCAATGTTTTATTTTTGGTTCCCAGGGTAAATATGACGTCTGTGTGCTGGCAGCTACTAGTAGACACCAACAATTCTAAACTCATATTTTTATCTTTGTTATGTTTTGGAATCAAGAAAACAGGGCAAACGTGTACATGATTTTGATTATCGCATGCTATGAAAACAATAAAAACAGCATACTGATGATGTAAAATAATATACACCTCCCCAAATAAGAAAATTACATTCAAATGTGTGGTTTTTACAAAAATTAAAATTATGTTTGATATTTAAAATTTTGTTTTTCACTCACTTTTCTTTTTTCTATGTTTTTAATCTTCTAAAAATATCTTTTCATTTGATAATTTGTATGACCATTTAATTACCTCTAAGCTTAAGTGGTCTCCGATGGGTTCTCATTTCTGTCTTAATTGTGTTCAGTGTTCTAGTCTCCTCATCAACTTTTTATGCTTTCTTTTCCTTAAATTTGAACATCTCCTCTTTCATTTATTGCCTTCAGCTTGTTTCTATGTATTTGAGAAAATGAAACAGTTGTAAGAGTCATGCATGCGCTCCTGCCCCCATGTTCACTGGTCTAGATGCCGTAGGATTGATATTCTCCATTCATTGGCTTGTGTCTAACAAGGAGGAATGTGAGTTAAGACCCACGATTCGATTTGTTGGTGTTGCAGTAGATCCCACTTCTCCTTGTTTGTGCCAGAAAAATTCCAGCAGTGTTTCTCCTTTGTCTCCCTGTCTTTCCATAAATTGCCTTAACATAAGAGTATGTCTGCCTTTGCTGCGCCAATCCTCTTCTCCGTTTTTCCCCGCAATCCAGTTAAATCTAGCTTTCATCAAAACCAGATTTTACTCGAGGTCATTCCTTTACCTCCAAGGTGCTGTTTGCCATGGCTGGTACTCACTCTTTCTCTTACTTGATTCGGCGGCAATACTCCTGCTTTAGGCAAACGGTGTTTTCTTCTCCCTGCCTCCCTTGGCTCTTCCTTCTCTTACTTACCAGCATGTTCCAGGTGTTGACTTCCTCCCCCACTGATGTCTCTGATACTCTTTACATGGAAGTGTTTGAATGATCCAGAGCTGCTTCTTTATCAACACTTTCTCTAGCAGTGATTCATAATCTCTGATGGGCTTAAAAGCCCTTTATATCCTGATTTCTTCATTAAAATCCAAACTCCAATATATAAATGCCTTCTTAACATCTCCACCTACAGGTATCTCAAATATAACAAGTCCAAAATCATGGTCTCCAAACCTCCAAATAGCCCCTCGTACAGCATCCGCGGCTGGGGGAATGTTAGCTCAGGCCACAATCTAAGAGGCACTGATGCTTTCTTCTGGACTGTGCACACCCACATCTCTCCATCAGCCGTGCCCTCAGTTCTGCCTTCAAGGTATGTACAGAAGAAAATCACTGCTTCCTGTACCGCCTGGTCCTAATCACCGTCACGTATCACCCTGGATTATTGCAGTGGCCTCCCGACAGACTTCTCACCTTTGCTCTTTGCTCTCTCTAGTTTGCTGTCAGTCTAATGTGCAATGTGAACTTTTTGAAGCCTCTTAAATTGTGACATTGCTTTTTTTAAAACCTTGTAGTGGCTACCCAGGTCACTTAGAAAAGAAAATTCTCCTCCAAGAGCCAAAGAGGGTCAATAGAGAAAAACTCAAATCCCCACCCACCACCACTATTCTGATGTTACCTCCTGCCTCTCGCCTCCCAGAATCCACTGCCCTGGGCTCCTTGAATCTGCAGGAAACATTTCTGATTCAGCTGGCTTGCAGCTTTACTACAGATGCCTTTCCAGACCACTCTGTGTCAAATAAACCATCCCTAACCACTTTGTTTTTCCCTTTGCTTTATATTTTTCCATACCACTTGTCATCATATGACCTGCTAATAATCTAATTGCTTATTTATAAATCTTTGTCTTAAATAGCAAAATGATAACTGTGAGGGAAGGCAGTGGCCTGTGTATGTGTATACATAAGTGAGTATAAAATAAATAATGGATATTAGAGTAAAATAAATGTACACTAGAGTGGTTGCTTTGTTATATTTTACTTTTTTTCAGTTTTATTTTAAATGGGAGTCCACGAGGCAGTGTCAAAAAATTACGTGTCTGACATGTCATAGAGAATAAAAAGTAATGACTGTGACTTCCAGAATTGATGAAATAAAAAGCACTGAGAAAATCATTTAAATGTGTCTTTCTTCATGGCTGACATGGAAACCTGCTGTTAACTATCACCGCCAAAATCTGTTGATACGGTGGGAAAACCATCGCCACACAGAACTTTGGAGATGTCTGTGTAGGTATGCTTGGGGGAGGAGGTCAAACTTCATTAAGTCATTTTGGCTCAAGGCAGTCTTTGAATGGAAGGACTTGATAAAGGTGAGGTAGGACTTATATACTATAGTCCAGAATTAGTGGAAACAGACAGGAAAGGATTTTGAGAAAAGTATTCAGATTACCTTAGGGTGTAAACTGTTGAAGCTTTCCAATAAAGAGTTGATTGTTTTGCAGGAAGTTCCTAATGAACCGTTTTGCTGGGGCAGAACAGTTCTGGAAGAGTAAAGATATACTGATAATGACACTGGAATTGCAAAATTATTATTATGTGGACATGAGGGTGTGATTTAGATGTCTAGTATCCAGTCTGAGTGTGGGCTAGACAGTTTTGAAGCATTGGTTCTTGATAAGGCTAGTTCACAAAGTAGTGTTTTTTACCTAATTATTAAGATCTCCAGTTCACGGGATTATTACTCTTTCAATCAGTCTCAATCTCCTTTCTCTGTGCTTCTAATTCCCTGGGGGTTTTTCTCCATATTCTCAAGATAGTTTTATTTAACACTAAACTCTGTCTATTTTCGAAATTAGCATTTAAAACCTATTACTTAAAAGAGATCTAAATTTGGAGTTCCCATCGTGGCGCAGTGGTTAACGAATCCGACTAGGAACCATGAGCTTGCGGGTTTGGTCCCTGCCCTTGCTCAGTGGGTTAACGATCCGGCGTTGCCATGAGCTGTGGTGTAGGTTGCAGATGTGGCTCGGATCCCGCGTTGCTGTGGCTGTGGTGTAGGCTGGTGGCTACAGCTCCGATTAGACCCCTAGCCTAGGAACCTCCATATGCCGCGGGAGCAGCCCAAGAAATGGCAAAAAGACAAAAAATAAATAAATAAATAAAAGAGATCTAAATTTGTACTATTTTCCAAATTAGCATTTGAAACCAATTACTTACATATGAATTTGTACAATATGGTTAAATATTTTTGAATCAACAAAAATTACAATTTATAAAACAATTATCCATTTTCTTGGAAAACATCAAAATATGTTTTCTATTTTATTTTATAAAGTTTCTCAATGCATATCCATTTATCAATGGATAAGTGTCATATTTATATTAAGTTAATGTAAGAGTTGGAATAGTTATTAGGAAGTAGAGACAAATAGATTTTTAAAAAAGAGGGCTTTTAAAATATATGTATTTTCTATTTTTTAATTTGTTTAGATGGAAAAAATAAGATGCTCCATGGTACTGACACTGCTCTTCCTCTCACTTCTGCAGCACTTCTCCTAGGATGCATAAAATTTTAGCATCTTTGACATCTTGGAAGAGGGAGAGTTGAACCAACTGTGAAATCTTTTCTGTGTTCTTGAATCATTAAGGGCAGGGATTTTATCGTTTTCTTTAGATTTGATGGTACGTGTGGTGCATTTGTTGAGTGAAGTCCTAAACAAACAGAGTCTATAACAATGATAGGTCAAAAATCTATAGCAAAGCATACAAAAGAGAAAAATCTCTGTATATATACATGCACAAGAAAACCTTTACATATTTATTTGACAATTTCTTTGCTTTTACACACTTTTCCAAAAAAAAAAAAAAGCATCAGTAGAGATGTTTATATGAAGTACTGATTTGCCATCCATCTTAAAATGAACATATCTAAGCAATGCCTACCAATTACTACAACATACCCTTCGACAGTTAAGGTGATGTCATGTATCAAAATTAATCTTGTAATTTCTCCAAAAAATGCCTTCAAAAATTGAATCTGATTTTAGTAATTTTTTTTCTTTCTCTCTCTTGCTCTCTACTTTTTTGGGCGGAGTTGGGGGGGGGGGCATAGAATGGAATATCTTGGAAGTGGGATCTCAGTTTCCAAACCAGGGATGGAACCTGGGCCACAGATGTAAAAGCCCTGAGTCCCAATCACTGGCTCACCAGGGGACACCCAGTAATTTTTAATTATGGGGAAAAAAGGACCCCTTTGATTTGGAAGCAATATTCAGATCTTATTCAGAAGTACATCTGGAAAGGAAAGTGGATAATCAAGCTGCATAATACTACATTGTTTAAAAATAGTGTAAGCATTTTTAAAAGCAGTTATAGAAAGTAAATTTCAAAAGTTTTCGAGCAGAGCAGCAATTTGAAAATAAATCTACAGAATTTCAAAGGAATTCTTATATTTGGATCTACAAAATTTCAACTAGATGGCAAACCTAGTAAAATAGCCTTTATGTATCGCCATAAAATCATTTCAGTATTTTGAAAAGGAAAGATGATGGCATGTTTTCTCTCTACATTTCTCCATTCTTTACTTCGGAAAAGTCTATTTTTCAAGGAAGAGAATCCGTGTTAGATATTTTAAAAATGGTTGCTCCCCAACTAAGAATGAAAAATAGGGACAATGAGCTTTACATTTGTTCCCAAATCTTATGAGAGATTCACTAATAAATAGATATTTAATCAGATACAAAGTGGAGTCACAAAACATTTTACAAATAGGCACTTAGAGTAAGTAGCAAAACCACCTAAAGATGATGCTTCTAAAATCGGACTTGTGTGCTGTAATTAACTATGGTGTTACTGCTGGAGAACCCCTTAACCTCTCTGAAGTTTACAGCAAATAAACTTCAGTTCCCCCTGATTGTATAGTAATAAAATACAAGTTCTCCTTCTTCACTGGCTTTGTAATGGTCAAGTCAAATAGTAGATTTGTAAAAGTTTTATATATCATGAAAATATTTCCAGATACTTATTCCTCTTTGCTCTTATAGAGATTGCAACTTAGACCAAAAACAAACAAACAAACACACCCCACATCTCTTCTCTTTAGGATTTAGCCTGTCTTGACTTGAGTCTTATTTTTCATCCAGTTGTTTCTTCAACACCAGACTACTCTGTTGGCCAAATATATTGGATCCTCTGAGACGCTTGAGAAAGCTACTGCTTATCTTGTGAGAAGCAACTCTACACAGTAGTGTTGTGGAAGGCACTACTGTCCTAAAAATGAGCATTTAACCTGTTTGGATGCTATGCCTTGTTTTTCTGCAGTTCTTTATTCTTTCCTACCATCTGAAGACCTGTTTTTCTCTTCAAAATATCAGCTCCATATTTCTTCCTTGAAGGATTACAGGTGTCCCAGTTTCACAAAGTTATGCAATTATAGCACAGAATCCATTTACTTCCCAGTAATTGGAGTACAGCCATCACTGTGGGAACAAAAGCAAGGCTTACGGTTCAGGGGAAGAGCACAATCCTATCATACAGCCTGTGTAAAAGGGTAGAATGTCACTTGGCCTCGGTGACACGCTAAGCTTCAGTGTAGAATTTTAATTGCAGTTTGTCTTTGCAATAAAGGAGCGTGTTCTGAACACTTTTGAATAGAACTAATTCTGAAACCAAAGTAAGTCTCCCACATCACGAGTTAAGTCAACATAGCTGATGTTTCCTGCCAGAAAAAGGCAAGCTACAGGTAATACTGTATAGTTCTGTAGTGTGTGGCATTACTGAAACCACAGGCAATATTAAAATCAATTCAATTTCATTGTGAAGCTTCCCTGTTATAATGTATGACTACAAACAATACAAATCATATGTCGTCTGACCTGTTTTATCTTCTTGCCGTCACGTACGTCTTTTTAATGATGAGGGATGCACTATACTGGTTAAAACCATGACCACGATCCCAGATCTAACAACCCCAAATCAGAATTGTTTTTCTTAAGAATGGACAATTACCTCTAACTCATATCTCCAACAGAGGACATTTCTTGTTTGTGGTGAATACTATAGTCAAACAAAGGCTAGTATTTTTTGTGTTGGCAATATGTGTGTGTGTGTGTGTCTATATATATATATATATTTCACACCAATAGTAAACCAAGCTCTTTATAATTTCCTCCCTAAAAATTTCACCCACAGATTACCTCCTCAAAGTAAAGGGTTATCAGTCCCTACACAGTTTACTGACATCCCTTTTCTACCTTTCCAGTTCTTCGATCTTGATTTTCGTTTATGTTTCTCTGACTTCTAAGGCAATTCAGATTCGCATATCTAAACATGTAAAGCCCTGCGGTCATTCGCTTATCTCCAGCAGCAGTGGATGATCTGTATATGGTCTATTTGCTTTATTCTGTATTTACTCTAGGCCTTTTAGAGCAGTTCCCCAGTTAGGAACCCATTTGCTCTTTCTTGCACCTGCAGTGTTTCAAAGCCTCTTGGTCGCCTCAATCATGTCAAAGACACCTCCTAACAACAGGCCATCCCCTAATTCTCTCCTCAACCTAAATGGCTGGCTTGCCCTGCAGGCAAATTTATTGATCTTTTCCTAGGCCCGGCTTGTTCTTACCCTGTACTTACTTCCACTCCAGATTACCATATGGCTGTCGATGCTCTTAGAAATAACTCCCAGCTCTGCAATGTAAAGAAGTGCATCTTAGGTCTGTTCTTTCCTTCTTTACGATGTAAAATTAGCTATACAATGTTGTCTTTCCAGAAATATTTTTAAATAATAAACTGCGTCATAAAACATCATTCTTTCCACCCTCATCACTTTTGTTGTCTTGACTGGAAATTTTCACTGCATAAAAAGCTCTTGACTAAAATTGCATAAAATATTCCAGGGGCTGAGATATAATACTTTTTATTTATTTTTTATTTAAAATTTTTTTTTTTGTCTTTTGTCTTTTTAGGGCCGCACCTGCAGCATATGGAGGTTCCCAGGCTAGGGGTCTAATCAAAGCTGTAGCTGCTGGCCTACGCCAGAGCCACAGCCATGCCAGATCTGAGCCGCATCTGCGACCTACACCACAGCTCATGGCACCGCTGGGTCCTTAACCCTTAGAGGTCAGGGATCGAACCTGCAACCTCATGGTTCCCAGTCAGATTTGTTTCCGCTGTGCCATGGCGAGAACTCCTAATACTTTTTTAAAAGAATTAAAACTAACTTCTTCTGGATTGTTATTCATGCAAATGAACCGTTAATGTATCTATCATTGTGTTCAAATGTATGTATATTACACACACAAGTTGGTTTCCAAATTATACTAATTATCTTTGTTTCAAATGAAATGAAGTTGAAAATGAGAGTTTAAAGGGGAAGGAAGTATCTCAAATGCCTACTTTGATCAACTGAATGATATCTTTGCCAATATGGAATCAGAATAATGACCAATTTAATAAATTAACTTAAGCAGTCATTTGATAGGGGGCAATTCATTTAAAGCAGTTGCTTCTCATCATGTAGCTATTCTAATTGCCGGATTATTTAATTGAATAGGATTTATAGAAACAGAGTCAGAACAGATTTATCTGTAGTCAAAAATACTTGTATGTCTCAATTGTTTTGAGAGCATGAATTATATGAAAATATTTGTGTTATGTAATAATATACTTTGCCTTTCATCAGAACATATATCCCTTGCACTTTTCCAAGTTAATTCAAAGGATGACTTATAAACTCAAAAAAGAGTATAACTTCAATTGTTGGGAAATGTGAACTCCGCCGATAGATAATATATATATATTCATTAAGCTCACACTGATTTAGAAAACTGCAGATAAAACACTATTTAATAACGCATTTCAAGAAAATTACTTTCTTAAGTAGTTATGATGATGTTAGAATAGACATTTTCCATAGCATGAAAATGTGTGTAAAGAAAAATAAAAAGCTCTAGAAAAAATATTCAGTGAATTCTTAATCTTCGTGTTCTCCAGGCTGTTGTAACAGATTAACATGGACAGGGTGGTGTAAATCACAGCGTTTACTGCTCAGGGGTCTGGAGGCTGGGAAGTACAAAATCAAGGTGCTGGTAGATTTGTTTCCTGATTTCTAGGCAGTCATCCTCTTGCTGCATCCTCATGTTTCTTCCTTTTAAAGTTGATGTATTTGACAGAGCGATTAAAAAGTACTTGAAAAATGCCCAGAGAATTATTATAATTTCCAAAACTGCAGAAGTCCGTTTCATAAAAGCTTAGGGATAACCAGTATCCGCTCACCTAAAAGTCTCTGTGCTATTAGTTGAATAGTATCTTTCGTTTTCTTTGCTGTCAGTTATCTCTAAGAGCAAACCATCCAGTCATCCTCGTAGTTCTCCGTAGTCTTGTACGAGGATTAGTGATTTTTCCTAAAAGTAATAATCCTACCACGTTAAGTCCTCCCAGCCTGCAGGTTTCTCTAGGTTATGTACCCGGGGTTAACACTGCTTTATCATAAGTCATCTACATTTCAACTCCACTATAAACATCAAACTACTTGCTCAAGTTGTTGTTCTGTTTCTAAATTTTGCCTTCTTTATGACTCTAAATCTGCCTAAGGGAGAGTTGGGGTGGGGGGTAATCCCTGCAGGCTCATATATACCCATTTCTTTGCCAGTGTCACAGAACTGCTTGCAAATAATAATCTTCTGTTAATTGATGACAATCGCCTGTTAAGAATTTATTTCTCATCATGCTTTGCAACTTGTTTGTCTTGGCTGGGCTAGTCTGGGCACACAGGCACTTGGCTCCAAGCTGCACGTTGAGTTCACATCTGTGATGTGCCTCTCAGATCTGAGACAGCGTCTTCTCAGAGGCCAGGAAGGCAATCCAAGCACAGAAATGCATTTGAAGCCTCTGTTTGTTTCCTATCCATCAACATTAAATTGACCAAAACAAATAATACGGTCAAGCCCAAAAGTCAAGAGGGAAGTACACTTTGCCACCATGAGGCCATGGCAAGTCTTTAGATGTGTAATGCTTACTATAAAGTAACAAATTAGGATCAATAATTCAGTCAACCACATCTTGAACATAAGCTAGAAAGAAAGCATTGCCTTTTTTTTAATTTCTAACAAATATTGTACTTTCACAGTCATGAATTTTCATTCATTTTTAAAAAAATCATGATTATCACATCTAACAAATCAATCTCTTCATTGATTGAGAAGCACCACTGCAAGCTTTCACTAACATAAACATAAAAACTTCTCCCCCGTTGAGCCAAAGGAGACTTTTAGACACTGCAAATTTAGTTGGACACTTCATAAAGCAAATTTATACATAATAGATGATGACAAAATTTAAGATACAGGGAAAAAACAAATGGCATATGTTATTTCCCAACTTATAAATATTCTAATTTACAGTTCCTAAAAACATAAGGCTGCGCCCAAGGCGTAGAGAAGTTTCTGGGCCAGGGATTGAACCTATAACACAGCTGTGACCAGAGGCACAGCAGTGATAAAATGTCAGATCTTCAGCTACCAAAGAACTCCATAAATGTATTATTTTTGAAATCAGTTGCTTTGAAGGCAAAAATAAGTACCTTTGAAAATATGCAGGGTAAATATTTATGTATAAATGTACATATATATAAATATATGCCAGAGAAAAATAAAAATAAAATATATTCCATTGTGCAGTTTCCTATGAGCTTTGCAGAAAATTCAGCATTGAAGAGATTTAATTTTTTAAAACTAATAACATGCATGCTCCACAGAAAAAAGTGAATCAAAAAGTCACAACTTTTTAATTTTATTAACCAAAGAACAAGATGGGATTTTGAATAAAATAGGCGATGAATTAAAACCCTAAGATCATTTAAAAATATATTTATAAAAATAGTCTACCAGCATTACATGAAAACACAGAAACAGATAAGGAACTAACTAAATATATAAATATATACCAAGTGAAATTCTTTTTAAAGATATATTTTAGAGTAAGATAATGTATATTGAACAAATTTAGAAAGATTTAATTAAATCCTTTTTTACTAAGATACGTTTTTAAAGAAAACTTAGATTCATGGCAAAATTGAAGGAAAGGTACAGAGATTCCCCACGTTAGCATCCTCTGTCAGAGTGGTGCATTGATGAACCTACACGGACACTTCATAATCGCTCCAAGACCATAGTTTACACTGTGGTTCACTTTTGGTGGTGTACGCTCTCTGGGTTTCATAAATGTATGATGATATGTGTCCACCGTTATGGTATCAGATGGAGTATTTTTTCTACACTAAAATTTTCTATGCTCCACCTTTTTATTCCCTCATTCCCCCAACTCCTAGCAACCACTGATCTTTTTACTGTCTCCGTAGCTTTACATTATATCGTTGGAATCCTATATGTCTGTAGCCTTTTCTTACTAGCTTTCTTTTACGTGGTACTATATATTGAAGGTTCTTCCATGGATTACTATGGCTGCACAGCTCGTTTCTTTTTAGCACTGATTAATATTCCGTTGTCTACATGTTCCTGCTGAAGGGCATCTTGGTTGCCTCTAAATTGGGGCAGTGAAAAATAAAGCTGCTGTAAACATCCACGTGCAGGGCTTTGTGTTAGCTACATCTTGAACTCCTTTGGGTAATTACCAAGGAGCATGATTGCTGGGTTGTAGGTTAAGAGCATGCCTAGTTTTACAAGAAATTGCTGAACAGTTTTGGATATACCATTTGTTCATCCCAACCAGCAAGGTGTATGAGTTCCTGTTGCGCCACAGCATCTGTATCATTGATGTTGGTGAACTGAGCTCTGGCCATTCTGAGGGATGTAGAGTGTTCACTGTTGTTTTAATTCACGTTTCATGCATAACATATGATGCATTTTTTAAGATGCATTTGTTTTATCTGTGTATCTTCTTTGCTGAGATGTCTGTTAAGACCTTTGACCCATTTTTAATCAGATTGCCTCTGTTTTCATTGCTGAGGTTTAAGAATCCTTTTGATATTTTGAATAACAGTCCTTTATCCTAAGTGTATTTTTCAAATATATCCTCTCACTCTGTACCTTGTCTTCTGACTCTCTTGTTGATTTTTTCAAGAGGAACAAAAGTTTCTAATTTTAATGAAGTTCAGCTTAGCAATTATTTATCTCTTGCTTTTAGTGTCATATCTAAAAAGTCATTGCCAGACACAAGGTTTCTCCAGTGTTAACTCTCTCCATTTATATCTTCTTCTTTTATGTCTCTCATTAGAGTTTTCTCATTTTCCTCACATAGAGTTTGGTTTTTTTGTTCACTTTTTGATTCTATCATTAAGTCCAAATTCACTTGCAGGTATGTCAGAAAGCTTTACTTTCGTAGATTAACCTTGCATCCTGAAATTTTGCTGAAATCACTTATTAGTTCCAGTTTTTTGGTCAATTATTTTGGATTTTACATCTAAATGATCGTGATATCTGTAAATAAAGACAGTCTTGTCTTCGTTCTCAAGAAATATATATATATATATGTGTGTGTATATATATACACACACATATATATATATATGAACCAGACTTCACATCAATTCATTTTGTCATCCTAACAGTATTTTGAGATGGAAATCCATGCCAGTTACTAAGCTATTATTGCCTGTACTTTGCCATCAAAAATGAACATTGGAGAGATCAGCTTGCTGGCTTTGTATGAATTTACTTATCCTATGTATCTCCTGTGTCTTATCTGTAAAACTTCTTTATCTCTGTTATAAAATAATTCATGTAACAACAGAGTTCATGTTGGACAAATAGGATATGTTCTCCAGACTTTATGATTCTAGTATTTTTGTCAAAAGGCAATAAAATATTAAAGTAAAATATGCAAATGGACTCGTAGTCCTGCACATCTATGGCATCCCCTAGCAACAGTATGGTTGTACTTCCTGAAATGCAAATCCCAGATGTCATTAAGCACCACAAGCCACATTTCTGACTTGGTTAAGAGGAATCTGAATTGTAAGATCTAGCACAGATAACAACATGGTTGATATCCCTGAAAGAGAAATAAAATGCATAATGAATTAAAGTGTAATGTAACTGAGGGAAATCACATTAAGAATGCATTGGACTAACATTAGCACTGGGATATTTACAGAAGAATACAAAACGAAATCATGCATTCACATCTCATGCTTCTTTTTTAAAAATCTTTTTTCCCTTTTTTTACATTACATTTTGAAAAAAAAAAAGAAAGCTGTTTCTGTAGTACATGAATAACCTTGGAATGTCTTAATTCCAAATTTGCTAATTCCAGAACTACTCCTGAATGATGAATTGTCTGGTCTGATTAGTTATTTTCGAATTGTGCAAGATACTTACTTGCAACAGCTCAGAAAATTTTTTTGTTAAGAGCAATGACAGTGTCCAAAATGGAGGAACTGGTCATGGGGCAAAGGGGACTTAATTAATTCTTGTTCTTATTCTTGTTGTCTATTTCTCTCTGAATGGCTGTGTTACATAGTAGCTCCTGTCCCATAATGAGTAATATAATTTTCAGTGTTGGCGCAATGTCTGGCATATACTAACCACGATAATACAAATATCAATTTATTTTGTCATCATTCCATTCTGTTTCCTCACAAGAACGTGAAATCCAGTGGGTCTTTTTTTTTTTTCCTTGTACGCACAAAATATAATGAATTGGACATGTCCATAGATTTCATTTGTATGGGATTATGGATCTTTGGGTATTATTGAGCCATTTTCTCAAGAACCTTTGAAAATATATCGTGGGGAAAATAATTTGGTTCTTGCAAACTCTGTTTAATCAGTATCATGTGAATTTTTAACAGAAAAATATATTTAAAAAAGTAAAAACACTTTTAACCAAAAAATTGGAGATTTTTAAAACTAAGGAAAACTATTTCAATTCCTCTGAAAATGAACATATATTTTTTAAAAATATAGTTGTTTTGACATTATTTTTGTATCAGCAGAACCAGAGCTGAATAATAGACTTGTATGCTAACCCTTGTTACATGTACTGACTCTTATTGTGCTAATCTCTTGGCTGTGGTTTTCAGTGTTTGGCCCATGATGTAGGCTTTTACATGCAAAGTTTTTTTGTTTTTTGGGTTTTTTTTTTTGACATAATCCAGTGCATGCCTCTTGGCTAATGTGAAATTTCCTAGAGGCTTTGGGTAGTCCTGAGGAGACGTCTTTCTCTTGTGTCGTTGGTTGAAGAGCCGTTGTAGGAGCCGTAGTAACGCCCAGTTCAGGGAGTTGTGCTGCCCTGGAGTCATGATCACATTTCCTATTCAGCTAAGAATAAAGACAAACTGAAGGTTCAAAAGAAACATAAAATAGAGAGTGATAGGAGCTAGGCATGAACATATTTGAAGCAAAAGTTGAGGTGAAAGTGTTCCTAAGTCAGAAAAGATTGACCCCAGAAGTTGTTTTTTCGTACAGAGACACACTTGAATTCTAAGTGTAACTGAAGAAATCCATGAAACAGTCATCTGTGAGTCACCTCATCACCACTTTGATGTAGCACAGACAACTTTTAAAATTTTCCCAAGTCCCACTCCCCTTCCAGTGCCCTCACAAGCCCTCAAAATAAAAATCATGAGGTGATAAATGGAATTGATACTCTCCTAGATATATTAAAATAGAATCATTGGATTGGAACCTACTTGCCAATGCATTCCTCTAGAGAAGGATCATTATCTACACTAAAGGCTGATCCACAGAGAGAGTAATTTACAGCTATAACCAGAGATCGCATTTCACGTCCGGCGTAATTCTTGGTTACAAGAACTAGAAGCTATCTTGTATCTGAAGCAAGATAATACAATTTATTAGAAGGATATTGAGAGATTTCAGAACCTATCAAGACTAATGGGGCCGATCTTACAAGTCAGACATCTGTAGTTCTGAAACTCAAAACCACAGCCGCATTTAAGCAACTGCAGATGCTGAAAGTGCTCTCTGCACTGCTCTAGGACTTAGCTGCCAGCTGACATCACTATCAGCGCCATTAAACACTCTTACAGTTACTGAAAATAAAGGACGTCGTTCCTTTTAAAAATATTTCACAGCCTTATTAAAGTTTAACTGGTATTAAAAACACCGCACATATTTAAATGTAGGCAGTTTGATGAGTTTAGACATATGCACACATCCATGATACAATCACTGCAGTCATCACACTGAACACACTCAGCGCCTCTAGAAGTGTCCTGTTTCCCTGTGCATGGCGTTTGTTTTGTTTATTAAGACCACATGACCCAAGGTCTACCCTCTTAACAAAGTCTAAGGCGCACAATACCATCTTGTTAATTATAGGCATGGTGTTGTACAGTAGGCTTCCTGAACTTACTCATCTTGTGTTCTGACTCGCTTCCCATTGAGTGGCAAATCCTCATCCCCCCCCCTCCACCGCTTCCCTCAGTAACCACCACTCTGTTTTATAAGTTTGATTATTTGGGATAACTAGTTCTTTATTTTTGTGTCACTCATTTCAGATATATAGGCCATGGCTCTTAAATCCCATTTTATAGATGAGGAATTTGGGACCCAAGAGGTAAAGGCGCTTTCTAAATTACCCAGCTAGAAGTGTCAGGGCAAAGGTGGAAAGACAAGATTCTGGTTCCAGGCACCAACTCCCCCCCCCCCAAAAAAAAATCCATGATAAGTATTGAATCACACTGTACGTTAAATGTTTGGTTGTCAGTGAAAAGTATTTTAAATGTATGATTTTTCATCAACTGGATATAAACAGGAGTTGCACACATAAAAAAAAAGGAAATACTCTCTTCCTAAACTAGAATCTAAACACAAGGACCAATTGTAGTAAAATTCTCTAGAGATTGGTAACCTATGGATTCCCATGATCCTCTCAAGATTACTTAATCAAAAAGTCTATGATTAGGATGCAAGAAATAGCAGTTTAGCAAATATTTCAAGAAGTAGTGACAAAGTAGATCTTGAAAACACCAAATTTTCCTTTGTCACTTAGGTCAAATTTAGGAAAGAAAACAAAAATATTGTTATTACTTTATTAAAATGAAACTGGCAGCATAATTACTAAGATACCTTATAATAATTCACCAATAACAGGTTTATTCAGAGTTTCTTAGTGGTCTAGCAGGAAAGGACTTGGCATTATCACTGCTGTGGCTCAGGTTCAATCCCTGGCCCAGGAATTTTCACATGCTGCAGAAAAAAAAGCCAGGTATATTTAAAAATTATTTGTTTTAGAAAATTACCATGATAAATCAGCTTACTTATTTTGCTTTTAATGATTTAAACTGGACATGCATTATAAGAATATAATATTAATATGCAAGGTAATTCAAACAGTCTGACTGATTTCATTAACTAACCATCTTTAAATTGATGGGATCAGAATTGCTTTTTTGGTTTTCTATTTTCTTTTGCTTAGTATTTCTCTTGGAAAGAGCAATACAAATTCAGTAGAATTAACTCATTCTCTCCCTCACACACACACGTACACAAAATTTACTACAGGTAGGACCTTGGAGACAAACCCACAAGTGTGTGTGTAATTTTTTTTCTTCAGCACCATAAAGAGAGCCCTGCAGAAATCAGACCTCCCAGTTTGTTAAAAATATATTTCTTTTCTTGGAAATAAACATTTGAGCAAAGTGATACCTTTTATTTGGAACACTGAAAACAATATCAAGTGACAAATAATAATGCTAATTTTTCTCTATCTGATGTCTCCTTTTACCATTTTTAAAAATTTTTGATAATTTGATGTGAATTTTATCCCATTATAGCATTTTAGATCTATTTCTTGTTTTGCCAAAAGCGAAAGACTTCAATTTTTGATCAGAGAGTTTCACCCTTTTACCTTCATTATACTATTATATGAGATTAAACATCTTATTTGTATTTTCTGTTAAACATATTTTGTTTCTTTGCTCTTTCCTGAATTTAGTCTGTGAATATGGTTTCTTTCCTATTACTGCTGCAACATAACCCAAACTTAGTGTTAAAACAATAGTTTTGTGTTAATACAGATTTTTTTACAGTCCTAGAGGTTAAAAATCTGAAATGGATCTCATTTGATAAAATCAAAGAGTTGGCAGGATTTTGTTCCTATTGGTGGCTCTATGAGGGAATTTCTTTGTCTTTTCCAGCTTCTAAAGGCTCTCTTCATTACCTTGACTCATGGCCCCTTTCCCCCGTTTCAAAGCCTAGAAAAGTCTGCCTAATCTTTTTTACATGGCATGACTCTGGCACTCCTACTCTGAGGTTAGATCTCCCTCTACCTCTCTCTTAGAAGGACACTTGTAATTAAATTTAGGGGCCACATGGATAATTCACACTAATATTTCCATCCCTCAATGCTTAATAACAACTGCAAATTCCCTTTGACCATGTAAGTTAACCTAGTCACAGGCTCCAGGAACTCAGACACGGACATTTTGATGGGAACTTATTCCACCTACCATATATGGTTAAATAGTTGGGTTTTTGTTTAATCATTTTGTTTTTCCTCATTTGATAAACCGACCTTGAATTCCTGGGAAAACAAAACTTGGTAATGATATATTATGCATCTAGCATATTGCTGGATTTGAGATGCTGTAAAATAAAATTAAGGACATTTGAATACACGTTCATGGGGGAATTAGTCTAGAGTTTTGTTTTAATGCCTCTGCTTGGTTTTAGCATCAGGATAATGCTCTTCTTGACAAAAGAAGCAGGATTTTCTTATTTCTGGCATAGTTTAGGTAGAATGTAGTTACATGTATTTAGAAGAATTCAGCACTATAGCAAAAGTATAGCACAACATGACCAAGCATGATTTATATCTGGAATACAGAATTTATTCAGTATTCAATATTGAATTTCAGTCAATGAAAGTTCCTTTATTAGACAGAGAAATATCTTTATCCCAGTAGATGCAATAAAATCACTTGGAAAATTCATTACCTATTCATAATAATTTTAAAAAACCTTAGCAAATTAGAAATGAAAAAATTCTTAAGCAGTGTGAGAATAAAAATATCATTGTATATTATAGAATGAAATAAATCTGCTTTTCATAACATTTATTATTATTTCATAACATTTATTATTCTTAAAATCATTTTGTTGATGGAGTTCCCGTCGTGGCTTAGTGGTTAACGTATCCGACTAGGAACCATGAGGTTGCGGGTTCAATCCCTGGCCTCGCTCAGTGGGTTAAGGATCCGACGTTGCGGTGAGCTATGGTGTAGGTTGCAGATGTGGCTCAGATCCCACGTTACTGTGGCTCGGGTGTGTGGCTCTGGCGTAAGCCGGCGGCTACAGCTCTGATTGGACGCATAGTCTGGGACCCTCCACATGCCGTGGGTGCAGCCCTAGAAAAGACAAAAAAAAAAAAATCATTTTGTTGAGAATAAATAGACTGACATATAAAGAATATATGCTGCATAATTCTCTTGGTGTGAAGTTGATGTGTAAGCAAGGTCTGATCGAAATAATTATGGTGTTTGTCTCTGGATAATGAAGGTTAACTTGAAGGGAGTAGGGGAAAGTGCATAAGAGATGGAACATGCTCTCATTCTTGACTATTTTTAGCTGCAGGCTTCTCGAAACTTGTCAGAACATCAAATTTTACATGTACAGTCTGTTCCTTTCACTGTACATAAATTTACCTGAAAAAAAATACAAGCACATAAATAAAAGTTAAAAAATAATAACACCAGTGATCCATGTGAAATGGTCTTTCATTTATCAGCCTGTTGGAAAGTAAACATGACTAAATTTTGAATTTTTTTAGCATGGATTAATATTTCTCACGTGTACACATTTCATGCACATTTGAAGTGAAACACTCAATAGTAATTACAAAATTAAATACATCTTTTTATATAGATCACCAATAGCCCTTTTTATTTTGGAGATATTAAGGAAGGAAAATAGATTGAATGAGAACATCTTGTGCCCAATTTCTCCAATATATAGTTCTGCTATAAATAGGTTTCCACAGAAACACCTACTGCTTATCAAAATCTGAGCCAAGAAAATCTCAAATGTACTTCCTTTTAATCCAACTGAAACTTTGTGATTGAAAGTTGTATTTCATCATTTTCTCAGTATGCTTTTAATTTACTGAATTCCTCTGAATCTTCACCAAAAAACTCTGTATTTGGGGAAATATCTCTAGTGTTCATTTCCCTCATATGTTACTGTTCATTCTCTTAACTTCATACGTCAACTAAAGCTTAAAAACAATTAACCATAGTGTCAGCTAATCTTGTAGTATATTACAATAAAAATATTGTAGCACTAAACTAAATTGTGCTGAAAGTATTTCTGAACTAAGATGCTGTTTTCTTGTTTCTATTTCAACTGTTTTGTTACAGTTACTAATTTGTTGAAGGAAAATATGGTTGTGCTTATGACTCACTTTATCTAGATCTTCGTTTTTTATTCATGAGATATTATATGGGTTAATGACAATAATTCAACATGTATCCCTAAGATACAATGGAATAAATATCATAGAACATGCAAGCTGATTATTATCCACACAATTTTACTAATTAGGGAGTTTCCATCATAGCTCAATGGAAACTAATCTGACTAGTATCCGTGAGAATGTGGGTTTGATCCCTGAACTCGCTCAGTAGGTTAAGGATCTGGTGTTGCCATGAGTTGTGGTGTACATCGAAGACACAACTCAGATCTGACATTGCTGTGGCTGTGGTGTAGGCCAGTGGCTACAGCTCTGATTCGACCTCTAGCCTGGGAACCTCCATATGCTGAGGGTGTTGCCCTAACAAATTACTAATTAGAAACTTGAAAATAATGTAACTATCTCTCTCCAGTCTCCAAATCCAGTTATACAGAAAGATTGCTTAATTCTATGTCCTACATCTTTCTAATATTCATATCATTTAAATATACCTCATATCTATTTCTTTGTATTTACTTTCTTCTGATGAAGCCCTGAATTTTCGTGTCTTCCCCCATAGCCTTCCACTCTACAGTAAGTTTCCCTACATCCTCAAGTTCTTCAGTGATTGTTTCTTATTTTTATCACTTTCCTCTTAAGTTGGATGCTTAAGAACTGATAATCTTGCAGAGTTAGAACAGACGGTTAGATGATTTACTGTTACAGTAACAGTAGGTGTAGAAATAGTCTGCTGGTAATTAACAGATGTTGATAACATATATGAAAGCCTAAGAAGTCAGGTTCTTTTAGGCTATAATTGTTACTGAAAAAGTGTCAGATTGATAACCTGTTAATTTAAGAAAGGAAATTAATCCAGTCTTTTGTTTGCCATGTGCAAAGTTCAGAAATACAATTTGCATATGTTTGGCTTTGTCTGAAAAACTTCAAACACAGAATTTTTAAATATGTGTGCACATAATTTATATCGTTTATAGTTTTTTAGTTACAAGTTAACAGACTACCGAACTACTGTGCCATACTACTCCAAACAGTTATACAACTATACATCTATAGTACTTTATTTTTATTACTCTATACTTAATAATAAATAATACTTTTATTATAATCAAATAATTGCCATTGCACATTCCCATAAATCCAATGTGTGGTCATTTATTAATGTGTTTCATAAATACAAAAATACAAATAAGTATTTAAAACTATTTTATCAATATAATGCAACTTTACAAAGCACCAGAAAAAAGAGAAAAAGACAGAGAGAGAAGACTCAACACACACATGCTAATATAGAGGAAATAAAAACAGCATACTTAGGGGCCGGGGGGAGATAAATTGGCAGTTTGGGATTTACACAAACACACTACTATATACAAAAGAGTTAAAAAAGTACCTACTCTACAACACGGGAAACTATACTTGATGTCTTGGAATAATCTATCATGGAAAAGAACCTGAAAAGCAATGTATACATATAACTGAATCACTTTGCCATACACTTGAAATTAACACAACATTGTAAGTCAACTATACTTTAATTAAAAACAAAAAAAAGCAGCACGAGTACCTATTACATTGTATCTTCAATCCCCTCCAATCCCTGGTCTTTTTGTTTGGTTCTTGATCTCTCGGAGACAGTAAGAGTCAATAAAAACAGCATCCAAAATGAAAGTGGACTACATCAGTCTCCGGCTGGGAGTTCTAGCCTGCTTCCCCTAAGCCAGCAGTTCTGAAGCTGTACTTCCCCTTGGAATTGCTTGATAAACTCTAAAAAATTATGATGTCCATCCAAGTTCCAGAACAATCCAACCACCGGTATCACTGGCGATGCCATGTTGAGAATTTAAAAACTCTCAGATTATTCTGCTGGGCACCCAGGATAAGAACACTGGTCTCCAGAATCCTTCCTTCTTCCTCCTCTGCCTGTAAGATGACTTCTGCTGTGGGTAGGCCCCTCTTCACTAATACTGATATATCTGAAATGGGCTTCCATCAAAGACCTAATGGTGAGACTAGAAGTTTACTCATTCTACGCACTATTACTGTGTCAGTCTTATGCAGGCAGAGTTTGGTAATTGTGAGGAAACAAACATTCATTTAGCCAAGTCATGTTGGCTTGTAGGAATCTATTTTTGATCTATTGTATATTTTCAAACAAAACATGCCCAGGATTTAACACATTGTACTTCCCAACCCTGAGGGAAGGAAATCATAAAACAACCTGTCCAAACTCCTTAGATTAGGCTGACAGTGATGTTAACTTTTTCTCATCTGGTGAAATAATCACAAATTACTCACTAAGAAGTTTACATAAACCCATTTCTCATTTAGAATAGGAAGGGTATTGATCATAGTCAATCACCAAAATAATACCACCATATTAAGTGATGGAATGCTTTAAAGCTATTTTTATTTTAAGTAAAATAGCTTCAAATTGTTAATATTATCAGTTGAAACAATATATCTGATTTCTTCCTTTCTCAAGTAATTAAATTACCAAATGCATTCGTATGGTTAAGATTTTTATAAATCTTGTTGATGTATCAGTATTATTTTTTCTTTATAACTATTTTCCTTATAATTTTTTCTTCATATTTCTATTTATTTCCTCTATAATCTTTCAGCTCTTAAGGAAATACAATGGCTAGCCTTTTCTATGCCAGATGCTATAGTTTTAACAGTATTTTTCTCTTGAGGAGAGCTGCCTGCTGGTAGATTTAGCCATGAAAATTAAAATATTGTTTTATATGTGGTGAGTATATTAAAAGAGAAGTAGTGTGTTATGACAGGATGGGGGGGTGAGAGTTCTTGAAGAGATTGAAGGTTCGGAAAGGCTTATTGCTGAGCCGACCTTGAGTTACTTTCTAAATAGTTAAGTATGCATTCAGGCTAGCAGATTATAATGTGCACTGTTTTTTACAGTCTGAAAAAACACGGTAATGGAAATATCTGTGAGAATTGTGACAAAAATAGAATTTGCAGGTTAATAAATTTCTTATATATAATTAACAAATTATTTGAAAATGGATCTACCCTAAAATGACTTACCTGAGTTTAGTACAACAAGCTTTTAATGAGCACCAACTATGTATCAGGCATTGTAAATAAAATTTGGGGGTCCAGCACAACATGGGCATTGAGGTTCAAAAGGTGAGAGAGAGAGAATGGAAGGAAGCAGTATTTTTGAGTTCCTAGGACATCCCCTGTACTTCAAATATAATATTCTCCTTTTACACTCAAAACAACTTTCTAATGTGAATTATTAAAGCTATATGACAGATGTGGAAGCTTAGGATATGTGAAGTTAGACCAGTTGCCAGATATCACAGGTTAAGTGTGAGGGCCTGATTTACACCACAGTCTTTCTCTTCCAAAGCAGATCTTGTCTGTCTGCTTTCCCCCTTAATCCTCAATTCGCTGGAGAGGTTGACACACTTTCACACAACCTGTGGCTGTCAGCCGAGAACACATCTTCTCTTACAGCCTTTACACTTTTAAGTTGTACTTAGTAGAATAAAGGATACCTGCCACACTGCCTGTGAAATTCCATTTTCACTTCTGTCCAGGCGGAAAGAAGACAGAGTAGGGTCTAATTGCAGGAATGACAGAGCAGAGGAGAGTGAGAGAGTGACAGAGCAGAGGCAGTGAAAAATGTGATTAGGATAATTTCATCAAGAGTTTGTAAGTGGTCAAATATTTTGACAATTAGCCTGACAATTTCCAAAGCAGCCCTAAGTGCCCTTTGATGAAAACATATTTGAACCACAACTTAGCAAGGACATTCATTTGCAGGAGAGGATATCTGAGGAAATTGCATTAGGAGATAACTTCCAGGTAGAAATGTGCTGAAATAAGCCACCATCTGAAACTATCTTTCTGTCATATAGACGACATACATGGTCTATCATTACATAGAACTTGCATATGTGCAAATCTTAAAAACCCATGGCTTTTTAGGATTCTCTATTTTTGGTGCTACTGAAGAACAGAGTTCCTGGTGCCTAATGGATACCTCTGTGGAAGTGATCCTTACTGTGCAAAAAGGATACCTTGTCAGATGCCTAGAAAATTAATGGAGGGGAATTTATAGAAATGCTAAGCATAGGCAATTGATTGGTAGAATGGCAGGTGCCTTTAATTTCTTCTTTATACTTTTCTATATTGATCAAAACCTTGGCTGCTCATTTTTAAAATACAATTCACAACTATGATAATGGCTGTGATGAAGCTTCCGGCTGCACGTTCCCCAAGTGGTAACATGCCAGAGCAGGCGTGGTTGTCCACGTGGACAAGTTTCATTTTCATGTGAATTGGGTCGTGTTTTTCTTTCTCTCTAGAAACTTCTTTTTCTCCACTAAGCTAACTGCTCTTTGTCCATCAAAACATGCATCTGGATAATTTGCACTTTCCCAGAGATGTTTCTCCCGCACTCCTCGCGTGTTATAAATTTTTCTTAGTGCACCCTGGTAGCTCTGATGTCGTCACCTTCTGCTCTGTCTAGAATCACCTGATGTCCACTCTCGTTAGTAAGATAAGCCCTTCCAATCACATAGCTCTCATCATAGACGTTACTTATTCCCCTTGACTCAACACTTCTGGGTCAGCTGATTCTGCTATGTGTCCTTAACATTATTTTGCCCTTCTCTGGTCAGAGCACAGATTATATTTTGATGCAATTGATTTTTTTAAAGGAAGTGTCTCCCCTACTAGGTTTGAACTGCGTAATAAATTTTGGATGAGTAGCTCAAGGGATTTGCAGAAAACTTGCAATTGCTACCATAAAGATTGAGAGAGAATTGTGACTGGGAGGGAAACGGAAGCTTGCTGTGCAGTTTCTGATGGGCAGAGGCCACGGACTGTAGTGTTTCTGTGCTTTTATGGTTGAGTAGGCATTTCTAACACCTGCAATGCAGATTTCAGGGAAGGAAAGTTAATTAATTAACTCAGGGGAGTTAAAGTTCATTAATTTAAAATAAGTGCATAAGTTATGAGGATGAGGACTACAAGGTGTATTGGGGAAAAAAATGTGTTGATGGTAAATGTCAGAAAGCAGATCGAATAATTAAAGGACTGGAAAGCCTCATGGGCTCAATAGGCTCAATATAGATAAAATAAAATATTTATCAAACCAATAAAATAAATATTGGTCAACTCAATTAGTCTTCTAATGACTCCCTTGCTCCCCTGACCTTCTTTCACAGCTGCCCTCCAAACTATAACCTCTGAATCCACCAACACTCTTCTTCATTTCTCTCCCTAGAATTGAGTACACTTCTAGTGTAAAACCACACACTCAGATCCTTTCTACAATTCTTTCTGAACTTTTTTTATTAAATTATAGTGACTTACACTATTGGGTCAATTTCTGCTGTATGGCAAAGTGACCCAGTCATTCATATATATAATAATGTGTAATATGTATACACATTATTTTTCTCATATTATTGTCCCTCGTGTTCGATCACAGAGATTGGATAGAGATCCCCATGCTACACAGCAGGACTTCATTGCTTATCCATTTTAAGGCACATTAACGTTCTTAAAACCAACAACTTCTTTGGCTTAACTTTCCTTCTCTATGCTCTTGCATTGCTTCTCTTGACGTGTTATACTGCTTACAATCTTTACTTGCACATTATTTTTTCTCATTTTATATTTATGCCTCACCCTCCCAAACAAATTATCTGCCCTCATCTCACTAATGAAGCTGCTCTCTATCAGTAACAATCAAGGTATCAAGAACAACGGTTGTATTTGTTATGACATCATTCATCATCTAGCAAAATGTCATCCTCTGGCTTCTTTGAGCAGTCTCCATGAAGGAGATGTTTTCCAAGTCTCTTCTTCGTGGGTTTACCTTTCTGCACTCACCTTAAATATGGGTGATGACTTTCCACTGTTAGTTTTTAACATTGTACACTATGTGAGTCTATGGCTCACTGAGAATCCAAATATGTTTTTAATGTTTTTTCTTTCGTCATTGGTAACAACAATTCCATGTGATAGAATATTTGAAAATGATGAAAAAGAAAACAAGAAAGATAACTGAAGTTGGGCCTTTTTAAGAGAGAGAAGAGAGAATGAGACATTGAAACTGCAAATGATAGTCCCCAAGACAATTTTAAAAGGCCTGAGTTGGTAGATCAACATAGACTTTGATGCTAAAAGCAGAACCACTGAGGGGGAGTGGGAGGGTCTGGGCATTTGAGGTCAGTACGTGGAAACTATTACATTTAGAATAGATAATCAATGAGGGACTATCCAATCACTTATGATAGAACATAATGGAAGATAATATGAGAGAAAGAATGTAGGTACATGTGTATGACTGGGTCACTTTCCTGTACAGCAGAAATTGGCAAAACATTGTAAATCAACTGTACTGTAATAAAAAAATAAAGCAGAACAAGTTCTGCAACTTACTAACAATATAAAGGAGAATTAATTGTAGTCAAAAATACAATTTTTAAAAATGTACTTTGTTGAGGAATGTTGTTAAAGTGATGGCTACAATTAAGAATCTCTGAAGCAATAACCAGAGGTAACTCTGTCCAGGGAGTTATAATTTTCATGGACATTGATAAATAAAATGCCTTTCAATTATCGTTTAATATTTCTCAACAGATTACAAATTACATTCATATCCTATTGCAGATGATAGGAATTAGAATTAATGTGAAAGAGTCTATGTGAAACAATATAGTATTTTCTTCTAAGATTAAAATAACTTATTCTTTTATTTTATGTTCATCATCTGAATCAAATGCAAGGGAGAAACACTTCTCCAAGATGTCCTTTTGTCATTTTAATTCTCATTATCCCGAAGGCATGTCTTAATGATAACAACACACTCTTTCTGTCTGATTTCTGGTATTATCTTCCAATTTTCTAATTAGTTTTCTGATGTTACAGAGAAATAGCAGAAAATGTATGTAAGACAAACCTTTGTTGCTATTGTTTAGACACAAGTAATCTCTATCATATTATTTTCAAGCCCACTAAGATGAATAATGCCTACAATTTTGACACTTTTAAGTTATTCTTAAGATGATAAGCATACCAAGTACTTCTGATATAAGAATAGCTATATTTGTATTGATATATAGATTTATATGTACTTCTATATATTGCTTATTTTAAGGATATCTTTTAAACATTTTGTGTGTAGAATTGATCGCTATTTCTTAGATTTGTCTATTAATATATTTTTTGATGTTTTTAACTTCTTGCTTTTAAAGTGTATAGAAATTTGAATACTCAATATTCTTTGTTTCTAGGTGGTTTAATATGTGTAAAGATTAAAGATTTTATGGTCCTCTTTTTTTAAGATTATTGTGGTAAGAACACCTAACATGTGATCTACCGTTTAAAAAGTATTTTTTTAAACAGCTTTACTGAGGTATAATTGGTATGCTGCGTGAAAGAGACATGTCACAGAAGGACAGATACTGTGTGATTTCACTCATACAAGGTATTGAACGTATTCAAATTCATGGAAACAAAGTGTAAAATGGTGATTCCTTGAAGTTGAGGGGAAGAAGAAATGGGGGTTGTTCAACAGGTCTAAACTTTCAGTGATGCACGATAAACAACTTCCAGAAATCTCTTGTTCAACAATCATGACTGTATATGTAAAATTTGGTTACGAAGGAAATCTCATGTTGCATGTTCTCATCACAACACACACACACACACACACACACACACACACACACACACACACTCAAAGGAGCAGAAGGAAACCTGGAGATTATAGATATGTTTATTGCCTTGAATGTAGTGGTAATCTCATGGGTGTATGCATATCTCCAAATTTATCAAGTGGCATACACTAAATATTAAAAAATTGAACTACCGTAGGATCCAGCAGTCTTACTTCTGGGTATATATTCAAAATAATTGGAATCAGAATCTTGAAAAGATATCTGAACTCAGTGTTCATTGTAGCATTATTTTCAGTTGTCAAAATATATTAAAAAAATGTAAATGTCTGTTGATGGATGAATGGATAAGTAAATGTTGTATAGACATATTAGAAATATTATTCAACCTTAGAAAAGAAAGAGCATATCTAAAAAGTGAATGAAACTGTAGGGTTTTATGCTAAATAAATAAGCATTTTTACTACATTTTAAGTGTACAATACAGTATTGTTAACTATGGGTACAAGGATGTATGGTGGATCTCTAAAATTTGCTCATCTTGCATAACGGAAAATTTGTGCCTTTTGTTATCAGTCCTATTTAAGATTCAGTAATATTCATAAGTTTTGAGCTACAGAGAATATTATAGTGATCACAGAGCAGGAAAAAAAATTCAATGGAAATTTGTTTTTAAAAATAGCTCTAATGTGGAAAACCAAAACCAGGTCTGAAGTTCTAAGTGGGCAGGACTCGCTATGAACCACCAGGCATGTGCATCAATACGTGGGCATAAAGCAGGCAGAAGGAACAGAGTGGTTGACATGGTGTTTCCAGGAGCCTGACTGCCTACCTGAGCCTGGGCTTTTTCAACTGCACCACGCCTCCCTTTATTCATCGTTAGGATGGAGCTGGTACTTCAGATTGTTGTGGGGATTAATTCAGTGTATGCATATAATGCCCTTTGAATCGTTACTAGTCATGGCAAGTCTTCCTAAGATGTAAGTCCTGAATTATAATTGTGTGCACTGAATTAATGAGTGTGACTCCAGGTTATTGGAAATTAAGATAACTCTGGGTCAGGTCGTCGTTGTCAGAAATTGAGACACGTGGACAAGGAGAAATCTCGACAAGGCTCTCTACTTCTGCAGAAGGGTGCGGGTGCTCCAAAAAGCGTGTGCCGAACAAAGGACCCTCCCCTACTTCTCCCCAACGCAGGTGATGTACCTGTCCCCTATCCATTGGCCAGGTCAGCGCACATTCTTCCTGACGGGCTAATTGCAACAAATTGTTGCTGGGAAAAGAGGCAAAGAGGAAGGGGGTCGCAGGGGGCGTTTCCGCTGAAACCGGAGGAAAATGGAGTCACCAAGATTTCCTTTGATAGAAAAGACATCATGTTACTTTCCACAAGGTCAACTGGTTTTTCCACTGAACTACATAATGTCAATGCAGAAAATATCTAAGATTTAAAAAAAATTTTTTGGAGTCTATGATCTCCTATAATAATCAATCTGCTATCCTCAGTCAGATTAATTCAGAGAATAGTCATTGTTTTTAAATAAAATGAACAGGCTGAGGATGAACTGGGAACAACCTTTCAAGATGTAGCAATGAAAGACTGTTAAGTTTTCAAAGCATAAATACGGTACCTGTCCATGCAGACCAGCCCATGATTACAAGTCTAAACTCCACATTTTTTCAGAAAAAAATATAATAAGGTAGAGTAGAACATCAAAATAAATGTATCCAAGGAAGATCTGCAGTCAAATTAATGTGCTTCCTGTGAACGCAGGATAAATCCTCAGACTTAATAGTATAACTCACCTGATGGGACTGAGGGTAGACAGCCTTGAATTAATTACACCAAAGCCTAAATAGCCTCATCAACATGCTCGATACTTTCTATCAGTTTGACCTGGATTCTTTCTTTGTAACATATGCACTCGGGTATCCTGAAATGTTTCTTTAACCTCTCAGAACTTTTATTTCCTTGTCTGTGAAAGAGCGGTTCTAATGCTTACTTCAGCATTGTGAAGAAGGCAGAGAAAATGCATGTAAATTCCATATTTCACTAACACAGTGAGTGTCAATAAAATATAACTGATTAGACCATTTTGGGGCATCGTTTGATCTGATTTATCAATAGGGTTAGAGATCTAGTTGTCGCAAGACGTGTTTCTACACAATTTTCTTAGCCTCTTTGCTGAAAACTCTATCTTGTCCTGCTTTACTTTACCCCATATTCCTACTTGAAAAACAGTCGCAGTGCTGGTAAATGACTTGAGCTTAAGAACAAAGACCTAAAGGCCTAAGTTATTCATAGGGTCAGCTGAATGAGGACATAATGCGTTGGCCTAGGCACACCGGACCTGTGCAGATCAGCACGCTGTTTGCACAGCATATGTCCTCTTAAGAATAAGAGAAAGAGGAACCTCAAGGCCCCAAGTGGTTTATGAGCGGTCCTTAGCAGAATATGCATTAGCCAGGAGAACCAAGGTGCAAACCTAGGCACACCAGGTTGCCACAGATAGGCATGCAGTTTGCAGAAGCACAGTGAGGATTCTCTAGATGCTCTGCCTAGATAGCTAAGGCCAAGCTTCCTCAATGCTAATGATTGTTAAATGCCTAAAGGTCTGAGTAAAAGCTTAACCATCTACCAGCTAACTGACTTTTAAAATAATAACAGAACTTATAAAATAATTAAAAAAAAACTATATCCTGCACCTGTAGCCCCCTCCTCACTTGACGCCATCCTCAAGAGCACAATCAAAGCAGTGTGGTTTCTTGAGGCGGGGCTCTTGGTCCCTGAGACCTTGAGTCCCCCGGTTCCCACCTTTGCTTAAGATAAATGTCTCTGTGTCTTGTTTTATGTTAACTTTTTTCCTTAAGTTTCACAGCACCCGTTCTTCAGCCCCAACCTGCTGAGCCGGTCTCCGCATCTAGTATTTATTTATTTATTTATTTATTTATTTTTTTTTGTCTTTTTGTCTTTTGTTGTTGTTGTTGTTGCTATTTCTTGGGCCGCTCCCGCGGCATATGGAGGTTCCCAGGCTAGGGGTTGAATCGGAGCTGTAGCCACCGGCCTACGCCAGAGCCACAGCAACGCAGGATCCGAGCCGCGTCTGCAACCTACACCACAGCTCACGGCAACGCCAGATCGTTAACCCACTGAGCAAGGGCAGGGACCGAACCCGCAACCTCATGGTTCCTAGTCGGATTCGTTAACCACTGCGCCACGACGGGAACTCCGCATCTAGTATTTAAATTTGTCTTTCAAATTCCTCCAATTGCCGAAAATTTCTCTTAATGTTACAAGGATGCCCCATGACATCTCTCATCAGTGACTATATCCTCAGGCAGACTTTTTAATATAATTTAATTTTGTTTTATTTTATTACTTTGCTTTTTAGGACCACATATGTGGCATATGGAAGTCCCCAGGCTAGAGGTCGAATTGGAGATGCAGTTGCCGGCCTCCACCACAGCCACAGCAAAGCCATATCCAAGCTGCATCATCGGCAGCCTACACCACAGCTCACAGCAATGTTCAGCAGACTTTAAATTGATGTTACAGTTTAAACATGATGTCATTACCGTGCAGCAGAAATTGACAGAACATTGTAAATCAAAAGCAATACATTTTTTTTAATTAAAAAAAGTTGAAAAATAAATAGCTCAACTGAAACCATCGCAAATCACTGACGAGTAATAGGACACATCAAAAATTTTGGTCCAGGAGCAAGAGATGATTCAGTAAAAGTGCCCAGATTTCATGGCAGTAACATCTTTCCAGAATGTACTAATCAATAGCTCCACCTATCCTATTTGGGGAGGAGCATCAATACTGTATATTTAGCAGTGCCCTGATTTTATTTCCTAAAATTAAATTTCCTAAAATCATGTTTCTAAGAGTAATACCAACACTATTTAGTTTAGGTCCATAGGCAAAAAGTTTAATTATTGTGTAATGTAATGTATTATGCATAGATTCACAGTCAAAATTCTAAGTTGCTTTAAAGGGGCTGTGTCATTAGGCATAATTGTTGAGAAGGGCAAATTGATTCGATTTGCCAAGGCCCATGGTTTATGATAGAAATTGTAGAGGAAGATAATGATACTATTGTAAAGTTATGATGAAAACAGTTGGATGTGGTTTCATAGCTCTTTTCAGATCATGCAGTGAGAAAAAAAATAATGGTCTAATGTATGATTTTAAAGGTATAAAATAAGATGTCTAGGTGTTCAGAGTTGTGAATCAGATAACACAATTTGTGGAGTTAGGAGAGTCTCCTGGAGTTCATTCTGTTTGCCCTGGGCTGAGAAAACATCTTGAACACTCAATGGCTCTTTAGAAAAATGTGTATAGATCTTCATTTCTTTACCAGAAAAGAGTAGGAATCCAAATGTTTGTTTTCAGTCTGTCCAGTCTGCAGATGCTGTACTTCTCTGGGTTATACTGATTATAATTTGATGCCTTGTATGAAATTTTGATGGAAAGATTAAGATACTCTATAAAAGAAACTAGTTAATCTTTATTCTCTCTCAAATATTATATATGGAATTGTTCAGACACAGCTTCCACTACTTTGCCCCCAAAGTGGAAATCTTTCAAAGTCCATAATGCCCAGGACTCCTGGTGCAGCTTTCTTGGTAAAGGTGATGAATAATAGGGTTATTTTCTATAAAGGGGGTATTACTTTGACTTCTTTTATTCCTTTTCCTAGGGCAGAAATGATACATCTGTGGTAATAATTTTCATATACCTTTTTTTAGGGGACAGAAACACAAAACTTTCTCTACAGTTCACTAATGGGCGTTTGTATCAAGATAACAGTAAAGCAAAACTTTTTGAACAAAATCACCTCTATCAGTGGATATGTCAATAGTACATGTTCTTCTCCATGTTAGCGCATACCTACTTTTTTTTTTTTTTGTAAAATACAGAAAAATTAACGTCCATGTTTCTGTTACATAGATCTTTAAAGGGCCCTGCTTTGTGCCTAGTCACTAACTTAGTCTTTAAGGCAACCTCACGAGGCAGACAATATTAGCGCACCTAGTCTACAACTGAGAAGTTTGGAGACACATTTAGAAGTTTGAGCTCTGTCACCTGCAGCATCCATGGAAAAGGAAAGCCAAGTTCTTTGCCATTAGGCAGCAAGGAGCAGACTTCCCTTCCTGCTCTTGGAGGCTGAGATGAGGATGCATACAATACTGACCCTTGCCAAGCTCTGCCTCACAGCTCTTAAATTTATTTTTCATTCTTCCTTTCAACAAACGAATTTCAGAAAAAAAAAAATTATATTCAACAAATTTGGGAAACAGACATGGAGAAGTGGGTCACAGGCCAATTCGTAATATGGCTCACAAATATGTGTTACCAATTAGAATGTATGGGTGTGTGTGTGTGTGTGTGGTGAGAACTGTGAAAATTTAATCTTTTAGCAACTGGCAAGTATACATTCTGGTGATGAATGTGTTACTATCACTTGTGCTAATCGTTTTGCAAACATTTTGCAATGTAGACATGTACTAAATCACATTGTATACCTTACATTTACACAATGTTATATTTCAACTATATCTCAGAAGATCTGGAAAAAGTTTTAAAAAGATATAAGCAAACACAAATTACATTTATTTATAATCCTACAATTCTTTACAAAAATCTTTCGGTACCCATATATTTGATGTAATATACACTTTAAAAATTATGGTTATAAATGGGAAAAAAAGAAGGTTATACAAAAATGCATGAGGAAAGCAGTCACCTAACATCAAGAAATGACTGAAGTATAAATGGCATAATTGCCATAATAATACATATTTTAAAATTTTGAGTAAATGACTAATAAATATCAGAAATTCTTTCAAATGTTGAAAGTACATGTGCATATTTATGTATAGCTGGGTCACTTTGCTGTACAGGAGAAATTGACACCACACTGTAAATCAACTATACTCTAATAAAATAAAATTAAAAAAAGGAAAGTAGACATGCAGATAATTGCAGTGTGAATGAAAACAGTTATAGAAAAATTCTTCTGTTTGATATTTAAATGCTGTGTAATTCATGTGGTGGTACACTAACTTAAAGATTTACAAATCAAAGATATATCTCTCAGGAACCTTTATAAAGCTCATTTGCAAAATTGTGTGAAGTACACTGAACAAGTAAGAAGATGAAACTAAAATTGGACTTGCCCCATTTAATCCTCACTAATGGACTTTTGAAGCATTGGCTATTTATGAACTAGTTTATTATAATGGTGCTGTATCAAAAACCTCTATTATATACACCTATTATCTTTACTTGACAGCCCAACCATAAGAATTCACATCAGTTTAAAGTTACACAGTAGTCTGTATATTTTAACTAAAAATATGTTCATTATACATAAAGGTGTTCTTAAATTTCATATCTATGTAGATCAGAAAATATAGTTCTTTATGTTAAGTCATCTCTACATATTAAATTTGAGTTAATTTTTGAGTTGAACGCATTTGGCAATTAATTGAAGTGGCAAGAATATACAAAACATGCCTATGGGGTTATTCTTTTTTGTCATTGATATTGATCTTAGAGCACCATAGGGTCAATTTGAATATTTTGGTCTGTTTGTCTTTGTGAAACTCTCAGTAGGACTTTTTTCCTGCTACTTATTTTTATTTCCTTTCATGCTAATATGTTTATCAGATATTGAATGTTTAATAAAATAAGACTACCTGCCATTTTCCAAGCTCTTGCTCCATGTTTAAATCCTCACGAAAAAGTGTGAGAATAAATCAGATTATTTGGAGTTCCCATTGTGGCTCAGTGGTAATGAACCTGACTGGTATGCAGGTCGACGCACACCTGGCCACGCTCAGTGGTTTAAGGGTCTGCTGTGGCTGTGAGCTGTGGTGTAGGTTGCAGATTCAACTCAGATCCTGTGTTGCTGTGGCTCTGGCATAGGCCAGCATCTGCAAGTCCAATTTGACCCCTGGCCTGGAAACTTTCATATGCTGCAAGTGTGGCCCTAAAAAAAAAAAAAAAAAAAAAAAATCAGACATTTGTAAGTAGGAAAACAAAGAAGCCAAACTAGGACACAGAACACTAGCAAATGCCAGGCTCCTTATTACCAAGTGGTTCTTAATTTAAATAGTAATAAGCTATTACTTATAATAAAGCTCCCACTTTCAGAGCTCTCACTGTGTGCAAAGCACCTTAACGACTTACTGAAAGCATCTCCTCAGCCGTGGAAGTTATTATTGTTATTTTTTGGCCTCAAGAGGCCAGGTTTCTTGTCAACTTCTCAACAAGACTGAAAAGTATCAGGATCAAGCAAATACCTTATCCCCAAGCCTATATTTTTCCTCATTGCACCATGATAACTCTAATTATTTTAATTGAATTATTAAACTAGAATACTTTTACAAATAAGGAAAATAATTATAAAGTTTATATATCAGCTTATATCTGTTGAAGTTAGAGTTTGCATCATACTCTTTGATACAAACATATAGAGTCTTTCTGGCTAAATGATACGGTGCAAGTGCTCTCAGGAAATGGATTCCATCAGAGCAGTATTTCTGTCAGATATTTCTCATTAGGCAATGGGCAGCTGTCAAATGACCTAAATGTATGAAGCCAAATGGAAAAAAAATCATGGTGGTATATAATGTGTTTTGAAAAAAAGAGAAATATTAGCTTAATCTAATTTCGCTTTTGCAGATCATTGCTAGTGCGGTAGAATCTGTGCGGGCATGATCACACTTCCTGGATCAGATTAGCTTTGCCAAACGCCATAAGCTCTGGACTCGGAATGCCACAAGCCTGGAGTTACTGTTCCTGGCTTTGCTCTCTTCCTTTCCCATGCCTTCTTGAGGTTTATGTCCTCGTATGGACCATACCACCCCACTGTGTTTTTTGTTTTTTGTTTTTTTGTTTTTGTTTTTGTTTTTTGCATGGTCTAACAACAGCCAACGCAAAAGCAAAAACAACAACAAACGCACTTGACAACATGAGGCATCTAAGGAACATTTAAAGTCCTGAGCGAGTCAGGTTTTTAAAAGCTCACGAAAGGCTAAAAGAAAGGTATTAGGTCAATGTTTAAGTTATAAAGGAAAAGAAGGAGCAAATGTAAGCTCAAGGAAAGGGATACTATGATACACAGATAGCTCTGGTAGATATTTACTCTTTTAAAATATGATTTGATGGTTTGCAAAAATGGTAACCTTGTTTCAGACAGTGTGTTTAAATGAACATGGGTATAAAACTACCTCGTGTATCAGAAGGTACCCAAGCAGTTGTGTTTACCTGGGACATAAATTCAAAGAGAAAGCATATAATCATAGCATTATCTTTGTTATGTAACCCTGTAAAACACTCACAGGATCACACACACACACACACACACACACACACACACACACACACAAAAGTATTTGCTTTGTTCAAATATTGAGGGTTAAACATGAATAGATAACACTTCTAAGTATTTCTCCAAAGGATGTAACAGAAGCCAAAAGATTTAAGTCAAAAAATCACAAAGATACAATATAGCAACACTAAAAGTATAGCTGCTTTAAAAAAGCTAAAATATTCACAACTAATATTGAAGTTAAAATACAGTGTGTACACCAAAGAGAAAAAAGGTAAAATTAACTATCTTAAAATATTGAGAGAGATTGTGGAATATTTCACTAGATGCTTTCTCAATTTCCTATTTCTCTGTGTATTAAGAAAGCAAGCAGTATGAGAACACCTTGAATCAATTATACAAGTAAAGATCCATCCAATATACTTAATTTTGAAAAGAGCTTTAACATCGTCTATATTCCAGTGGGTAAGATTTCTTTGAAGTGCAAGACTTTCCAGTTTGTAAGTCCAGCTATAATTCTTTGCTTATTAGAGGAAAAACAATCTTTTGAAATGTTTTCAAACTTAGTCTATAAAAACTGTCAGGATAAAGAAATTATTATGGAGGCAAAGTATTAAAAAAGCAATTAGAAAGTGACACGTTATAAATAAAAATACAAGCTTTTATGAGAGTGTCAAATTCAATATTCATATAATATGCCAGCTTAGAAAAATGGTGCCAACATGATAATACCCAGTTCCTTTCTCCTTGATAAAGCTAAATCTTGTGAATTTCATAAGATAATGTGTATATTTTTACCCTATTTGTGCATATGCTTTTTATCTTTAATTCCTGTCACTGAATTAAAGGCCACCCTGCTTATTCTGCACATGTCCAAACGGAGCCTTCACCCTCTCACATTCCAATCCTAAATATTGTGTATTTCCAGACAGCAGTGTTTAGTGTAATAACATCTTATATTATGTCAATTTCTAAAATTGTGGTTTAGGAGTTCCTGTCATGACTCAGCGGTTAACAGACCCTACTCGTATCCATGAGGATGTAGGTTCGATCCCTGGCCACACTCAGTAGGTTAAGGATGCAGCCTTGCCAGTGAGCTGTGGAGTAGCTTGCAGATGCGGCTGAAATCCTGCATTGCTGTGGCTCCGGTGGAGGCCAGTGGCTGAAGCTCCGATTAGACGCCCAGCCTAGGAACCTCCATATTCCACAGGTGCAGCCCTAAAAAAGACAAAAAAAGGACAAAAGAAATACCATGTTTTAAACATTATATACTTTAATCTCAGATTCTGAAATCATATGAAACCTACTTAAGGGTGATTTTTATTTTTTTAATTTTAATTATTATTTTTTCAGCAGCCACACCTGTGGCATATGGAAGTTTCCAGGCTAGGGGTTGAATTGGAGCTGCAGCTGCATGCCCATGCCACAGCCATGGAAACACTGTGTCCAAGCCACATCAGTGACCCATGTCAGAGGTTGCAGCAATGCTGGATCCTTAAACCACTCAGCAAGTCCAGGAATTGAATCCTTATCCTCATGGACACTATTTCAGGTTCTTAACCTGCCAAGCCACAAGGGAACTCCTTAAGGATGATTGATCTGTCTTTGCTATGATATATTTTATGCCTAAGAGAAGAACACACATCTTTGACTTAAGTAAAGATATTCCAAGACAAACCTGTCCAAGCATAAGATGGTGCTCAGATGACTTTTATTTTGGCCTGTAAGCCTATTTAATAAAAATACATTGCTTGTAGTTGCTAGACAGTAATAAAAATTCATCATGTGCTTATTTACACTAATCAAACCATTTTCCAATCTTTTGCAAAACAACTGAGTTATTAGTACTTTTCTGCAGCTCAGTAATTTTTCGAATTCCTTACACATACCTCCATTATCAGACTGAGATTTCTCTATCTTTACCCAAAGGGGCCTCTCTCTCTCCTAAGATCCGTGGGTCTCTTTCAAGGATGGCAGGTACCATTTTTGATTAGATGCAAGAGCAAAAGGTCCCTAAAAAATATTCAATGTTTATGAGCTTAACAATTTCATTTATTTACCCACATAAGAAACCAGTGATTATTGTTTGAATCTTTTTGTCAGTTATTGAGCTTCTATTGACATAAGCACAGATAAAGCATTAGCCCCACCCTAGCTTAATGCTAAATGTTTCTTGACAGTACAAGCGTATGTCTTCATGAGGTATATGTTGAAATTACGTATTTTTTTTAAGAATTGGCAAAGTAATTCTTTAGAAGTATTAAAAATTTATTTTCTGATTACATGAAATAAGTATTTTCTCAAAAGGTTTTTGTGTTTTCCTTCCTAAAGTATAAACATGGTTCATAAGTGGCATTTCTACTCAGCGTTTCTGAACTTCAAAGAAAATGCTGATGTGGAGCAGAATTTCTAACTAAACTTTGTTTTGCTCTAAGGTCACTTAGGTTCAATGATTAAAAATGCCCAAGGATGCACTTCATATTAATCTTGGGAGGAGCATAATAGCTCCTAGATTGACTGAGCTCGCCTCGGCTGAAATTAAATATAATTTAAAAAGCTGCATGCTACTTAAAAACAGCTTTATTAAAAATGCTTATCCTCAAATTATTTTTCATCTCATTACCTTTATATGTATTTTTGTATCGATGTAATATATTATGTCTTACCCCCCTAAAAAAATTGATAAATATTTTCAAACTGAAAATAGATCTATAACAGTAACACAAAAAACTAATAGCCTCAATCCATATGGTTCCTTCTCTAGGATTTGAAACATACTTTGGTAATGTATGTAATGATACTTATCTGACTCAATCACTAACTGATTTCTGTACTGAGTGTATAGATGTATATATATTTGTCTTTTCTAGGGCTGCACCCATGGCATATGGAGGTTCCCAGGCTAGGGGTCTAATCAGAGTTGAAGCCGCCGGCCTACGCTAGAGCCACAGCAATGCCAGATCCGAGCTGCATCTGTGACCTACACCACAGCTCATGGCAATGCCGAATCCTTAACCCACTGAGCAAGGCCAGGGATCAAACCCACAATCTCATGGTTCCTAGTCGGATTCATTAACCACTGAGCCATGACAGGAACTCCTCTGTACTGAGTATGTGTAAGCAAGCCATAAAATAAGCTTTTATTGAGTTTTTTTTTTACCATTAAATATTTTATATAGCATAATAAAAAGAATAACTTAACTGGTAAGAATAACGAAAGTAATACACCCTCTGAAAATAAGTAAAATATAAAATGCATAAATTGGTTAAAAAACAGTGTAACTATATAAATATGTCCTCACAATTTGTTACATCTTATTGCTTCTTCAATATAGGCATTACACCATTCTAGGTGATGTGATAAACAAGACATTATAGACCTTACATCGTACCATGGAGAGAAATGGTTATTAATAATACAATTATAGAACTGTATTATTTAATTGTACAGTTGCATTATTTAATTATAATTATCATAAACTCCTTGATGGAGAGGAAATCAGAATCAGATCTAAGAAGACTTTAGCATTACAAGAATGATGTCAAATGACCCCCTTCATGGTGGATTATGCACTTATTTACTATGAGGTATATTTAGTCTCCAGGGTTTCCTTGTTTGTGTATCAATTGTAGAGTTTTGGTTTTGCAGTTATTCTGAAGTTTTGATATAAGAGTCTATATGTATATGAGATTGTTTTAAGTTGTTGTTCTCTTAACTGCAAGTTCATCTTCAGTGTCCTGCATTTGTACCCACCTCTTCTCATGATTTCTGATTTTGTTGGTATAATTGTGCATGGATGATTTCGTATCTTTACTGTATAAATACCTTTACTGGTGAGCCTCATCATTTGTGGAATTTTTGTTTCCTGCTGCTGTCTTTTCTTTTCTGCCTAGAGAAGTTCCTTTAGTATTTGTTGTAAGGCTGGTTTAGTGTTGCTGAATTCTCTCAACTTTTGCTTATCTGTGAAAGTTCTGCTTTCTCCTTCACATCTGAATGAGAGCCTTGCTGGGTAAAGTAATCTTGGTTGGAGTTTTTTCCTTTCATCACATTAAGTATATCATGCCACTCCCTTCTGGCCTGCAGAGTTTCTGCTGAAAAATCTGCTGATAGCCTTATTGGGGTTCCCTTGTATGTTACTTGTTTCTTTTCCCTAGCTGCTTTCAAGATTTTCTCTTTGTCTTTAATTTTGGTCAGTTTGATTAATATATGTCTTGGTGTATTCCTCCTTGGGTTTATTTTATATGGTACTTGTTGTGCTTCCTGGATTTGAGTGAGTAGTTCCTTTCCCATGTTAGGGAAGTTTTCAGCTATTATCTCTTAGAATATTTTATCTGCCCCCTTGATGTGGGCCTCAGAACTCTCACTCCTGTAGGTGAGTCTCTGTGACACTGTTAGTTTTCAGTCTGTGGAGCTTCCCACCCGGGAGGTATGGGATAGTTTATATCGTGAAATCGCCCCTCCTACTTCTTGATGTGGCCTCCTCTTTGTCTTCTGGAGTAGGATATCTTTTTTAAGGTTTCTGGTCCGTTTGGGTGAAGATTGCTCAGCCTTTAGTTGTGAATTTTGTTGTTTTTAGGAGAGAAGTTGAGCTCCAGTCCTTCTATTCCACCATCTTCATCCTCTCTCTCTGAGATTAATTGATTTGTTTTATCCCTATTTGTGTATGTGAGGGTCAGTTAAGAAGCCAAAGGTTTTGCCCCCTAAACATGAAAATATCCTCTTTTTACGTTTGAAGTCCTTTTCTATTTTTACAGTGGAAAGGCACCATCTTAGATTGGCTACCTGAGATGCGATTTAGCATTCAAGGAATGCTTTTTTGGTCATGACCTATGGCAGGGAGGGGAGAATAGTCATGGCTGGAAGAAGAGGAAGAGGTGTTGGTCAAAGAAGAAGGGTTGGTGAGTTGCAGTCACAAGCGAGTATGACCCCTCACCCCCAGCTCCCCACCCAGTGGAGATTTCTGAGACTGTGTAGATCACTAACTGCGGAATCCCATTATAGTGTCTGTTCATTCAAGCCACTCTTGGAACTAACTGCCTGCAGGTTTGGGTGCTAGGAGAGCCAGTTCTTAGATGGAGAGAAGCATAGGAGGTGTATTAGCAAGTGTGTTGAAAATGAACACCTGCAGATGGAAGAGAAAACAGTTCAGGCAGACATTTAATTGCAACGCAAACTTAAAAGTAGCCTCAGGAAGTTCGGAGGGTCGAAGGACTCTCTAAAATTGTCTCAACGTTGGGCACATAGGCTGAGTTTTTGTAACCCAACAATGATTAATTACTGCAAATGACCCTTACGGTTGTCTTTCCTATCTGCAGGTTCTGAATCTGCAGATTCAACCAACCCTGGGTTCCGTGGTTGTTTGAATCTCTGTGTGTGTGTGTGTGTGTGTGTGTGTGTGTGTGTGTGTGTGTGTGTGTGTGTCTAAGTACAGAAAGAGACAGGGGGAGAGAGAGAGGGAGAGGAAAGAAGAGGGGACTTGGAGACATATTTTAGCCACAGGATTTTGTTGGTTTGTTTCAGTGTTAGAGTATTTTCTGACATTACAGTGTCTTCCTCTCTATCTATCCTTGATGCAGCATTAAGCCATTTAAGTGTTTTCTTATCCCACCCCTGTAAGCGCCTCCATTGTATGCACCAAAATATAAAATACAAACAAAAGGAAAATGATGAGTTACAATAAAATATAATTTTAAATAACTTGCTTTATATAAGAATATATAGGTATTTTGTGTGTGTTTCACAGTCAAGTAATTGTTTCATAATAATAATCTTGTTATGATCAATAGAAAAAATGGATGTTAAAAAACTGATATTATTCTTCCTCAATCGTAATAAAATTCATTGCATCAGTGCAACTTGGGTCATGTAGTGTTAAAAACTAATTTCTTGAAGTACCCTGTTGTAATATTTCACAATAAAAGGACTATGATTTTGGTATGCTGAGCTAAAGGGAAAACACGAGACTCAAAAAGTAGAACAGATGATAACTGGATTTTCCTCCCACTGCTATTATTGTAAAGTAAATAGGCTAGCTTAATGTCTTGAAGCTGTTGATGACATTTTTTCCGAGCACTTGAACATTAAATATCTGTCTGGTAATACCCTAAGGAATATTTTTAAATGCAGTGACCTCTTAAAAGATCATCATAAAAATCATTCTTAATTAGGCTTAGGAAATCAATTTAAGTATCTATGTAAATCAAATTTTATGTAATGCCATGTTGAATGCATGGCCAGGTAAAGTCTCAGGAAATAATAGATGTATATTGTGTTCTTAAGTAGCATATAGAACCATTAAGAATTAAAATAAAATTCATTGCATCAGTGGAACTTGGGTCATGTAGAACCACTACATGGTTTTACAAAAAGAAGAATATTTGTTTTAAGTGTCTCAGAATTTCAATTAAACACTAAAAATTATGAGTGATAACTATATTACTTGCCATCATTACAAATAACAAAGGCATAATTATTGTGATTTTAAAACTGTGGGCAATAAAGGAAAATAATTCTTTAGAAAGAGCTCAGAATTACAATATTACAGCGTATAAACATGATACTTAAATATTGCCACACTGTTTTTTAGGAATATACGTTGTTACACAAGAGCTCCCTAGATTACCAACATAGTTCAGAAGACAAAGGCCAGAATGCCTCAGGGAACCTCAGCAACTTTTGTTGATATGAAAACCTTTCTTTCACGATGAGGATTTTTTAGGAGCACAGCTGATATTTTAAAGTCGCCTTTGAGTTCAAGGTCTGTCACCACAGGGGAATGTTATTGGGAAAGATAAGATAATCAAAGATGTGTAATTTTCACTCCCAATTAGGAAATGCTTGTTAATTGAACTATTTTATGTCTTTTCATGGGTTATTATTAATTGCTAATTCTATCACTTTGTGATACTATGTATTAATGAGTGTGTGGACACATGTATACACCCCAAAGTAATCCCAAGAGGTTGTTGTTATTATAAATGTATTTTATGTGAGGAAACTGAGAGTGAGAGATATTAGGAAATTTTGATTTTACTGGCATACTTGAATTTCGTTTGTTACTATCTCTCTATGCTATAAAACCTCAGCCGCAAAATATTCTGGTGTCCTGGTGCTTCCTTATTTTACATTCTACTTATTTCATTTCTCTTTCTTTTATTTAAAATTGCCTTTTCCTTGTATTTAACATTTCATTATCTTTATAACTGGTTTGTAAAAGGAGATAGAAGCATGGTGCCTTTAGATTTATGGATAATGGTAAATTTTACTCTGCACATGTTGGTGGGTGTGGCAGCATGTGGTTTTGCCTTTATGTTCATCTGTGTGTGTCTCTCTAAATCATTCTTCCTGCCAATGGGGAAGAAATCCATAATTTGTTTTCTAAATAAATACTAGCTCGTCCCAAAATACTCAAGCACTCCAAAAATGAAATGTGTCTCAACATTTAAGCTACAAAGAATTAAATCTTGCTTGGTTCTAGGTTGCATGCTTAATACTTAAAATGCAAAGAAACATTAAAAAAAAAAAAAGAATGCACTAGAATCCCTTCCCTAAAGGAGCCTATAATTTAGGATTAGACCAAAATTATACAAAATATAAGATTAGCATCACAAGATTTTTTTTCATTTTTTAAAGTTTTATTAAAATATATTTGATTTACAATGTTGTGATAATTGTTGCTATACAGCAAAAGTGATTCAGTTTTACATGTACACACACCCATTCTCTTTCAGATTATTTTCCCACATAGGCTATCACAGAATATTGGGTAGAGTTCCCTGTGCTATACAGCAGGTCCCCACTGGCCAATGGTTCCATATATTACAGCGTACCTATGCCAATCCCAAACTCCCAGTCCACACTCTCACCTGTCTCCTTTGGTAACCATAAGTTTTTCAAAGTCTATGTGTCTGTTTCTGTTCTGGAAATAAGTTCATTTTTATCCTTTTGTATTTTAGATTGCACATGTCAGTGATGTCATATGCTGTTTGTCTTTCCCTGTCTAACTTCACTTAGTATGGTAATGTCTAGATCCAACCATATTGCTACAGATGGCATTATTTCATTCTTTTTATGGCTGAGTAATATTCCACTGTATATATGTACCACATATTCTTTATATGTTCCTCTGTCAGTGGACATTTAGGTTGCTTCCATGTCTTGGCTATTGTAAATAGTGATTCAGTGAACAGTGGGGTACATGTATCTTTTTGAATAATGTTTTTCTCCAGCTAGATGCCCAGGAGTGGGATTGCTGGATCGTATGGTAGTTCTGTATTTAGTTTTCCATAGTGGTTGTACCAATTTACATTCCACCAACAGTGCTTACACTTTTCTCCACACCCTTTCTAGCATTTATTGTTTGTAAGCATTGCAGGATTTAAATTAATGATAAATTACAGAAATCAAGTGGAAAAAATAATTTAAATGATATGAAGTACATAAAACTTACCAGAGATGTGTTTTTGAGCTGGATTTTGGATGATTAATGGAGTTTTCATTGTGGAAGTAATTCAAATATGCACTTCATCATTTTATGAATTGAAATTATAAGCAAAGATTTTAAATGTGGAAATCTTTCATGGAAAGAGAAGCAGACAGAGATGCTTTTTTATTAAAAAAATTAATTTGCCAATGATAAATTCATTTTGGAAGACTTCAGTAAAGAATACCTGGCTCTTCTATGTGAAACATCATCAGCCCCCTTTTGTCCTTGGGTATTCACGTGTCTCTCAACATGAAATGAAATAGCTTGATATCAATTGCTAAACACAATGGCTACGAAATAGACATTATGGAGGTAGTTGAGTGACAGTTCCTCTGGTGAGAATAAGCAGGTCACCCCTGAACCCGCATTGCTGCTACCCTTGCTAATTTATCTATGCAGCAAACCATCCAAAATACACAAAGTAGGCAAGTTCAAATTCGATATTATTGTCATCATAAAACTAGTTGGTCTTAAAGAAACATTGTGTCTCCACTGAATGCTCTGACCTCCGTGTGACCCATTATTAGCCATCTCTTTATGCGTCCTAGGGAAAAGAAGCCCTTTAGTGCTGGCTGGGATGGCTTTGAGGTGCACGTTGTTTACTCTCTTCTCACATTGCCTTTATGCGCCTCCCCGTTGTGAAGCAGACACCACCAGTCCCCAGAGTAAAGTCGATGAACAAAAGATGGTGACAAAATAAACCACAGAACACAGCTACAAGCTGCAGACCCAAATGCTTGTGTCTGAAATGCAAACATTAGCTGGATGTTGATGTTCCCAAGGAGAAACAATCAGTTCACTGGGTTGGAAGCGCAGAGCAACAAATAAAACAAACCCAAACGAAATACCTATGAACCGAATCGCCAGCTTCTGTGAGTCTGATATTTGACCACATTCTCACCTGTATCTTAACTTGGGCTCACCAGGGAGATTTTCTGGAGAGTGTCAAGACGACACAAAAGTGTAGTACAGGGAAAACAAATCCTCTGAGGACATCAGAATTAACAAGGATTTTGGAAGTTTTAAATCTAGTTTTGTAACCATTTAGTGTAGAGTGTAACACACTGTAGAAAAAACTGGAGATATAATTTTTTTGCCATCCTTTCCTTTTTCTCGTCTCCTCACAGGCCTTGCCATGTAAAATTGTATGTCAATAGAAAGTGACACGATCTTAAAACTGGGGGACACACATTTTTCATGGGGTGCATCTCGGGTTCCGCTGGCCTAGGGAAGGTAGGAGAAGGTAGGGATCCATTAGAATGGGACTTGGAAGAAGAGGAATAAGCCAGTAGATCTCGGGTTTGCTCTGTATTCTAGGTTCAAGGGATCAGGCAAGGTATAGGTGCTAAATATCAAAGCTTTTCAATTATAACGGAGAATAACACAACTCAACTGGCTTAAACACGAGTTTCCTTGGCTCACACCAGTGTTTGATCTAAGGGTGGAGCCTGACTACTGCCTCTTGACATCTAGGGACCAATGATGTCTTCAGGATGGTTCCTGATTTCTCCAGCTCCTGCTCCTGCTTTTATCCCTGTTGGTTTCATTCCCAAATGGGCTTTCTTTACATGGTATCAAAGTCAGACTGCTAAGTGCTTAAGACTTGAGTCTTCTAGTTAGGGCTCCAACATATGGGGTGGCTGTGGCTGGTATGGGGCGAAGAAAGCCTTTATACCATCCAATTTCTGCTCTACTGTGCCAGTATGGATAGAGCAACTCAGGGTTTTACCCTGGATCCTGCCCTATTTCTGTGGAGATTATGGAGGATATTGATCTTGAATACTATCAGAACTGAAAAGAGTAGAAGGGGGTCAGATCCTAAAGCAAAACTATACCAGATGAACAGATGGTCCCTATTTGCAACCAATTTATTTTAAGAATATCCAACCTTGTTCACCATGATAAAGCTGCAGAAGAGATTCAGGTTCACCGAGGAGGAAAATTTACCTCCAGAATCAATGTAAAGCAGATAGATTAAAGCAAGAAAATGAATTGGAAACAAATATAAATTACATTGTAGTTAATATAAATATAAATATAACATTAAACATTTTGAAGTGATAATGATCTTCAGGGACTTAGTTATATATTTTGCTACATTGTTTTAAAAAATTGGGAAATAAACACACTCTACTTAATAGCAAAAAGCCAAAGTAGTAATTCCCTGTTTAAGACAATTTTTGATGAGAAAATTTTTAAATTTTGGATTTGTAGGGTGAATTGATTGCATTTTAGAATTAATTGAGCTTATTTTTTTCTAATACTCACTCTACAATAGCCTATATGTAAATAGTTCAAGATTAGTTGTTCCATTTGATTGAAAAACATGTATCTAGTTCAACTATATGAGAAAAAGTAAAAAAAAAAAAAAAGAAAAAAGAAAAAGTGCCATAAAATATCACTGTTTACATAGGCATTGAATAAATTAGTTTTAAAAATTAAGAATGGAGATTATTGGAGTTCCCATTGTGACTCAACAGAAAGAAACCCAGCTAGTATCCATGAGGATGTGGGTTCGATCCCTGGCCTCGCTAGGTGGGTTAAGGATCTGGTGTTGCCAAGACCTGTGGTGTAGGTCACAGATGTGGCTAGGATTTCACATTGCTGTGACTGTGGTGTTAGCCGGCAGCTGCAGCTCTGCCTGGGAACGTCCATATGCCACAGGTGTGGCCCTAAAAAGCAAATAAATAAATAAATACAAATTAAAAAATACAAATAACATCAGGAAAATGTCACTTTCTCCATAATGAGTACACATCAGGACACACCATTTTCACCAAATTTCAGGTAGCCCATTTTCATACCTATTGTTTTGAAAAAAATATACGCAAATTAATTTAAAAGCCATCTCCTTATAATTCCAACTTTATCTTCAATTTGTTCTATTGTCCCATGAAATGAAACAGAAAAAGCCTAAAAATTTCACTGTCTCCCAGTCAATGAAGGAAATCAGTGTTTTGCACTAGAGTTGTCAGTAGGGTAATAAATATCCTCCATTTTTTTCAAATCCCTCTCCTTTTCTTTCTTCCTCTTCTTCTTCTTATTTTTCTTTCTTCTTTTTTTTAACATCAGTATTTTCAGATCCTTCATCAATCTGGACACAGAAAGCAGGTTTTACATCGCCGCCCAGAACTGAACTCAGTGTTCCATGTTAGGTCTGATGGTGAAAAATCTGCTGTGATATTAACTCTCTTGATTTCAGTTAATATTTTATGCAACATATTTTATTCATATTTGACTCCTTTCCATCTATTGCCTTAAGTGGAACTTGGAGTCATCTGCTTTCTCTAGGTCCTTATATATATATATATTTTTTTTTTAAATATGAGCAAGTTTTTGAAATACTTTCAGAAGGATAAGTGTTAGCTCTTCTCTAAATGTTTGATAGAATTTGCCTGTGAAGCCATCTGGTCCTGGGCTGTTGTTTGTTGGAAGTTTTTTAATCACAGTTTCAGTTTCAGTTCTTGTGATGAGTCCATTCATCTTTTCTGTTTCATATTGGTTTAGTCTTGGAAGATTGTACTTTTCTAAGAATTTGTCCATTTCTTCTAGGTTTTCCGTTTTATTGGCATATAGTTGCATATAGTAGTCTCTTTTGATCCTTTGTGTTTCTGTGGTGTCCGTTGTTACTTCTCCTTTTTCATTTCTAATTTTATGGATTTGAGTCCTCTCTCTTTTGCTTGATAAGTCTGGCTAGGGGTTTATCAATTTTGTTGATCTTTTCAAAGAACCAGCTTTTCGTTTCATTGATCTTTTCTATGGTTTTCTTTGTTTCTATTTCATTGATTCCTGCTCTGATCTTTATGATTTCTTTCCTTCTACTAACTTTAGGTCTTGTCTATTCTCTCTCGAGCTGCTTTAGATGTAAAGTTAGGTTGTATATTTGAGCTTTTTCTTGTTTCCTGAGGTGGGCTTGTATTGCTGTAAACTTTCCTCTTAGAATGGCTTTTGCTGCATCCCATAGGTTTTGGAGTGTCATATCTTCATTGTCATTTGCTGCTAGTATTTTTTAATTTCCTCTTTGATTTCTTCAGTGATCCATTGGATGTTTAGTAGCATGTTGTTTAGTCTCCACGTGTTTGTGTTTTTTGCAGTTTTTTTCTTGTTGTTGATTTCTAGTTGTATAGTGTTGTGGTCACAGAAGATGCTTGATATGATTTCAATTTTCTTAAAGTTACAGAGGTTGGACTTGTAGCCCAGGATGTGATCAATTTTAAAGGAGGCAAGGATATACAATGGAGAAAGGACAGCTTGTTCAATAGGTGGTACTGGGAAAACTGGACAGCCGCATAGAAAGGAATGAAATGAGAACACCCCCAATACCATACACAAAAATATACTCAATATGGATTAAAGACCTAGATATAAGACCAGACACTATCAAACTCTTAGAGGAAAACATAAGCCAAACACTCTCTGACATAAACGACAGCAACATCTTCTCAGATCCACCTCTTAGAGTATTGACAATAAAAACAAAAATAAACAAATGGGACCTAATCAAACTTAAAAGTTTCTGCACAGCAAAGGAAACCCTAAACAAAATGAAAAGCCAACCCACAGAATGGGAGAAAATCTTTGCCAGTGAATCAGCTGACACGGGATTAATCTCCAAAATTTATAAACACCTTCTGCAGCTCCATACCAAAAAAACAAACAACCCCATCAAAAAATGGGCAGAAGATCTAAACAGACAATTCTCCAAAGAAGACATACAGATGGCCAAGAAACGCATGAAAAGATGTTCAACATCACTCATTATTAGAGAAAGGCACATCATAACCACTATGAGGTACCACCTTACACCAGCCAGAGTGGCCATCATCAAAAGGTCTACAAATTTTAAGTGCTGCAGAGGTTGTGGAAAAAAATGAACCCTATTACACTGTTGGTGGGATTGTAAATGGGTGCAACCACTGTGGAAAGCAGTATGGAGATTCCTCAGAAAACTAAACATAGAACTACCATTTGATCCAGCAATCCCACTCCTGGACAACTATCCAGAGAAAACCACAACCCGTAAAGACACATGTACTCCGATGTTCATTGCAGCACTATTTGCAATAGCCAAGACATGGAAACAACCTAAATGTCCATTGACAGAGGAGTGGATCAAGAAGATGTGGTACATCTACACAATGGAATATTACTCGGCCATTAAAAAGAATGAAATACCAGCATTTTTAGCAACATGGATGGACCTAGAAATGATCATGCTAAGTGAAGTCAGCCATACAATGAGACACCAACATCCAGTGCTTTCACTGACATGGGGAATCTGAAAAAAGGACAGACTGGACTTCTCTGCAGAACAGATGCTGACTCACAGACATTGAAAAACTTATGGTCTCCGGAGGACACAGTTTGGCGGGGGGGTGGGGGGATGTGCTTGGGCTGTGGGATGGAAATCCTGTGAAATCAGATTGTTATGATCATTATACAACTACAGATGTGATAAATTCATTTGAGTAGTAAAATAAATAAATTAATTAATTAAAAACAATAAAATAAAATAAAATATGAGCAGTCAGTAACCTAAACAAAAAAAGGTTTCAAAAGAAAAACTCATCATACTATTCCCATGGTTGCACTCAAATTCTAATTTCAAACTACACAATAGTTATTCATGGAGTGGTCAGTAGATAGGGATGATTGTCAGCTTCTACAAATGGATAGGAACCCAATTTCTCGTTTGTGTTTTCCCACTCATTTTATTTTACTTTTAGTAGATTATAGTTGATTTACTGTGTTGTGTCAATTTCTGTTGTACAGCATAGGGACCCAGTCATATGTGTATCTCTCTCTCTCTCTCTCTCACACACACACACACACACACACACACACACACACATTCTTTTTTCATACTGTCTTCCATTCATGTTCTATCCCAAGAGACTGGATACAGTGTCCTGTGCTGTACGGTAGGTCTCCATTGCTTATCCATTCTAAACGTCATGGTTTTCATCTACCAACCCCATACTCCTACTCATTTTTATGAGCCTGGACAGTGTCTTTCCTGTTACTCACATTTGAGATGTCTTTGCCTGAGCCCACACCTCTTTGGGGTTTACCTCTTATGTTTACCTCTTTTCTCTCTGTTTTCCTATTCTGAGAAATTATAATCTGTCTCCAGTATGCATCCCAACATGGAAATTGACTTTTCTGAAATGTTATTTCTATTCTTACACCTTATAAAACTTGGCTCAAGCTCTCTTCAGCTGAGGCTGCTATTTCTTTTTCTCCTCCATACCTGAGAGTTTAGGAGGAGAATATGCATTCTCTTTGCCATTCATTGTTGATTCCAAGTGATCATTCAGCTACTTTCAATATTCTATCCTTCCTTCCTTGGAATTTATCATTATTGCTTCTAACACTCCTCCCAAACATAAAGCAGATATGTGGGATTTCTGACTTTCTTGAGAAGCCCAGTATCTGGTTCACAGTTTTCCTTATAAAATGCTGAATGTCAGTGTAAATATTCAAAATACATGTGCTCTTTTTCCTCACTGTTTCTTTCTTGCCTTATCAGTAGCAGTAATCTTATTCTACATCCTGGGTTTGCTATCCTTAAGGATGACTCTATCATACATTGATATCAACTTGAAAGTATTTACTTTCAGTACTTCAAATCTGAAATCTAAAAGTAGGTTTTTAATTGACTTTGTTTTTCTCCAGCTTTCTTAGAAACATCTTTATTAAAAATATTCTTAAATGAGTTCCCTTATGATGCAGGGGTTAAGGATCTGGTGTTGTCTCTGTTGTGGCTAGGGTCCCTGCTATGGCATGTGTTTGATCACTGGCCCACTACTTGCCACAGGTGCAGCCCCCAAAAAAGTATTCTTAAGTATTTCTCCACATGCATGCATTACCGATTTAGTATAACTTTCTTTTTTTGTTGAAATATATTCGACACATAACATCGTATAAATTTAAGATGTTCAACATTTTAATTTGATATATTTATATATTGTAATATGATTACATGGTAGCAATATTTAGCTCTTAGGTGCATTACATAATTATCATTTCTTTGCAGTGGTTGGAATAATTAAGTCCTAGTCCCTTAGCAAGTTAGATGATTATAATAGAGTTCTGTTGTCTGTATTCACTGGAGTGTGCCTTAGAGCTCAAGGGTTTATTTACATCTCATTGCAAGTGTGTGTCCTTAGGGGACATCTGTTCTTTCCCTCCATCTCCACCCTCACCACCATTTTACTCCATGTTTGTATGTGTTTGGTTTTTTAGATTTCACATGCAATGATATATTGTCTTTCTCTGCATGACTTTCTCACTTAGCAAAATGTGTTCAAGCTCAAGGTCCTTCCATGTTGCAAAGGCAGGATGTTCTTCCTCCTCGTGACTAAATAACATTCTTATGTATAGTTATGTGTAAATCATATGTATGTAACCTAAGATTTATGTTTGTAATTTGTAATTCTGGCTGTGAGTGTCTGTCTTTTCTCATACCCACTTTTATTTTTATAGCAACTGTATTACATTCTAATGGTTCAAGTCATATGGACTTAACCTAATGCTTAGTCCACTGGTTTCTTTGTAGTTCCATGCGATGATGCATTTTCACCCTAGAACCCCTTTTGTTCACATGTAATCAAATTTGCAGACAAAATTAAAATTTAGAATTTCCATTTGTTTTCTGTTGGAATCTAGGTTCGTACGAAGAACTCAGAACTGACATACCTATTATTCATCCCTAGTTCTCTATTAAAATTGTAGTTGGGAGTGTCTGTTGTGGCTCAGTGGAAATGAATCTGACTAGGAATCATGAGGTCGCAGGTTCGATCCCTGGCCTCACTCAGTGGGTTAATGATCTGGTGTTGCTGTGAGCTGTAGTGTGGGTGACACACGTGGCTCGGATCCTGCGTTGCTGTGGCTGTGGCATAGGCCGGCAGCTGTAGCTCTGATTAGACTCCTAGCCTGGGAACCTCCATATGCCATGAGTGCGGCCCTAAAAAAAAAAAAAAAAAGCCAAAAAAAATTATAGTTGTTATTACAAAATATTTCACTTTTTACAAGCCTTGTTTTCAGGTGCTCATACCTTCTTTTTTGAAACAGTTTAGGCCTATAAAACTAAGTTTACTGAACTTGCTTATTCTCATGTCAGCATTTCTCTGTATCTTCACCCACTGTCTTCTCTATTTTATCTTAGACGAAATGTTTTTTCTTTCTTTTTAAGGCTAATTCTCATGATTGAATGTCATAATGGAAAGACCACTATAAAGTCAGAAGCTCTGCTTTCAAGCCTGCCATTTTTATTATTTCGAACAAGTCACATTACTTTCGAGACATTATATATTTAGTTTAATAAATGTCATTACTCTCATGTAATTCCTGTATTTAGTACTTTTACTTTATTGCTTGGTATAGAATTTAGAAAAAAAATGTGTTATACTCTAAATAACATTTATTTGAAAGCCTTTTAAATGAGGAGAGTTTTTATAGCTATAGAAATAATAAATTTAAGAATAGCAGCCTCAAAGCATTTTTTTGTTTAATTGCATTTATCTCTATTATGCCTTAAGAATCTCATCGATTTTGAGGACTATAAAAAGATCATTAAGTTATCTGGCTCAATTCAATATAGTAAACAGTCCCATTTAAGCCAGTCTTTTAGACAGTGAAATATTAAATTGTAAAACATATGCAATATACATTAATTGAACAATAAATATCCCCCAATTCTGGTAAATCTTTAGCCCTGTGTTATGCTATGGAATTATTTTTGTATGCTACAAATATATTCAACACATACTTATTTGAAAATTATAAAACTGAGTATTTAGCAAACAATTTTTTTCTCTTGCTGACTGTATGATAATACGGTGAAATGAACAGTGTAATAGTAATTTCATATTAAATACTTGTATTCATTATTCATGTTGATTTGACAACTCTGAATGACACCCTTACAATACCTTAATGCTTGTGTAATTTCCTTTTTCTCGACAGGAGAGTGTACTCCATGCTAGAATAACAATGATTGATCATAGCAAAGTATAACACCCATAGCAGCAAGTACAATGGAATATAGTGTTTTCTATGAACATTTAAACATACTAATTTTAATGCTGTTGAGGTGGTAGCTTGTCATTTTATGAATAATTATGATCATTGAACTGCGAGCAGAAGCAAAGCTTTGAAACAACTCCCCTTGCTCCTTACGGTATGAAATCATTCTAAAGTTAGAAGCAAAATTCTTTTTCTTTGCTCTTCCAGGTTAGTCACAGTTTACTTCTTGAAATGCTCCCCAAGTTTTCTTATTCTATTAAAAACCATTGTCAGTTACTTTGTTACTGTACCTTCAACCCATTCCTAGTATCTGTTTCTTTTTATCTCTATGTCCCTGCCTTTGCCTCCTTGAAACTGACACCCAGTCCAAACATTTAAGCTCCAATTCACAGTGTTAGAAAGAAAAAAAGACTCAGCCTCTTTCTCTATTCACTCGGTTTCATCTCTGTGTGAGCTGTTTTCACCCCCATCTCCTCTAGAAGGCTTTTCACTTATTATCTCCGGGACTTCAAACTGAAATTTTCCCACAACCTACATTTTTTTCCTCTTTCCAGTATATGTGAGCATTACTGTCATTATTGTAAAATATTGATTTTTACGTGTACTCCAAAGTGCTGTTAACATGTTCTCTCCTGCAAAATCAATACTTCACAATTTACTACCCAAAGGAAGTGAAATCTCTTAGCATAGCTAAGGAGAGTTTAAAAGATCCATCACAGTTTGATGGAATCTTAGCAAAACGGCTTCTCACTCACTTTGTAATGAACACCTCCTGAAATGTCTACTGCTTTTTTTCCCCTCTCTTTTACACTTTTTCTGAACATTTTTTTCTTTTCTTTAAAAAAAAATCTATCCAAGTTCATTTGGATACTTTCATCCAAAATCAAGATAGATCAGTACAAGTTATTCAGAAACACATCACTCTGACAGTTATTTAGCAGTAAGCCTCTGCTTCCTGAATCTTTAATATATCTTGCTTCATATGATAATGTGATTATTGACTTAGTTAAAAATCATATTTCATTTAACAATGAAAATCCCCAGACAGATGATTCTTAAGAGTGAATTTGCGTCCCGTATTATTTTTATCCCTATACCTACGTTATCTTCCCTTTTCCTGCCATCTACGGATTTAGTTGAACATTTCATTACTCCATTCTCTCCCCTTCTTTAGCATATTTCCCATCTTTAATTTCTCTTTTCCATGGTTGCTCTACTGCTTCCCAGGTACTGCAGGCACCTTACATTAGAATATTTTCAATTCCTCCTCCTCCAGACCCAATAATATTGTTGTCATTAATTTCATTTATCGGTATACGATAACCACTAAATCCATTATTCCTTCTTCTTATTTTGAGCACGTATCAGATAGATCATTATTATTAAGACTAAGGAAAGTAAATTATTTTGTTGACTTTTTATCTGAATAAGTTTTATTACTCCTCGAAGTCTGAAGGACACTTTTGCTAGTATCGGTGTCTACTTTCATATTTTTCTTTCAACACTTCACCGATTTCATTCCACTCTACTCCGGTTCAGATAGTTTCTGAGGAGTGTTCAGTGTGATTGTTTTCCTTGCCTCTCTGTAACTAAGGTTCTTTTCCTCTAGCGTTTTTTCAAGGTTTTCTTTTGGTCTTTGGCTTTTTGCAGATTACCCGGTGACTTCGATTCTCTGACACATCTGAAAAATGTCATTGATTTTCGATTTGTTCAGAATTTTTCTTGTGAGGATGGGCGTGATGACTTTCATGCACTTTATGTGTCAGAGCTGAAACTCTCTTTGCCTACATTATTGTTCTTTAAAAATATGCTATTTCTCAACAACTTAGCAAATATTACTATGGAGTAATAAATGCTGTAAGAAAGAATATTTCTTTTACCATGATCTTATTAAGACTTTCATGTAAACATAGTCATGTAGCATACCTCAAACATTTACATAATATTTTTCAATATTCAGATCTCTGTATCAAGAAGGAAGATAAATAATGAAAAATTATATTTCACTCTATGTAAATCTGATTTAACATATACTTCATATGTTTATACATATTGGGCATAAATTAAGCCAGGAAAGGAGATAATTTGACAATTGTATTGATTCTCAAAAGAGTGCTTAAATATTTATAGATTTTTTTAATACGTCTCTCTTCTAATATATATTTAAGTATTACCAAATTGTCCCACTAAAGGTCTTTTGAATAATTGCAGTTAATGTGACTTCTGTGGTAGTGTTCTTTTTCAATAGCAGGATGGACCTAAATTTTATCACTAAGATTACCAACAGGGAAAGGAACAATAGAGAATAAAGAGAAATTAACTCATCTTATACATGATACAAAATATTTAGATCCTTATCTTAAATATATTATTATTTGTAGAACTTCTATGGACCTATTGTTTCTTTTCTAAGATGGAAAATTCCCAGTGCATTCTATAAATATGTAAACTTTTGAAAGCCTAAACCAGCAGCTGTAGTAATTCTCCATTCAGTGAGAAAACATAAGCACTTTGAACTTAAATAAACAGTCTGGAACGCATTCTATATGTAGGATATATTTTTAAAACATCTGTAACAAATAGTACATGGTAAAAGATTTATGTCACAGTATCTATGTGGCATTAATATAGAGAGAAAGGACATATTTATGACAATGACATATGGAAGTTCCTGGGCCAGGGATAGACTCTGAGCTGCAGCTGTGACCTATGCCACAGTTGGAGTAATGCAGGATCCTTAACCCATTGCACTGGGCAGGGATCAAACCCTTACTGCTGCAGAGATAATACTGGATTCTTAACTCACTGTACCACAACAGGAACCCAAAAAGGTAAGATTTTTACACTTATACTGGTTAAATGTCATCACTGGTGCACTTTGCTTAGTCATGTATTTATAGTATAAAACCTAAAGCAAATAGTTAAGAAAAGAATTATAAATAATATATTCATAAACAATATATTTTCAAAAGTTCATATAATTTATATGAAGGCTACTAAGGGAAAATTGATAAAAAGGAAAAACAGGACAAACAAAACAAAACCCATCAGACATAGGCTTAAACATTTAATCATTACATTAAATGCAGATGGACTAAATAAACCCATTTAAGAAGTGGTGCATGAATACAGTGGACGCGTACTCAGTAACAGAGAAGAGCAAATAATAGAAAGGAGCAAACACAATATCTTGGATGGACCTCAAGTATGTTATGCTTCATGAAGAAACAATATCACGTATGTGATTCCGTTGATATAACATTTTTAAAATTATAGAGATGAAAAAGTGATTGGTGTCTGCCAGGATTTAAGCATGCTGAGGGGTGAATATAGGGGTGTGACCATAAAGGGATAGTACCAAGGGATCTTTGCCCGGATGGAGTATTGTGTGCGTTCACTGTGGCGGTGATTACACAGCTCTGTATAGGTAAATGCACACAAAATGGTATTGTCAAATGACAATGGCTGGTCAGATCCCTATTTTTTATAGTTTATTACATTAGACAAGATGTAACCACTAGGCAAAACCGAGTGACATGTACATGGGACTTTTCCGTGCTAATTTCACAATTTTCCATGAATATATAATTTTTTCAAAATAACAATTTTTTTTAAGAGCGTCTTACGCCCTCACTAAGTGACAGTGACACTCATTCACTTGAACATGATCTGTGTTCTCTGTTAACCATTTGGATTCCTTTTTAGCAAGACTTGGCATTACGCTATAGAATACTGGCAACTCCAGAAATACCATAGCTCTTCCATGAAGAGAATCCAGGTTTGCATTTGCTAAAAGAACTCTGACTATACCTCCTTTTTCAAGAAACTCCCTGGCTGAGAATAAGAACAAGTAATTAATGAGTTTGAATGCTGGGCTTTAATATCTTTGACCTTCACTTACAAGGGCAATAGAATTTGATTTAAGACATTAACTCTTTTAGATGTTTTTCACTTTGAAATTGAACTTTCAAAGAGATGTAGTCTCTCAACTGAATTTCTCCCTCAGAATTCAGTAATGATAGGGAATTTATATTCAGTTTGGGACTGTCTGTGGTTGCTGGATCGCTCGGTGTTTGATCAGAGAAGCAGAAACACTATGGTCACGATTGTTGCTTTATTATAGTAATTAGAACTTGCACAATTAAGGGAGGAAGAGGGGCAGTGTGGTCTGGAATGGAGCATTCGATTGTCAGAGAAAAATCACTGACCAGCCTTTGTCAAACCCTAAAGCATGTGGACAAGTAGGATTTTCCAAGGAAATCTGGAGAGCTGGGCATTCCACTCCAGCAGGTGGAATCACAGAAAGGAAGAAGGGGGTTGGGTCTGTGGAAGCTGTTGTCTCTGTCTGTTGGTGGGCTTGGGGTTGCAGGTCACCAGGAAGAAGGATTGGATCTAAGGCAGCGGGATGAGCACTGGCATGAACCTGAGAGTGTGGCTGCCTCTCTCTCTGACCTTGGATAAATTGAGGGCAGGACCAACCCAAAGAATACACCTGCATCTGTCTCTCTGCTTCCAGTCAGTCACTAGGCCCTCAAGACAATATGGATGATGCTTGCTTCCACTCTCCAAATCACGTGTATATTTCCCTTTGTCTAGTTCTGATTTGGAATCAGAGAGGGCAAGGAATTCTGGGAAACGTCATGCTACTCTAGTCAAGTCTACACTGACCCAAACCACCACAGTTTAAAGATCAGCTTGTTTTCATGTTGAGTTTTACTGTCTCAGCTGAGCCATGGTTGCCATGTGTGAGAAAAAGAAAGAAGGATGTAATTTGAGAGAAGAAAAAAAATGGGAAGTAAAATTTTCAGATAAATAAAGTGTTCATGGACTCAATGTAATAAGCACACTCTTTTGATGCCTTTTTCTGCCTTTTATAGATGACATCCAACTTGTCAGTGGTAGTCCTTAAAGAGTGTATACACAGAGCAGAAAGGTTGCCTATGAGTCTGAAAAAGACTCATCAGTGACTCCAGGATTCAATAACAATATTTCTATTTGATTATAGGCTAAATGTTTTATGAAGCTAGGTTAGCAGAAAAAAAAAAGCGTTTTGGGATTCTGGGAAAGAAGGAAATTATTCTTGACCTCTGATATTTCGAGATAAATGTGGGGAAGTCTGCTAGTGTAATAACCCTGGCCTCCACAAATTTCTTAATGCACGGATTTCTTGGGGAGGAGAGATGTTTACAGGTTTGATGGATTCGTAATAATGATTTGGACATGTGTTGAAGGCATCATAATTTTCTTAGGAGACAGTTGTCCACAGGAAATGTGATTTTACTCTGAGGAAATCTGTTGTTTTACAGTGCCACCTGTTCCACGACCAATCTAATTCCGATGGTCAGAAGCAGAAAAAAAAAAAAATGTCTTCTGATAATATTTTGTTAACCTTTTGCCTGCATCCTTATTTCTATCCATTGTTTCAGAACTTGGATGGGAAGCATTGCTGCAATTTATGAGCCGTCCCAGTCCCTGTTAAATTGTTACCTAACGGAAAAAATCCATCCTAGAAAATATAGGGCACTTTTCCTTTGGAGAAGGTCCCGTCTCAAGGGATCCTGTTCATGGGGAACAGGGGATTTATCAGATGGAAATATCAGAGCACTCTTTATTGTGCTTATCTATCATAAGTCAGACTATTTGCTAGGCTGATGGAACGAGGGTCTCCAGGAGGTCCCGTCGTGGCTCATTGGTTAAGGAATCTGACCAGGAACCATGAGGTTGTGGGTTCAATCCCTGGCCTTGCTCAGTAGGTTAAGGATCTGGTGTTGCTGGGAGCTGTGGTGTAGGTCACAGATGCGGCTCAGATCCCACATTGCTGTGGCTGTGGCGTAGGCCGGTGGCTACAGCTCCGATTAGACCCCTAGCCTGGGAACCACCATATGCCATGGGTGCGCCCTAAAAAGACCAAAAAAAAAAAAAAAAAGGAGGGGGATCTCAAAATAGGCTGCTTTTAACATGACAAATGATTTCATTCTGAACATATGAGAGAGGACACGTGGTGCAGATATTTAGAACCCGTTATTCCAAGACTTCTTCCTTTGCATCCTCAGGCTTTATGTTAATATCACAGATGTCCTACTTCTGCCTTCCGGCCCACGTTTGACGTGGGCAGAAGGGAGGTGAGACAGAAGAGCTCACTCCTTTCAATAAAAGGAAAGAATTCAAAGTTTGTCACATTTTTTTTCCCTCTGTGCCTTTTGTCCACACCTTATCACGTGTCTGCAGTGTAGAAAGAGAGGTTTTACAAAAGTAGTCATTTTCTCAGCCTTCTGTATGTCTGTCTGTCTGCATTATTGTATAAGAAGAGAGGGATTGATATTGGGCAAGAATCAGCAATCTCTAACCACAGTGCCTGGGCCTGGACACCTCTGGTTCGGTTCCAACAGAATCACTTTGTTTTCCCCTCTGTTCTGACCCACTGTGCAACTGGGTCAGCGCTCACACCCTTCATTCTGGGTACTGGCCAAAGAACACATCTTGTCGCATCCACGTCTTGCTTTATGTCTGGCTGGGTGGGTGGCAGGCTGCACTGCTCCATGTGCATACGCTGTAGTTCATTACCAGCTTTAATCACTTCTTTAGTTGGAACTCACATCAAATTTGGGAGAAGGTACATTTGTTGGTTTCCATTCCAAGCTTTGGTCTTCAGGTATAAAAAAAAGAAATCTGTGTTTTCGTGCTTCAATTTTATGTCTATTTTCTCAATTTGCTCGAAGCAGCTAGGAAGATGAAGGTATAATTAAATGCCACTCCAACACATATTCATTTATTTGATCCTGAAAACTGCACAATGAATTAGGTGAGGTGGTGTTGTTATTTCTAAGTAAATGTGAAGAAATTAACATCCGTAGAGTTCATTTTAAGGGGAGGACATCTTAGAACTTACATAAAATGAAAAGGTACACACTTTGGGAAATATTACTACAACTTTGATTAATTGCTTGTTTGTTCACAATGGTACAGAGAAAGATAACTAGAAACATTTTTAAAGCATAATAACTTCTTTATGAGGATAAATGAAAATTTAGTGATGAGGCAAGAAATGAACTTGGCTTTGACTCAGTTCATCCACTTCTTATATAACTAACCATTTATGGATAATTTAACTCTCAGAACCTCTGTTTTCTAATCTGAATGTGTGCAATAATATTGCTTCATAAGAGTATTGGGAGGACTACGTAAGAGGTAATATGAAAACACCTGTGATATTTAACATATAACAACATTTAATGTGATTTAAAGTGACCCCAATAACATATACACAAAGCATATTTGAATACATTAAGTAAGAACATATTTGCTTTATTTCATAACATACAACCCTTGGTTTTAAATTTTCTTTGTTATGGGCATATATCATAACAATGTTTTTTTTATCCCAATTACTGTCCAGCAATAGAAATTCAGTAAATATTCAATATTTATTTGATAAGGGAGTTGAATCTCTTACATCAAAGGCTAAAAAGTATAAGCCTCATAGCATAAATCATTTGAAGGCATTATTGCATTAATTTGAGAAAATTCTGAATATATAATATATATTTTGAAGTTGATTTAAAAAAAGGACAAAATTTCATGAAATTTCTTGAAGTCATTGTTGATAACAGATACTGGATATCTGATGAGTCAGGTAGTTCTTGTGCCCTTATATTCAGGTTGACAAAGATGATGTTACTATCTTGGTGAGTTAAATTTGAGTAATTAGAACTTGATGCTCTCTGAGATTCCTTCCAGGGTTAAAATAATCCCTATTTTATTATAATCTTTCTGCAAGGATTTCTAAGGAAAGTCTTTTTTTCCTTTATCTTTTCTCCAATTAGAGCAATAAAAACCATTGGATACTGTGCCCTGAATCATTCCCATGTGATGTCAAAAAGATGATTATCATTTACAAAAACATCTCATCTTATGGTCCATGATAGATTTCCTATTATAGTGTTATTCTTTAGTTCCATTCTTGTCCAACCGCTAAATTCTGTAGTTCTTCTCTTTCCTTCTACATAAATCCAAATATTCAGTATTATTCTTTGCTGAAAAGGATGTTATGGCAAACATATTCCATGTTGTGCAAGAAAATGTTTCTTCTACATACAATAAAAAAAAAACTGATCTATAAGGAAATATCGGGGAGAGAAATATATAAGATAGATTTCTCTTTTTTTTGTATTTGCTTCAATCCAAATTTTTTTTTTAAATTTTACATTTGTTGAAGGATGTTATGAGATTAACATTGAGTGAACAGCTACGTAACCATCAGTGATGGGTGGAAATGAGACTAGGGAAAGTTGTTTCAGGAGAGGAAGGCAAAGGAATAATAGTTAAATGACAAGACTGGAAAATAACAAAGTTTCTTTAGTAGAAAGGAGTCTCCTTTAACAACTTCTAAGAGAAATGAGAAGAGAAAACAAGGCTGCAGAAATCAACCTCAACTATATGATAATAAAGTATGGTTGCAAACTCAAACAGAAGCTAATAGGAAGAAAACCAGAGTTACACATTGTTGCAATTGTGTAATATACACAATTATTATATCACACTACATTGTGTAGAGTACACATTGTTACACTGGAGGTATGGTCTAATTTGGCAGACATAGTAAAACTATTGAGACACTTGGATCAGTTCGAAATGAGAAGTAAAATATAATAAACACATGTGATTTATCAAATGTGATTGTACTTGGAGCAAATAGAATGATACAAATGCACTCTGCTTTAATGGACAAGGAAGGTACTGAGAAAAAAAGCAAAAAAGAGAACATGTCTAGAAATAATCTCTAGGTAAGTGTAAGCGCATCAGTGTTAAACAACACTTCAAACAGCAGAAGTTGGTCCTTGGGGAACACACATTCTGTTCAGTCTTTGTTAAAAGGAGAAAGTGGGTGTGTGAAAACAAGAGCAGCACAGCTTCATTCGGAACAAATGGTGTACGTATTTCAAAGGAAGAACATGCCCAACATAAGAAACAATCGAATGCCTCTGTGGTTAGACGCTTTGGGAAAGAGTTCTTCGCAGGTTAGTATTAGTATGTCCACAATAAATCTTATTAAAATTGCCCTCTTTGAGGGGTTACATAACCATTATTTTCACCGGTACCAGAAATACTGATTTTTAAAAAAAAATCAGATAAATGAAGTCTTTCTTAAACTAAGATAAATTTTCTGTTTGAATGTTCTCTCTCATCAATGATCCACCCCATTCCTAATTATCTCTTTTATCCTTCTGAAAATTTACTGGTATTCTTCTTTTGTCAAGATTCTTCAAGATTATAATTTCTAAACCACTAGTTCGCTCTCCATCATGTTCATTTTATTCTCATTTCATTTATTGACTCTCTTTACTTTAGAATATGTAAATTATATAGTAAATTTTATAAATATAAAACTATTATATTTTATAATGTTACAATGACTTATCAATTATATATTGATTCAGCCAAAGAGTCTATGTTATGCTATAGTGACAATCAGTATCTTAATGGAAAAAAAAAAAATCTCAAAATATTTCTAACTCCTCCCATACATCCCATTCAAGGCAATAAGGGGCCCTTGTTCACGCAGCCATCAGGGTGTCACTCAGAAATTCTACCACCTTTTGATTGTACCATTTGAAATATGAGGCTTCCACATTTCCCAGAGCAGAATAAAAGAGAGATTGGAGCATCCTGCTTAGAAATTTGAGAGCCACATCCCTGAGCAGCACACATTTACAGTTCTGTTGACATGTGGATCCTGCCCAAGGGCGGTGAGCTCAGTTAACAGTCAGTATTCTATATGCCATCTGCTCTGAAGGGGAGAGACTTGGGTGTTGGTAGTGACTACTAGCGATGTTTTCCACAATCTACCTTTTTTTTTTTATCATTTATTACATATATATTTTTCTACTGTACAGCATGGTGACCCAGTTACACTTACATGTATACATTCTTTTTTCTGACATTACATGTTCCATCATAAGTGACTAGACAGAGTTCCCAGTGCTACACAGCAGCATTCACTGCTCATCCATTCCAACCCAAATGTCCATCAATAGAGATTTTTTTTTAATTTCCCCTTTCTCACATCAGAATTTTAAGTCTATGAGAAAATGGACTTTGTATAACTTTCTTCTATACCTAGTTTCTGCTACAAATTAGGCACTTTTTTATCCCACTGCTAATCCATCCCAAAAGCAACATTCTGCATCTATTTACCCCAAGCTCCCAGTCCCTCCCACTCCCTCCCCTTACCCCTTGGCAACCACAAGTCTATTCTCCAAATCCATAATTTTCTTTTCTGTGGAAAGGTCCATTTGTGATGTATATTAGATTCCATATATAAGTGATATCATATGGTATTTGTCTTTCTCTTTCTGACTTACTTCACTCAGAATGAGAGTCTCTAGTTCCATCATGTTGCTGCAAATGGCATTATTTTCATCTTTTTTATGGCTTAGTAGTATTCCATTTTGTGTATATACACCACATCTTCCTAATCCAATCATCTATAAGTGGACATTTGTGTTGTTTCCATGTCTTGGCTGTTGTGAATAGTGCTGCAATGAACATGTAGGTGCATGTGTCTTTTTTAAGGAGAGTTTGTCCAGTAACAAATATTTGATGCCCTCTTCTTTCCACGCAGAACACATTCAACCCTCCTTGTGGAACTTAGTACAAAACAAGAATACATTCATGGTATTGAGCTCAAAATCTAGTCTATGTGATGCATTCGCTGTGTATGTGGCTTATTTTGATCCAGAGATCCATGAACTTACCACGAGGAGTTACCTGTCCATCTCAAAATCACTAACAGTCCACATACAAGGAGGGAATAAGGAAAAGATAAGCTACAACAGCCCTATATGAACATAGTGAAGTCACTGGCCCTGAAAACATCTGCAATCCCTCTGGGAAATTATTGTGTGTGTGCATGATCCCTAGGAGTGGGGAATAATGTTCAGCTTCTAGGATTCTGGGAGAAATAGCCTCTTTTATTTTTCTCTTTGACCAGAACCTCAATTCCATCTGAGATTTCTTCCAGTAATCCTTGGCCACAGAGGGAGAGGGTTGACCCTCTTTAGGGGTTGCATGCATTTCCCATCTGTGTTCTTACTCATGGAAGTTTAGGAGCTCAAAGAGGATATTTTTGAACATTTTATTATGAAAAATTCGTACAAAGAGCAGATTTGAAATAACCTCCCAGTGAAGTTCTGCATATTCACTCTCCAGACTCTATTAACCTGTCACTCTGCATATTCTCTCTTGTTCCTGTCCAACTGTTATCGTCTGTCCTACATCCATTAATTAATCGTGCTTTAATACATATAAGATTAATTATAACTATCAACATATGTCCCCCTAAATACCTTAGCATGAACATCATTAACTTTAGCTAAAAATGTTTATATTTTAATATGACTTTAACGTATAATAAAATGCAAAGTACTAATTGTTCATTTGCCGAGTTTTGACAGACAGGTTTATCTCCGTAACTCAAACTCCGATCAAGTCATTGAATGTTATCATGACTCCAGAAGGTTTCCTCTGTTTTTTTTCCAGTCAACCCTTGCCCCACACTTCAGAGGCAACTCATGTTCTAATTTCCCGCACCATATGGTGTTCTAGAAATTTACATCATTGTAACCTTCCAGCTTTCTTTTTCTACAACTTATTAATCTCAGCATAATGCTTTTGAGCTTCATTCGAGCCATGGCATGTATCACTAGTGTGTTTCCTTTCATTGCTGAGTAATAGTCCACTATAAGACTATTTTGTTTTTCTATTCTTCTGTGAATGGACACCCGCCTGATTTTCTGTTTTTCCATTTTTGGTGATTCTGAATGAACTGCTATGCCTATTCTTATACAAATCTTTTTGTGACTGTATGTTTCATTCCCCTTAAATGAATTCCTAAGAGTACAATTCCTTGTCATAAAGTAGGTATTTCTTCTCTTTTATTTTTGTTTGATTTTCTTAGGTAGAAATCTTATTATACTTTTTTTTTTTTTTTTCAGAGTGGTTACATCCCAACCAATACTCTGAGATATATGGTTGTAACACTTTCTTAACAACATCGGTGTTGCCAGTCCCTTTAATTTTGGCTGTCAGGAGTTTGTGTTGCAGTAGCAAGGATAGTGTCAAGACTTAATCGAGGCTATTTTGTCCAGGCTCAAAATTTTTTGTTTTTTAATTTTTTATTAAAGCAACATGTTTGATAATGTAGTAGTCTGTTTCTAGTCTGTTCCATATTCCAGTAATCACCCCCAGAGTTTACTTGATGAAATAGTTTCCATATCAGCTATAATTATTTGCTTTATCACTTTTACACATTTCTCTTTGTACTTAAAGGCTTCTTACTCATTTCGTCTTTGCCCTGATTCATTTTATCGGAGGAAATAATTTGCTTAGCGCCAACCTTACTTAAAACTGTCTTAGTTCTGTGCAAGTTTTCTTTAATACTCCAGGATTCTGGAATCTCTCTATTCTTTTTTATTTCTTCCAAAGCTACTATTAAATATATACTACCAAAGTCCTATTATCCAGCCTCTCCCTTTAAAGTCATGTATGATACATGAAGTGCCAGCAATAATTTAATCAAATGATGTGTTGCTATAATTTATGTCAGTATACATCTAGTCGCCATGATTGCTTTTGCTCCCAAACAGTTGGTTTGTTGCTGTTGTTAGAGTCCTAGTCCTTTACAGGCTTGGGGTCTCTGTTCCACTGACCAATATAGCTACCTTCCCTGAGAGAGGATGTAACTAGATATGAAGCATCCTCAGTCACCCAGTAAGAGAAGAGAGCAACTGGACATTGAAAAAAGTTGAAAGCCATGGACTTGCTGTTCTAATGGGTGTTCTAAGGTTATCAACATAAGTGGTCAATAATATTTCCTCCCAGATGCTTACATAGGACCTTGTATATAATAAGCAGTCAGGTGTTCCATTGAGTTCAAGTTATTATCTTTATGGTAGAAATCAAAATAATAATTTCCTTACTGATTTCATACAGTTGGCATTTAATTATACATGTTAACTTGTTCAAGTATTTTAGCAAAGTACAATGATTCAATGACAAAAGAACATGAATAATCATATACTCTGAACCAAAGTCAAATTTATCTAACTTTTGAAAGTACCTTGATCCTGAAAGGTGTATTTTTCTTTAAAATGATAAAGATAGTCTCTCACAAACTCAAAGAAATTAGATTAAATATCTTTTTCAGTATATAAAGCCTCACATCAATCACATATGTAGAAATGAGAGGAGTTTTGAAAGGTACCTGAAACTTTAACTTAGTAAGTATAAAATTAGTAACCTCTGCTTTTTAGACTCATAACAGCTAACGTGAAATTGCTTGAAGCATAAGAAATTGACAAAACGTTAATGAAGCTTTCAGCATTCACAGCTTGTCTTTTCTGAGCTGAAAGTCAGGCTTATTCGGTAATGTATTAGGGTCATTAGGAAGATAACTTCTATTTGTGGCAGGAAATACTACTTTTTATCTGTGTATGTGAATTTTGACTCTGTTAAGAACCATGCATTTATCATGTCTCTTATCATATCATGGGATGTCTTAGCAGGAGTTTTGGTTATTCTTTCATTTTGAGAATGGGTGTGTATTTTTCATTGCCCCAAGCACATTCTGATTTATTCTTTTTCAGTCAAAAAAATGTTTGACACATTCTGGTTCAAAAGGTCATCAGAAAAAAATAGTTTAGCAAGAGTTTGAAGCTGAATATAGTACCAGTGGGGTAACACCTTTAGATATTTGGAAAGGTATGTATACAAAAATATTGTGTGATAACTCCCACACAATAACAATTCATCTTTAAACGTGAAAATCCAATGAACTGTGTTCACTTTTTTTTTCCAAGTGTAAAATTCAAGCAGCTTTATTTAGGAATATAATTGCCAGATATTGCCATGGTTAAATTGACATGAAAAGTAGAATTTACTGAAATAATTGTTCAGTTTTATTTGTGATTTTAAAGTAAACTGTAAGTGTGGATATGTAGGTGGATACAGCTTAGAAAGAACTGAAGCTCAACTGGGAATCAAATAATTCATGAAATCTGATTGAATGACTCTGGAGTGCCAGGCCAACAGCACTATAAATTCCAGAAACAGACCTCCACCTAGTTGGACCTTAGAATTATGATAAAAGTATCACTGAAGAGATGAGAAAATAATGACCTTTAAATAATTATGTAAGTTGGATATGATTGTGGAAATATTAGCACTTACCCTGACCTCACACCATATGCAAAAGTAAATTTCAGATGAAGTGTACATTTAAATTTAAGTAAAGTAGTAAAATTTCCAGAAGCAAGTACAGAGAATTCCTCCATGATTTTATTGTTTGGAAATGCAAGATATAGTAGTTATTTATTTTAAAAAATTATATTTATTGACTACGTAGAAATTAACAATATCTGCTTATCCAAAGATACTAAAAAATGAGTGAAAGAGAAAGCCAGTGGGGAAAATTGCCACATATATAAGTGGATATGCATACACACATATAAAAATAAATACGTATTTATATATGTCACCTCCAACTAAGAAAAAGAAATATGTATGTATGGTTAATAAGCATAGAAAAACTGTTTAATGTCCTTAAAACTCAGGGAAGAACAAAACAAATTACAGTGAGTTATCAGTTCTTATTATCCTGAACACCATGATGGCAAAAGGAAAAAAACAGCTTGGGCCAAGTTTTATAAGCTGCAGTCATGAGCCGTCAACTGCATACCTGAAAGGGACCCTCCCCTGATCTCTGGAGCTGTGTCTCTGTACAGGTCTCTCCCCAGCGCTATCCTGCAAGCTCTGGCAGTTTTGGTTTCTCAGCTTAATCTCATCCGCTCAGAGAGTCTCTTGATACCGTCTCCCAGCTGAGTTCTGGAGCTTCTCTCAAAGCCAAGAGCCTGTGCAAATGGAGGCTCCTCTCAGGCATTTCCCATCTCTCTGAGATCACATTTCATCCTTCCCTGCCCATTGGTATCTCAAAGTCATTGGTTCATCTATTTTGTCTTTTTGTTGTCCGTGTTGTTTCTGACATTTAAGCAGAGCAAATTTGATCTATTTTGCTCCTTTTTCTTCTTCTTCTTTTTTAAATGGTCACGCCTGTGGCTTATGGAAGTTCCCAGGACAGGGACTGTATCCAAGCCTCAGCTGCGACCTACAGGGGCGGCAGGGAATCCAACTGTGCGGGGCCAGGGATCGAACCCGTGCCTCCACAGTGACCAGAACCACTGCAGTTAATTCTCAACCCACTGTACCCCAGCAGGAACGCCCCATCTTCTTCTTTCCCAAAGAAAATGCAGTATCACTAATTTTTAAATTATTTCTCTCAGCATGGCTAAAAGAAGGGTTCTGCTGCTGCAAACTAGTGAAAAGTACTACCCGGTTTTTCATGTCCTTTATTCTGTCTTTCATTGCTTCCTGAAATCTGATCCATTAAGCCTTTAGTTTTATATATATTATAAAACTGTTCATAAATTAGATATACACATAACTATAAAGGTGTTCATCAGTTGATGGTATCTGGCTCATGACAATAAATGCTTACCAAGAAATTTCAACTTAGCCTCCTAGAGGATCACATTCCCCTGACGTATGCCTTGTTCAGCTCTTGGAGCCATAACTAATATATAAATAAAAAAAATAATAAATACATTAGATACATAAACAATAAATAAACATTCGTATTGTTCCCTGAAATCTTACTTGCTTCCATACCTTGTACATTGCGAAAAGGGCTGCAGGATTCTCTTAGTAGTTGATCCATTTGTTGCTCTACACGTAGGAATTTCACATTCCACATCTTTTAACAACACTTTTCGATAAAGAAGATGGGACTTGTCTCAATGAACTGGAAGTTGAGGCGTTTTTCTGATCATGATGTTATTTGAACATTCACCACCTCTGCTTTGCAGCGTGACAAGTGTGTGTGTTCTTGGTCTCTTGTCCATGACTGAAAAGCCCTGAAGGTTAAGGCCATGCAGTCTCACCACGTTCTCGTCTCATTTAAGAAGCTATTTGGTACAGCTGAGTCCAGCTGGGACAGAGCAGCAGTCTTAGAAGACAGGAAGTCAAATCTGCTCAGAATTATGTAGTACATATTGTAGGGATCTTGTTGGAATACTGAACTGAAGAAACCAAAGGCAAAAAAAAGATTTTTCAGAAAATCAGGAGAAATTGACATGTGCAGAGTATTGGAAGATACTGTGTTTCTTTTTCAGTTTTTGCTTATTTTTTGGATGTGATAATATTAGTATTTTAAATCCTTATCACTTAGAGATACTTACTCAGTGATTTATGAACCATATGATGTGATAATATATAATATACTCAGAAAAAAATGTAGGTGCTTGCATTCTGAAATAAGGCAAAAAGATATGGTGGAATAAAACTTAATTGTGACAAGTTGTAATGGAGACTCAAGTTATTACAAAGGAAATGCCTGACAATCTGAACAAAGGAAATTATTGCAAAAGTAAATCAAATAGAATCATATATATTTAAAATAGTGATGAAAGTATTTCACATATAATACCTGTGAATATTAAAATCACATCGCCAATAATAAGCAATTTCTATTGTTTTAGAGGCTAAATAACCGTTACATTCCTGTGTATAGGTTAACTCCCAATATAAATTATTCCAAGTTTTCCAAAGACAAAACACAAGTAAAATACCAATAAAATAGGAAAAGAAAGTCTATTTACAAGTTTACTTTTTTTGCAATATTTTTAGGACTCAGTCATTCATAAACAAGCTCAAATTAGAATCATTAGGAGTTATTTCATTTTAAGAGAAACACTCTAAAAGGTAGATAAATAAAATATAGTTTGTGGGCCAAATATGGCCTGCCACTCATCCTTAAAAATACAATTTTATTTGGATATAGCATTGATCACGCAGTTATGTATCACCTGTGGCTGCTTTTTTCCTCAAATGGCAGAAGGAAGTAGTGATTTTACATTATATATTATAAATAATAATATTTTTATTGTAATTATTGTTGACTTTTCAAGATACATATAATGGACAACATACATATTATAATTATTGTTGGCTTTTCAAGAAGTTGAAAAATAGAAAAGCAGACTTGAATAATAAAGAATAACAAAGTAAGGCCAAGATATGTTGAAAACATGAAGCCATATTTTTTTTATCTCTGGAAAACCCCTTCAAAGGGGAATTTTTAATATAAAGAGAAAATATCTTTATTATATATAAAATTTAAAAGATCATGTTTTTGCTTAAAGTTCTTGTGTTTTGCCTGGTTTAAAATGCATGAAGTATGTAAAAGTTAAACTAAGCAAACTCTATAGGTTTAAATTGTACCCATTGATGCTTTAAGATTTTTTTTTTTAAGATTTCAGTGTATGAGGACACGCTTGAGTTGAGGAGAAGCACTTAATTTGTTTATGCAGAGAATACAGGTTCTGATCTCTCATACAGGTTTTGAGTCATTCTTTAGTACCAAGAGGTAGTGATCATTTTCAATAATGAGCATACTGAGCCTATCAGGACTTTCCTGTCCTTGTATATAGTAAACAGAATACTAATTTCCTTAAACTTTATAGGGAGTAAAATTTACTTTATGAAAAATAATAAATTACAGAATTTTTTTAAAGAAAAATGCTCCAGGGGTAATATAGGCAAGTCACATATTTCTTGGAAGACATCAATAGCAGTAGCTGTTCGCAAGGATTAAAACAATAAAATGTTTTGACCGCAAAACAAAGTGACGTTAGAGTACATCACTCATTTAAATGTGAGAATGACTCTGCCTGGGTGACTCAGCTTCCTCTGTAATATGTGCACAAAGCAATGCAGAACTTCTCCGTAAATTGATTTCAGCGTGTCTGGAGGACTCTGCCCAAAGACTGAGATTCACTAAGCCATATCCCCTCTTCCAGCTCTTAGCCTATAGGGCTTCCCTTCAGAGAACGTCTGAGTTTGGCTGGAGCTTAGTAAAAGCAGAATAATAAATAAATGCTGTCACTTGCACATAGAATGGACTTTTCTTGTAATGTCTTGGGGGGAGTGTTTCTTGGTCTATTTGGCATGACTGTTATTAAGTATTAGCTAAAATTGAAAGTTGAATTAGAAATTCAGAATATTTTCAACCTACTTAAACTATGTGAAGTTGTCATATTTTCACTTATTTTAATCTTGGATACTGTGTTGAGTTAGTCTGATTGACTAGCTAATTGGTATATTCCAAGAAAGTGATGATGGCATTAGTTTTAATTTCTGTACGTTCTTAGTATTACTCTATTCTCTGTAGAGGCAAAACATAATCCTCTTTTCTCCTGCACATACCTTAAATAATTTAATTAATTGATGTTTAAGGACTTGAAAAAAATGAAAAACACTGTAATATTGCTATTGCTACCATTACTACCACTGTTACTAGCAGTAATGCAGATGTTATATGTAAATGGAGACCAATGCCTTCCTTTTTGTTTTTTTTTAATTTTTTGACTTTTAAAAATTTCGTTATTGTTGAAATACAGTTGATTTACAATGTTGAGATAGTTTCAGGTATATATATATATATATATATACACATATATATATATATACATACATAAAAATAGTAGTGTCCCAAAAAGTTGAACATGTGTACTCTCTTACAAGTTCTACCATTTTTGTAGATAACACACTGATGCTGGAGCGGTGATGTAACTCATGCCACAGCACAAAATAGTTTGCCGATCACCAGTATTGATGGTTGACATGTCATTGAGTAATGCAGTTTCAGTCTACACATTTCAGAAGCATGATTTATAATCCTATTAGGTAAGAATATTTGTATTGACTGTTTCTGATTTTTATGCCCAAGACTGTAATATATATTTTACATAAGAGAAGCTTGAACACAAGAATATAAATTTGGTGTAAGAGTGAGTTTCTAAGCAATCCAATCTACTTCTCTTGACTATCCTACCTTATTTGAGGATTTCCTAATAGCTTGGCAACACTAACACAATCGTTTGTTAATGCTCTCAAGACTTGCCCATCCCAAATTCAACCTAAGAACCACAATTTGAATATCTTCATAAAATGGGGAAAAAATGGATGCCTAGTGTGTCGCTTTAGTGCTGGAAATGGTACTGAATGGATCATCTCTTCCATAACTGGTTGAATGACTGTTGCACCTGATACCTATCTCTCTCTCTCCCCCCATCTAGCAAAAATTATACATCCACACATATACATGCATTGTTTGCCTTTTGGTTCGTAAGATAATATTCAGAAACATAATTTCCTATGTCTGTCTTATCATTTTTCCCCTAGTTTTTCACTGCTGGCATACTCTGCCAATAGGGTTTAACATTTTAAGAACTTTTGTTTGCAAGCCATAACCCAAGTGATATATGTGAAATGCTTTTACTTTTCCCCTCATACACTGTATATCTATTTACATATATATATATATATATACATACATACATACACACACACACACACACACACACACACACACACATATATATATATATATATAAGTATATATCCCCATACATATTGAATTGATAAAACTTAGAACCTGGGCCAGTTATTGATGTATTGCCTCTGGACCTGAAATACTATATTTTTCCTGCTCTGCGAAAGTGGATCTAGGCTTTTAAAGTAGTTTTCTTTGCTAGCTGTCATTGAAGTTCTGTCAGGAGAAGGCACAGAGGAGACTTTGCAGGAGGAAAGAACACTCGCATCCTGGTTCATGTGGTCCTTCTCAGCAGACGCCCACAGCACCACACTTGGCTTCCCTGTGTCCAGTTCTTGCAGCACAGGTGGCTTCTTTGGGAGCGTCTCCTGTAACACCCATGCTATCTAATTGGCATAGACACACTTAGCCATTGAGAGAATCACCACTTCAGCTCACTGACCCATAGGAGGGCAGTACAGTGTCCTAAGTATTGACTCAAAGATCCTGGCCCTTCTCTTGCTTCCAAGATAATAAATTAGAAGCAATGCCAAATCCCTGGGGAAATTACAGAAATTAATTCCACCATAAAACACTTGAGGAATGTAGGTTGATGCAATCACTATGGAGAGCAGTATGAGGTTCTTTAAAAAATTAAATATAGAACTACCATGTGATTCATCAGTCCAACTCCTGGGCATATATATGGAGAAAACCATAATTTGAAAGAATACATGCACCCCAGTGTTCATGGCAGCGTAATTTATAATAGCTAAGACATGGAAGCAACCTAAATGTCCATTAACAGAAGATTGGATAAAGAAGATATGGTACATATATATAGTAATTACTTGGCTATAAAAATAATAAAATACTGCCATTTGCAGCAACATGGATGGACCTAGAGATTATCATACTGAGTGAAAGGAGTGAGACAAAGACAAATATCATATGAGATTACTAATAATGTGAAATCTAATAAAAATGATACAAAAGAAGTTATTCGCAAAACAGAAACCGACTCAAATTTCAAAACCAAACTTGTGACCACTGAGGGGGAAACACTGGGGGGAGGAATGGATTGGGCGGTTGAGACCGGCGTGTACATACACTACTCTATACAAAACTGATGGGTAACGAAGGCCTACAGCACAACTCAGGGAAGTCCACTCAGTACTCTGAGATGGCCTCCAGGGGGAAAGAATCTGTAAAAGAATGGATGTATATGTATATGTAAGGCTGATTCACTTTGACGTACACCTGAAACTAACACAACGCGGTACTCACCTATACTTCAGTAAAACTTATTAAAAAAAAAAAAAACTTGAAAGATACAGGTATGATGATACCAGATCATACTCTCCAGAGATTTTGATCTTTGTGACACTCCGCAGAGTACCGCACGGGTTCACTACATTGAGGACATGATGATTGGATCTGATGAGCAGAGTAACAAGCACTTGAGAGGTCTTCGTAGGAGATACACAGATGAGAGGGTGGGAGGGGCACCTCTCACAGTTGCAGGAACCAATCACCTTAGTCATGCATTGAATCCGGGTTTCCATTGGTCTGGAGCAGGTGGAGATACCACCTCAAGATGTAAGACAGGTTGCTGCACCTCACATCAAATGCCATAAAATCCGAGAGGCACAAAACTCCACAGGCATTTTTGGACATTGGATGCAGCATATGTTATCGACTCACCTGGAGGGAGGTGAGTTTTTAAAGGGACTAGAGCAAGACAAGTCTCCGCAATGAGTTCAGGCTCCATCCAGTATAGGTTGCTCTGCTCCAGGCCTTGTGGTCCAACAGGTGTTAAGATATTTAAAGTGTCTTGTCAAATCGGAATGGTGTATGGAGCCTCCTGGGGAAGTCAGGGGACATAGAGACTGGGTAGCCAAAGAAAAAAGACACACACATCACTTCATTTGATAACCAATTATAAAAATTAATTTTTGCATATTTCTACTTGCATGTTATAGCTATGCATGCATGTGTGTATTTGAAAATACTGTTTCCATTTTCCAATTTTTATATGTAAGTTTTAGATGTTAACTTTATAATTTAGTCTTTAGATAACAGAATACTTAGCAGGTGGTGGCTGACTTTGAGGGGTAATTAGTTTATGCAGCGATGTCCCCCTGATTCATGTGATGTGGGGATATTCTCACTTGTTAGAATGATAACGGCATCTAGTTAAGTAGAAATATAGAGTTATTTAGTTGTTCATTGACGTGTTCAAATGGCTGTGGAAGGTCCCACATGGAAGCAGCAGGTCAAAGGAGCAGATGTGCCAGTTATTGGTTTATGGGCCCTTCACCCCCAAATCATCTTTTCTGTGCAAAATAGATCCAGGCCTTCAAGCGTCTTTTCTCTTTACCGCTGGCACTAAAGATTGTCAGCAGAGAGTGCTGGTGAGTTGTGCAGGGAGAAATATTTCTGCTTCCTGGTTCTTTTGGGGCCCCCTGGGCAGCGCCTGCAGTGTGTGCAGTTTCTCCAGAAACGGGCTCTACAGCATCTTCAGGGCTTAGCAACTGTGGCTTATGAAAACCAGGAGGACCAGGCAGGTGGGAGGTGTGCCTAGCATCCCCCAGCTTCGGGTGGTTTCTGCACAGAATGCCTCTGCTTCCTGCGGTGCCCATGGTCTCCCCAGAAGCAGCTCCTGCAGGGCACAGTGGGCAGCAGTGCACACCAGGAGGTGATTTCCCCCAAGACCTCCCACTGGGCAGGTTACCAGTGCAGCGCCTCAGAGGAGACACCACCCCATGGACAGCTTTCATTAACCCCGCAGGATTAGGATTTCCCACAAGATCCAGAGGGCAAATCTCCACCTGCCCTAGCACAGCACTCCTGTGACATCTCTACAGCTGATGGGGCCAGAGCTGTGTCTCTCCAGCAAGATCTGGATTTCCATCCCCCTTGCCCGGGCCCTCCCCTGCAGGTGCACTCGTGCACAGCAGGTCTGCACTGGGAGGGGTGACTGCTCCTTATAGCTTCTCTCCTCTCTTCTCTTCTCGCCTCGCCTCGCCTCACCTCGCCTCTTCTCTTCTCTTCTCTTCTCTTTCATATATATATATATATATATATATATACACACACACACACACACACACACACACACACACACATATATATGCATTAAATTCATCTTTGCTTCTTACTAGCCAGTCCCTTGTCATTTCAAGCCCCTGTGATGGTTGATCTTTAAATTCCATTTCATTTTAAACTTCCTCTATTTAAATCACTATGTGGTTTGCCTCTTCTCAGTGGGTCCAGAATAATGTGTAAGTTTTCTCCCCATATTACTGTGATGGAGGTCGTATTTCACTTAGAGTATGTCCCTTCTGTTTCAGTGATTTATTCAGAATGTGTGTTTCTGCAGGGTGTCTATCACTCACTCCATGGCACACAGTTGTACACTGCCCGCTGCTGTTTCCTCCCTTCTTCATCGTGCAGAACCTCAAGATCTCTGCTCCTTAACTTGTTGTATAGGTCTTTTCCGGAATATTTTTCTTAGTGTTTGGGGCCTTTTCTTTCGTCTGCCCTACCATGCACATGTCATGCGTTTTCTTTGTAAGCTGCTGGTGCTCTGTCACTAGGTTACCTTAAGGCTCAGACAGCTCAAAACATATAGAAGGTGCAAGGATCTCTTTTCCTATGCATAGTGAGCTTATAAATCTGTAGATCATCCACCCCAGACACTAGGAACAGATTGCTGTCCAGTTACCGCTATCCACTGACCTATGGCCTCCCAGTCTGACAATATTTAACCTGTCTGCAAGAGAATAGAAATCGCCAATGAGTAATTTTTTCCTGGAATTTTCCATGTAGGACAATATACTTCATAGTGGATAAATCCCTAGAAGAGTAGCTTCACTCAGATCTCCCAGGAGCAACCTTCTTAACTGCCTTTGCATAAGTGAATGCTCAGAGCAGAGGGAACTCAGTATGAAATAACCTACTACTACCCATTCTATACAATGTATGTTTTTTTAAATACATATAAATATATAGGTATATATTTTAACATCCATATCAATCAATCAAGGGAGAGATTTATGGTGTATTTCTTCTTTACCACCTAGTAACATACACAGCACTTACATCTGGTGCCGATAAATTGTATAATTTAAAAGTATCTTGGTTTCAAATGATGCAACTGACAAGGGCTTAATCTCTAGAATATACAAGCAACTTCTACAACTCAACAGCAAAAAAGCCAACAACCCAATGGAAAAATGGGCAAAAGACCTGAATAGACATTTTTGCAAGGAAGATGTACAGATGGCCAACAAGCACATGAAAAAAAATGCTCAACATCTCTTATTACTAAAGAAATGCAAATAAAAACTACCATGAGATAGCACCTCACACCAGTCAGAATGGCCATCATTAAGAAGTCCACAAATAACAAATGCTGGAGTGGGTGTGGAGAAAAAGGAACCCTCCTGCACTGTTGGTGGGAATGTAAGCTGGTCCAACCACTGTGGAGAGCAGTATGGAGATACCTTAGAAATCTATACATAGAACTTCCATATGACCCAGCAATCCCACTCTTGGGCATATATCCAGACAAAACTTTCCTTAAAAAGACACATGTACCCGCGTGTTCATTGCAGCTCTATTCACAATAGCCAAGACATGGAAACAACCCAAATGTCCATTGACAGATGAACTGATTAGGAAGACGTGGTATATATACACAATGGAATACTACTCAGCCATAAAAAAGAATGAAATAATGCCATTTGTAGCAACATGGATGGAACTAGAGACTCTCATACTGAGTGAAATAAGTCAAAAAGAGAAAGTCAAATACCATATGATATCACTTATATCTGGAATCTAATATAAGGCACAAATGAACCTTTCCACAGAAAAGAAAATCATGGACTTGGAGAACAGACTTGTGGTTGCCAAAGGGGAGGGGGAGGGAGTGGGGTGATTGGGGAGCTTGGAGTTAATAGATGCAAACTATTGCCTTTGGAATGGATTAGCAATGAGAGGCTGCTATGTAGCACTGGGAACTATGTCTAGCCACTTATGATGAAGCATGGTAATGTGCAAAAATAGAATGTGTACATGTATATGTAACTGGGTCCCCATGCTGTACAGTAGAAAAAAAAATTGTATTGGGGAAATAACTGTTAAAAATAATAATAATAAAATGAAAAAGAAAAAGAAAAAAGTATCTTTACATGTATCTAGATAATGAAAAAGGTATATTTTGTTACAATAGATTTTGCACTTCTTTGTTTGATGTATTAACTATATTCTGTTAAATATTTTCTTCCAAATATTCTACATTTACAAATATCTACAAATCATTTACTTAATATTTTATATATGATGGAACACATAAAGTATATTTGTTTAATGTATAAGACATATATAATAATAAATTTCTGGCCACAGCTTGCAGCATGTGGAAGTTCCTGGGGCAGGGATCAAGTTCACACCACAGCAGTGACCTAAGCTACAGCCATGATGCCAGATCCTTAATGCACTGGGCCACCAGGGAACTCCATAAAATAATTTTAGTCATGTATTATTTATCAGAGGTATCTACAGCCCAAAAGAGCACATGACAGAAAAAGAGAAGCTAATGTAGCCAAGAAGTTTAAAATAAATAATTTTAACTAAATCTTACAAAAGAATTAAGTATTTCCAATTTATGCAACATAAACCTATTGTGCTTTAATAGAATGAGGGAAAGGGTAGGTTGGGGACAGGGTGGCAAAAGCAAGAAGACGGGCAAAAATTTAGGGGAGGAGTTCTGATGGTGGCTCAGCAGTAACAAACACAACTGGTATCCGTGAGGATTGCAGGTTCAATCCCTGGCCTCGCTCAGTGGGTTAAGGATCCAGCATTGCAGTGAGCTGTGGTGTAGTCGGCAGCCCTAGCCCAGGAATTTCCATATGCTGCAGGTACAGCCATTAAAAAAGAAAAAGAGAAAAGAAAAAACTTAGGTGAGCCCTATGGATAGTTTAAAAAAAATGGTCTGACATCACCCAGGTTTAGCTTGATTGAGTTTCTTTTCTTCTAAAAATTATGAATTTGCCTCTGGTTTGGCTTTTGATTCTGTTGATAATTAGAACACTTTGAGGCACTGCAGAATAATAAATCAACTAGATACAGCATCTGAGAGTAAGTCCTTTTTTTCTAAAGTAGCTATGCTGTTTCTTCCTAGGATGAATTTGATGTGAGTCAGAACATCTAGATAATTTATCCAAGTGAAAAATTAGGGACTAAATGAACCATACAGTGTCTTTATGCTACTTAATGTATAAGAAACTATGAAGGCAGAACTGTATGTGTGATTTTGGTAATGAAGCCACATGGTTGCCATGGAACTCCTGCTCTACTATTAATTTTTTTCCTCCCACATCTTTGATATTTCTGAGCGTGACCAGAACTATGCAGCTATATTTCCCATGCAAGATATTCAAGAAAAATATCAGCATTAATTTGACAACTAATGGGGACCTGCTGTATAGCACAGAAAATACTACCCAATATTCTGTGATAATCTGTTGGGGAAAAGAATCTGAAAGAGAATGGATGCATGTACATGTGTAACTGAATCACTTTTTCATGCAGCAGAAATTATCACAACATTGTAAATCAATGATACTTCAAAACAGCTTTAAAAAATAATATAAATTAAATACTTTCTTTGGAAGAATAAAATCATCAGAGCAGAGAAGTAGATTTCTCTGTCTTTTGAGGACTGGTGTTTGCAAAAAGATTTTTAAAATAAATTTTCTGTCACTCACATTAATCTTACAAATGCAAATTTAAAACAGCAAGAAGAATATGAAGGAAGAGTTGGGAAACCATGCTATGAATATCGTGAATTCCCTCATTAAATCGTACTAATTCTGGTGAAAAATGGACTATGCTTCCATAGTGAGGAGACCCAAGCTATTAGGAAAGAGTTTTATTGGAATTATTTCACATACCATTTACAATTAGAAAAACACAAGGCGTGTTTTCTTAGGTTTAAATCTGAATAGCATATGTTGTAAATGAGTATTTTTATGCTAAATTAGGGAATCCATGTCAAAACCTAGAACAGACCTTGACCAGCTGTACCTGACCAGTAAGAGTTACCCAGCCTTGTCTTTGCTATAATTATACACATCTTTTCAACAATTTGGAACTCAGTTTGAAGCACAGAAGTAAGAAAAATAACATTGGCAATCAAAATAATGACTATGGGCAAAGTTTATCTGGTCAACCAAAAATTATTTACTGTGTACTGGTTTTATGCTTCACTATGTTCTGGGAAAGAATGACCCAAACATGCATGGGTCTTCTACTCCCAAAAATGCATTGGTTTTGCTAAATGGGTGATTGTTTTACTCTTACTTCAGACACAACTATAAACGAGATTACTTTTGCGCATTTATTTCAAGTTCCAGAATACTGAGGTTCTTGTCATTTGAATGCTCCTGATCAAGCATCAGAATTTTGTGGTGGGGATTAAACAAAGGGAGAGTCAGGTAGAAAAAAATTAAATTTCTCCACTGGGGGGAAATACTTTAACCCACAGTTCTCTCTTCTCCATCCACCTCCAAATAAATACATGAACAACAGCTAAAAACTTCATCTTGCTTTTTAGAGCAATACCTCAATTCTGTGATGATAGCATATTGAAATCATCAGCTCAGTCTGGGCATAGATCTCTCATTATTTCTGTGCTTTCTCGAGACCAGCAATTATATCTTAAGCATCTTGTCTCAATTGGAGACTCATAATAGGAGCTCTGGGTTATTTTTTTAAATTGACCTGACATAAAAATTCAGGAATACGCCTGGGTGATAATTTGGTTTAGAATACATAGAAGAAGACCATAAAGACATAGAGTGAAATTAAAGAAATTCTACGTTAAGTGAGCTACACATGCAAAATAATGTTAGAGAGATCCAAGGTCTTGTGTCTTCTGTATGAGTTTTGCCAAGAAGACACAGAAGCAGTCCCGATGTTCAGATAGATGCAATTAGCCCCCAAATTGTAAAGGTTCTTCTGGAAATAAAATACCAGGCATAGAAAATAATGTGACCCTAAGAGAATTTAGCATATAATTACTTAGTTTAAAACCTGTCATACCTTATAAAGAATGACTACTCTCTGAGAAAATATTGATTATACAGTATTGTGCTATCAACTGTTGTCACCCTGCTATACCTTAGATTTTCAGACCTTATTCATCTTATAACCGAGAGTTTATACCCATTTGCCAATCTCTCTCTAACTTCCCAACCCTCGCAAATGTAAATCTTCACTGACGAATAAGTTTACTTAGATAATATATTGCTTTTGATAAGGTAGATGTAGAAAGAAAAGAAATCATGAAATCCTTCTTCATGAATCATTTTTAGTATTTTATCCTTTTCCACCTTCAATGTATATGGACGCTTTCACCTCCAAAGATGTAATTGTGGTATTCTTACCAGGGAAAGAGTGTATACTGCAAGTCAAACTTTCCTGAATTATTACTCAGGGACTTTATTACTCTGTGATTTTGAGAGGCTCTTCACTTCTTATATAGTCAATATTCAAATGGGATCATTTACACCTGAATTACTTTTCAAATATTTTCAAATTAACCTCCTGTTTTGTAAAACTGTCAAATAAGTACAAACATTCTGAAAGGAAAAAACTCTCAATTAAAAACTTTGAATGATATAATAATTATAAAAGCTGTATTTACTCAGATTAAATTAAAAAGACCAGACATCATATACTTAGAAGTACATAAAAGAAACTAAATTCACTGAATGGATTATCTACATGGCTGTTTACCACTTGCTTATAAAGCTCCGTCTTGTCATTTATTATTTGGTTGCTATAGACAGGCTTTTAACCTTTATGCTGGAGTTATTTTGCAAAGACTGACAGAAAAAGAATAAGTCCATTAAAAATGACCCTTAAAACTATGCAGCTTACATCAGTCTCTGTATTCTTATTGATCCCCTATTTAGAGCATGTATTTTGTGTCTAGCTATTTTTGACATTATTTGGGGGAGTTCTAAAAAGCAAGCAAAAGAAAACTAATTCTTAGATGATTTTATAAAGTTAGAGAAACCTTTACTCGTAATGATTTCAACTATTACATAATTATAGAAAGAATAAATTTGTACTAGAAATTTATTTGAAAGGAAAGAAGTATGTTGTCCCCTCAGGTAAACATAACTGATTTAGTTTTCACTGAAAATTGAAACCAGTTCCTCCAGTTGCAATAATTCTATCGATAAATTAAATGGTAACAGTAAGAATGGTAATAAATACTGGCATGGATTAATCACTTATTATGTACCAGACCCCTTTGAAGAAATTTACAGATATTATCTCAGTATTATTCACAATCAATCCATGAGTTAGGTATTATTACTTTACTTGTTTTAAACATAAGAAACCTGGATTGACAGCTTTTTACCTTGATCAAAATTTCACAAAAGAATGATAGAATTAAGATTTGAGCATATCACATCGCCATCTGATGAAGACTCCTCCTGGGGTCTCAGTTTCTATGTATCCCTACTCATCATCTTGAGAATTACGGTCTGTGAAAATCATGGGAACACCTGTTCAAATTTACGTCTAAAATTTCATAGAGAAGCCAGCACTGAAGTCCAAAAGATTAAGCATGTTTTAATAAAAATAGCATGTCTTTATAACCTGAGACCAAAACCCAATTTCACCATTTATATGGCCTGAGATTCAACTTTCTAATCTATAAAGTTGTAAAATAACAACTGCCTTTCTTGATTGGTTAATACATTCAGGAGCCCAGTGTTGATAAGTAAGGTCTGCTGGGAAGTGAGGTATAAAATATATTTTCTATACAAATGTTCCACTCAAATGGCCCTTAAATATCAGATAAGGACATTCACAATAAGGTGAGTGACTTTTGGCTGGCAAAAGAGTGTAATGGAATAAATCTCTGTCAACCTGTCAAATTGTAAATTAAGCTAGAGATCACTTAGCAGAGAACCATGTGGTGTGATCCCTGCATAGTACAAAGAAGTGGAATTCATTGGTCCTAGACTGAGAAAATTTCTTCCTTTAAACAGTAACTATTCACTGAGCATCTATGAAGAGCATAGGTCTCTGATACATGTCTAATGGGATTTGAGTAAGTCCCCTAGGATCTTATCTAATGAGAAATCGTGAATTCACAAAAATGAAGTAATGTAGGCCAAGCTGTGATCCTTAGAGACAAGGGGATGCTGTAGCAGTGGTGAGAATGGGGAGGGCAGAGGGCTGGAAGGATTGGAGAAGCCCTCTAGGTGGAGCGGAGATTCAGGATGAAAGGGCACTGGAGTAAGAGGTAGACTTTGGAATTTTCCGTGGCACAGGGGGTTAAGGATCCTGCATTGCCACTGCAGTGGCTTGAGTCACTGTTGTGGCACAAGTTCAGTCCCTAGCCTGGGAACGTCCACAGGCTGAGATGCTGAGGGGGAAAAAAGTAGGATTTGATGAGGGGTAAAGACAAAGAGATGATGTAAACATTCCCGCCTTAAAAATAAGTCTTTCATGATGCCACCTCCATGGGTGTATTCACATATTTCTCTTTCTGGGTGCATAATCTGTGACAGAAGGGAGCTATGTTTTGTAATTTAGGTTTCTGGATACCCAGTGGAAATGCTTGAAGGCATTCAAACCCAACAGGACACTTTAGGGACTTCCTGAGGGCAGGCCCCTAATTGTCCCCTGTTTCTCGTTTATAGAAAAAAGGCTTTATTGAGTCTTCTAATCCTTTCCTGAGTTTCAAAAAGCTCCAGCAGTTACTCATTAGAGAAGTGAGGGAATGCACAAACAAAGGAAAATCAGTGGAGCAACAGCAATGATAGTTTAAACTGCAGGTTAGCAGTAAAACAGACACAGGACCGTAGTTGCTTTGCAAGGTATAGAGATAACAATATGACACATATCCTTGAGTTCCTTTGCTAAAGCCAGGACCCAACCAGGTAGAAAATGCTGACTATAAGCATGAAGACCACAGACTGGTTGGTGCCAGAAGATTGATGATTAAGTTCTCTAAAACACCAACTTGTTACTTCACCATCAATCAGAAGAATGCCCACGAGCTGATCACCCTGTGACTTTAGTGTTGCTTAAAAGAATCCTTATCCTTCCCCAGGAGTTCCCGCCATGGTGCAGTGGGTGAAGAATTTGACTGCAGTGGTTCAGGTCACTGTGGAGGTGCAGGTTCGACTGCAGGTGTGGATATGAAATTTAAAAAAAAAAAAAGAATTCTTCCCTAGGACCTATGGGGTGGGGGGTTGGGGGGGTAGTGATCTTTTTAGCATGTTCTGCCCATTCTCCTTACTTAGTGCTGCCAATAAACTGTACTTTCCTTCACCACAGCCTGTTGTCATTAGTTTGGCTTTGCTGTGCTTCAGGACAGTGGAACCAATTTTGGTTATGTAACAACTTGATTGATAAACTTTATCCTTTAGACTTTGATGCATTGAACTTCATGTGATTTCTCCAAGAATAATCAGTCAAAATTGTATACCCTTTTTTTTTAGTGCCTTATTTATTTTATTTTATTTTAATTTATTTTTCGTTATTTCCCCCAACACACTTTTTTTCCCCCACTGTACAGCATGGGGACCCAGTTACACATACATGTATACATATTTTTTTCTCCCATTGTCATGTTGCGTTGTAAGTATCTAGACATAGTTCTCAGTGCTACACAGCAGGATCGCATTGTTAATCCATTCCAAGAGCAATAGTTTGCATCCGATGACCTGAAGCTCCCAATCCCTCCCACTCCCTCCCCCTCCCCCAGGCAACCACAAGTCTATTCTCCAAGTCCATGATTTTCTTTTCTGTGGAAAGGTTCATTTGTGATGTATATTACATACTAGATATGAATGATATCATATGGTATTTTTCTTTCTCTTTCTGACTTATTTCACTCAGCATGAGAGTCTCTAGTTCCATTCATGTTGGTGCAAATGGCATTATTTTGTTCTTTTTTATGGCTGAATAGTATTCCATTGTGTATTTTTACCACTTCTTCCTAATCCAGTCATTTGTCAATTGACAGACAGTTTATATGGAACCACAAAAAAACCTATAATTGCCAAAGCAATCCTGAGAAACAAAAACCAAGTAGGAGGCATAACTCTTCCAGACTTCAAGCAATATTACAAAGCCACAGTCATCAAGACAATGTGGTACTGGTACCAAAACAGACAGGCAGACCAATGGAACAGAACAGAGAACCCAGAAGTAAACCCAGACACCTATGGTCAATTAATCTTTGACAAGGGAGGCAAGAATGTAAAATGGGAAAAAGACAGTTTATTCAGCAAGAATTGCTAGGAAAACTGGACAGCTGCATGCAAATCAAGGAAACTAGAACACACCTTCACACCATGCACCAAAATAAACTCAAAATGGCTGAAAGACTTAAGTATAAGATAAGACACCATCAAACTCCTGGAAGAGAACATAGGCAAAACATTCTCTGACATCAACCTTATGAATATTTTCTCAGGTCAGTCTCCCAAAGCAACAGAAAAGCAAAAATAAACCAGTGGGACCTAATCAAACTGACAAGCTTTTGCACATCAAAAGAAACCAAAAATAAAACAAAAAGAAACTTACAGAATGGGAGAAAATACCTTCAAATGATGCAACTGACAAGGGCTTAATCTCTAGAATATACAAGCAACTTCTACAACTCAACAGCAAAAAAGCCAACAACCCAATGGAAAAATGGGCAAAGGACCTGAATAGACATTTCTCCAAGGAAGATGTACAGATGGCCAACAAGCACATGAAAAAATGTTCAACATCCCTGAATATTAGAGAAACGCAAATAAAAACTACCATGAGATACCACCTCACACCAGTCAGAATGTCCATCATTAATAACTCCACAAATAAATGCTGGAGGGGGTGTGGAGAAAAGGGAACCCTCCTGCACTGTTGTTTGGGAATGTAAGCTGGTACAGCCACTGTGGAGAACAGTATGGAGGTGCCTTAGAAATCTACACATAGAACTACTAAATGATCCAGCAACCCCACTCTTGGGCATATATCCAGACAAAACTTTCCTTAAAAAAGACACATGTTCATTGCAGCTCTATTCACAATAGCCAAGACATGGAAAGAACCCAAATGTCTCTTTTGGTTTTTAATTTAATTTCGTTTGATTACTTCTCATTGGAACTGGTTGCCTCGTCTTTCCCCCCATGTGGCAAATGCAAGTGTGTGTAAGTGTGCCTGTCCACGCGCACACACACGCAACGCACACCCTCAATGTACTTTTGTCTTTTTAATCAAGTGTAGTATATAAAGCACAGCTAAAAGAACTAGAATTGATATCTTTACCTCGATATTTTTATGTTAATATCAAACCTGATTACCCTATTTTATATAGCTACAGTCTCATTGTTATTTATTATTTAATTTTTGAGATTAACTTTAATCTTGTATGTAGTATGATGCAGAAGTCAATATATACTTGAAGAATATAATTGAAATAGCAAACGAGGTTTTTTACTTGATGATGGTAGTTAAAAGAAACAGTTTACTTTATGTTTTAATTTTCTTTGTATCAAGTGAGTGTTATTGAATAACTTTGGTCTCCTAGCAAATATTATTCTGTGTCTTTGAATAAGGTTTTAATGACATATTCAAGGATTAATTCTCTGTTCTCCTAAAGTATTAATTTCTCTAAATATATTAAAATTGGGGAAGCTGAATTCTCATTTCTGGATCATTTCTATGGAAAACAGATTCTAGGGGCTTAGTGCTTTCATCGCAATGTCCCAACCACTTTAATCATCAGGTAATTTCTAGATTGGCGAAATACGTCACATTCTATTCTAGCTTCATTGGTGGTTGATAAACACACATTCTAACTCTTATTCTCTATTTAGGCTTACCAGTATTTCACTGGAAAATGATGAATGGCATAACTCTGTAAAACAACCCTAATCAATGTACAAAAATAGGAAATAATAATGCATATGAAAATCTATTGCTGGTATAATACAAGTAGTACGTAACTATATTACATACTACTTTATGGCAGATGCTAAATTTCTGACCCCTCCACAGTTAAGCAGCAAGGGCCCCTAACATATAATAATATCAACAATAACCCAGAATTTGGGACAATTTCATCTCTTGTGAAGAAAGTCTCTGTCAACTATCCTAAGTTGAGATTTAGAGGAAACAGAGTAATGGAAACATACAAATGCCAATATTTGGACTCATATCTTTTTTTTTCCCCCGAGACTGTTCCCTCCCCCTCTCTGCTTTTATTCCCATGAATCAGCTACTTTACTATGCACATCTCTGCCTAGTTCTCTGGAACCGTAATCTGGCCTCCGTCTTCCAAATAAATATTACTTGACACGTTAGGGACCATGAACTCCCTGGCTGCATCTTTCCTGCGTTTAATTCTGGAGAAAGTCCTCAAAAGGACGTGTCCGCTGCTTGACCCTGGACAGTATGAGAACCCCCCCACCCCTTGGACTGGATGCCCTGCTCATCATGCCCATAGTGAGAGCCATTTTCAAGGACACAACCTTGGGAAAGTAAGGTGTTGTTGAGACCATTTAGATAGTATATGGGGGTCAGCTCAGTTAAGGACTCTACAGAAACTTTTGAAATTCAGAGGCAGGATACACTCACTCATGACAAGCCTCCTAAGTCGTCTTGCTTATTAAACCTGCCACCTGCTAACCTGGAGTGGACATCTCTTTCTTTGGTCTCCCTCCACATACAGGGAACGGTTTCAGATTTCAGTGGAAGGCTTCAGAAGTTGCAAACCAGCAAATTCTTACCCAGACCTTGAGCTTTAATCCAGTTTTCTCTTCCTGTGTCCTGCCTTACTTTTAGCTTTTGTTACCCACATCCTCAAGGCGATAGTGAATTGTTCTTCAGGTTGGTCACTGTTTTAGTTTTGGGGGAGTGGACACTTGATTTATAATTCCCTCTAAGAAAGAGTAATCTGGATTTAATGGAGCATAATTATTATTTTAGTAAAGGAGAAATAAAATTATTTGATCATGGCTTCTCTCCATATGTAAAAATAGTCATAACCTTTACCAGCTTTTGATGTGTTTATACATTTATTTTCCTTTTTAAAAATAAAAAGCAGCATAGATCTCAGGGGCTGGTATCATCTAGAATATTGAATTACTATTGTCCTTCGGATTCTCCTGAAGAAGAAAAACTACCTGACCTGACAGTTATGAAAAGTGCAACCAAATGTTAGGAATTGCATTAAGAACAGCCCTGAACGCATCTTCTCTGCTAAGATATATCCAGAGAGTCCAGGCTCGGAAAATTAATGCTGCCAATGAACCAGAAAAGTATAAGCCTTTTTATAGCGAATATGTTTATTTATTTTAACTATTGACTACTAGTGTTTGCTGGGGGAAAAACATACATATTTCACTTAACAAACCCAAATATAACCTCAGGATTTTTTCGTTTTGTTTTGTTTTTGTCTCGGTTTGTTTTGTTTTGTTTTTTGCAATGATATGTAAGTCAAAAATTGTCTGTTTAATGTGGAACAATGAAATTATAAAGTAGAACCAGTTATATATATTTGTTAATATAGAGATTCTCATATATAAAAAAACAAATTAATACCTCCTGAAATTGAACTACAGGCTAAACATTATGAGACGACATCAGGAATTTACAACAGAAAAAATTTAAAACTTTCATGTTCATCTTTTTTAAGATTAATCAGTTAATTAATTTCCTTCCCTATTCTATTGAGATAGATTTGACATATAGCACTATGTAAGTTTAAGGTGTATAGAATAATGATCTGACTTACATACATCATGAAATATTTACCCCAATAAGTTTAGGGAACATCTATCATCCTGTATAGATGCAAAATAGAATTGAAGGAAAACTCCATTCTTCCTTATTTCTTCAAGAAGCTTTTTGTTAATTCCTTATAGTCACTTGCTAGAGAAAAATAAGGCAGCGAGAACCATGTTGCCATTTTCCATCATGCCTTGTGCCTCTCCACTCATCCAGGCTAGTAAACTGCAACGCTTGTCCAGAAGTAAATAAGATTACTGTACTCTTCCCTGAAATGTCCATGGGGTGAGAATATTTCTACTCACTTTCGAATATTAAAATAGAAGCCTATTATCCATTTGCTGCAATCAACAGAAGGACATTCTGAACCACCTTGAAGTTAAAAAAACAAAACAGTTTGAATTCTGTTTGCTAGTATTTTATCTTTCATATAGAATAGAGCACCTCAGCTTATAGTCTTGATGTTATTTTTCAGAGGAGGAAAGCAAATTTATTGTGGCATAAAGTACATGGCCAAGACATGTTTTAAGAGTCTAACCTAGAGGATCAGCTTCACTGAAGTGACTGCAGTTCAATTTTCTATAACCTTTCTGAGGTCAAATATTCTAGGAAGAGAGAATAAAACTGTAGCCACAGAAAGAAGCACGTTCGATGGAGTAGTAACTTAACTCCATCCATCTCCTGCCCATAAACCTGGAAAAATGAAATAAGTTAACACTATATGCGCGATATATATGCACAACAGTGTTTTATCATAAACCGGTAATCCAGTCAGTAAAATGTTTCTCTCGAGGTCTCTGAGCTGCTCTAGCAAGTTAATCAAACTGAAGGAAGAGGTCAAGGTGACCTTGATTTACAGCCAGTTGATCAGTGCAGGTAACAGCCTGAACTTATAATTGGTGTTCCGCCTTAGAGAGGGCTATTGAAACCTCCACTCTGTACCCTGGGGGGTCAGAAGCCCAGGGAACAACCTGGACTTGCTCCCTGCCTCTGAAGGGAGAGGGACATTCTTATGGGACTGATCCCTTAACCTGTGTGACCTGATGCTCTTACCAAGTGGATAGTTTCAGAATCAAGTTGAATTGTAGGACACCCAGTTGGCGTTCAGAGAATTTCTTGTTGGTGTGGAGAACAGCGACTCCCCCCATCGGGTAGAATTGGGTCCGGACCCTGAATGACTCCCATTTCATGGGTGCTGGCAGAAGACACAACGCTCCTGGGTCAGACACAAACGATGCTATCTTACACCTGACAACAGCAATAGTCAGACCATTGTTTAATTCTCCTGTCAGTTTTCCAAAACCCATTTCCCACAGAGCAATGCCTCAAAGGCTAGGAGATCCCCACATACACTGGGTTTTGTTATAGGAAAGGAATCCTGAACTTGAGACTTCTGAATCATTGATATTGGACTACAGGAAAGCAGGTCCGACCTTTCTCCCTAAAGATACATCATCGTTATTGCACTGGACTGTGAATAAATCTGCCCTCGGCTGCAGCAAAAAAAAAAAAAAAAAAAACTTATCTTTGTCTTCTGAGGTGGTTTGCTATCCATACATCCCTGAAGTTAAAATTTGAAATGAAAGGGTGTTTAGAGCCTCTGTTCTCAAGAGGTGAAGGAATGTGGGGGTTGATGGAGAAGCGTCTTAACCAAACACAGTGATGTGAGGTTCAGCAGAGAGCACTAGATGCCCAGCCACAGGCGACAGGGACCAATACTGAGCTTACCTGTCACAGTAGTAACTGCTGGAGCATGCATGCACACATGTGCACAAAAGTTTAGTTTTCCTTTGCTGTTTTCACTCTCCCCAAATAAGTCATTAAATTTTAAGATAAGCAGAGGTCAAATACCAAGCCGAATCACTATGTGAGTAAATATCCACTAGAAGTAGCTTCCAGAATTCACAAAAGTAAGTGAAATTAAAATTAAATTAAATTTTGAGTTATCATGGGTAAATAATTATACTTCTAAAAATACTGCCATTTCACTGCAGTTTCGATTTAAAATGTATGTGAATTATGTAAAGTGGAAAACTAATTACCAGTTACCATCTATATTTAGACTAATTTTATTTTATGTATATTACACATTGGCTAATAGAAGATGACTACAGGTTTAATCTACATGTGCAAGTATTTTGTGTATAAGACTATATTGCCTCTCTCTCTTTTATAAGCCTGAAACTTAATCAAAGGATCATTCTCTTAAAAATACGAATGTCACGCAGAGATCCGTTTTTACCACTTTTTGGTTCTAATATTGGAAATTCACACAACATAGTTTAGAGATAAAAAAATTTTTTTCTTTAGTACTTGATGTTTTTAGCCTATAACCTCAGTTAATTCATTGGGTTTTGTGTGCGTTTTAATTTTTGTTATCATTACGGAATTTACCCACTCAGGCACATTTCTACTCTAATTTAGTGACTGTTTCACTCATCACTAAGAGCATCGTTTTTCCCTAGGAGATGTTTTGTGGTTATGAAGATAGTATCAGTTTTTGAAAGCAGAGATGATGAGAATTTGTAAAACATGTTTTACAACAGTTGCTCAGATTAAATTCTCCCTCTTTTGAAACATCTCTCTTACAGATTTGTCATGGGGAGCAAAGTCTGTCCTATTTGACAGCTTTTGTTGTGTAGACACCTGAAATGTGTATTCCAGATTTATATTGGTTCATTTCTGAACAACGCATCATAATATTTGGATATAAAGATATAATAAGTTTTATTCATCATTTAGCAAGACTATTGTAATGGTTTTGCCTTTGTATTCCTCTAAAGAATGGTATAATTTTAATAATTTGGCTGTTACCTTGGTGATCATCTTTTTCATACTTACAAGAAAATTTTCTCAAATTTTTTATTTCTCTTTCCTTAGAAATTACCTCTTGGGGAGTTCCCATTGTGTCACCATGGGTTGAGAATCGGACTGCCGAGGCTCAGGCTCAGGCTCAGGTCCCTGTAGAGGTGCAGTTGACTAAAAGATCCAGAGTTGCCCTAACTCTGTTGTAGGTCACAGCTGTGGCTCAGATTCAGTCCCTGGCCCGAGAACTTCCATATGCCAAGGGTGCAGCCATAAATAAATAAATGACCTCTTAGTTTATACCTACTTTCAATGTTTATTATACTATGTGTAAACTTTCATGTTGTTTTGCTGCGGAGAATAACTTTTCTTGCTCATTCCCGAAGGATTAAAAATGAGAAATAAATGTGTTTATGTGTTTGGCAGGGCAATCAGTTACCTAGTTTGCTAGGGAAGTATCATTTTAATTTAGAAAACAATAATATTTTTTATGTTTATTTTTTTAAATTACTCAATGAATTTATCACATCTGTAGTTGTATAATGATCATCACAATCCAGTTTCACAGGATTTCCATCCCACAATCCTAATATTATTTATTATATATTTTTTTGCTTTTTTAGGGCCACTTCTGTGGCATATGGAGGTTCCTGGCAAGGGGTCAAATCAGAGCTGCAGCTACGGGTCCTCCACCACCACAGCAACATGGGATCTGAGCTGCACCTGCAACCTATACGCCACAGCTCACAGCAACGCCGTATCCTTAATCCACTGAGTAAGGCCAGGGATCAAACCTGCCTACTCATGGATACTGGTTGGGTTCATTATCACTGAGCCACAATGGGAACTCCTATTTATTCGATTTTAATGTTGAATGATGTCAGCAACCATTACTTTTTTTTTTTTACTTAGAAAAATCGACCTATATATTTAAAAAATATGTGTATATATATATACACACATATATATATAGTTATATATATATACACACACATATATAGTTATATATATATACACACATATATATAGTTATATATATATACACACATATGTATATAGTTATATATATACACACATATATATATAGTTGTATATATATACACACATATATATATAGTTATATATATATACACACATATATATATATATACACACACACACACACATATATATATATATAGTTATATTAGTTTTATTGGCACTTCTGAACAAGTTACTGCAAACTAAGCTACTTAACCACGCAAATGAGTTAAATGACAGTTTTTGTGCCTCTGAAGTCCAGCATGTTCTGGCTGGGTTATTGGCTCACGATATCACAGGGCTGAAATCAAGATGTTGGTAGGACTAAATTTTTGCTTGGAGACTCTGAGGAAAAGAAAAGAAAAAAAAAAAAAAAAGCAAAACGACCCCCAACCCCTTCTTGTTTTGAAAATTCTGTTGTTTGTGTTTGCATGAAGGGATTCCTACTTCTTTGCTTGCTGCAAGCGCAAGACTCCTGTGGACACTGAAAGGTCACCTGCCCTTCTCCCCACAGGTTGTCTTCATCTTCCTCTTAACCATGACCTGTCAAACCATGCTAAGGCTCTTAAGTTCTGACTTCCTCTTCTGTGCTGACTTGGAAAAAACTCTACTTAAAAAAAAAAAAAAAAAAAAAAAAACCTTTGCATTTAGGTCAGGCCTACGGAAGTGATTGTCTTCTCGTAAGGTCAGTTGTGCCATTTACACAATCAAATCATAGGAATAAAATCCATCATGTTCGGGGTCCCAGGGATTATGTGGGGATTGTACCCCAGGAGAAGGCAGAATATGTTAGGAGCCATTCTAGAATCCTGCCTGCCATAATGGCCAATGCATAGAATATATGAGAATATTTACTCATAGTTTCCTTATCAAAAGATAAACTTGGCTGGGATGTTTTGAAATATTTTAATCAAGTATGATTTTTAAGTATCATATGTAATTATCATCTTACAGATGCATTGATGTCTTTTTATAAACTTACATGCCAGTTTTAAATATTATAAAATATTTTGTCATCCTTGACAAACTGATAGAACTGGTTTTAACAATAAGATTACTATTTTTTCTTATTCATATTTTTGTAAAAAATGTTCTTATCCGTTAAACTCTAATGGTACTCTAATATATTCAGTTATTTAGATATAGATATTTGATAAATTAATTGGTAAGAAAGATGATTCAGTATTTCATTTCATCTTTATTACTGCATAACCATCTCAATGAGTTCCATAGCTCTAGATGTGGACACACCCCAATATTTGATCAAGGTTTTATTTGCAGTTGTTTGAGATCAATTGATGCTAAGTACAAAAGATATATTTCAAGAACATTTTAACAAAGATCTAATTTAGTAATATTGATTATTTTTCTCATTGTATAGCTTAGAAAATGTGAAAATATTTTTAAGATTAGTGAATGAAGAAAAAGTTCTACAAACCCACCCAACCTGCAGCAATCTAATTTTAAACATTCAGAGATTTATATTTCACACAGTTTAAAAAATCCACAGCCGTGTAGAAGAAAAAAGGAAAGTAATGACATTTTAACTTTAATTTAGGAGTGTAATGTTTATAGGACTGAAATTTTGGTCTAGGGAAAGCTCAGGATCATATAAAGTTAAATACATTTATAAAAATATTTAGAATATTGAAGACCTTCTACAAATAAAAAATTCTGTATGTGATTTACATTTTTGGAGGTCTGGTTTACAAACTTTATGAACTCTATCATGGGCAGCACAAACATATGTTGTCATGCAGCAGAATACTGATTGAAAATTTAAACAGATGCCAATCTTTTTCCTAAGGCAGAAAAAGTAAATTCTTCAAACGAAAAGAAAGTCAGAAAATTGCACCAGATAGGTAGTCTCGAATCAGGAGAATTTCACAGCATGTCTTTGAGGGGTCATCTGTTTACATGGTATCGTTAAATCTATGTAACGTGTGCCATGGCATTTGTGAAACACGCCATTCACATTACTTACTGAAAAGTTTCCTTGATCATGCTTTTATTTGAAGCCCTATTTATGAAATTGTAAATCCCCTTAGGGATAGTGTATATGAATCTATTGGTTTTTCTGCCCAACCTGACCTTGTAATTCATTTAAATGAAATCAACAGTTAGTGCACCTTCCTTTGTTTGCTTTCAGGAATCAGTAATTATATGTGAGAATAGAGGTTTTAGTTTGGGAATTATTAAACATCCAGGGAATCACAACCACTGGATGGAGGAGGTCATGTAGTCTCAGTTTAATATTCTTTGCTGCATTTATTAAAATGCACTGGGCATTATTCACTTCAGATAATTTTGGAGACTCTCATAGTTAATATCTTTGAAAGATAATAACTATGAGGAATCACAGAGAAAAGTTAGTCAGGAAATCGTTAGAAACTAGTCGGATTTTCCAGTGAAAGGAAGGTGTTAGAGAATTCCTGGGGCCCTTGTTTCTCTTCCTGCAAATACTTTCAGACTCCATGAGTGGTCCACACTAACAAGCATGTAATTACAGAATGAGAGCAGGGATAACTGTAAAAGAAATGAGTCATACTCTGTAACAATATGCATACAATGTTGAAAACTCTATGCGAAAAGGAATGGGGAGGCATCCTTATGTTAATTAAGTTTTAGTTGAATTTAGTGCCCTTTCTTCTACTATTTTCTTAAGGTTGCTTAAATTCTTTTTTTTTTTTTTTTTTTTTTTTGCCACGTAACTGGGAACCTTCCACTTCCCAGGCTATTGTCACAACAGTGGCAACACAGGATACTTAACCCCTAAGCCACTAAGGAATTCCTAGTTCTACCTTTTTAAGTAACAATCATTTCTATCCGTTTACATATAATATCAATTGTAGTTATCTACTAAGGAACATAGATATAACTTTTACACTGACAGAAAGAAAACGTTCCTAAAATAAATGGCATTCTTAGGCTTATTCCTTTTTAAACCCCTCACAGTATTTTATAGTACTTTTTTATAATAGTGCTTGTGAAATTTTACCAAGTACAAATGTTATTTACTATTATATGCTATGATTGGAAAACCTCACTATATTTTGCAAAATATTCATAGCCTTATACAAAACAATGATGGTAGTTAATTATTTTTATTCTAATCCATCTACTTTAATGTAAGGCTAGGTTTACATTATATGCTCAGTCAATTACTAAATCTTTGAATTATTAGATAAAAGTTGTAAATCCTAATTCTGTTTTATATTTAGAAAACATAGTTTTGTTTTGTTTTTTTCAATTGAGGGGATTAGCTATGTAAGCTTTGTATTTTGTTCAAGCAAGTATTTATAGAATGGATACACATTATAATACCTTATTAATATTTTTCCTACAGCTTGAGTTAAAGAGCAAAAATCATTATATTGTTAAGTATTGTTTTAGTGAGCATGATTAACTGACAGCTTACCATTGTAGCAGTTACAATAGTAACAACAAAATTCTTGGAGAAATATCCATTTTGGACTTTCAACTATAATTATTTCTGTAGTTTATAGGTTTTACTACCTTCCCCTGAATTGAAATAGGAACTCATTAATGAGAAGTTTGCAATGATTAATTGGAAACCTGTTGAAAACATCTTTTGAAGATAGCTAAATTAAGCTTTTCATTTTTTCCCCCCAGATAGAGTTTTATACTAATTGGCTTTTTTTTCCTATTCAGTAGCAATCTGTGGTTTGGGAAGTTACTGTTCTTGCTTTAATATCTTTCATGTTCCTAGATGAAAAGAAAATGTACAGTTTGATTTTATATATATATATTTTTTTCTTTTATGTGGTGAAGACTCACTCAATCTAATGTTATACGAACGTGGCAGAATATCCCAGAGCACAGAAATGCCGGCAATGCATAAGTGTTCCGTGGGGTCATTTACTGCCCCAGGGTCTTTAAAGGGATAAGTGTTAATACGAAAGAAATACTATGAGGAAACAAACAAACAAAAATAAATCTTCCACCGTCATCTCTTACCTGGGTTACCTCCTATCTCCCTGCTTTCGCACTGGCCCATCTCCATCGCCGGTGAAGACATGCGAGTGGTCCTGACATTGGTCTGCCCAGTCCTCTCCACTTGGTTTCCACTTCACTCGCAATTCTTGCAAAACCCCACAAGACCCTTTACAGTGTGATACGTTCCACATCCCTTTACCTTGCCGCCCTCATTCTCAAAAATGTCCCCTCATTTGCTTCATTTCTAGCTCTGCCCTGCCTTTTTCTTTAGACTTTGCAAACTCCCTGCCATGTATTTCTTGCCTATAAATGCAGTGCTCTTTAGACAGCCCCATGGCTCAGCAATCCACCTTCTTCCTCCTTTTGCTCAAATGTGCTCAAAGTGGTCCCTTGTCTAACCCTATTACTAAAAGATTTTCTTCATCTTTCTAAACTCGCCCATTTCTTTTCTCTGTGATTTTTCCTCCGAATGATCTAACGTACTGTATATTTTACATGTAAACTATAAAGTGCCTCTTCCTCTACTAGAACATAAATTTTGTGAGTCTAGGGAGTTTTGACTGTTGTGTTCACTTTGTAATATACACCTGTAATCAACGCCTGCCATTGCAACAGAGACAGACTAGTCTGAAATTTTTCTTTTAAAAGTGTTCTTTGGGGATTTCCTGTTGTGGCTCAATGGGTTACTATGACCTAATGAGTATCCATGAGGATGCAGGTTTGATCCCTGGCCTTGCTCAGTGGATTAAGGATCCAGCGTTGCCTTGAGCCGTGGTGTAGGCTGCAGACATGGCTCAGATCCCATGTTGCTGGGGCTGGGTAGGCCAGCAGCTGCAGCTCCATTTCAGCCCCTAATCTGAGAACTTCCATATGCTGCAGGTGTGTCCCTAAAAAAGGCAAACAAACAAACAAACAAACAAAAAAAACAAACAAAAACACACACACACAAAAAAAACATTCTTTGGATTATAGGAACTGCAAGATTCATCTCAATGAAAGGGTCTATGATAACTATAAAAATTACGTTCATGGAGTTCCCGTTGTGGCGCAGTGGTTAACGAATCCAACTAGGACCATGAGGTTGCGAGTTCGATCCTTGGCCTTGCTCAGTGGGTTAAGGATCCTGCATTGCCATGAGATGTGGTGTAGGTCGCAGATGTGGCTCAGATCCCGCGTTGCTATGGCTGTGGCGTAGGCCTGCAGCTACAGCTCTGATTAGATCCCTAGCCTGGGAACCTCCATATGCTGTGGGAAGCAGCCCGAGAAAAGGCAAAAAGACAAAAAAAAAAAAATACGTTCGTGATAAGACATCCTCTTGGACCCTTAGGATGATTTTTAATATAACAAAAGTATTTTGAAATTATATTTGAATATATTTTTGATCTTTTTCATGGACTATGTAACAACACATAGAAAATCACAGTTTGGGAATTGATGAACTTTTTTTTTACTATTCTTAAAGACACTAGAAGGAGTTCCCACTGTGATGTAATGGGCTACGGATGTGACATTGCCTTGTCAGCAGCTCAGGTCATAGGTGCAGCTCAGATTTGATCCCTGGCCTGGGAAATATTTGCTCTAATCCTGGAAGCATTTTAATAAATCTTTAAATTTTGATACATGTTAACTTATTTGTACTTTCTTAGGACTGTCAAAAAACTTGCAGAAAATAATACTGAAGTTTGTAAACTTAGACTGAGTAGCAGTATGCCTAAAGCATCTGAAAATCCCTCATGAGCCTACACGTGGAGAACCACTTGTCATAACCACATCTACTAATCAGTTAGTATAAACATAAGTAGTCCAGCAGTGAAATCTGCTGCTGGTTAATGTATTGACCGAAAGTACTTTGTCAGATAAATCACGTTAAAACATAATCCAGGGGGCTAGTGTATTCTCTGGGATGCTGGTGGGAACGAAATATGAGAAAAACCTCAGGAGAGACTATCCAGGAGAAAAGGGACTCGAGCCAGGATTTTGAGTGCTTGCTTTATTTTCTCTTTGATTTCTTCATTGATCCTTTGGTTGTTTAGTAGCATATTGTTTAGCCTCCATGTGTTTGTGCTTTTTTTTTTTTTTTTTTTTTTTTTTTTTTGCTTTTTTCCTGTAGTTGATTTCTAATATCATAACATTGTAGTCAGAAAAGATGCTTAATACAATTTCAGTTTTCCTAAATTTACCAAGGCTTGCTTTGGGGTGTGAGTGATTACTTTATAAAGCTGTCTACAATGTCTCTAGCACAAGAACTTAAGAATGGCAGATTGGTTAGAAGGTAAGCCCGAGAACCTTGTAGTAAACCCATTTCTAACGGCATTGTGTATTATATGCTATTTGTTAACAAGAATAATGAAGATTATGTGAACTAGACTAAGCATATCCTCTCTCTGTCTCAGGCAGAGAGAGGATATGCTTAGTCTATTTCCACTGTTACAGTCAGTACAGAATGAGTTAGATGTTGTGTTAAATTGGATTCCATTACTAGCCTACCCCATCCCTACACTCTCTTGATCATTATTTTATATTCTTCACATGAGAGACCAGGAGAAGCTGGAGAGAGGAAACAAGGGGTCAGAGGAAGACATTTCAGCGGGAAAAAATATGAAATGGTACTTGAGTGTAAGGCACTGCATGATTATATGCTGTGAAATCTCTCCACATCATGAAGGTTTTAGCAAAATTTCACATCTGGGTTTTTCATTGAAGCATTCTTTTGAATACTGAAGAGAAGTATTAGGATTTATCCCAGGGTTAGAAGAGTTGTGCATGGAAATATAACTTACTGAGAAAGACAACTATTACCATTTTTTTTAGGGACCCATCCATGGCATATGGGAGTTCCCAGACTCGGTGTCAAATCAGAGCTGTAGTTGCCGGCCTACACCACAGCCACAGCAATACCAGATCCCAGTTGCATCTGAGACCTATGCAGCAGCTGGTGGCAACGCCAGATCCTTAACTGACTAGGTGGGGCTAGGGATCAAACCTGAGTCCTCATGGATACTAGTCAGGTTCCTTATCACTGAGCCTCAGTGGGAACTCTATTACCTTTTGATACAAATCAAGTCATTGAAATGAATAAACATTCTGTCCAATAAAGGGTTTGTATTGTTCCATATAGTTAAGCATTTCAGTTGTAGAATCTACCACCTACTATTATATTATGGCTTCTATTTTGTAATAATTCTGATAATTAAGTCATTCTTCATGTGCAAATAAAATCAGTCTGGTGGCAATACATGTTAATTTATCTGTGCTTGATCTTCAGTAAAGGTAGGAACTCATCATAAATAGATAAACTCCCATCAAGGACAGAAAATCTAGTCCCACAATAATATCTGGACAACAGCCAGTCAGCTATCATTTGAAAGATGCCTTCAGCAACAGAGGTAATTCAAACAAACATTTATCGAGCATGTCCTGGTCCTTGGATATAAAATCCGGTATAAGGTAGATAAAACAGTTAAATATATTTCAGATAAAATAAAATACTGCCACTGGTTTTGAGGGCTATAAAACCCATTCGTAGAGCCAGATATCTACCTGGGAACACCGAAGAAAGCCCTAGTCCAGCCTTGGGAGAGAGAGATTAGGAAGTTCTAGTTTTGTTCCAAATATGAGTAGATATTGATCTGTTTAAGAATAAAGAGGAGTTCCTGTTGTGGCACAGTGGTTAACGAATCCGACTGGGAACTATGAGGTTGTGGGTTCTATCCTTGGCCTTGCTCAGTGGGTTAAGGATCCGGCATTGCCTTGAGCTGTGGTGTAGGTCGCATACGCGGCTGGGATCCCACGTTGCTGTGGCTCTGGCGTAGGCCGACAGCTGTAGCTCCAATTAGACCCCTAGCCTGGGAACCTCCATATGCTGCGTGCACAGCCCTACAAAAGACTCAAAAGACAAAAAAAAAAAAAAGAATACAGAATGAATTCTAATAAAAAGGAATGGTGTGAAGAGAGGCAGGGAGATGTAAAAGATTATAGAAGGTATTGAAATACATTTCTTTCCAAGAAATAAAAGGCATCGTGCATACACACTGGGGAAAAAACCCAAAGAGAAATGCCATCAGAATCAACATGGTACGTGCCCTGTGCCAAGAGGCATTACCACTTCAACAACTGGAGGAGAAATCCTTCAAACAGTGAAGGGGAAACTTCACATTTGTAAAGATCAAGGGTAAGGAAAGTCATATCCTCAAATCTTGATGAAACCATCTGATAGTTACCAGGACCTCTCATAGATATGTTTTTCCTTCCAAGTTTAAGATATGATTTCTCTTCCCTGCCCCTCTTTGATTGGTTACTCCACTGTGCCATTTGCTTTGTCCAGCATGGTGTTGTATTCTGATACATGTTGCCTTTGGGCAGAAGTCTGAGGGACAATATGATTTGCTGCACTTTTAAATCCTGACTGGAGAGAAGCTTCAATCACTACGCCTCTTCCATCAGCAGGTTACATACCTGACTAAACGGCTACATAAGTGATTAAGAGGAATGAGAAATAAATTTTATGTGTGTTTGGATTTTTTTTTAGCTCACCATAATCTAGCCTATCAGAGAAGTTAACAACATTTTAAAAATGCTGTGTATGAGGCCTGTTGCTATCACTGAAATCACAAAGATACTTACATTCTGATTACAGTTTGTTGGAGAGATAGATATTTGAGTTGGATAGAAAACTCAAGCTTTGCTTTATTTCCCAATTCTTACTGGTTTTATTCCTTTGACTTGGAGTAAGGAGTGGAAGAGAAAACTTATTAAGAAAAGAAAGCGAGAGTGGGGTAGAGAGAGAGAACTTTAATAGTATCAGATAAAATATTTGGGATGGGAAAAAGTGAAAACTGAGAGAAATTGATTCCTCATTTACATAGTTTTATCCAATCTCCATTGTACGCTGTTTCAGCAAAGGATAAGGAACAATGGTCAATGATTATGTCTTTGAGGTCTCAGTATTCAGCAAAAATATTGGAAGAAAAAATGTATGTTATTGAGATGCTAGATTCTTTTAATCAAGGCAGACTCCACATACTTCCTCAATTTTATTTTTTTTATTTTGCCATTTTTTATATTATGCTCATCTGAGAACAGAACAGTAACATTCATTTAGATGTTTTACTCCATAATCTAGAAGCACAATTCTTGGAAGAGATAGCATAAGACGTAGTCCAAAGGAGGATGAGAATAAGGAAAGAGAAGAATCATATTTTGATAAACAGTAATCATCTTAGAGAGCTCTATGTTTTCTTCCTATATTTTTCTTAGGAAAGCTGCAGTCCCAGGCAGGATGTGATGATTAATTTTGTGTGTCAACTTGTCTAGTCTGTGGAACCCAGTTGTTAAAATAAACAACAGCTTAAGTGTTACAGTGCAGATATTTTTAAGATGCATTAGTATTTACTAGATGTTGAATAAAGCAGACTACCCTGCCTACTACAGGTGAGCTGCATTGAATCAGCTGAAGGCCTTAAGAGCCAAGACTAAAATTCTCAGAAGAGGAAACTCTGTCTGAATTTTCTACCTACTGGTTGCCCTGCAGATTTCATACTAGATGGCTCCCATAATTGAATGAACCCATTAAATAAAATCTCTCTTTCTTTCTCTCTCTCCTACATATCTTAGATAGATAGAGATATATGAGATAAATAGAGGTATAGAAAGAAAGGTATAGATACATACATATAGCTTCTGTTTCTCAAGAAAATACTGACTAATACACAGTGTCGATGAGAGGTTCTGTAGTTTCCACTGCGGTGCAAGCTTGGGTTGCTATGGAGGCTTGAGTTCAATCCTCAGCCTAATGCAGTGGATTAGGGACCGGGCTTTGCTGTAGCTGTGGTGGACAGCTGTGACTCAGACTTGACCCCTGCCCTGGGAACTTCTATATGCCGTGGGTGGGGCCAAAAAATAAAGAAAAATGTAACTGAGGGAACAATAAAATGATGAAATATATGGGTGGTGGGGTGAGGTGAACACAGACTGTTTAATGAAAAGAAAATTAAGCAGTAATTGATTGGAATTTGGCTCCAGAATCTTTAATCATTAATGGATGTGTTTGTCAGGATATGGTTTATCAGGATCAGTATGCATATGAATATTTACTAATATTTTAGCTGTTTTTAATCTCTAGACAGCCACCAAATAGAAGAAGAAAAATTTTCCTTTGTTATGTAAGGATAATGATAATTATTAGATTTGTTTTTTACATTTTTATAACAAAATCCCTTGGTACAATATTATACAAGTCAGTATTCTGAACCGGTTTGCTTTTAATGTTGTTATTAGATTAAGTTCTACTCAAGCATAAATTCAGTATTCAAGTCCTAATGTTTTATTACTATTTTATCATTAATTTATTTGATTTAATCTTAAACATTTTGAAAATAAAAGTCAACATTTTATTATGCTTTTGGCCAAAGCCAAATTAAAAACTTGGTTTATCTGGGAAAAACTTTCATTTTTGTTAGTTTGTTGGATTGCATTTTATTAGGAATAGTTAGCCTGTGTCTAATGAAGGGAACTATACAAGAATAAGCTTTGAGATTTTGGAAACAGCTACTGGTTTTATTGAGGCGTATTAGCAAAGTGTTGTGGGTGATATTATATCCAAGTACTGTGTATAGGAGTGTATGTTTAGGGCTATAACGTTGACCTAATCAGTAAAATACTTTCTTTCAATCTCAGAAAGGTACCATTTGGACAATAAATTTTACAGTCTTTCTAGCTCTGGTCCAAAGGAGGAGAGTTGGGATGGAGGAACTTCAGTTCTTCAGCTCCTCTAGTTTATGTCAAGAGACAGGCAATGTGCATTCAAAGCCAAGTTCACGCCCATGCTTTCTTATCTCTTTTCCTCATGTTGTGCATTTCTCCACGGTGGGGTTTTAATGTTATCTTGCAACTTGGATTCATGCAGACTTTGCCTCCTGTACCAGGGGACATGCGTATTGATTGTGGGACCTATCTTGCCGATCAGTGTGACAGGTGTTAACGTGACAGGTGTGGAGCAGCCATAGCGGGGTGTGAATTGTGTTAAAAGGGGGACCAAGCATTTGGAATAGTACAGAGTTCCCCAAAGAGTGTCCAGAAAGCAATGAATTGGTTTCCAAGCAAGAAAAAACACCACAGACACACATAAAGCTATCTATATGGTAAGAAGAGGGAGCTTGAGTCTGTCATTCCTTTCTTTAGAGATAAACAGTGGTCCACGAGGTGCGATGGGGGAGGGATAGAGAGGTATTTCTGAACAGTGAGGAGAGCAAACCCAAGGAGGAGCAGTATTTCCTTTTGTATGTTTAAAAGTTGCGTGTCACGCCCATCCAGCATTCAAGCTGTAAATAGTGTGGGAAATGCTGGTGGAACTCAGATAACCAGATTCAAGGCTAATATCCAGAGGTAAGAAGTCAGAAATAAAGGTCATGGAAAGAATGTGATACACAATATGACATTCTTGAGGACTCGAGTGGAAACAATGACAAGGACCCTTTGGTAGCCTGTAGATGGAATTTTTAAAATATCATCATTAAAGTATAGTTTCTCATCTTAGAAAATAACAAGTTAGAAAACTAAGAAAATTTAGCTTTAATATTTTATTTCAGGCATGAGGTTGATAGTGCCGGATACTATTTAAGGAGATGACATATGGCACTGGGGATAGTGAAAAATAATCTGTATCGTGAGGATACATGTTCCTGGGGAGGAAGAATCGAAGAAAATAAATTTGATATGCTTCACACACGTGTCTAGATACCTAGTATTACTGTCAATAAAACAACTGGCTTGTAATAATACAGACAAGTCAAATGCTTATGAAAACATTACTGTATCTGCCTGGTGTAAGTTGATTCATAAACCTAGGGAAGAAAATAATTAACATCTAACATTTGTGTGAAAAAAGGAAAGAAGTCATAAATTAGCTAACAAAACTTCAAATTTTTGAAGAGACTGGAGCTCTCTCCCATTTAATTGAAGTGAAAATAGATATTTGACCAGTTTTTAAGGGAAAGTTGACTTGATCTCAATTTGCTTTTTTGCAAATGGGATTCATACACTAAATATTTTCAATTAATGCCAAGTGCAAGAAGAGGAGAAACAAGAAAGTTTCTCAAATTTGACTCACACGAACACTTAATTTTCTCCAGAAATCACCTGTATATCACATGAAAATCATTCCTTCACTTAGGAAATCCCCACCTTGCTAATAGTGCAAGAATGTAAATTTACAGCACTTTTAACTAGGAAAACTTTATCATAATAAAATAGTTTAATTTCCCTGAGCGTGAAAGATTCCCCCCAAGGAATGTAACTCTATTAATGGCATGCTTTGATTAATTAATTGGTTCTGGGAACTTTTATACCGTATTAGTCACTTTCCTATTACTTTTCCCAAGCATGGCAAATAAATAAGACAGTGACTGCATTTCTGCATGTCCAGCCATTTCCTGCCAAGACATTTTGCTGAGATGCAGCTTCTGTGCAGTTTCCTACCGTGGGCTTCTCGGCCAGCTGAGTTCAAGCTTTGTTAGTTTAATGCTTAGAAATGACTCATGTTCTAGCAGGAAATCTTTCCCTCTCATTACTTTTCTGTGATATTATAGACAACTGTGTCCCTGGGGGGCATGACAATTGATCCCAGCAGGGTTATTCACAGTGACACAGTGGCACCATTGCCAATGGGGGGTTGCCAAAGGGGAGGCTTCTTCAATGTCAATTTTCACCCAGCAGTGGTTTCTGCAGTTGTAAATAATTCTGACTATTTCATCTCTAGGCAGGTAACTGCTGTCAAATTAAAGAGATGTTCAGAACATACCACATAGTTTTGCTTTTACATTATTACACCTACAGTTTGATTGGTGTGCTATATTTTCTTGCATGAATAAACATTCACTAAAGGAGATGGACATTTATAGGAAATTTATTTAAACTAGAAAGGCTTTCCATTTTTTTTGCATGTCAACCATCTGAATTCATATTGCCATGATATTTTGGGAATATAAGATGTAGTTTACCTTATAGCACTTTAAATGTAATAAAATTATTTTCTTAAAACATTGAAAAATAGTTTTCATTAGTATCATGTCCATTAAAATATTGAACTGTATGCATATAATAACATTGCTAAGAGTAAATGTAGCCATTTCACTCATATTATTTAATTCAAACTTCCTAATAAGCTCTGAATAAGGTACATATTGTTATGTAAGATAACTTATTCTCGGAGATGTAACCAATTTTCTCAAATTCACATATTTAATAAGTCTATCTTTTCTTTTTTGGCCATGCATGCAGCATGTGGAAGTTCCTGGGTAAGGAATCAAAACCACTCCACAGCAGCGCCTGGGCTGCTACAGCGACAACTCTGGATTCTTAACCCACTGTGCCATAGGGAACTCCTATTAAGTCTATCATCTGAAGTACCTGGCACAAAATTTAACATATTTTTCTCTATGCCAAGTTGGTTCTTCCTATTCAAAACACACTGAAGGATGCTGAGTGAAGGCCACTTGTCTTTGTCCGTATTTTAAGAACCAAAGTGACTATCACTTTTGTTTTCAAAACTATCTTAAGATCAAATGAATGCTCTAATCAATTTTCAGCATGACAGATATTCAGATCCGTGAAGTGAATCACACCACCCTAACGTCTTCACTTCTTCTCCATTTTTAATGTTGCTGAAGTTAAGAGTCTGGACTGAAAGTCTCACTTCCTGACGGTGTGCTTTTTTTTTTTTTTTTTTTTTGATTGGAATATAGTTGACTTATGGTGTTATGTTAATTTCAGGTGTGCAACATTGAATCAGTTATGCATATA